>NW_001509770.1:2807419-4007419 GCF_000149645.3 Aspergillus fischeri NRRL 181
AAGTATTATTCTATACTAATAAATATGCTATAATAATTACTAATAGTTATTTAATAATTTTAGAGATGTTATAGATACAGCTGTATTCTATTCTTAAGTTTTATTATTATTAATTTATCTATCTTAACCTATAATACTTTTATTAAATCTTCTAGTAATATTACTACTAGATTATATATATATATTATATCTATATAGTATATACTTATTACTTTAAACTTAGATAGGAGGCCTAACCTTTTATAGTATTATAATATAACTAGTTAATCTATCTAATTTGTAATAATAATATGTGAAAAATTCATATCCTAAATATAGGAAAATAACCTAACTTATAGGTGCTATATTATATTAAAGATATAATTATAATCTTATATAAGTCCTTTCTATTTAATAGGCATCTTAGATATTATATAAGATAGTATTATAATCTTTTTCTAAGTATATACTAGTATTAGATCTATATAATATAATTTAGGAGAAACTATAAGTAGAAGTTCTATACCTTTATAAGATATAATAGTAGCCTTTTATTTTATAAAATTAATAATAAAACTATATTTACCTAGTATATTAGTACTAATAAGTAAATTAGCTTTAAGATCTTAAGTTAAATATATCTCTATCTATATCTTAATAAGATAATATCTAGTACTATACTTTACTAGAATAAATAATAAAATAAAAATAAATTAAGTACTTATAAAGCTATTAGTAATACTATATACTAGTATAGGAACTAGATATTTATAGATAGTAATATTATATAGGAATTTAAGCAGAAATTTATAATTAATAATTATTATAATATAATCTAAGTCTAAGTAAATTATTATTACTAGTTATTCTATATAAAGATATACCTTAATTATAGTATATTTCTAGGATTAAAATCCTATACTATTATATATAGGAACTTTTATTAGTTTTACTTTAAGAATTAGTAAGTCTATAATATCTATATAAAAACTACTAATATTATTATAGTCTATTATATATATATAAAGGGTATTATTAGATAAAAAATTCTTATTTATAGTTACTATACTATACTAGTCTTATAAAGTATATACTAGTATTATACTCTTACTTATATTTCTTATTTAGTTATTTATCATACTCTTAGTTATTATAATATTCTAGAGGTAGTTTATTTTTAGGATATTCTATCTTACTATTAAGGAATTTATTAAAGTTATTCTTATTATTATATTAGGGTACTTTATTACTATAATATATATAAGGTCTTTAGATAAAACCATAGCTATAGTTCTTATAATTCTAGAAACCTTCTTAGGAATAGTATAGGAAATTCTATAGATTAGCCTATATTAGGGATAAAACTAATATTCTCTAAGATATTTTATTAGCTTTATAGTCCTTATACTCTTATTACTAGGGTTAGTACTAATTCATGTTTCTTAGACTATATAGATTAGGGTTTCTATAGGTGGGGGTATTATAATTTATACTTCTTAGACTATATAAATTAGGGTTTCTATAGGCAGGGTTATCATAGGGCTTATATACTTAATAGGGGTATATATAGCTAGTATACTTATTTTAGGGAATAAGATAGGGATTTCTTATCTATTATATTTAGAAATACTATCTATAGAAACTATTTTATGAGGTATTCCAAGCTACTTACTATATAGGAATATAATATAGGGCTATACTAGTAAATTTATTAAATTAGTTAATTTATTTCTTATTTAGGATAGATATAAAATCTAGAATAGTTACAGTTTTATTTAGCTTATTAATATATTTATATAATAGTATTTTAAGATTATGCTAGGTATATAATATAAGAGGGAAATCTATATCCTCTTTACTATACTATTTTACTAAGAAGATAATAAATACTATATATAAGAAGGGAGGCTTTCTGGTAATTATATTAGTTATTATATAGAATATATTATCTAACTATTAGCAGGCTTAACTAGATAGTAATTAAAATTATTTCTCTAGTATTATATACTAATCTTCTATATCTATTAAGTAAATCAGGCTATATCTTATAATATTATTAATTTCTAAATTCTACTATTTTATAGCTTCTCCTTAGAAATATATATTAAGATTTTAGCTAATTTTAGTGATAGATCTTAATTAGTAAGTAATTTATAAATAATTAGTAAAAGCTACTACTAAATAATAGAAAGTCTTATTTCTTTCTTATATATTTTATTTATACTCTATAAGAAAGATATATCTAGATAAAAAAATCTTATATCTATAGGGTGCTAGCTATCTCTATTTAGCTTATCTTAATTATCTATTTTATAAGAATACTTATAACTAATAATTAATTTAATAGTAAGATTAATAATAATTATTATTACTAGAACTACTACTTAAGTTATAGTTATTATCCCTATTCTACCTAGACCTAGAATAATAAGGATTTTAATATCTAGGCCTACTCTCTGTCTCTTTTAGATAAGGCTTATTATTAGGATTTTATTAGTATTTATTCTTTAAGTAGGTTTATTAACTACTTAATTAGCATTATTTTATATATACTTTAAGGAGCCTTAAACTATATATTAATTAGGGTCTATATTAATATAGTAATAATATTTTAGATTATTATATTTAGCTACTCTTATTAGTATTCTATGAAAATTAAATTCTAATTATTATTATTTAGTCCTACTAGGTCTAGGCCTACTATATTATTATAATATAGACCTAGGGAATCTAGTATTAGTATATCTTTAGATAACTTATTATTTAGTTTCCTACCTACTCTTAGTAATTCTACTAAGCTATTAGTTATTAATGATATAAGGGCTAGTTATTTATAATAAGTATTAAATAATAGGGTGCCTAGGTTAAGTTTATTAAGCTATTATATAAAATCTAGTAAGACTAGGAAATATAATTTAGATTTATTAAAGTCTAATTCCTTAACTAGCTTATTAATATTATATTATTTATTAAGATCTACTAGTTTATTAACATTATACTACTTATTTAGATTTATATCTTTTACTAGTTTTAGCATCCTAAAAAGTACAGCCTTTTTTATAAAGAAAGGATAGTAAGAGGTTAATAAAGTATAGTTTTATAGCTATCTAAGTAGTCTTTTAACTAGATAGCTATTACTTTATAAGTATATATTATAATATATAAAGTATTACTAGTTATTCTATAATAATTTAGTACTCTTAAAAAATCTTCTAACTACTATAGCTACTAATGATCATAAGTATATCTAGTTATTTAGTATTTTAATCTTAGTGTTTAGGTCTAATCTATATCTAAGGATAAATATAATTTAGACTAAAGTCTTTATATTAAGGTCTTTAGCTATATTATATCTAGATTCCTTAAATTCCTATAGCTAGGTTACTAATTTAATAAGTTTTTTATTAAATTTAGCTCCTTAGAAAGTTATATATAGTAATTTAATTAATTATATAAATTAATATAGTAATAAGTAATTTTTTAATATAATAATAAGTTGATAAATGCAAGGTGGAAATAATAAGTAATTTAAGTATAATAATAAAACTTTTTAAATATAGAGATAACTTAATAAATAAAAGATTAAAAAATAATAAGGACTAATGTAACTTAATAAATATTAAAGTATTTTAATAGAACTAAGAGTTTATAGATAATTAAAGGAAGAGAGTAGGTTATTAATTAATAATATAGCTAAAAGGCCTAAGCTACTTTACTAGTTTAATAAGTATAGGGATATCTACTGTAATATTAATTATTATTAATTAATTAAATTTAATAAAAGTAGATATTAAATTAATTAATTAGTTATTCCTAAATCAAGTCCTAGATAGCTAAGGACATGCTACTAAATAGCAGGGCATAGTATTTGAATGATAGGGAAGATGGTTATTCATTCTTACTATTACTATTATTGATAAGCAACATACATGCATGTGATATGTACCGCCACGATGGTTGACACACAACAATGCATCTTTAATAGCTTTAAGGGTGGCTTTGAGGGTGGCTTTAAGGAGGGCTTTAAGGGTGTTAATAAGGTAGGTAGGTTGAAAATATAGATAGTAGGGGAAGACCATGCTAAATTCATCTTAAAGAGAGAGAAAAGGGGCTTCTAAAGCCTTCTATATAGCTTTAAATTACTTTTTTTAGCTAAGAGTTAATAGATAGAGAAGTTGAAAACTATTATTTTAGAATAATCATAGGTGTCCATAGTAATTTTGGTGTATGGCTATGTAACTAGAAATGCCAAGATTACTAGCAGCTAATGAGTTCTGCACCACACCTCCGTACTAAGAAAAATATTTAAACTATTTTTATCTAGTAGTCTTATATTATACTATTAATTTAAAAGTATAATTAGACTTATAAAATATTTAAATAAACTATCTAAGCTAGAAACTTAATATATAGTATATAAAGTTTATAATCCTTAAAGTTATTAGATTATATACTTATTAATTAGATATACTACTAGGTATATATGATATATTCTATATTAGTCTACTATAATCTACTATAAATAACCTATTCTAAGCTAGTTAAATAATAATTACTAGCTATCCCCTAAGCTAGTTAATAGTAAGGCTAAATATATAGTTAAAGAGATCTTAAAAGAAATATAAAAAGTAAATTAGATAAGGCTATTATATAGAATACTTAATTAAATAGATAGACTATAAATACCCTATATAAGAGCCTATTACTAATCTTATTAATATAGTAGTACTTAATACCTAGAAGAGATACTACCCCTAAGAGAGATGGGGGGGAGTAGTATAGTAGGTAAGGCCTACTAGGTGCTTAAGCTATTTAATTAAATTATATAGCCCTTATAAAGTTATATCTAAACTAGATACTAGCTACTAGTTATATAACCTAGTATTAATTAATATAGTAATCTACCTGATTATATAACTATAAGAACTATTTATATACTCCTTTTATATTTAGCTGCTGTAGCCCTAGCTAGATCTCTCCCTTAGTAATTTCTTACCATCTAAATCTAGGTTATAGATTCATAATCTAGCCCATGACAACTTTAAACTACACTTTAATCTAATTAATCTACTCATCTCTCTTATATATATATGAAGATATAAGCACAGAGATAGGTGCTAGATTATAGTTCTAATTTAGATTCTATATAATAATTATCCACTGGTTAAAGGGCTTCTTATATTAAATATAGATGCTAAAGAGATAGTCTATTTAATAGATCTTTACCTCTTAAATATAATTATCTTTCTTAATATATAACTTATAGACTCCCTCTTAGCTGTAGTAGTAGTAGATCTTTATAGGGATAAATACCTTCTTAGTTATATTTAAATAGACTCTTATAATAGTATATCTATAGCCCTTTATATAATTATATATAAATATAATTATTACCTCTGATATCTTAAAGACTTAATTAACTAGTAGAGAAGATATACTATAAGTATGGTTATCCTCCTCCTTACTATCTAATACTATCTTACATAGTATCTTTTCTCCCATATTAATCTTTACTATATACAAATATCTATAAAGTTAAGTTACTGTAGTATTAAGCACTAGCCCTTATTAAAGCCCTGGTACTGGTATATTTTTATTTATTATATGATATTTAGCCTAACTAATTACAGCAGGGGTGTGTGTCCCTAATTTAGGGGGGTATATTCCTAAGTTAGAGGGGTGTCTCCCTAAGTTGGGGGGGTGTGTCCCTAATGATTTCCAAAATATAATAAAATATATATATAAATATTATAACTATTCTATATATAATAGTAACCCTTATATATTATATTAGCTCTATTATATCTAATAAGATGATCTAAATATACTAAATCTAACTATAGTTAGATTAAGAAACGACTATATATCATACACCTATAATAGTTTTAATATAACTAAGTATTTAATAATATAACTAAGTAGTATATAACCAAGTAGTATTATAAGGTACTAAATCTAACTATAGTTAGATTAAGAAAGGAATAGACATAATAGAAATATCTTTAATATAATAATATTTTAAGATAAAGCAAGTTCTTCTTAGTGGTCTTAGTCTTCTTATAGAAGATAGGCTTAATCTATCATAGTTCTAACTCTAGTTAGATTACTTAACCTGTTATTTAATGTGTAATACTTCTATAATATCTTTAATTAGATTAGGTGGTTTTACCTAATCTGACAAAACTATAAAAACTATAACTAATAGTTTTAACTAAACTTAAATTAGTTTCACCTAGGGGAAACTGAAACTAGTGTAATTCCCTAGGCTAGGGACTGAACCTGAACTGCTGCAAGTTTAGTAAGGGTTAGATTTACTTTTAGCAGTTTGGTTATGCACTCTAGTAAGGTAACTATAAGTCTATATATTACCTAAGTAAGGAGAGCTAATTACTAAGTTGTAGGATATCCTATAACTTATAAAGATATCTATAGGGTATTACATCATCTAATATAGCTGCACTATTAGTGTTGGTCATATACAACAGCTTTATGGCCTGCCATAGCCCTTAACAGTTCCTTACAGTCCAACCCTAACACATATTAAACAGCTTCTAGTCTATTGTACAGTGAACTTAATGGGCTGCTGTAGCTCTAGAGGCACATAACCTAGTAGTCACACTGTAGTAGCTAAGGCACTGTGCCGGAGGTCATTACCCTATAAGGTACTCCACAGCTGACAGTCGTCACAGTACCTATGGTATGTACTCTGTATACTTTGGGGCAATCCCATCTTTTATTCCAGCCAATTATGATGAAGGATGGCATCAGTGTCCCACATCTTGTCGTCATGTGGCATAGGTCATTGATCATTCCACCCCACCACTCGAGTCATAGGGACTGTTCTGGTTCCTGTTGATGCCTAAAACCTTCAATAATTCCTTGTACCTTCATAACAACAGTAGGATTATTTTAGATTTTTACACCTTTAGATTGACAATTCATATCTTCTCTATATCCATACCTCTAGTATTCTTACATCTTTACCCCCAAAACCTGCCCATTAGATGTCAGCATACACTACCTCAAGAGTAACACCTGACTGGATCACTGCACGCGCCCCCGCATCCATATTTATTACTGCCCTGTGATGACACTATCTACTGACAAGCTAAATCTAAGCCATCACTGCACTGACTCATCGTCAGATCTACTCTTAAAGTCCATTTGGGAAAACCTAAAGACTATCAAGTCATTTGTCAACAAGGCTCATCACAACCCCCCGTCCCCTCTTCCAGCATTGAACCATCAGGTTCCCAGTCATATTCAATAAGGAAGAACCGACTCTCAAGTACCCAGTGGCTGGGAGTTTTATTACTCTCTGAGTCATATCTGTCCATTGCCACCCTAGACAAAGGAAGCGGCCCTGACAAATCACCTTTCACGTGTGTTTTGCCAACATTAGGTTGACAGTCACCTTTCCATTGACTTCTACTAACACTCTCGCATCAGCCTTCATCATCAACTGCCTTTTGAGGCATTATATTTCCAACAAACCCAAATCATATCCAATATCACTATTCTTCACTTCCCATTCCAACCCAGCTCATTTTTTGCCCTCCTGAGTCCCATCTCTATCAATAGAATGAACCCGTATACACCCCCAACGCCGTTGGACCAAAATCATAAACTCGCCATGAGTCGCCTACCTTCTGTTTCCAGTCTCATGTCACCTCCTGAATCCAAACCGTTCGAGAATTTCAATACCTCACTGTCCCCTTTTTCGACATCGCAGGATTATTGCTCGTTTGTCCATGGCATGAAACTTCCTCCCATTTCTGGCGAACGGAAGCGAACGCAGTCAGAAATGGATTTACCATCGCCGCCCGTCACTCCGTACACTGGAAATAAGAAAAGAAAATCGGATGTCTCAGAAGAAATCGAGCGAGATGCCGTGCTCAGTTCCTCGAGAGATCCTGTTCTGTTCCCCCATCACGATTCTTTGACAGATGTTGCCACTGATGAGCCCTTGTTTGGGCAGATTCTTCCCGCCCCAGCAGAGGTTTTAATGGAACAACATATCGATTCTCACATGGCAAGATTTGATAACAAAGTGAATAAGCCAACACGTGATGAGTATCTCTTAGCGCTCTCCTGTGTGCCAGTCGTTTCCGCCCAGTATAACCGGAATCCTGCTGCCTGGGCGAAGGAGGAACGCGAGACACTTGAGCGTCAACTGTTCATGATGAATCGTCGTCGACCAAAAATTTTAGATGCAAATTTAAAGAAGATTGCGCCCGCACCAAGCAAACGGGCGGTTGCCACACAGCCTCGCGCACAGCGAACACCGCGGGCCAAGCGTTCCCCCAAATCTACGCCGCATCAGAAGGCGCATGAATCCTTTGACTTACCTACTCAGACGAGTGCTAGGCCTCCCAGAGGCATAGGAACAAATCGGGATGACACAGATTATACTTCCATCAAAGATTTCTCACCCTCACCAGAAACGCTTGGCGGCAATGCGAAGGCATTGAAGGCAGACTGGAAAGGACAGATGTTAGATCTTAGCCAGGATCCAGACCGGCACCTTTTGAGCCCGGCTGAGCTCAGCCTTGCCTCTACCTTGAGGCTCTCGTGCGCAACATACTTATGCAGCAAACGCCGCATCTTCGAGGCTCGTGTGAGAGCTTTAAGGATTGGCAAAGAGTTCCGCAAAACAGATGCCCAGCAAGCTTGCAAGATTGATGTCAACAAAGCGAGCAAGTTGTGGACCGCTTATGATCGTGTCGGCTGGTTCGATTCGGAACACTTTCAGCAATATTTAGAGTGACCTTAGCAATTGGCGAATTTTATTGGTCGATAATACTCATACCTTGCTATGTTGCGATTAGTGTTATTTTAGGTTTATTCTGTGGGAGTTGGACTTGGACCAGGTTACTTAATAGCGAATCGATGATTATAGCCTTTGGAATGGGGCAAGTTCTTTCCTTTCCAGACCTCTTCTGCTCTTTGGTTTATGAGAGCCGCACGGCTGGACTGTGCATCTAATCCCTTATCAGTTCTAACTTTAAATAGAAAGACTCCGCATAAGTTATTTGCTGGTTCCTTTTTTACTTATCCACCTGACTAATTTGTAAACTTTGGTACAACTTGGTTCAGGCGCTCTCTTTCGGCAATCCCGGCATGCTTGATTTTCAACAGGTCGTTATATGACTGTCAAACTACGGTCGTACCCTAAAGGGCTGCCAGCATGTCTCGTAACATTATCTGTTATAGGCTTATGCAGAATGTACCTATGATTTTCCATCAATACCTTAGCTTTAGTACTCAGTTATACCCAGCGCAGGTTCCAGAGTTAGCCTGCAAGGGTGTCCTTGATTAGTGCAGAAACCACTGACAAGTCACAGATTCACTCTATACAATATCAATCGACAATTTTCCTATAGCGTTTCTAAACGGACATAGGTTGAGATTTATACCGTCCTTCATCAACCTGGTTCGACTACCTAGTGTAACAGGTTCCAACAATAATCACAGGGTCTTTTGGAACCTATGAGCTGCCCCTGAGGTTAATACATAAAAACCAAGGCAAAGATCTGAAATAACCTTAAGTAGTTGCTTATTAAGGTAGTCGTTCAGTAAATTAGTACGTAAGTCGGATGTCAGTGAATCTGGACTCTGGACTTCTGAAGTGGAAAGTGGAAGACACTAAGGCATGCATTCGAGTCAACGGAAAGTACCGTAATATATGATTCGAGGACGCCACCCGAATGGTCCCTTAACTCCTTATTAGTACTACTTTCTATCTAACTAACCGCTGGACAACTCTTAATGGTTTAGACCGACCAGAACCTCTTCATATTCAATCCCCCATTGAAAGTCATTTAGAAATTAATCATATCGATATGTCTCATGTGGAAACCCCTCAAACAGGGTCTCTCAAAGATCAAGCTCGTGGAGGGCAGACTGACAGCGATAAGAAGCCAAAGACTAGGAGACCTGCTAGTAAGAGCCCTCTCAGTCTTTTAATAAAACTCCGTGGATACCTCTTTCCTCAATACTTACAGCCCAATAACAGACACTGCTTTCAGACAACAGCGCTTAAAAGCCTGGCAGTAAGATCTAAATCTAACTATATTGTCGATTATACCTAAATTTGCTAACGCATCGACACCATAGACCAATTCTCACGCCGCGAAGCGTTCTGCCCATCTTCTTTGTATTCGGCATCATATTTGCACCGATCGGTGGCCTTCTCTTGTGGGCTAGCTCCCAAGTATGTATTGTCGATTCAAAATTTCATGCGCATTGCATCTGACATAGCACAATGATAAGGTCCAAGAGATATCTATAGATTATTCAGAATGCGCGGAAAAGGCCCCTTCTTACCCAGTCTCAATTGCAGACCGAGTTAAGTCATCCTTTAAGTCATCGACTGGACAGTCTACCCCGACATGGGAGCGTCGTATAGAGAACGGGACCACCATTTGTCGGCTGAGTTTCGAAGTACCGGACGATTTAGGGCCTCCAGTCTTTCTATACTATCGTCTTACCAACTTTTACCAGAACCATCGGCGATACGTGAAGTCATTGGATATAGATCAGTTGAAAGGCAAAGCTGTTGACAATAAGACCATCGATGGTGGCTCATGTGATCCTCTTAAACTCGACCCTACTGGAAAGGCTTATTACCCGTGCGGACTCATTGCGAACTCACAATTCAATGACACAATACACAGCCCTGAACTCCTCAGTGACTTGAACCCGACGGTGTACTTCATGACTAACAAGGGCATCGCCTGGGATAGTGATAAGGAACTTATTAAAACCACACAATACAAGCCATGGGAAGTTGTGCCGCCACCGAATTGGCACGACCGTTACCCAAATGGGTATATTGACGGTATCCCCGACCTTCATGAAGATGAAGACTTCATGGTTTGGATGAGGACCGCTGCTCTACCGGCTTTCAGCAAACTGTCCCGCAGAAATGACAACGTGTCTATGAAAGCTGGCTCTTATCGCCTGGATATTGAAGATCGTTCGTTCGCGCTATGCAATTCACCTTACCGCTGGCTAATTGGGCCCTAGGGTTTCCGGTTACTGAGTATGGTGGCACGAAGTCAATTCTCATCTCCACCAGAACTGTCATTGGGGGACAAAATCCTTTCATGGGTATAGCTTATGTCGTCGTTGGCGGTATCTGCGTCCTTCTTGGGGCTCTGTTTACCCTTGCCCATTTAGTACGACCAAGGTATGTAATATTGTTCCTCTGCTCGACAACTAGTAAAGCTTACTGTGGTTAGGAAACTCGGCGATCACACTTACTTGACCTGGAATAATGAACAGGAAAGTACAGTCACTGCTACAGGCAGGAATGACAGATTTGGGCCGCATGCCCATTGATACAGGCTCAACCAGCAAATTGCCTTGTTCCGTGCGGTATGATATTGACTGGGTAGTCTCTCTCCCTCCCTCCCTCTCTCTCTCTTTCTTTTTTTCAATTTTAAATTTTAAATTTAAATTTTTATTTAAATTTTTATTTTTATTTTTTGCCCGCTCTGTCATTGCTGCTTTCAAGGTGTTCAAATGATTATCGGGCCGAATCACTGCCATTGCTCTAAGCATTACAGTATGTGCTAATCTTCTTTTGCCAAGATGTTGATTCTGAGACTGTTTCCTGAATAGGCGTGATTCCTCAATTGGTGATTATAACAAATTTCAGAATGTGCACACTTCGGACTGGAATTTCTCCACTTGTCCCTTGTCAGGCACTTCCCTGTCAGAGACGACATTCCTGTCTACGGGTAATCAACACCAAACATTCCAGTTTCCAATAGCAACAAGATGTACTTTATAAATTCCATTCAGCCTTCAGAGATTGAAGCCAAGATGCTCTGCGACAAGCTTCCTCAACACGATGTTGCCTTCCATTCCCTGCGTTTATGTCTTGCTTGTTATAAGTCTCATGTCGGACCGCCGAACTCTATGTCGTGCGACGGCTTTACAGGGCCGTTCTCTTTGTGCCACTGGTGGTCCAGATGCAGCATTCAGGGCTGAACATGAGAGACTAGGCGCGTTCGAATCGAAACCCAGTAGCGTATCTTACGACATGCGAAGAGCCTTGGAGCCCATTGAGATAGAGACGTGGTTTCACATTGTGAGTGGCGAAACCGATGCAGATTTAGTAACAGACGAGATGGTCATACTTCAGGTCAGTTTACATTTATCGGAGACGGCTGCGTCGTGGTTACTCTTCAGCTAGTTGACAATCTCGAAGTTACATTATTTGCAAAAAGCCTATGAAAACGCTTCAATATCCTATCGGTTAAAGGGCGTCACCCGTCATATTAATAAAACTTGGGCGCGCAATGGGGATGACTCCGCCATGAAGAAAGCACTTCGCAAGGGAGGTTACAGCACGTTAAATGTCTACTTTCAGACCAATCTACAGCCACCCTCCACCACGGACTTTGCGAGATGGACCTCTGAAGGTGACAATCGCCACGCATATAACTCAGACCTTGCCTCCCCTAGCGTCCTTGGTTTCTGCACTCTTCCGGATCCGAGCATTAACGCCAGCAGCCCTCGAGTCAGTTACTCCAAAGATGGCTGCAATGTGCTGGCTAAGACTATGCCTGGTGGCCCCATGACTCATTACAATCGGGGTGGTACTGCAATACACGAAATTGGTCACTGGAATGGTCTCTTACATACTTTCGAAGGGGAGTCGTGTTCGAAAGACAATGCTGGTGATTACATTGCAGACACACCGCAGCAGTCGGTGCCTACTGATGGGTGCCCTTCTCAGAAGGATTCATGCCCGGATAGCCCTGGCTTGGACGACATACATAATTTCATGGACTATTCATCTGATGACTGTTATGCTTCCTTTACATCTAATCAGCTGAAGAGAATGCGAGACATGTGGTTCTCCATGAGGAAAGGAAAATAACATCTCGCCTGGGACAAATTCTGATTATCTATTCAGTACTCAATAGTGTTTGTAAATAGACCTTGGTGAGACATCGCTCTCTGGCCACCATGCGATATCTTACTGTGTTACTTTTAAGTTATCGCCCTTTCGACTAGGGAATCTCCCATGCTCAACATTTGCTGTCTAACCCCATAATTAACCAGCACAAGATGCAACTAGAGCTAGTTGAGCATGAGTCTAGCCATTATTCACCTACCCAGATGCACTGTCAAAGCAAAGCCGGTATCCGCAAGATTCTATTGAGCTAATACATGACCATTATCATCGAAGATAACCTATATGAAAGAGTAGTCCATGAAAGGCCGATCGATGAAACTCAAGATTATTGGATGAGAAGTCGCATAAACCACGCTACCGTTTTCGCTTCTTGCCATGTTCTTCATCATCCAAGCCGCCTTCCCCATCCTTCTTCTTAGCTTTCCTTTCGAGCTCATCCCAATCTTCACCACTCTCTTCTTCTGCGCTGAAATCGCTTGCCTCCGCGCTAGCATCGTCGTCAAATTCGCTATCGTCCTCAGAACTCTCATCTGCCGCCGCCAATTCCGACTCGGAGAGCTCAAATGCAGACTCCTCCTCCTCTTCCGATCCGTCCTCCGAATCAGACTCTGCGGCTAAGAAGGACCAACCTCCATCCGCAAAGAAACCGTAAGGATCACTCACAACCGTTTTCATGATGGTTGTCCAGTTGAGGTTCAGAGGTCCCTCGGTAAAAGCAATATCGACGGAATCCAGCCAATCTTTCACGCCTTCCAAGGACTCCACCGGTATCGTGTTTATATGAACAGGGGCCCTGTGAAAGTCCTTGAATACGAAGACTAGGTCAAAGTTTTTGAGACCAAACTGCAAATCCATCAGCAAAACAATAATGTTAATCATAACACTAGTAGAACCTTACCTGCACTCTCTCGAGATGGGCAATTTCAATCTCATTCAGGGTGATGACTAGGAAGGGGGGTTCCGTCAATTGCACGAGGGCATCAGTGGTCGGTTGTATCAGAACATTGGAGCGGTTGGGGACGCCAGTGAAACCAATCTCTCGAAATGGTATGTCGACATCAACGCCCTCGTCTTTCCCGGCATCAGCTATCTTCTCAGCGAAGGCCTTAAATTCTCTGTCCAATGCTGCTCTGCGTCGCCTTTCCTCTTGTTCAGCTTCGAATTCCTCTTCATCTCCATAGCGATGTTTGCGTCTGCGATTGCCAGTCTCGTCGAATTGCATCTCGGTGGCCTCCCGGTAAAATTGCACATCTCTCGTTTTCCTCTTCCCAATCATGATAGGCGTTTTGAGATGGACGTGAATGAGGACAATCAACTCGTGAGCACACGGTTGGAAGAACAAGTGTTTCACATTGCTGAAGAGCACGTCGACGTGTTCATTTCGGAACGGAGACATGTATCGAAGACCGTTCTGATGTATCTCGACCTCACCCGGAACGCGCTTCCCATCCAAAGGAGGCCGAAGGTAGACGTCAGGTAACTTCACAGGACGGCGGTCTATGAGTGATTAGCATTGGCAACAGATTTGGGCGGTGAAAGGATGTACTTCGGATCTCAATGAGCTTGTCTTGCTCTACAACGTCTTCCATCTCTTTCTTTTCTTGCTCCCGCCTCAAAGCATTTTTCCTCAATTCAGTGATATCCTGGGCAACCTGAGCCAGCCTCTCATTGTCCTTAGAACGAAGAGTCAGGTTTCGCAGGAAATGAGCCGACAGATCCTCGAAAGGCTGGTCGTCCTTCCTACCAACTCCCTGGCCGGGAGAAAGGAAGTTGATGCGGAGGTACGCATATTCGCCCTCGTCGCTTTTACTTGCATTCTTGATTGTGTTGATATGGAACGGGACTGGTCGACCCATTATGGGAACTATTACTGTAGATGCTTTTTGGTCAACATATATAGTGAGGTCTCTCACCTTTGTTGGCAATTGATTATCCCTCTTGTACGATTCGAACCGTTTGAATTTTTTCTGCGTAACTCCATTGTCGTCTCCGGTAGTTCCAGCAAATCGATCAAGGCCCTCTTTTGTCTTTTTAGCGGCTAGCTCCTTTTGGTGCTCGCGGCGACGCGCCTCAGCACCTTCATTTATTTGAGTTGGCCGTTCCGCTCGGAGCTTCGTTCTTGTGATGTTCCTGCTGGCGATAGCACTGGTTTTCGCTTCCTTTTTCTCCTTGATGGGTTTTTGAGGTTCCTCTTCGTCTCCGAAGTAGAATGATACGGAGTCCATGTCAAGACCTGCATCCTTGGTGAACACATGTGGCCCATTTTCTCCCACACGAACGGTGTCTGTGATGACCATAGAGTAAGTTGAGCTCTTGCTTCCTTTCAATTCCGGGTCTTCAACGTCTGTTAGTCCCACTGTGACAGAGAGAGTCATGCCGCTTTTCAGTGTTCTGCTGTTTTTCCCATTCAGCACCATGTTAGGGTCTCGAAGCTCAATTCCGATACCAGCACCGACGCTCTTGACAAAGTGGGACTCAAGCTCCGGTTTCTTCGTCCGGATTAAATTGATCGCCTTGTTGTATAGGTCTTTGGCGATTGTGCCGTCGCGCACATCTCTCATAACCGCTTCATGTAAAGCCAGAAGAAAGGCATAGTTTGTCTCTTGAGACTTACTCGGATCCACTAAGTAGGTCCGTGCAATCATTGAACTGTAAGTCTTATACCGTATCCCGAATCCAGCGATAATAATGCCCGGTTCGAGATTGCTGTTATCAGACACTGCTGTGAGTCTAAGGTCATACTTTCCCCCGCTTTGAATGACGGGTCCATAGGCCCAGTCAATCTGTTGAGCGTCGAACTCGGCCGGTAGTTTGCCCAGTTTGTTGAAAAATTTAGCGTCGTCGATTTTTGCATCGACCCGCGCGGAGAGAGCCTTGTGAGTCATTTGCTTTTCTTCGTCGAGAAGGCGTGACATTTCCTCCACAAAGTATTCAGACATCAAGCCACTGCAAGCTCGTGAAGCGTTTCTTATGGACACCTGTACAATATTAGCTAATTGTCCTCCCCAATTCCCCAAACAGTAAGCTCCTTTTCAACGCACCAACTCGTCGGTATCTTTCACTGCAAATGCAGCCGACAGAGCCGGCGAAATGTCAACTTCCTCTATTTCGCCAGATAATGTCGCAAAAGTGCGCTTCCAGTCTTCCGCGAAGGGACCTGCAGTTGTGTCCTTCGGTAAAACACCGACTTTATTCTTCATACGGACGAAGAAATTAGTTTCAAGTAACAACACAACAGCAATGTCACATGATAGAGCACTTACACCAGTGCTTCTGATGACTTCAATGCATTTCTCGAAAGACCTCAATTTCCCTTCAGGATCCTTCGTTGTAACCAGTATTTCAACTGGGATCTTGCCACCCCTCAACGGCTCAAGATGCTTGGCTGAGTGGGCACCCTCTATTCAGCAAAAAGCCCCTGTACTTCGGACGTAAAGATTTACCTTTCTTCGCAGTTGTCACAACATAAACAGCTTCCAACGTAAAGACGAGAAGCGTGGCTGGAAACTCATAACCCAGCAACCAGAACTAACAGTCAACCGACAATTATGTTAGCGTCGCAAAGGAAGCACCAAATGTAGTGGCAGGGATTGAACATACATGCATAGCGTTATTCTTTTGAAAAGTATTCGCCTCATCAGTCTTGCCCATCAAGATGACAATCGAGCCAACACCACCAAATGTGGGGTGACTTGAGCGTTTGTCCGCTCTCCATGCCGCGTAGAAGCTTGACAACCGATTGAAAAACAAAGTCTTGTCTATCACAATCTCTTCAGCCATGATCTGATGGCGTTGAAAGTGAGATTGTCGTGCAGGGTGTGCTAAGCCTGCCTGAAGAACTAGAAGTTCACAAGTCTCGTCAAGCTTCTCTGATCGCCTTAATCTCTGAATTCGGTAACGTGACTATGGTAAACACAAAAGTTCGAGGATGTGACAGTGCACAGGACTATGTAAGAACGGAGAATAGAGAAGTCTGAAGTCGTACACGCGAGGCTGGTGCTACGCGTTTTCCCATGTTTGAGCAGTTTGCATCCTTTGCATGGTATGCTAACTCTTAATTAGACTCTTGGAACGGAAAGCAATGAAAAAGTTTCTAATGACTGAAGTAAACATTTACAGGAGTAGGAGACGTATTACCTTTTAGATTCACATCACTGTAAGACATTATTTTTTTTTTTTTTGGGTCTTCTTTTTATTTATTATCATGCCTACCCCTTTCCTGAAAAGGTGATCCAACATTGATAATCTCAATGTTTCTCAACTTGTGTTATCCTTCATCTCGATTCTTTTCTCCATATTCTGCTACCTCTTTTTAGGCGAGGATTGGTAAAATATCCGGATACGCAACTGATAATCATCCTCTCCGCGAGCTTTTGTGATCTGAATGCATATACGTCCCGATGGAGAAGGGCGCGCTCAGTCATCCGCATAATGTCATCTGAGGATACCATTTCCCTTGGGGATCAAGTACGCCTCGATGACAATGTCTCTGGCGCAGAATCCAGCAAGTCTACTAGAAGAAACCCTCGGAATGATGCAGCTACTGGCGCTTCGGCAGCTGGTGTTCGTGCAGTCAGTGCGCAGATGGTTGCTTTCTACTTCAGAGCTCCCGTGAAGGCCTTTTTTCGCACTCGAGTTGAGTATGCACTTTTCCCTCTCGCTACTCAGAGTGAGATTTGTTGACACACTTGCAGTTATATGGTCCGTATACCAGTCTAAACACTTCCTGGCTTCTTCTCTCCGAATCTTAGGACTCCTATACTCATCGTGCCCGACATGAGCTGATGATTGTTCCACTCGAAACGTTCCCATTAGGCATTCGCAAGAGCTGTCAACCCTCATTCCGCTGAAAAGCGTTGGTCATTACATACAACGACACCTGGTCTTCTCGTCCATGCCGTTCGTACTTATGGTTGGCGGTTCATCCCCAATCAGCTTTTACCACCTATGTTGGCAAATGCAGGGTGAGTTAAGCCCGCCCTTTCTCCCTTCGGTCACTCTGGGCCTAACATCTGCTGTTAGCGTTGGTGTTGTCCTGTATACGTCGTATCTACAGGCCCTTGGCATCCTATATGAACCCGTTTCCCGAAGTGTCAAGCGTATATACCCTCCTGCATCTCCTGCTGATACATTTGCAGCTGGCTTTGCCGCTGGTACGGTACAGTCAGTTGTAGCTGCGCCTCTAGATGCTCTCCACGTTCGACTACGGACGAATGACATTCTCCATGGTCAGTACCGCAGTATGTGGCACTATGGACAGAACAAACTCAAAGAAATCGGTCTTCGCGGCATTTTCGCAGGCTGGAGCCTGTCACTTCTGCGCGACTCATTTGGATACGCTGTTTTCTTCAGTACTTTCGAGTACATAAAGTCGCAAGCATATTATTCTTTCATTACAAGATATTACGGGTCACTTCGCACTCATCAGCTGGACAGTCTGCGAGACCCTCAATCAAGTGACCGTGGGGTCCCGCTCATCAAACCTCACTATAGCTTAGAGCCATGCTTCCTGATGTTAGCCGGTGTGGCAGCGTCAATTGCGCAGCAGGCCGTACAGCATCCGCTGAGTGCTATCCAGAACATTCATTATTCTCGACTAGAATATCTTGATCATCAGGCTAACCTGATCTCCACGAAAGGGCAGATGATGCAAGTCTATTATTCCGCTTATCGAGAAACATTCAAACGCTGCAGGAGGAGAGCAGCACGTGCTGGTGGTTGGCGTAAATGGTTATTTCAGGGGTTTGTAGGAAATGCTCTTCGCCAAGTGCCTAGCACTAGTGCTGGGCTTGTGATATTCGAACTTGTGCGTCGCAAATATGCTAATTTGGCTGACGCCATCTATATTCAGAAAGACGGCTACGACATTCTTCTGACTTGAGAGAAAAGTCTGGTCAGTGATTGTATCATTGTCAGGATGAGCGCTCATTGATTTGTTCTGGTACCAATGTTTAGTGATAGAATATTCGAAGACGCATATTGATGTTGATTTTCGCTGCTTCTACATGTCATCTCGCCTCGAGCCCTTTTCCTGAACTTCTGTGCGAGTGAATGGAGAGGTCGGGTCTTATCTCAGGCCCTTGTACTATATTCATGGAGTTAATGTCAGATGACTGTTCACACGGCACTTCTATAAGATTGTCTGGCCTCTCGCTGTCCTGACAATATTACCATATTTGACCAGATTATGGGACTTTGCCTCCTGAGATGCTGATGTAGGCTATGCCTGTGATGACATTTGCGTAATGGTCCCAGTCAAGTCAGTCCTATTGCGTACTTTTTTGTAAACATTACGCCAGTACTTTCGCCAGGCAGTATAATGTAGCCAGACCATCCGTAGGTATAGAGGAAGTACACTAGAATACTGACAGGTTGACCTGCTTTCAATGGCAAGGCCTCAGATATTTAACCTCCCATTCATGAAATTGTGGTCACAGGTGAGACTCTGGTGACGGCACAAGAGAGACCACGGCCAGATCTAATCAGTCTGAACGGACAATTCATATGCTCAATCGTCAGAAGGCATCATGAAGAGCTTCTTTTTCTATTCATACTCTGGGTTTCGAAGTCCCAAGGTGCATCCCGCTTCGACCTGGAAGTTCCGACAAGGTGTTTTAGAGTACCAACTGTACTACAGAGTACCGTCACTTTTAGGATCGCTGAGATGTTTCCTAGGAGGTACCGTGTTGCGTAGAGTAAGGTACCTTGAGAATAGAGGTGAGGCCCCCACCATTATTGGCTCACTGCCCATAACAGGATCTACTTAATTGTTGGCCTCGATTTCAGATGCAATGAATAACTAGTGGACTGTTCGGCTGGGTCTCAATAATGGTAGAAGAGGTGTACGGAGTATCTACCTTGTCGATACATTATTCATTATTGGTGCCTCAACAGCCATTTTCATATTCATAACCTTTTTTAGCATGGAGAAGGTAGGGGGTATGATACCTATAGACCCATTTTAAAAGCGGGCATACAGATATCTTCCTAGACAACTCACAGTTGAAGTATGGAGAATAATTACCGTAGACTTTCATCTTAAGGCGGCTTTCCTTTTCGAATGAAGCCAGGTATGGAGCAGTAAGGCAGTGACTAAGGTACCTTAGGTATCATTAAATAGTTATTATTGGGTTAAATGACATAGTACAGTGGATATCTTACCACGTATTCTCATCTCTTGGCCGGGCATATTCCGTAAGTACCCAAGGTACTCCGTACCTTAGTCTACGCTGACAGTCTATCTGGAGGAGGTACTTACTCCATAAGGACATTCCGTCCCGTTCCCGTCCGCAAGTTGCAAACCTGCAATAAATGACCCATGACCCAATCATCCAATGAGGTGTCAGGGGCAATGATTAGGCTGCTCCGACCTTCTGAGTGTAGACTGAGTGTGCTAGGTCTCTTCTCTGGCCTCCACTTTCAGCACCTCTCCCCAACTTTCTGGGGAAAGAAAACGCCTAAGTGTATTCCGTGCTTTCAACCCACTGCCATCTATCTTTTTCTTCCTTGCCATTCTCTAACATTTACATTTGATACCAAGGTGTCAAATAATTTTCTCTAAACATTCAATCCGTCGTCTAGGGTCGACAACCCTGCTGTTGCAAGTGCTCAGCTAGCTATATTAAGCCAGCCTTTGTCGTTGCCTTATTTGGTTTTTCCGCCTGATCACTTAGTCTTGACTAAACAGGCTCCAACTGTGTCACTTGGCTACTCCGCATCGCTGATCCATTACAAGCTTAAACCCTTGAGATAGATTCTGACCGCAACGTCTCCGCTATCTGCTCTCGTGGTCTCGTAGATTCTGCGGATCAATATTCTACCCAAGTTGCCTTGCATCATTCGGCCAGAAAACGTCCAGCTCCCGCAGCACCAGTCTTCATACCTCTCGGAAAGCTGCCGCCGTAATCTACAACACCTGTCTGGACTACCTTCAGGGAAAAAAAATTCCAGACTCTGCATGGAGGAGCTGGAGAGCTTGATATCTCCAGTCCACTTTTGATCACTTCAAACTCTCTCCGAGAACCCACTCTTGAGCGCGGAAGGGCTGTCGCTTTCAGCCCACCACAACCGCCAACATTCCTTCAGCAAAGTCTTCTCTACGCACCTCAAGTACTATACCTCTGCGGTCAATAAGCGCTCATTTGCAATCATCCTCGGGGCACTTTGCCGGTGTTGATTCTGCGAGCGAGAAAGGCAGTCGACGTTCCTCATACTCGTCTGGTCACACTGTCGAGTCTACATTCTCCGTTTGGACCGACACAGGTGACCTAGCCGAGCAGCTTGCAGATGTAGAAGAGCCTCTTCAAAATCGACTGCGGAAGTCTCTGGATTGCGAAACGGCCAGTCCAGAAGGGTCTCGAGCTGGACTGAAGCGACAAAGGCGCAGGCGCTACATAGCTCAATCGCCCGCTGGTCGGACCGATCTTGAGAAGATATCCATCGACATTCCCTCACCTGCGCCTAGGCGAATTTCCAGGATAGAGCGGTCGTTAGCTATCATCATGTCTCCAAGCAATAGACACACCGCCCAGATCCATGGCTTGGTTGGGAAGCCCTTACTGTAAGAAGATCCTGCTTCCTGATTCCTGGCTCTGCAGTACTTTCATTGACCTTTATACAGGTACTTTACCAGTGTTTTCGTATCATTAGGTGTTTTCCTTTTTGGCTATGATCAGGGTGTTATGTCGGGTATAATCACGTTCGTCCTCCGACTTTGCGGCAAAAGGCCTCCATGCCTTGGAGATGATGGGCATGGCGATTTTGAAACAAATGACTAACGTGAATACAGTGGTTGGTACTTCAAGGATTACTTCAATCAACCATCGCGAGCTGCGATCGGCACAGTCGTCGCCATCCTTGAAGTTGGTGCATTCATTTCTTCCTTACTCGTTGGCCGGATTGGCGACTTGATAGGACGGCGGAAGACCATCCTCTACGGCTCTGTCGTGTTCTCTATCGGTGGCGCTTTCCAGACCTTCGCAACTGGTCTACCCATGATGATGCTCGGCCGTATCGTTGCAGGCCTAGGCGTCGGAGCATTGTCAACAATAGTACCAGTCTATCAATCAGAGATATCCGTATGCAGAATCACTCGATTTCTTCTCCCCCTTCTTTTTTGCCGGTCCGCTGACGCATCAATAGCCGCCTCACAACAGGGGCAAGTTAGCGTGTATCGAGTTTACCGGCAATATCTGCGGATACGCGGCTAGTGTGTGGGTGGACTATTTCTGCAGTTACATCGACAGTAACTATGCGTGGCGTTTGCCACTGCTATGCCAATGCATCATGGGTACCCTCCTTGGCTTAGGAAGTCTCATCATATGTGAATCGCCGAGGTGAGTATCTGAAATTGCCAATTCGATCTTCATGCCATGCATATTGCTTATACAAAGGGCAGATGGTTGTTAGATAACGATCACGATGAAGAGGGCATGGTGGTCATTGCCAATCTATATGGGCAGGGGGATTTGCACAACGACAAGGCCCGGCAGGAGTATCGAGAAATCAAAATGGACGTCCTTCTGCAACGGCAGGAAGGTGAAAGATCCTACACTGACATGTTTAAGCGTTATCGCAAACGAGTCCTCATCGCAATGTCAGCTCAGGCATTGGCACAGCTGAACGGTATTAATGTGATATCCTATTATGCCCCACTCGTCTTTGAGTCAGCAGGCTGGGCGGGTCGCGATGCTATTTTGATGACTGGAATTAATGGGCTCTCGTATCTCGCCTCGACAGTTCCCCCATGGTATCTCGTGGACCGCTGGGGAAGGCGCCCGATCTTGCTTTCCGGGGCCGTTGCAATGATTATTTCTCTCTCTCTGATATCTTACTTCATCTATATCGATGTTGCAGCAACCCCAACCCTGACTGTTATTTTTGTCATGATTTACAATGCGTGAGTATCTTTTGTGCTCTTCTCCCTCTTCTCAACGGGTGGAACCATAAATAATCTATCCAGTACTAACGCAACTTAGTTCGTTCGGCGCATCCTGGGGCCCGATCCCCTGGCTGTACCCTCCCGAGATCTTGCCCCTGAGCATCCGTGCCAAGGGGGCCAGTCTTAGCACAGCTACGAACTGGGCCTTCAACTGGCTCGTCGGAGAAGTGACTCCTGTCCTTCAGGCAGCGATCAAATGGCGTCTTTACCTTGTCCATGCCTTCTTTTGTGCTTGTAGTTTTGTACTCGGTGAGCCTCACATTGCAGATCCGACAATTCATCATTCACTAATTGGTACCTTTTAAGTATACTTCCTCTACCCCGAAACGAGCGGTGTACGTCTGGAAGATATGGACGTCCTATTTGGAGATGCAACGACTGCTGTGCCGACACCCGCAACACAAGCTGAGCGTGGATCGCTTATGAGCGGCGGCTCGCCCGTGCCTTCCCTGGACATCAGACGGCAGTATGGTCAGTTTGGAACGGAAAGCGCCATTCCTGGTTTAGATATTGATCCACCTACCATCAACACCCACGAGAATTCTAAACCTGCAGGGCTTAATCCTTTGGATGAAAGCAGCGGACGGCCTGAAGGTATTGGCGGCTGGATTTCAAATATGGTCAGTCGCCACAGAGCACCGGGACCGCAAGCGAAAAATAATCAGTATAGGCGTCTGGGGCAAGAGGAGGGTGAGAACGATTAGAACGGTCCTTGACTGTATATCATCTTGTGCTCCTCTTCGTTTCCGAGAATTTTGTTGCTTCTACAGTACTAATTCTCTTCTTTTCTATCCTTTGCGCTTTTGGCGATATATCTATTCCTTCTCTTTGTGGTCTCGCTGTTGCTTCATCTTTCTCTTCTCCTTTGACCAAGGGGTACAGAGGTTTGGCGGCAACAAACAATCTTGCTTTGGTGTATCTACGTCGTGTTGTGGATAGAACTAGACGGCGCGGATTTGACCACATAGGTCAGTACGGGCTTGTTTCTTCTTCGGCAGTGTCTATGTACGTGTGATATAGCGGCCTGAATTTCTCCAATGTAGGAGGAGCTTCATTAGATCTTTGAATTTGTTAATACCTGATTGAAGATTATTCTGTTCTGGTCAGGGGCGGGTCCTGGTTTTGGTAGGAGAAGTCTCATCCTGGGCTTCTCATTTCATTCATCTCTCTTTGTCACCCTCCTTTTCGTAACACGTCCACCTGTGAGCATGTACTGTCTGAACAGCTAATTTACCATCATCAGTCGGGACAAAAATGCGTCTGCATATTTGTGCGAGATAACACATAAGCATCCTATATCCCACAGAGTTCTACAATTTGACCTCTGGTTTCAAGACGGTTTTTGGTAGTGTATGTTGTTTCACATACGCGGCGAAACTCAAATAGTTTCGCCATGGGCCACGCCAAAGACTCGAAGACTATAGATGTACTCCATCATAACGTAATCCACGGGTGAGGCGCGGATATGGGTGAACTGCGGATTTCTGTGGATTTTCCCCTCTCCTAATATATTTTTGAAGCTTTTCAACCATCAACGCCATTAAAATTAGACTATCTAGTATATGAATGTATGACTATTTATTAGGACAACTCCTTCTATTATGTCCAATATTCCAGCACCCACTACAGCGTGGTGGAGCTCGCTGCTGAAGTCTAGATGTAGTCTTATCAACCTGCCCTTTAATCTGCCCTTCAGCAAGTGTATCAAGCTGCTGAATGTGATCATAACCTTCCTGTATAGATATAAAGAGATCATTTCCTAGAACCGCACGCCTCCTTGCCTTCTTCTTTATTTTCTGCTCATTCTGAGCCTGTAGAACCTTGATTTCTCACTGAAGAAGAAGGTTGGTATTCATTGCGATCTGCGCGGCCTTTTTAAGGTGTTGGATATGAGAAATTAGACTACTAGAAAGAGTCCTTTTCTTTTGAAGACTTTTCTGTAGGCTGCGGAACTTGTGGTCAAGTTGATGAGAATTCTGAGGTGTTTGAAAAGCAGAAGATATTGACCCTTTAACCTTAATAAGAGGTGGTGTTGGCGTATGAAGTTGAAAGGTGATTTTTGCAAGCACCTGGTCTTTATCAAGTGGTTTAAGACCAGATCCTGCAAAGCCATTTCATATATTCTTCTGAGTAAAGACTGCTTCACGTGCAGAAGGATATAGGTATAGAAAATCCTCTTTATTAATGTGGTTGTTTCCAGCCGCTATCATGTCTTCAACTAATTTTCTATATGTGTGTTTGAGTGGCCCAAAAACACCAACATCCAGTGGTTGAAGAAGATGAGATGTATGTGGAGGCATATAAAGAGAGATAATTGCATTCTCCTTGCAGAAATGGTCAAATTTAGCATTTAGATGACTTGAATGACCATTAAGAATAAGTAACTGTTTCGCGCCGGTTGAATGTAGTTTAGAAAAAGGGTCAAAAACTTGCTTCAACTACTTAAGGCCTATCACATCTGTTGTCCAGCCATTAGGACTGTTTGTAAGCTTCTAATCTGGAGGAAGATTGGCCTCTTGATACTAAGGAGCCTGGTGTTCTTTTCCTTTTAAGATGATGACTGGTGGTATATGAATCCCCTTAGAGCTCATACATTTGATAATTGTGACCTATTCCTGGTTCCCTTGGATAACTCTCTGAGGTCTTTCACTGTGTTCCACTGTAGTAATAACCTTTGATGCTGTATAGAGTCCCATTGTAAAGCTAGTTTTATCAAAGTTCTAAATATCATCTTGATGTATACCATGTTCTTGAATTGCTGCATGTACAGTTTCAAACCATGGTTTTATAACCTTTAGATCTTCCTGCTTTGCCCTCACATATGTAATCTTCTGATTATATCTTGAACGTAGTTCAGGACGGCGTTTGGTAAAGGAATAGGACCAGTTGATACTAAGAACTATAGTAGGGTCCTGTGTATGTTCCTGAAGTAAAATTTGCGCCATTTCACGCAGAAAGTCAGACTGAATTGAAAAGCCTTATTTATCTGCATCTAGCAGTTGCTTGACAAGAGTTTCTTCTTCAATTAAAGATAATCTGAGGTTATTTGCGTGTGTTTCTGACCGTGGTTTGACGCCAGCAAGCCGCTCGCGAAGGGTGGATTCAGCTACATTATATAGCTTCGCAGCTTTTAATATTGATTTGACTTTCTTATCTTTCCATGCAGTAATAGCCATTTGAATATGAGCTTCCTTGGATAAAGGCATTTTGTATGGGAATAACAAAAAAATAACGCGTTGAAGAATACTGCTTGGGTAGCAGTGAAAATCCGCAGAAATCCGCGGTTCACCCGTATCCGCGCCTCACCCGTGGATTATGTTAGGCAAGCCGCAACAATTATGGGTAAGCACTCATTATTGGTGTCTTGGAGCAGAATGAGGTGGCCAGAGCGGGGCCGATCCAATGCCGAACCACTTTTTCCGTGGAATTTGCAGGCCAACTATCCATTTACTTACTACCTACCTTTACAGTCTTAAACCACATGCTTCAACCCAGCTTCTACTAGCCTTTCGTTTCATGCCTGCTGTAGCCACCTCTGCCTTTTGCTTCGTTTTCTTTTGATTTTCCTAACCCTCATTACTTTTTATTCGACCCTTCCAATTTTTACAAAAGTACATTTTTGATTCCACCTGAAGATCTGTCGAGGACCCTGTAGGCTCACGCTCATTATAATCTGGATACCAACCTCTTCAATTGAGAATTTGATATGCCCGTGTACTGCCCCTGAGAGTCATCTACGCCAACTCATTCTCTTTCCCTAAACTCAGTATTTCAAAAGACTGTTTTGTATGCGTTCCAATTTCCACTGGTGCCCTTGCAACGTGAACGCTGATTTCGCATCGATCTAGGATGAGACCATCCACCACGGCGGAAATGGATGTCGCATCAACTACCGGTGCCAATGTCGGCTCCGATTTGCGGCGTAGGAATGTTCACGCCGGAGAGAAAGTTGATAAGCTCTTCTCATCTCATAATCTCGAGGACAAGGACGCAAAGTCGAGGCCTAAGGTATGACGGTCATACTCATCCTGTTTCACCTGCAAAGCGTCGCATCTTATCGCCAGCTAATGACCCTTTTGCCAAACAGCCCAGTTCTTTCTCCTCAATACTATATAGTTGGGAACCTTTCATTGTGCCGATTGTGCTGACAGCCTTGGCTGTTTTCACCCGTATGTACCGCATAGGTCGCTCGAACATTGTGACATGGGATGAAGCCCAGTACGTTACATAACCTTAGCCATGCGAAACTACCATAGTGTCTAATTACTGTCGACCAGCTTTGGGAAATTCGGTTCACATTACTTGAAGCGAGAATTCTACTTTGATGTTCACCCGCCACTGGGAAAGATGCTTGTTGGCTTATCCGGTCTCCTTGCTGGATACAACGGATCCTTTGAATTCAAATCAGGAGAGAAATACCCAGACGATGTCAACTTTACATTCATGCGTGTCTTCAACGCCGCTTTCGGTGTTGCGTGCGTTCCTCTCGCTTATTACACTGCTCGAGAGCTAGGTTTCCGCAAGGCCACCGTTTGGCTAATCAGTCTGATGGTTTTGTTCGAAAACTCCTACGCGACCATTTCAAGGTTCATATTGCTTGACTCGATGTTACTTTGCTTCACCTTTACGACCACCATGTGCTGGGCTAAGTTTCATCGGTTACAGCATGCTAGCTTCTCAGGTCAGTGGTTCACGTGGCTCTTCCTGACAGGTATAAGTATCGGCTGCGTATGCAGTGTCAAATGGGTGGGTCTTTTTTGCACAGCATTAGTGGGACTCTATACAATTGAAGATTTGTGGAATAAATTTGGCGATCTTAGGATGCCGAAGGTCAGTACTGAAGGGAGTTCCAGAATACTGCTGTGTTACCTGACCTTGTGAACAGACAGTCCTCGTCAATCACCTACTGGCTCGCGTAGTCGGATTGATTATTATACCAGCTGTGGTATATATGCTTTCCTTTTACGTGCATTTCTGGATTCTTGAAAACAGTGGACCGGGCGACGCGCAGATGAGCTCTCTCTTTCAGGCCAACCTAAAGGGCACCGAAGTCGGAAAGGACAGCCCTCTCGAAATTGCGCTTGGCTCTAGGGTCACTTTAAAAAATATGGGTTATGGTGGAGGACTGCTGCATTCTCATGTTCAAACTTATCCCGACGGTTCCAATCAGCAGCAGGTCACTTGTTACCATCACAAGGACGCAAACAACGATTGGTTCATCTACCCCAACCGCCATGAACCTGAGTATGACGCCAACGGACCTCTGTCTTTTGTTGGTGATGGCGATATTATTCGTCTTATTCATGGGCAAACGGGCCGAAACCTTCATTCGCATGCCATCCCGGCTCCTATCACCAAATCTCAATACGAAGTCTCCTGCTATGGTAACATCACTATTGGGGACGAAAAAGATCACTGGGCAGTGGAGGTTGTCGATGATGTCGCGTCAAGGGACCGAAGCAGGATTCGAACCCTGACAACTGCATTCCGCCTGAGACACATCGTTCTGGGCTGCTATCTGCGCGCCGGCAACGTGAACCTCCCACAGTGGGGTTTTAAGCAGATCGAGACCACATGCGTTAAAGAGAACAATCCTCGCGACGTCTACACGCATTGGAACGTGGAGTCTCATTTCAATGATCGACGTAAGTACCAACCGAGAAGGCTGACCATTGCTCGCTCAGCCTGTCGCTCCTCTGCTGTTTTCACCCCCCGGGCAGACATTACCTTTTCTTCCCCCTCGAGCAAGCTGGTACCCTGGTCTGACGTGAAATTCTCGCAGTTCCACCTGGTGATCCAGGATCGTACAAGTCCCCCTTTTTTAAGGATTTCATTCATCTGAATGTCGCCATGATGACATCGAACAACGCGCTTGTTCCTGATCCAGACAAACAAGATGACCTTGCGTCGAAATTCTGGCAATGGCCAATACTTAATGTGGGCCTTCGTATGTGCTCCTGGGATGACAACACCATTAAGTATTATCTCCTCGGAAATCCCTTTGTCTACTGGGGCAGTACAGTCAGTCTCGGGGTTTTTGGACTCTTAATATTCTGGTATCTGGCCCGCTGGCAGCGGGGTTACAAGGATCTCAACCAAGCGGACATCGATCACATCCATTATTCCGGCTTCTATCCTCTGCTCGGATGGATCCTACACTACTTCCCTTTCATAATCATGGCTCGGGTGACCTATGTTCACCATTATTACCCTGCGCTCTATTATGCCATACTTACCTTCGGTTTTTGTGTCGACTGGCTTACTCAAAAAATGAGTCCTGTGGCTCGTGGGTCTCTGTATGCCTTCCTTTACATGGTCATCATCGGGATGTTTGTTCATTTCCGGGTCATCGTGTTCGGCATTGAGGGACCTAGCCAGCAATGGGCCAATCTGAACTGGCTGAGCGGTTGGCGGATTGCGAATTGATTTGGATGTCAGGCACCTACGAATGTCAGCTTGAACAATTCTGTGTCCATGATTCGATCGTGCGATGTATGTCAAAATGTGTCTGACGCTGCTGTTGCTATTCTCGGAATGATTAACTCCGTATAATACTGAATTCTCCGATGACGTTGGCTTATCTGCGCGAAGGCAGACGGACGTAGCGAAGCCTTCCACCATCTGCACACCAAGTGTGCTGGAGTTCTGGGACAAGCAACACCTCCCATCGGCATATAATTAAGCTTTCAGCTGGTTCCAACTTCAATGTTCAAGCAATGTATACCAATCCGTTACCACTGCCAGCACTCTATATACTAACATCTATATACTAACATCTCAGCCTACAACTACACAATGCTATTATGTAGCAATGGCAATATCTTGATACCTTGAGAGCTCTATTTATAATCAGGAAGCATAATCAATAGTGATGCTTCGTTTCGTGCTCCTCATCCATGAATTCTTTCCATCTGCCAGCCTAGGCATGGTGGCTGTTACAGGAATAAGAATGGTGATACTCAGGTGAAAGGAGTTGCCCAAACACAATCTTTAATTTTAAACAAGCAGGTAGTATGATATATAAGTGCATAGTAGATGAGCCATGTCATGCATCGAAATATCCTATATTACCACCATGACGTTCAAGAGGGCTCAGATAAAATGCATTTTTCAGGCTAGCAACAAGCTCCGCGCCAACCATTTCCACCACTGCGCATTGCATCATTCAAGCCTAAAGTGATGGTTTTCGGCGTTCCTGCGCTTGCTCCCCCTGTAGCCCCAAAACCCTTTACACCGCTTCGACGGTCGTTCAGGTCGTACTTTCCTGCCTCGATATTGCGATAAATCCTCTCGGCAACTTCAAGGAATGCGCGTTCGACGCCTTCACCGGACTTTGCACTGGTTTCAACGTAGCGAACAACATTGTTCATGCGGCACCACTCCTCCGCTTCTTGCCTGGTGACACGCCTCTGATTCACGTCGGATTTCACTTCCGCGAGATCGCTCTTATTTCCAACCAGAATTACAACAATACCATCTTCTGCAATTTGCCGAAGATCCTGCAACCATTGGGTGCAAGAGGTGAATGTAGAGGGACGAGTGATGTCAAAAACGAGGAGGGCTCCTGAGGCACCACGAAAATACGAGCGAGTTATCGACTTGTAAGTCTCCTGGCCGGCGGTGTCCCAAAGGGAGAGCTTCATTTTTTTCTGTGGTTGATCTCCTAGCGGTTTTCGTGGAGGGCTCGGGAGGCCCGAGGCAACAGACTCGTGGGATGCAACCAATGCTGTCCCCGTTGAAGATGGCAGAGCAGAAGAGTCAGAAACATTGGAATCTACCCCCAGACTCTTTGATGCTGGAGGCCCAACTGGAACAATACGCGAGCCAAATTCCACGCCAATAGTAACATCATGACTGGAAGAGAAGCGTCCTTCGCAGAGTCGAATGGTCAACTTTACAACAACACGCAGGTCAGCACAACTTTGTCTGAGGTTCAACATAAAAACCGGGTAAATGGGCGTGACACACTCACACTAGACTTTCCAGTGCCGGAGTCTCCAATACAGACAAGCTTAGCGATGTAATCCCATGGCTGTGACATGGATACAAAAAAGGTCGGATCGGTGTAGATAATGTTCTATGGAATCAGTTATCAGGAGGTGGCCAGTATCAATATATTTCAACTCATACTCCAATGCCTCCCGCAAGAGATCCACATCGGTACGCTAAATTTCTTGTTCTGGATGCTTCGATGAGGAGGTACGTGGGATCAATTTGACTCTGTATCCAAAATGTACGGAGCATGGTCCTGGGGAACATCTGCTGAGTCATCTCCACTGACCCTGCTGGCCATATGACGAGTGTGCTCCCGTCAGATCATCCGTTATCTCTGAATATCTGCTTCACATGAGCAAGTCCATGGATTTATACCAACATCTTAACTGGACCTCTTTCAGATTCACTCATGTTCAGTGGTTTAAAAATAGAGAGACTGACTCTCTAGATGATGTTTCTTTCCTGTCTTCGCTTCATTTACATCCAATATACCTGTGATACTGAACATTAGCTCACCGCAAATTGTCCAGCCACACACCATTAGAGACTCTAGTCACGATAACAACTGAGGACTTTAACACGAACCTTCGTTTAGCATGAATCAGGACCTCTAGAAAGTCCAGGCACACTACAGGTCATGTTCTCAGAGTGTATGCATTCCAAACTAATAAAGAGCTACCCTGCTATCCTTTGCATCATTCCTGCTGGTCTCTGTTAGCGTGACTCACATCGGTAACACAGATGCCTCGCGCTTCCTTGCTCAGTCACAGTCACGACTAGGCCCTTCTCTCGATGATGCACGTCGTAATGGCAGTGATCGTCTCAATGCACGATCTGGGATTTCTCGCCTTTCTTCATCGCGAGCATTTTTCCGAATGACACTAGATCCTTACCACCAAGCCACGTCCCAGGTCTCTAATCGTCCTTTCGGTTCACGAAATGCGGCTCAGCCCGCGCCTCTGTTCTTCAGCGCCACAGATGATTTCCGTGACGAGGATGATGAAGCAGAGCGGGAGCGCGAGATTGCGGACTTCTACGCCTTGCAAAGGTCAAGGCGGCATTTTGGCAGCAGCCAACTCAAAGATTCTTCGGAAATTGGAGGGGATGGCGACAGTTCGATCAGCCTTGAGCAGCAGCCTCTCCAGGATGACAAATATGTCAAGCGCGGGAGGATCAGAAGCTCTTGGCTTGCCAGCAGTAAGTCTATGGACAGGGAAAGCGGTCGTGCATTTGAGTCAATTGCGATGACAGCCGATGACCATGGAGGTCCCAACGAAGTCCGACAAAGTCGTAGTCTCAAAGGAAATCTGGTCGATATTCGTCTTGAAGATACATTGAGGTCAGACGAGAATGTTGACAAGGCTGGGTCACTTGAGGGTCTTGATGATAGTCCTCCATCCGTCCAGTTGTTCCGGGAACAAGCAAGCTCAGAGCCAAGGATTCTTGGTATTGAGACGTTCCTCGGGCCGAGCGAGGTAGATAAGCAACAACTTCTCGATGACCGTGAACAATCAAGCATAGCGGACGGTGGTCTTGAGCCTTATTCACTAGGGGAGACGCAATCTGGCGCCCATGATACTTTCTGGGGGAAGCTCTTTTTGATATCTCTGGGCTGCCTACTTGCTACCTCATTTCTCATTTATTTGCACACATCTGCGCCTTCGGGTGACAAATCGAGATGGGGCGACACGATATATCTCACTGTCCATGGATCCTTCTATCTCCTCGGCATCTATACGGTGGTCTCGATATTTATATCACTTCTTTGGCTGGCGTCACTGCGGTACTACGTGCGCCCTTTGGTCTATGCAATGATCTTTGCAGTCCCTGTTATACTATACTCTTTCTCGCTTTACCCCTTCATCTCGAGCTTCAAAGGAATCTGGCATGGGACTAGTATTCAGGACAAAGCCATGAGGGTCGTCTCTCTCCTGCCGTTCATTATTTCAAGCTTTTGGATATATAATGTTGTCCGCAGCCGCCACGCAATTGGCAAAGCCATCGACATCCTTGAGTTCGCCTGCCGAATTCTCGCTGCAAACCTGGAATTATTACTCCTTGGCCTTGGCATCCTGATTTGTATTGTCTCCTGGACGTGGGTCTGGATGCTGATGTTCGCTCGAGTTTTTCTAGGTGGGCACATGTCAGAATCGCACGCTTTTGCCCTCAACATCAGCAGCTGGTGGCTGGGAACATATTTTGCCTTCGTTTACATCTGGTCATTGGGAGTCATCGCCGGTATCCAACGTTCAGTTACAGCTGCAACAGTGAGTCAGTGGTACTTTCACCGTCTTGCGAGCCCGAAACCCACATCCAGGCAGATAGTACAGGCGGCTTTTGTCCATTCTGTCACCACGTTGTTTGGCACAGTCTGTTTCTCTAAGCTGATAGCATTATCTACTCGGCTGCCACTTCTGTTGCTGCCGACTCGCCTATCTCGGCTTCTGAATCTTTTCGTGTACTCACTCGTTCCTTCTCCCCTCGCGGCGCTCACAGACCCTCTTACTCTCACTTACGCCGCTATTCATTCTCAACCCCTCATACTATCTGCTCGTGGCCTCCTTGAAATGCCGAGTGTCTCACTTGCGACGGCAGTGCCGCCACTCCATCCGAGGTCGACTTCTTTGTCCCATGCGGGTTCTGCACCGCTCCTCTCCTACCGGCTTTCGAAGCTCTTTCTCCACGCCGCTCGCTTCATGATGTCTTTGGCACTTGGTTTTGGAGGATGGGTAAGCGCTGCTCGGAACCTCGAGGTCCCCGGCCCGAGTAATGGAGTTCATGGCAGTATGTATGCCTATGTGGTCGGACTCATTGCGGGAATCATTGGCTGGAGTATCCTAGGAGCGGCTGAAGGCGTCATCGCAGATATTGTCGATGCCTCGTTCATCTGCTGGAGTAGTGAAGTTGGTACTCGTGGTGGAGAAGCCCGGTATTGCCGCGAAGCTGGCTGGCTTTTCGGTGAACGTTTGGCGAATGACCTTCGCCATGCATCCCATGCACATCATCAGGCTGAGCCGTAAGCATTCTGGACAAGTCCTTCATATCCATAGCTGATTCCTCGATCGCTTCCACATTCGAATCCAGCCCTTTTAATGGGCCTCGTTTTCAACACCGATATGAGTAGATGGCCCTATGTCATGACGTTGGGATCTTATTTTATACCTTTTCTTTTATCTGAGACCATTGCATTTATTCATGCGTTATTTGAAGATCGCATCACATCATAAATACTTGGGTTTGCATCTTCTCTTTTGAATATCAAGATTCCACCTTTTCTTTTCGCGCGACGTTATCGTAAGTGTCATGTTCAGTGGGAGGCTGCGATAATCAGCATAGACTAGACTACTCATCAAATGATGATGTGGAACAGATCTTAAAAGCCACTTCGATGATCATCCCATCGTGGGCCAAATAGTCTCAACTTTGCAGTAAGTTGCCCAGAATATGCGAAGTATTCCCATCCATTAGAACTACATGGTTTGTTATACGCAGACAGGATAGTCGCATGTCATGATTTTGGGAACCCCTAAAACTGTGCTATCACTTGTCTAATTCTGGAAAGACTCGAAACTGTGGTATCACGGCACAACGGCAAACAGAAAGTAGACTCGTTTAACGCCCGCTGGCTTGAATTGACTGACTGACAAACCAGAAAAAGCCAACAGAAATCCAGGAAGGAAACAAATAGTCACGGTTCGTAAGAACAGCAGCCATAGCATAATAATCTGTCACCTTGTCATAAATCCAGTCGGCAGCTCCAATCCACGCCTTCTTTCATACACCACTCTCTGAGAATCGCACACCCAAACCGAACAGTTTCCACAGGTGCTGATGTCTTCCCGGGTGGAAAAAGAAACTCCCCAGTATAGTCTCCGATCTTGAGCTTCTGCTTTCCCAGATGCGAATATCTTCTTGAGCGTCTAGACCAGGTGTCAGGAAATTCACGGGCAAGAATATCCTCTGAAAGGCCCTGCAAGCCCTCGAGCCACAGTCTCTGGGACTCCTTGTAAAAGTCAGGTAATCGGTTTTTTAACTCAATGATATCTCTTCGATTCTTCTTGTTCTCATCTGACGTGACAGTAGTGCCGTCACTTCCCGGTGTGGGCACAGGAGTATGATCTCCTGGCAATGGAGTAACTGCGAGGCGTTCCAAGTCCAGAGCGTGAATCGCATCATAAGAGACAGCACCAAGAATCAAACAGAGACTGTGGAGTCTCGGGTAAGGGACACTGTTCTTTTTCACAACACGCCAATAGGCGAGTATAGATAGCCAGGTCGATGAGTCGCCAACTTGACGGGCCAAAGCTTTAAACTGATCGTCAGCAACAAATGCGAGAATGAAACAAAGAACAGCCTCTATCGCCGTCACAACTGCAAGTTTTTCATCAGCAGCAGTCACCGCATCTTTGTTGGTATGCCTCTCTGCAGCATGCTTCAACTCCCTACCCAAGTTTCCAAGTCTCTGGTACTCGTCCTTCCAAGCTCGACGCTCAGAGTTCCGGGACCGAGACACAGGATTATCAGAATCCGCGGATGCTGACTTCGAAGAGTTCACCTGGCTTCCCGGTTGATCTTTGGTGCAATGATAGGACGTCGACTTCCCCGCGCTATGGAAGGTCTCGATACGAGCAGCAGAGTTCTTTGCATCCTTGGTCGGAGACCCCGCGAAGTTCTTCGATTGATTTGATATCGAGACGGGGGTAGGGGACGCAGGAAGTCGGGACTTTTCTGGGGTTGGCACCCTGGGCTCCTTCGATCGTTCTTTCATTGAAGTACTTGCGTCCACGTTGACCGTATCCTTGACTGTGCCCTCCAGCCGGTGGAATTTGTGGCTGGTATGCTCGAGTGCGGAAGTATTGGATTCGTTAAGCTGAGCTTTGGTCACTCGGGCTTTCTCGGAATCCCCTTGCTGGTTAATGGGCGAAGATGTGAGAACTGCTTTCCTCTTGGCAGAAAATTTCAAGAGAGCCTCGATGCGCTTCCTATTCGATCTTCCGTATTTCAATTTTACCACCAGCCGTGGCTTCGATGCCATACTTTCTTTGGTATCTGTGGAAGGTTGCGTTTGTTCACCCCTCTGAGATTGCAAGTCAAGATTTGGTGTGTCACCGAAATCAGAGACCCTAGAATCTATAGGAGTAGCTATGCATTTATCGGCCGTCGAGTTCAGGCTTCTACCATGCAAGCTTGGCCCAGTCGTTGCGTATGGCTGCAGTTTGCCGTGGTCATGCGGCTTCGGGTTCTGTACACTCTCCTTCGACGATGCAGAATCAAGATGCTTTAGTAGTTTGAACGAGCTTGACACTGGGCGGCTTCCATCAAGTCTCGCTAGCTCTTTCTCAATGTCAGGCGGAAGAGTTGGTGACAATAGCCTGGGTAATTTGGGGCTGTCTGAAGTGGGTGGTAAAGTTGGTGATAGTAGATCAGGCAACCCGTTGGTCTTCGAGGACTCAGAACTCTTGCTTCCGATCATCCTCGGCGAAAGCCTCGCTTTCTTTGAAGAAACTACATCTGCCTGCTCCCCTTCATGTAACCCTAGATGCACATGACCGAGCTCTGGCGGCCTTTTACGCCCTACACTCTCGGGTACATATCTGACTGATGACTTCGTCGATAGTGAGTTGAGTGACTGTTTTCCCGAATGGTCCACGGACGTAGTGGCCTTCATCCCTGATCGCTTGTCTTCGGAGGTATGGGGAGCTGAAGTCTGTGTAACAGGCTCTTGATTGATAGGCGAGACTGAAGCACCGCTCTTTCTCCTATTCCTGTAATCGTTCAAGCTGATCTTCTTCTTCAACGACCCAGCTGATGGCGTGCTTGCCGCACTTTGAGGCCCTGAGCGCTTGTCTGACATAATGTTCCCTGTTCCGTCTGACCAATCCCCCACGGCCACTAATAAAGAGTCACCGTCTTGGTGAGTCAAAAATGTCATGTACTGTAGTTCTTGTTCGTCTGGAGTGAAAGGCCCGTCATCACCCACTGCCCAGTTGTTGATAAATCGGGCACCAGGACGGAAAGGCACATCGGTGGGAACCGTGAGCAAGAACGGATAGAAAGGAAGGACCTCTTGGTTAAGGCGTTCCAGTCGTTTATCGACTGAGACTATTTCTGGCGCAGATGTTTGTTGTAGCGCAGACTTGGAATTTCTCATATCATCGTCCACAGGAAGAGTAAGTCGACGATTCACCGACATTGCAGTCCCTCAATTAATCATGTATTGCGTGCGAGGATGGCACGAGGCGTAGACGAAGACAATATTGTTTGAGTTTCGGTTTGCTTCTTGTCTTTCTTGAAGCGTGTTCTAGAGGGCGCTAAACACTTCGAGCCTTTGTCTTCCGGAATCGCACGTAGGAAAACTCGCGGCCTAAAGATAGACGGACATAGAAAGGTTAATCTCCTGTTTGGAATTGGGAAATCCGTCATGAAGCTAAAATGATAATCAGTCTTGTCGACTTGGTCCAACTGTTGCTAACCTTGTGTAACGACGGGGTTGCGACTCTAGCTTGAGGGGAAAACGCGATTCACAGAACAAGCACTCGCCGATGCCGTCAACCCAGACGAATGCGTCCGAAAGACAATCTCCTTGTGTTCCCAGGCTCAGCGCGAGAGAAACAAGCTTAATCCAGCATAATTAATGCGTGGGAACTCTATCTAAAAGGGCTTGTATGGGCAAGCAACGCTGTATGCCGCGCCAAAAGTAATTTTGGATTCACAGAGCCATGGGTAACGCTCCCGATGCACCCGCTGATCGAGTTCAAATTTGAGGACACGAAGGGTTGACATTGGAGGGTAGAATAGTTCCTCAGAGGATGATGATCTCCGGTGTTGGTGAGCTACCTTGGGTTGGGCCTGGTGCGGAGATGCTTGGCAGTATGAAAGAGGGAACTCCATGTCTCTGAAGCTACTGATTACATCGCCAAGGGATAGAGATGGCCTAATTGGAACTTATGAATGCGTGGAGACAATAATATGCTCTGCTTTTGCTCCGAAGTGGATTCGACCTACCAGGTCTTTACGTTCTTTTTTCTATCACGATTTTCATTATAATTATATAGTGTATCAAGGTGAGTACGCTGCACAGCGGGACATCTCCGCCATGAGCGCACATCGGACCATATGCTCCCGTGTCAACAAAAGTACACCTCAAATCGCAGGTACATACCCTCAAAGCCGGGCCATAATTCCCTCGAGCAGCGAAGGAGAGAGGCTTCTGGCTGCCGCTACACGTTGAATCAAGAACGATCGTCATCTGCGAATTTATCCCTCCAAAATGCCCGGTAATGTTTTTGGCGTCCGATAGCGGAAATTTCGTCTAATTCTTTCGGCGTCAGTCGGAAGAGCAACGCACGCAAATAGCTGCTGAGACGAGACTCCTTGCTGCTTGTCGTGATTGAAACATCTCCCCGGTCTATGGACCACCTGAGCAGGATCTCGCCTTCACTGACCCCATATTTGTAGGCAAGACTTTGCAGTAGCTCCCCGAGGGGCCCATCCTTTGCTCGAGTAATGGGTGTAAGAGGTCCGTAGCTCGCTGTCTTGATTCCCTTGTCTTCCTGGAACGGAACAAGGCCGCCATGCTGTAGATATGGGTGGTACTCAATCTGGTTGATCGAGGGAGTGACCTTGGCGGATTTGAGAATTGCCTCTAGGTGACTTTGCAGGAAATTGGAGACACCAATAGACCTGGCCTTCCCAGCGGCCTTGACCTTCTCCATGGCAGCCCAGGCTTCTTGCAACTCATTGTCCGATTTGGCGAAGAATGGGGAATGGATCAGATATCTGCAAGGTGTAATAGAGCGTATCAATCTCGTAGGTCGACGCAAAGTCATGTACTGTGAGGATAAGGTGCACTACTTACAGGTCCACATAGCTGAGTTGCAGTTTATCCAGGCTTGCATCTATCGCTCTGGGGATGTCCGCAATATTCGTGATCACTTTGGTTGTCACAAAAAGCTGCTCCCGTGGGACGCCACTCTCTTTGATGGCCAGTCCTATCTCTGGTTCGGTACCATAGACTTCCGCACCGTCCAAGTGGTGATATCCTAGCTTGATTGCAGTTTTGATCGACTCAACTAACTCTCGATCAATGCCTGTCGCCCCGCCTGTTTTAAACCAGGCAGTGCCAGTGCCATACCCAAGCTGGCATAAGGAGAATTAGATTAACAAATTCGACCAGGGGAATTCCCACTGTGGGAAGCCGCGGAGAAGAGCCGATGGAGAATACTTACAATCGGAATCTTAACGCCGTCATTCAGCTCCACACTTGGGATTTCCGCAGCCGATTGAGCCATGCCCTTCGAGAGTCGAGACAACGTAAAGGGATCCACGGTATGTGATCCAAGAAGAATGAATACCTCTCTATATCGATTGACTGCGAACAGCTGGCGGGCGAGTGGTCGACTAAAGATAAAGTATTAACAAATAGTCAGGCACAACGAAGGGTAACCCCAGCATTAGCGGGACGTACCAATATATTATTTATTATGTAATATACTCGATCATTCGCAATTCTTGCTGAATTGATGTGATTCCAGATAATGATAGTTCAAGGTTTAAGAATAGGTGGGGTACGGCTCAATTCCGTGGCTTGCGGAGTATTCATAATGCATTAGCGCTCGGTACTAACATCATAACTCTGTACTTGTCACTGCTCAGTCCACTTATCATTATTATTATAGGTAAATGTACGGACTCGAGATAGCTGCGATGATGCACCCATGACCTTCTTGCTAGTAAACAGTCGGTGCTCAAGGAGTCAAGTATCCATACCAACAGAAAACACATGACGACGAGGGACATATTGATGATGTCAGTAGCAATTATACCGGAGGCGCTAGTAATGATGACAATCAACAATACCTATTTCTATAGTATGGAAATAAATTCTCTATACCTTAAAGGTACAAGGCTAGATAGGTAGGGCTCTGCATTATTACCTTATCTTTCTGTCGTTTGCAATGAATGGATCCTATCAGAGAATGCCTGTTGTTTAACAACTCTAGATACCTTTCTGGAGATTACTAAAGATACAACAGAGTACCTAAGGTACCAAGTAGGTACCTACTTACCTATGATTTATCCATGTATTTACACATGTATGGGTAGGCCGTACAGAGTACAATAAAACATACTAGGTAATACTAAGGTACTGCAGACTACACGATGGAATTCGATGTTTCTGATGATATTCGATTCTTCGTGATTATGGATGGTTGTTATGGTAGATACAGAAAATAGGAGAATTCATAACTTCGTTAAAAAGAAAAGGAAGAGGGCAGTCACGTCCGCAGAGCTGTCTGCACTGTTTGCACGCAACTCCGTCACAGTACCTTAGGAATTGGTGACTCCACACACAGAACTCTCTGAGGGGTGATTCACGTAGTTATGCAGTAATCATGCTGCTTGTCATTCCCGCAAATCATTTCGCAGTAGGTTCTTTCAGTCATCAAAGTGATCGCATCATACTGCATCTTTAAAGTCTATAGCCTGTCATCCTAATTTCTATCGGAGACAGTTCTCCCCTTTTTCTCCACGGAGCACACGCAGTAGAGACGCTGTTACATGTCTTTGCGGAGTAGACTCAGCCGATCAAGGTCTATGCGATATCGTCTGGGCCAAATGGCAAACCAATTCTCGACTAGGACAGCAGGAGTTTCCCTTGCGGAACTTCCGAAATCCAATGTGTTTACAACAAAGCTCCCCCCAGATCCTGCTTTTGAGACCCCGCAGTCTTCCCACAAGGCGCCCAGAGAGACTCTTGGCCCCCGTTTGGTAAAAGGAGCTCTATACACGTTTGTTCGGCCGGAGCCAGCAGAGGAGGCTGAACTCTTGAGCGTCAGCCCTAAAGCGATGAAGGACCTTGGTCTGAAAATGGGCGAGGAACTTACGCCCCAATTTCAAGCATTAGTATCTGGAAATGAGATCTGCTGGAACGCAAAGGATGGAGGAATTTACCCGTGGGCTCAGTGCTATGGAGGTATGACGAATTTGCGGCTCGAGAGCATAAGAAGCTTTGTTAACGACTTGTAGGATGGCAATTGTACGTTGTCTGATTCCTAATTGGACTTTTTTGGATAGTGTTGACCAGGCACAGTGGCTCCTGGGCCGGGCAACTTGGTGATGGAGTAAGCTCCGTATTCTGTAAAATGAGCCTCCGGCGAGAGAAATTGACCCATATCAGCGAGCGATTAGCCTGTTCGAGTGCATCAATCCTCAAACAAAGCGCCGATTTGAATTACAATTGAAGGGAGCGGGAAAGACGCCATATTCACGCTTCGCTGATGGCAAGGCTGTTCTTCGGTCGAGTATCCGCGAGTACGTTGTGTCAGAAGGTAAGCGGTCATATATTAGTGGACTCGCAATTGTAGCTCATGGTTTTCCTAGCGTTATCTGCTCTTGGTGTGCCAAGCACTCGAGCTTTGGCAATCACTCTACTCCCAAAGTCAAAGGTTCTGCGTGAGCGCATTGAGCCTGGTGCTATCGTTGCTCGCTTCGCCGAGACTTGGCTCAGAATTGGGAGCTTTGATCTGCCGCATTCGCGTGGCAACCGAGATCTCATCAGAAAGCTAGCGACGTTTACCGCCGAGGACGTTTTTGGAGGATGGGAGACGCTGCCAGGTGTTGTATCCCTAGGCCGGGACCATTCCGCAGACGCCGCCGATAATCCTGCCAGAGGCATTCCCCGAGACCATGCACAGGAACACCAGGGTGTAACAGAAAATCGATTTGCACGACTATACCGTGAGATAGTGCGTCGCAACGCGAAGACCGTGGCAGCCTGGCAAGCGTATGGTTTCATGAATGGCGTACTCAACACGGATAATACCTCGATCTTCGGACTGTCTCTCGATTTTGGCCCATTCGCCTTTATGGACAATTTTGACCCACAGTATACTCCAAACCATGACGACCACCTGTTGCGATACTCCTACAAGAATCAACCAACCGTCATCTGGTGGAACCTGGTTCGTCTCGGAGAGGCTTTGGGGGAATTAGTTGGTGCTGGGGACAAGGTCGACGAAGAGTGGTTCTTGAAGGATGGGTTGACTGAAGAAACCGCACCACCTGTCGCGAAACGCGCTGAGGCCATCATTGAACGGACCGGTGATGAATACAGGAGCGTGTTTCTGAACGAATATAAACGCTTGATGAGTCGCAGGCTAGGATTGAAGACCCAAAAGGAGTCTGATTTCCAGGAACTGTTCTCGGAGATGTTGGATACATTGGAAGCTCTAGAGCTTGATTTCAATCACTTTTTCAGGCGACTCTCCAACGTAGCGCTTGCTGATATCGAGACCGACCAGCAACGAATGGACACAGCACCCATCTTTTTTCACAATGAAGGGTTCGGCGGTATTGGCTACACAGAACAGTCTGCAAAAGAGCGCATAGCCAAGTGGCTCGTGGCTTGGAGATTTCGAATCCTTGAAGATTGGGGCATCGAAAATGACGCAGACCGACAGAAAGGTATGAATGCAGTCAACCCGAAGGTGAGTCTCAAGCGTCTCGTTTTCCTCACGTCAAGTTTGTTCATCTTATGCTCCTGTACCTTGCTCACAACCTCTCCATGGTATCGACTCATGTTGCCTCGCTGACGTGTACATGCTACAGTTCATACCTCGCGGATGGATTCTCGACGAAGTCATTGAACGTGTAGAGAAAAGAGGAGACCGAAAAATCCTTGACCGTGTCATGCAAATGGCTCTCGACCCTTTCAGAGATTCATGGGGCTTGGACAAAGATGAAGAGGAACGTTTTTGCGGCGATGTTCCCAGATATAAAAGAGCCATGATGTGTAGCTGCAGCTCATGAGACGTTATCCATAGAATTTGAGTTCTTGACAATCACGGCTGGCATCTACAGTAGATAGTAGTTGGGCCCTCTTCTACTGCACACTATCGGATATGCTTGATCATGGACACGTTCAAGACCCTGTTGCATAGTTTGGGTATATGCATGTTGCCTCTTGGTATTCACGAAGCTATTTGCTGGGACAGCGATCACGACACATCTCAAAGACCATAGCTCAGATCATGGAGTTTTGAATGTACAATATAGCTGGTCATTGTCACCACTGGACACTCCCGTCTTCAGTCTTTCGATATTTATGACTTATGAAAGCATGCACTATTTAAATGACTCTCACTACAGCCCAATCAGCACCTACTCCGACTCTATGTTGAGTTTGGTTATAAAGATCAGTCGTGGATCTTACTAGTCACGTGGATGGAGGGTTCTGATAGAGGAGACATTGAGAGGTTTGAAATCGTGAAAGTAAGATTGCTTTTAGAGGCTACAAAGCTATGGGTATTTCCTTGATCTTCTGCATCACACCAACGAGTTCATCACACTTTGTCCACCTGCAACCTGTCCTTGTTCATTTCTTAAGCCGACGTCTCCCTGCTTGTAACTGAGGGATAAAAACCGACAGAGCGATTTGGCGCAGGTAACCATTAACTCGACTTAATGCCGGCCGAAGGTCGGGAAAGACGGAGAAGCCGGCAACCATATTGGTGAGCGAGGTCGCAACCTCACCATAGAGGGAGACTTCGCACCACCCGAAATTCTCGGACGGGCCAGGATGATATCTCCGATTAATGATTCTGTGTGTACTAACGCGATACTGAAGACAGATGACCCGCGATGTCTCAACTAGTTAGGGCAAGCGGCCTGGACGTGTCCAGGTTGCTTGCACTTGTAGCAAACTCTTTCACCCTTGGCTTCAGTGGGGCAGTCGCGGGATACATGTCCGACATCTCCACCTACGATCATTGTTACTCAACAAGTGCGAGACGAAGATTGACGAGAAACTCACAGTTGTAGCACTTCTGACCATGAGTGCAATCGCGGGCCATGTGGCCAAAGCCACCACACGAGTAGCAAGTTTGCTGGCGACCACCGTATCCTCCGTGACCGAAACCGCCTCCATAGTTGCCGCCCTGGGAGCAATTGCGTGCGATATGGCCGACTTGACCGCATTTGTAGCATTCTTGGCCGCCGCTGGGGGCACCATTGTAGTTATCACCCGAACCAGCCTGGGAACACTCGCGAGAAATGTGTCCAGCAACACCGCAGCGGTAGCACGACTTCTCCTTGGGAGCTACTGTACACTCGCGGCCTAAAGGAGATGTCATTAGTCAACCAGTTATCCGTCAATCTAGATGGCGTATTAAGATGAAACTTACTGACATGGCCCTGGCCTATTGTTGCTCGATGTCATTAGAAATGTCTTTGCCCAAACATAAAAGGCTGAAAGGTTCAGGCAGGAGTAATGGCATACCACCACAGTTATAGCTGGCAAAAGAAGTATTAGACTCTGTCTGATTTATGACGGGGGAGGAGGGTCGTACCAAGTAGGAGTTCCCTTCTTAGGACAATCGCGAGCCTAACAGGATGAGTCTCTCTTCTTTATAGTTGCTGAAAGAGCCAAGATGGCAAATCCATGTTGTTGGTGAATTGGGCCAATCCTTACCTGATGCGAGGCATCGCCGCCTATGAAGTACAGTCGTTAGTCTTAGCACATTTCTCAAGGTCCATTTTTCAGAGGAACAGATCGCCAAGATTTCAAAACTGCGCACTATAGCGAGACGCAAGAAAAGAACACGGGCGAGGAGAGAATAAATGTGTTAGTAGAAGGCTGGCGCGACCGGCGACTTCTTTGGATACATTGAAAGAAATTGATGCAAACAGCACAATAATGAGGGAAGCATCGACAATGAGATAGATTCGGGTGAGAGCGCAGTACGCACAAATTGACAATCGCAGAGATTTTCTTGTTAAATTTGCAAGGACTCACAGTTGAAGCATCCACGACCTCCAGCTTGATATTCCATTTTTGATGATATGTGGGCGAAGATAGGAAGAGTGAGTTTGTTGTATTGAATTTCTTTTTATTTCTTTTTCAGAAAAGAGATTGAGAAGGTTGATCAGAGATTGATTGATTCTGTTTCGCAGGGGAAATAAAAAAGATTAAAAAAAAAAAAATAATAGTAATAATAGTGGTAGCAAAGAAAGAGATACGCTAGCTGCCTGCGGGGTGGAAAAGAGTGCTTCCCGTGCGTGGTTCCTGGCTAGAATTTTAACTGGGAGTCAACTTCGCTAGAAGACCCCACAGTGCACGATGGCTCCTCTCAAATCTATATGGCAGGGGCTTCTTGAAGAATCAGAAGGAGGGTATTCCAATAAATTCTCGAGCAACCATGTGATAAAATGAACCAGGGCAGGCAAGCCACGGCAGCCGAGCCGTGGGTATTTTCTTTTGGCAAGGTAAGGCGCGCGGACAACGCTTCCTCGACCTGGCCGAAGTTTTGGAGGATATTGTCAAGGAAGTTGCCATGCGAGGGGCACGATGGTGAAGCAAAATATATCGAGTGGAAAGCCCTGATACTGGACTGTGCTTGAGACGAGGTCGAGGCATTGCCGGCCGGCGATGGCATGAGAGCACCACTCTCGAGCAATTCCCGGTTCTGAATGAGTAGCAGCGTGACTGATCATTCTGGTTGGACCCAATACTCGTCGTGATGCATTCTGTATATCCAGAGAATTCTTCAAATCAGCGCAAATAATCGCGCTAGCAGTTTTCATTATTGCAAGAACCCACAACATGCCATTCGCAGAGTCGAATATCGGTACGTGCAGTCTTCGAAGCTGACCCTACAAGGAGCGAGAGGATGAGGCGAGCAATTGATGTATATATAGTGTCATCTGTGTATACAGATTGAGAACGGGATAATGAGATGAGAGAGATTGAGCACGGTAGCTGTCTGATTTTTCATTTTTTACAATAAGGACCCCTGTGGAATATAACATATGCCTTTAATGATGCCTACAAGGTCCTCAACCTATTGAATGTTCCGCCATAACAGCAGACCAGCTCTGCGCTACTCTCCTCGCACAATGTCTTAAGATTGTTTGAAGAAACTTGTATTGACAAGAGTCCCTTTCTGAAAGCTAAGGCCATTTTCAAATAAAATCCCTGTGCTGTCCATCAGGGAGTCTCTTTGTTTACCAAGGATGCCTGACTTGGCTGATCATTTAATATTGCTCAAACATTTCATGTGAAATCATACATTTCTATCAAATGTGCCCCTGTTTCCTTTCGACTGGAAAGAAGCAGACGCTCATCATCAAACCCAACACAATCTCCCATCCGAGCGTATTCACGAGACATCTGCCCAGAGGCCAATTGTGGCCCACAAAGCTGGCAAGCAAGAAACCCTGCTAGGAGGGGCGCGCCCTCATGGATTTTGCACGGCTTGTTTTCAGGATTGACCTGGATGCTGTTCTCCCCCCTTGCTGCCTTTGAAGACCCAAGTGACGGAATCAGACTCTCAAGTTCCCACACTCTAATTTCGTCGCCACGAGAGCTCACGGAAATCGCCTTTCCGCGGTCGCTCACTTGCACTGCAGCTACTGACGAAGTATGACCCCAGAGCCTCTGACCTCCCTTGACGAAGAGTTTTGCACCAGTGGAAACGACGAGATACACCGTCAATGTGTTGTCTGCATGCGACGTCAAGAGGTACGGGTGGGAATAGGAAATGGAGGTTGGCGGTTCTTGGTGTAATATGGACGGCTCTGTCAGTTCCACGTGAGACTCCCCGCTTGATGGTTCGGATTGAAAAGACGAAGAATATCCCCTCCTCGAACGAGTAAGATGATGCAGCGGCATTGCTCCATACTGAGCGTCAACGGTGGTTGCAAGTCGAGAACCAATCTGCTCGCCATTCTTGCCAAAATGCAGTTCTTGGATCCCCAATGACCAGCCACAGCCAATATGGAAAAAGCTGTAAACAATAGATGCAATGATTTCCGAATGTGCCAATCGGATTGACAAGGACATCGGGGATAAAATACTGTCTGCCTTGAGAGATTTGAGTAGTTTCACATCTTCCCCTGAGGATTGTTTGCTCGTATTCGCTGCGTTGGATCTAGTCGAATGCTCAGGTTCCGCTAGAAACATCTCATACAGTGATAAAACCTTGTGCTCTGAGACCATTAGTAGGTAAGAATTCGATGTGGCCATTGCGGTGATTGCTCCATCGGCAGAAGCGGCATGGAAAGAGCGTAATCTCAGATATAACGATTGAGTATCCATATCGTAGACGCCGAAACGACCGTCTGCAAATCCCACTGTTACTTTGATAAGATTCTGCGGTAGGCAGCGGCTCACCGCTAATGCTGTAGGGAATGCTGAGGTTTCTGATTCGGACTGCACAAGGGGGAGTCTAGCAGAGCATGATATTTGATTGCTAGCACGCCAACACCTCAGCCCATGCTCGGAGTCCGCTGTGAAGACAAAGCCCGCGCAGAACTTGATCAGCACTGGGGAGTGCGCGGGTTGTGGAAGTTCGACTTCAGTTACTTGACAGATTCCCTTGGACCAATTATGCCTAAGCCGATACTGTCTCTTCCAGTTTGTCACCTTTCCCTCCTCAGCTAAATGAGCATGGCCCAACCATGTTGAAACATGTGGTGAGTACGATGCCCTTGACGCAGAATGTGTAGCATGTCTAATATTCGCCACTCGACGTGCTCGAGGTCGAACCCATCGCGAGTAATATTGCCTTTTCCAAAGCTCTGAATCCCCAGCAAGTGCATGGAAACGACGAGATACCCTAAAAAAGAGCGTCAGCCAAGCTCCGGAACACTGAAAAAGGGCCGATCAAGAGAGTACAGAGACAAGAGCAAACCTTTGGCATATTAGTAACGATGGTATGGGTAGAAAGGACAAGATCTGGAGAAGCAGTTCGTCGCTCAATAGGGACAGGCGATCTTGACTATCCACCCGAGTTATGCGGGGTCGCTTGGGCTGCTGTTGATCCGTATTGGAACTGTCAAGAGATCTCTTGGACATTATGTGTGCTGATCCTCAAGAGGTACAAGTGATACTGGATGGAACAACCAGGCCCAAAGAGGCTCATCATCATTTTGATGAAATTGAGGCGTGGTGAGGCAGCTTGTGAGACGATGATGAGAAATGAGCTTTGAGGTGTCAAAGGAACAATTGCCCGCTTATCTAAGGATTTCAGCAACGATAAGGTACGAAATAATACAGATATGTAAACGATACCTTACATGTTTGCTTACATTGCCCGTCAGTCAGCTTAATAGGTTGCGTACCTTTAAGGTAGATACCGAGGCTGGCTATTACGGGAATAGTACGGAGTATCGCAACGCGTCATTCGCGATTCAACCGATAATTAAATATAATACCTCAGTAGTCTCAGGGACGTGATGGGCGACTTACCTGCAACTCGCGACCGACCCTCATGGAGGTTTTAAAACAGCTACATATCTCTGTCTCTCAAAATTTTGATAAACTTTTCGATGAAGCCTATAAATCCTTACATACGGAACTCACGCGTCGCGACGAGTACGTCAAGGAGCTAGACGAGAAGCTAGCAGGTACAGACAGAAACAATGTTTCTGCAGAGGTTCTGAAGCTCAACCGCGAGATTTCCCTCTTAAGAGAGGAAATTCGTCGCAATAATGTGGGCCTGGAGGACATTGAGGGACTGGAAAAACTGGTCCTATTAAAGGACGTCTATTCACCAGAACACCTCCTGTGGGTATTTGAGACTGGCGAGCAGGAAGATGGACGCTTCACAGCGGACAAAATGAAGGCCGTCTGGGATCAATATCTGGCGCTTTATAAGGATTTCCAGACACTGATTGATGCGTCCAAAGATCTCAAGGCAAAGATTAAACGACATAAAAGAAAGTTACAGTACTGGGGTGCTCATCTTAACAAAGAAGAATTCACGCTTGTACTTGATGGCCGTGCAGTCAAATTCAAACAAGTCCCAGAAAATAGCAGAGATGATATGACACGTACCCCCTCAAAAAATTCGCCCCTGTGTCCCACTGATCTGCCGGTGAAGGTTGGAGGTGCTTCTGCACAGATACATTTAACTCCAACGTCCGACTTGACTGCATCCAGACACAACGCACAAGGCAATGGCGGATTGCCGCCTGCTGCTTCCATGGAGCCATTGTCAACACAGTCAGAAAGTTCAATCGACAGCGATGAAACCGCTTCAACTCCTCGACTCCCCGAATCTTCGACAGAATCGCAAGCTGGGGCATTGAAAAGAAAGCGTGATACAGTTACAGACCATGCTTCGACTAAGCGCGGCCTCCACCGCACTCGGGCGGACGACCAGTTGGCGCAGCCCGTTCTGATAAAGAGCGAGAGCATGTCCTCTAGCCCTATACGAATTCACCTTGAACATAATGTAGCTGGAACTCAGGACTTGGACGAGGTTGGCAGCGCAGTCGAGACGCCGACGAAAAGAAAATCCTATCATCTGGACGGCCGGTCCCATGAGCTTCCATCAGGCACTACCAAGTCTCCTTTGCCCCGCAATCCAACGGCTCTACGGTTGAATCGCCATCAGATGGAGCCGACCCAGCTGAAGCGGCCTATAGTACTTCAACCTGTGGACACTAATTTGCCAAGCGCAAATGGCCCTAGGATATGGTCGGAGCAAAAGCAATCGAATAGGTCAGAGAGACGTAGCAGGTACGCCTTAGACTCGGTAGCGGAAGATGGTGATGAAAGTTTGAGGCTCGTCCCAAGGAGAGGCCAAGTGAAGCAGGCATCCCGTGTCCAGTTGACACAGACAAGCACGAGCATGGACGACGTACTGATACACCAGCGGCTGGACGATCTCCTGGAACGGCCTTTGCGACCCCGACATCCATTGCACATACAGAAGAAGAATGGAAACATTGCTGAGATCGGGACTGACCAACGGGACATTTCCCGTGACCCATGTACACAAGCCCCGGGGCGTGTCAAGGAAGCCTCAGAATCCAGTGAGCCAACCGAATTCGCCATTGGTAGGCCTTCCATATCCGTCGGGGACCGGGAAAAGTCAGAAGCCTCTCCGCAGGAAGGTTCGCGGTCGCATTCGTTCAAAGTTCCTGATACGGTCGCTGTACACTCGGAAGACAAACCTTTTCGAGCTCGACCGCTCCACCGACTCGGTCTTAGACATTTTAAGATTAACCCGAATGCTAACCAAGGGCTAGACTTCGCGTATGACACAGTTGTCCGCAGAAAGGATGAACGCAAGTGTATCAGTGGCTGCACGCGCCCGGGTTGCTGCCGAGAGAAATTCCATGCTATGGCGCGTCTTGGTGGCCCGCCAACCACTACGGACGGCTCAAACGATGGAGAAGAAGAGCAGAAAATGTTGGAGGACTACCTCGGTGAAGAGAAACATCTACTCGACCAGCTGAGCGCCGAAGAACGTCAGAGCCTCCTCCATGAGGCCAGAGCGAGGCGCATGGCCAACCTCTACAGTAAACATAGACATGACCATCAGCGTCCCAGCACGCCTCCAGGATTTTGGCGAACGGACATGCCTGACACACAAGAACTGGAACATGATCGCGAAGTAGCGAACAATCTCGAGAGGGAAAAAGTGAAGGAGCGGTATCGAGAAGCAATGCGTGGCGGAATCTGGAAATTCGCTGATGAATGACCTTGAAATGTGCATAACAGCAGATATTGGAAATATAACGGCATAGCCCAATGTTTAGTATCCCAAGTAAGCAAACCGCTTCGACAATGACCATTCTTTCGAGTGACCCAACATATCTATTCCTCGCATTCGGCTCTGATGCTCTTCTCCAGTCATGTGCATGGTGCTGCACATCGCAATCCCGCAATAATGGTAGCTGATTGACTCGGCACAAGCCATGACTATCCAACCTCATTGACGGTGTTGCTGTGACTGGCAAATTCATAAGCAATACTGGTACTCCTGCTCAGTTCCCTATACCTTGAATGAGTAAGGTACGTGTCGGTCATAATGTAATGTACATGTAATGGTAATAATAATAGTACCTGTGCGGAGTGCCCCCTTATGGAAGCTTACCTCGGCATCGTCTTGTCTTTGGATAAGAGCCGGACACGTGCCGCAGTACTCCGTACCCCAGACTCGACTCCTGCGACCATCCAGCGAGGCGATATCTATCTCAGCCTGATGACTCTCTCTTTTCGCAGCCTCGAAACCTTCAATTGTTTTTGCAAAAAGTGATATTCTTGTAGCTTGCTCGGCACTTCCGGAGCTCTTTTCATCGGAGATGAATTCAGACTGGAAGAGTCATAGTCCGGTATCTGCAACATTGTTGCAGCCGTCTAAATGGCTTACTCTGTATGAAGACTTTGTGATGAAGAATGCTAGCTCCGTGGGTCAAGTCGAGTCTGCATTGAGATCTCTCACATATATTATTCCTGGTGAGGACCGCACAGAAGCGCCCCCGAGCGCCTTCTCATCGATTGCGGATGGAAGCTAATCTAGCTCTAGGGCGGTATCGAGACTCCGAGATATCATCAGAATGTGGTCTGTATACAATCGAAGCATCTTAGCAGATACCCATGTACTCACAATCTTCCTCTTTGAGCAGTCCATTCTGGCGTTCAACTCCTTTCGCTCTATCATGATAGCCTCGTCTCCCGGGTCGTTGCGAGACTTCCTTCAACAGTTCCGCGGCCGGCACCAACACCTCATTCTCGGTATACAAAATATTGGATATCTCATTCGGCTCTTTATCATCAGGTTGCTCTTACGCTTCAGATGGTACGATACACCGAATTGCTCTGGGAGATGATCGCGCGACGTCGAGGTGAAAAAGTACGCTGGCGCGTCGTTGTTCTCATCGAAATCATCAAAGCGACATGTCGCCTGCTTCTACTGCGCCTCACAAATTCTAGGCCGCTGGTCAGTCCACCGTTACCTGAGCGCGAGGTAGATCCTAGGTCTACGGAGGAAGAAGAGAGTGATTGGAATGGGATGCAGACACCCGTCAGTGAGCGGTCCGCGGACTTGAGCTGGACTATGCCGCGCACTGGATTAGCGCTTCCTTCTCTACCCGATGCCAACGACATTTCCAACTTCCTCATATCCAAAGTCTTAACAGCCGATGATATCAAGCCGCCGAAGGCGCTGTTGCACCGTGTCAGTGGTCAGGGCCAATTAGCAGAAGTGCTGTACATCCTGCGGCCGGTCATCTATGCACTAGCGCTACAAAGATGGCGGCGGGACAAGAGAAGCTGGAGGCCCTGGTTGATTGGCTTTGCTATGGAGTATGGTTGTCGTCAACTTGCCAAATCCGATTTCCGCGAGCGGGTGGCAGGAGGCCTTCGTGGCCTCACAGGGCTTGAACGGGAGGAAATGAGAAAGCGAGGCTGGGCCATGGGCTGGTGGCTTATGCGCGGTGCATTCTATGAGAACATTACCAAGTATGCAATCCCTGGCCTTTCATTTGAGGTGAAGGGAACGACGAGCTGACGCTGATATAGGTCGTGGCTAAAGGGGTTGACCAGCAAGATGAAAGGTAAACCACTGCTTGATTTGGTAGGGAGCGTCATCGAAGACTATGAATACTTATGGGAGAACTTCTATTTCTCTACTGCAATGCTGTGAAGACTCACTCTTTCATTGCGTAACCCGCCTTTTACCTCGTGCTTGCCGTTCTTAGATCAGTTTCCAGTTGTGTCTTGAAAGGCCATGCAGGTCCATGATCTGCGGGATGAATGGCTGCTTGTGTAATCTTACTGTTCATCCGAATCGCGATGATTATTCGGCGTTTTGGAAAGTCTCATTTGATGTGTGATGTGTGCTTCACAAGGAGTTTCAAGGAGATACCCATGGGACATTTGTGGTCACTACTGGAATTTTTGTTCTTTGTGAATTACCTCGACATGTTCAGAATCCGATTCAATTGGGGTATCATAACATTCACCATTCTTTCCTATTGAAGCCAAATGGATGGGCGGGTCCTTCTCAAAGAACCTCCGTTGATCGGCGACCAAACCATTCCCGCAACTCATCCTGCTCAGTTCTCTTTGCATTTCTTGCGGTGGTAAGCAGAAAGTCTTTGATCGGTGCAGTGCCCTCCTCTTCGACCGGCCAATCAACTCTAGTTCCTCCCTTGAGCTCAAGCATTTCTTTTGCAGTTCCCCAGCTAAATCGGCACTCGTTGCCCCATCCGAAAATGGGGTCCATATGGTTTCTGAGCCAGCTGACGCACTTGGAATCCGAGGGATACCCGCTTCCCCAGCTGTCTGTGGCCACTCCCAGCGATGGCGCTTCAGATCGTTGAAGTCCGTATACGGCTTCGTGACAGAACTCCAGTGCCACGTCTCTCGTGACTTTGGCGACCACACTTGCAGCGCTTACGCAAGGGTATAGAGCGTCGGCTTTCTTCGCGACTGTAATCTTCAATGTAGGGAAAATACGCTCCAGTTTCTGCTGATAGGTCGCTGGATTCCCGATTGTGTCAATGTAGACCTCTCTAATATCTACTCTGCGCTCCTCCACAATGCCGCGTATTATTTCAACAGTGGCATCCATCGCCTGTGCGTTCAAGTTATACGCACCAGATGCAGGCCGCATCATGCCTGCAGAGATATCTCGCGCAGATAAGACTTTTGTCGCCCACCCACACGATGCATGGAGAGGATTTCCAGCGGTGCAGAGCAGCCGCATCAAGTTCGCGCGCACACCAGGAGTGAGAACTTTACTATCGTTGAAGCTATAGTCGCGAGCCAGGAGGGAGTGATGGAGAGTATGCGGAATATAAAAGGCACTGTATACCATGGGACCCAAAACTGGACCACGTCCCGCTTCGTCGACACCCAGTACAAAATAGCTTGATGACGGGGATGCGGATGGCGTGGAAAAATCCGCTGTGATTGTTTGATTGTCGCCAGTGGCCTGCGGAGACCCTTCTGTACTTGCGAGAGGAAATGAAGAATAGTAAGCGTAGGACTCTCCAGATAGCAGTCGAGCGCGATCTATACTGGGAGGGATGAAAGAGCCCGCGGAGGTAAATGCATCTGGAGTATCGGCGACACTCAGGCCAGATTCATCCATATTCGCAGCAGGGCCGAAGTCTAGGAGAAGAGGAAGCTCAAGAAGAGGCAGATTTAGACTAATTTATCAGCAGATGTTGGAAGACACTCACATGCTTGTATGGCCTGGCGACTGCACTTTGGGAGTTTTGGACGCGTCAAGAACCGTTCCGGACTAGCGGCACTTCCGCGCGTTGTTCGCCGCCCATCATGAATTCCAATGCAATTCCCCTCCCAAGTAACCATCATCTTTACTCTTGCCCGACGCTCAAATTTCCCTCTCTCAACATCCTATTAGTGCACGAGGCACAGGGTGTTCCCCTGCATGAGATACATCGTCCTACTCGCAAAGCTTCACGGCACAGAGATTCTGGCATCGGACGCTGCTGGCCCCGTGCATCTCTCCAATAATTCGGTGAAACTGTTTCCCGCACCACTACTCCTAAACCTCCGCAACAATGGCTCCTCGCGGGCCTGCAAAAACTCGCGACTATGACTATTCTAACGTCGGTAAAGCTGGGAGGTAAGTAATGCAGGGGCATGTCTCCTTAGGAATCCTCCGTCATTTCGGCAAGGGAACCCTGACCATGGCACGGGATGTAGACGAACGGGAGTTACCTTAAAAGAAGGCAAGCGCGACGAGCATGGAATGGAGGAGATTGATGGGATTTTCTCATCTCCCGAAAAGTCACCCGAAGCATATGGCAACAACACTACGATTGGGTCCGATGGAATGTCCATGGATGAAGGTGTGTGATTCACTTCTTCCGATTTGTCCGCGACCATACTGATCTTGTGCCTGGTCACAGGCAACGGGCTTGGGCCCGCTGACTTCTTGAGTGGAACGAACGGAGGGCGCGCATCCTTCCTCCCGCCGCCGGTTGCGCGATCTCCCATGAAATCCGGCTTGAGTGGATCACCGCGGCGGACTCCCGGCTTGCGATCTTCTGCAAGCCCGCAACGTGACATTCTCTCTTCCAGTCCATCAGATGGTAAGGGGCTTGGGAGTGCTAAGGGGGAAACACGGCGTGATGTATCCCCTCTTACCAACCGTTCCATCAATGCGCCCTCTCTAAACCATGTCAATGGCCTGCGGAATAATAAAGGAATCAACAAGACGGCAGACACCACGGTCACAGTTGACTTCTCAGACAGTGACGCTAATAGTCAAATGAACGGAGACGAAAATGCGAATGCATTTGAGCAGATGCGAAACAATTACGACGACAGTATCGACGCTGGCGACGACACTTTGGCGGAAGATCAACAGGATGAGTCTGAGCGCGTTGATCGTGTCGACATGGATATTTCGTCGTACATAGCTGCCGGTTCGCGCAAAACAGAGCGATCAAGAGTCGTCCCCAAGCCTAAAAAACCTGCACAATCTAAGAAAACTCGGGCCCAAGAAGTCACACAGCAAAATGAGACGAGCGAGCAAGGAAATGTACAGAAACGAAAGCGCCCTGGGAGACCCCCAAAATCGCAAAGGATGAACAATGATGAAGATGATGCCGTGGAACGACCTTCCAAGAAATCAAAGACTGCCAGTCAGACTGGACGGGGGTTGAAGAGCTCCGGAAATCCAGAGTTAGACAAAGTTGTGGAAAATTATGTCAATCGTACGGGGCCTTTAAAGGGTCGGAGCCTATACATACTGAAGCGGGAAATACCCACTGATGGCAGCGCAACCCACACTCGTTCGGGGCGAGTTTCTGTTAGGCCGCTTGCCTACTGGAAAAATGAGAGGTGCGTTTATGGAGACGGCGAGGCCGCCGAAGGCCATCGCTATCCACTTTCGACTATCAAAGAGATCATCCGAACAGAGGAACTGGAACCGGAGAAGAAAAAAGTCAGTAAACGGCGGTCATCCAAGAAATCCAAGTCGCGGAAGAGTCGAGACGATGATTCGGACAATGAAGACGACGATTACGTCGATCCGTGGGAGAAAGAAGGCGGCGTCTTGCATGGTTATGTTAGGAAATGGGATCCAGATACCCAAGCCGGTTCCATCGAAGAGGAGGTCCTCGGTAAGTACTTTTGAATGCTTGCCTTTTTCTCTGGTCGCCTGGCTATTGAATCACACCAAAGTACGCTGACCCGGGATAATTGTAGATATCGCCTATGCTCCGTCCGGTATCGAGACGAGAGATGTCAAAGACTCTACCTTCCGCTTTGCTAAGCTGCTGAGCTCCCCGTTCATCGGCTCTGGAATCGTCGAACTGCCCCCAGGAGGTGTCAAGAAACCCAAGAACTCAAAGAAGATGCACATGGTCTTCTACGTGTGTCACGGACGGGTCCAGGTAGATATATCTGGCGTGCAATTTAGCGCTGGAAAGGGCTGTGTATTTCAAGTGCCAAGAGGTAAGGGAGTCTCTTCAGGACGTGCTCGCCTTGTGTCTAGCTCCATTGCATTTCCATTGCGCATGCTGATTAGCTTTTTTCTCGGTTGCAGGCAATTATTACAGCTTTGCGAACACGCATGGGAAGGATGCTCGGCTCTTCTTTACGCAAGGCTGTGTTCCGGTGGAGAATGACCAGTCCAGCCCCGGATCAGCTTCCAAGCCAGCTGTCTCAACTGAAGACGAGTCAACAACTCAAAGGGGTCGCCCAAACGGTACCGGTAAAGGCAGGCCGAAAGGCAAGCAAAAGGCAGGAAGTGGGTCTAAAGCTTCATGATCCTTTTCTTCCCCTCGGTTTCGGTCACTCCTGTGGGATGGGACCGACTGCGAGCGTGTTTGCAGTGCACTTTCCTACTTCCTCCATTTTTTCTCCGTTGAGATGCTGTAGAAGCTTTCTTCCATATTGGGTATTTGTATTCATTCGTGGCTTTGGCCCTTTTTAGTGTAGCGATTCACCAGCATGGGGTACTGGAACGACGGTGTTCGGGGTTTCTCTGTGACATTTTCCCCCCTTTCCTTCTCAGTCCATCTCTTATTTGCCGGCGAAGGAGCGCAACGATTGCGAGCGGGGGCTTGGTATAACTGGATTTATTGTTTTGAATAGAAACTTATTGTGCCAGACCGATGCTAGCCTTTCCATTCCCCTTTTCTCTCTGTTTCTGTGATTCTCTTCCTGCTGGACTACTTGCTCAGCTGAGATAAGGAAAGTATTTTCATATTTCCTCCATTTCATCGTCCAGGTCATCAAACAAGTCTAATGGGGGAAAGTCTCCGACTTCCACCTTTTCGGGCTTCACAAAGACGCCCATATTGTTGGGACAAGTAAAATAGCGTCTGCCACCTACGCTACCGTCGTTCTTTCCGGTAGGCTCGTCGAGTTCAATTCCTACCCAGATAGGTTGGGGACCAGAGTCGGAAGTTCCTTCAGATGTGACGTCCACTCCAGGGAAAGGTATCGTAGGTACAGGCCCAACATAGCGTATTGTGCCTCGCCTAACGTGTGGAGGCGATGACGGAAGGATAATAGCACGTCGGGAGACGGCGATGCCTGTCATCCCTCAATCAGTAAATGATTCGAATAATCTTCTTTATGCCCGGGTAACGCCGAGCTGTCGCTCAACCCCGTGTCGCCATTTTTTCATGACTTACCCCGAAGGCGAACATCCTCGGTATCTTTCTCTGCCTGCTTTTGCATCGACTCCTTCGGTGACAGAGCCTTGGGGTCGAATCTGCCGAGTTTCTGGTTTTTTTTCCAGGCTAGAACCGAGCTTGGAAGTGACTCGTACGTGGCTGAGGGGAGGACATATTTCTCCACAGAGGACAAATCATTGAAATTAGGCCGTACCGCTTGAGGGCGAGTATCGTGAACCTATGAGATGGTGCTATTGTTCAGCGAATATCAATAGAATGTGCTGGTCGGTTGCTTGCTCTGAGGAAACAGCGAGTCATCGCTGTCAGGCATCTAGACAGCTCACTGCCACTTGAGACCAATTCCAAGGTGTTGCATTCATCTGAAACTGGCTGAAATCCCAAATTCTGGAGGAAAGACAAACAAGTCAAGAAGCATTTGAGCTGTAGTTGTCAATGCCTGACAGACCAACCATCCAAGATGAACGATGAATAACCAGGACCGCCCGAGTCCGAGCGTACATGGGACGAAATTGTCGAATTGTGAAAGAGGTAGATGGAAAGATGGCGCATACCTCAATCTCGCAGCCCTTCATCAGACCCCAGTTGCCGATGATACTGTCATCTCCGTCTACCCACTGATCAGCACGCCCGGGTGCCTTCAGTAGTAGACGTTGACAGTTAGTGGGGATGCCAGTCATCGTCTCCAACTTAGATTTCAGCAGCAGGACAGTCCATGTCGGAGTGACACGACGCTCTGTCAGGAAGCGCGGTTCGGAACCGGTTGCTGTACCGGGCGTGGTGACGATGACAGAGACATCTGTCGGCGAGGGCTGGAATGCCATCACTGATGTGGTTAATGCAGATCAACTATATGGAGGTCAGCCAAGGTCTGAGTTCTATATGCTTTCTACAATGAAGGAATCCCAATTGAAGTCATAGTACACGACTATCGGTCACATGGTGGCAGGCGAATTGCAGGCAACGCGAACATATAACGCCATGAGAATCGTAATGTCTTATATGGGGAATCTTCCTGATGCTTGAGCAAGAGGAAACGAGGGAGGTATCCTCGTAGAGTGCCAGAGATATGTGAAGATAATAAGTGGTATTGCTACACAGGAACCAGACAATAGGCTTCAGAGCGACCCAAGGTCTTGATCCCCTATAACGTACCAGATCTTCGTTGAGGGACAAGGTGAGGACAGGGAACGACAATGGGACTTCGAGTCACTCACAAACGTTATATATATTTCACCAGGACTACAGAATTCGCACTTCGACCATATCAAACTGTGTCTGGTGTCTCGACATCAAGTGGTGCACAAAAGGCACATGGAGCCCGACTCCATTTCTTGGCCCCCTTAGGAGTGAGTGTGTGCCTCAGGCTACAATGTGTATGGTGATGGTCGGGATTGATCCAGAACTATCAGATGAACTGGAAGACCAGACTGAGTTATCCCGAGCTCTCGTATATTTTAATGGCGAGATTCTTAGATAAATTCAATCATCAACTATATATGTATTGACCACTTGAGGCTGGGGCCGATGACCGTACTTCCATACGCCCTTGCTCAATAAATGACTTTACCAGCCAAGCCTTTTCAATCTATACACCAAGTACTGAGCAAGTCCATATCTACCTGACCTACGTTGTGCTAGCTATAATTTGGCTTGTCCGGGATAGGCAGATGAAATCTCCGGCCTCTGGTAATTCAAAAAGTTGTATATATATATTGGATGCAGTTGCATGGATTGATGCTGCCTTAGGCACTGCGATCAAGTAACTGGGAAGGACTCAATTTTAGGACTTTTGCACGCAACACCGGAATAATACTACTACTAGCCTACTACCCAAAAGATAAGGTACGTACCTTAGCTACCATCAGCCTAACAGCAGCTGCTGATTCAGAAATTCTCCGAAAGGCGCATCAGCAGCAAGGCCAGACACAACCTTAATCTTACCTTACTTGATGGAATGCCAGAAAAATACCGTTTGGTTTGAAACCTGATTACCAGAACTGCACGTCTTGGCGGCACAATCTGCAGACTCTGTATTCTCTTACTATAACTGCGTACCCCTGACTGCAACGAGACAGCATAAGAAAATCCGGGACCCTCCGATTTTGCATGTGAGGGATTCTTAAGCCGAGCCTGTCGCAACAACAGAAAACCCAACTGAAATGGCATCGTCGTCTTTTCCCGATTCTACGCCGAATCTGCCCGATGAAGAGGCCTATGAAGAGAAAAACGTACATGAAGTGTATCAACAGATAGCAGAACACTTCTCCTCGACCCGTTACAAGGTGCGTAGCACGCCCTACTTGTCATCGATACATTGGTAAACTGATGCTGATCTGTCTATAGCCATGGCCGATTGTGGAAGGCTTCCTCAAAGGATTGGCACCGGGGTCTATTGGTCTTGATGTGGGGTGCGGCAATGGCAAGTACTTGTCTGTAAATAAGGACGTTTTTATAGTTGCCTCGGATCGGTAGGTCTTTATCAGATGTTCTACTATTTGCTACTTCATGAACGTGTTTGTAGAATGCTCAGGGTGATATTCGTTCCCAATCTTGTATATATATTTGTTCATTCATTGTCACTTCCTTTCGCAATGTCTCGTCCTCTGTCACATTCAACGATCGATAGCTAACGCCAGCCAGCTCCGAGAATCTCGCCCGGATCGCCGTCAAACACCAGCCGCATTCAACTATTGTGGCGGACATCCTGAATCTGCCACATCCAGATTCGTTATTTGACTTCGCTATCTCAATCGCTGTTGTACACCATCTGTCCACACCTGAACGAAGAATTCAGGCTATCCGCGAAATTCTCCGCACTCTGAAACCTGCCTCTGATAAATCGTCCGGAGGCAGAGTCCTGCTGTATGTTTGGGCCTTGGAACAAAAAACCAGCCGCAGGGGTTGGGACAAAGGCGACAAGCAGGACGTAATGGTTCCTTGGGTTTTGAAGCCGAAGCCTGCCAATGGTAGCTCTGACGACGAGCCGAGGACTTTCCACCGGTACTATCACCTCTATGAGGCAACAGAACTGGAACGCGACATCGAAAGAGCGGGCGGCCGTGTTCTAGATTCGGGCTATGAAAAAGACAACTGGTGGGCGATTGCGAGACGATCCGATGAGTAGAGGACAGTTGTGCTTGTCGATATAACCTTGGACTTCGAGAACCAGCCTCGAAGCCTCTACCTTGCATACCTCCCCGTTTTCTGTTCATGTAAATTGCACATAACGTCCATCATATATGATGGGTGATGACAAAAGAGAATTCGTCGAGTTGAAAGCCTCCTGGAAACGCTCAGTAACAGGAAGCCAGGGGATCACGAAGATCATTTCTATGAGAACTCCCCTCACAAATAGTGAGGAACACCTTCAACCTGCGCTATGCATATCATAACAACACGAAATCCAAAACAAAGGAAAAGAAATATCAAAAACAAAAAGGAAAAGGAGGAAAACGAGAATTTTCGGATCATTTCGATTCCGCTATGGCAGCGTTCGAGGCGGCAAACCATAGGGAGGTCCTAAATGCCCGCTATGGCTGCCGCTCAAGTCCAGAGGACGGCCAAATTGATAGGCATCTCGCGGTAGGGGAAACGGCGGGGCTGGCGCATATGCAGGAACACCAGCGGTAAGTTCTTCAACTGACGGAAGTTGGGGCGGAGGAATAGTACGTGATGCAGATCCTTTTCTTGGGCGAGATAACGATGTACTGGCCCTGCGAACCCTGGTCGCTGGCGGATCTATGGCTGAACTCGATAACGAAAATGGGACTACGCCAGCGCGGCGTGCCATTTCTTGCTCCCCTAGCTGCCAATGCATAGCCTCCGCGGCTCTCCATGGGATGGCCATCTCTTCTGCTACTTTTGACCACATCTCTGCCTTGAACCTATAGTCTCCTAGTCAGCAAGTCGTCTTCGCAGCTTTCAAGATTATCTCCAAAATCAAATTCTCTCCGCCTGAGTAGACAGGGCCAGTCTTTTCAGAAACGCACCTCTCGTATAGCCTTGCAAGTTTGTTCTTCTTGTCCTCGTCCCACTCGCTTCGGCGCTCCAAGTAATTCTGATAGTGCAGACGGCAGCTGATAGCGCTTCGCCCCGGGAGCCGTTTACTGATGTCCTCCCACTTCATGCCACTACCCCGCAACTCTATAATGAGTGCATCTTCCTCGGGGGACCACTTCGATTGCTTCTTGGCCGGAGACTCGGCTGTATGGGCTGGCTGCAGACGCTTGGCAGGGACGGACGCTGGGATTTTCGCGGTAAGAGGCGGCGCGGATGACAAAGGCGTCGAGGCTGCGACAGGTGTCGCTTGGCCCATGGAAGCTGGAGGGAGGGCCCTCGAAGGGAAGGCGGACGTAGTAGTCACCGAGGCGGCTTCCTCCTCATCTTGGGGCTTCAGAAGCAGTGAGATATCCACTTTGGCAGGAGGGTAGAAAGCCTGGTTTTGTAACGCAATCATATGCGCGACTCGCAATGGAGAGACTCAGCCTGCAATGGTTGTGGGCTATGAGCCAAAAGAATGCATATGCAAACGAGGAAAAGATTCCTGATGACCTGGCTTACCGGCCAGATAAGGTTACCTTCGATGTGTTCGTCGATCGGTACACACAGAAAGAGCAACGAAGGAAGATAATCTAGGATGATATAAAGAGTCGAGTGATGAAGCAGAATTCCTCCCGAAACAAAGACAATTTGAGACAGACAATCGGTCTCGCAAACTTGCTTACCCTGCTAGCTCCAAAGTTCTAGCAAAGATGGGTAGATGGCACAGTCTAGCCGTGTGACGTTTGCAAGGTAAACCACCAAATAGCGCAAAGTTGACAAGACGCAGATAACGACAATATCAAAACACTGGGCGTAAAGGCGAAGATTTGAGAAGTGGAATATCGTGTAGGAACCAAATGAGGTCTTCTAACAGATGAGAGATTGAAAGTAGAATGTGTCAATGGCAGAACGAGTCTTTATGTGACGATTCGAGTATAGTATCAGATGAGAGTCTTCACCGAGTGAAGAGTATAAAGAATAGATAATGCCAACGAGAAGATAAGAAGGGAAATCCGGGATCACGAGGGAAAGAGCAGAAGAAGAGGAAGAAAAGACAAAAAGGTCAAAAGAAAAGGAGGGAGATTCAAAAGGAAGATGAAACAGTTTGAGATGCATAGGAAGAGATCATCATCGTTGACAGCTGATCCAGCAGTTGGCAGACAGCAAATTAGAGGCTTTTGCAGCTATAGTAGTAATTTAACTAAGGTAGCTACTAGATACTACTTACTACCTTCCTACGACACAAGAGTACAAGGAAGGTCAACCTATGAGCCTATGACCCTACAGGTAACAGATTACGAGACTACCTTAGGACGGAGGCGATTAACAGGTTTCAGTGGTGAGGTGGGTTCGAGCAGGCCCCGTTGTTGTTCGTCTACCCAAGTTTGATGATGATTTTAATAATAATGATGATTTTTATTTATTATTTACCGTTAGTGTAAGGTTGTTATTATTTCTGGTTGTTTATTACCTATGTTTACCAACGGTGGTAAGATTTATGCATACCTAATTACGGCGCAAAATGGGCGTCTGTTCAGGTACCTACCTACATTATAGGTCCTGTACCTTCCCATACGCTAGCTCTGTAGAATGTTTCTATTCCCTATGCTCCAGGAGTGCCTTTGATTTCGAGACGACTCGTGGACATGGGTTGGGTAGGTAGAAGGGTCCATTGCCTATTTCTCTGAACTATTCTAATATTTTTTATTATTACTTGGTACCAGTCTCGAACACTAACAATACTCCCGACTCTTCGAGTAGCTATAATGGGTTCCACACCCAGGGTACTAGATACTTTAATCAAAGCCTTCTCTGGCGGTCAAACCTCTCAGAACGTTCGAGCCCGTGTTTTTGGTTTGGAAGACTGGGTTTGATCATTTGATGAATGCCTAGCATGTTCGTGAAGACAGGAAGAGATTACAGTAGCCAACAGTCAGCTTGAGAAATAAAGCGATCAAGTTATCTTCCAATCTGCGAGAGACGGGAGTATCGACGAGGCTTTGCAGGGCCAAGTAACTCTGTGCTCTCTGTATTCGAGCATCTTAAAACGTCGTTGATCTTATTTCTTGATAATCCCACCCTCAAGTGGAGGGCAATGGAGCACATATGAAGACTCGATTGGAGATCTGACGATGAGATTATTCATGAAAAGATCAAACGAGGGGAAATAAGAGGGGCACTAGATGACCAGAGGGGACCTAAGTAGAAGAAAGCGAGTCTAAGCCCTTTTCTGTACTTAAGACTTAAACTACATACCGGGAACCCCGGTATGCGAACCACTGATTGTCCTTTAATTTTTGAATGAAATTCCTATTAAAATATCTGTTCTTTTTCCCTCTTTTATACAGTATTTTCCTTTGTATATTTCTACCTTTATTTCCTACAACCCTCATCGTCCTGCTTGTTGCCCCAAAAATATTACTACTTCGAGTCTTGAAGAATTGGCTTATTAACCATGGTGGTAGTTCTGACAATCGTACATCAGTGACGAACGGGCTGTTTATACTCAACGATGACTCTTGCAGATACGGATAGTCAAATACAAACAAAGTCAGAGAGGGCAATGGATACGACTAATCAATGTGGACATTAGGATATGATAGCATGGAGAGATCTTGAGAGCATTAACTACTTCTGCTGACAGGCAACAATATTGAGAAGATATATATGCTTTTGCCAGCGTCAGGCTTATACCGGTTCGAAGTAGACGATCAAGTTCACGTCTCAACGGCTTTTCTGATTATTTCTAGGTTTCTAACTTCTGGTAAGCCGGACCCGAGCCCCTGCGATGGATCTCCATTCTCCAAGCAGTTAGTCTAACGGCGGAGACGAACACCCTTTCCTTTACGGGCAAGTATCGACCAGGAAGCTGAAAACATAAGACTGTTCTGGCCAGTGGCCACGCAATAATAGTTTGTGCCTACTACCTAGAACTGAAGAATAGATTGTACATCGTCATTGCTTGTGTGATTCGTAAAGGTAATTCAACCTAGTCAACGCTCCGCTGAGCTTCATATTACGAGTCACCTACTTGCCGTGAATTTAGCTCCGTACGGGGCCAGCAGACACCTCTACATGTATCTATTGACGTATCACTTATCACTTGTTGTGTGTACACATGGCTTCCAATTGTCTCCCGAACCAGCTGGTGGTACATGACTTGAGTTCCCGACATCCTTGAACTGAATACTTAAATGTTCAGGGATAGGTTCTAGACTCACTCTTAACCTTGAAAATAGTATTTAGCATCTTAAGGTTGGAGGTACTCGGTACTTCATTACAACAGGCCCCCCAATCATCCTTCTGAAGAGCATTCTTGGTTCGTTTCAGTCATCTACAATCAGATCCAATTAATTCTCCAACAGATGTGCCCCTCCTTGGTGGATGAGCCCTACTAGTTGGACATTAGACTCGTTCGCAATCAGATGGTTCTGATGATCTATTGCGAAATTAGGGCTTGTTGATCTGTCGGACCAGAACCACAATCATGAAGCAAGACGCGAATCTAGATTGTATCTAAACTCGCCAGCGGACCGACATTATGATCACTATTATTACCGCCATAGGCAGAACCGCACTGCTCTCTATGTTGAACCCCGAGGCGAATAGCGACACTTTAACACTATTTGTGCCCTGAAGTAAGTATGATATCGGATGCAAGACTATTAGCGCATATTCAACTTTATATTACACAGTACGGAAATTTCCACAGCTCATTGAATCTGTGCAAAGCACAGGAAAGAGTCTTCAAAATCATGGTCGCACTGATTGCTGAACTTTCGTTTGAGAGTTATCACTCCTCTCATCGAACCGCTGGGCCGAGGGACAAGGGGTTATCCGTCATCTGCAAGATTACCTAGGGACCAGTGGGGCCAACGGTGGCTTGCCTTAATTTACTGTTCCGACTAAGGCGGTGGATGCCACCACAACATCAAGCCAGCCAATCAACCCTTTCGAATGCTCGGGGTTGGTCCCTTCATGTCCTCAAGTAAACAGGAATTAATTGCATTGTTATTCAGTAGCAGGAGAGGTGCCAGCCTGGTCTACTCTTGGAAAGGGTGAGGCTTGAATGGGAGCTAAGTTGCCAAGCCGCAGGAATAGGCCCGAGGTCGAGAATTATCTATCACGGACTCCAATCGACAACGGTCCTGACAGAGATGGTCTATTGCATTCGGTCGTTGTCCGTCCAGCTGAGTTGACAAGTACTGCTACGTACCTCAGACACGTACGGTTAATGACAGTCAAGTGCTCTCCCAAGTTGAACAAAAGAGATCAGGTATTCGGAGCTGGTTCAACTGATCACTCTTGCTCAGCCATACGAAATGTATCAGAAATTACACGATACAGGTTGACTCGGGTCAGGACGTCAAGTGGCGGTGGGCTGCAACTCACCAATCTACCTATTCAGTCGGTCGAGAACAGGTGTTCCCCTACTTCAACAAGAACTTTTATACTCTTTCTGCGAAGAGACCTAACCATGCCTGTGGAAGAGTGAAGGATAATACTGAACCAATGTCAAACCGTACCTCGCTGGTCTCTGCACTTGCAAATCCCGAGTGCGACACGAGCCTCAATGAAATTCGATGAATATGAAAGTGTTGATCCTGATCAACAAGCCCAACTTTTCATCCAAATGCCAAGTAAGTACGGGGCTGCAATAAAACCATCATGTTGTATAGTCACAAAAAAATGTGATGTGAGATCAAAAGTGTGCCATTATTCGATCATAGAATTAGTGACTGTGACGTGTGTGGCAGGATATTGGCGTTAATAATCCAGGATAGATGACCCTTTGGAAATGAGAGCCATAGAGTACAAGTTTCTATAAGCCAGTAGCATTGGACTGTACGCGTTCTACAGCCAGACGAGGAAACTTTCAGTAACTGGATTGATCGTGGAGATGTATATTGATGCTCGAATGCTAATGAACAGCTGAGACTGTTTTGGTCCTGAGACGTCAAGCTGTACCTATGGATACCCGTACCTTACTAAGGTATCGAGTTTCAAACAGTCGAGAAGGGCAGCTGTAGGCAACCAACACCATTCGCTGAACGGGTGGGGGTACCTCAACGCCCAGTCCAGACTAAGGTAGGCTATAGGCTACCTATCTATTCCTGGTAAGTACGCAGTACGCAATGATCGTCGCAAAGAAAATGTCCGACAGGCTCAAGCGTTTTCCCCCACCCTGCGCCACGGTTTGAGGCAAGGTAATTAAAATTGAATTTGTCCGTGACATCAAGCAGAGGCACCTATTCATTTCCCTTCATTTCGCTACCGAGGGATCAGGTAAAAAGAACTTCGGAAATCGTCTATGTCTCGTTTGCCGGTTCAAATTTGCGCACCACCAATATATTATGATGAATCTGGAAGGGCGATCTAAGCTACCTAAGCGAGTCAGCGACAATCAGATCCCGGTATTCTATGGAGTACTGACTATCTATCTACAGAGTATGCTGTTTGCTGCGGTCCAGTGGAGCATTGAGGCTAAAAATAAGCGAGGAAAGCGCTTTAAAACGCAAATAGTCAGGAATTACTCATCATACTCTTTATCCCACAATCAAGATCAACCGTGAATCTCCAGTAGGGATTAATATTATGTACTATTAAATAGTAATACTGTCCTGCAGAGTTAAGGTATGTATCTGATCTAGGCAGCAAAACAAGTGATCCAGTGGTAAAGCCAAAATGTGGCCCTTGGTGGCTGTGGTAAAACCGCGGAAAAGTCGATATTCTCGTACCGTACGCGAGAATATTTGACAACGACAATCAAGTTATCAACCGTTTGGTAGCCAAACGCCCACGGTGGATCTGGAATTGACTTCTGGTTTGCTGTGGTGGAGTCGGTAGTGCTGATTACGGTGGATTGTGGTGGCCGTGGCTGGGCGATGCTTTGTAGCGGGAAAAGAACCCCAGCTGTCACCTTCCAAAGATAGATTAAATTGGAGACGGCAATCGGTGGTCGAAGTCATCAACTGGGAGTCTTTTCGCGGAGCTCAGCCTCTCTATCTAGTGCTTTGTATGTTCATGATAGCCACGCAATCAACTGCTGTATGTTTTGCTGACTACCAGACATGATATTGGCAGGAGCCCATGGTTATTATTAATTAGAGCTACTTACCTAGTTCTGTTATTGTGCTGTAGATCAATATCTGACTTCAGTTCTCTCAATAACGGGTCAATCGACCTCTGACAACCCTTTATCATAAATGTTAGACATTATTACCCTGACATCAGAGCTCAGTCATACTTTAAGCTAAGTTGCGTCAGTGCAAGACCTTGAATTTAAAACGACCATCGACAACTGCGCTGTTGCAGCTGTAGATAGATATTGAGCATGCGCTTCTGCCCAGCAATTCATCAAGACATTCTCCATTCGACGACTTGAACAGCCGTATGGTTGTACTGCCAATTCAGCGTTCCAGAGGTCCAATACCAGCCAGACCAAGCCATCCCAGTCAAGTCGATCAGATGCCAGCGGCGAGCCACAGTGAAGTTGGACAGTTGGGCATGAGCCCTGGCTGTTTGGCGTTTACTGTCGAGGGGTCTAGGCTGGGTATCTGGGTCGGAGTTGGCTCCATATCTGACAAGCTGAAACGTGAATCTCAGAGGTGTGCGGAAAGACACGAAATTACTCGATCATGAGTTTACGACCCAGCCTCATGGCCGAGGGTCAACACGGCATTGCCGCTCCAGTGCAAATCAAGTAATAGTACTGACCTGACCATGCTATGGACGTGGCGAACAAGCGGGACAAAGTCTTTGGGCGATAATAAGAACCGGTTCATGAGCTCTGGACTCCGCAAAAGATAATATCCTGTCTGGTTCAAGAAATTATCGGGTCTGGATTGTCAATCATCTCGGAGGACTGGCGGATAGGAATAGGCACTTGACCCACCCATGTACCTTCACCCTCTGTGTCACTGCTTTTAGTAGAAGATGTTCATCATACTGACTTGAAGATTGAGAGGGTTATGACACAGTATGGAATGATGGTTACAGTTGGCAGCCGGCCCAATGGATCTACAGAGATTCATAGGCCCAGTTTAGACAGAATGGGCCACAATACTCCACTATATTTGTACCTTAACCATGATGCTAGCCATGCAAATAGAAGGATTCATCATAAGCAGCCAAGTGTATCAAACATATCAGATAATGTGGGAACGCTGATACGTCTTTTACTTGCACCTGGCCCATATTATATAATCCTGCCGTTTCATTTGCATACGACTTCCCGTGTCTGTAATATCATTGCTGCAGGTTTGACAATGCCTCGGAGCCGGATTTGTCCTGGATCTAGACTTCGGATGGCCAGGATATCCTGGGTAATCTGGCCCGAACTTGTCTGTAGGCCCTTGTTTGGTAAATGTACGCAATGGCCAGAGCGCTTTCTCTCTCTTAAAGTCAGGAGGCACCATGTGTTTCGATAGCATAATAGAGCACCCGACGAGATACCTAGCCGAATACTCTGCCACTCATGCCTCACTCAGTAGACTCCCCTCTAGGGAGAGATGCAAACAGGCGTATCCGATCAAAGACAGGGATGATGCTCGCCTCAAGGGAAACTATGTCACAGATATCTAATTTTGTGATCTTTGACCCGTATCCGCCGAATTGTCTTTGTTGACTGACATATCTGAACTCTTTAATCAAGTTTTCCTTTGCTGCTTTGAGACTTCCATAAGGCTGAATAGGAACGATGCATGAAGAGAAGGGTACCGTAGTTATTTGACAAAAGCGAATGAAAGAGAACGGCCCATTGTTTGACTGAATATCCTTGCTTCAGTCTCAGTCTCTAAGAAATGTCGTGGATGCTACTTTTATTTGAGACAAAGGCTATGGTTCGATTCATCCATTTTTTGCATAAATTTGAAGCGCATTCTCTACCACAGTCCCAAGACATCATCTCAAAGAAACCAGGCTTATGCCTTACAATGCTGGACCTTGGGAGACACTCTCTGATATACCTCCTAGCACAAATTTGACAAAGACATATGTGAAAGCAAGCAAAACATCGACAACTCTGAACTCATTTCGGGTACCTTCTTTCATTGTACCTTCGCAAGGACTACAACGAAACAGCATCCCAGGTCCTATTTTCAGCGTTTGTCCAACATGGCTTTGATACACAATAATGACAAAGAACAGACTACGGAGCAAAGCAAGCAGTCAAGTAGCAATGGCTGTCATGACAGGCATAAATCTTCAGGATTATTTCCTGTCGAGATTGGCATTCGCGACCTGAGTCTCTGCACTGGACTGATACGGTTCATATCACTGCAACAAGTGGAACATACTTGTCTCAACAGGTTCATCATCACGTTGTTTCCTATCCAGGACGACCTACTCTGCATCTGCAGCAGCAAGCATATATTGCCGGTGGGACTGGTGCGCACAAATGGCGAATCAGCCCACGCCCCCTTCAGGCTCTCTTCCTGTAAGTCCTTCTCTAACATACATGATATTACGGTTAACTGATTTAACACAAGTCCCAGAAGAAAAGCGCTGTATCCGCGGCCTGGAAACATGTCTCCCTGAAGCCAACCTTGCCCACAAGAGGCTTTGAGAACAATAATGGACTGAACCTCTGCTACCGGAATGCAGCCCTCACGCTGTTTCTCCACACTCCACAGTTTCTGAGCTGGTGCGAGAACTACTGGGGGCAAAGCACGAGTAATTCAGTCCCAGACGTGGTTCGCAAATTGTACGACATGTTCATTGCCTACTGGCAATGTCCCAACCGGCGTGAGCAGGCGATGCAGAGCTTGTGGACAGAACTTCAGAGTCCAAAGTACGGCCAATTGTGCTGGCAAACAACCCTGGGCCAGCAGCATGACACATTTGAGATGCTGGAAAACATCATCTCGCTCCTCCAAAGGCACACAAGCCAACCCTAGTAAGTCGCGCACTTTCCGCGTCCCATAGAACATAATTATCGTAAAGCTGACAAATAAAGCAATGACGAGCTCATGGATTTGATGACCGTGGCACTGAGCGGGTCTCGCGTTTGCAAGACTTGCAAGCAGAAAGACTCAACAGTTGGGGATAGGGTACGGTACCTCAATGCAGATCTCCCAGGCTCCAAGAAAGCTACTCCCATAGAGGAGGCCATCATTAGTGGCATGAAGTCGGAGACTCTTGCGGATTGCAAGACATGCGCCACTAAACAGAGCCCTCATGAGCTTCAGACTCAGATAGTATTTCCTTCAGAAATCCTTATCGTTCAGATCAATCGATACAAAGAGTCAGGGAAACTGAAAGACGAAATTGAAGTTCGGGGAGAGTTAGTCATTCCAGATTCTCTTCTAGATGACAGTGTTAAGGGACAAGGCAAGATCGGCTACGAGCTCTATGCTGTCATCTTTCATATCGGTGATGACAGTAAAAGCGGACACTATACTGCGGCCGTCAAGGGTCCCTCTGGTGAATGGGTGATGACCAACGACAACCGCGTGACATTTACCCAGACACTGGAAAAGAGCATGAGCTCGCCAGATGCTGGAAAGGAGAATGCTTACATACTTGCGTATCGGCGACTGGAAACCCAGAGCAATTCAACTGACTCCAATACAGGTTCATCAGCCGCTGTCACGTCCTCCAACCCCAAAGCATCAACCACTGGCCAGAGCTCGGCCCCTTCAGGGCAATCCAATGCCGGCTCATCGAATGAATCAGTCTCAGGAAAAGGGTCGGCCGAGGGTGGTGTACAAATGAAAGGGACCATTGAGCTGGAAGGGAGGTCCATCCAATGGACGATCAACCAGCAGCTGCTCCTGGACCCAGGTAAAGGTGCACTTGTGGCTCTGGGGCCCCGAGCAAGAACGCAGCGTGCTACTCTGCAGCTCACGTTCACTTCAGAAGACACCGGCGAGATCCTCGAGGGACAAGTGACCATGTCGCTCAAACCACGGGGAGTGCAGAAGCCAAGGAGAGGGCCTTCAAAGACTGCAGACACCAAAGATTCCGGTACTGGTACCAAGAAAGCAACAGACACAGTGTCCGGGAAAGCAGCCAAGCCGAAAGGTGTCACAAAGAAACCCTCGAGTCCGCCGAAAGGAACTCGTCAATCGGCGAGACTCCGCAGTAAGGCTAAAAAATAAAGAGTGCAAAGCCACATCGACTGGGTATAATACGCAGAGCAAGTATACATGGTTGGAGCTGATGTTCACATTTCCGCCCCTGCAATGATTGCGGTCCTTATTGTTCCTTGTGTAACTGATATTCCGCATGTGTTTTATGTATGATAGACAATGCTTACTTATAACTTGTTGACTTCTTTTACAGTGAAGTTCAGTACCTGTAAAAAAGCGAGATAGTCATAAGTTGTTCTTATGGTAAGTGGGGACTTAATTGACGACATCCGAGCTTTTTCATCATCTACCTGGACAAGCAGAGAGCTTCCATCAAGCATACGTACTTCCATGGAGTCAGCGCTGGAAGATGACCACAGAAGCCTACCTTCAACTACCCAGTTCATTGACCGACTGATTTCACAACTCGCATCATGTAGGCCCGAAGTGCAGGATCCCGGCGATGGGATGGACCATCCCGCCATACGTCCTCAACGACACACTTCCACAAGCCAGTCACCTTTCTCTTCCCTCCCCGAGGCTCAATTATCTCAAGTCAAGTCAGTTATGCTGACCTTGCACTGTTTCTTCCCAAATGAACTGCTCCTGGCCCTAGATATCCTGGACAGGGGACTGGTCAGGCGATTCACGCGGGATGACCACGTCGGGCAAGCATCTGCATGCTCACAGCCTGAAGAAACCGACCCCAGGAACACAGAAAGACCGCAAGAAGACATGTTCTATGTCATATCCACGTCTGCGGCCGCGCCGACCTCTCCATCCCGGGCTCCCCGGACACGCTTAGAGCAAAAGGGCTACGAAGTCCGCCTGCACGCCTGGAACTGCACATGTCCCACCTTTACGCTCAATACCTTCCGCGACCCGGGCCCGGCCCACTCATCTCAGTTTGACGGCGAAGCCGAAGACGAGACCCTGGCTGAACAGTCTGCCGTCGGCGACGACCCGACTCGCCGCTATGTTTTTGGCGGCTCGTTGACCCGAGGGGCTAGCCGACTGGCACCCCCTGTCTGCAAACATCTCCTCGCGTGCTTGCTGATGGTGCGCTGTCCTGGAATCTTCAGTGGCGGCAGCCGTGGTCAAGCCGATCCTGTCTTTCTGACTTGCGAGGAATTGGCGGCGTGGTGGGCGGGCTGGGGTGGATGATTCTCGCGACCACGCGGAAATTGATCCAAAGATGTCCCTACGCCTCTGTCTTGGGAGGCGCTACGGTGCTATTATACGGAATTTACTTCATCTCTAAGAGGCATTCAGACCATTATTTCAGCAAAGCCCTTCAGCTGCGCCTGTCTGTCCGTTTGCCTGGAAATGGGCATTCCTTGTGGCGCTAATGCCAGACACTTCAGGGAGAGCCTCAAGCTTTGAAACCTTTTGACGGCGACGCAATTATGGACACCGCGCTTTCAATGCGCAGTATCATAGATACTTCCAGAAAGAATCTAAGGGAAGTATCCACTTAGGAGATTGCCGGCTTGTCTACAGTCCAGCATTCGATGGCGTGTTACATCGCAAAGGGATGATTATTTCCAAAACTGCTCGAGCTCGCTTGGTACGTGCTCGGGACGAGATCGATTCTCAGATTATCGTAGTATACACTTCCATGCATAAACTGAAAATGTTTTAAATTTCATGTCAGTTGTGCCATTGTTGAATGACACTTCTAGCTCTTCTTCTTGGACTTCTCCTGATCCTCCTTTTGCTCGCCGCTCATGCCATTCGCCTTCTTCGCACCCTCCTTGTCACCTTTGGCAGCATTTGCTTCTTGCTCCTTCTTCGATTCGTTCTCTTCTTGTTGTTGTCGGTTCTGGATCTTGTTCTCAATCAAATCGTGGAAGGCGGTGATAGCACGAATCAAGCTGCTGATGTAGATGGCCATCAGTTGGTCGTTGGTCTTTATGCTCATCGCCCGCGCTAGTTCACTGTTCTCCATCTGTGGTTCTGACCCACTCAGACGCGACGTCGTTGCTGGAGTAGATAGGTTGGGAAGAAGATTGAACACATCCTGAAGATTGCCAAGAATAGCGTGGTTGACCGGCAGCTCGTGATCAAGGACCTTCTGGAGATATTGGCCGATATCACGCAGGCGCAAGTGTAGACCCTGCAGCGACTGAAGCTGCGATGTTATGCGTGTTGAAAGGGTTCCAACGGCAACGTCCCTGATGTCTCGAAGCAGGTGTTCAACACCGATTTCCTCAGCCTCCTCGGCCTCGATCACTGAAGGGGTATGGACAAATGTTCTGGATGTTGTTGTGCCATCCTATGTAGAGCAAGCGAACGGTTAGTCGGATATGATTGAAGAGCTCACAAGGGCATCGCACGGGGTCAACCTACGTCCTTAATCTCGTCAACAGCAAAATAGGCATCTGTGGGAACGCCAACTTCCTTTGGTTGGACGTCGACAATGACCAGTAAGGGGTTCGGTGTGTATCGTTTGAAGAGTTCATTGATCTCAAGATCAGAGGCTCTTAATTTAGGCCCCGAGTGATACCATCCGACAAGCTTCTCGCGGGCGTTGATCTTCTTGAACATGTCTCTCATGGACTCAACGAAGTTGTGATCTAAGAACCAAACGGAGGGATCCTTCTCATCTTCCTCAAATGGAACTAAGAAAAGATAGAGACATCAGAACTGCCGTCCATCTACCAGGGAACATAACTAAGCCGATTTGGGAGACGACGCACCTGCAAAGCTGTTGGATACTCGAACGGTCTGGCCCGAATTCTCTCCGAGCAGCACACCAACAACACGCTTCCGAGTTCCCTTGGCTGACCGTCCATAATGATCTGCGACTGAAAGAAGGACTAAGGGAGCTACCGTGACGGTGCGCGTGACGAGGGAGAGTGTGTCCGCCGTGGTGGCAGGCATGGTGGATTGGATCAGATGAGAATGATGGCAGAAGGAGGGAAGGTACTGGAGGCCGTGGACTGATCACAGACGCTGATTCCGATTGCACGGAAGACTTTGAATAGTCGTGGAAGCGACGGAGAGAGAGAAGTTGATCTGGGGATGAGGATTGGAATGAGAATGAGGAGGATTATGATGATGACGGAGCGAAAGATGGAGCTGCTGTTGTTCTGCCCTGGAGCTCCTCCGCTGCTGAGCCACGAGAGCTTTTGGTAGTCTTTGTGGCTTGTGCTTGGCTACTAATTCACCAGCCACTTTAGGGCCTTGTTGCCTGAGGCCAGCTCGTCGGCACTTGTATACCTTCAACTATTATTCGGCATATACTATGGACGCAGAAAGCCTCATTTAGAGGAATTGAAAGTCATAATGACTGGATTACATGTGCCCATATGTTACCCTGATTCAGTCGCTACTCGTAGGTGCTGGAGTGTTGTACTTGGCCAGTAAGCCCCGAACCTCGGACGCGCGGGAGAATGCTCCGTTTTAGATCTCTTTTCCTCCTCCAAGAAATAGTTCTCCGATCCTCCCTTCCTTTCCGTTTCCCCGTCACTGAGCACCATTCTCTGCCAGGCACCTTGATTCCTTTCCTCTCCCTCTCCTCTCCCTTCTTCCTTTTCCTATTTCTGTTTTTTTCTCCGGAGAGCTTTTTGATAGCATCATACTTCGATTCTAGCCGTCAGTAATCGCAATGGCTCCCATCACAGAAGAGGTCGTCCACGGTCTGAAGGACATGATCGAGAAGCTTGAGAACCGTGTGCAGGAGTTGGAGGGCCGTCTCGGCGGCGAATCCAAGCCTAAGTCTATCGCCGAGCAGATGCGCATCGTCCTTATGGGACCCCCCGGTGCTGGTATGGTCTTTTACAAGGGTTGCCGATTGCGATAATGGCTTCATGGTTCTAATCGGGTTGTAGGCAAGGGTACTCAGGCGCCCCGGCTTAAGGAGAAGTACTGCGTGTGCCACCTGGTACGTTATTGAATTGCAAGTAATTGAGCAAAGTGCGCGTCTGACATTTCGTCTCCAACCTCAAAAGGCTACCGGTGATATGCTGCGGTCCCAGGTCGCCAAAAAGACTGAGCTCGGAAAGGAGGCCAAGAAGATCATGGACCAGGGTGGTCTTGTCAGCGATGAGATCATGGTCAACATGATCAAGAACGAGCTCGACACCAACACTGAGTGCAAGAACGGGTTCGTACACACGTGCCTTGTTGAAGTTCATTCAGTCGGAGATGGAAAGTGACTGACTGTCCAATGTTTCTAGATTCATTCTGGATGGCTTCCCTCGTACCGTTGCTCAGGCCGAGCGTCTTGATGACATGCTCGAAGCTCGTAAGCAGAAGCTCCAGCATGCTATTGAGCTGCAGATCGACGATGCCCTCCTGGTCGCCAGAATAACTGGACGTCTTGTCCACCCTGCCTCTGGACGGTCGTACCACAAGATCTTCAACCCTCCCAAGAACGATATGAAGGATGATGTCACTGGCGAGCCCCTGATTCAACGTTCCGATGACAACGCCGAGACGCTGAAGAAGCGTCTTTCGACTTACCACGCCCAGACCGCCCCTGTCGTCGAATACTACAAGAAGACCGGTATCTGGCGAGGCATTGACGCCAGCCAGGAGCCTGGCCAGGTATGGAAGAGCTTGCTTGGTGTTTTCCAGAAGTAAATGCAGAAAGTCTTTCTGGAAGGTACTATATGGGTTCACGAGCGTGCGTCATACAGCCCCCGTAACATCCCCTGCCGGCAAGGGGAGGAGTGGTATGTGCGAAGGATAAATCCTGAAATGATTACATGTAATCTGCAAGATGTGCGCATCTGCCTCTTGGTGGACTACAAGGGAGGGTATTTGGAGAGTCCTTTTGGCGTCCGTACATAAAGATACCTTCAGTGGAATTACAGCGATATGTATAGTATCTTTTGTTTGGCGACCAAAATTCACTATGTTCAGCCGGACACGCCCGTAGGAGGCCAGCCATGTAAAATAACTCGATCTACGGCCGCAGAGCCAAGTATATATACGTTTCCGCAACCCTTACAGCTGGGTAGGGTAAACGGTGGACTCGATCTTCTCCGGATAGGTCAACCCACCCTGGCGTCTAACCTCGTCCATGACCTCCATGATGACAATGCTCTCTTCCCAGGGCAGCCCATCGCTCTCGAGCTTTCCATCGCGCAAGCACCGCGCCACCTCGTCGGCCTCCCAGTACATGCCCTTCCCGTCCGCCGGGAACGGGCACTGCACGTCCTTGATCTCGCCAAGTCCCTTTTTGGGGATTAGACGGTATCGCTCAGGCCGGAAGGCAGGCCCAAAGACCTGAATCTCGCCCTTGGGCCCTTGGATGCGGATCGAGGGACCAGCGGCGCCCTGCTCATCCGGATCGGTCGCGACCCGCAGATGGGTCATGGCGACTGCCTGCGATTGACCGGGCTGGGCATTGTTAGTTGGGGTCGTCGTCGGGAACGTGAGAAGGATCGTGGTGGCCTCGTCGGCGCCAGTCAGGTGGTAGAGAGACATGTGCGCGGAGATGGCCGAAGGAGCTTTGCGCTGCTTCCGGGGAAGAGTGTGGTACATGGTCTGGAAGACCCAGGTCAAGGAGTAGATGCCCACTGCAACGAAACGATCATTAGAAACTGTGCCAAATGGCTCAGGAGTCCGTAGAAGAAAGAGTAAACTTACGATCCAGCAAGCAGCCACCAGCGAGATCCTTGTTCACCATCCGATGCTGAGTGCCCCATCGCTCCTCGACGTTATCCCCGAAGCTGTTGTCAGCAACCACCCGGAGGACTTCGCCAATGGCCCCCTGCTTGATGAGGTCCCGGACCTGCACACTGAGAGGGAAGTACCGGGTCCACACGGCCTCCATCAGGAAAAGGTTCTTCTTCTTCGCCGTCTCGCACAGGATCTTCGCCTGCGCCGCATTGACGGTGAAAGCCTTCTCACAGAGAACATTCTTGCCTGCTTCCAGCGCAAGCATCACATTCTGGAAATGGTGCGAGTGCGGCGTCGCGACATACACCACGTCCACGTTAGCATCGGCCACGAGCTCTTCGTACGAGCCGTACGCAGCACACGGCGCCGGGATGCCCGTATCAGCAATGAACTTCTCCGCCCGGTCCTTGGCTGAAGAGGAGGCAACGGCAACGACGGTGTGAGAGACGTCAGATGCGTCTCGGAGATTGGGGTCGCGCAGAAGGTCTCTTACAAAGACTAAGCGTCAAGTAATTGCATTAGCTGTTATATTTCTCTCAATTGATTATCGATCAATCTGAGGCTTGTTCCGAGGGAAATCGTGGAGACCTACTATCTGCAATCCAGCCGGTGGCTATGTTTTATTTGAAGTCTTGTCAGCTTAGAACGGCCTTTGGGAGTGTGCAAGGGAGGATGGAAAACATACCCATAATACCCCACCGGACATTGTACGGAGCCATGGTGACGTCGAAGGATGGGGGACTGGCAGTGGAACTATACAGCAGAGAAGGATGGTGCCAACCTGAGACAGAGACTTGGGAGAGGACTGCATTTATAAGAACACACAGCTCATCTTGGGCTCTAGACTACTCCAACTATGATTATCAATAATAGAAGGTCCTTCCCGGACAAGCGGGGCAGTCCCAATGGCATTCATTATCCACTGCCTCATCCGGGATTACAAAGGGAAAATAAACTGTGTGGTGCAAGAATCAGTGCCTTTCTTGGATTAGCCACTAATTTATAGAATGTTCTATGGAGAATTGTATGGAATACATGTACGGCAATGCTCGTAGATAGTCAAAAATTCCCCAATCTTCTCAAAATAGTGCGGGGTCTCAGAATGCAGTACAGCCGCCGGCTAAATGCAACCACCAAACAGATACGATAATGTCAACTCCATCGCATGCATGTCGCCCCCGGTACCCAAAGCAGAAAGCAAGGGCCGGGGTATCGAAGTTGAATGAAACACTTTCGTCACACAGGCTCCATCTTGACTCGGACATTTGACCCGGGAGAGTCGGTCCCCTGTACGTCGAATTAGTTTGATACGTGCGAACTTTCTGCCATGGTGGATCGAACATACCTCTGCCTTCCTCTTGCCCAACACGGAATCTGGCGTTCCAGTCCGTGCCGAAGGCGTACCCCGACCTGCAGCCGTAGTCGTCCCGTCCTTCGTAACTTCCGCATAGCAGCTTGCGTGGTATATCCGGTTCCCAACCTTGACGGCATCCTGCCATATCCAGTCTTGGACTTCCTCCGACCATGTCGACTCAAACGTCTCCTGACAAATGGGACAGGGCGTGTTGCGCAAAGTAGCATCATTGGGAGCACGGATCCATTGCTTGGGCGGCCCTTTCTTGGTTGAATCACTCTCGGCACCTGCAGCACCGGCACTTGTAGATTCTGCCTCTGCAGGATCCTCATCGTCTCCGGCTTCGCGGGATTTTATCCAATCCTGCCCGGTTGTTAGGAAACTCTCCGGGATACGAATGTTGGACAAAGAGATATCCACTCACCCGCTCGTCAACGTACCAGCTGCGGTTCTGCGCTCGCTTGGCAGCGTCCGCCATCCGTTGGTTGGTCCGAAAGTGCCAGTCCAGATGGCGAGCTTTCTTTTCTTTTCCTTCTTCTGTTGCAAAGAATCGACGGCCACATGTCCCACAACGGTTAGATCTCGCTTCGTAGAGACTGGCTATTAGTCCCTCTCGCGGTCTGCATCCTATTAGCATATGAAACAGCAGCGAACATTTTACAAGTGCAAATTTCGTGCAAACTTACATTTTAATGGATGCCGTATTCATTTGCACGTTGATAGTAATACTCGAGGGATTAGGAGCCTGAGGCATAGTAGGCACTGGAGTTAAAAATCGCACCTGACCAGGTACAATAAAGGGAAAGGCAGAGGCAAGGTTGGACGGTGGAGCAGTGGTAGGGGCAGGAGGTGCGGAAGCGGGAGGCAAGAGGCCACGCGCTCGTAGAGCTGCAATTAACGGGTTCTCGGTCGCCGGCATGGCCGCCGGTTGTGGCGTGCTGCTAGCTACTGGCATCTGCGGTAGAATGCTGTGGACTTGGGGTGGTGGGGTGGGTTGCTGGCGTGCAGCAGTTGCTTTGATAAGCTCAGCTAATGTTCCCGGGTTGAGGAGCTGCTGAAGAGGCTGTGAAAGGGTCTGAACTGGGGGAGTGGCCATGCTGGGTGTTGGCATAGCTGGAATGGTTGGCGGAACGCTTTGGGGAACTGAAAGAGCAGACTTTGGAGTGAGTGCAGAGACCTGGTCACGGACCAGCTTCAGCTGCTCCTGAGTGAGCTCTTGACGCTGGAGGATGCCTTGCAAATCTAGTAGAGCTTTGAGACGCTGTTGCACAGAAGGGTCAAGAGGGTTATTGGCGAAATCACTTCGGGCAGCTGCAATCAATGCCTCGATGTCGCGATTCAATGCCGCAAGATCCACTTCCGAGCGCTGCGAAGGTTGAGGGGTTGGAGTAGATCGAGGGTCCAACTGTGTATGCGTTAGATATGACAAAGGCATTCGCGACAATCATTTTTGTGACTAGCATGGGCCTTACCGCAGCGTGATGATTTTGCGTGTGTCCATTTCGGACCTGATGAGCATGCCCATTCTGACTTGTGGAAGGCGCGAGCCGAGCCGCACTCTGGTTGAGCGTAGTGTTGTTCGTCCAGCCATGAGGAGGAGTGCCCACCCGGCCGCGGTTAAGTATATCCTGCTGGCTCCTGGCCTGCTGCTGCTGTAGAGCCGCGGTTCTCGCCTTGATCAGAGCGCTTTCAATGCTGCGTGTAATTTCCGGAGGAAAGACGGGTCTTGTATCTAGTGACCCCGGAACAGATTCCTTCCATGTCTTGAGCATTTCGTCCAGCTTTCTGCGGGTTTGCGAGTCCACCAACGTGTAGGCATTCATGAAAGTCTGATACATATTGCGACCCAGGAAAAGTGTGTAGGGAGTTCCCACATTCTTCACAATGGAGTCGACTACATACAAGGCAGGAAGCTTCTGAGCTGGCGGTGTCTACAGCACACGATTAGAAGTGGTTCAACCGGTCAAACTTACAATCAGCTGAGCGCCGAGCGAGATACAAAAGCCAAGGAGAAATGCATGAGAGTGAGAAACAAAGATGACACCTACTGTTCGAATGTGGTTCTCCAAAACTCTGGAGATGGCCATAGCATGTTCAGTATTCTCTTTGGCTATGACGGTCAAGTTGCTGATCTGGAACCTGTCGTTCGTGGTAAGATCCTCCAGAGAGTTCTTGTAATCCTCAGCGACCTCATCAGAGGCGAGCCCAGACGACATGACAGGCAAGTATGCCGCGAAGCAACGGTGTTCGTGGGCAAGATGAGAATGAAGGCAAGGGAGAAAGGGAACAAAGGAAATGGTCAAGCGAATGTAGCAACACTCAGGGATATTGAGATGTTTTCTTTCCCTCCTTCTAGCTGTTTCTTTTTCTTTTTCTTTTTCTTTTTTCCCTTCTTGTCTTGCTTCTTTTCTTTCTTTTCTTCTTAGGTAGTGATGTTCTCTTTTTTCTTGAAGTCCTTTTTGCACAGTATGTTCTTTTCCCTCTTTGTTCCCGTCTCTTCTCTTGTGTTTCTCAAGTTGGTTTCTTATGAAGATAGGTTTCTTATTCTCTCCTCCGGTGTTTTTCCAGAACTGTGATCTCCTGAAAGAGCAAGAGATGGAAGAAAAGTCGAAACTTGTAAAATGCTTGCTAGCTATCTTGGCGAGACTTTGGAGATAACAACGAGACGAAGCAGGCGCCAGTCCTCAACCTAAACCACACCGAAGCCCACGACTATCCTTCTATACCCACTATAAGGAACTACCTCGTAAATATCTCGCCCGATTGACCCTTCCAGGGTTGTTAACCAGCAAAGGCCCGCAAACGGTACGAAGATGATAGTGAGGGAATCTGAGGGTGTTTTCCACGCTTGAGGTAAATTTCGGAGAACGCAACACCTCGGGGACCAACACAACGGCAGAGGTGAATTCGGGAGGCAGTAATCGAAAAGAAAAGCCGGGGAGAGATCTTTAAAAAAAAAACTAAAGGGGAAAGAGGGGAAGAAGGGAGGTTGATTGAGATTATTATGAGGTATTATTGAGGAGGAGGAAGTGAAGTGAAAGTTGAAGAATGACCGACGGACGCCAAGACTTTGGCTGGCTTGTCTGGCTTAGTCACCTCCCCATGACGGAGTGCCACTGTGTCATACTATGATACTCACCTATCTACTGAGGTAGGCGGATATCCCTACGGACTATCATCTTCGAGATAAACCACCGTGAATACTGATCATCTTTGTGTATAAAGACATAGTACCTTTTGAAAGTGGTCGTGTCACTTTGCACCATACTTACATAACAATGAAACTGTCATCTGCCTTCATTATCGGATTTCTTCCTCTGGCTCTAGCCAAGTCGATTCTGGTCACTTACCCTCAGGACACCCCAGACTCGGTCATCAAGGACGCGCAGAAATCCATCGTACAAGGCGTATGTTGTCCTGTTGAAGATATGGGCTCCTTATACTTATGATTTACTGATCTACTTTTCACTCCAGGGTGGTAGAATCACTCATGAGTACCGTAAGTGCTGCCATTCTGCTATTGAAACATACTTGACTTGTTCAGATTACTGATATATCTCTCCTTCAGAATTCATCAAGTAACTTCTCCCGTTCCCTAACCTTTATCTTACGGGAATCGCGTCTAACACCATATCAGGGGTTTCTCTGCGGAAGCTCCAGACGCTGCAGTTCAGAGTCTTTCTACACAGTCCACCAAGTATAAGCCAATTATCGAAGGAGATCAGGTGGTCTCGACCTATGGTGATAAAGATTGCAACAGCAGTTAATATCAGCTGCCCTGAGGCAGTCATCGCCTTCTGAATGATTGGGAACGCCCAAGCTGCTTATGATTAATGATTTCTGGAACACTTTTCACTGATCCTGCCCTTGGGATATATGGATAATGAATTGATTCTATCTGCTTCCTTGTGACAAGCAGTATTCTAACATTGTGATTCATGATGATTTATTTCCGATCTGTATTGTTTTGTATCGTTCTCATGAAAGAAAGGGAAACACGTTGAAAGACAGAAAACAGAGACATTATTTGCAATAGCCTTTGTTCATCAAAATAATTCTGTGCCGATTCTGCGACATCCTAAGAGTAGATAAAGACGATCTCTCGACTCCGGCCAAGCAGGAGGTGCGCGTGGAGCCCGCTGTGAAACTTCCCCGAACTCGCGAGGCTCAGGAGAGACAACAACCGAATCTAACAACTATTTAAGCAATTCTCCAGTCCTGCATTGCTTTTAAAGAGATGAAATTATCGCTGCAACCTGACCGACAGTTATCACCACCCCTACATCATTCAGCTCCTACACATTCCTAAGATTCCCAGGGCGCGACGCATCCCCTCCCTCCCAACATGGCGTCGGAACACACGATTACTCAAGCCCTTTTAGAATGGATCAACAGTTTCTCTCTCGGTAAAACGCTACGATCTACCGAGGAATTAAGCGACGGCACGATACTTTGGGAAATTCTGCAGGATATTGACCCTCAGTACTTTCTCAACGAATTGCCCGAGCGGAATACGTCCGATCACTGGGTTGCGAAACTGGCCAACCTGAAACATGTCCACAAGCATCTGACCGGTTACCTGCGAATGCAAACTGGCAATCTGCCTTCTGGCTTGGACCCGTCTCCGGATCTTCAAGCTATTGCGGAAAAGAACTCGGTGAAGGAAACCAACAAGCTCCTGAAACTGCTTCTGATCGCCGTCATTCGCTCGCCAAACCCAGAGAGATTCGTCAACCAAATCCAGGATTTGAGCCTACAGGCGCAGGAAGGGCTCAAGATCGCAATCGAGGAGTCAAACGGGGAATTGATCTCAAGTGATGTCGAGGACGAAACCACCGAAGACACCAAGAAACAGGATCTTTCGGTGGATCTCGAGCTACAATTTGAAGAACGAGTGGGAAAGGTGATTGCGGAGAACGATCGCTTGACGCATGAAAAGAAGGAGTTGGAGAAAGCGCTGGAAGATCTACACAACCGCCTAGCACGCCTCCAGGAAAACAATGACACTCTGCAGAGCCGTCTTGCTTCAACGGAGGATCGCTTGGTGACGCTGAAGTCCGGAAAAGGCGACATCGGGGTCAGTGCAAAGGCATTGGAGTCGAAGACGCGTCAGCAGGAGGATTTGATCGCATCCCAGGAGGAGCGAATCGCCGCGGCGCAGGATGAGATTGACAGCTTGCGCATGACGGTGGAGTCACTACATGTCAAGAATCAGCGCTTCCAGAAATTACAAGATGACTATGATGAGCTCAAGACCGACAGGGACCAGCTTGCACGAAAAGCCAATGCAGCGGAAAAATACCGCCAAAAGCTGCAGGCCAGTCAGGATTTTGAGAAAGAGAACCAGAGTCTGAAGAACCAGATTAAGGACCTCCAGCAGCAACTAAAAGACGCAGACTCGCAGCAGAGATGGTCAGCGGAGCGTGAAGTGGAACTTGAGGAATATCGCAGAGTCCTTCCACGCATCGAGCAGGAATGCAGCGAGATTCAGAACCTGAAAAAGCAGCTTGAATTTAACAATCATGCGCTTACGGAACGCCTCAGTAGTGCCGAAGAACAGCGCGAGAGAGATGATGCGCTGATTAGTGAACTGAGAGAAAGGATCCGCGAGCTTGAGGGCTCGCCGGGAAGTCCATCGCTCACTCCAGGCGCCGAAACACCAAAGCGAGGCACATTGCAAGAAGACTTTGAGGGCATAGGTATCCAGGAATCGCAACTGTCAGTCCTTCCGACCATCTTTGAAGAGGCTGAGCTGACCGACGGTAGTAAAGCGGAAAATGACGAGTTGCGCAAGGAGGTCGAGTCACTAAAGGAACAGCCCTCTGTAAGTTGGCTCGAGGAAGAATTGGGAAAGTTCGCTGCGGACGATGCTGACGACGAATCCCAGATCGGTTCCCAATTTGAGGGATTCTCGGAGAATTTCTCACAGATTCATCGGCTCGCTCAGGCCAATTCCTCACAAGGGTATGTTATTGAACCTCTTTTCTCACCACGTACTCACGGAACGTTCAGTGACGAGTATTGGAAACTATACGAACACTACACGCAAGCACTTGGAAAACTTGCCGACGCTCAAGATTCTCTTGAAATTACCAAGAGGGCTCTGACAGACGCCATGGCTGAGAGTGAGTTGTTCATCTACTCTACGTACAAAACGTCCCGACAGTCTGCTTATGAAACTGCAGTTGGACTTGCCGGCAAGGAGAAAGTAGACATGATTCACGAAGTCAAGGAGAGCAACTCAGCCGAAGTCGCCAAACTTCGTGCCGAATGGGATGAGTGTCAGCATAGGATACATTTGCTCGAGGCTGAGCTTGACGCTAGTCAAGAGTTGGTCCGCGAAGTGTGTGCTGAACGAGATGAGCTGCGCAGCTTGTTCGACAAAAAGCAAGTTGAAATCCACGCGGAGGATCAGGAAATGTCCAATGAGATGAAGAGGCTGCTGGCCGAATTGATGGCCCAGGAGAACGGTGATTCTGCAGATGCTTCTCAGAAATCTGGTCCAGAGCTCGCCAAAGAAGTTGCTGAGCTGATTGAGAAGTACCTTGAAAAGCTTGCGAAGCGCGCAGAGGTCAGTAAATTCTCTCCACTCCCTTCCAGTGGCGCCGGAACTACACATTCTGGGAAAGGCTTCTCGGAGAGTTCATTTACCGCTGCTGTAAATGCTGGGTTGCGCGCCCAGCCACGGCGTGTACCTGACTTCGAGGCAAAGTACACCAATAGGGAGAATCCTACGAAGCCACTCAAGCGAGGTGTACCATCATCGCGCTTAAAAAGCTTGATGTCGAGATTCAAGCGCTCCTAATTAGCCTGGCCACTGCATTTCTCTGGCATTTCTGCGCCCAAAGCTGACTAATGCGATTTGTTATTTAGTACATTCATCATCAAAATGAGCACATTAAATTCCTGCAAGACCGCATCAAGCATTTCGAAGAAGACAATGCTGCTGATGGTATTAGCAGGGAGCGCGAGGTAAGCCATCATACTTTCTTTCCGTTGTTTTTGCCGCGACTCGACACATTAAGATAGGCCGACTGGTCTTCTCTCCTTGTCATCCTCCTTTACTGACAGGCTCATCCGTCGTCCAGCTCGAACTTCAGAAGGTCATCGACAACCAGGCACGCGAATTGGCTCTTATCAGCTCTGCCTGGTATGATCTCCACGGCCGCTTACAAAGCAACAATGTCACAGTGTCGAGATTCCGCAACGGAGCCAATATGAGCGAATTGCAGAAGGGCTGGCTGGGGAGACAAAGAAGTCTGGTAGCAGGTCGCTAGGATCGCTTTGTCTTGTAAGTTAAGGGGGTTTGTTTTCTTCATTGTCTTTCGTTTGCTCTTTTATTCCGTCACTTTCCTTATTTCCTTTGTTAAGCCAAGACTATATAGAGACACAGTGTTAGACACGCGCACATGCCATTGCTTGATACCCCAGTCCCCAGTCAAATATTGATATCTTAGAGCCGAATCTCAACAGATGAGATCATGGCCATGTGACCCCTATAATTTGAGCGCCTGAACCGTGGTGTATATTACAGGAAGAGTGCAAAAATTGTACATGTTTTATCTTGGACAGGATCATTATGGACGGGTCAGTAGACTGCAACCCAGTGTATCAAACCCATTGCCTAGGATGTCTCAGAACCTCCATCATCTCTTTTTCCGCTGCCTTATCCTGAGTCAGAAGTTCTTCCTCTTCCGACATGGGACCCTCGGTACGCGTTCCGGATACCGGGTCCATATATGCCCATGATGCAGTGCGAGGCAAGCTCATCAAGATACTTTCGACACGAGCGTTGGGTGTACGTAAACCAAAGCTAGTCCCGCGGTCATAGACAAGATTGAACTCGACATAGCGGCCACGCCGAAGCTGTTGCCATTCCTTCTGGGCGGGAGTGAAGGGCATGCCCTTGCGCTTTTCGATAATGGGGACGTAGGAGGGTAGGAATGATGCGAGAGCATCGGAAACGAATGAGAAGATAGTCTCTTGAGGGTTCTGGGAAGAAGTAGAAGAGGATTCAAGGAAACTGGCGTCAAGGTCATCAAAGAAGATACCGCCAACACCACGAGCCTCGCCGCGATGAGGCAAGTGGAAGTACTTGTCACACCATGCTTTGAACTTGGGGTAGTATGTCGCATCATGTCTATCACAGGCGTCCTTGATGGTCTGATGGAAGTGCTTAACGTCTTCAGGGAAGAGGTATGACGGTGTCAAATCTGTGCCGCCGCCAAACCACCAGTTTTTCTCACCGTGGATAGGATCCTTTGGATCCGAGGTCTCGAAATATCTGTAGTTCAGGTGCACTGTTGGAGCCATGGGGTTGTGGGGGTGCAGAACCAGTGAGAGACCAGCAGCAAAGAAGCTCAGAGAGTCAACGTCTGCGCCGACAAACGATTTGTGATCCGCTCGCATTTTCTCGATGGCGGGGCGAGGTAATTCACCATAGACGATGGAAACATTGACACCGGCCTTCTCAAAGACATTTCCATCCTGCAAGACACATGAAATACCGCCTCCGCCATTAGGACGTGTCCACGTATCGGTCTTGAACATCTTTCCATCTATCCTGCTGAGTTCATTCACAATCTTCTGCTGATGTTCTTTGATCAATTTCTCCATTCGTAGACGCATAGGCGAGTTCTCGCCAATTGTCGACTGTTTCTTTAGGGTTTCATCGAGCTCCACGATGGACGGAGAGTCGAGATCCGTCACTTCGCCAGTCATCTGCCAAGTCATATTTAGACCATGTTATTTAACTGGGTGTTCACCAGAGCGTTGCGCGTACCATTGAATATATTATGGCTCCTATGAAGGGTACACCAATTGCCAGCCGAAGATAGGGCCTCCACACCGTGAACTGCTGCGGCTCTCGAGGCTTTTGCTCGGACGAATAACAACGATGCGCTCCTCTCAATGTACGAGTGGGATTGCGACAGGTTCGAGATGAGAATTGGCAGAGCGACCTCCGAAGAGGCAGAAATGATCGCGGCAAAGCCATGGTTTAAGAGATATGCAGGTGGGTAGTCAATTGGCTGATATCCTAGAATCAGGTGATGCTGCAGGAGCTACCGGAGCTCTGTGGGAGACGAAAGTGTTCCGAGGGGCTCAGCCCACCGTGTAGTATAGAAGCAGTCTATCTACTTCCAGGAATAGATATGGGACCACCCGTTGTCATGATACTCGGAGAACGCTTGATTCCGTGCCTCGAAACTCAAATCAGTTTGTGCCATTTGCATTGATTGCCGTGTTTGCTTTCATTAGTAAGGCGGTGTGCTAAGGAAGCAATTATGAATCGTTTGCATCCCAGTAACAAAAGCTGCCTGGTTGCCTGAGCTTGATCGTATAAAGCCACGGAGTTTAACTGCTGCTTCATCTGCTTGGCCAGTAATCAGTGAAAACATGTAATCAAAGGAAATGATCATATTGTTTGCTGCAGAGTGTTTGAAAGGGAGGTCAGGAACAGCTGCTTTTAAGCTGCCAACTTGCCGCGGATCAAAGCGGCCGAAGCTCAAGCTAGTTCCCGGATGAGGTCCCGATAATGATCATATCGTCACACTGCCTCTCAGAGCTTGTCAAGATGGTCACATCCACAGAAAAGGAGTCATAAGGCTCGCTAGCAGTTATTATTCTATCTTAAATAGGTTGAGTATCACAGGATATTCCAGAAATCAAATGGGAGAGATTCAGGATGATCAAAAGCACCTGACTCATTGAGCGGGGTTCCTTTGACCGCCTACCACCCCGTGATCTACACATCGACACCTTATCAGGTGTATCATACAATCATGATACCATATATTACGCGGGGCTGCTTGCGTTTGTCGCTTCATCCAGTGTTTCGTTTTGTCATCTTGTGACTTGTGACTGTGTCTGCCTACCAGCTCGCCTCTGGCTGGCTGTTACTTACTGCTGACCTATCTTACCTGGTCTATCAGTCTCCCTCACCTTCGTCATCCTCCATCTTCACCTCTTCCATCATCGTATCCTAACTCTGTCTGCTATTCATCTTCAACAGTGAGATAATCTCACCCAACCTCTGATTTCATCACGGTCTTTCGATCTCAACAACCTTCCGACCTCGCCTTATCCGTTATCCGCCCTTATCTATCAAGATGCGGTCGAAGTTCAAGGACGAGCACCCTTTCGAGAAACGCAAGGCTGAGGCTGAGCGTATTCGCCAGAAGTATGCTGATCGTATTCCGGTATGCTCATCGCCCCTAAGTTTTGGGAGAATGCTATGAAGATATTACTTCTTCCAGGAGCAAGGTTCACTCTCACCGCTTGTTCGGGTACTAACTAAGCTACCTCTTCCACAGGTCATCTGCGAGAAAGTTGAGAAGTCGGACATTGCTACTATCGACAAGAAAAAGTACCTAGTGCCTGCGGACCTTACTGTTGGCCAGTTCGTCTATGTCATTCGCAAGCGCATCAAGCTCTCTCCCGAGAAGGCCATCTTCATCTTCGTCGATGAGGTCCTGCCACCAACCGCCGCGCTCATGAGCAGTATCTATGAAGAACATAAGGATGAGGATGGCTTCCTGTACATCACGTGCGTTACTCCCCCTCTTTCGTCCCTTAGGACATGTACTAACATCGGTTCTTCAGATACTCTGGCGAGAACACTTTCGGCGACTGCTGAGTATCAATGGGTCCTTCTTAGCAAATGGAATTCTCCGCACCGTCAAGGTGTTCGATTCATGGACCTACGTTTCGAGTTCGTGTTGAAGTCGATTGATCCATGATGAGATAGATGGACTGCTCGAGCTGTGCGGTGGTATCTCTCATTTACGCAGGCGTTATATCGGGTGTGCAACGATTTCTTTTACTTTCTTCCAACGGACTTGATTGGCGAACTAGTTATGGGTTTGATGGCTTCTGGTGAATGAATTATCTCATGATCTTGGTTTGAATGCAGTCGTTCAATTCATGACGAAGTTCCGAGTAGTTACTCCTTCACCCGAGACCTTCCTCGGCCTTAATTCATATTAGTCTGTCAGCATCAGTTCAACCAGCTTTGTATGATCTCATGTCGTAGTTATTTTAGGACGTTATCACCGAAGCTGTGCAATGATGCCTGCCCTGATTCTCTGTAGAAGGGACTGTGCCAGGGCCGAGGGTGTCTCTGTGATTTTATATCCCACGAGACATCAAGACAATCCCTAGCTATCCACGATCAAGCCTGAGAACTTAATCCAACTGCTGATATCTCATCAACTACGAAGCCAGGGCTCAATAGCAGCTACCAATATATCCCGAATGGACTAGTCCAGACTGCCAGTCCGATCTCGCCCCGGATGCCCTGTCCCATTTGGGATTAGCGCCAGAGACCTGTTTCCGCTCGGAGAAGAAGAGCGCAAGTGATGGACTGATTTGCTTCATCTCTCATATCTTTTCCCCTCGTCCGGAGTTCTGTGTTTCGTTATTATACTTCTTTTATAATTGGTTCTGCTGCCTGATTGCCAGTAATCAGTTTAGTCTTGTTTTCATTCCTTCCGCGGACAATCTGTTTTTTGTTTCCGCTTTTTTTCCTCGAATCTTTCGAAAGTTTTCCACCTTACAAAAACAAAATGTCTCCTGCCATCGTTCAAGCCGGTGCTGGCTCTGCCTCTAAGGATGTCAAGAAAGAATCGGCGACTGCTCGTCTGCTAGGCTCAGGTATGTTCGCGCTCGAACCGCAACCCATGATCAATGACTAACTTCCCAATCACAGGAACCGCCGGTATTGCCGAATTGATGGTTTTCCATCCCGTACGATCTCCCTCTAGCAAGACGTCAGTCGATCATTGCACATCTGGACTAATTCGAAACTCAGGTTGATACCATAGCGAAGCGATTGATGAGCAATCAGACACGAGTGAGTGACCGGCTTGTTGCGACTGCGGGCGGGTTTGTGCGGAGTGGCTGACGGATACCATTACCAGATCGCATCCACCGAAGTCTTCAACCAGGTCGTCTTCAAGGAGTACGCAACTGCTCCTATCGGACGCAAGTTCACCTCCCTCTTCCCCGGGCTGGGCTACGCTGCTGGATACAAGGTGAGTACAGATACGAACTTGCGGGGTCCGAGAGTCAATGAGCTGACAGTATTCGAAGGTTCTGCAAAGAATTTATAAGTATGGTGGTCAGCCTTTTGTTCGGGACTATCTCGCCAAGCACCATGGCTCCGACTTCGATCGTGCTTTCGGAAAGGGGACTGGCAAGGCCATCATGCACGCTACTGCTGGAAGGTCTGTCTCTCTATCGGGACTTGGGGACTATATGTGCAGCTTTGGCTGACCTACAATAGTTTGATCGGTATCGGAGAAATCGTCCTTCTGCCCCTTGATGTTCTGAAGATTAAACGTCAGACGAATCCCGAGGCCTTCCGTGGACGTGGCCTCTTCAAGATCATCTCCGACGAGGGTATGGGACTCTACCGTGGCGCTGGCTGGACTGCAGCTCGTAACGCCCCCGGATCTTTCGCGGTATGTTCCTCGCAGCTGGGCTAGATCAATTCTGTATGGATAGAAGACTGACCGCAGCATACAGCTCTTCGGTGGTTCCGCTTTTGCAAAGGAGTACATTTATAGCTTGAAGGACTACAACAAGGCCACATGGGGTCAGAACTTTGTGGCGTCCATCTGTGGTGCTAGTGCGTCTCTGGTCGTGTCTGCTCCTTTGGACGTCATCAAGACTCGTATCCAGAACCGCAACTTTGAGAATCCCGAGTCTGGCTTCCGAATTGTGTCCAACATGATGAAGAACGAGGGATTCACCAGCTTTTTCAAGGGCCTGACTCCTAAGCTACTGATGACCGGGCCAAAGCTCGTTTTCAGCTTCTGGCTGGCCCAGACCTTGATCCCTGCATTCGGACAGGTTGTCTAAATGTACAGACGATTGGATTATGTTGAGCCTGTAATTTTTTTTTTGTTCGTCTTTCTTCAAGGGCTTTCCGGTGTGATGATAAGCATTCATCCTGTTCTGATAGATCTGCTACGGGTCATTGGGTAATCAAAAGAAAAAAAACTCCACTTAATTTTCAAGTCTTGAGCGTTGCAGACATCTGGAGACGGTAGTCGCACTTTCGTTATGTGATGGGTACTTTTCCATTGGATAATCAGTGTGTTTAATTCAGATAAGCAACTCGTCTGATATAATAGTCTGATTTTCACATAATAGTAAAGTAATTCGGATAATTTAAGCATTGGCTTTCCAAGCTAGACCTCTTCTTTGAAGTGGTTATATGTCGAGGGTTGTGAACATATATGTCACCTGGAAGCACGAATCCATACTATCTAAATCTTACAGGGCGTCCCAACGAGAAAGTCCAATGAGCCCTAGTAAATGACTACGTTACTCAAGGACTTGCCAAAAAGCGAGTAAAGCAATTTGTATGTACTGATAGAGAAGCTCTCCTACCACGTGACCTAGATCTCTCTATCTCCGCAAAGAGCGGATAAATCAAGCTACAACCACAGACAGCTACAGCTTCACCGGATGGGATACGGTGTTTCAAGACTGACACATCGACCTTCAGAGACCAGCCCTACCAATACGGAGTGCAATACCAACAACAGAGCAAGTCCATCACTATGCCGATCTACCTGATCTCCAAGTACGTGCATACCGGCCAAATACAACCAACGTCCTGGAACCCGGCGAGCAAGAAAAGACACAGGCTCGGACGTCCACGTCGACCTAGACATCGACACTAACAGCCGTGAACACAGATTTGCAGACCCCATCTTCGCCTTTACGATTGGTACCTCCGCGGCGCTCATTCGGATCCGCCGGGAGGAACGAGAGAAACATCCCGAACAGGCGGGGGAGATCGGGTTTGGGACCATCGCGAAGACGGGGGCGGATCGAGTTCGGAGATGGTGGGCGGGTGATTTTGAGGGTTTATAATGTCGGTGCCTTTTCTCTCTCTGCCGTATGGGTGTGAGAGCGGATGATTTGATATAAGTTCGACTATGATACCTGTATACTACTCTACGATACCCGAATAATGGGACTCGAGCTCCTGGCTCTATGTCCGGTTGAAACTGATATTTTCGCAAGAGTTGTGCGGCTTACGTATACGTAGCACGAGTGTCAAAGACTGGTGCACCTACGAGAGATTAAGAGAAGTAGTTTTGATAAGATTCCATTGCTCATTAATTAGGAACTTTTCCCACCGAAGCATGGCAGACCATCATGCATGGAAACAAACTAGAATCTATGCAGTCATCGCAAAAGAAAAGGATCCCGTAAATTCGTAAAACAAGACATGAAAGGAAAAGCAAAACCCATTATTGCCTGTCCAGATATCACAAGGCAAAAGAGAAGAAAGGAAAGAAACATCGCTGGGCTAGACGTTTAGTCAAGCTCCTCAGGGCGCTCCTCGACCTCGTCAGCAGTGCGGGTAGCACCACCGGGGGCGGCACCGCCGGGGGCGGCACCAGCGGCACCACCGTAAGCAGCGGAGATGATGGGGTTGGCAACGCTGGAGTAAATGTTAGCATACAGTTCAGGTGAGGTGAAAATTAAAGGGAAATAAATGAAACATACCTTTCAAGCTCCTTCTGCTGGGACTCGTACTCGTCCTTGGTGGCAGTCTGGTTGTTGTCGAGCCAGCTGATGATCTCCTCGACCTTGCTGGAGACCTTCTCCTTATCGGCATCGCTGATGTTGAGCTTGCCCTCGCTGATGGTGTTCTTGAGAGAGTAGGCGTAGGACTCGAGACCGTTCTTGGCCTGGATACGGGCAGCCTCAGCCTCATCCTCCTCCTTGTACTTCTCGGCATCAGCCAGCATGCGCTCAATCTCCTCCTTGGAAAGACGGCCCTTGTCGTTGGTGATGGTGATCTTGTTGGTCTTGCCGGTACCCTTCTCAACAGCAGAAACGTTCATGATACCGTTGGCATCGACATCGAAGGTGACCTCAATCTGGGGAACACCACGGGGGGCAGGAGGAATGCCGGTAAGCTCGAACTTACCAAGGAGGTTGTTGTCCTTGGTACGAGCACGCTCACCCTCGTAGACCTGGATCAGCACACCAGGCTGGTTGTCGGAGTAGGTGGAGAAGGTCTCAGACTTCTTAGTGGGGATGGTTGTGTTGCGCTTGATCAGAGGAGTCATGACACCACCAGCGGTCTCAATACCGAGAGAGAGGGGAGCAACGTCGAGCAACAGGATCTCGTTGGTGGACTTGGAAGAGGTGTCACCAGACAGGATAGCAGCCTGGACGGCGGCACCGTAGGCAACGGCCTCGTCGGGGTTGATGGACTTGTTGGCCTCCTTGTTGAAGAAGTCGGCGACGAGACGCTGGATCTTGGGGATACGGGTGGAACCACCGACGAGAACGATCTCGTGGACGGAGGACTTGTCGATCTTGGCGTCACGCAGGACACGCTCAACAGGCTCCATGGTAGAGCGGAAGAGGTCCTGGCAGAGCTCCTCGAAACGGGCACGGGTGATGGAAGTGTAGAAATCGATACCCTCGAAGAGAGAGTCGATCTCAATGGAGGTCTGAGCAGCGGAAGAGAGGGTACGCTTGGCACGCTCGCAAGCAGTGCGCAGACGGCGGAGAGCACGTGCGTTGGTGGTGAGATCCTGTTGAACAAAGTTAGCCACTGTCAAAAGAGATACCATGGGGGAAAGGTGTTTTAAAAATCCGTACCTTCCGATGTTTACGTTTGAATTCGTTTACAAAGTGGTTAACGAGACGGTTGTCGAAGTCCTCACCACCCAGGTGAGTGTCACCAGCGGTAGCCTTGACCTCGAAGATACCCTCCTCAATGGTCAGGAGGGAAACATCGAAAGTACCACCACCAAGATCGAAGATCAGGACGTTACGCTCGCCCTCGGCCTTCTTGTCAAGACCGTAGGCAATGGCAGCGGCAGTAGGCTCGTTGATGATACGGAGGACGTTCAGGCCGGCGATGAGACCAGCATCCTTGGTGGCCTGACGCTGAGAGTCGTTGAAATAGGCGGGGACGGTGATGACAGCGTTGTTGACAGTGCCACCGAGGTAGGCCTCAGCGGTCTCACGCATCTTGGTCAGGACCATGGAGGAGATCTCTTCAGGGGTGAACTGCTTGGTCTCGCCCTTGAACTCGACCTCAATGATGGGCTTGCCGCCCTTCTCGACGACCTTGAAGGGCCAGTGCTTCATATCAGACTGAACCTCAGCATCTTGGAACCGACGACCGATCAGACGCTTAGCATCGAAGACGGTGTTGTGAGGGTTCATGGCGACCTGGTTCTTGGCGGCATCACCGATGAGACGCTCGGTGTCGGTGAAAGCCACGAACGAGGGAGTAGTACGGTTACCCTGGTCGTTGGCAATGATTTCAATGCGGTCATCTCTGAAGACACCCACACAGGAGTAGGTGGTACCCAAGTCAATACCGACAGCGGGAGCCATTGTGAAGAAGGGAGGAGGGGTTTGTTAAGAAATAGAAAGAAAATATAGGTGGATCGTGAAGGTAGAGTTAAGGAGAAAGGTGATTACTGTACAGTCTCTAAGGGGGGAAGGAGGGAGACAACAGGAAGATAGAGAGTAATTCCAGTGAGAAGATTGTGTGTGTGAGAAAATTGAGTCTGGGAGAGTCAGGAAATTGTGCGAGAAAACATTGATATAGTAGAGGGCGGTGAGGTTGAGCTCCAGCGAAGCTTCTAGCAGGAGAGAGCTTCGATGAGCATCCACCGTGTTCGATGGGCTTCTATCAGGAAATTAGCTGGATCGGGCCAATTCTACAGGTGTCGCGATGATTGGTGTCAATTCAAGAACCATCAGGTCATGTTCTGGGCCTTTCCGCTAGTTTACCAGCGGTTTCTCGACGGATTGGGCTTCTTTGTCTTGCAAATCTGGTCTCTCAGCATCTGGTGGAGGATGATTCCATGAGTATTTTTTTTTCCCTTTTTTAGGCTGCAGATGGCGGGGTCGCCGGATGACGTAAAAATCTTCCGATTTTTCTTTCTCTTGTCTAGCTACTACGTTCACTACCATACGATTCCGATAATACTCAGCATTAGAATCACTATAATCAAATCAATTCACTCAGAGATAGATCTCTCGTCATGATGACTCTTAGCGGAAAGCCTAATAGTGCAGCAGTCCGTGGCAGAGACTCTCGGTTTCCGTGAGTGTCTTTGGTGGGGTATGGATACTTCTCCCCATTTCTTTCATCTACCAATCTGACGTTCAGCAAGTGCGGTGACTGCATCATACCTAGGTACCTTATTGTGCCACCAGAGTAAGAGACGCCACTTGGAGAGGACTAAGTACCTGGAGATAGAAGCATATCACCTTCCCACTATCTCCGTAGTTCATGACAGCTTCAAGATTTCAGTTTCTAGAGATCTATGATTACCGTTTGACAGGTTGGCTTCCCTGGATGACCTACATAGCCCTCAGCTCTCTCATCCCCATACGGGAGATTCTCCTCTCAGGCGCTTGAGCCCTGCCTGTCGGGTATTCTGATCTGGAGCACGGAGTATACTGAGGTGATACTCATTGCCTTTATGATTGATCTTCGGTTGCCATGGTAACTGAAAGAGATCTCACAGTCTACTCTTCTTGCAGACACTCCCCTCCATGGATACAAGCCTTGATTAAATATACCCCTATGAAGAACACAGGTATTGAAACCTTCCCAAAGACCGTCACTATTTAAACTGGATGCCTAGTCCAGGGTTGTCCAGCCAAGGAGACCTTGTTCAAGGTTGAAGTCCAGCTTCTCTTATAACCGTTTCTGATTATGATCATTGTTCTATCAATTGCCTCATAGAACCTTCCACAGCTGAAGTTTGCACAGTTTGACCAGCACTAGAGGGACGATGGGCTCGTCTTGCACTGAAGTATTCAGAAGCATTAAGACACCCTGCTGATATTTGCTGTCTTGTTTGGTCCCGAGATCAGATAGCATCAAGGAGACCTCTCGATTGACAGATCATTAGCTAGTTAAACCCAGAACTATTTAGGATAGTAGTCTTCAAGTACGGAGTGCTCCATCTGCGTTTCTGCTCCCCTTGTTGAGCAGCGGTATGAATTCCATGAGCCCCAGGCCTTAAATAATCAATCCTGAAAAGGTATAGCGCATCACAAGAGAGAGCTGTGCTGATCAATCCTGTGATCAGCCAATCAGCGCCCGGGGACTCGTGGGATGGTGCATCTCCCTTGCGGTTGATGTGTTTTTGGTTTCCTGTCCGCAGCTCTTGTTGTTACCATTCCTCAACGACATTAATTTCCATCCTTGCACTCCGTGCAGTACTTAAGGTCCTTCTGCACTTCCCTCTCAAGCTCTCTTTGGAAGTCTCCTTGCAATTGTTTCTCCCTGTTTTAAAGGTACTCATTTCTGTCACCTACTTCTCCTAATATCTGTACTCAGAGACACTTCGAAACAAACCAACAATGGGCGACAACCACCAGGCTACTCTCAGCAACGATCCTGCTGCCAATGCTCCCGATGCGGCCGCTGCGGATAAGGGCAAGGGCAAGGCCGCTGATGAGCCTTCCCTGGAAATGAGCATGGACGAGGAAGAGGACAGTGATGAAAGCGAAGCTGAGGAAATGGTGAGTTCGCATCGCCCCATGTGATGTACTACTCAGACGCTCAAGCTAACTCATCTACTCATAGATGGCGGACGGTATGTGCTTCTAAACCCATATTTCCTTTTCCTCTCTTCTTTCCATTTCTGGAAGACTTCGCGGGAACTATTTCAGAGGGCTAGTCATGCTAACCTAACCATTCTACAGATGATGACGATGATGACCACGACAATCTCGAACCCATCTCTGAGGAAAATATCATTTCTGGAGGTCGTCGGACACGAGGCAAGACCATCGACTTCCAGGAGGCGGCCGAGAAGCTGAAGGCCGAGGATGAGATGGACGATGAGGACGATGACGATGAGGAATTCCAACCTAACGACGAGGACATGCGCGATTGATTAAAAGACGTCTTATGGAACCATTAAAATAACCTGGGAATGGGAATTGTGAATGGGACGGCAGGCGCAGGTTCATTGGGGGCTTTCTGTTTCTATTCCAGTTAAATCATTTCTTCTTCGAGTATGCGCACATACTGTGACGAAACGGATCTATTGATACTGAGCTTGTAAACATTCTCACCCCGACGACAAGAGGACCCCAACCTAGTATGTGATCAGGGTGCTAATTCTACACCCCTCTTCCCATCCTATCCTCGCATAAATACTTGCAGCAGCTGTACAATTCTAAACTTCTAAAATCAGATCTCTTATTTGTCGGTCAAATCATTTGGAGGCCCCTAGAAAACATTCAACATTTCGTGCATCATCACTCACGTGCGGCGGTTGAGCGAGTCACAGACACCCAAGTGGCAACTCCGTCGTGTTGTTGTTTCGATTGTCTCGCCGCAAGCAGATCGCAAAGCTTTGTTCAGACGATGCAGTTCGGGATCTGGCTGAGATATACAAGCTGATCCTGCAAGCTCTGCATATTTGAACACTGATCATCATGCGCACAAATTAGCTGGCGGTGAGAATCCTTCGTCAATTGGTGTTCTCCGTGTCTCCTGAATTGCACCATCTCCCAGTTTACGACCATCTGTTATGTCTTCACGGTATGACCGATCAACACTAAATATGGCGTCCGTGGATATCTCGGAACTAACTTGAATTCTTACAGATTTCCACGTTCTTCGCTTCATCAGCGCGATCCCCGCGCCTCTTCTTCTCTCTTCGATTCCTACGGCGGTGGTTCTCGACCCGCCAGCCGCTCACCGGCCAGCGTGGGCGGGTATAGTTATGGGGGCTACTCTGCCTCGAATGCCGATGGGTACATGAACGGGGGCTCCACAGGTGGTTTCCGAAAGGCCACCCCCAATGCGAAGTGAGTCTTGCCCGCAAACACACCTCACAATACCTGTTTGATGCTCATGGGTGAAGGGGCCAATATTCCGACGCAGTCCTCGACCATCTCGAATCGCAAAATGACGCCCAGGTCGAAGGTATCAGCGCGAAAGTGAAGATGTTGAAGGATGTGAGTCCGTCATTCTTGCTGTTTATTTAGAGCGACATCACGAACGCGATACTGATACTCCTGGCAGCTTACACTCGCCATTGGCGATGAAATTCGAGATACATCTACCATCTCAGAGCTCAACGATGCATTCGACAACACTCGCGTGCGCCTCCGTGGTAACATGACTCGCATGCTCCGGATGGCCGAGCGTACGGGTGTTGGCTGGCGTGCATGGCTGGGTTTCTTCCTGGCTGTTTTCCTGATCTTCGCATACGTGTGGCTGACTTAGGCCCTATATCGGACGGACTGCCTACATCGATAAATACCTGATACCTCAACCCGGTGACATTTTCCGTCGCCTCCACAGCACACTGCACTACCCCAGGTACCCCTTGGCCTCCGTCTAAATAATAACTCTCACCCGTGGGCATACATAACTTACTCCTTATAATGTCTTCTACTTCACTGCTGCATAGTCCATTCTGTGGCGTTTTCTGGCGCTGTATGTTGCACACTGTGCCAAAGCCATACTGAACACTATTCTTTTCCATCAGTCTGTTATTCTTTCCCCCGGTAATGCCATGTCACCGCCTGGCGCATGTGTTGATATGGTTTTGAAGGGCATAAGGGTGGCTCATGCTATTCACTCAAACACTGTAATATCTTGCTCGCACGACATGTATGTATATATGATCTCATTGGGTAGGAGCAGAACTAGACGGGAAGTTTTATCTTATAGCCTTTATGTCTTCATTCGCTTCTATATCTCCTTTGCTCCTGATCGTCCTCTCAGCCGGGGCAAGAGGATTGAGCTAGTGTTATAAGTCTCCGTCTGTATGGTGTAAGCAAACCTCAATGCAATGGGGACATTCCAAAGCTTTCCTCGAAACATATAAGTAGGGATATTGTATGCTCTGTTCAACTTCTGCTCATCAGTCACATGTATTATGCAGAATCAAGAGGCGCGTCCACTGATTACCATGTACCAACCAACTCCCTCCTATTGATGGACCCAAAACCTCTAAGCCAAACGCCGGAAATCCGGATAATATAAGGCAGTGAATGTGCATACTTAGTACCTGGCAACCGTAGCTGTCCGTTATCCGGAAGATCAGACTCATTCAAGACTATCCCTTCCACTACGCCGCCTCGGAAATCTTCCAAAGCCGCTCTGGGGGCTTGCCTGGCTTGCCAACGACGCACGGAGATCACCCTCGTCGAACATCATGCCACTAGAGTCGAACGCATCGCCGCCGCCACTCCAGCGTTGTAGAAATCGTGTCTGGGCTGGCGTTTCCCGGCTGCGATGGGCGGACGGCGGTGGTAGGCCACGGTTGCTGGATATGGTGGCTCGAAGACCCTGTGCAGCAAATTGGTCATGCGAGAAGCTCTGGTCATCTTCGTCGTCAAACTCGGCATCGGTGTCGGTGTGCTGCCATTCTTCTTCTTGTTCCGATCCATTTTCCGCTGCCTCGGGAACTTCGTCGTCCAGATCACGCTCCATCCCGAATGCATCTTCGTCTCCGTCCTCGACTACGTCGCTCATGTCTTCGCCCTCGTAATCATCTGCTGCGCTGGGGATCTCGTCGTCCAGGTCGGCTTGGTTGTCGAAGTCAACAGTATCCTCCACATTCTCCTCGCCTTCTTCTTCTTCATCATCATCATGTTCGTCATCGTCATCGGCGAACGCTTCAGGAATGTCATCGTCTAGATCCCGCTCCATGTATCCCTCCTCATCCACGTCTTCGTCCTCTTCCAGTCCTTCCTCTCCTTCCTCCACGAGTCCGTCCGCATCGGCATCGGGAATGTCGTCATCCAAATCCCTCTCCATACCCGTATCATCCGCCTGGTCATGCATCGGATTCCCAAACTCATCCAACCCGGGATCAGCCGCAGCCGCAGCCGCCGCAGCCATCTCAGCCGCCGCGGCCGCGAGGGCCTCCTCCCGCTCGGCCTCCTCCTCCTTCATACCCAGCATGGTCTTGGAGCATCCCGCCGGCTTGATCCACGAGTATCCGAACGAAGCGATGTTGTTCTTGCGGGCGCGGAGAGCGCGCTCCTCGAGCTGCAATGACGATAGGCTGTTGCCGGGGGCAGTTGCTGCTCGTCCATTCGGGGCATTGTGTCCATTGCGACGTGGGTGGCCGTGCGGTGGCGCGTCCCCGGGCGACTGAAGGTGTTGATATGAGGTGCGGTGGAATTGAGAGGAGCCGAACCATAGTTCATGCGACTGTTTGAATGGATGTTAGTTCGTTGAATGACGGGGAGTCCAGTGCAATTAGAGATCAGCATACGTCGCGCGGCGTAATCAAGGGAAGAGACAGCATTATTGGTGATATTCTTTTCTCCTCCTTGAGTAAAGCTTCTGTCGTGGAAGACCTCGGTGCCCAGGGGATGGTCAGGTCCAGCACATACAAGACCTCCTGCTTTCTGCAATTGAATCAATGGTTCTAGGCAGTCGTTTCTTTCAGATCAACAGTCGACTACACGCCAGCCGGCGGTCAATTGGATTTGTATATAGAGTGTATTATGACGTGTTCAAATGATAAAAAGCAAGTGCGGAGAAGAGAACGAAAAACAGAAAACAATGAAGCTCCACTATCGCGCGGGGAACCATAGTATCTCCAAAGCCAAAACAATACAACACCAAGTCCTTGAGAACAACAACCGTTGAGAGTTGTAGATGATGAGAGAGAATAAAGAAGCTGAATCTTTCTTTTGAATCCAATCGGTCGCGGTGTCGTTCATCAACGCGGTTACGACGCCCAGCATATATTGGAAGTAGCAAAACTTCACAAGCTTCATAGCATATACGTTGATATCATACACGGAGTCAAAAGGGTCTTGTGTCAAGATGAAAATTTTGGCATCAATATCATTAAGTGCTCGAATTAACTACTATAGAATCTAGATATAGATGCTAGCAGCCTTTAGCTATGCACATTGCATTGGAGCCTCGTCAACCGTCGACTCATGAATGCAGCATATCCTAGCATTTGGACAAAAGGCTCGTATCGTAAGAAAGAAGCAACACAGGTCTCTATGGGATCAGGCTAGTAGTAGCTCTTAGAAGAACTATCGGCAATCTCTGGAACTCTCGAGCAAGTTAGCTCAGCCCATAATTGAGGAAACGTGCGGACATGGCCCGATACTGAGATTGCATTGTCTCACTGCATTGTCTCACTGCAATGTGTCTGCAGACAATCGTTTGCAATGCTTCAGCAAAGAAGAACCATCAGATCATGGTGGCAGGCATCCCTAGCTCAATTGTGCTGCCTTTGAGCAAGAGATCATTCCACGAAGCCCAATTCCTCCATCACGCGAATCTTTCAAAAAGACGAGCAAAGGGTCTCGCTTGGGAGCACGCTGAAAAGGATCACAGGTGTAAACCCACGAGCTATGACTGGAAATAATACTAGCGGCGAGATCCGAAATGGCTCCGTTTCAATTCGATACTGCTGATAATGAGATCTGACCATCCATGCAGATGCAGCCCACAATGTGTCTATACCGCCCTCTCCCTCGCTAGCGGTCTTTGGACTTTGGAGCTCGTTCCGTACAGTCCCTCGGAGCCTGGTAAGAGTCCGATTTCGGGCGTTACAACGGGCTTTCCGCAAATTCCCGAATAGTTGCAGTCTTCCGCTCCATCAACCACATCACTTCCGGTGAACCCAAAGCGGACAAGAGTGGTCAGGAAACCTCGGGATTTCCCGGAAGAAAGCAATTGGCACTCCGCTGGGTCACATGATGCCTGGGGTAATCTGCTGTATCGTATCTTACCCGAGAGAACGATGGGAGATTAGATGAAAAATAGAGGACAGCTCACATGCTGAAGGGTACTACAGCATCATGAGGCTGCCGCTAATTGGCCTGTCTGCTCCTGCCAGGCCCATTAATAATTTCCCAGGCTGCATTGTTTAGTGAATCCCTTAATGAGTCGAAGTTGTGAGTCACGTTATTGAGTCTGAGTAGGCTTCGTCTGCTTTCGGAAGTCATCATAATAGGCGATATGATTCGTTCGCCCTTCCCGTGTAGTATATTCTTCGTCTGGAGGTAGCATGATTCCAAGTGCTTTCATTCCGAAAAGGGAAAGTGTCCTGTAAGAAGTCCATCAATCGGCCGAAGGGTCCTGCAATTTATTTGTCTGTCGCAGAATAAAGGCGACAGCATGGTGAGATGATCGACGGATCAGAGTCGGTTACAACCCATAGCTGAATGACTTACGACGTAGCTCTTCACCTTCGCTATTGCACTTGTTCGCAATGATCGACGAGTCGAAAAAGGCCAATCATCCAGTTTCCTTGATGGATATTGGTACTGATGGGTGAGAAACCCAAATGTTGAATGCGTTGGGTAGGCGCCAGGTAGCCTAGGTACGGAGTAGATACCTGAAGGCAGTCGTTTCGTGGTGTGGTGGACGCTGCGGAGACTCAGGGAGATTGGAAATCGATTGATTTATGTATTATTATTATCATCACATTTCTTCAATTAAGCTCTTATCGCGCGTGTTTGAGTCGGGATTGACAAGCCCACGCTGGAAAGCCCGAAACTCAATCATATGGAAAATTAGCAGGGACTGCGATGCATGCATAAGTGCATCTAGCTGCGTACCGCTCGTATTCCGGGGTGCTGGTTAAATCCGCCACGCCTATTGGTCGGGGCCATACACCATCAAAGGGAGGAGGGGAGGGACCGAGGGAGGGGGTAAGAGTGGGTTTTCCCCAGGTGTATATCTCAGGATTCTGGAGTTCATAGTCCACAATCCCACATAACCATGAGCCACTACTGAATAGGTATGGAATAATGGATTATTATGGAGTACGGAGTGACCCAGACATGATCTGAAATGAACAAAACCGTCGAGAGTAGTGGTACTGGAGGGTGATATTTGGTACATCCTAAGAGAAGAATACGGGGTTCGGAGCCGAATCAATAACATATGGGGTAGATTATTATCTACATTGAAGCGCGATAAGCTGCTTGATCATTTGATGACCTCAAAGAATGAGATGGCATAATTTCAACAAGCCAATCTGTACGCAGTTTGATTACCGCTCGGAAGTCCCGACATCGGGGGTTGTTGCCTAAGGACAGCAAGAAGTGATTTGGGGAGGACGGAGGAAGGGGAGGGGAGAGGAAGCAAGGGGAAGAATCCAGGACGGAAGAGGTAAGGCGCTAGCTTGGCCGTTGTCGGAAGTTGTGGTTACAGGCTTATTCTGGGCGGACATTCAACTCCAAGGCTCTAATGGAGGGCAACGGACCAACGGTAACTGCTCCGTGCCAGTAATTCACCCGGCTTTGCTCAGCAATTTGGATCATGAAACTTATCGTAATAATACATAGTCGGTACGAGCTTGTACACCCAAGCTATGGAGGCAGTATCAAATGTTTAGTCCATACACCTCACTCTGCCTTGTGAAAATCAAATCGCATACCTCTCTCTATTTACTGAGAAGAATCTACTCGGTGCAATATGGTCAATTTTCGCTAATGTTCAGCGTGGGGTACTATTACCATGCTGGCTGTAATGCAACCTAGTGTGAGTGTGACGGTTTAAGGCACATATGGACAAGAGCAGCCACTGGTCAGCATTCAGCGTTAATAGCGCCAGCACTTGGAGTCGACACCCCGGTCCTTGAGGTAAGGCTGGATTTCAAGGCCATCTATCGCTCAGTGCACGCCGTTGTCGGCCGGTGGCTTCCACCAGAATCCTTCGGGTGCGCCTTTGAGCAGGCTTGCAGTGTCGTGCATCCTACTAAATTATTTTTCTTTTTTTGCCTTTCTCTGTCGGTCTTCTTTCTTCCGATGCCTACACTTCCAAGTTCCCAATGAGCGCTCGACCAGAAACCTGTGAACATCCCTTCTGCCTGCCTAGCGGTAAAGGTCATGTATAGACACCCAAGGTACTTTCGATAATTGAAGTCTTCAACTGGAGGACAACCTAAGCAACTAAATCCTTGTACTGCCCCACATAGCGACACCCACCCAGTTGGTTACCGGCCATGCGGCCCTTCATGCTGCTAAGTCTAATGATATTATTAAGACTGCAAGTTTTCGAGCATCTCAGAGCCGGGATCTCCTTGGTCAAGGGCAGAAGCCTGTCGAAGACTCGAGAAGTCATTGCCCCTTTGCATAGTGCATACAATTGACTATATGTGGACGAATCAACCATTCCCAAACTGGGTCTACTGCAGTGCTCTCCGTATAGGCTCTCAAATATTAATCAAGCGATTGATATAGGAAATCGTGCAATGGAATCGTTTCAGATCTTGTCTCTTTGCCTTTCTCATAGGAGACGTGCAAGTCCGAAGAAGTCAATCAGAAGCGATGATAATTAGACTGCTACCAGGCAGACTACAGTACGAGCCAATGACTGATACGGGAGCTGTACACAAATATTCATATGGCTTTCAGTGCTGATGGATGAGCGTGAGGGGAGAACATTACTCCAAAACGGGGCCAGTCACATCCAGATGAGCGTTCCGAGGCAAAATCCAATTATCCAATTAATGTTGAAGAACGGACTCCAGTTGTTTATGAATATGTCCATCCTGAATGGACCATAGCCATGGATGGATACCGTTCCAAACGAAACGGCGTATTGTATCTCGGCTCGGGTGGTAAATCAATTGAACCAAACTCATGCGCTAGCGTCGTCTTCTTTTGCTTTTATTTTTTAAGGATAATCTACAGTCAGAAGCTAAGGCCCATGTGCCCCACTGGGTTTGGATCTTGACGTAGTGAAAACCTAATCTTTTTAGGTCCAGGTTGAAAAGCCTCTCTTCTGATTGGTGGGCGATGTCTTATCTCTCTCCTGCTGGAACAACCTACTAAGGTCCTGCTTATGCTGGAATTCCCCTCCATCGTCAAATTCATAGGACATGATGCACTCCGTATGTCCGGACCTTCTATTTGGCAAGGATTATAGAATCAATGATCTTCCTCAAGATTCGTATTTGTGAACGCTCTTCTAATCAATGTGGCAAATACCGAGAATGGCTCCTCTCCTGCTCTTGAGTTGTGTACGGAGTGCGCCGTAGGTTAGAAGGACCACCATCTCACCCGAAGCGGGATTGAACGGGCGTGAAGGAATAGCAAATTTGCCTTTTTCCGGCAAGAAGTACGGATACAGTGGACATCAATCTTCACAGAAAATAAATGCAGTACTCGGGCTCTTTGTCACAAGAACTATGCACACATCGTACTATAGATTTTGCTCTGTTTGTCCATATCGCCTGTCATCCTACTGTACAGAGCAAGGGAGTCCGCTAAAACACTGGATACAGTGCCTTGCATTCTACCCATAAAGACTAGATGCCAGAGTAAATGATGACAAACTGCATTTCGCCACGGTGGGAGTAGTCCTTGACATATCCCAGATCCCAGGAGCAAATTTACCTTCTACCGACATTGATATCGTCCTTTCTTTGCTAGGTGCCTAGTATTCACCTAATAGTAGTGTTCTTCAAATTTTGGCACACTAAGAGCAGCCATACGGATAATATAGTTACCTACTTACCAGAAATTCCCAGAGTACATTCGCCCATCGGAGTCTCGAGGTGGATTCCCCGGACCTCTCCCCCCCGTACGGTATCAGTGTATCGTTCGTTACTCACGGAATTTACCTTGCAGGCTTGGTCGTCCCGCTCCACTGCCTCTGGCTATTTCTCCCCCCCCCTCTCTCCTCCTCATTTATTTTCTGATCTTCCTTCTTTCCTTTCTTTCTTCCTTCTCTGCTCTCTTACCATCACTCTCGAAGTTAGACGCTGGGTCAAACACCATCTAGACTTCCCTAATCTCCCTTAGAAACCCGCGTTTTTGACCCCGAATACCTGTGACGACAGTCTAGACGCATCTTTCTTTTCTATACAACTACTGGACGGCTGCCCCGCCCCGGTCTTGTCTGCAACGTCCCTATTTCCAGTCCCAGTGCAGCGACAGTCTTCCCAACCCTGTAATTCCATTCTCTGTCGGTCGCCGGCGGAAGAATGGGTCTTAATTTGCAGGAACTCTATGGCCAAAATATAGTTGAAGAGCAGAAACCGAATGAATATTCGGAGTACCAGCCAAAGCGTGGCTATGGCTGGGCTAACACTCTGCCCGAGAGGCAGGGTCTCTATGACCCCGAATATGAGAAGGATGCCTGCGGTGTAGGATTTGCTGCGTATGTTGCACATCTCCCCATGGATGTGATCTGCAGGTCAGATGGTCCAGAACTAGCATCGACTAACTCCTGCGGTTATCTAGTCACATCAAGGGCAAACCAAGCCACAAAATTGTCAGCGATGGTAGGACCTCCCCTTTGGTAATCGTCATTAAGTACGATCGAGTAACAGCTCGCTGACCTCTTGCTTCACTGATAGCCCGCAATCTGCTTTGCAACATGACGCATCGAGGAGCCGTTGGCTCTGATGCACGAGACGGTGATGGTGCCGGTGTCATGACCAGTATTCCGCACAAATTTTTCATCAAGAATTTCGCCCGAGAAGTCGGCGTTGAACTACCTCCGCTGGGCCAGTATGCTGTCGGTAACTTGTTTTTCAAGCCGGATCAGGAGTCTCTTAAGGAGTCTACCGCCAAGCTCGAGGAAATCGCAGAATCCCTCGGTTTGCGGGTTCTAGGGTGGCGTGAGGTCCCTCGCGACTCAACCATCTTGGGACCTGCTGCTCTGTCCAGAGAGCCGATCATCATGCAGCCATTTGTGGTCTTGAAGTCCGCATATGGTGAGGGAAATAAGCCAGAAAACACCGATCCTGAGTCGTTCGACGAGAGGACTTTCGAGCGCCAGCTCTATGTTCTTCGGAAACGAGCCACTCACGTCATTGGTCTCGCTAATTGGTTCTATCTGTGCTCCCTCAGTAACAGAAACATTGTCTACAAGGGTCAATTGGCCCCTGTTCAGGTGTACCAGTACTACCATGACCTCGTCAATGTTGATTACGAAGCGCACTTCGCTCTCGTCCACTCCCGATTCTCTACCAACACATTCCCGTCTTGGGACCGTGCACAGCCTCTGCGATGGGCTGCCCACAACGGTGAAATCAACACCTTGCGCGGAAACAAGAACTGGATGAGAGCTAGAGAAGGCCTTCTTAAGTCTGACATTTTCGGTGACGAGCTGGATTCTCTGTACCCGATCGTTGAAGACGGTGGTTCTGACTCGGCTGCCTTCGATAATGTCCTGGAGTTACTGATGATCAACGGTGTTCTTTCTCTGCCCGAGGCGGTCATGATCATGATTCCCGAGGCGTGGCAGGATAACCCGGCCATGGACCCTGCCAAAGCTGCCTTCTATGAGTGGGCTGCTTGTCAGATGGAGCCTTGGGATGGACCTGCGCTCTTCACGTTCTCTGATGGGCGTTACTGTGGTGCGAACTTGGACCGCAACGGTCTGCGTCCTTGCCGTTTTTATGTGACCGATGATGACCGTATTATCTGTGCCTCTGAAGTCGGTGCCGTGGACATTGACCCGGAAAGAGTCGTTCAAAAGGGTCGTCTACAGCCTGGAAAGATGCTTCTGGTCGATACTGTGGCCGGTCGTATCATCGATGATGCTGAACTGAAGCACACTGTCGCCCACCGTCAAGACTTTGCCGCATGGCTCGACAAGGAACTTTTGAAACTGCCTGACATCAATCGGAAGTTGCTGGAACAGCATGTGGATCTTAGTTACACACTCGACGGCACCACTGTTCAAAACGACCCTCGGCTCAAGGCCTTTGGTTATTCTTTCGAGCAGGTCAGTCTGCTTCTTGGCCCTATGGCTGCCGATTCGAAGGAAGCCCTCGGTTCAATGGGTAATGATGCTCCATTGGCCTGCATGGCGCAGCAGCCTCGCCTTCTTTACGAATACTTCCGCCAGCTCTTCGCTCAAGTCACCAACCCTCCCATTGACCCTATTCGGGAGGCTGTTGTCATGTCTCTCGAGTGTTATGTCGGTCCTCAGGGCAATCTCTTGGAGATGGATGCCTCGCAGTGCAACCGTCTGCGTCTTTCCTCCCCCATCCTGAGCATCCCCGAGTTTAATGCTATCAAGAACATCAGCCAAGTCTACAATGACTGGACGGTGAAGATCATCGACATCACTTTCGAGAAGAAGAAGGGTGTCCCTGGTTACCTCCAGGCCCTCGATGACATTTGCGATGCTACCACCGAAGCAATCCAGAATGGTGACAAGATCATCGTCCTCTCTGACCGGGCAACCTCCGCCGATCGAGTTCCTGTGTCCGCATTGCTCGCTACGGGTCTCGTGCACCATCACATGGTCCGCAATAAGTGGAGATCACTGGCGGCTCTCGTTGTCGAAACTGCTGAGGCTCGTGAAGTCCACCATATGTGTGTCCTGGTTGGTTATGGTGCTGACGCCGTCAATCCCTACCTGGCCATGGAGTGTATTCTCAAGATGAACAGGGAGAAGTTGATTCGCAAGCAACTTTCCGATGAGAAGGTCATTGAGAACTACAAGGCTTCTTGCGACGGAGGTATCCTGAAAGTCATGAGCAAGATGGGTATTTCTACCCTGCAGTCATACAAGGGTGCCCAAATCTTCGAGGCTCTCGGTATTGATGACAGCGTCATTGACCGATGTTTCGCCGGAACTGCCAGCCGTATCCGTGGATTGACTTTTGAGCTGATCGCTCAGGATGCGTATGCCTTCCACGAACGCGGATACCCATCTCGTTCCATCATTGAAATTCCCGGACTTCCTGAATCGGGCGAGTACCACTGGCGTGATGGAGGCGAGGCGCACATCAACGACCCCGTCAGTATCGCCAATGTCCAAGATGCTGTCCGTACCAAGAACGACAAGTCTTACGAGGCTTACGCGAAGGCCGCTCATGAGCAGATCAAAAACTGCACTCTGCGTGGTATGCTCGAGTTCGACTTCGAGCAACGGAGCCCCATTCCTATCGACCAGGTTGAGCCTTGGACTGAAATCGTCCGTCGTTTCGTGACAGGTGCCATGTCGTACGGATCCATCTCCATGGAATCTCACTCCACATTGGCCATCGCCATGAACCGTCTTGGTGGTAAATCCAACACCGGTGAAGGTGGTGAAGACCCTGAGCGTAGCAAGCGACTGGAGAATGGTGACACCATGCGCTCTGCCATCAAGCAAATTGCCTCCGGCCGTTTCGGTGTGACTTCCCACTACCTTGCCGATGCCGACGAGCTGCAGATCAAGATGGCCCAGGGCGCTAAGCCTGGAGAAGGTGGTGAGCTGCCCGGCCACAAGGTCGTCGGCCCCATTGCTCACACTCGTTACTCCACTCCCGGTGTCGGCCTTATCTCGCCTCCACCTCACCACGACATTTACTCAATTGAGGACCTGAAGCAGCTTATCTATGATCTCAAGTGCTCCAATCCTCGGTCCCGCGTTTCCGTGAAATTGGTGTCTGAGGTTGGTGTCGGTATCGTAGCCTCCGGTGTCGCCAAGGCCAAGGCTGATCATATCCTGATTTCCGGTCACGACGGTGGTACTGGTGCTTCTCGCTGGACTGGTATCAAGTACGCCGGTCTTCCATGGGAACTGGGTCTCGCCGAGACCCATCAGACTCTGGTCCTCAACGATCTGCGTGGTCGTGTTGTGGTCCAGACTGACGGTCAACTTCGCACAGGTCGCGATATCGCTATCGCCTGTTTGCTGGGTGCTGAAGAATTCGGTTTCGCCACCACTCCCCTGATCGCTCTAGGTTGCATCATGATGCGGAAATGTCATCTGAATACTTGCCCTGTTGGTATCGCAACTCAGGATCCCGAACTCCGCCAAAAGTTCAAGGGCACACCCGAACACGTGATCAACTTCTTCTACTATGTGGCTAATGAGATGCGTGCTATCATGGCCAAGCTCGGCATCCGCACTGTCAACGAGATGGTTGGACGTGCTGAGTTGCTCAAGGTCAGGGAGGACATTCGCAGCGCCAAGCAGGAGAGAATTGACCTCTCCCTCATCCTGACTCCCGCTCACTCCCTCCGTCCTGGCGTGGCTACTTACAATGTCCGCAAGCAAGACCACCGTCTGCACGTCCGCCTTGACAACAAGCTGATCGCGGAGTCCGAATTGGCGCTCGAGAAGGGTTTGCCTTGCAGAATTGAGTGTGACATTGTCAATACTGACCGTGCCCTGGGCGCTACTCTGTCTTACCAGGTCAGTCGCCGCTACGGTGGAGCTGGCCTTCCTCAAGACACCATCCACGCCAACATCAAGGGCTCTGCTGGTCAGTCCTTTGGTGCTTTCCTTGCTCCTGGTATTACTCTCGAACTTGAGGGTGACGCCAACGATTATGTAGGCAAGGGTCTTTCTGGCGGTCGTCTCATTGTCTATCCGCCTCGCGGTGCTGCCTACAAGGCAGAGGAGAACATCATCATCGGTAACACTTGTCTCTACGGTGCTACCCGGGGTACCTGCTACTTCCGTGGTGTGGCCGCTGAACGTTTTGCTGTTCGTAACTCCGGTGCTACTGCCGTCGTTGAAGGTGTTGGTGACCACGGTTGTGAGTACATGACCGGTGGTCGTGTGCTCATTCTTGGCTCGACCGGTCGTAACTTCGCTGCTGGTATGTCCGGCGGTATTGCCTATGTCTTGGACATGAACCAGGATTTCCTCTCTAAGGTTAATATGGAGATGGTGGAGGTTTCGGGCCTGGAAGACCCTGCTGAGATCGCCTTTGTTCGCGGTTTAATCGAGGACCACCACCACTACACAGGCTCAGAACTGGCTGCTCGTATCCTCCTGGACTTCACCCGTGCTCTTCCCCACTTTGTCAAGGTGTTGCCTACTGATTACAAGCGCATTCTGGAGGAGGAAGCTGCCAAGGCAGCAGCTGCTAAGAAGGCCGAATTCACTATCCCTCAGCTTCCCAGCACTCCTGCCGAGAAGCCCAAGCACAAGACGGAAGGAGAGGAGAAGAAGGCCGAGATGCTGGACATTGAAGACAGCGTAAGCGACTCAAAGACTGAGAAAAAGAGGTCCGCTTTGATCCTTGATAAGACGAGGGGTTTCATGAAGTACAGCCGACGCAGCGAGAAGTACCGCAACCCGGCTACTCGTACCCGGGACTGGGCCGAGCTGTCGAGCCGTCTCAGTGAAGATGAGCTCAAGTACCAGTCCGCTCGCTGCATGGACTGTGGTGTCCCCTTCTGCCAATCTGACACTGGTTGCCCTATCTCCAACATCATTCCCAAGTGGAATGAATTAGTATTTGCGAACCAATGGCAGGATGCTCTCAACCGGTTGCTCATGACCAACAACTTCCCGGAATTCACTGGTCGTGTCTGCCCTGCCCCTTGCGAAGGCGCCTGTGTGCTGGGCATCAATGAAGATCCTGTGGGCATTAAGTCTATCGAGTGTGCCATCATCGACCGTGGCTTTGAGATGGGCTGGATGGTTCCTCGTCCACCTAAGACGCGCACTGGCAAGACGGTCGCTGTTATTGGATCCGGACCCGCTGGTCTCGCCGCTGCAGATCAGCTTAACCGTGCCGGGCACAGCGTCACTGTCTACGAGCGTGCTGACCGTATTGGCGGTCTGCTGATGTACGGTATCCCCAACATGAAGCTTGATAAGAAGATCGTCCAACGCCGTGTCGATCTTATGGCCGCCGAGGGTGTCAAGTTCGTCACCAACACTGCCGTTGGCCCTGACAGCGAGGTGTCCCTGAACTCGCTGCGCCAGAGCAATGACGCTGTCATCATCGCCACTGGTGCCACCGTTGCCCGCGATCTGAAGGTCCCTGGCCGTGAGCTGGACGGCGTACATTTTGCCATGCAGTTCTTGCACCGCAACACCAAGTCTCTTCTCGACTCGGGTCTCTCTGACGGCGAGTACATCTCTGCCAAGGACAAGCACGTTGTTGTCATTGGTGGTGGTGACACTGGTAACGACTGCATTGGTACCTCTGTTCGCCATGGCGCCAAGTCTGTTGTCAACTTCGAGTTGCTGCCTCAGCCTCCACCAGAGCGTGCCCGTGATAACCCATGGCCCCAGTGGCCCCGTATCTACCGTGTCGACTACGGCCACTCCGAGGTCAAGACCCACATGGGCAAGGACCCTCGCGAGTACTGTGTCATGTCTACTGAATTTGTCGACGACGGTAACGGTCACGTCAAGGGTATCAACACTGTCCGTGTCGAATGGACCAAGAGCGCCTCTGGCGGTTGGGATATGAAGACCATTGAGGGTAGCGAACAGTTCTTCCCTGCGGACCTTGTCCTCCTTTCCATGGGTTTCCTGGGTCCTGAAGACCGCCTTCTCGGCGATGAAATTGAGCGCGATGGCCGTAAGAACGTCAAGACGCCTCCAGGTCATTACTCGACCAGTGTGTCCGGCGTCTTTGCTGCTGGTGACTGCCGCCGAGGACAGTCCCTCATTGTCTGGTAAGTCTACACGCATAAATTATTGACTCAAGGCTGGGTAAACCAACGGACCGTAACTAACATTGTCTTCTAGGGGTATCAACGAAGGCCGTCAATGTGCTCGTGAAGTTGACAGCTTCCTGACGGGCACCAGCTCTCAGCTTCCTGTGACTGGTGGTATCGTACGCCGGCCAGCCATTGACATGGTCCCAAAGACAAGCGAGATCACCACTGTTGTCGCCTAGACGACTGGGACCTTGCTACGTCTGGGGCTGTGACAGTATTTCCATGATGATAATGATTTAAGATATCTTTCTTTTGTTGTTGAAAAGTTCGTTGATTGATCCCGAATCCATTACAGGGTGGTCAATTGTATCTACCATGTTAGGCGCATCACGATTACATGGATGTGACCGAGGGAGGCTCACTGACTCTTTTCACCTCTCGCACCTCACTTTCTGATTATTCTTCGGAGAAAGGCGAGTTGACTTTTGTTTGCAGCGTCGTTTTACAGGATCTTATGGTGAACATTAAGGTGTCGCCGGAGCTTTTACGATTCCCGCAAGTTCTATTGTCTTTGTTTATGTACATATCCTTTTCTATCATCAATCTGAAACTTATTCTGTATTTTTTGTGCTGTTTGTAGTGTCAAAGGGGACCGTTTCGAAAACAAGGAAACAGAGTAATTTCAGTCTGACAAAGTGGAGGATTGACCTCGGGTCTTCGTGTAAATCTGCTGGCAGGAATGTAAAAGAAAGACACATAGGAGGCGTACCTCATCCGTCTGCGGTTTCGTTCCATCGAGGACATTGTTGATTGCTGATAATGCTGCTCACCCAGTAGGGTGTCCGAGAAAAGAGTTGAAACTCGTCGAGCCTATTCTGCATTTGAGAGCCTTTACTGGAGGTAAGAGCTTACCTTCCCCATCGCCAGTCCTAATTCCTGATGCCAGGAGAAGGCCACCTGAAACCCTGAACGGCGTGACACTGCTATTCGTTCTGCATTCATTCATCTCAAAGCGATCTTCCCGAGCTCGACCTGGACGGAGTCTGAGATGGGGACCTGGCGAAGCGGAACGTATCTTTCAAAGATTGCCTCCTTGCCTTTTGGAAAAGCTGTCTCTCGTCCTGACACATGACCTCGTCCAGAACCACGTCACCGGAGAAGTACTCCATGGCGTCATAGTACATGTTCAGACGGTGGGTAGACTCGTCCACCATAGCCCGAAGGTTTCTCTGTGCCATCTCCTGATCCAACGGAGTGGGCGGCTTCAAGCATGGCTTGGCTGCGACTCTGCAGGACGGGCGATAGCCGCCAGGGCTAGGGCTGCGCTCACGGCTTCTGTAGGCAGGCCTCGGGATCTCAGTGACGGGACCCCAGCGGACGGTCTTTCTGGCGGGCGGGGCGTTATCTTCCTGGTGGTTGTCGCTGTGGCTTTCAGGCGACTGCATGCGCTCCAGCGGATACCTGTTGTCTTTGTCAGTGTGGGAGCCGTGACGGCACGCGAAGCGGTCTGAGAACCGCCGTCGTCTGCGAGAACGACGTCGCGGTGGTGGAGATGACGGTGGTGATCGGGACCTTGGAGCGGAAGGCGAGCAGTCCGTAATGAGGATGAGTAGGAACAGGAGGTGGGTTAGACGAGATCTCATCGTGAAGCTAGGATTGGGGGAATGGGGGAATGCAGGATTGTTGAGCTGTAGCTTCATTATTGTGCTGTGCGGTTCCTTCGCTTTTATAATCATAGTGGTCCGCTCAGCCTCTGAGGTCTGTGACAGTGATATGAGACATGCGTTGACTTGGAGCCTTGATAATGAGCCTCGATGCAGGATGAACAATGAGAACAAGGGCGTCGGTGCGGATCTTCTTTGTCCTTGTTCTAGACACAATGCTTTGTATGTGTCACCGGCGGAGAGCTTGCTTTCTCTGAATCGTCGAGTCATGAAAGAGCAGCTATGCATGTTTGAAACTGGAGCGACGAGTCAAGGATAATAAGACTTGATTCATTCAGTAGTATCCCAGTTGCTAAGCATAAGATGTACTCCGTAGTCCATAATGTATAATACAATCGTCCCAGAGGGGACAGGTATCCAATCCAGACGGTATGGCATGAAAGAGGCACAAAAAGACAGGGCCCAAAAGCGAAGAATGGCTCTATACCCCGCCAGCGTTGCGACTTGCTTCCTCCTCGGCCTTCATCTCCCTCTCCAGCGCTGCAAAATCACCCTGGAAAGCATGCTGCACTGGCTCCCTCCGAAGGTCCCAGACATCTTCACTGCTCGGCCCCGTCTTGTACTTGACGGCCTTTTTCCGGTAGTGGTCCCGAATGACTTTCTTGCGCTCCTCGTCCGCCATTCCACGGGCCTTCATGCACAGCCAGAAATTATCCCAGTGTTCGCTGCACGACCGCAGCTCGCCGTAGCGGTATACGTTCACAAACTGGCCTCCAAACGACTGACAGAAAAACGCGTAGTCAAAAGCAGAGCGGCAGGACATGGAATCGGGGTAGAGAGACTCGGGGGCGATTGAAGCTGGAGGTTGCGGAGGGCCGGAAGGTGATGGTGATGATGGGGACAGGGGAGATTCTGAGACATTGGACGACTGCTGTGGTGATTTTGTTCGTGATACGTCGGCCTTTAAGCTCTCCAGTAACTGGTTGAACTCTGCATCCGCTTGTTCCTCGCGACTCAAGGGCCGAGACTGCGACGATGGCGGCGTGGTGCCTGGTGTCTCTGCTGCGGGTGATGGCTGCGGCGCCGCATTGTCGGAGAAAGAAGGCATAGAGGAGGTCGTTTGAGGTTCCTCCTTCGAGGGCGATGATCTCCAGAGCCAGCCCATTTCGACTTTGTCGTGTGCTGGGGGTTTATGGGATGGAGAGTTGTTTTTGTCTTGTGGATCGAGTTATCCACGTCAATAAATTACACATTTTAATGCAAAAACGAACTTCATCTTCGGAGATGTAAATTTCGCAGTTCATCCCGCAAACGCGCTGTGACGGTAATCTCGAGTAATCTATAAGCACTCATGTAATAAATGTTGTTACATGCTGTATTGGCTTTACACATGCACTCATGATCGACGTCATAAGCAGGTACCAAGCTTCCCCTCATAGAAAGTACTCTCGGATATCAATCCATCACAATCATCTTCGGCAACGCTCATCTTCAATCTTCGAAAAAGAATGTCATCCTCGCCGCGATGATGCGAACTCGAATCCCCGGTTTGGTACCGCGAATCTGCCAGACCCCTCTACCGTGGAAACCTCCTACACAACTGACTCGAGTCCGCTATGCGAGATGGAGTACTTCACATGCAGTGTCATGGTTCGAGACAGGACACATTGATCTGAAAGAAAACGAGGGACTCCTTTTTATCAATAGTAAGGCCTTGCCTGTCTTTTATGTATCATCCCACGCGTAATTTAATGCTTCAAAATTAGATATCTTTCCGTCTAAACTCCAATGGCTGCTGCGAGGTCCGCTGGGTGGTATGCGGTCTTACGAGGAGGCCGTGAAACGCATCGACAGACCGCAGCTGGCTGCATCGGATACTTTTCAAATCATCCAACGAGTGGTTCCAAAGAACCTGAATATCCAAGTTAAAGAGGTCGTTCCGCGGTTCAGGGAAGGCGGCGCGTTTGTCAAGTACACTCGTCCAAGCAATGTCAACGACGCCGACATTGAAGCCTCTATCAAAGAGAATCTGAAAGAGCATCCCATTAGGCCCTGGTTCAATCCTTTTCAAGAAGTTCAAGTATGTCGGGTCATTGGAAGGCCTTGGATAGAAGATCTCTATCGCCTTCCAAGCCCCCGCCTCAAGGTTGCGTTCCACCCAGTGTCTCCCGAAGCATCAGCGGCAGACCTGAACACGGAGACTCTATACACTCTATTTCGCCCCTATGGGAAAATCAGAGACATAGAGAAACAACCGTCTGACTCTAAGGTCACGCCCAGGTACGCCTTTGTCGAATTTTCTCGGCCCAAGTACGCTGGCATGGCGAAGAACTGTATGCACGGTTTCACCGTCCCAGAACAAGAAGGTGGCGGCAAATCGGGTACGCGGCTCAAGATTAAGTACGAGCGGAAGATCAAGCTGTCCATGATCAAGGACTGGCTTTTGAGTCATCCCAGGATCGTTATTCCGGTGCTCGCCGCCCTCTTGGCCGCCATCACCGTCACTATCTTCGATCCAATGCGGACATTTTTCATCAAACTGAAAATAAAGTCGACACTTCAGACCGAAGAGAATGGTGTGATGCAATGGATCCGCAAACAGGTAAACAAAGCAAACATTATTTATTTTGGTCGCAAAGGGGCGGATCCTCGTGGGCTCACGGCCATATGGGAGGACCGTCAGGAAGACATTACTCGATTGCAATCCTGGCTAATGGAGAATGTGGAAACCTTCATCGTTGTTCATGGACCCCGTGGCTCGGGAAAGCGGGAGCTTGTATTGGACCGGGCCCTGGTCGATTACAAATATAAGATAGTCATCGACTGTAAACAAATCCAAGACGCGCGGGGTGACAGTGCGAAAATTGCCAGGGCAGCCAGTCAGGTAGGCTACCGGCCGGTTTTCTCATGGATGAACAGCATCAGCAGTTTTATCGATCTCGCGGCACAGGGCATGATTGGGACTAAGGCAGGGTTCTCGGAGACGTTGGACGCCCAGCTGAGCAACATCTGGCAAAACACGGCTACCGCTTTGAAGAAAGTGACCTTGGAGCACAGAAAGAAGAATCACAAGGACTCGCATCTGACCGATGAAGAGTATCTTGAGGCTCATCCCGAGCTTCGCCCTGTGGTGGTAATTGACAACTACCTGCACAATGCGTCCGAGAGCAGCGTTGTGTACGACAAAATCACCGAGTGGGCCGCTGGCCTAACGGCCGGAAACATTGCCCATGTCATATTCCTCACGACCGATGTCTCGTACGCCAAACCTTTGAGCAAAGCGTTGCCGAATTCGGTTTTCCGCACAATCACCCTGGGTGACTGTTCTCTGGAGGTCGGCCGGAAGTTTGTTGTGAATCACTTGGCATATGAGTCAAAGGATGGAAAGACTCAGCCACGGCGGGCTGAAGAGCTGGAGGACCTAGACGCTTGCATTGAGACCTTGGGAGGCAGGGTGACAGATCTTGAATTCATGGCACACCGTATTGAGGCGGGAGAGACACCGCGAGGTACGTCGGGAGCACCAGTCACGTTCTATGATAGATTACTAACATACGCTCAAGGCGCGGTCAACCGCATTATCGAACAATCGGCATCTGAAATTCTCAAGATGTTCCTTTTGACGCCGGAAACTATAGAGCAGTCGTGGACCCACGAACAGGCTTGGTATCTGATCAAAAGGCTTGCAGAGTCCAAAGATGGTGCTCTATCATACAATGAAATTGTTCTCTCCGAGCTCTTCAAAGAGAATGGAGAGATCACCCTTCGCGCTCTTGAGCACGCCGAACTCATTTCAATCGCCGCTGTCAACGGCTGCCCCCAGACAATCCGGCCTGGAAAGCCCGTTCTTCGCGCAGCCTTCAAGAAGGTCACCGAGAACAAAGCGTTGAGCAGTCGCATGGACCTCGCAATCATAACACAGAAGATCAACAAAGAGAATAAGAGCATCGGAAAATACGAGGAAGAACTCAGCCTGCTGGGCTCTCTGCCTAGGCAGCCACGGGAACTGACAGACCGAATCCAATGGGTGCTCAACAAAGTATACAGTTCGCAAAACAAAATTGCGAAATATGAGAAGGAAAGTGCATATCTACAGAAGATTCTCCGAAGCGAACATTGATTGGATGATGTATGAGTCGTGAGTCGCGTCAACTGGTTATGTCTGATGATGTAACGATGTGTATTATATCAATGGAGTCAATTTGAAATTCTGAATTCGCTCGAGCATAGCGGGTTGAATCATTAGTGAAGCACCTCATGATAGCAGCAGTTTTGAGTGTTTGATCCTCAGAAGAGGAAAAGGATAGACTGCTGAGTAAGTGGACGTGTAAATTAGTTAACTTACGGTTCCCATCCTTACACAATATGATGGTGAGATTCAGGATCCTTCTGTTTCAATGTGTCTTTGTTTTCCTAGACTAATTGAATAATTATTGCATCTTGAAGTTGCGTTGTTCTTTTTATTAAGTAACTTTGCTCCCATCATTGAACTGGCTTTTATTACTATTTGACTATTCTGTTGGCTTGTCTCCATATGTGTGTTTTCCCTCACTTGGTCTTTTAGCATTCCCTCCATCGCCAGGGCAGTCTCCCCTTTACAGCTTCTGGCCGGTTTCATCGGATGGGGATAATGGAAAATCATAAGTTAACCCCAAGTAGCCTGCTACAATTGTCTATGGACGATGTTCGAGAGTGGATATGGCCGACCTTGCTGGCTATTCTTCTCTCCTCATGTCTCGCTACCCGCATCATTACTGGCCTCAAAAGCTGGCCCGATAAGAGGACAGATGCGCAACTCCCAAGATCAGTAAGGGTGGTCCCCTACTGGCTTCCCTGGTTGGGGCATAGCATTCCGTTTGGATGGGATCATATCGACTTTGTTCGAAGGGCGAGGTTCGTGCTTACGTTACCCAGTTGTAGAGAGTTAAGTGGCTGATTGGAGAGACAGAGATTACATGAACGAAGCTGTATTCGGCATTATTTTGGGTGGCTCGAAGCACGATGTCGTAGTGTCACCGTCGCTCACTAAGGCCATCTTGGCCTCCCGAAGCACGTCTTCTACTGCATTGATCAATTACGCATTGGAAAAGGTCGGGGGTGATCAGGGCGCGATTCGTAACCTCAGCGCCACTGACCACCATATCATCCATCATAATATCCCCAATCTCTTAATGCGAGAACCATTTCTCACAGAGGCTTCCAAGGTCGCCAAGGACATCACTGAACGCGAAACTCCTAATCTAGTAACGTTCTGTCGTAGTATGGTTGACCAGGCGCCGTGGGAGCGGAGGAGCGAAGCTGAAGTCATCGATGAGCAGGAGAAGCCTATGGCTGAAGTGAATCTTTTTGCTCTGGTGAGAAACTTCGTGGGGCACATCAGCACATCCGTATCCATGGGACAAGCTTTCCTTGAAGCCTTTCCTGATCTACTTGATGATATGTGGACCTTTGATAACAGATTCCCCGCGCTGTCGCTTGGTGCTCCTCGCTGGTTACCATTGCCAGGCCTTTCGGCCGCATATGCAGCGCGTGATCGCATCTTGGATGCTCTTGCAGCCTACCACCAGGCATTCGTCTCTTGGGATGAAGGAAATGACCCTGGTGTCAAGTTTCGCGATCTTGACGATGTATCAGAGCCGATGAAGCAACGGATCCGGAAGTTCAAAGAACTGGGACTATCGCCAAGGTCCAGCGCCCCTGGTCATTTGTCTCTTTTTTGGGCCCTGAACGCCAACTCACCCAACGCTGTTTTCTGGAACATTCTCCGCATCTACTCTGACCCTGCTCTTCTGGAGGAAATCCGAAAGGAGATTGCTCCTTTTGCAAAGGTCCATAGACCCAGTCGCGAGGAGACCGGGCTCCCATTTCAAGAACCCGCCAAGGTCTCCCTTGATCCGGATGAGTTGTTTCGATCTTGCCCACTACTCAAAGCTAGCTTCTATGAGACCATGCGGTTAGATTCAGCAGGACTTTCCTTTCGTGAAGTCACCTCTGACTTGACTGTTACTGAGTCCCCTGAGGATGCTGCAGCTGCCAGCTTGGCCGAACCACGCACTTACCGAATCAAAAAAGGAGGGAACATAATCATGGCTCACGGGGTGGTCCAGAGAGACCCTCAACTCTTCTCTAACCCGGAGCAGTTCGATCCGCTACGGTTTGTTGTCACAGATCCAGACACAGGCGCACAAAAGGCGGACATGCACACCATTTATCCATTCGGGGGCGGCGTTTCTGGTTGCAAGGGCCGCGCTCTCGCTGAAAGGATGATTCTACTCTTCTCTGCTGCAATCATTTCAACGTGGGACATCGAACCGGCAAGTGGCAAAGCTTTCATAATTCCAGGACATAGGCCTTCCAGTGGAGCGTATTTGCCTAAGAATGACATTCGAGTACGCTTGAGAATGCGCGTATAAACAGTGGACAGACTTCAACTGAGTTCTTGCAACACCAGTTGGACAGCGATGACGAGGGCATTCTCTTTTGACGTCATAAATTACGAGTGATGTTATGATTCGAGAAATATCTCTTTGGATGTAAATATAGCCGCTTGTCACCGTATGCGAAAGCCTGTCCATGAGTTCCCTTTGACTGATTATTGAGCGTAACCTCGGGTTGGATCAATGTGGTTCCTGTCATAGTAGTCATCTATCTTAGCATGAACCCGTTTTGTTCATGACGGGCTTCATCCAAAGCCTCAGAACATAGGTGTACTTCACATGTGAGATGTATCCTATTACTATACAGGCGATGCGGAGAAATATCCGGATCACGGAGTTGTGCCGATATTGACGCTATCAGGATATTTGATCGCCTCATGAGCGAGGACATAGAAGACTCATGTTCTGCATTTGAATTCAGAAAAGGACAGCAAATACATAATTTGAACTTGTTTTTGCTGTTTTTAGTCGATAACGATGCAGGACGACAAGGCGGAATATTCCCCGAGCGGAGACTATGATCTATCAGCAGCTATATCCTCTGATTTTGGTCTGCGTCAAGGTCTGACATCTTATGGAGATGCACACTTTTCGCTATTCCTCAGAAAAGCCTTTATAAAGGCATTGGGATACTCGGAGGATGCTCTGTCCCGTCCTATCATTGGCATCGTCAATACCTTTTCAGGGTTCAACCCCTGCCATGCGAATGTACCCCAGCTGATTGAGGCTGCTAAGCGCGGTATCCAGCTCAATGGGGGCCTGGCGATAGAATTTCCTACTATCAGTATACATGAGTCATTCTCTCATCCGACCAGCATGTTCCTGCGCAATCTGATGAGCATGGATACGGAGGAAATGATTCGAGCCCAGCCGCTGGATGCGTGTATCATGATTGGAGGTCCGTTTACACACTTCTCTATTCTTGCTCAGCCACCACTCCAGACATAGGTTGGTCATGACTGACTGAGCTATAGGTTGTGACAAAAGCGTTCCCGCACAACTCATGGGTGGTATCTCGGCCAACAAGCCAGTCTTGCCGCTTGTAACGGGACCGATGATGCCGGGAAGCTATCGCGGGCAGAGAATAGGTGCCTGTACTGACTGCCGCAACAACTGGGCGGCTTTTCGCGCAGGAGACATAGACCTAGAGGAGATATCGGCTATCAATGACGAGCTGGCACCGACGGTTTGTCTCTACTGCTACAGCGGCTCACAATTGTCGGTAACTAGTTAGTACATCATGCTGACTCAGGCTTCTAGATCGGGACCTGCGGTGTGATGGGAACTGCCAGTACGATGGCTTGCATCACCGCCGCTCTAGGGTTGATGCCCCTGCGCGGTGCTTCTGCGCCCGCAGTCTCGTCTGCCAGGGTCAGAATCGCAGAAGAGACGGGAGCCAATGCTGTGGCCGCGGCACTAGCTAAGAGAAGACCGCAGGATATTCTTTCGAAAGAGTCATTTTTGAATGCTATCACAGTTCTTCAAGCGATCGGGGGATCGACAAATGCCGTCGTCCATTTAATGGCTATTGTTAATCGGCATCCCAAGCTCCAGGGAGTTATAACATTGGATACTTTTGCAGAAATTGGGCGAAGCACCCCTTTGCTGATTGATCTGAAGCCCAGCGGTGACAACTATATGAATGATTTCCATAATGCTGGGGGTATGCTGGCGCTACTGCATACTCTTCGTCCCCTTCTACACCTCTCAGCCATGACGATCTCTGGCCAGACTTTGGGCGAGGTTTTGGACGCATCTCTATTTCGCACATTCCCACATTCGCAGCAGGTTATCAGGCCACTATCGAATCCACTCTACCCTTCGTCTTCACTCGTTGTCCTCAGAGGTAATATCGCACCGGATGGAGCGATCATAAAAGCGTCCGCCTCCAAAGATCGCAGGCTGCTTTCCCACACAGGACCAGCTGTCGTTTTTGAAAATCCAGAAAACCTGGCTAAGAGGATTGATGACCCAGACCTAGACGTGACTAAAGACTCGGTGCTTGTGTTGAAGGGGATAGGTCCTATTGGCAATCCGGGCATGCCAGAAGCCGGTCTGATTCCTATACCGCGCAAGCTCGCTTCTGCAGGCGTCACGGATATGCTGCGTCTCTCGGACGGAAGGATGTCAGGAACAGCGGGCGGCACTATTGTCCTCCATATTTCGCCAGAATCAGCCCTGCCAGAGTCACCATTCGGGGTGGTGCAGACCGGTGATATGATCACTTGCGATGCTGATAGCGGGAAGCTTAACCTGGCAATCTCCGATGAAGAACTCAAATTCCGTATAGAGACGAGGAAGAAAGAAGGCTCGGATGCAGCCAAAGCCTGGTTGCACAGAGCACGGAGGAGAGGCTATCAGGGCTTGTATCAACGGTCAGTCAATCAGGCTCAAGATGGAGCCGATTTTGACTTCCTAACGGCCGTTGGGCCATCAGATGTCAGTAAATGATAACTAGCCAACCATATGTCTACAATTCCATTGAAATGAAATACTTATCATGGTTTACTTGTACCTCTGGGGTAATGTACATGTCTTTTGGCGCTGCCTGAACCCGGTGCCCTAAGCCCTGCATTTCCTGATTGGGCTAAAAGTCATCACGCCGCGTCGACGCGTCCCCCGCGCAAGAAACGCGTTGGCGGTGATGCTCCGCATTGCGCTGTCGGAGAAACCTCTACTAACTCTAGTAGTGGAATTGACCCAGCGGCAAGCTGGATTTAGATGTATAGCGCAGTGTTTATGATTGTGCTTCCAGCGCTGACCTCTACCGGCATTAGTATACTGATCGGTATCTCACCATGGCGACAGAAGCGCTCCGCCCCAGAGGCAGACCGGCCCGTGAGTGTAGCCATTGAAATAATATTGGGAGGTGGCTAACAGTGTTTTTATTGCTTCAGATACGCCCGGAACAACTGTGTTGACGTACACACCGGACGGTCGTTGGATTGTCACTGGCGGTTCCAACTCGGCGATCCGAGTGTATACAGTCGGCGAAGACGGCGAACCGAAGACGATCGACGATGGCGTTGATGGCAACTTGGGCGTCGTTGCTACAGTACGTCGGATATCTCTTCGAGGGGCTGCTAGAGACTAACGCGCTTCGCAGAATGACTCGTTTATTATGGGAGCGGAAGATGGCACTGTCTGGAAGTATGGGATAGGATCAGGGAGGATGGAACAGCTGCTAGTACGTTGCGCGCTGCCCGTCCGAGATCTAGCCATTTCCAAGGACGGGGAGTGGGTGGCGGTTGCGAGCGAGTCAGTTTAATCTTACAGCAAGGTCCCCTTCGTGCGAAAGCTGACAGCATCCAGTGAGCTCACAGTCAAGATTGTCAACATCGAAGACATGACGAAAGTCAAGTACCTCCGAGAGCAAGCCAAAGGCACGAAGCACGTTTCCTTCGATCCAAACGGACGATACATAGCCGTCTCGTGTACTGACGGTCTTCTCTACATTTATTCGACTTTCTCGGAGGAGCCGGAATTAGTACGGAAATTAGACGGCGTCATCCGACGACTTGAAGCGGAGGACGAAGCAACGGCAGAGATCGCCTGGCATCCTGATGGAACAGCATTTGCAGCTGCAGAAGTGACCAGAGACATCGTAATCTATTCTGTATCTGAATGGAAGAAGGAAAAGGTCTTCTCGGGTGGTCACAACGGAGATATTACATCGGTCAGCTGGTCACCGAATGGGGCTCTTCTTGCGACAGCTGGTGCCGACGGCAAGATTTTGATCTGGGAAACCAAAACACAGCAAGTGCTGCACCGTTACGACTTCGCCAATGTTATCAATCTTGCTTGGCATCCTACCAATAATTCGCTCTCGTTTACAACGTCGGATGGTGAGCTTTTCATCTACGATGGGTTTGTGCCAAAGGAACATCAGCACCATATCCAGAAGCCTCTCCAGGCCGCCCCTATCTTCCCTGGCGTGTTGGCGGAGGTGTCTGGAAATGCAGGTCGATCATTGGCGAACAGACCGAAAGAGTCAATAGAGCGGCCTGGAAGAGGAGGAACGCCCGATTCTCTCGATGATCTTCTTGGTTCTGATCAGGGCATGGAGGACTTTGTCGAGGATGATGATGGGGCTGGTTATGCGGAGGGCGTCAATCTCTACGGCAAGCGAACAAATGGACATCTCGACGATATTGCCGGCCCTGCCGAGAAACGATTGTTGACCAGCTATACAAAGCCCAAGGCCCACCCTCCTCTTCAGCCAGGGAGCACACCTTGGAGAGGAAATCGACGGTATCTCTGTATATCTTGACTTTGAGCGACAGCCGAGTAACAATGTGCTGACTGAGCTAGGTTTGAACCTGACCGGCTGTGTGTGGACAGTTGATCAGGAGACTCATAATACGGTGACTGTGGAATTTTATGACCGAGAACTACACCGTGACTTTCACTTCACCGACCCCTACCTCTATGACCGCGCATGTCTCAGTATGGAACATTATCCAGTTGTATAGATGCGCTCTAACGATTTCTAGACGAGAATGGGACTTTATTTTCGAACAACCCGACCGATGGCAGTCCCGCTACTATATTCTACCGCCCTCATGAGACCTGGACAACGCGTGCGGATTGGCGAACACAGTTACCGCAAGGAGAGTTGATCAGAGGTAGGCACTGTGAGCCCGACTCATTCGAGACTGGCGGCTGACGGAGATATAGCGCTGGCGCTAAGTGATTCATATATTGTGGCTGTGACGACCAAGGACTACGTTCGTGTGTATACCCTGTTCGGGACGCCGTATAAGGTGTACAGACAAAAAAGCCCAGCTGTGACGTGCGCTGCATGGCGCGATTACGTGATGACGATTGGCAACGGACCCTTGGGGAGCGATGGACTCACAGCGACTCTCACGTACTCCATTGAGAATGTCAAGAGGGATGAAGTATGTCAAAATGAGGACGTGGTTGCTCTTCCCGAGGGCTCAGAGCTACGCAGCGTCTTCTTTTCTGATACAGGGGTGAGTCATCTGCGCGGATCGATGCCAGTATTGGTGGCATACTCATAATAAATCCAGGATCCTTGCATCTACGATTCCGAAGGTGTCCTCCTCATCTTGCAGCACTGGCGTACTAATGGCCAGGCTCGCTGGGTTCCGTTACTTGATACGAAACAGCTTGAGAGATTGGCAGGCGGGCGAAAAGAGGAAACTTACTGGCCTGTGGCAGTTGCACAAGAGAAATTTCACTGCATCATTCTCAAAGGAGGAGATAAATACCCGTACTTTCCTCGCCCACTGCTCAGTGAGTTCGACTTCAGAATCCCGATATCCGACAGGCCGCAGAAAGCATCCGACGACGAGGGCGATGAATCTCGCAACGATGCATCGGCACGGTTTGAGGAGTCTTTTGTCCGTGGCAACGTTCTCCTCTCCCTGTTCCAGGATCTCCTGTCCTCAACCAACGCGACGCCCAGCCAACGGGCCGAGCTGGCCAGGAAAGAGATCGAACTGGATAAGATCCTTCTGCAGATGCTCGCAGTTGAGTGCAGAGAAGGCGAGGAGCGAGGCATGAAGGCCTTGGAGTTAGTTCGTATGATGAAGGATCGCAATGGAAAGATGATCGAAGCCGCAGCCAAGGTCGCTGAACGATATGGGCGAGGCGTGCTGGAAGACAAAATTCGGGATCTGGCCGAGCATCGATACATGGGGACAGGCGACGATGATGAACTGGCTTAATTCTGGTGGAATTCTATTCTGGTTCATGTATATGATTATGATTTCAATTGGGGTTGGGGTTTGGGTTTCGGCATTTTCACGGGTAGCTTTGTCGATATAATTCGACTTTATGTACAGCCTTGATATGAACCGATCTCGATGTTTTCTCGCACGTGGAGTTGACCATTAATTGTAATGTTGTCGAGGCTTCGTTTCGGCTTCGGCGAATCTCCCGACGTCATTGGCGAAACCAAACCGAAACTTCGACTTCACGCTTTAGTTCTGAGTCTGCTGAACTTCAGCCCATTGCCATTACACCAATAGAATCTCAGACATATGGCTTGACAACCGCTTGTATCTTGTCGTCTAGTACGGCTTTCACTTTAGTTATACTCCTATGCATTCCCTTTGAGGTATTATTCTCCCTTCCGACGTCGTGATGCCGAAGTTGCTTTCTGCTCCGTCTCCTCAGCCGATTCGATGTCTCCTCCAAGCTCCACGGAAATCTATCTCTCTGTCTAGTCCCCGTCAGTACTTTGTGTCGACTCCAGTGCGGCCTTTGGCGCAGCCACGACACGGGATTCTCAACGACCCTTGGCCGACGCCCATATCGCCCACGCTCTTCTCACAGACACATCATGGATCATCCATAGACGGGCTGAACGGCGGCCCGCAAAATGACCATAAACCGCCCGACGAACGGATTCTGAAACTTGGAAAAAGTACGTGTGATTGTCCCAGGATGAAGAAAGAAAAAATAGTCGACGAGAGGATGGATTCATGCTGACGGTGCCCTTCCGCAGCGCTACGCACTCTCTCTCCTCTACTACCTACTCTACTCATCAATCCTTTACCTCCGCACATCCTTTCGCCAAACATCACACTTCACTTATTTCCCTCGACGCATCCGCACCTTCCCACGGTGAAAGGTCGCACATTGTATCGAGCCGCGCTCTGGACCGTCCCTGTGGCCTGGAGCAGCTTGCCGCTAGTCGGTAATGTGAAGTTGCAGATCCTCAGCGAGCGGATCGTTCGTGCAGGCACGGTTTTAGATCCGGACAGATGCAGCGAGAGCGAAAGCGGAGATGAGCGGCTAGTCGTCCGATGGAGGACAGAGCCCAGGAGAGAGGGTCATAAAGACGGCTCTGCCGGTGCTGCGAGCAGGTCCAACAAGGCCTTGTCGTCATCGCCATCATCGGAAAAGCTCAGCCATACTTCTGCGAAGAATGGCGTCAACAAGGGTCTCAGCGTGCTTCTGGGCGGGGATGCACCTATCTTCAAACTGTCGAATGAAGAGCAGTTTACTGGACTGTTCATCTTCTCCTTTGATGAAGAAGGCCGGATTTCTTCGCATACGATCGAGCATGCTGACGACGCGGACGGATGGGACCGGACTGCCAAGTTTGTCACGTTGACTGACTGGCTGATTGGGAAGGCGAGAGGTTCTCTCGACCCTCCGCCTGGGCTGGCGATCCAGGGCTGTCAGACCTGTAGCTTTCCCTCGTCTCGCACGCATCGTGGCTCTGACCGGTCGGCATAGCTCACGGTTGCAGGTTCCAAGATGCAGTTGATGGTGGGTGTGTAAGCCCTTGCAAAATATCCTCTTATAACACGAAGATACTTTGTAGTATTGTTCTACCAACACTGCTGATATATTTGGCGCATGTGTGGCACTCTCACTCAAGTTCTATGGCGTTGATCATGTTTTCTTCGTCGGCTGTCTTAAATTCGCACCATCTCCTCTTTTGATGTACTTATACTTTACGTGTATTATACCCAGCAACGAATGTTATAGAGTGTATGATGAATTTCTGACTAGCCGTCGAAATTGCCTAGTGGTACATATCGAAGAAGCCTAACTTTATGAACAGTCCCGCTTGTTGTTAGTATGATGAATCAGTCAAAAACCCAGCTATGCCAAGAATGTACGCTCAATAATTTGATACATGCATCTAAAGAAAACTGCTAGGCCTTCACCTTGCCGGCCTTCGCCGCAGATCCGATAGGAGGCGACTTCAACGTCGTAAACACGCCCACACAGACCGCCAACATTGCGAACCCACCAGTGGTGTAAGCAATTTCGCGTCCGACCCACCAGAAAAGTGAGCAGAAGAGCAGTGGGCCCGCAGCTCGGCCTACCTGGCCCCAGCTTCGCAGTCGACCCAGAACAAGGCCACGCTCTCCTTCTCGCGCTTCAAAGCTACCAAGACTATTCAGGCCGGTCACAACCGTAGCACTGGTCACAGCCAACAGAGCACCGGCCGAGTAGAGCCCGACGAGCGAAGAGACTCGAGCCAGGAGGAGGAAAGAGATGGTGCAAGCTACCACCCCGGCGCGAAGGGTCATCAGTGGCGGTAGATGTCGGACGACGGTCCCTTGGAGCAAAGAGGCGATGAGTCCCATCAGGGAGAGAAGACGACCGTTCAGAGCGGATGGAGATGCGGTGCTTCCAGCGTAAAAAGTCGCGGTAAGGAAGGGAAGAGAGAACTCCAGCCCGGAGAAAGGAAGAAGGAAGAGAAAGTGAAGCAGGTTGAGGAGTGCGGGATTATTTGTGTGTTTGTGAGCCATGGTCGAATCGGGGTTCGAGGCGTCAGCTTGCTTGCTATTCTTTTGCGTTGAGGAGGCAGTGTCCTCAGCTCTGAGAGGACCAAGACTGAGCTTGGTCAATCGGGGGTGTGTTTCCGGCAGACAGCGATACAGATACAGTGTCTCGGTGACAATAAGGACAAGCGAGACTCCTGCAGCGGTCGCGAACGGATTTGCAGCCACTGTGGTGATATTCGACAAGGCGGCTCCAAGGGCCGGCCCGCAGGTGAACGCAATGCTAAAGCAAGCACCCACCAGCGCCATGGTCGAGCCCCGTTGACTTTCATCACTGATATCCGTCGCAATCGCATGCGCCAGCTGCACATTGCCCTCGCTTAGACCACCGACGATTCGGCTGGCGAGAAAGGTACGAAAATCCGTCGCGGCGACCCATAGCGCGACACTCAGAGTGTTCCCGACCATGGAGCAGAGCAGCGCCGTCCGTCGGCCATATCTGTCGGATAATCGGCCGATGAAAGGGGCAGCAATGGCTTGTAGAAGAGAGAAGAGCGATCCTAGCGCTCCTCCAAGGAGCACTATATCATACCGCGAGTCGATCGGCTTTGCGAACGAGTTCTTGTACGCGTTGAGATAGTGGAAGACACGGTTTAGGAGAGAGGCGGGAGAAGGGGCTTGAGAACGATAGAACGTAAGCAGCGATGGAAAGAGTGGAAGGATGAATGTAAAGGAGATCTAGCATAAGTCAGTTAGAGAGAGTCCTTATCATTCCATTGGTATGCAGGTTTATTCCCACCAGGTCTAGAAGGAGAGATATCATCAACACTCGTAGTATCTTCTTACGTTGATCCGCGGCCAGCGCCATGATGATCAATTCGGACTGCAAGTTCGCGGAATCGGCAAATTGGAATAGAGCATGAGGATTGGACAACGAGTGACTCGATCAAACGAAAGGAAGAAGAAAAAGGAAAAGGGACAATCTGGTATCCATCAGGATGAGACACCGATGCCCGTAGCTGCTGGGTAATCATTTAAGGTCGAGACAGATAGATTATGTCATAGCCCTGAGCCCTATTGCCAGTTTCGGACCTATCTACTGTTACAGATGCCTCGAAGCTACAATATAGAGTCGAAAAGACTGCCGTTGGCGAGATGAATGCCATTCATTTCATCTGCTGTACACCCCAATCTACACCAAGATTGACCCATTCTCCGACAGACCGGCCATGTCCCCGCGACGCCGTGATAGCGACCTGCCTATCACCATCACCATCTCCCCCCGCTCCATGGCCCAAATTCGGAGTGCTGGGCCTCGAGGGGAACAGTAAAGTAGAACACAGGGAAAGGAAATGAAGACAAAGAAGCAAAAAAGCCGCCCTCAGAATCCACCGGTGGCGCGGAAACGGAGAATAGAATCTACAGAAAATGAAAGAGGAGATGGAAAATATCAGACCAAGGATATGCACGCTCAATAACTGCCAGACATATACAAGAGGGACTTTTGGTAACATCGCCAACCAAAAGAGAGAACCAGAGAGCAAAGGTGCAGAAGAGCCCAGACAATCCCAAACCCATGCCTTTGCAATCAAGAATCCTTTTCCCGGTAAAAATTTCGTCGAGTTGCTCATCGCTTTCGTCAACCATAACACCGCCGTACCGATGCGCTTGTGGACATTAAGACAGGTAGAGAAGGGTATGGAGAGACCAACATGGTCAAGGAAGGAAAATAAAGGGAGAATGGAGCAGTGGTGCCTGGGAAAACCCCCCAAGGCGACACCTAATGCGAAGCGCTGGAGTCGAGTACCATGGGATTGAAGACTAGTATTCTCATAGAGATCTCTATTCTTCAGGGGCACATGGTAAATGCCAACGTCTCGCGGAGAAGTTGAGATTTAATCACTGTGCTGCAGCCGGAGCTGCAGCTGGGGCCCCATTGGGTCCGCCGCGGCCACGACCACCGCGTCCTCGACCGCGGCCCCTGAAATCGCCACGGCCGCGGCCACGGAATCCATCTCCCCGGCCACGTCCACCGCGGCCCCGACCGCGGCCACTAGGCTGTCTTTGATGGTGCACAACGGGTTCGAATCCGTCGCCGCCCTGCGCCTTAGGCACGGAGACATGTTCATCACTCTGTCCGGAGGCCTCAGCGACAGTCGGGTTGTTCTTCAGACCGGTATCGACAGAGGCAGGGGTTGCCTGTAGGCCTGTCTCCGTCTCCGCCGGGTCGCGAGGCACCTCAACCCAGCCGTCAGCATTTGCCGACGACTCGAGCGAGCCAGCCCCGTTCTGTTCCCACGAAGCCTCGGCTACAGGATTAGCAGCGTCGGAAACGAGAGTCTGGGCGGGAGGAGGGACCTCGGCCTTAGGCGCAGAGGCGTCAATCTCGTTGGCTGTTGTAGCACCGGCGTCAAGAGGGCCGTCCTGGAGTTCAGTGTAGGCGGCGTTCGCCAAGGTAGGATCAGAGGCTGCAGTTGCTTCCGTAGTCACCTCTTCTGTGGTTCCCCCAGGAGCGTACTCCTCGGATGTTTGCTTCACCTTACCGTCTAGACAAGGCACACTGGTTAATCAACTGGACCAAATCGAGTTCAATCAAGAAAATATGAAGGACTTCCTTACAGGTGACCTCAAGTGTTTCTCCCTCCACACTGACGACCTTCTCGTCTACTCCGTCAATTAATTTGAGCATAGAGCTCACTGCGTCCTGGGAGCCTCCGTAGACTTGGTAAAGGACACCTTCAAATGCGCGGCTCTCGGGGGATGTCTCGTCACCGGAGCGCCTCATGGCGGCGGCAGCGCAAAGGAACTTGGTCAGGCTAAGCAGACGCTGTCTGAGATCCTTCTGGTGAACCTCAGTAGCCTCTGCGCGAACCTTTTCCCGAACAGCATCCAATTCTTCCTTGTGGGCCTTCTCCAATGCGATCTTCTGGCTGTTCAGGCGCTCCTCGTAATGGCTGGCGAAGCTCTTGAATTGAGCGATTTGCTCCTCGATTTGAGCGACGGTGGCCTGGAGCGCAGGCTTCTTCAGGGCCTGCGCTTTCTGGTCCACGTTGATCTTCTTCTCTGCAACCAGTTCGTCGAGAGATTTGCCGGGGTTTTCTGCGATGATAGCATCGACTTTTGCGGTTGCGTTCTACATAGAGACCGAATGCTTGTTAGCGAGTGAATGAGTGATTCTCTGGCGTGTTGGAGCGACTCACCAGCTTCTTCATGGTATTGCGCAAGCTCCTATAAGAATGCTGTCAATTTCCATGATCGGAACAATCAAAGTACAGCATCGCAACAGATGCGCCAGCTTCAGCCTTGAATCTTACATACCTCTGAAGATCTTTGAAATGAGGATTGTCGAGGGTGTCCACGCCGTTGGCTGTTCCCTGGGTCCCATCTGCTTTAGAAGCAGTGACTGCATATTCTGGCCTTGGAGAGGCCTCGGACTGAGCCTGAGAGTGGCTGTTGACAGAAGCAGCTGCCATTGTGGAGATGCGTGGTTCGACAACTGGTTAATGTGGGAGCTCTGAGCGATGACCTCTAAAGTCAAGGGAGGATTGTGATTCAAATAAAGGATAATAGATAAGTAGACTTGAAAAGCTAAGAATTGCCTTGTGCTGGTATATCAGTTAGCAAGTAAACGGAGTGCGCAAAGGGAAATGGGTCAGAAAGAAGAGGGTTGTGCGAGGATCTGGTCTAAGCTGTCATGAGCTGAAGAGTCAAAGATGTGGGTGGAACTCTTCCGAACCTCTCGCCGCTTTGTCGCGTGTCTGCTGCAACTACCAGCAAAGCAAAGAGCTTAAAGGACGGCCAATTCGTTTTCCACACTTATACAACTGAGGTAGATGATGAATCTTTGTATTTATAAATTACAATGGCTATCTCATGAAGCGACTATGAAGCTGTTCAGAGGGCACCATCATGTATCTGTTTGTGGAGCTCAGCCCACAAGGCACGGCCTGGGTATCATAAGAATCAACACAACAACAACGCCTGTACTCCTTTCCCTTGCAATATTCAGAAGAGTAGCGGAAGAGGGAACTCGATCTCAGTTAGTCTCCTTGTAAGCCAAGCGGCTGAGTAACCTCATCCCCACCGTGGGTATTGTATGCACTCGATGCTGGAGAGAGTCGGTTGGAAGACGATTCAACTGATCAGCCCTTGAATTTCCGTAGTGTTTTCTGGGGGGAAGAAAAAGTATTAGCCATCAGTACAGCACGATGAATCGATTCAATTGACAACGCACCTCTGTGACCTTGCGGACAGAGTTTGGTGAGACATGTTTTTCACCGGCTTTCCGCGACCTTATCGAAGCTTCGCGCATCAATCTTTGGATCCAGTCAACATTGTCCCATCATACGAGTATCTCAGCTGTGCCTCGAGGTAGAAGACACAGCATGGATGGTAACAGCCGATGCTTGGGAAAATGCTGGGAGGGCAAGTTGCCGACTCACTCTTGCATGAAAAGCATATAATCTAAGAAGATCTGCGTAACGGCACAGAGAGAAATCAGTTAATGAGCTTTAACGTGACTGTTGACCTGCTGCTTACCAGAATATCAGCGTTCTTGCTCACGCTTCGGTTGGAATGTGCTTTCACAATGCCCTTCACAGTGCCACGAGGATAGAGCTTCTGTGTTGCGGCCATCGCAAAAGATTCTGAAAGTGAAGTTCTGATTCAAATTATGAATTGATTCTTGGATTGGTCGCGATGATTTACTCTTGACGATGTGATTGATAATGGGGACGATAAGCATGAGCTTCGGGTTTGTTTGGATAATCAATCTTACCTTAGTACTAAGTAATCTGAGGGCCCACAAATTTAAGCCAATCAAAGATCGAGATTTTAGAGAATAGTCACATGACTAAGGATTACCTTTGCACCACCTCCATAGATACCAGAGAAAGATGGTATGGTGAACCACCGTATTACGTATATACAGAACAGTACGTTCCATGGTCGTTGATACCACCTGGTTCAATTCCGAATGGTGACAGTCTACTTGCTCTATCCAGTAAGGCAGCTTCCAAGTACAAGTATCTGTTGCATATATACGACCAAAATCTCCTTATGACTCTTCGACTCGGTCCTAAAGGCCGGACATACACTGTAGTATGTACCAGTTCTCGAATCACCAGGAATTTATACTATACAAGATCGCCTCTGTACAAAGGTGGAGACCTTGTCACCGACGAATTCGACGATCTCGAAGGAATCTCCATGCGTAGACTGCCGCCACGGAGCCCAAGGCAATCCTCCATGCGAGGAAGACATAAATCGCAACACGCAGCTTTTCATAATAGCCTCTGAGCATAATGCCGACAGCATATGTACTCCCGTCGGAAGCTTTGTCTGAAGCTCCGTAGTATCTGCCCACTCCCAAGCCTCCAATTCCAACATCGTTATAATCGTGCTGTGTATTGGGCTCTTGAAGTACTGGCAACGCCACAGTTTGGCCGTCCACGGCCGTGTTACTTATGACTTGCCGAGCCCCAGACCTCACATGGAGGATATTGCGTTTTCGGAGACGATACGTCAGAATGCTGATTATGAAGCGCAAGTCAGGGCTTGTAAAAGTAGGATACTTCCACAACCGCACGGCCGTATGCGGCGGGAGCATATCAAGGAAGTCGGCCAAAATTCCCAAGGACAGCCCCCACAGATGCAGGGGTCGAGTTGAGTCAACGGAGGCGGCGGTTGAGCAACACGATTTCCATCTTTGGAAGATTGAAGGGCTTGACTGGTTTGTAATGGTATCCGGGTTCGGAGTCGTATTGCAATTTAAACTTTCGCTTGGTTGCAACTGAATCGCAGCGAACTCCATCCACCCCATCAGGGACCGACATAGAAGGCGAGCAATGAGCCCGCCTCGGTTTGCGAATCGTTGAGACATGTCAACATACTCAACAGTTCGTGCTGAAGGTGATAGAAGACTTTCGAGAGGTACCCAATGCGATGAAGCGACCTCTGCTGGTTGCAATTTGAGTATTGGCGAATCGCTCCGAGTCGACAAAAAGACGAAAGGACAGAGGACCATCAACCTTGGATAACGTTGTAAGCATTATCGAAGGAAATTGCAATATCAAGATTGCCAACGTACGGTACTGAACCCCAGCTGGTGGTTACTACCCGCTCTGGCAAATTTCCAATGTAAATATAGTCATCTGTCGTCAAATCCAATCCTACCTCCTCCGAGGTCTCTCTAATTGCAACCGCTCGGTCATCTGTATCTTCTGGATCACGCTTCCCTCCAGGGAACGCAACATGTCCTGTCCAGCGGTCTCCCACACGTGATGCCCGTTTGATAAACAGGACCTCTGGTGATCCATGCTGAACCCAGGACTGAGAGAAGAATGTCTCCAATTGTTGTTCAGTGGAAACGGCTTGATCTTGCTCAGCGGGCAGGGAAGGCGAATCAGGCCAATGGTCATAAGCTGGTCGTACTCGGAGGACCAGAGCTACTGAAGCACGTTTCTTGCACGATGGAGGGTTGGGAACATGTGGATATGGGCGACGATGAAGATCAGTCAATGCGGTGTGGAGGGATTTGGGCAGCGATGGTGGTTCTTGATTTGTCTTGGGGTTCATGGACTCCATTTCGTGGATTTTCCGTCATAAATGGTAAGCTATGGGCTATCTAGAATAGAGGAGAGTAAATTGCAATATATTCATGCGAAAAGGACTTCTCATGGCGTTGATTTGCCGTAGTCGACTGCGAGTCGAAGAGTCATACGACAGGAATGGAATGCTGTAAATGCTGTTGATCTTATCACCGCGGCTCCATCAGTGATCTACCCAGGTATCTCCGTTACCATTTCATGTGAACTTACGGTCATGAAAAGTCAATATGCTGTATTGGTATTACCAAACCGGTGGCAGCGTTTTTCCTTCCGCAGAATGAGACAACTCGACGTCATGCAGGGTGTGATTGGCTGAGGATGCTCCAGGCTAGTGCAGCACGTGCATGCATTGGACTTCCTGATAACAGCTTCATGAAACTAGCTGGAAGGCTAGACTGTGCCGGCCACCCACCAGATCTCAAGCGTTGATTCAGTCGTTTAATCTCCTTTCATCAGGCCCTAAAGCGATTTCTGTCTCCTCTGCTTTGTTCTTTGACAGCACATTCACGCGCTTTATGTCTTGTGCTGTCTGTTGAGACGCTTCTTCAACATAATCCCAACAAGCCCATACAGTTGGGCCGAATATAGCATTGCCACTGTCGCGACCTCGATTTAATTGAAATCAGCCCATCAGTTCGTCATGCGTTTTGGCAAGACGCTGAAGAACTCGATTTATCCCCCCTGGAGTGGGAAGTACATCGACTATCACAAATTGAAGGTTCTCTTGAAAGAACATGATGTCACCGAAGACGCAAGTGACTCGGAAGAGTCTCCATGGACAGAACAGGACGAGGAAGCGTTTGTCCAGGAACTGATCAATGTGCAGCTTGACAAGGTCCATTCTTTCCAGGTTGAGACATCTCAGCAGCTGAAAGAGCGTACGTCTGCCTGTGAGAGCAGGTTACTGCCATTGGCACCCAATGCGGATCAGGAGACCACCACTGTGGACGACAAGGAGAAGGAGAGCATCGCTTCTGAAGTTCTTCATGAGTTGGACCAGATTGCCAAAGAAGTCAGCGAGCTCCAGAAGTACAGTCGCATCAATTTCACTGGTTTCCTCAAGGCTGCCAAGAAGCATGACCGCAAGCGCGGTGCACGATACCGGGTACGGCCGCTGCTGCAAGTACGTTTATCGCAGCTCCCTTTCAACAGCGAGGACTATTCGCCTCTGGTTCATCGGTTATCGGTGATGTATTCCTTTGTGCGCCAGATCCTGAGTGAGGGTGCTGTCGAATCCAAGGATGCCGGCGAGCCCCGTTTTGGCCAGGATGCGTACTCATCGTACAAGTTCTGGGTCCACGAGGATAACATCCTGGAGGTCAAAACTTACATTCTTCGCCGATTGCCTGTGCTCATTTACAACCCTAAGTCTTCGAGGGATTTTGAGTCGCTTCCTGAGGACCCCACAATTACATCTTTGTATTTCGACAACCCCCAGTTCGACCTCTACAACCAGAAAGTAGCCAAAGCTTCCGAAGCCGGGTCGCTCAGACTTCGGTGGACCGGGAATCTCAAGGACACGCCCGCCATTTTCCTGGAGAAGAAGATTGTGACCAGTGATGACTATAGCAAAGAGGTGAAAGTGCAGCTTAAGGAGAAGCATGTGCAGGAATTCCTTGAGGGCAAATATACGTTCGAGAAACAGCTGCATCGAATGGAAGGTTTGAATAACGGCGAATCAGCAGAGGCGGAGTCGCTCAAAAAGGATGTTGAGGAGCTGCAGTCATTCATCAAGGAGAACAACCTACAGCCCATGCTTCGGGCCAATTACACCCGCACTGCATTCCAAATTCCTGGCGATGATCGCATTCGAGTTTCCCTCGACACCAACCTTGCGCTCATTAGGGAAGACGCGCTGGACGAAGAACGCCCGTGTCGTGACCCGACCGACTGGCATCGGAGGGATATCGATGATAGCGGAATGCAGTACCCCTTCGACGGCATCAGAACCGGCGAGGTCAATCGGTTCCCACACGCTTTGCTGGAGATCAAACTGCGGGGCAGCGCACATCATGTCGAGTGGGTCAACGAGCTCATGGTCTCCCATCTTGTCAAGGAGGCGCCGCGCTTCTCGAAATTCGTCCACGGTGTCGCTCAGCTATTTGAGGACCATGTCAATAGCTTCCCCTTCTGGTTGAGCGAACTGGAGAATGACATCCGACGCGATCCCGAAACAGCCTTTAAAGAAGAACAGGAACGGCTTGCAAAGCGTGCCGAGGATGATATGGTCGTCGGAAGCTTCCTGGGCAACCGAGCAAGTCCTACCGTGCGCCCACTGGTTGGATCCCCGGTTACCATGTTCTCGGAACTGGGCTCCCCAGCGCGGACAAGACAGCCCTCGCAACCTGTACCACGGCCGAGCAGGCCTACCATACAGGAAGGAGAAGGCCGCACATTGCCCGAGGAGAGTGCTCCGGGAGAAACGCAGCCGATAACGTCGTCCCGCTTGGCCGCACTCTTCCCGTCTTTTCCCATCTCGCGATCCAGCCGCACGCATCGACAGTCGGTTGTCCTGCCACCTGGCGTGCGTGAACCCGTCACCTGGATCAAGGATTCGGGCCCTGTCCGTGTGGAGAGCAAGGTATATCTTGCCAACCAACGAACCTTTATCAAGTGGCTGCACGTCAGTATCCTGCTTTCTTCTCTGTCTCTCGGTTTGTACAATGCTGCGGGCAAACACAACGATATTGCTCGCGCCTTGTCCATTGTCTACACTTTTTTCGCCTTGTTCGCCGCCGCTTGGGGATGGTACATGTATGAAAAGCGGTCCCGGCTAATCCGGCAGCGGAGCGGACGTGATCTGGACAACACATTTGGTCCTATTGTCGTGTGTATTGGTCTGGCGATTGCCTTGGTGCTGAATTTCGCCTTCAAGGTAAGTCTGATCGGTTCGGAGATCTGAATACTGGGACTGACATGAAGCAGTATTCGGCTACTATGAAGAGGATCAGGGAGCAGCAGCCCGGCGTTGACACACCCCCTATGTTCAACGTTTCATTTACTCCAGTGGAACATCCGGACACCTGGCGCTTGGTCAACCAGGGTGGACAAGGAATGTAAATGCACGTCTTTACAATGCTTGACGCGAGTATGACTGTGATAGCCTGTATTGAGTCGCTGTACATCCAAAAGTAACTGAACGAATATATATATGCATGGTTCATATGCGAGCGGTTGTCGATGATTGTGATGATTAATTGCCTATATTCTTTTGTACCTTCTTATTTGTGAAGTTGACAATGGTTGTAAGGCAATGTTTACAAGAAGGGCACAGCAGACATGCAAGGTCATATGGCTATGCTCTGATATTTTCCTTTCTACTCCGTATGTTGTTGAATACTCAGCATGAGTTGGTCTAACATTCGGGCTTCGCATCACATCCTTTCCTTAAGCTTATTCTGCTCACTTATCCATTCGCAGTCGTTATGTCATAACAGTGTAGTTTTACAGCCACTGCTGTCTGTCTCTGCTTGACATTGTTCTTCTCTTTGGTGTAAGCGGCAGTCTTGGCCAGCTGTTCTGGCGTATAGTCGGCAATGAAGGCTTCTTATCACTACCTTCTGGAGGGCTCCGCGATATTTGTAGATGATGCTCCCGAGGACTTCAGCTGTGGTGAGCTGTTTTAAACCAACCGATGGTGGGAGGAGGACATGTGCCAATCCAGCACAGAATGTAAAATGGGTAAGACTGAACACTTCAGCGAGCTTTTGCTCAAGAGGACACGGCGCAACTGAACCGTGGATTAATCCAGGACGTCGACCGGACAATGGTATTCCAACATATGGCAAGGGATAAGCGCATGGATGTCGGTAGCATCTTTGTAAGACATCTTGTTAGCATTGCGGGGTGCTGTAGCCTTTATGCAGGAGTAGGACTTTGTCTCCTTATAGTTCCCCGGATTTCCTTTCTTGGCTGATGATGTCAGGGCGGAGATCAGCAGTGTCAAGCAGTAAGTGGACAAGGTGCGACCGACAAGACTGCAATGGCTACGACGGATGATGAGAATATATTATATACACTAGATTAGGTCAGAGAATCCCTCATGATCAACAGTATAACCAAATACTTGTAATCAATCAGAATAGATCAATATGACCCGCGAGCACGCAGGAAAGCTGCTGACAAATCATCTTCAAAGTAAAGCCAAACAAATATCTACCTTACCTCAGTTACAGAGTACCAGAATAATATAAAGCTATAATTCATAGGACGCACTCTCTTCATTTTAGACCACTGCCGCTGCTACTGACCTCAACTTCGGACATCATGACCAATATCAACATCCAAATCATCTCCGACACCGTCTGTCCGGTACGTACCCAGTATTCCACCTCAATCCCTAAGTCTAACCCTCTGTAAGTGGTGCTACGTCGGCTACCGCCGTCTCTCCCGGGCCATCACAGCCCACAAAGCCATATACCCATCCGACACCTTCACCCTCAGCTGGCACGCCTTCTACCTGAACCCGGCCTCCCCGGGGTATCCCGGCGTCGACAAGCGCGAGCTCTACGCCTCCAAGTTCGGCGAGGGCCGAGTCGCGGCGATTTTCTCGCGCCTGGCGGCCGCGGGCGAGACCGACGGCATCGCGTTCAAGTTCGGCGGCAAGACGGGGAATACCCGTGATTCGCACCGGGTACTTTGGTATGCGGGCTTGAAGGAGAAGGAGGCGGGTGCCCGAGGGGGTGCGGCAGCGACTAACGGGGACGCAAGCAAGGAAAAGGTGGGTGGGCTGCAGACGAGGGTCGCTGAGCAGTTGTTCCGCGCCTACTTTGAGGAGGAGAAGAATATCACGGATCGGAAGGTGTTGGTTGATTCTGCGGCGGCGGCGGGATTGGACCGTGGGGAGGTTGAGAAATTTTTAGAGTCGGGCGATGAAGGAGGAAAGGAAGTTGACCTCGAGGCCGAACGAGCGCGACGTCGCTTGGTCACTGGGGTCCCGTATTTCACTGTGCAAGGGCAATATGCCATCGAGGGCGCGGATGAGCCGGAGACCTTCCTGGAGGTGTTTGAGAAAGTGAAGCAAAGCTCTTAATCTAGGAAATCTCTAGAATGCTTATTGAACACGTCTAATGATGCAGAGTATGCATAAACTAGGCCGCGTTAGGGAGCCAGGTTAAATCACATCACATATCATAAGAGCTAGACTGGAAAGACCACATTTCTAGCGAACATACTTCGAGCAAGAGTTGAGCACTGATGGCATCAAGTACAAGTCCACCTCAACGCCATTCCATGCGAGCTGCACAAGGACATCGTTGATTGGAGATAAAACAACTCATCACAGAAACTCCCGCTATCCATGACACACCTAAACAAGGATACCACAAGGGATCTTTCAATGATAATACAAGGTTGATGAAAAAGACAGGAAAAGGTCACATCACAGAATCATCACATTGGCAACCGCGAAATACGAATCATAGCAAGGAGGGTTCATAAATCAAGCGTAGAAGACTGGCGAATTTGGAAAGCCCAACCGAAGGGTACCAAGCGACGGCTTCATCAGTCGAATCAATAAGTGGGGGCCTGGCTCAGTTCAAAGTCAGGAATATGGTCAAACCAATCGGTATCAGGATTGTAGCGATAGGCCTTAAAGTCCACGCCGTAAGGCTTGGGCTCGAGCATGTACAGCATTCCTAGAGGCACGTCCAGGTCGGCAACTTCATCCCGCTTCAGTCCACGGAAGTAAGCGAGCAGAACACGCGCCACCGATCGATGGGTGACAATCAAGACGTGGTCCGTCATTCGCTCTACCTCGATGATCACAGCGCGAAGGCGGTTGATGACGTCCAGATACCCTTCGCCTCCAGGGCCGGGATAACGATAGAAGAGTTTGTTCTTCTTGCGGATCGCGTACTCTTCGGGATACTTCTCGCGAATCTCGTCGTACGTCATGCCTTCCATCTCTCCAGCATACAGCTCATCCAACATTTTCATCTGTTTAACATCGTACTCATCTTCGTTGAATCCTTCGACCGTCTGGACCGAGCGCCGCATCATTGATGACCACACGCAGAAGTTACGCGGCCGATCTCTTGGAATGTAGGAAGGGTTGGGAGGCGTACTGTCACCGGGACGTGGGGGGAAGTGCCGCAGCATATTCTTCTGTTGCTGTAACTGTTCCCATTGATGCCGTTGATAATCGATGAAACGGGTCAAAGCTTTGGCATAACGGCGCCCGTTTTCGCTAATTTCGGAATCGCCTCCGATCCGGCCCAGCTGGTTGTCCTTACTCTCGCCGTGACGTGTAATCCAGATCTGGCGCGGAGAGAGGTTGAAATTCAAGAGATAATAGACGACCTGCGAGGAAAGAAAGCCATGGGTTTGATGAGAGACGATTTTGCGTCCGACATCGATCATTCGGATATACGCCATGCTGTGCTTTTCTTCATACTCTCCAAGAGGGACGTAGGACTTTTCGTAGAGGGCTACACGCTTCTTGAAATCCTCCAACGACTTCACGGGGTCCTGACCTTTGTAGTCCGGGCCTGATAGCTTCAGACGCATGTTGGCTTCCAGTAGCTCGGGATCCACACAGCTGCTCTCTAGGAACAAGACACCAAGCTCAGGGCCAGCAACTTGGCGAATGTGGTCGACGATCAATTTGCGGCGCTCGAGGGTACTGTTGGTGGCATCGAGGATACCCACACTGCCGCCCTGCACCAGGATATAGTCTAAGAGCTCATCCAGGGTATCCAGGGCAACCTGTTCACGCAGCTTGACAGCACGCTGATTCTGTGGGTCAAAGAACGATGCCGATTGATCGATTGGCTCCGGTGATGCTTCCGTGACCGCCTGCTGGTTGTCCGGTCCCGCATCGATAGAATTTATGATCGTGCTGCCCTCCTGTTGCATAGAGGGATCTTCTTCCTGCCCATTGACAAGGATCTTAGCGGGAACGACCGGTGGTGGGAGGCTGTTGATTTCCGGGGGCGAGGTAGCAGCCTCAGGAGGCGAGGTTTCAGTCTTAGAGGGCTGTGTGTTCATCGTGCCCACGCTCACGCTGAGACGTCGCACAGAATCCACGAGATCCTTATGCACAGACGCACGCTTGTCACGAGGGCCCATGGCTTTGGCCGGAGAAGGAGACTTGCCAGCCGCGACACGACGACGTTCTCCAACATTGAAGATCTCGGTATCATGCTGCAGCCAGTTCAGGTAGCGAGCCAGCTTCTTCGTAACATAGCTCTTGCCTCGGGCGGGAAGGCCGACCATGACAATCACCAGCTTGGAGCCGAGATCTCTCTGAGCGATACGTCCATCGGGAGACACTTTGGACTTGGTCAGACCTGGGATATCGAGAGTGGTGGCACGGACCCGACTTGGGGTCGACACCTGGCTAACGCCATTGCTATATTCAGCATTATTGTTAGTACGAAGCACGTTCTCACAGAATCGATCCAGGCGGAGAAACCAGATTGATACAATGAAGATATGATCCAAGACAAATTAAAAGCAGATAATAACAAAGTCTTAGAACGACATGTGCAAATGAAACATAGTTCGGCTATACAAGCAAGGTATGTTTGGGGGAATGATAGATCCGCCACGAGAACTGCGGATCAGGCACCCCAAACAAAGTGGCTTTTGGGCTGCAATCTGCACGATCTAGAATTCGAAACGACCCGAGGTCCAGATCAAGAAAAGAAAAACGCCATCAAATCATAGGAAATCATTGGAGGAAACGAAAAGGGAAACATACATCTGTGGAGACGGAGGTGCGGTAGAAATCGGAGTGTCTGTTAGGGCGAACCCGACACCGTCCTTAGACGCACGCGATCCCTTGTGGGCATCGGAATGCAGTTCGTTCCCTAGCGCTCGTCCGACTAAAGTCTTCGGCGGCATAAGACTGGCGTCTTTCCCCGTCCCGTTCTTATTAGAACCCGCATGATTGTTTCCATTCGATGTGACACCGTTTCGCTGATGTTCAGGCGACGAGGCCGACGTCATGATCGCGGAACGCGCAATGTCTGAATGTTGCTGTGCCATCCCCGCAGAACAGCAGGGATGCAAAAGGGAGGGGAAGAGAGGAAATTTAAATAAGACAAAGATGAGGTTTCAGGGTTGTGGCTAACAAACGAGGGTTTCTTATCTTGCGAGAAATGTGAGAAGCAGCTTGGAATGCACCCGGATCGATCAGGCCTGAGTTAGAGGAAGTTAAAGCGAGGGGTGCAAAGAGAGAGGGAAAAACAAGTGGTGGGTGGGCGGAAGCAGCAATAATACCAGGTAAGGTAACGAGTCAAGCAACGGCAAACAGAACGTCACTACTATCGACGAACTGAATTCACTGCTGTGAGGGAGAGATGTCCGTGACAAGAAGTTTACAAAGGACAGTCAACAACGGTCACTTCAGCATATACAGAGTGTGCACCGTCCAGATTTATCCTGCCGCTGAAAGAGCAGTTGTTCCCATTCAAAAGTCAGATAATCCGTGGATGGCCAGGAAGCTCCGGCTGATTGGATGCGGGTGCGCCGGCAAGCCAGCTCTCAAGGCAAGGACAGGACAGGGCAGAACGTGATCAGACTATGGATCAGAATGGCACTTTCGAGAAGCAAGAAAATAGTAGGTAGTCAGATGTGTTCTCTGATCACAGCGACCGGGAAAAGTTATATTGTCGGTCTACCTATTCTTTTCCCTGATGAAGTCACTTCTGGAGTCTTGAGGATAACAGTGGATCTTCGGAAGGCCGATCACCGCCGCAATGGATGAATGATGTCAAATTATGTCAACTCAAATCAGCTAGTTAATCATTTATCGTAAGGCTGTGAGAAAAGAATATAAATAGTCCTCGACAGCCCTACAGAAAAACATCCGTTCTAATCATGGTTGCTGTCGTGTTGAGACGCTCTGTTCACCCATGTGCATAATCGGCCATAACAAAAGCGGGAAAGGCTTGGCTTGGGCTTGCGATGGATGTACGGGCAAGTTCAGAATGCTTGGCTAGGTAAGGATGCGAGGGAAGAGGCTGATCCTGTACGGAGTGCATGATCCAGGGATAGGCAATTTCGCCGGCTCATTATGCTGACAAGTAGAAAAAATCCCCGTGGGCTTTCGAGTGTACGCCCGCAATTGCATGACCAAATTGACGTCCGCCTTCCACCACGGAAATTTGGTATTTGAGCTTCCGACCGATGATAATCTACGATAACTTATGGCCAGAGTGTAAAGCTACTCGAGGAGCAATGTCACATCATCGCAGTCGTGATTGCTACTGACCTGATTGTCAGCTCGCCGCACCCTCCCGATGAAGCAGCACCTAGCTCGTTATCTAACAGGGATCGAACTATCAAAGTTCGAGCCCGACGTGTCTAGATGACTGCCTTAGTGCAGCCCCATCCAGAATCTAGACCATTCAGCATTTCGAAATCGCCCCATTGCTGACCCAATGGTTTAGGTTGCATGCCTCCCTTGCTCCTCACTCGGATTCCGTCCACCACTCAGCATTGCAGCTCAGCGAGGGTTACCAGAAGCCGCGAGGCAGCTTGGCCAGTTGCCAGTCCTCGTAATATCCTGCCCTCTCAACGTTCAGAGGCTGAAGGTGGGTTCAGGTAGCGTCCCTCAGAAGGACCATGCTTGCCGTCCTTCCGTGTCGGGCAGGGATGACAGCGAGCCTACTTGTATCACACAAAGTGCCTTGTGTCCGACGTGATGCATGTCCTTTTGGGCTTTATTGTCCGTTGGACATCTCCTTGGCAGCCTTGGCAGTTCCAAGTGGCATCACTGGATCAACTTGGAAGTTCATTGTCTCCGCGGTCGCCCCGTCGGTTCACCTTCCGCTCCGATCGTATAAATTGCGAAAAAGTACCGGTTGAGGGTGAAGCAAGCAGTCACATTCTGCGGGATTCTTGGCGCTTGGCAGTCACGCAGGGGGGGCTCCAAAGTTGCCGACGCACGTCGTTCTCCAGTTAGGTGGATTGATAGAGGTTAGGTTACGCGACGCCCCTTACTGTCCGCTGCCCTGGACTTATCGGCCCAGCCGCACAGTCAGCGCGATGAGGGTCGCATACGCAGCCACACTCAGGGCTGTAAGGACCAGCACTGCATTCCCACTCGTCTTGAATTTGTGGCGATGAACCCCGTCTTCTCCGAGTTCGGAAAAGAATTGGCGGTTTCCCTGCTGACGACGGAAAAGACCGATTATGAGTACGCCCGTTCCGTAGATAGCAAAGAGAGCTCCGGTGCTGTAGAATTCACTGGTGAAGATCTTGAGGACAACGAGGGCAAATGAGAATTGTGACAGTGCTGTTCGGACATAGGCGCCCTCAAAAGTCCGTTGCGCGGCTCGTACTTCAATAATCTCATCCGATGTTAGAGCGACCGTCCGGGCACGGTGCATCCGGAGACGATAGCGGTCAGCTGCGCGACGCTGGTACACGTCAGAATCATAGCACAAGACAGCGGCGTAATACAAAGTCAAACGATGCTTATGAACATGGCCAAACTAAGTGAAGGAAATTGTATGCTAATTCCAGGGATGCACAGGACGTACCTCGAACATAGCGACGTGTCAGGCAGGGTTGGATTGTATGAACCCGCTAATTTCAGTGAAACAGGGACAGCAAACTGTAGAGCGACAAACCACAACGGAGTTGATAATAGCTGGGCTATTCGACTGCCCAATCCTATTATCGAGCTCTTTGCCTTATTCTAAAGATACACGATACTCCAATTTTAGCTGGAAGTTGAGTCCCGAGAGTAGGTTGAATGAACTCCAGAAGTTTCCGTGAAGAGAAAACGTCACCTTCGAAGCTCACGTGGATCCCCCCGAGCAAAGACGGCCCCATATGGAAGAGAGAGTATATGTTCCCTTCCCTGTTAAGGGCTAGCTCAACACGAATTCTTGCCATCCGAATTCAGCAATGGAATGTGTTCATATCTTGTAACTCTTCGAATCTGAACAAGTATCTTCTTCTACCATACTGGCCTTTAATCTCCTATGATCCTATCATTGTTATTTTGTTTAGTTCCAACGTAGTCCTCATCTCATTTCTCCACCAATAATCCAAGGGCCTTCTCTAAAGCGGCCGACAAACAGGACAAACACCAACCCCAGTGTCGGCTTTCGACTTTGCCCAATGCAGTAATGTGCAATCGCCGGTTCTACCCCAATCTTCTTCAGCCAAATGACTTGTTCTTTTTCGATGGGATTGATGGAGCTGCCCCCACGCCCCCACGTCGGCATCTTGTCCGAACGACTGGATGGGGACCCCGTAAATTCGAATATGGTGGCTTTGATAACTTGGACCATCGGACAACAGATGTATATCTGCTAACTAGGTAGCCTGTCGGGTACAATTCCACCGACTTTGTCTTTTCCTTTTCTTGTCGTGGCCATTTCTCCTCCTTTGTCCATATTTTTGATCTTCACGCAATCGCAGGAGTTGTGATTAGCACTCCGTCAACAGCATCAAGATGGGGAAGGTATTTGACGCTGCAGAAGGTACATTACACCTTAGACATCCATCGAGAGTTCCTCGTCGATGTTCTGTCAATTGGCTGGAAAATGACGGCTAACCATCTCATCGTAATGCTCAGTCGGGAAACATAATACCCCCGACAGTTGTTGGGTGATTTTGTACGGAAAAGTGTACGATGTATGTCTCCTTCAGCATTTATCCTCTCATTGAGATTGGTTCGTTTTGATTGACACAACCTCCAGGTCACAGACTTTCTTTCGGAACATCCTGGTGGTGCCAAGATCATTCTCAAGCTTGCCGGCAAAGATGCTACTGAGGAATACGATCCCATCCATCCTCCAGGCATCCTCGAGGAGAATCTCAAGCCTGAGGCATTGCTAGGAACCGTCAACCCAGATACGTTACCCAAGATACAGGCAGAGCCTTCCCCAGCGGTAGCCGAGGAGAGCAAAGGGCAGGTCCCCATGGAAGCACTCCTCAACATGGACGATATTGAGCAAGTAGCCACAAAGAACGTCAGCAAAAAGGCCTGGGCCTACTATTACTCCGCATCCGATGATAAAATCACCAAGCGGTTCAATACCGAGGTCTATAGATCCATCATTTTGCGACCAAGAGTGTTTATCGACTGCACGAAATGCGACTTGGATACGTCTTTTCTTGGACACAAGCTGGGAATGCCAATATATGTGGCACCTGCTGCTATGGCTCGCCTGGGTCACCCAGCAGGTGAGGCAGGCATTGCAGAGGCGTGCCGCAGCTTCGGAGCCATGCAAATCATCTCCAACAATGCATCCATGACACCAGAGCAGATTGTCAAGGACGCGGCTCCGGATCAGGTCTTCGGATGGCAAATCTATGTTCAGATCGACCGCAAGAAGAGCGAAGCGATGCTGGCACGCATCAATAAGCTGAAGGCGATCAAGTTCATCGTTCTCACCCTTGATGCTCCCGTTCCTGGTAAACGAGAGGACGACGAGCGAGGCAACAACGTTGCTGCTTCAATGCCCGTTCCCAGTGCTGCGAAAGCGGCAGACAAAGCCGCGGATGGTACTCCGAATGTGAGCCAACCTGGTGGTGTTGGAAAGCAATTATTTGCCGGAACGGACCCAACTCTCACTTGGAAGGATACTTTACCGTGGTTGGCTAAGCACACAGATTTGCCTATTGTTCTCAAGGGTCTCCAAACACATGAGGACGCCTACATTGCGTCGCTTCACACTCCGCAAGTGAAGGGTATCATCCTATCGAATCACGGTGGCCGAGCTCTTGACACCGCTCCTCCTGCGGTCCATACTCTGTTAGAGATCCGGAAATACTGCCCTGAGGTCTTCGACAAGCTCGATGTTTGGGTAGATGGTGGCATCCGGCGCGGCACGGATGTTGTGAAGGCCCTTTGTTTAGGTGCCAAAGCTGTAGGAATCGGACGGCCTGCCCTTTGGGGCTTGGGAGCCGGTGGCGTCGATGGTGTTAAACGTACACTGCAGAGTATGTTCTACCCTCAGGATAATCAGAAGCAGGTAGGCTGACATCTTTTCCAGTCCTTGCCGACGAAACCAAGACTTGCATGCGGCTGCTTGGTGTCGAAAGGGTAGAGGATTTAGGACCACAGCACGTAAGTTGATCTTCCCACGATCTCCAGATCTGACGTCGGGACGTTGAGGGTTTCCTTTCAGCCCGGTACTGACCTTGACTAGATCAATACCCGAGTCGTCGAGCAACAGATTTATGATGGGCCTTCTGGCCTAGATTCCATTCGGAGCGTTTTCCGTGCAAAGCTCTAGTTTAGAACATCTTAATGACCTTTTCGCCTCTTAATGCATGCTCGCTACTTGTGATCCGCGACCTGTACAAATACAAGTTCAAACGAGTCACCCATACCTTCGAAATGCTGCATGTTAAAGAACCGCGACCAAACCTCGCTCCGTAGAACAGTACAAGTATAGGCGCCGGTTTATCATGCTAGCCAATCGCTGCACATTTTGTCTGTTGACTACTGCTGATGTATGAGTCGAATTTCCGTGATTGCTCTTAAGAGTAGGTTGCTTACAGTTGCCGATTGGTTTACAGCGATCCCATGTTCTGGACCGTTTCACTGTTGACGCCTCTGGCTGGAGTTGAACATGCTCATTCATATGTTTCTCTTTCTGATCGCTCCAGTTCTAAGCCACAGGGAACAAGCACTTCAGCCAACCTTCCCCAAACCAGTTCCGATCCTTCTGCCAGCCCTTGACCACGAGATCTCTTCCAAGCTTGACCACCCCTTCAACTTGATCATTGGTTCCCCAGCCGGGAACGGTACTGCCCAAGCAAATGAAGTGAACGCCGATATGAATGGCGACGCGGAAAGCCATATCTTCATCCATCGGGCCGTAGCCGTCAAGCAGCCCTTCAATGAGCCAGACTCCTGCGTCGATGTTCTTAAAATGCTTGAGCTGGTAGAGCTCGGCCACCATCTGGCCCAGATCGAGCGCTCGGGAACCGCAGTGGCATAATTCCCAGTCCGTCACGAAGAGAGGAATATCATTTTGCTGATCCAATGCGGTGCTTGGTATTAAAACACTGGTCTCATTAATCTCATCGAACGTGCTCCAGGTAAACAGATATATCAACTTACTTTCCTGACCAAAAGTCTCCGTGAATTACTCCAAACTCCTTCCCATCTTTCCGGCTCAGCTCCGCCGCTGCCATGCCCCTGACTTCGCCGAGGATATGCTGGCTTTCTTTGAGCAAAGTTGGAAACTGATCGACCATCTTAACGAGATTGTCATAGTTGATCATGAACTTGATATCGCGCATGGCCTCATTCTTCTCCATCGTCTTGACCAGATCTTTCTGAGACTCTTCCGAGGCCCAAGTGTGGAAAGAGAGCAGCCATTTTCCCAACGCACGGCCAATAGACGCGGCCAGTTCGCGAGAGACATTTTGCGAGTTCGTGGGAAGGAGCATGAAAGATTTTAGGTCCAGCGCTCCGGGCAGGTCTTCGTGGATCTGAGTATTGGTGTCATGGTTGAATTGAACCAGGCGAGGGGTCTTGACTGTGCAGCTGGTATTATTGTCGGTGTCCGTCTCGGTTGTAGCGGGGAAGTCATTCAAGGCTTTTAAGATAGTCTCTTCGAACAGCTTTGGCTTTGATCAACACAAGTACCGTAGCGTCTTTGTTCGTAAACTTACGCAGCGATCTGTAGTCAGCTTGAAGTCTCGCTTCGAAGCAACAAAGTCCTCTCCGTGTTTGATGATAATCGTTTTCGTCCCATCCCGGAGTGGCCTAGCTAGAATGCCTCGATAGACGAAGTTGGCCGTTCCTCCGCTGAGCGGGGTGAGAGAAGAGCACTCGTAGGGGGTCTGTGAGAGCTCCTGCGAGACGAGTGTGGAGATATCCTGATTTTTGTTCTCGGACATGACTGTGGTGTATAGATAACCTGAGGATGTTTCAAATATATATGTTGCTGGTTGATCACAGCTCGACTTCTAAAGAATGCAACTTGGTGATTGATTCGATTGAAATTTCAATATCTGTCAGTAAGTATGATTGTATCTATATATCACTCAATAACCCACTCAATACAATCCACAACATATTTGCGCCAATAAAATGCCCACAGTCATATGAAGCTTTAGGTAGTCGACGGCGGGGACCGTTTTGGGAAAACTTTCGTTCGCCAAGACACCTCGTGTTCACGTTCGAAACGTCCCCTGGAAAGAACCTCATAGAAGACACTACGACCTTAGCAGCCTCATGCGAGGGCAAGAGGCAAAATGCAAATACAATGTCTCGGATTTCGATTCAATCGCTAGTCATATCTGCATAAGGCATGGTCACGTTTTCGATCATTGCTATGATAAACAAAGATGCCACCATCTGCCACGATCGCAGGCCAACAGAGCCAACAAAGTCAATAAGCCAACGGACTCCAATTCTGACTCAGGGAAGATACGCGTCCGGGTTGATGTACTCATCGAAGATCTTCTCGTACTCTAGGTCTCTTGGCGGCAGCTGAACCGGGGTCACAGAGGTCTGTTGCAGTCAGCTTCAAGGTTTCTAACCCATGTCGAGTTTGCATGGTAGACTTACCTTGGGCCTGAAGTAGTTCTTTCTCCACGCCTCTTCCTGACGAGCCCTCGCGCGCAGTATTTCCAGGACATCGTCGTTATGCTCAGACGCCGCTACTTGCAGGTACACTTGCTTGTAGTCGGTTATCATGTAGCCGGGAATGCAGTTGATCAGCATCTGGAGTATAGTCGGATGGCCGATCCGGCAAGCTTGCAGGATCAAACCTCTGTGGAAACGCTTGTTTTTGGTGAGCATGTCAGTGACCCCCATCTCCAGGAGAGCGCGCACAATGATCGGGCGTTTGGCACGGATATACTTGAGGATTTCGACATATCCGTGCAATTTTATGTTCATGGTCTGAAGAAGGCACTTGGCGACTTCCAAGTTCTTCAGATGGTCCGCCCAATCCAGTGCAGTGTAGCCATGCTCAGTTTTGAGATTGATGTCGGCTCCCAAGCTCAACAGGCGCTTGACTTCGGCCATGTCCTTTTCTAAGATTGCATGGTGCAGGTTGACGTGGAGGGCATGCCAGTACCTAGGGTCGTCCTGATCGAAGCCGATCTCCGGGTCGGTTTCGTCTGTACACTAGTTAGTCAATCACGGCCAATCTCATCATCAAGGCTGCCTTGCCTCATGCCTCCTTGATGTCTTCGGAGAACTGGGAAGTCGACTTACAGGTGGCCATGTCAAAAGCACTGAGGGCAGGTATCCTGCGCTCTTGACCTTTGTGAAGGATCCTGATTCAAAAAAGGCAGTCGCATCAACACAAGGTTTGTCTTTATCTATCTCGTAATACGGGGAGATACCTCTGAAGCTCGCCCGGCTTCAAATGCCCCAGTAAGGGGTCCGGTGAAGCTGCGCAGGAGAGTTGGAAGGCTGATAAGGATATTCACCTGCAGGTCTGGACATTGAACACAGATGAAGCTTGAGAGCAGAATTTTGCAACGGAAAAGATGCATTTCGTTTTCGTGTGTGTGAAGGCGTGCTAGTCGTCTCGGCGATGCGCAACGACATACAGATCCTTTAGGGCTCACGTTGGGAGAAACATAAAGAGACTTACAGACAAGGGGACTACGATCACACCCTTTCCCATAATGTGAATTACGATGGTCGTCCGGATAGATAACCTTCTGTATCCGTCCATACTAGAAGATATTTTGCTTATGAGATCTATATCACCGAGTAGCATCATTGAGTAGCTGTTATATACGTCCTCTGTATATCCCGGCAAGCTAGGACAGCCGGTAGAGGCAACCAATAAGCGGTACATCATATTCCGTCCAATGTCAGTACCATTATATGTAAGATCAGCAGCATCTGGACTGCGTCTCTGGATTATTTGTTGGTCGATGTTTGACAATATAAAGTCACGTGATACAACATACGCGGCCGCCAGTGGTGCAACCACCCTTTCGGATGTTGATAGTGAAATCATGTTTGTAATCCAAGTTGTGAATGAGCTGTATGCTATGTCATTAACATGAACTAACTGTTCCTGCGTTTTTGTGTGTTTGGGATCGACTATGCCATTGATATGTTCGCCCCGAGGCGGAAAGTAGCAGATACACGGTGGTCCATGTAGGCCCAAAAAATGTTTAAGAAGCTTCCCTCGACGTCGCCCTCTTGAATCGAGGACAGAGGACTGATACTCTAAGCCGCTTACTTCACGACCCAGTTTAATGCCTTAACGTTGACAGAGACTTCGAGTCATTCAGATTTCGAGATGGGAATAAGAAGAGAGGGGTGAAAGAGGAAGTTCTTCCCCCCAACACCTCCACCATCAAGCCGGACCCCCCCCCTCTCTTGCACTGTCGGGCCCCTCCGCCCCCTCACCTCAACCTCCTTCGTTTATATCTGTTGAAGGCTCCTCTTCTCAAGAAAATCCATGCCATTGTGATCAGTTCTGCATTTATCTTATTCACCACGCCTACCTTGTGGCTCAAGTTCTCGGCTTCAAAGCTGGGGCCCCGGTGTCTCCCGTCGACCAGCAGATCAAGCACTCTCGTCCCTCGATCCTGCTCCACTGTACCTCGAAGCTTGGCTGCACTGCCAAGTAGAGTCTATTCAAGCTTACTGCTTTCGAACGAAATTTCCTCTCGCTTCTTTTCGACCTCTTCTCGACCTCTGTACGACACGATGAACAACAACACCACCCCTTCGCCTAGTCCCGGCCCTGCGGCGAAGACTTCCGCCAGTCCCAAGCCCAATGCCTCGGCAACAGCAGGTACCAAGAGAAAGCGAAGCGCACCGGGGAAGTTTTATGCAGTCAAGGCGGGCTATCAGCCTGGCATCTACTATGAATGGAATGACTGCTTGACTCAAGTGACGGGATACAAGGGGGCGGTCTGTAAGTGCCGAGAGATTTGTCTGCCCTGCTAAGCGCGCAGCTTGAGCTAATACCCATTGTGTCCAATAGTCCAAGCTTTCCCAACCTACGAGGAAGCAAATGCTTTCCTTACAGGGACGCAGCTCCCAGGTGCCCGTGGTGCTACTCCTTCGAGTTCGGAGCCAACAAGATTCTACGGCATCCAGCGAGGACGCGTCCCCGGTGTATACACAGATTGGGCCAGGGCGCAGGAACAAATCAAAGGGTTTGCACGCCCTCGTTACAAGAAATTCTCCACGCGAGAAGAGGCGGAGGAATTCGTCAGAATGGAGCAGGGAGCGGGAGCGGGAGCGGGAGCTACCTTTGCCGGAGGTACTGCTACGTCGCAGACATTGCCCGGACCGCCAGGTCTTACGGATGAGATACCGAAGGACGAGCAGGGGAACATCTTGGAACCGGGCACTGGTCCATTACCGCCAGGCGCGGAGGATGGATTCGATCCCAATGTGCTTTTGGACCCGGCCACAGGAAAGGTGGTTTACAAAACCAAGGAGCAAAAATCCGCAACCAAGACGAGGCCGATTGGTCCTCCAGGGATGTTGCGTATCTACACCGACGGCAGTGCGCTGAAGAACGGTAGGGACACGGCAGCGGCAGGCGTCGGAGTCTTCTTTGGGCCCGGAGATACAAGGTTTGTCCTCAGCATTCTCCATAGTTTCTACGGTAAATTGCAATGACCCGGAAAATTTCCACTGACACGCCTTCTTCCCAGCAGAAACGTCTCGGAGCCATTAAGAGGCAACCGGCAGACTAATCAGCGTGCGGAACTTACTGCAATTCTTCGAGCTCTGGACATCGCTCCTCGGCATCGGGACGTCACCATCTTCACAGATAGTCGTTATGCGATAGATTGTGTGACTGTATGGTTTGTCAAGTGGCGGAAGAATAACTGGTTGACTGCAGATCAAAAGCCGGTCGAGAATAAGGATTTGATCGAGTCAATCTTGGTCAAGATCGAGGAACGCAATGAGCTCAAAGTCAAGACTCTATTTGAATGGGTCAAGGGACATAACCGCGATCCGGGCAACGAAGCTGCTGACCGTCTTGCAGTTAGTGGCGCTCGAAGGGGAGTTTCGGAGAAAGCAGCAGCTCTGGAAGCAGCACGAGATATCCCGGATGAGGTTCTTGACGAAGATTTCTAGGCTGGTAGATCTGAGAAACATGTTGTGAACATGTCTGTGATCTGAAGTTCTGATGGGTATATTTGAATGTACATTCCGCATCCCATGAAGGGAGGATGCGACAAAACATCATATATCCTTTATGTAGCCCTATCCATCTATCTCCTTTGTCAACTATCTTAGGCATGCCTCCAAAGTCCATCCTTATAGGCCATGGCAGACTCCAGTATTTCCGAGACCGGGCAGCACCGGCCATTCCTCCAGCATGTGATTCGCTCGCTGCTATTTCCTCCCCACTCACTCTCACTCTCTTTCTTGGCGGGTGTTTTCTTCTTCGAATCCTTCCCCTCAGCCGTATCTATCGACTCTTTTCCTTATCCTGAGTGGACTGAAACCTCTGCTTCTCGGTTGAGCTTTTATGGTTGCTTGCAACGTCCTTCATCTTTCCTCGTTCAGGCACGTAGACTTGAGTCCCAGAGTGCGGATACCAGGCCTATCGCCAAACATCTACATGATTTGGAAGAAGATTGTGGGAAAACTCATTTATATTACTATGATTGAATAACACGTGCTGGTAATTCATGAGATTCAACTATCTCTTCTGATTTATTGGAGCATCATTATCACGTTTCTGCTGTCAAACCTGCCCACGCTGTGACACCGCTTGGCCGCATTCCGCACGATAAGCCGGACTAGCGATTTGTGGTAGATTGACAGGCAATAGTTAACGCATAGAGTCGAAGCTGCATGCAAGGGGCTACGAGCAGCCATGCCTACTCTCTCACTGATCAACTTCAACATCGTCTGTGCAACATTGGGCGGGTTTATCTCCGTCTTCGGATTGGTGTCCTATTTGTTCAAGGAGAGGTTTTATTTGTCTGAAGCATGTTCGTGGGATGCCCTTCCTTCTAGGACAACAGATGCATTGCAATTAGTACACTGTGACTGACGGGCAATACGCAGTAATCTCTCTATTGGCGGGGATTGTCTTCTCCCCCCATGCGGCCAATTTCATAAGGCCCAAAGAGTATGCTCTAGGTTCGGAGCAGAACCTAGAGGAAATCACTCTGTATTTCACCAGGCTCGTTCTTGGGGTCCAGCTGGTACTGGCCGGAATTCAACTTCCGAAGCGCTACTTGCAGATAGAATGGAAGAGCCTGTCGCTTCTCCTGGGTCCAGGAATGGCCGCCATGTGGATGTGTAGCAGCTTGGTGATCTGGGCTATGATCCCCAATTTCCAGTTCCTCCACGCGCTGATAGTCGGTGCCTGCATCACTCCAACCGATCCCGTTCTCTCCAACTCCATCGTGAAGGGAAAATTCGCGGACAAAAATGTTCCCCGTCCTCTGCAGAGAATCATCGTTGCCGAGTCGGGAGCAAACGATGGACTTGGTTACCCATTTCTCTTTTTCGGATTGTACCTCCTGAAATACATTGGAATGGATGGTCAGGGCTACAGTGGAGGTGCTGGCAAGGCAATTGGCCTCTGGTTCTACGAAACATGGGTCTATACAGTAATCTTGAGCGTCGTGTACGGGATCGCCGTTGGCTGGGTTTCCAGAGAGCTTCTTCATTGGGCCGAGGAGAAGCGTTATGTTGACCGCGAGAGTTTTCTCGTCTTTGCTATCGCGCTTGCAGTATGTTTGGCACCGCTGCACCTCGAAGCACCTTAATTGCTAATCATGTACAGCTCTTTGTCCTCGGAACCTGTGGCATGATTGGGACCGACGATCTTTTAGCTTGCTTCGTCGCAGGAAACGTCTTCACTCAGGAGTAAGTTCCCGTCGACAGACCCGAGTATGCTTTGTACTCACGCAATCAGTGATTGGTTTCGCCTGGAAACGATGGATGACTCGCTCCAACCGACTATTGATATGCTTCTCAACTTGGCCGTATTCATGTGGTTTGGCGCTGTTTGTCCGTGGTCTTCGTTCGTGAACAACGACATCATTCCAATCTACCGCCTCATAATCCTGGGCATTCTGATTTTACTTGTTCGCCGGATGCCGATTATTTTCGCTATGCACAAGTACATTCATCAGATCGAGCATCTCTTTCAAGCTGGCTTTGTGGGTTTCTTCGGACCCATCGGGGTCGGAGCCATCTTCTACCTGTCAGTGACCCGTGAATATCTGCGTACAATCACGCTGGAGGGCAAAGTCCGCGAGGATGCACAGAGAGTCTCTGAAGCCGTTGACGTGGTTGTCTGGTTTCTAGTCATATGCAGCATCGTAAGTTTGCTCCCATAACCGGACGAAAACGTCGCTAACGTGCTGTCAGGTTGTTCATGGACTTTCCATCCCACTGGTCAAAGCTGGATATCATCTGCCCCGGACTATCTCCAGCGTTCTCAGCACCAGCAGCCCAACGGATCCTGATCCGGTCCCCATCGCGAATATCAGCCATACCCACAGCACTGCCACCCGGGGCGCGTCTGCCAACCGAGGCCGTAAGCGCGGCGCTGGGCGCGAACCTCCGGAACCTACCGTCTTCCAGATTGGCCGATCGGTGATTCGGCCAGCGTCTTCTATGGAGCAGCAGCAGATCGGGACAGGAAATGCCGAAGAACCTGCTAGACCGGTGAACCTCATTATCCATGACTGTGAGACGGGCGCTATCCCGGCTGCTACTGGTCCGACGGCCGAGAGACAATGATCTGAGGAGGATCCAGGCTTTCAGTTCCCCGATTGTGTCCGGTCCTTGGACACTTAAAAATGCTTTGCCAATCTGGAATACATAAATACGCTCAGCATTTGATAGACTGTTGATAGATATCGCGCGGTCTTTTTGCGTTTATACTTCGCCACTTTGGCACATTGTTGAAGATAAATACCCCAGTGCATATTGGCCAAATTTCGTTGGCCGCCTTGTCGATACCTTACAGCACAGACGTATCGATACCTATTCCATATTTCAGATTCGGGATCAGACACAGCAGATTAGATGAAAATGTGTTAGATTTTCCTAAAAAATGCTTTTGTGATCTTCATAACCTCCCATCCCATCCCATCCTTTTTGTCCCGTTTTGACCACCACTCGCTCCATCAAATCATCGTCGTCGTCGTCGTCAATTGGAACACACGCACCGAAAAGTCACCCCCTCATGAAAGCAAACGTCCTCATATTTCCATCATGAAAAAGTTTACATGTAGCGCCTATCGAGGCAAGAAGTAGAGAATCAGTCCAGCGACCATCCCACCAGAGCCGGCCGGGCCTTTACAGCCGCCAGTAATTCCGTTCGTGCACACCTCCTCCGCTCGAATGCCTGCCTGATCAGCCGAAAAGAAAAAAAAGGCGCGCATCCTCTCGATCAACATGTCTATGGATAAGAAGATTCGTAGGGTCGTCATAAGTCCAATCCACGCCACATATCAGAAAAAGACCCGTTTTTGTCCGCAAGGCAAAACCAAATGTGGAGCTATGCGAAAAAAATGGGGGTATATACCGGAGAAAGATTCCACCAGATACAGCACTGCGAATACAAACATGGTGAAAAGAAAAGAAGAAAAGGATAGTCGTGACGAATATCATCGGGAAGAAGAGAGATGCGGGAAATAAAACAGGTATCGAATGCAAGGCGCTCATCATGGAAAAGTCATCTGAGCAAGTAAATCAAGTGCTGAGTGCAGATATAAGCCCAAGTCATGAGGAAAGAGTGGATGGATGAAGGAAACGATCGCTTCCTCTAGCCGATATGCCTCGAATAAATTCGCTCAAACAGCATCCGCTTGATGAACAGTCGACTCATGACAAATGAACTGCGGATAGGTGTATGTACAGCTGACAGAGAGACTAGGGAGGTCAGCTAACAATTTAGAAGCCCATGCATGATAGATCGCATCGATGTAACGAATCAGGCGTACAGTTAGAGGCAGTGATTTGGAGGACGTCACGAGAGTTGAAAGATTAGGATTGCACACTGGCAGAATGATGGTAAGGCGAGCGGCAGAGGCGTCTTACTTTTTCGTTATTGGGGACCTCCGTTAGGTCGCGGGCGCCTCCGCTCTTGGAACTCAACGATGCTTTAATGCCTACTTGGCATTCAAGCAACACGTTGATAGAAGAGAAGATATGCCACTTTGTTGTCACGAGACCCATATCGGCCGATGGGAGTCCTGACTCCGGAAGAACTTCCCGAGGCAGCGGCAGAGGCCCCGTTCAAAACGGCGGGGGTGGACTTCTTGCTCGAATGGCCTCCCGTGCTTGTTCCATTCACTTGACTCCAGCCCCTTTCATTGTCAGACAGCTCCTGATCATCCTGGTCAATATGACCAAAGATGTTAGCGTTGGAGGTATTGTCTCGCTTGTGTTGCTCGAGCGCGGCAGCGAGCACCTTCGGATCTTCCTCGCCGCCAACTTCCGCGACATCCTCGCTTTTGATCCGGCGAATAACCGTATCGTCGAGGCGAATCCACTCGCGACCGTCTTGACGGCGTACATCTACCGTATAATGCCCGCCGCTAGCGTTTCTGCCATGGTGATAGATGACACCAATGAGGCGGTATTTGGGCAAACCACCATGAGCCATCATAATATTGCGTTTGTTCGGAGCGAAGACCTCTCGGGGAATTTCAAGGTCCAAGGGATACCCAATCTTCTTCCATATCTTCTGTGTACCTCTGGTCACGCTGTCATACTGGAACCGCTTCAGATGGAGAATGAGGACAGGTGGCAGATTCTCAATGAATATCTGCTTGGTGGCAGTGACATTGGGACCACGAGAAGAGTTAAAGTCACCTTGGATGCTCTCCGGCTTGGTTAGGCCTTTCAGAGCGTCGACGATATTGTTGATATCAGGGGAGCCAATGTCGAGCTGCAGAGGCTGATAAGGCTCCAAGGTCACGGAAGTCTTGTTGCCCGGTACCTTGAACTCCGATCTGATCTTGCCACCGAATATCCTGGTGATAGGGGACTCCTGCGCAATGTGACCGGAAGAGCGTGTGACTGCAGCCTTTTGTTTGTGTCCGACTTCTAGCCACCCATCGCCAGACTGCTCCTCTTTATCAATCGATTCAGCGGTTGTTGAAGCCGCAGGTTTTGTCGTGCTCGCGTTTTTCGCAGCTCGAACGCATTCTTCGTGCATTTCCTCGAGAAGGAATCCCAGGAATTCTTGAGCATCCTGCTGGTGACCTCGCTAATAAAAATGATTGATGAGCAAATCACTCTATCAGTCTGTTTGAAAAGCAAACTTACTTGCATGTCCCGGAATCGAGATAATTGTCGAATCACTTCGTATACAAAGTCCGGGGTAAAAGCTTCGCCATATTCTTCGAGCTCATTAGGTTTCAGCCGAAGCCTTAACTGTTCTTCCGAAGGAGCAGCATCGATGACACGGAATTCTTTCATGAACATGATCCTAAGATATGATGTCAGTATTGTCGTACGTAGTAGGAAGCAAGTAGGGCAAACTGACATAGCGTCAACCATAGGAAATGCGCTCTGGACGCTATGTGATGCTCGTCTGCCGACATGATCCAGGAATTGATAGAACGGTATGCAGGAGACCAGAATTTGAAGGACCTGTAATCTGACCTTTAGTAAATGTGAATCAGCAAACCAAATCGCGCGCCAACTTACCGAGTTCATGTAGCACATATTCCCAGTATTTATAAGCCCTCTTGGTTCAAGAAAGGCGATTTTGTCGCTGTACTGAGAAACGTCCTCCCCAAGACTGGTTAGAACGTCTGCTAGAGATTCGCTCTTGCGCATGACCAGGCCGTTAGACTCGATCGAGTGAGCGCCGGCTGGGCCCGAGACTCTCGACGCTCCTTTTGCTCGAACAAGGTCGGCCCAAGACTTAGGGGCAGTACGAGGAGGCGAAGCCGCCTTGGCTGTCTCTTCAGCGGCATCTTCTTTTGGTGTCTCGTTCGCTGAGGCAACAGAGGCTGTTGCTGTTTTAGGAGTCTCAGGTACACGACTCACGTCGTCTTTAGGTGGCTGCCGTTGGTGGGCTACAGGGCCTGGGATGACGGGCAAAACAGGCACCACAGGAACGGCGGGTTTTGATCCTTTCGAGTGTGACTGAGAGCGGGCCGCTGTGGAGGCAACAGCTGAAGACGGTGTCGTGGGCTGGGTCGAATCCGCAACCGAAGGAGCAGCGGATAGGGATGGAGTCTGGGGTTCTGATTGTTCTTGCACAGTCTGTTCGACCGGCTTCTCTTCATCTAGTTTCTCTCCCTGCTTAGCTAGTTGCGGTTCCTTTGAAGGCAGCTCGACCGAGACAGATGAAATTTGTAAACTGCGACCCTTTCGACGTCTGTGAGGGGTCCTGGCAGGGAAAGGACGATCGGGTACCGAGAGCCAAGGCAACTGCAGACTTTTGGTCAGCGAAAACGTCCGACTGGAACTGAGGCAAACTCAAAACACTCACCGGAGCACGGAAAGGCTCACTCGGAGCAGGGGCAGCAGGTATCACAGGCGCTGAAGCAGATGGCGAAGACACAACAGGACTGGGTGTGAAATGAACAGGAATATCCGCAGGAGACTGAGCCTGCATGTTTAATGGGACAGGCACCGGTCCGACGGGCGGAGACATGGTAGATTGAAGAGGAGTCGCGGCTCTAGGCTGCATTGCAAGCGATGGGGGTGGCATGTGAGATGGAGCCATCACAGGCGGCGAATGAGGGTACGAAGAGACAATCATTGGCGCATATGGAGGCTGAAATGGTCGAGGAGGAAGTTGCATCTGAGGATATGCTGGATACCAATGACCATATTGTTGCGGTGAGTAAGCAGGAGGTGGATGGCCGTTCATGTGAGGGTGATAACCCATATAGGTTGGCGGAGAGCGCATGTTCGGCGGCCCTCCAGCATAAGGCAGATCTTGTTGTCGTCGAGGAGGCGGCATGGGTGGCTGCCCATGGGGCATTGCGGGCAGATGATGGTTCATCATGTCCAGGCACGTCGGAAGTTGCCTCGACTTGTTCAGCCACGCGTTGCCTCAATGGGAGCCATAAGAATCACGAAGCGAGGTGGACCAGGAGCTGACGGAGTAGAACCCGTCTATATGGCCATCGCAAGCTCGAAGGCGGAAACGGCGAATATAAATGCGGAGGTCTTTTTGCTCGATGTCTCGTTTTTTGTGGCCGGAAGCTGAATGGGACCTGTCAGTTCAGGATACGCAGAATCGTAGATCGATGATCTAAGAAACTTACCTAGGAGAAGACACCTTAATCTCAGTAAAGCGACGAATGAGATGTAGTAAAAAGGAGTATGCCACAAAGAGGCGCAGATCGCAACGGAAGAAGGCGAGGAGGCCAAGCGATGGAGAGGCCGATTTGGAGCTGAGATGAGATGCTGTTTTTTGGGCGGGCGGCACGTGCCTGAGGCTCTCAATGGCTGCCAAGAGATGACATACTCGCCCCTCCTCATTCTTCATCTTTCTTTCCCCCGACAGGAGAGGGATCAGGACTTGGTGCTTCTCCTCTCCCCGTGTTAGCCTTGGGGCCTCTGATTGGTGTCATCGCATGCTTGAGTGTATGTCCTATGATCCGCATTCGCATCGAGGGTTGATCTCTCTCGTGCTGTGGCTCAGTCTCGGCCTTCCATTCTCTCCCCCTCATAACACTGCTTCCTATCCGCTCTCCCCCGCCATAGGAAATCGGGACCGGCCATCATCGTGGAATTCGAGTTGAGAGATGTCGTCCAATCTTGGTCAGGTGCCCAGTTCTTCAAAGGTCGTGAATATTCCTAGCCAGTCCGTTTCCTCCGCGGCGTTTTACTCAACTCCTTCGGTCGAGAGCGGTTCTCAGAGGCGGACTGGGGGCTCTGGTAGTTTCGGAGCAGGTTTGGCAGCGAGGAATTCGAGTTCCCCGAGAAATAACCAGGCTCTCAAGAGCCATCACAAGCGGCAGAGGCGTCCTCGGTTGCTGGATGATGACGAGTACAGCGAAACTGTATGTGCTTCAAAAGCAATCATTCTTTTTCTAGGTCTTTGATCAGAAGACTAAGATTTGATATTCTGGTGCTCAGGCCGTCATGAGATCGACAACGAGTCGTAAAGGACAAACGTCCATCACGCATTTGATGAACTTTTCCCTACCTCCACGTCCGCAATACCAGCCGCCACCACGCAATAGCCGTCGATATGCTTCGTGGGGATTAGGCTCGGGTTACCATGCTATGGATAAAGCTCGCTATGTGCACGCAAATTACCGGTTTATTGTGAATCCCACTCGAAGTTATCATGCGCAGGCGGCGAATGCCGATGTTCATCTGGATTGGGATTCGGTCTTACAGGTCCTGGTCTCGGCGCAAACCCAATCCACAAGCTGTCCCATCTGTTTATCTACGCCAGTAGCACCTCGGATGGCTCGGTGTGGTCACATATTCTGCCTACCGTGTCTGATTCGCTATATGCACTCTACTGACGATGACGCTCACGTTCCTGAGAAGAAGGCTCGCTGGAAGAAGTGCCCAATTTGTTGGGACTCAATCTACATTTCAGAGACCCGACCTGTACGGTGGTTTCGTGGGCAAGAAGGAGATATCCCTGTCGAAGGCGGTGATGTGGTGCTGCGACTGGTGAAGCGAGATCCAGGCAGCACCCTTGCTCTACCGCGCGATGGCGCAGAGAGTCTCAACCCCGGCGAGGATGTTCCGTGGTACCACGCAGCGGAGGTAGCTGACTACGCTCGAATTATGAAAGGTGGCGAAGATTACATGATCGCTCAATATGACGCAGAAGTGGAAGATCTTCGAAGGCAGGAAGCTGAGGATGAGCTTTTATTTGGTGATGATACTACGTGGACCAAAAAGGCTATTGCCGCCATCGACGATGCCAAAACAAAAATTAAAGGGATTGGAAATCCGCCCGATGTTCAGCGACAACCTGCTACGGATAAGTCACTCAGGGACGCCGTCTCGGCGCAGCCACCGCCGAATGCTATACAAACGGGGGAGATCTTGGCAGCTGAGTCAGTCTCATCGTCAGGCGTGGGCGCTGGCGCTACCACTACTCCGGCCACGACCGGTGAAGTAGACCGCGTGGCAGAGGCTGTGGCCAATGTTCAATTGAACTCGACTCCGGAAGCGAAGTTGAAACAGAAGGATGCTGGGCATAGCCGAAGCCCTCATACAGGCGATCGCACTCGGGAAGGCAATGGACCTCACCCACCCGACCATCCTTTCTACTTCTATCAAGCTCTTCCTCAATTCTACCTGTCTCCCTTGGATATTCGCATACTGAAGGCTGCTTTTGGAGATTACGCTACATTTCCAGCGACGATTCTTCCTCGCGTGGAGCGTATCTCAAGCGGACATATCGTTGACGATGAGCTCCGAAAACGTGTCAAGTATTTAGGCCATCTTCCACAAGGATGTGAGGTAAACTTTCTCGAATGCGATTGGAGAGATGTGGTCGTCCCAGAAATATTGGAGCGCTTCAGCGCTGAGACCGGAAGAAGAAGGAAGCGTAACAAGGAGAAAGAGGCACGCGAAGAGAAGGAACGACTCCGCGCGGAGAAGGAAGAGGAGGAAAAACGCTGGGCTGCCGCACGCCGTAGGAGACCCAGCATTGGCATCAGTGATCCACCGTTTTCCGATCAAGATTTCCAGCCATTGTCCAATGACCCTACGGCTGCCGGCTTTCCGCCCTTCGACGCTGGCTCGTGGTCCGCATCACCACCTCGGCCGTCCTCGCAGTTTGGCGCCTTAGCCTCGCCGTCGACTACTCCTCCCGGAGTTCGTACTGTTTGGGGAACTACCGTCGCACCATCAATCTCAGAGTCGTCAGAAGTTCCCTCAAGGCCCGCTCGCCACGACGGCTGGCGCGAGGACTGGGAAGAAGAATTACTAGCTCACCAGGAAAGGCAGTTGTTAGCTCAGACAAGTCTAGAAGGAAACCAACCTTCTTCTGCTAGTGGTGGCGGACGCAAGAAGAAGAATAAGAAGATCACACTCATGTCAACCAACATTCAGAGAGGAGCATGATTGCATGATACCTGTCATTGTATAGCGGCACATTCGCCTCAATTTTCTTCCATTTTTCCTGCTCATTTTCTCTCTTCAGATTTTTTAGGTCTTTTTATTCATGGTGTTTTTTTTTTGGGAGGGAACCATTCTTTGGTGAGTGCAGGTTGTCATACGGGCGTGTATCTCTGTCTTGTTGAAGGAGCATGGCATGGAGTTCAATGGTTTGAAGATCTCAACAATCTCGAAAATATACAATTGCCCTGCTGAAATAGATGCTGAATAAAGATATGAATTCTCGATTGCCTGAAGTGACTGTCTCGGTTGGTTACTACGCGCAAACCTCAGAATAATAGTACATTTGGTCGCCTGAGGATTGATAGAATCTCTGATTTCCTTGTATTTTTTACGAATTCAATTATTCTCCTTGAGCTCTATCCGTAGACTGCAGATATTTCTACTACCGTCAAATGCTTTTATTAACGTAGGATGGGATGGAATGCACCAGTCATTAAGCGTTGAGGGACTTGGTGAACTCGATGCTCTCAAGACATATAACAAGAAGCATTGTATGAATTCATCGAGTGACATTTGACCCCGGTTCATCGAATGATTCGAATCTGAGAGTAACATTACCTCTCTTTTGCCACACTTTTGTCCGTGGGAAGAGGCCACAGTGCAATCGACGATCTTATCTCCATTCTCTTCCCCAGTTGTTGTGGTATCTTGGTTAGTCTTGGTCGCAATCTAGCCCCAAGTAAATAATAATTGTTGTTTCCACCCCCCAAAAAACATTCTTCCTCTCTCCCCTTTCCTCCTCAACCTTCTCGGTTCTTGCTCTACACCAGATAAAGGTGCTCAATTGCTTGCCTCTTAACTGGGGCGATTTTATGAAGAGAAAATCATGACTGTCACACGCTCCCAAACAGGGAAAACCCCTAAGTAAGTGGATGGACCCTGTGCGACGAAAGGAGAGTGCAAAAAAGAAACCGAAACCCACCTTTTGCGACAACAAACTTGCTGGCCTCCCTGATCGCTCGCTGAGTCTGCTTTTTCTCCTTTTCGCAATACATAACGTCGCAAGTTCATCAGTCTGACTAATTTTTTCTCCGAGTAGGAAATTGGAACGCCCTGGTTACGTTGAGACCCCTGGCCGACGAGTCACTCGCAGCAGCGTCGCTCTAGCATCAGAGACCAGTGCGGACGACGTGTCCGATTCAGCGACCGAAATCCGCGGGAGATCCAAGTCTACTACCCGGAGACGTCAGGTGAAGACCGACGATGCGTCAGAAGGGGAAGAGAACGGAGGTGCCAATGGACGTGCCAACGGACACACCAATGGACACACCAATGGTTCCACGAAGAAGCCACGAGTCATTGACGGCTGGGTTGAGGGTAGGGATCCTAAGATTGACTATAGCGGAGAATTCGAGTTTGGAGGGTCCTGGGGAGTGCTGTGCATGATGGTCGGGTTCCCTCTGCTGATGTACTACATGTGGATTGGTGCCGTCTATTATGATGGCAAATTTCCCCATCCTTCGAAAGGCCAGAGCATGTCGGAATTTATCGCACACATGGGCCATTTGGTCTATGAAGGCGCTTACCCTTCGCTCAGAGCTTGGATCATTTACTGGGTATTCTTCATCTTCGAGGGCCTATGCTACGTTCTTCTCCCTGGTGTGACTGTCATGGGCCGTGCTCTGCCGCATCTCGGAGGAAAGCAGCTCCCCTACTACTGTTCCGGCGTCTGGTCTTTCTACACCAGCATTGCTCTTGCTGGTGTCCTTCATTTTACCGGGATTTTCAAGCTGTACACCGTCATCGATGAGTTCGGACCTCTTCTGAGCGTCGCCATCATCTCTGGCTTCCTGGTGTCCTTCGTCGCATACTTCTCCGCGTTGGCTCGTGGCGCGCAACATCGCATGACCGGGTACCATATCTATGATTTCTTCATGGGCGCGGAGCTCAATCCTAGAATGTTCGGTATTCTTGATTTTAAGATGTTCTTCGAAGTTCGCCTTCCTTGGTTCATCCTCTTCTTCATCTCTCTCGGTGCTGCAGCTCGGCAGTACGAGGTCTATGGCTATCTTTCTGGGGAAGTTGGGTTCCTCCTCATGGCGCATTTCTTGTACGCCAATGCTTGCTGCAAAGGTGAAGAGTGTATCGTGTCGACTTGGTAAGCTTTCACCCATGTCATGCTCTTGGTTAACCATAGCCATCACAGCCAGAGACTAATTCGTCTTAGGGACATGTATTATGAAAAGTGGGGTTTCATGCTCATCTTCTGGAACTTGGCCGGCGTGCCCTTGAGTTACTGCCACTGCACGATCTACCTTGCCAGCCATGACCCCGCTACTTACCGTTGGAACCGTGTCTTCCTGGTGTTCCTGTATGCAGCATATCTGTTTGTTTACTGGGTCTGGGATACAACCAACAGCCAGAAGAACCGTTTCCGTCAGCAAGAGCGTGGTACCATGGTCTCTCGGAAGACTTTCCCTCAGCTCCCATGGCAGACCCTCAAGAACCCCAAGACAATCACTGCCGCCGATGGTTCCAAGATCCTCGTTGATGGATGGTGTAAGTGATCAGTCTCGTCAAAGGAGCACCCAGACAAACATGCTGACTATCGGCACAGATGGCAAAGCTCGTAAGATCCACTACACATGCGATCTTTATTTCGCCTTGAACTGGGGCTTGATTACCGGCTTCAGCAGCCCATTCCCCTGGTTCTATCCCATCTTCTTCGCGTGCATGATCACCCACCGTGCGCTGCGTGACATCCAGCGCTGCCGGAATAAGTACGGCGAAGCCTGGGTGGAGTACGAACGACAGGTTCCATATCTGTTCATCCCTGTAAGCTATTTCTCATCTCGAAACGCGGCGAACATACTGACTGATTCGGGTCTCTAGTATGTATTCTAAGGGAAGACTGAGCGGTTCGACCGCTTTCGCTCACGCCTTACGGTGGGCACACCTTACCCGAAAACCCTCTCCTCACGTACAGGACTTGGTATATGCCATAATAATATGCAGCGGCTTATCGGGTCTGGAAGAGCAATATTACCGACTCACCTACATCTGCTCCTTACTTTACAGCAGGAGACTTTATATTCTTGATGTCCACCGGCGGTTCACTTCGATTCATGTATATCATTAGATTGGCTACTACCGGTCATCACTTGGTTTCCTTTTTGTTACTTTTCTCCTTCTGTTTCGATTACTCTTACCCCTGTCCCTTGATAAGAGGTTTATGACCCTAGCGAGACTCTATCGCTTGAATGATAATGTATAAATTCCCTGGAACAAAAAAGGCAGTGAATACTTCATATCTCCAGTGTATCATCGTGAACATTCGAATCCAGGTACTTGAAGCCAACAATATATCTTATTAATCACATGACCCGTCCTCATCCCTCCATCGCAGCTTATCGATAGAGGCTTGAACCCCCACCATGTGTCGCATGAAAGTCAGTAACTGACAGGTGGAATTGCTCAATTGACTGTGCCAACTGTTCGATTGAGTTTAGATTAAGATCATACAGAGTCAGCTGAGCACATTACGTACAACCTAATACTCTACCACCCGTCATGTTGATCCAGGAATCTTTCCACGATGTGCCCACCAAGGCGGATGGAAATGGTACTATGCGTATGTAACCAAATGACTCCAAGACCCCAATCAAGACTTATCTGCTTATCACAAATTAACCAGGTATCTACGTGTTCCATCCCACTATTCCTGGATATCCCAAAGCTCGATTCCCTGGTGTAGTAGTGTTCAGCGAGATCTACCAAGGTGCGTACATGGCTTCGCGCGACTGACGACGCCGAAACTGACTGTAGCTAGTGACGGGACCTGTCTCGCGGTTCGCCAGACAGATTGCGGGCCAGGGGTACATCTGTGCTGCGCCGTCCAGCTACCACGAATTCACCGGTCCTGAGCCACTGCAATACAATGCTGAAGATACCGACAAGGGGAACCAGTGGAAAGTCAGCAAGGTATGTACCCACAAGCCGAGTCACCGTCACAACCGATCATGTCTGAGTGCCGCTAACCGAGATGTAGAAAATAGCCGCCTATGACGAGGACGCCTCGCTGTGCGTTGATTACTTGCTCTCCCTGCCCACTTGCAATGGCCGGGTAGGCGCAACGGGTATGTGCTTGGGTGGTCATCTTGCGTACCGCTGTGCGTTGGACAGCCGCGTCAAGGCGGCTGTGTGCTACTTTGCGACGGACATCCACAGCAAGACCCTCGGCGAGGGCAAGAATGATGACAGTTTGGCTAGAGCGGGCGATATCAAGGGAGAGCTTCTTATGGTGAGTTGATCTCGTCTAGTTGACGCTCCGGGATCTAGATGGTAATCGGCAGCTGAGTGACAATGCTTTAGATTTTTGGGAAGAATGACAACCATGTTCCGCCGGAGGGTAGAGACCTGATCCGCAAGACCCTGCATGAGAAGGGCGTCCTGTTCAGCTTCTACGAGGTCGCATGGGCTCAACGTACGTTAGATTGTGATGCACTTGCTGTTAATGATCATCTCGAAGGCAGTACTAACGGAGAACCGCGACAGATGCATTCATTCGAGACGAGCTCAGCAAGGGACGGTATGACCCCGCCATTACTAAGGTATGCTTTGAGATGCTGCTCGAGTTGTTCGGACGGACATTGAAACTGGACCTTGGCGAACACGATGGTAAGAAATTGGAGATCGAGGATGTGTGCTAGATTTTTCTCGGTGCGCCAATAGAAGCGCGTCTTAGATGAAGATGTTCTGGGCCTGCCGCTGTTCACAGCTGTCAGCCACAATGAATGACGCCTCTTGGGCCGTTCATTCGGTGTTTCAGGCTCCACGCAATAATAATAATCTGTGCCGAGTTGAAGACCAGATATTTAGAAACAAATGGCCCGCTTGCTATCATACTTGGGGTAAGGAGTAGACTTTCAGAGTTGACGCGTATATCAATCGTTGAATAAGATAAGTGGGAAAACATTCACCAACTGTAATATAGTATAACACTGGCGATTGGGAATGGAAAGCTTCAGCCCATCCATCAGAATTGAACCCAGCTGAGTTCAGCCATAATCTGGTATTAATACATACCTGGAACCTAAGGTAGTCTACGAAGAAGCGCAGCTTGAATCATCCGGCGTTCATCGACTTGGAATATATAATCGATAGCAATATCCCAAGTGAGGTATGAGATGTTGACCGGTGCATTAGGCATCGGGCTGAATAGAATGATGATCAACAGTAATGTATGGCTTCAAAAAGCAAGGAGCAAACCGCTATCTATAATCCGCATCCCATAGTTACGGCTTTCGACGTGGAAAGAGGGAGAAGATACCTTGGGAAAATCGGGTGGCTGATGAGGTGTAACTAGTAAGACAGTCGGTGTGGTCAGCCAGTTACAATACCGTATTTTGACACATCTCAGGGATCGCTAAGATATGTTACTTTGGGGGAATTGTAGTGCTTTTCTTGTATTGGTAGGGTATGTGTACTGAAACTACTGTAGACGAGTAGGTTCTACGCAGTACAGGGGGTTGGGAAGGGCATGTTGATCGAGAGACAGGTACAGATACAGTACTAAGCTGTAGAATTCATGGACTTTATACTCTGCATCGTACTGCTAGGCCAGCTCTGACTACTTTTATCCCTAAGGAAGTCTGAATGCTAGTTTGGACTCTTGTGCACTTGAACTGAGTGTCCGTTGCGTGCATACAAGTAAATTACCTTACTGTTGATGTATCGAATCAGGGACCAGTACCTAGTTGCAGGCACCAAGAATAGAAAACCGGGGAAATCAAGACAATCCATGGACGAAGATGGAAGACTTCCTTGGTACAATCCAAGCGCAGCTCAACCAACCATGGTCAAAGGACAATACTCTGCCTAGTGGTCTATAATTATGATGGTGCCTTGATCACTAGATTCTGGCAGGAGAAACGTATCCAACCTCGAAGAATCAGACCAAGCTCCAGAATGATGGAAGGAATCATGATATGGAGTATCAAAGTTGTCCTCATACGTAGTTGGCGCTCGATTAGCCCAAGACCCCAGCCTGCTCAATTATTGCTTCGTCTGGAGTGCTTGGTCCTTGAGTCAAAAATCTTCAGAGAGAAAACCAATTATGGCCCGTTTAGATGTCACTAGTATTGATTCAAAGACAGTTTCATTTTTTTTGGGCACTGGATATGTAGTCTACTCCGTATAGCGTCCGATTTATCTTCTCTACTCCGCGCTCTGTAGGCTACCGTTCCCGCTCATCAACATCAATTGTCTTGATAGTGTTTTCGCTCTAAGCCACCTCGTGTCAAGTCGACCTGTACAGCCATTTCTCCATCTTCAGTTCCACTTCCTTTCTTCTCTACTCGCATACGGAGTATAATCTTGCATAATCTACCATCGAGTCACTTCCTGTTGCATTGCCCTCGTGGATGACAACAATCTTGCAGCCTCAGTTACCGACGCTTTTGAGCTGCAATTGACTCACGATCTGCTCACCACGGTTTTCATCGATAAAATCTCCTCACTTTTGGCTGCAAATAATAACAAAACTTGTGCTCTTCGTCTTGGACTTGCAGAGACTTAATTGACACAACGATCAGCATCATAATAATCCCACGGTTACTGGCTTGTTTCAACTTTGCGACGGGAGCCATTGTCAACGGCCTGGTCCCTTAGCGTGGGTCCCAGGAAAAGGGAAGCCAATTTAACTACCAGCAAGGCCACCACCGAGCCGCGCGAATCTTGTCTACGATCATCCAAGTCTTTCTGCACAGTCAATCGCTTCAACGGTCGGTGAATCATGGGTTCTACACAATTTGGGAATTTCAACGTGAGTCTGCCGACGGAATTCGATACGTCTACTCGTTGCGCGAAAGGGAAGTTAACCAATGGGGATCTTCGCGAACAGGACTTTTGCAGAGATTCGACCTTGCCAGTTTGCAATGTGAGTCAGCCAATTTCATTCTCAGGCGGTTTCCCATGTAAGAATCCTGTCACTAAGGGACTGCGCCTTGCTGACTGCGATCGTTCGTCGATAGCTCTTTGTCGCCCACAACCAACCCCCTAATGAAGCCTACGACGGCTGTGCCCTCACCGGTATCGACCTGGGCAATCATCGATATCTCAGCAACTTAGGTATGGAACGACGGATAGACCGCCACGGAGACGAGTCGCGAATCGCGAGACTGATATCAACACAGGATCGATATTACTGGCATTCATATCCATCTTAGTATCGCTCTTTCTATTATGGCGATCGGAACGGAAACAGGCCGCGGTTGGGCGAAGGTACGCGGCTAAACAGGGGCTGTGAAATGCATGGACATGGCTGACGAGTAATACTGCCTAGGGAAATGCAATTGTTCCTTCTTGGCTTCATTATCGTCGAGATCTGCGAGATCTTCACCGTGGGCGGCTTCCCTCTTGACAGCGCGGTGCTGAAGGTATGTTTTGGCTGTTGCAATTGACGCCTTGCTTCTATTGGACACAACTGAGGGACTTGCGTAGGGGTTTACGGCAGTTCATATCGCTGCGATCACCGCGACATGCTGGATCCTCTTCTTGAACGCTCTTGTCGGGTTTCAGTTCCTTGACGACGGTACTCCTGTTTCGCTCGGTCTCTGTGTTGCTTCTGCCCTGGTGTTCTTCATCGGTACCGGTTATATCGCCCTAGATACTGCTTTCGACTGGACCGGAGAGTTCGCGACAAACCCATCTAATCACTATCGAAATATCGCCCTCTACGTACTGTACCAGCTCTTCCCCCTCGTCCTCCTCGTGGCATTCTTCGTTCTGGAAGCTGTCTTGGTGATCCGGGTCCTGGGCGAGTTCCGACCAATGTGTATGTTCAACCCCAAGGCCCTTATGAGCTAAGTAACTGACGGGACATGCAGTGTATCTGTCCGCCGCGGGTCTGTTGTTCGCCATTGGCCAAATATTCAACTACGTGATCAGCACCCATCTCTGCCAGGCGTCGCACGGGAAAATCAACGGCGCCTTATTCGAGACATTGTTCACCCTCTTGTCGGTCGTTACGGTCTGGATATTCTGGAGCAGTATAACGGAAGATGACTGGCCGATGCCGATGGCTGTAGGCAGCGGCTACAACTAAGCTGCAACTGTTATTGTACCACCCGCTTAATTTGATCTAATCGACTGCCGACCCTGCTCAGCCCTGGCAATGCTCTTACCGTTGCAGACGAAAAAGGATCCTTATCCTCGCACACGTTTGTCTGACCTCTGTCTTTTCCTCGTTTTTACGCCTGGACTGCCTTTTTGATACCACTTCTGTACTCAACTTTTATGTTTCACGATTTCTCTGATGCTACCAGTGACTATAATTGTACTACCCCTTTAATGATGTGGTCAGCTTGATGTGAAACGGGCATGTGATCATGTTTACATATTCATCCTCTCCTTTACTGTCAGATACCTATTTGATGTACCTAGCTAGCCACTAGCATATGTTTATAACCAATCTCTGCACATTAAAATATTAACCTCTGTCTTCCGTCAGAGTCAAGGAATCTCCCATGCAAGTATATTACTTCTCCGCCAGTACCTGTACTTGATCGATCGAGGCATGAGCTGTAATATTATCAAGTAAGTACGGTAGATTCTGTACATCGATCATAAGAACGAAATCAAACCAAGAAGCGACGACAACTTGCATGCGGATAGCAGTCGACAACTTGGGTCAGGTCAAAATAATGCAAGCCCAATCCATGCTCTATGAACCCTCCCGTGCATGCAAAACAGCCTCATATGGTTATATCGAACTTTGGATCTGGTGGGAAAAGAAAGACCGAAAATAAAAACCTTCAAAGCCGAACCTTGACATCTACACAGGGAAGAGTCCACTCCCGTCGTCCCAGCAAACTCCGCAACCATTCGAGTCCAACACCCGTCCACTCCTGTTGTCCCAGTTCACTTGATCCGTTGAGCGCAAGTCGCCGCTGCGCCTCCTCAACCGCCGCGCCCGCCAGCGCCTTGGTGGTCGTATTGACGGTCTCTACCACGTAACTGGCCAGAGAGGTATTGGCCGAGACGGCATCGTAGGGGTTTGACGTTGCATAGCGCGGCGAGAACCAGTCGCCGCGGAAGTCGAAGAAGCAGCGGTCAGCCCAGTGGCAGGAGGAGATGAAGAGGATGAGGAGCAGCGCGGAGCAGTAGATGCATGGTCGGTGGAGGATGTATGTGAGGGTGACGAAGGAGATGATGAAGAGGGGGGAGGCGTTGGTTGGGATGAAGAGGAGCGGTAACCAGCTATATGTTGATCGCGTGAGTGAGTGGGCTTCGAAGTTTGGCATGATATACCAGATGTTGCGGCGCCTTACCTCCTGAGACAGAACATGGTGGGAGTCTATAGGCTGGGAGGATTGTAGCACACTTCTTGTGACAGTGACACAAGTATAGTGTTATAGTGTTGAAGAGTGTGTTCAACTTAAGAGGAAGACTGACGTAGAGGAAGAGGGATACCTCTGACAGTCAATAAAAGAAGAGATGAGTGCACAGAAGGTGGAGAGATGGAGATTAGATGCAGATAGTGGAAAAGTATCGCCCATCAGACAGCTGAGATACGAGCAAATCCCTCGTACATCGTGGCTAAATCTAAGGTACTTCTTAAGTATTCTTTCAATGACTGAGGATTTTCAGCGTCATTGCTGATTCCCTCCAATAAGAGATATTACCGTACCGTAACTGAAATCCCCGCCATAATTACCTTATTCATAGCCACCTTCCTCAGGTATCCAGATGTATTCATCAGCCTCAACTGCATCAGCCACAATCATCATGAGCCACTTACCTAACCCGACCTAGTGCCACTTCGGCCTCCATCTTGTTCTTTTTGCTCTACTGAATTATCATCATTTCTCGTTCTTCTCCCCCTTCCTTACCCATCTTCTTCTCTGTACCATAGTCCGTTCATTTAGCCCCTTTCTTTCTCTTCTTTCTTTCAATTACCAGAGCTATCTGACCTTACTGCTTCCTCACTTCTCCCTTTCTGCTCTCGAAAGAGAGCTGTCGAGAGAAGCTTAGAGCTTGGATATCACTTGGGAGGTCGCCTTTCATTGTGGTGAGCTGACAGAAATGTCCACCCCCAGCGATCTCCAGGCTCTCCTGGCGAGCATCAGACCACGTCCATCTCCTTCGGGAATGCCTGCTCAGGACGCTCAGTACCCTATGCACTACCAGCAGGGCTACCGTCCCCAGCAACAGCAACAGCAGACCCAGCCGCAACCCTACGATGGGCAGAACTTGTCTCACCCTCAGTTGTTGCAGCATGGCTACCGTCACCCTTCGGTCTCATCTGCCATCCCTAGCCCATCCCCGGTCAATACACCGCCTCACCATGGCTCGGATATCCTCAGTCCTAATACTGCCACTCCTCGTGGCGAAATGTACCCGCAGCAACCTCAAGCTCAGAACCCCGACCGTGCTGTCAACCTGCTGAACCTGCTCAAGTTTAATCAGGGTGCTGCAGCTGCTTCGTCTCAACAACAGCCTACTGCGGTTGGAATGGAGCAGCCAAGGTCTCCTCTTGCCCAGGAAACTGGCTTCGAGGGTGTGTCTAGGTCTCACACGAGGAACATCTCAGCGTCTGATCTGGTTGCTTCCCTGTTCGGTCGACAGGCTCAAGCTCCACCTTCGGGTGCAACCCCACCCATGATGCCTACTACTTCGCAGTTCGCTCAGCCTGGTCATTCCGGGGTCGGCGAGAGTTCCCTGTCGGCGGCCCCTACTGCTGAAAACACGCAGGAGATGCTGCTTCGTCTGCTCAACCGACCATCGCCGAGCCAGGATGTGTCCCTCGGGCACGGAAAGGCGGTATCCCAACCAGCAGCGTCTGTGTCTCCGGTCAAGTCCCCTGTCGCTGAGCCGATCGCACAGGCGCCAGTTGAAGTGCACGGAGCGCGTCCTGAGGAAATGGTGTCTGGGAAGCCGGACATAATATCTTCTCAACAGCCCAAGTCGACACTGACGCCCAAGGAAGGCATCTTCACATACACTAACCCCTTTGAGCAACTGGCAGCTGCATCGCCACGCAAGGCCTCTCCTCAGATCAAGTCTCGGAGTGCTAGCCCCGCTGTCGAGCTCACCCAGCGCCAGAAGATCAACGTAACTGCAACTGCGGATGTTGCTCCCGTGTCTCAGCCAGCAGCGTCGTCTGCCGTGCAACGCCCATCATCGCCAATCCTTGACGCAGAGCAGCGCGAGGCTGTTAACCAAGTAGTTGGCAAACTGGTGGATCAGATAGTTGGCCGCGACGTTGCTGACGTGCGTGACAAGACGGCCAAGGAAGAGGAGTCGTTGCCTGTACGGACGGACAAGGAAGAAAGCACTCAAGCAGTCATTTCCTCCGTCGCTAGTCATCTTCGCGATACAGCTGCTGAGGCCGAACAGCCTGCAAAGATTGAAGCAGCGGCCGCCCAAGACGCCGCGGCAGAGAGTACTGCAGCTATTAACGAAACCACTAATGGCGAAAGTGGCGAGGCCCTTGCAGACAGTTGGGAGAGCGCCGAGGACAGTGCTGCGAAGGAAGAAGAGCGCGTTGTTCCCGTGTACAACTTTCCTCTGAAGCCGTTCATTTCCATATCCCTTAAGGGCAACGCCCAGGAACTTCCGACCATTCGGGATGATGGCATCATGGACATCGCCCGGTTGAAGAAGGAATTTGATCAACTGGACCGCTCCTTGACTTCGGCTACATCGGAATACATCGTTTACGCTCTAGCGAAGAATGGAGGTATGAGGATCATTCGTCAGGAGGATGGAAGTGACAAGCAAGTCTTCCGTGCAACCCGCGACCGTGTGTTCAATGTCACTCTCTGCACCTCAGCCACAACGAGCGGCGTATCCGAGGAGCAAGCGATCTTGGGCATTGGTGTCAGCGGCACGGTCTACTGGGCGTTGATCTCGCGCGGAGAAAAGGATCTGTTCGAGCTGGATGCCTTGGAGAGCGAGAGCCTGATATTCCCGCCGTTCCCGGCTTCTGATGAGAACACTTCTGGTGGCCAGCTGAAAACGCGGGCCAAGAGAAGCTCTCGTCATCCCGGCTTCTTCGCCATCGGGCGTGGCAAGAATATCTACGTCGTCTGTCCTCAGGCGGCTGCCAACGCAAACTACGGTGTCTCGGGATCTCAACGCACCGTCAACACGGAGAAGTTTTTCAAGGAACGGGCCCTCAAGATCTCGACCGGCAAAGCTGGCAAGGACTTTGTGTTCAGTGACGACGATACTGTCATTGCTTCTCTAGACAAGACCGGCAGACTACGCTTCTGGGATATTCGCGAAGTGGTCAACAATCCCGATTTCTTCACGAACGTGCCCAGTCCAGCTGAGGTGCGCGTCCCGTTGAACACCTTTGTTACCGGATCTCCCACCGAGAAGTCTTGGCCCACCTCTGTCCTGTTCATCGATAAGCTGCGTCCTTATGTCAAATCGATGGCGCTTCGTTACGTTCTGGTTGGACTTAAGCAAAACCACACCTTGCAGCTCTGGGATATTGGGCTTGGCAAGGCCGTGCAGGAGCTCAAGTTCCCCCACGAGAACGAATCGGATGCCATCTGTAGTGTCGCCTACCACGCAGCCTCTGGTATCATTGTGGTCGGACATCCTACGCGCAATTCTATCTACTTTGTTCACCTGTCCGCTCCTAGATATAATCTACAGCCCATGTCGCAGGCATCTTTCATCAAGCGCTCGGGTGAGAAGGACTCGAGCTTGCCCAAGCCAGAATCTACAGCATGCATGAGTGGCATTCGGGAGATTTCGTTTGCCTCCAAGGGCCAGTTGCGCAGCTTGGATCTTCTCCCTGCCATTAAGGCTCCTGGAGATAGCAAAGAAGACAGTGCGCTCTTCGAGCTTTACGTGATGCACTCGCGTGGCGTGACTTGCTTGACCATCAAGAAAGAAGACCTGGGATGGGGCGTCGACAATAAGATTATCCGTCCTGTGAATGCGCTGGAGGAGGGCTACATCGAAATTTCTGAGCTTCAGGCCTTCCCGAGCTACGTCGCCGATGAACCTTCAATCAATGGTGACTCGGCTTCTGCCTCCACCAGAGCTACGCCGAGGGAAGTGGCCAAGAAGACCCCTGAGGCGACCGCTGAAGCTGCTGGTGCACCTGCTCCTTCAAGCACTGTGTCCCCTGTCAAGCCGGTTCTGAAGAAGAAGGCTGTCGATGAGCATGCCGAGCCAGCTGCAGCGGCCAATGGCGTCGAGAAGCCTGAGAAAAAGAAGAAAAAGAAGGCTGCTGCTGCTACCGCCGTTACCGGTGAGAGCCCAGCGAAAGCCAAGGAAGCAACATTCACTGCCGTTGGGGGGCTGTCCGGTGAGCCCGGCATTGTGCCTCAACCAATTGAGCAGCCCACCCAACTGGCACCTTCCACAACACAGCCATCAACCATGGACGCCCCTCTCCCTGCCGTCACTGCTGCGGCGCCCCTCTCCTCTGAAGCTGGTGCCAGTAAAGCTGGCGAGATCTGGGCCAAGCACTTGGAGGCACTCCAGACTGGCGTCACGACTGAATTTAATAAGAGTCTCGGTCGCGAGCTTGAAGGCCTGTACTCCCGCTTCGACGAAGAGCGACGCAACTGGGACGCTGCATCTGCAGCCAAACAGGATCAAGTCTTGCGGTTGGTCTCCAGCACCCTGTCTGACAATGTGGAGAAGAATCTGGCTCGTATCGTGTCTAGCAGCATTCAATCTGAGGTTGTCCCTGCCCTGACTGAGCTTACATCGGCCGCTGTTGGAAAACAGCTAGATCAGGTCATTTCTCAGCACCTGGGCAGTGTTGTGCCTCGTGAGGTGCGTCAGGCTCTGCCTGATGCAGTTGCTCGTTCAGTCAAGCAACCTGAAGTGATGAAAGTCATTTCGGACGCCGTTGGTCAGAAAATTGCTTCCCACCTTGAGAATGACATGTCGAGGGCCTTGCACAACTCCATCACCCCCGCCTTCAAGAGCCTTGCTCTGCAGGCCGCGGAACAGATCGGTTCGGACATGCAGAAGCAGTTGCAGGTTCAGATGAAGCAGTATGAAATTCAGCGCCACAACGATGCCGCGAAGATCGATCAGCTCACAACTCTTGTTCGTGGTCTGTCTGACACGGTTGCATCGATGGCTGCCGCCCAGACTAACTTCCAAAACGAAATCCTGAGACTCAACCGCGTGTTGAGTGCCAAACAGCAGGACGAGGAAAGCCGCAGCTCACAGCAGGCATCATCCGCCGGTCGGGCTGCTGCTCCCAGCGAGGCCAGAACCGCCGAGGATCTTGAACTGGCAGAGATTGCCCAGCTGATGAGTGAGGGTCGGTACGAGGAGGGTTCAGTCAAGGTATGAACTCATAAAATTAGATCAAACAAAAAAGCGGCTACTGATTCTAATGGTGATGTAGTGGCTTCAATCTAGTCAGCAGGCCGATCTGTTCGACAACCTCTTTGTCCGCCTTAACCCATCGTACCTGACTAGGCTTTCACCCATCGTGGCGCTTTCGGTCGGTGTTGCAGTCACGTCTTCTCTCCACACAAACGTTGACGACCGTCTCACGTGGTTGGATGTTGTCCTCCAATCTGTCGACCTGAGGGTACGTTCTGACGGTGTCCCACCGCTTTGATAGCCATGACTGACTGGATTTTACATTTAGGATCCCGACATTCACGAGGTTGCCCCTAGGATCATCGAAATTCTCACACAGCGGCTGAATACCTTGTACATGGAGGTCGCTTCGAACAACCCTCATTCTCCCGTCATTCGCAAACTCGGTCCCATCAATCGGCGCTTGCAGGAGCTTTGCAGATGATCTATCTACTTGCCGCGTTGGATTCTTCTATGACGGGGACAACCTTTGATAATGAATGGCGAGAGCGGACGGGTAACTATTCTGCTGAGTGATGTCGTTCGCGTCCACGCTCTGGAAACATGGGTCATGACGAGTGAAGACGTCTGCAGATGAGGGTAATGCCCAAACGAGGAGGATTGCGTGGACATTTGGGGGAAGCTTGGATGTGGTGGACGAGGCTCTTTGGGCATTTCTTTTGTTTATTGATGATTCAAGGGAGTGATGATACGTGCTAGCACGAAGCGACGGCTTCTTAGTCTAATGACTGATGCATAATATCATGACCATTATTCTGGATCTTCCAGCTAGTTTTATCAAGCTTTGCGCGGAAGCTACTAAGATCTTGCATTAATACCAAAGACATAGTGAAGCTAAGTATTAGGAGTAATTTATAAGAACTCGATCATTTTGGCTCCTGCGGCTATATACATACAAAAGTATTAGTTGTAATGTGTCCCTGCTGGTCAGGCAGAGAAAATATAAGGATGGAAAGTAGTCAGAATGATGCATCTTTTGATCCATCACTCTCAAGCGTCAAGTAAGAAATGCTGTCATAACCACCATGCTTGTACAATTTTATACTCCATAGTACGTCTAGCATCACAGTCGGTATCATGCATGAAACGCAACTCCAGTCTGACTCTCTGTACACCGAGCAAGATCATCATCATCATGCTCGACAAACTCGAAGCCCAACGCCCGCCAATTCAGCTCCTTGCGCCAGTGCAGACCGTAGTATTTTCTTTTCGTTGCCGGATCGGACGTCTCTTCCATTGGCGCCTTCGATCCAGACTCTTCAGGCTCGCCTTCAGGGCCAGTGTCACACGCCGGCAAGACAACAGGCTCCGAGGCTAGTCCACCCGTGACCATCCGTCCCTTCCGGGGAAATATCACCGCTCGGAAGCGCGAGAGGAGCATGCCCATGGAGCAACATAAGCACGGCTCGTGAGTGAGGTATACATCGAGGTCTGTGCAGAGGTAGCCGCCCTGCGCACGCGAGCGGATACGCGGAGCAGCAACCGGAGCAGCAACCGGAGCAACCGGAGGGGTATTCGACGTCATGGGAACAACAGGCGAGGCGGAGTTTGTCTTTAGAAGCTTTTCCGGTACTGGTGATGGGTCTTGTGAATCCAACCGGGACACGGAGGTCGATACGTCTGACTGCGAGAGAAAGTACGATTCCAAGGGACTGAGGTACGGTTTGGTATCAGAAGCTTCGCGGTCTTCTTCGCAACGTTTCCGGGCAATCATTTCTACGGCACGCATCAGCGGGTGCAGTTCAGGCCCGCCTTCCAGATCAGAGTTGTATGTCTGTGCTGCTGCAGGTGGACCCGGTTCGATCTGCTGCTCTGATTCCGAGAGCGCACCGGCTTCTCGACGAGAATATCGCGCGTCTCCTGCGACGGCAACGACGGCGTCCGTCCATCTTGTGCCATCCTCATCGTCACTAGTGTCGATGGAGGCCAGAATTTCGGGATCAACCACTACCGCTCCGATTCTCCGGCCCCGGCCAGATTTCTCTGCTTCCTGTGCGACTTTCTCGGCCAGCGCCAAGTAATATCCGGCTTCGGGTTGGATAGACTCGAGCGCACGGTTTAGAATTTGCGGTGGCGGTGCTATTGTGGCTCGCGGGGCGGCGGGGTTGTAGACAACGGGCCAGTAAGTCGATGTCCATTTCTCGGCTTGCTTAGCATTCAAGGGCGGTTGAGTAGGGATCCTGATTGTATGCAGGGAAATCGCAGGAGCGGGTTGGGTCTGATCTTCGGGAGAGGTCGAGGAGGCAGGCGCAAATGGAGCAAGCACTTTTTGGAGAGCATCAACTTCCGGGAGAGGAGGCGAGATTAGGACAAAGATTGTCTGCGGTGTGGATTCATTGTGGTTGATGGCTGAGCGCAGGGATTCTGGCAATTGGGAATGTTTGGCAAATCGTCGGAGATGGTTCACCGGGATAGCAGGGTCGCGAGGAAAAGCAGCATCAAGTGCTCTTTACAACGATGTTAGCCATTCACGATCTGTCTGCGCCTTGAAGTAAAATCGTCTTACTTGACCACTTTCGAGGCCAACTTCACGTTGACTTCAGCTACATATGCATCCTCTAAAACCCGTCAGACATTGATTATTCTCAGGCTGTTCAGAGGTACATACCAAATTCTTCAGTCGTCTGTGTTTCCTGGACGGTCTTGATCGGCAATACACGTCCCTGAAGAGGCTCGATACTCCTCAGAATGTCTCGTACCTCCATTGACGTCCGTCTCCGCTGCGGGGATGAACACAGCAAGACGAGCGCTCCGATCTCGTAATATGACGCTCTCGATCGCCGCGGCTCACGCGCAATTGACAGAACAATCCCAGTGCGGGTTTGAAGTATCTACCTCTCGTATAGCAACCGCCGATCCATTATGACTTCATGGTTTGGATCATAGTCAGTTCCGTTGCGGCTTTCCATGGATACGCATTTGTCCAGACCGTAACCCTAACCCCTAAGCCCTACGCCCTACGCCGTGCGCCCTAAGCCCTGCTGTAACCGGACCGGGGTTGAATGCCTCAGGCAATAGAGAATCTGTTACCTAAGTTTTTTGCAACTGACGCATGAAAAATGTCTATGACATAATGCTACCAAAGTAGGAAGAACGAATGAGAGACTATAGACGTAGGAGGCTTGAATTAAATCGAAATGATAAGGGAGTATTGATAATCCAAACGCTAGTAACAATCGAACGCCCGAAAAATAGCATAAGGCTGTACAGAGAGCATGACCAGGTAGTCCGCAAGGTCGTAGAAGCATGAGAAGAAGAAGGTGATACACAAGGCCAAAGAAGAGTCCTAAGGCATTAGACAGCACCTGAATGAGATAAATGTCCCACATCGCCCGTTAATGCATAAGAAGATCAACTCCGTTCCCGCTCTAGATGTACGGTATGTAGAAATACAATACAATGATTGGAGATCTGAAGGTCCACCTTATGGAAAGGAGGATAACGCTGGAAGCCAGCTGACTGCTGCATCGGATGCAGTGAAAAAGTACTCAGCGTTCACGCTGGATTTCGTACCCGTCGCATCTCTCGACGAGACTTTGATAGTAATCCACCAGCACTTCTGGCTGGGGTACAATCCGCCACTCTACGCGGAATAGAAACTCTAACTCCAGAAGAGCCAACTCCGCCATGCTGATACCTCCCACGCGAGCATATGTCTTGTTAGTCCAGAAACTGTCACTGAGACCTTTACTGGCGACGGTCGCACTAGCAATAAGGAATCGGTGAATAGTAAGACTCGAGACGGTAAAGGCCGGATAGAGAGCGCAGAGTCGGTCAATGTAATACACCATGCTGAGCAAGATCGGAGGCGACAAGGTGGCGTGGGTTGTAAGCCGTTGAAGATAGTCTTGGACCGAAATCCGAGGTGGTGATCGAGAATGGAAACGCGTCAGGCGTCCGTTATTCAGCGGTATCTTGTCGTTGAAGCGAATCAGCTCCATCAGCATGCTAGAAATCAAAATGACAAGGTCCCGCGGATCAGCCTGATCATAATTCTCCGGCAGATATTTCACGTCGGGCTTGGATGGCCGCAGCCGTTTGGATTGACTGTGTTCAAGGTCCAAGTCCCCGGAGCGTCCCGCAAGCGAGGCGTCCACGCCATGATCATTCGGGCTGTTACGCTTGTTGGACCCTGTACTGACAGGGGCGGGCATTGGAGGAGCCAAGCAAGGAGCAGTAGCGGGGGCAGGGGCCTGAGCCTCTGCCGGATCTGGGGCCGACGCTGGTACTGGAGGAGCCCCGACAGGTTCGGTGTCCGTCGGACGATCAGAGGAATGCGGATTAACAAGCGTAGCGACCGCAGGAATAGGAGTGGCGGACGAATACGTGCTATTTCCGCCCCCAAGGGTGGTCAGCCCGGCGGACATGCGGCCGCGAGGGAGATCCCCTGAGGGCCCCGGAGGCGAAGCTTCAACCGTATGTCGTGTTAAGGCCGATCGAAGTTCCTCGATGGCCAAGCGGGAAGAACGCGGACTGAAGTGACTACTGGACGCAGGAGGCTGACGAGCAGGCTCATAATGATGATGACGAAGATTATGAGCTGCTGTTACGGCGGCGACGGCGGCAGTCGTGGATCGATGAGAAAAGGAGGGAGAGGGCTGAGAGGGATGAGGAAGCGTTGGAGGAGAAGAGGATGAAGGATGGAGGGCGGCGGACGGAGACGGTGATGAGACTAGCATGATTATTTCCGCCCAACGAGACCACCACGTGGGCGGACAATTGCACGACGTGCAACGGAGCTGGCAGACGCTGCGAAACCTTGTGCTGCTGCTGCTAGGGACGACAGCGTGCACAGACGCATCGTGATTTGCAAGATCAGACTCTTTTCAACAAAGAGACTGAAGTCTGAAGGGGAGGGTTTTAAAGGGCGGAGAAATACGTCCTTGGAAACCCAGATAATAATGATGATGGGTTAGAGTTAAAGCGAGTCGTAGAAGTTTTATGAAAGAAAGGAAAAGGAGGGGAACACGGGACTCGGTTTCCAAGGAAAAAAAATTGTCGAAGAAAGGAGTAAAAAAATTAAAAGTAAAAGTAAAAAAACTTGAAGTCAGTCAGTTACAAAATTACGAAGGCTATGGCCATCTCCCAGACACGCAAACTCCTTCACACCGGAATAGCCAAGGGAAGTTGAGAATTGAGCCAAATTCCGCCCAATCGAAAGCAGCCTGGGAGCGCCTGGGCGGAAAGATTAGAGGCCCTCTTACGGAGTACAGTTCTTACAGTTACCGCTTGTTACAAATATCGGCACCGTGAGCCGGTGGAATACGTAGACAGATCCTTCGTAGATAAATACTAGGTGTTGATGGCGCTGATTGCCGTCTTCTGACGGGCTTGACATGTCTCCGATCAGATTCTGAAGTCTTAATTAACTGCCCTGGATCTGATATCTAGCGGTCTGGTTACTCTAACTCAGGTACCCTCTCTGGTGGGGGCTCTATAATAGGTAGTTTAGAGGCACTTAGACAGTTTAGACAGGACGGACTTACGACAAAGTACCTGAAGACTCCTACTATCTACTACTCAGACAGATAATGACAGGCCGTTGGTGGCTATTTGGTAGCCATGACCCCTATTATGCTTCACTTGGCTTCACTTGGAGATAGGAGATAATTTCCTAGGTCACATGGATGGCCACAAATACTCTTGAGCCCCCAATCTCCGCACTCGGTGGTTCAATCCATGTAATAATCACTTATGATTTGATCATAGCTGAGGATGAACTACCTAGATAGAATCTTCTTATATGCTCCATATATATACCTATCAAAAGAGCTAAGATCAGGAACAGCATTGAAAACTACGGAGTACAAGCTTCTCCTCCATCTGATAATTTGTGAGCGGATGCTTGGAGTAGGGTACTGCGTGCATAAATACAATGGATACTTCTGACTGGCATGGGACGTAATGTAATGCAATTTCAATTCCACTTTGATCCACTAGGTAAAAGGTAGGGCTGAATCAGTCCACAAGGCCTGAGTCATGTGATGTACTACCTAATATGGTGATACAGTTTGTACGTCATGTGACATCACGTGTGGTGAGACCCTATTCCGGAAGCAGACGGCACTCTGGAGGATTGTAAAGGCAGTACGTAGGTAGGTAAGTAACTACTCAGATAAGGCCCATGATGTATACCAAGAAAGATAATAAGAGTGCTGTGAGGCTGCTGTAATAGCTGTAAGAGTGCTGTAAGTGGTATTGGTACCCCATATTCCGATCAGTTACTCCGGACCGCCAAGCTCTCCCCGACTTCAGCGACATCAGTTTGCGAATGGTCTAGAAAGATTGTCCGTTGATGAGGGTTTACTTGTCATCGCAATTCGAGGCTCGTACATACATACTTATCCCTGTTTCCTCTGTTTCCTTTCTCTTTCTCTTTCGAAGCGAATTTTATTTGTTTCAATAGACTTCTTATTGATTCGGTTCATTTCATCGCATCTAGCTTTATCCTTATCAATTGCTAGCTCACTGCATCAGACCCCTCCTGGAGCTCCGCTCCCGCTTCCGTCGCCTGTACTCCACATGAGCAAGATCGATCAAACGTTGATTTTCGGATAGCAGCGCTCTTCGGCTTGTTGCATCGAGTCAGCCCCCGTCCCATTGTCGATTGTCGCCAAAGAAGTCAAACGGATTCGTCTGGCGGCGGCGGCGGCGATCTAACCACTATGACGCGCACTTCTACACCTCCCACCCTACTCCAACTCCAAAGCGCAGACTCGGTATCATCTCAGGCTGCACTACTTCGCAGCCTGAAGAATGAAACAATTGGTCATGATCAGCGCAAAGAGATTTATGTCAAGCGGGGAATCATTCCGGTGCTCACCAAGGTTCTCACGTCACGGAAACTGAGCGGGAGGAGCGTTACGGCGACGGTCAAAGAATCGTCTGGCGTCAAGTCGGAGGAAGACGATGCTTGTCTACAGGCGATCATCATCCTTGGTAGTTTGGCTCAAGGTAAATTTCCAGTGATTCGTCCCAACAGCGCCAGTAGTGGTCACCATTACTGAGATCCTAAAACATCAGGCGGCCCAGCGTTCCTTGCGCCCATCCTCGCCAGCAATATCCTTCCAACCCTCCTGTCATTTTTGTCGTCTCCCAGCTGCCTTTCCTTCTTCTGCCTTCCCATTCTCCGAACACTCAATAGCATTGCAGATCGACTACCATTGCAGAGTCAGCAGAAACTGAACAAGGATACTCGTTTGGCCGAACTGCTCTTTTCCAAGGAGCATGTGGGGTGCTTGGCTCAGATCATCGGGCAAGATTATACATCTTATCAGGCACAGGCTTCCATTGAACTGGCTGCATCGTTGATTGGGAAGTTGTGCACCGAGGAGGCTCACAAGACTGTCCTGGCTGACTCGGGAGTGTTGGATGCTCTTGCTGTCAAGGTCGCCTCGTTTGTAGTCGCCCAGGGGTTCGTTCTGCCTGGCGCAGAAGAGCACGTCCAGGAGCCGGGCGCATTGGGATCCTTACCCCCTCCAGCACCTCCCAGTGCCAAGCTCGCTCCAATCCTTCGTGCGGTCACAGTGATTATCGAGCACTCCAAGTGGCGAGCCGAACATTTCCTTTCGTCGCCGGGTATTGTGACTGTTTTCCCCAAGCAGTTACCCGAATTCGCTCCCTCGGACATCAAAAAGGGCCCCTGGGGGTCAACATATTTCTCCGGTTCTGCCGTCCCCCGACATGCTGGGATTAGCCCCCTTGAGAGTCTGCTGCCATCAGTTCCATTATCTGCCTCGACAGCACCGGCGAATGCAGCCAATTTCCCACCTTTAGGTCACCAAGGGGCGCGCCGTCGCCCCAGCCACTCGTTCCCCACATCCTTCTCGCTTTTTGAGTCGACATCTTCCGACGACGATGAGAATTGCATTGTCCCCTGGCTGCTTTACATGGTTCGCGCGGAGAACGGCATGGTTCGCTTGATGGCAGCTCGCCTCATCACGGTCCTATTCCGTCTTGGCCTGGCGAAGAAACATCGCGTCTCCCTGCTTTCCTATCTGTTGATCCCGATCCTTATCCGAATGCTCGACAAAGACTATGAAATACCAGGCGATGACAGTGTCGAGTACGGTGGCTTGATTCCTGCCACCACGCGTGTTAAGGAGGAAGCCCCTGCAGTACTCGCAGCTCTGGTGATTGATGATCAGGAATTGCAAAAACACGCCGTCGATGGTGGCGCGATTAAGCGATTATCGCAATTGCTGAAGGAGACCTACAATCCGATTCACGAGAATGCCAAGCCAATGTGGCACCCAGACGCCGACGAATCTGCTCCAAATTCCGATACGCAGCCACTCGAATGTAGACTTGGACCACCTGGGTTCTCGCCGACTCATTGTCATGTCATGCGATATCGGGAGAATATTTTGAAGGCACTTGCAGCTCTTGTTCCTTTCAAGGATGAATATCGCAAGCTCGTGTGTGAGAATGGAGTGGTGCCATACATCATCGACTCTCTCAAGCCTTGCCCTAGCGAGCTGCCAGTAGACCCATCGACTCTCAAGAACACTGCCACGGATGGCAATCCCACTCCAACTCTCTTGGCCGCTTGTGGTGCTGCGCGAATGCTTACTCGTTCTGTGAGCGTCTTGAGAACAAGTCTGATCGATGCTGGTGTTGCAGCTCCTCTTTTTATTCTGATCCGTCATCCTGATATTGAAGTCCAAATTGCTGCGACGTCCGTAATTTGCAACCTGGCATTGGACTTTAGTCCCATGAAAGAGGTCAGTCCTTATCCCCTTAGGGCTGCGCTAGATTTCGAGTTGCAACTGACCCAAGTAGGCAATTATCTCAGCGGATATTCTCCCGGTCCTATGCGAGCACGCGCACTCGCCGAACACAAAACTTCGTATCGAGTCATTGTGGGCACTGAAACATGTGTCCTATAATTCTGCCAACGATGTTAAGATCAAGATTATTGACGGCCTTGGGCCTGGGTGGATCAAGCAGATTATTACGCAGGATCCTACAAGTGCCCTCGCGAAACGGGGAATGGAAGGCGACGTGGACAGTAGTGCGGCGGCGGGTATGAGCCGAGCCAATTCGGCCGGGGAACGAGTCGACCTTTTGAATCCGGTTGAGGATTCGCAAAGCCGGGGCGAAGATCTCAAAATGACCGACACTCTGCCTGCGTCCAAGATGAGCCTGGAGATGTTTCTGCCGGATGCGACCAGGCGCCGAAAGCTCGTGTTGAATGGAGATTTGGACCAGACTACACAGGCTCGACAGGATGATATCGCGGTGCAGGAGCAGACTTTCGACTTGCTGCGTAATCTTGTATGTGGGTCAGGAGCGTCGGAGATGATTGACCACCTCTTCAAGGAAATTGGGCAGGACCTCATCCTCGACGCGCTGGCGGACAAGCTTCGACCTCGCACCATCAATCTCCCACACCGTCGGGACTCCTCAGCCAGCCGTGCACTCAACATTCCGACCGAGATCCTCGTCTCGGTCACATTTGTCATCATCCATCTTGCCGCGAGCCTTCCATGGCATCGGCAAGTCCTGGTGTCGCACCCCACCCTTCTGCAACATCTCATGTGGTACTTTAACCACAGCCACCGAGACGTGCGTATCAACTGTGTCTGGGTAGTCATCAATCTGACATACGAAGACGACGCGAGCGATCACGATGGCTGTCGCGAGCGAGCCTTCAAGCTACGGTCCCTTGGCGTAATGGAGCGGTTGACGAGCCTCCTTGATGACCCTGACCTTGACGTGCGAGAACGCACGAAAACGGCAGAGCATTTGATCAGTTCTTTGACGCAAACATAGCGATTGTGTATTACCTGACTGTTTCGCTGCTACTGGTTTGCTGTAGCATGGGCATTACTAGGAGACTGGATACGGGGTCCTTGACATAGGTGGGCGTTGGAACGATTGTATAAAATGCATCATCTACAAAATGTATCGTCTTCAACGCAGCTGCTTGGCTTTGAATATAATATCAAGTTATCAACATATACCTCGGTCCTCTGTGTTTCTAATAATGATGCTTGCGTGGCTTATCTTATCGGTGGTGGGGATTCGATGATCCTACAACGTCATATCATCAGTTGACTTGTGGTCTTAATAAAACCCCTGGGGACCATGTCTACTACTCGAAACTGTTTGCTTTCCTCAGATAAAACAGTCTCATAACATGGCACCAGTACCTGCTTCAATTCTGCGTGCACTCTCTCTCCCCGACGCCTCCAAGGCCAGCCTGTCAACCGCAAACCTAGGCTCCGGCTTCACCAGCACGGGGGTGATTCGAGCCACCGTCCCCACCGCAGATGGAACCGGCGAGGAAGAGCGCCGGTACTTCGTCAAGACGTCCGCAGACGGCCAGGCCGCAGAGGAGATGTTCCGCGGCGAGTACGAGTCTCTCAATGCCATCACCGACTCGGTCCTGGGGTTCTGTCCTCGAGCACTAGCCTGGGGGCCGCTGGACGCGCAAGACAGCAAGGACAAGAGCAAGAGCTTCTTTCTCGCGACTGAGTTCCTCGAGTTAGGTGCTGGTGTTGGCGGCCGGCGGACGGGCGAGTCTCTCGCGCAGCGGCTGGGCAAGTTACACTCTACGCCTGCGCCGGCGGACCCGGAGACGGGCAGGCGGCGGTTTGGGTTCCCCGTAGCGACGTTCTGCGGGGACACGAAGCAGCCGAATCGATGGCGGGATTCGTGGGCGGAATTCTACGCGCAGGAGCGGCTGCTGACGGTGCTGGAGACGTCGGAGAAGCGGAATGGGAAGGATGCGGGGTTGCGGGAGATGGTGGAGCGGACGGTGCGCAGTGTGGTGCCGGCGCTGCTGAGGGATGGACATCTGGGGTATGACCGGGAAGGGAACGGGGAGGGGATTACGCCGGTGGTGGTGCATGGGGATCTGTGGAGTGGGAATGCGGACCTGGGACGGATAGTGGGCAGTGGGCGCAAGGAGGACGAGGAGGTGGGCGTGGTGGTGTATGATCCGTCGGCATGCTATGCCCACAGCGAGTATGAGCTGGGGATCATGAAGATGTTTGGGGGGTTTGGGCCGGCGTTCTTCGAGGCGTATCATCGCATTGTGCCTAAGACCGAGCCGGTGGAGGAGTATGAGGACCGCGTGAGGTTGTATGAGCTGTAAGTGTGTCTTGTCTGCGTTATACGAGAGCCTTTGCTGACTTGGAAGGTATCATCACCTGAACCATCATGCCATCTTCGGGGCTGGATATCGATCGGGTGCTGTATCGATTATGCAGAAGCTGCTTAAGAAATACGGCGATTAGTTGCCCTTGGTTTATCATTTTAGATTCTAGGAATATATTAGACTAGAGATATCTGATGAGATTCATGATTATCCATCAAGCATCTTTGAGCTATCCCGATTATTTATCTGCAGGTGGTTGATTTACTGATACTTGGCCATTTTGAAGATTCTCCCCATCTGCAACGACGAATAAGGACAAAAACACGAGTAAATCTTGATATGCAACAGTTGTCTCGTTATGGCATCATATCTGAGTCAGCAGATCTCCATCACAGAATCAACGAATATAAAGCCTAAAGCCGTGTCCCTGTCCCAAACCCTGCCACAAGTCTCTGATTGATCTGGAAATACTAGGAACTTGCTGGAAGTTTATCAAGTCACTACGATGCCTTCCGTTCCGGACGCCGAGCTCTACCCCGAAGCCAGCGGACCAGCAAAAGCGCTGGTCGACAGGCATCAGGCGGAGCAGCCTTTGAAGCTCTATGCGGGCTGGTTTTGTCCGTGAGTTCTTTGACCGTTCTATTTTCACTGTAAAGACGCTAAACATCAACAGGTTCGGTACGCACCTGCGTGGAACACGCGATTCTTAAATTGCCAGCTAACCTTTACAGTCCAACGTGTCTGGCTTGCTCTGGAAGAGAAGCAGATCCCATACCAATACATCGAGGTCAATCCCTATCACAAGCCACAATCACTTCTGTCGCTGAACCCGCGCGGGTTAGTCCCCACGCTCGCTTGTCCTACGGGACAGAGCGACGGAAATGGCCTCAAGCTCAAGCCACTCTACGAGTCGAACATCATCCTAGAGTACCTCGAAGAAGCTTATCCCGATCATCAGCCGCGTCTACTTCCTGGAGACCCCTACGAAAAAGCCTGCGCGAAAGTCTGGATGGATTTTGTAACGACCCGGGTGATTCCCGCGTTCCATCGCTTCCTGCAGTACCAGCCTCAGTCCAAGGACGAGGACGTGGCTACTGAGACTGACAAGGTCCGCCAGGAGTTTCTGGCTTGTCTGAAGGAGTGGACCAAGGAGATGCATCCCGAGGGGCCATTTTTCTTAGGGGATCAGATTTCAATGCCTGACCTTGTGCTGGGCCCTTGGGCCGTGCGCCTGTGGGTGTTTGATGAGTTCAAGATAGGCGGACTTGGGATTCCTGCTGAGGGTCAGGGGGGAGAGGATGAGCCTGTCTGGCAGCGGTGGAGGACATGGCTCCGTGCTGTAGAAGACAGACGGAGTATAAGGGACACAACTAGTGAGAAGGACCATTACCTTCCCATCTATCAGCGCTATGCGGACAATACTGCCCAGAGTGAGCTGGCAAAGGCTACAAGAGCTGGAAGAGGGGTGCCATGATTCCAAGCACTTGAGTAGTATTTGATTTTATATGCATTCCCAACATGTTGACAATGACAACACGCGCTCTCATTGTTCTCGGCAAGAAATTAAACACAGATACTAGGCTCCATTTGATCATAATACGGAGCTACATTCGTGAAACTACAAACAATAGCGGAATAATATCTGACCCGTCTCACGTGACACTCCGCCAATCATGCGCGGCCAAAGATTCAATCGCATCCATCGCGCATCATCCTAGGTCCCCGTACATTTACCAATTTAACATTCTCTACCTGGCAAGACAAGAAGATTCTTCCGCCAGCACCACAGGATGGCTTCGGAGAAGAAGGATGACTCGACACAGCCGGCTGGAGCCGAACCCTCTCTGCCGGAACCTCCTGCCATCCATCCATCCTTCATCCAGGTAGCCAAGCCGTATATCTTTGAACAGACGATTCAGAAATGTATCGCGGCCATGGGCGTCAATCCTCTGCGCGAGGAAGCTCTACGCTTGCAGGGGGTGACATGGATCGACAACGTGCGCCGAGTGCTCTATCTGTACGTCTGAATGCTTGAATTGCAAATGAACATCACTAGATCAAGAACTATTGCTGACTCGACAGGCCTATTCGTACCTTCAACACTGCTGTTGTCTATTATCATAAATTTCGTCTTCTTCACCCCGACACAGAGTATAATTATATGGTAGTCGCACCATGCGTTAATCTGCAGTGTAACTAAGCTGACTTGACTGGTAGGATGCCGCTGCGGCTGCTCTATTCACGGCATGCAAGATCGAGGACACCCTTAAGAAGTCCCGGGAGATTGTATGCGCTGCGTACAACCTGAAGCTCCCTCCATCAGAGCACATGTCTCCTGACAATCCCGTGAGTCCCCATCGTCTCTCTGGCAACCAGGGCAGACTAACATACTTCTCAAGGTTTTCGAAGCGCATGCTCGAGGTATCATCGGCCTCGAGAGGCTCATGCTCGAAGCGTCTGGCTTCGATTTCCGCACCCGTCATCCGCAGAGGACTTTGATCAAACTAGCCAGACACTATGGCCTGTCGCCGAAATCCGAGGTTTCCAATCTCGCCTACCGCATCTCGCAGGATCTCTATCGAACATTTGCCCCCATTAAGCAGACCACCTCTACCATGGCCTTTTGCTCTCTCGAACTCGCTGGCCGCCTGCTGGATCAGCGTCTGGAGCCCGTGGAGCAGGGGTCAGATTACGAGCAATGGAGGACGAGCCGCGAAGAAGTAATGGGTGGGTCTCCTGCCTTTTCTCAAGTCTATAGACAACAACAAACTCTAACAAAACCAGAAACTCTCTTTGACCTGCTCGAGTTATACACACACAACCGCAGCTCGACGACCGTCGGCCCGCATTTCCCACCTGATCGATTCCTCACAGTCCGCATCCCGCTGAACAAAGAAGCAGAGGCCCAGAGATTACCCCGGTACACGCACTGGGTCGAAGACAGCAGAGATTCCAAGCCTACAAACGGCGCCAGAGACGGCAGGGACCGCCCCGCGCCAAAAAATAGAGAGAGATATAGAGACAGGGGAGCCGCAGCCGCACCCGCGGTGCACCCGCTCACGCCTGTCGCTGCGAACGGGGAGAGACCCAAGGCCGGGGAACGAGGCCGGGACGGCGCCGTGCGCTTCATGCTGGATTCGGAGTGCGCAGAGGCCGAGAAGGCGCGCGTCGCTGAGTACTTCAAGATCGAGATGGAGGAGTACGAAGTGGAGGAATGAATTGTCTTCTGGGACAAGAAACCACGAGACCACCCTACGCAGGCGACATACCCGCTACTGTTGGGCACCCTCCTCAGAGGATCGACAGCTGGGTTCGAAGCAATCGGGCAGCTGCGCCGGCACGCTGGCGGCGATGGATCTGTTAGCCCGCCTGCCGCAGGATTCATGATTCCAGCGGAACACAGCTCGCTTAGTGAGGAGAGCTCAACACGACGTGGATATAGCTGCGCTCTGAATGCATAGCGTCATGCTTTGAGCGACGAGCTGGGCGCCGCTGTTGAGTCCCCAATGTCGAGGAACATCCAGATACTTCTTGACGATGTATCTACCGACGGAACCTCGCAAGTGATGCTTCAAGAGGCGTACGTCATATCACGATACAATCGCTGCAGAATAATAGCTACCTGCTACCTCGCACATTCTGTTGCATTACATGTCAAAACGACAAATCTTTTTAGGTAGATAAGTACCTAAACACTCGCGTGAGAGCTATATATGATGGGACTTCACACAGTGCATCGAGCGCTTAGCCAATCCACCTCTAGGCAGACGTAAGAGGATGTAAAGCAAAAAGAATATGAATCCAGGCTGACCAACGTGTCTTTGCCCGGCTGAGTCAGGCACCCGACCGTCCTTTCCTGACTTGTATACACCAACAACCCAATGCGTTGACAAGAAATTACACTGAGAAAATAGAAAGATTAAAAAGAGGATGCATAGAAGCCGAACATGTTCATCAAGGGCCCCAGGCACGAAAAAGGAGATGGTCATTAGCGAGTCATTTTCAACGGCGTTTCAACTCGCCGTTAAGGCAATCCAGTATCTGTATGATTTGTGAGCAGGTGGACCTTTCGTACCAAAAACAATTGAACATACCGTCTCAGAAACGGTTCCCTGGTTGTAGAGGTATTTGCCCAAACCGCGAACCACTTCGAACTGCTCCTCCACTGTGAGGCCGTTGATGGCAGCCTCGATGATATCCCCCACACTGGCCTTGTATACTGCAATGAAGCTGTGGTAATACATGTAGGCGAAGAAGCCCATGATGAACTGGCAGTCCATGCGGTCGGTGATACCACCGTGGCCCGGAATGGATTCACCGAAGTCCTTGATCTTGAAGGTGCGCTTGAGGCCCGATGCGAAGAAACCACCAAAAGGCGCAATGAGAGAGGCAAAGGTGGCAAACACCAGGATGTGGAACTGCATAGGCTCAACATAGAAGGTCTTGGCCAAGCCAGTCCATTCCGGGAGAGAATAGGGCTGAGGCACAAAGACAGGGTTAGGGTTGCATTGCAGTCCAGTCAGGACGTTAGCTCCCAAGTCGTTGACCGGGCAGATAAAGTACTTGTAGCGGATCAGGATGTTGGTCATAAAATAGCCGAAAATAATGGTGCAAATCCATGCACCGAGGAAACCCTCAACAGTCTTCTTGGGCGACAACTGGATCAGTTGAGTGCGACCAAAAGTGATACCACACACGTAGGCGAAGATGTCGTTTGTAATGACGAGGGAGGCCGGGAGGAAGAACCAGATCATGCCCTCGAAGACATTGTTCATGACAAAGTGCGCTTGGACAACGATCAGGTACAGTGCCATATGCGTCCAGGCAAACTGGGTGAATTGAAAACGGTAGTGACCTTTTTGCAGCGATGCGACAAAGAAGACGAATCCTGAATGTGGACAGTATCAGCGGCTGTCCGATCTTGTAGAGTAAGCGATCAAACTCACCCATAACATAGAGCGTAAAGCTGATAAAACGATGGTGAGTTGCCAGAGGAAGCAATCCCTTCTCAACTAGGAGGATATGCTTGAAATAGTAGATCACGCTTTCTCCATACAAAAAGTACATGGTGGTTGCCAGGAAATACCAGTTGAGCGACTTGGTAAAGCGGATGTTCTTCTCCCTGCTGGGTACATTCGCAATGGCAATGACTTCCTTGAACGAAATGATCTGGACTGCCGTGACGATGCCGATGATGTAAATGTGGCCCGAAAACATGGCAATGAAGAAGAGGGAAATCATCACAAACGTCCATATTGTCCGAGTGATGAATGTCTGCTTCTTCTTCTCATATTCGGACAGTTGAGGCTGTTCCTGTTTCTGTACGAGTATGTCAGCCTTCCATTGCCAAATGATCAAACCGATTCTCCTGTCTTAGGGCCTCACCTCTTCGGGAATCGTTGCGGGTTTGGAGACATTGCCATTCTTCGACGGGCTCCCAGGGTCGGAGGCCACATCACTAGCATCTGAGATGCTCATCCGACGGTTTTCAGATCCGTTGCTTCCTCGGTGTTGAAACCGGACGTTCCGGCGTGACTTTGACATGGTCAAGCAAGGGTGTAATGCAACAAAGAAAAGGAAGAAACCGCTTTCTCAGGGCTACTACGCGCGGGGAGCAGGTGAGATCGCGGGGAAATCTCAGGGAACCTGAGACTGGGGTCTGAAGAGACGAAATGGGGCCCGAACAGGGGGTGAAAGATGGAGAATCGGGCCAAAAAAGAATCCTTGGGGACACGGCAAGTGAGGATGATTATTGGGAGCGATCGTCGTGTTGATTACTAGTAAATTTTCATGTGAAGTAGGGACCGAAAGCGGTCGGGTAAAGGAGACGCGAGACGATGCAAGAAGAGCTCTATGGGAACCGCAGAGCAAAGAATTCCAGAACTAAATCGTCGGCATTCAACCTGGGGATCATCAATCTGATGGTAGGAGGATGATCAAGCAGAAGAGAATTGATTAAGAGAGTAAGATAGAGAACAGGATGAAGATGAGGCACAACTTCCCGTGACTCGGCACTACGTCAGGCCTTCGTCCGTTTCTCTTCCGTTGGTTCCTGGGAGAAAACAGAACTCTTCTTTTTTCTGGGTAACCAAATAAAACACAGCAAAACAAACATATTCGTTCTCTTTCTCAAGAATACTCGAGCAGATCATTTTTGATTCATGGCGACCTCGCGTAGTGGGTTATGGAAGACAAGGATGATGACTTCTTCTCGGATGATGGCCTCGAGGATCTGCCTCCCAGTACATTATTGCAGCTAGAGCAGAACGCGTATCTAGCTACACAGGCGCAAAAACCAGCGCAACCAGAAGCTTCTATCTACACTGCTCCTACTTCTCATGCGCAAGTCAATCAACAATTTCCGGTCGCAGAATCCCAATCAACACCTATCAATGCTACGTTGAAACCACCTGCGCGTCTACACACGGGTCTGACGAACGATTACGATTCTCTGGATGTGGGTGAATTGGATGCGGAAGTGCTCGACGATGATTCTGGATTTCCTGTTGCCCTGGATCACCCGCCTGCTTCGGCAGGACAGGCTGTTCCTCTCCGCAACGAGTCCGCCTTAGAGCCTATGGACATCGAAGAAGGACTGGAGAACCCGTATCAAGCCAATATTTACGAGTCTTACAATGCGCTTGAGGAGAAGGTATCTGTTGTGGAAGCATCTACAATGCCAGGCTTTTGGCTAATGTGACTTGCAGTTGCGCTTAGAAGATGAACGACTCAAACAGATGACGGAAGAGCTGGCCGCCGCCAAATCGATGGCCGAGACAAAAGCGGGAGAAATCGCCATCATCCGAGCGAACCAAGCGAAACTGGTCGAGAACTATGATCGACAATTGGCTGCTTTGCGCAAGGCCATGGCGGAGGAGACAGCCAAGCATAAGGAGGAGGTAGAGGCAGCTCGAGCCGAAGGCAAACTGCTGGCCACAGAAAATGCGTTTCTCAAACAAGACCTAGCCGAAGAAACCATGCGAATCAACAATACGAAGGCAAAGAGCAGGGCGGAGGACAAAGCGCCGCCCGTAACGCCCAAGAAGACAAGAGTACTACCTTTTCGCGATGGATTTGACGATGATGAAATCATGGCGATTTCGCCGAGCAAGTCCGCGAAATCGAAGCGGACGACCCCCACGGGGCCTGGAAAGAAGAAAAGGAAGCTCGATCCTGGCAGTCCGACACCTCTGCCACTAAGTCAGCCGGCAGAGCTTGTAGCTGAGCCGCCTGAGGACTTATTGGAGGATGCGATGATGGATGATGTGATGGTCGACGAGCCAGTCCCGCGCAAAGAGGACCGGAATGCAGAACTCATGAAATCCATTCTCAACCACAAAACGTATCCCAACGAGGAATGCGATATCGAGGTATTATCGCAAATGGCGTTTCCCTCGGAACCGCGACGGAAGCTGTCTACGATCGTCCTGGAGGAGACAGCAAGATTACACTCGGGCAACTATGTGGTGGAATATGCGCAAGTCATCGCGTCGCTATGGTCCCGGGCCCTAAAAGAAAAGTTCTTCAAGCCGGTGCCGATGTTCATGGAGATTACCCACCACCTGTTAGCATTGGATGCACCGTCGTGTGTCCCAGACATGATCGACCATCTTGTGCCAGTGCTACAAGAGTCGGGAGATATCAACGGAATTCCTCGTTTCAGAAACTCGCCCGTGTCGCGTCAGAACCTCGGCCAGGTACGGCAAACGCCGCTGTCCCAACTTGAAGCCCTTGTGGATTCGACTGAAGCGCTAAGCCTGTTGTACCGCATGGCGTATCTCTGTATACACATGGAGCGGACGATGGAGAGGTTCTGGCGGCACATGCGCTACGACTTCGTCTTGATGATGCTGAATTGCTCACAACCCATTCGAGACATCACCTTAATGCTGAATCTGCTTTCAACGAGCATCCGAGCGCGGTCCTTTGGATCGGTCCAGGAGACCCAGCAAGATCAGCTTGCCAACGAGAATTACATTGTTGACCGTGTGGCCAACCTCTTAAGTGAGACACCACAGCCGGATGAAGGGCAGCCTCCTTATACAGCGGCGGACATCTGCAGCATGCGCTTGCAGGCAATGCATTTTCTCACATCGGTAGCTTTTAATCCAGTTGCACCGGCCAGTGAGCACGGGAGCTCCATCATTGCACAGCACCCAACGGTGCTCGCGCGGATGATACGAGCCATGCATGACGAACTGGATGCACTCTACACGTATCCGCCGGAGCGAGATCTCCATGCGACCATGGTCAACGGCCTCATGCGCTTGGTCTACGGAGTAATCCGTCGTCACAAGAACGTGGATCTGCAATCGAAATTGTGTCGAGTCGCTGGTGGGAAGCAAAAGTTTCTAGTGGTGTTGACACGGTTGGCGTTCAGCGAAGGACCGATACTCGAGGGCGGCATCGACGACGAGACGGTGGAGATGGCCCATGAGATCCTCGATGATGCCGTCACCCCTCAGGAAGCAGAAGCGCTCTTGGAGGCATTCCCGAGTGCAAAGCGAGATGATTAACATGACTTATGTGTATAATGATGAACCCGCATATGATATGAGGACAATAATAATAAAATAATGCGAAGTATGCCTCGTGATGTGTAGGAGTGCTGGGTACATACAGAATAACGTAGTCACAGGGAAAGGATACCGAAGACCCAACTGAAAAGCAACAGCAACGTGGCTACAAGCGCATGTAGATACATAGAAAGCTATTACATGGAATAAGAGTTGTTACAAGGGTTTTACTAAATGTAATACATCGACTATGTACGAAACCAACTCTGAACTCTCTTCTCCATACCCCCGCGCAAGGCGAAGAAATGATGAAAAGAGAAAGATGATCCACCACAGAGTGGAAAGTGCCAAAGAATACGCCTGTCAATGACCCGAAGGCCGTTGAACGGATTGTTCCGCCGCGCTGTGCAATGCAGGGACCAATCCGTGGTGGACCGCCTTCTTGATCGCAGCCACCCAAACAAGGTAAGTATGAAGAAAAGAAAGAAGAAAAAAAACCAAAGGATGGAGGGGGAAGCGGCAATATATAAGTTTCTGTGGGTCCAGGGTCTGGCGCTAGTACTACGCGAGGTGTTTTCAGCCAATCGCACGGCAGGTGCTGACGGTGTCTTTTTGCCTGATGGCTGAGGCAGGGACTTTGCATCACGTGCCTGATGTGAAGTTTTGGGTCTCATTCCGCTCATCGTTGATACTGAAGGAGGATTCGTTGCAGGTCAATTCCAACGGACACTCGCCATCATGAGGAACAGGGCTACTACGCCGTTGAGCAAGGCGGTATGTTATTCCTAGTCATCGATATTACCACGATACCTAGACCCCCTTTATCGCGTGACAAAACTCCTAACGGAGCTTGATACCAGAAAATCCGACAATCATGGAGCAAATATAATTTGTTCAACCTGAGTCGATTTCGCGCCCCTCCGACCGCAAACCGCACCTTCTTCCAACAGAAATGGACTGCCAAGTCCGTTGCCCGAGCATACCATGGCGAACAGGTCCGCGAAAGCCAATGGTCTCGGATGTTCACCCGCCGCATCCGCAGCGTCGTGCCCATGAGCCCAGAGAAATTGGCCAGTGATGATGGTTCTGCAATGTCCGCCGGTCGAGGAGCAGGCCTGGAATCCGAAGCGAACGGCGATGGCACAGCCGGGGCCCAGGACCAGACTTCCTTGACACCCTATACACAGATGACTTTTGCTCCTCTCGAGCGTCGGCTGGATGTTGCCATCTTCCGGGCGATGTTCGCCAGCAGTACTCGGCAGGCCCGGCAGTTTGTTGTACATGGTGCGGTGACGGTTAATGGCAAGAAGGTATGCTTCCTTGGTCTAGTGATCTCGTCTTGCCGGATCTGGCCGCTGACACTGTTACTGAAATAGATGAGATACCCCGGTTACCTCCTGAATCCTGGCGATCTTTTCCAGGTTGAACCGGAGCGCGTCATGTATGCTACCGGTGCCCCCAAGGACAAGTTTGAACGTCGAGAATCCCGCGTCGCCAGGAGAAAGGCGGCAGAGTCGAACGAGGGCGAAACAGAGGAGGCTGCGGCTGCGGAGACGGAGAACAAGGAGGATGAGTCGGAGACAACAGAAGCACAGGATCAGCAAAAGGATGACCCGAAGGAAACATTGAAGAAACTGCTCACTCAGGCCAAGACGATCATGTCCAACAGCAAAGACGTTCTCCCCGCCAAGCGCAAGCAGGAACTGCGCGGCTTTCAGAAGGCCGTCCGTAGAGTGCTGTCTCGTTCCGAATCGAGCACCGTCTTGACCGATAACCTCGAGTCTCAGTTCTCCGAGCTCATCACCTTGCTGAAGGCCAAGAAAGCCGAGAAGAAGGAAGACAATGAGTCAGAGAAGACATCTTCCACGCCCGCAGAGCAGACCTCGACCACCACGTCCGAATCAACAGACGCTACCACTACTACTACCGCGACATCTGCTGCGGAGAACAAGCCTAGCGACAAGCTTTCCGAAGCTTTCCAGAAGGCGGCTCAGAACCCCGAGGAAGAGGTGGACACGTCAGAGCTCACGGAGGAGGAATTCGAAGTGCTTCGGCGGGCGCTGATTCAGATGCGCGATAATCCGATCGACCACAGCAAGCCCTACGCTACCCCTTGGCGGCCGCGCGACTACATGAGCGCTTTCGCCTTCATCCCCCGATACCTCGAGGTCAACCACAACATCTGCGCGGCCGTGTACCTACGGCACCCCGTGGCGCGGCCAGGCCGCACAGAGGTGCCAACACCCTTCAACGAGAATATCAGCACAGCTGCGTTCGCCTGGTATCTCCGGAGACGTTAGACGGATGGGCTAGTGATACATTTCCTCTTTGGCTTTACCTTGTATTCTATCTTCTGCTGGCATATTCCATCATCTTGTATTACTGGGTCTCTGGTGTGATTTCCTGCTTGTTACGGTGCTCATAGATGTATCTGCCTTGTGGTTCCCGGGAAGGGTGAGCAAAAGTGTCATGTTGCAATTGGTGTGGGAAGCTGCTTTACCTGGATGAGCCACATCTGTACAATCAATATCCCTAACATTGTACATGCATCAATCAAACTTTCCTCAATATAGAGCATCGTGCGCATTTGTTGAGTCCATTATTTGCTTGCAAACATGCATGAAAAGAGGTTTCTCGTAATAATACAAGTATTCTATTTTGGCGGGGATGAAAATTACCGTACCCAAGGACCAGCTCCCCAAATGAAAGTAGAAACTCTCTTGTTCCCAACGCAAAATTTGCAAAAGCAACCGGTCATTTTTCATAATCATCTCTTTATCATATCATATCTCCATCGCATTTATCCAGTGTCTATCACAGAGGGACAACTACCACAAACGGGAGCCCATTAAGCCCCATTGTCACCCAGATCAAAGCTCCTCTCCTGCGCCTGGGTCCCCTCTGGCCCAACCAGCCATCAATCATGTCAATGTATCCCTGGCATGGGACGACAGGCTCCAACGCTCATCATCACCAACATACAGGAACTGCAGCGACCGGCCCTCGAATCGACCACACGGCTCCGTCGTCGTCGCCCTCGTCGTTCCAGATGCCTCAGCTCCGGTGGCTGCCGTCCATGATGTCGCGGTCCCAGCAGAACACCCTGCCTACCATCTCGTCGAATCTGCGAATGGGCCAGAACTCGCACCACCAGCCTGTATCCGTGGTCGTCGAGGCGAGACCCCCTCCGCCGGACTCCAGCGAAGGGTCCGAGAGTGATCGCTCCGACAGCGCTGTGCGAGACGGCACGGGGCCGGACGGGCTGGGGGATCCGGATTATGCGCCGTCACCGGGGGATATGGGGGCCGGCGGGGTGCAGAATGGGGTGTCTGGGGTTGGAGGCGCGGCGGGGACTGGTGGAGGGGTTGCAGGGGGCAGCAATGGTCACGGCCTTGTGGCGGGTAGAGTGCTCGTCGACGAGGATCTGGACGGCACAGCGGGGGGAGGAGACACGCCGCGAAAGCACGGGAAACGACTGACGACTAAGGAGGAGGTATCGCTGTTTGACATCTGCAACAGACACGCGGCGGAGTTTGGCCAGCGCAGCAACCTGTGCAAGTGGTGGAAGACGGTCACGGAGGAGTTCACGCGCGACCAGGGGCATCCGTACTCGTGGCACTCGGTGCGTCGCAAGGTGGAGATCGTCACCAAGCAGCGCATGAAGTTCCTCGAGGAGCAGCGCGAGAAGGGCGGCACCGACGCCGACGACCTGTCGAATCCGCGGTGGCGCGCGGCTGTCGACGCCTGGATCCCGACGTGGCAGCGGTGGGAGGAGGCCGAGGCGCGGCGCATTGAAAGGCGCGATTTGCGTGCTCGCAAGTCCCGCAAGAGGAAGGACAGGTCGTTTGACCTGTGGGATGGGAATTCCGATGGCTGGCGGCCTTCTGCCACTCCGGTCGTGGAGAACCGATTCCAGGCTCCGGGTCAGTCTCAGGGTCCGGGTCAGTCTCAACAAGCGCAGCCACCTTCCGTCTCCCCTGCATCCCCGCCGGTTCCCACTGCTTCTACTGGAGTTGGAGCTGGAGCGACCCCCGTCCAGAACACCGTCCGCCTGCCTCCAGGGTTTGACTCAATGTTCGCAAGCCAGACACCCCAGCCAAACCGGGCGACCCCGGCGGCGGCAGGATGGTCGTACCCACAAGCATCAGCGACTACTCACGCCCCATCCGCCCTGGAAAGCAGCATGATGACCGCTGTATTGGAGACTCTGGGAAAACTGAACAGACACCTCGACGCAGTCAGCGCCGACCCTCGCTCCTCCCCTCTTGTTGCCTCTTTGGCTACGAATGGGTCGATCGCTCGGGAGAACGGGATCTCGCACGATGGCGCTGTGGACGGTGCTCCGGGCTCAATGTCCTCGGCTTTCATCAGCCAACTGAAGGATGAGCTCCGGCAGGAGATGCAGGATGAGCTGCGGCGTGAGCTGGAGAAAGACCGCGCCTCCTTGGAGGAGAAACTAGATTCCGTGCAACGGACCCAGGAAATGATCCTTGAGATGTTGCGACAGGAGCCCAGTTGATGTTTCTTCCTTTTATGCTTGATTTGTTCTTTTTCAGTCGCTATCTTCATTCGATTATGATACCCTTACGAGACGAACCGTCGATATGTGTTAACAGCGGACCTCCCAAGCCTTTTATCAAGGTCTCCAATTGTAGATTTCTGACGCTACGGGAGAAATACAATGCAAAACATAAACTATAATACCGGGCTAAATTACATATACTAGACGTGCTGTAGGGGGGTGGTTCATATGACTCTGCCAATTTCCGAGTTTACAACTTTTTTCTCCAACTCCTGCTTGCCAGACATCGAAAGCGAAGAGTTTAGTAGTAGAAGGTCTCGTCGACAGTGCGGCCTCTCATCCAGCGGGGCTCACTGCCGCGAACATAGATGTCCTCGAACAGAATGCGGGGGTTGTTCTCGGGGGCGGGCATCTGCTCGGCAATGGCAACCTCCTCGTCGACGTGGCTACGGGCAGACTTGTCCAAAGCCTTGAGCTCCTCCTCGGTCATGACGTTCCAGTCAAGGATCTTCTGCTTGAGACCGGCAATGGGGTCGTTGGTGCTGCGCATGCGCTGGATCTCCTCACGGCTACGGTAGGTGGTACCGGGGTCGGACATGGAGTGGCCACCGTACCGGTAGGTGACGTACTCGAAGACCAGGGGACCGTTGCCGGCGATGGTGTACTCTCTGGCGTACTGAACGGCAGCCTTGGTGGCAAGGACATCCATACCGTTGACCTTGATACCAGGGATGTACTGACCACGCTTGTAGTAGTCGGTCAAGGCGGAGGAACGAGCGGCGGAGGTACCCATACCATACTTGTTGTCTATAAATTGTCAGGTTTGAACCGCCAGTAGCTGGCATCGAAGATCAACTTACTCTCACAACCGAAGATGGCAGGAAGCTTCCACAGCTTGGCCATGTTGAAAGCCTCAAAGACCTGACCCTGATTGGAGGCACCGTCACCGTACAGAACAATGCTGGTAGCCTTCTCCTCGTTGTACTGCTGGGCGAAAGCGAGTCCGGCACCAACGGGAACCTGAGCACCGACGATACCGTTACCACCGAAGAAGTTGGGGGCGAACATGTGCATCGAACCACCCTTTCCGTAGGCGATACCTTCACGGCGACCGAGCAGCTCTCCGATGATCGAACGGACGGTACCACCGCGCATCAGAGCATAACCGTGGCAACGGTAGGCAGTGATAACCTTGTCGTCGCGGGTGATGGCGTGTTCGATACCGGTAGCAACAGCTTCCTGTCCGATAGATAAGTGGCAGAAACCTCTGATCTTCTTTTCCTTGTACAGACGGTCGGCGGCCATTTCCATGCGCCTAGACAAAGCAAGAACCGTCAAAGGTTAGATACGAGTGGCGTAGCAACATAAACTCCTCTCCGCTCAGTCCATACCTGGTCACAACCATATCATAGTACATCTGCTTCAACTCTTTCTTGGTGACCTCGAGGTCATATGGAGGAGGGTCGATCTCGTATGTCTCGAAGCTCTCATCGGAGAGTCTGACTGTGAAGGGCTTGTCATCCTCCTATACACAGACACCCATCCCGTCAGCATGAGACCCTCCGAATCGGGACTTTTAGGGCGTCTCAACAAACCTGCGGAATATTTTCAGCATGCGATGAGGCGGCATCGGTGGTGACAGAGCGGCGAGCAAGAGGAGCAAAAGCCTGACGCCTCAGAGGCGCAGCCTGACGGGCCCACGCAGCTCGGAATAGCATGATGGGAGGTCGAGAAGTCCAATTGATATGGAGGAGGAGAGATAGAGGGAGATGAGGAGATCTTCTTGCCCTGTTATCTTCAACGCCGGAGATGTTGGGATTTGGGAACAAACTTCCCCTGCGACTAGGCGGAATTCGGCAGGCGGATTACTTAAGCCACGCTTCCATTCGGGGAGCGCCGGTGTAGTCGCTGCAAACAGCGCAAACAAGCTTATGCTACTATGTACTCCGTAGCAAGTCTGAGTTGACCAAGAAGATTGTAGGCCATCTCCGATGTAAACCAAACCTATGACTTTTTACCATTGTATTGAAAGGGGAAGACTGTCAGCGGGGCTGACGTTGCAGGTGCTCGGAGCAGATTCGGCCGGCGTGTGTTGCAAAGGCAAAGGCAAAGATTTGACTGCCCGGACGCGCCTCGTCCACTCAGGACCGTGAAAGTAGTCGCATGAAACACTAATATACATAGCTGTCTACTGTACAATATGATTTGGTCATCCAGGAGTAAGTGAATCAAGCTAGGCGCACAGCTTGCTGCCAATGAACCTCGCAAGCTCATGCGCGACTGTCGCCTCAACGTCCGCGCCGAGACGGTCCGTAAGTAGCTGGTCCCATTGGCTCAACTGGATCTCGTGAAGCTTCCGTCCATTCAATACTTCATGCACTCGGCGTGCTTGCTCGGATGCCACGTCTGAATCAGATGAGACCGAAATTTCGCTCTCAACGATCGCACCGTGTTTGAAGCGCAGGAATACTCGGCTCTAGATGATCGGTCAGCGAGTGCAAGCGACCAACCCAGTAACAGTAAGATCTTACTGAGGGAGGCAGCGACTCTGGCAATGTGGGTCTTTGGCGCGGATCCTCCTCGAAAGGGAACGTGGAAAAGGTGAACTGCGGTGTCTGAGTGTATTTCCACTCCAACGACTGGTTGAAGATCATACGTCAGTAATAGTCTGATATACTATGTGCATTCGTCTTACACAAAGCTCGTCAATGCCCTTTCTAATCTCCAGCTCTCCATATCCTTCCTGCGCTCCTACAACACCGGCCACCCAGTCGGCTCCAGCGTACAGCTCAGGCTCGTTGGCGTGAGCACGTTGCGCCCGGCGGACAGCGTCAGGACTGACCTGATACAGTCGAGCAAATTGCTCCATAATGCCCTCTATCACCGCTTGTATCGAGAAGGGAGCAAACGCATTCTCAAAGGCGGTCGAGACATTGGTCACTGGGGATCGCACACTCTCCACGCCTTTGGCCTTTATATAGTCACGGGCAGGCGAACGTAGGAAGAAACCCAGATCGTTGATATTGGGGGAATCTAACAAGCAAGTTCCATGATGTAGAGCTCGGTGCCTTGTTAATTTGAATGCTGAACCGGAGATTTTCCGAGGCAGAGATGCGCCAGGCCCTTCCTGCTCGCTTGTCCCGGAGGTCATGACGATGTCATGTCGGTCATTAACACTGGTGTTGGTCGCCCCAATATTGTGTAGGGCCTGTACAACCATCTCCGCATGTTTGTTGCGAGTAAAAGTGGTCCGCGGTGAAATCACACTGTAATTCAGATTCCCCAGGTCATGAAATACAGCTCCTCCACCGGATCTGCGTCGAACCAGTAGTACGTCTTCACTCTCGTTGTCCCCTTTTCCAATTTCCACGCGGTCATTGTAAAGTGCTTCGAGATTGGTCTCGAGCCACGGGTTCTGATTGCGTCCGATGACAACGCATGGTCGATTGACGTACAAGAAGAGAATACTGCTGTCGACTGGCGCATGCTCCAGCAAGAAATGCTCGATGGACAGATTCACATATGGATCGGATGATAGCGACTGGTAAATCTGGTGTCGGGAGGACTGACGGCTCGCTAGCTGCGCAAAATGGTCGGTGGATAATGCGGAGTTATATCGTACGGCACCTCCATAAGGGCTGCTACCGCTCCGTCTAGGAGCCAAAGCCGACGTCAGCAGGCATTGTCCTCGCAGCAGACGACGCATTGAGGAACGACGAGGTTCAGGCACAGAGTGAGCATGGTTGAACTGTTCGAAATTCGGACTCCATGGCGGAGATCAGATGGAGACTATGTAACGTATGGTAAGATGGCGGTCTCCGAGCCTCAGGTGAAAAATAGCAGCTGGGTATTGTAATGTAAGATCTTGTTGATGAAAGATATCTCCGATCGCCGGCGCACTAAACCCAGATAAGCAACACCGATGACTGTTGTTAAAAAGTCCCGCTTCATCTCTTTTGCGGCCTCGAACAAAGGGCTGACACAGCAGTCAGATTAACGCTGAATATACATTTCACGGCTATACCTGGTCTCAATTGTGAGGACTCTGTATTTAGTTTGATTCGGTCCGGCCATCGTTGTCGGCTGACGGTTCGTTGGTAAGCATTGCATGATTCTCCCTTGCGAATAGCCCCACCAACAATAACGTGAGTCAAAAAGCAGAAGCATATACAGAAACAGAAGACCATTTCGAAATGTCGACGTGGGGAGAATACTTCCGGGTCACCACGTATGTTGTCCTCATTTGATTTTGCCAGAGTCACACCTCTAACCTGTCTTCGCTCGCAGCTATGGTGAATCCCATTGCCGCTCTGTCGGCTGCATCGTCGATGGCTGCCCTCCGGGCATGGAGCTTACAGAGGAAGACATCCAACCCCAGATGACCCGAAGACGTCCCGGGCAGAGTGCTCTGACGACGCCTCGAAATGAAAAAGACCGAGTAGAGATCCAGTCTGGAACGGAGTTTGGCATCACCCTGGGTACCCCGATTGGAATGATGGTGCGCAACGAGGATCAGAGACCCAAGGACTACGGTGGCAGCACAATGGATCTCTACCCTCGTCCCAGTCACGCTGATTACACTTATCTGGAGAAATACGGTGTCAAGGCGAGCAGCGGTGGTGGCCGGAGTAGTGCCCGCGAGACCATCGGTCAGTTTTGAGCAACACCCACCGAACAGACGAGTCGCTGTTTGCTAACTACTTCATCTTTTCAGGCCGTGTCGCCGCAGGAGCCATTGCGGAGAAGTACCTACGCCTGTCGCATGGTGTTGAAATTGTCGCCTTTGTCTCCTCCGTTGGCAACGAACACCTCTTCCCCCCGACCCCCGAGCACCCTTCTCCATCGACCAACCCAGAGTTCCTGAAGCTCATCGAGACCATCGACCGTAAGACTGTCGATACCTTCGTCCCCACTCGCTGCCCGAACGAGGAGGCCGCGGCGCGCATGACAAAAGTGATCGAGACTTTCCGGGACAACCAAGATAGCATCGGCGGCACCGTCACCTGCGTGATTCGCAACGTCCCCGTCGGCCTGGGCGAGCCTTGCTTCGACAAGCTCGAGGCCAAGCTTGCGCACGCCATGCTCAGCATCCCCGCCACCAAGGGCTTCGAGATCGGCTCGGGCTTCGGTGGCTGCGAGGTCCCCGGCTCCATCCACAACGACCCCTTCACCGTCTCCGAGGTCCAGACCCGCACCGGCAGCACACAGCGCCTGACCACCAAAACCAACAACTCCGGCGGCATCCAGGGCGGTATCTCCAACGGCGCCCCCATCTACTTCCGCGTTGCCTTCAAGCCCCCCGCCACCATCGGCCAGGCTCAGACCACCGCCTCCTACGGCTTCGAGGAGGGCATCCTCGAGGCCAAGGGCCGCCACGACCCCTGCGTCACCCCGCGTGCCGTCCCCATCGTCGAGGCCATGTCCGCCCTCGTCGTCATGGATGCGCTCATGGCCCAGTATGCCCGCGAGAGCGCAAAGAATCTGCTGCCCCCGCTGCCCAGCACCCTCCCTACCAAACCGACTCTCGGCTCCAGCGGTGCTCCCGCCTCTTCATAGACCTGTTTCTCCTAGAACTTTATATCATAGTTTTCAAAATTTGTTGCGGATAACATCTTCTTTCGGGCTTTTCAATATGCACCTGATGAGTACTTGCATCGTTTCCACCTCAACTCGCGCCGCATTCAACCCGGCTGTTCTAGAGCTTTCCCCTAACCTACTGCTGAGAACGATTTCTACTTCTTTAACGTGATTTACCCCTGACTCATTGTCTTTAAACAGAATTATCCAAATATCCAAAACAACAAGTGCTTTCTATTTACTTCTGTCTTCCAACGTACAGCGCACAAGGAATTGGAATATCCCAATCTCACACCTCCGTCTGTCATATGCCCACAAAAACCAGTCACATTGAGAATCCCGCCCAGAAGCGAAGAGAAGAAAGAGAAAAGGTCGTGACTTCGTGCTTCATAGCATAGTCCGTATCCGTTCATCAGACACAACCCGGCTGTAGAAAAGAACACGCTCAAAACAGGTCAAACAAGAAATGAGGCAAGGAGTAAAAGTTGGCAACAGCCGCGGATATCAGACCCTTTCGCCAGGAAGCGCAAGCAACAAAAAGAAAGAGCCAACAAAAAAGAGAAGAAAATTTTATGGATATACAATTGATCGTAGCGGGCATGGGATATACCTTCTGCGTTGTAACAACTCTAGCGGTGTAGGCTGTCGTTCATGCTGCGGTGTTACTTCGACTGATAGATCGCTCAGACATGTTGTCCAAGTCTTGGGCGGTGGCGTTAACCACTCTCAATCTCTCCTTTGGAACTGTGAATGTGATTTGGACCCGTCTGCCCTCAGCTGCGCCCTCGACGTCCCAGTCGTCATCGTCCACGTCTATCAGGCCGTCCAACGCCGAGTCATCCCGGGAAGACCTGATGGTCTGAAGGCCCGTATCCCGGGAGCCTCGATTGCTTGCTCCCCAATCTTTGGCGCCCTGTTTTCGTCTGAACAACTCGGCCGAGGCACTCACGGCTCGTCGCGGGACCTTCGACTCATTCTGCGCGCCATCCACCGTCCTGGCTCCGAGGACTGTACTCCTCCGATCGATGCCCGACGCCAGAGAGGCTGTTGTCGAGTCTCGTATCGCTGTAACTCGCCTCTGCGTTCCGGAAATCACGCGACGCACGCTGCCCATCCAGTCAAACGTCCGCGCTTTTGGAGTCAGGGGCGATCGACCCGGCGTTGGGGGTTCCTCGATTGGCACGTTTGGCTCAGTATCATTTTTCAGAAGGTGCTCCCCCTCGGCCCATCGTAGCGAAAGGGTTGTGTGTGCGGTAGAGTAGGAGTCCGAGGAGTAGCGCTTCTCTCTGGACAGTCCTGTCGCATGAGTGGACGTCGAGGGTGGCACGTCCGGTGAATTGCGTCCATTATCTGGCAAAGTCGTAGTGGTGCGAAGTGACGCCTGACGGCGAGGTGCACTACTCCCAGATCTAGCTGAAGAGTCCGAAAGATTCGACGAAGTGCGCTCGTCCTGGTCTGAGGGCAAAACTCCGTCTCGGGTTGGATCTTCTGCGGGTACAGCTCTAACTGTTCGGAATGGAATTCCAATTGGACTCGAGATTGTACTGCGCGGAGTCACAAATTCAGTGCCTAAGAAAGGCTCAGAGGCCGCGGCAGTATCGGGGTCGCCGAACGCTGGAGAACTTGCTTCTTCCTCATCCCGTTCGTCGATTGGATGTATTTCACCTGCAGCCTCGCTTCTTCTGTACTCGCTGTATGGCGCTGAATATCGGTAAGGGCGCGTTCCCAAGCTTTGCTGGCTGTTTCTGTCAGGGGTCGGGATGTCACGAAGCAGGCTGGTGCTCTCCGCAGCACCTTCGCCGTTGTCCTGCCCGTTCCGACTTGGAGCGGTAGTCCAGGAGATCGTCTTATTCTGGTCCCTGGTCTTGGACATGCGGATGCTGCTCGCCATTTCGGGCTCGTCCCTGCCCCAGAAGTGTGCCCTTTGTGCACTGAGAGCGAGCTTGCGCAGTTCGCGATCCCGAGTCCGCCGTACACGGCGTCTCCGCCAGTAGAACCAAGCAAACACAGCCAAGCCTGCAGCTGACGGAATCCCCAGTCCGAGTCCTGCACCCAGCCCTGCCTTTTTCGACAATGAAGACGTGGAGTCATCAGAGGCTCCTACGGGTTCCGGTTCGGGTTCCGGCAGGCTTGGATTCCTATATGAAGTCATCCAGCTTCCAGACGTAACATTGTATAGGAAGACTTGGGAGTTAGGCTGAGGTCCTACTGCCGACCGCTTCGTTGTTGTGGAAGTGCTGTACCCGCCGGCAATCATCATCACACCGCCAGGAAGCATTGCTGCACCATGACCGTAGATCCCGGTTCCGTCTGCGAACCCGCTTCCTTGGGTAGATGGGACCACCCAACGCCATGAGCCAGTGCCTCCAAACTCTTCTCCCATCTCCAATATAGCCAGTTGGGGCTGAGCAGGTCGACTGGTACTGCCTACCCATCCGCCGAAGAGGATGACCTTGCTTCCGTCCGGCGAGAGAACGGCCGTGTGGCCCGACCTTGGCTCCACGAATGCTGAATCTCGAACAGCAAGCTCAGTTTTCCCGATATCCGACCCTGACTCGACTGTGACGAAGCTCCAGCTGTCCTGAGGAAGAGAATAGATGGCAAGCTCAGACATGTTGATGAAGGCTTTTTGGGTGTGGCCCCCAATGAAGAGAAAGCTCTGTTGCTGTAGTGTTCGACCTAGAGGAGACAGTGCGTAGGTGGGATGCAAGGGAGTGATTGTGAACCCTGCCTCCGGGATAGGTGGTGCGCGCAGCCCAGCGGTTGATATTTGATACGAAGAAACACTGTCAGAGGTCGGAGGACTCAAGACGATCATGGACTGAGAATAGTTGGCGGCATAGATCCAGGTTGCTTTCGGGGTAATGTTGAACGGACACATGCCACCGATGGTGTACAGCGAGCTCTCCGTCATGTTAGAAGACGACCAGGCGAACGCGGCAGACAGATAGTTGGGTCCGTAGCTGTTGACTCCTAGGTTCCCTTGCCCTAAGTCCAAATCACGCACTTCCCACGTTCCATTGCCGCTCGAGCTGTTGACATTTGGCGTAAACACCCAGAGCCTTCCTTGCTCGTTTGATTGGCCGCAGTCCCCTACATAGACCTTGATGTGACCATGTTGATCAATAGCCGGAACAAAGGCAGAGGACTGGTTGTCTGTGTGGAACGGCAGCTCATCTAGAAGAACCGTGTACTCTGGGCTGGCTGCGTCTACCTTTCCTGAGACATTCAACGAAAGAAACCGGGTGGCATGCGGCTGCGAGTCACTGGGCCGCAGTAAGTAGGCAAAAGAATCGTTGTGCTGGGAGGTATAGAGGATATGGGACGGCGAGTATGGAATCGCTGCGCGGACAGGGCAGATAAGCAGCGACACAAGCAAGACAATGGACGTCAGACTCATGACGGCAGTCCTGCCCATTCCAGATATCCGTAAAGGGCCGTCATCCATGGAAGGGTAGGAGCGAAGATGCCAGAGTGTCTAGTGGATATGAAGACTGCGATCCGAGACGATGCGCGATACACTTAGCGAGATCGATGATCTTAGCTTGTCACGAAGATTTAGAGTAGGCGCGGGCCAGACACCAGATCGACCGACATGGAGCAGGACTGTACGGTGGGACGATCGTGTAGTTCCTCTGCTAAAGGGGACGAGGATTGATAAATTCGATGGATTTAATAGATTGTTCTGCACCAAGGGTCGAATGAAGACGCCGTTGCGAAGAAAATACTAAGAGTGTAGGAGAGAGAGGCAAAGATGGAGGTAACAGCAACAGTAAACATCCCAGGCAACATCCACATCCTACCTTACGCGTACGTGAAGACTCCAGAGTAAGAACTCATCTAGCCAGATTGTCTGTCTATGACCATTCTAGATCTTACCACCCTCCACTGTTACACAATGTATGCAATCATTGAGCAACACTCGAGGCCTGAAGGACCAGTGAGAAGGGTACATTGAGCAGCCCAAATAGATTAATGGTGCGGCCAAGTGAAGCTGCGATAGTAAACACGGGCGGGTTGCACTGGCAACGCTGGGCGGGGGATCCATCCTCATTCATTGACTGGATTAGAGGCAGAACTCTGATGATGAGGGGCGCAAGTCAAGACTTTATTTGATAGAGGGTGATTCTACGGGGACAGAAAGTAAATAGATCGTAGGTAGATATGAAGTGATATCTAGAGTGACGATGAGGATCCAGTCTGTCTTATCAATCAGTGGCATGTGTGATCGATCATCCCTTGATGTCTCAGGCGAAGAATGTGAGACAGCAGGTGGTCGCACCATCATCTACGGAGTAGTAACCTTCTCTACAGAGTGCATTCTGTGTTTTATTGTGTAGATCGAAGATAGTACTCAGAAGCATCAAATTGAGGCCTAAGTTATGAAACGGGAATGGTTCTATTTACACCATGGACGGTCTATCATATAACCGACTATCGCCGAATACCACTAGTTTACTCTCTTGAATAATATAAGCACAGAGTATCCGTAGACCATACACCATCTATCATCAAGCAAGGGATGAGCTTTCATGTGCTCGTGCGGGGTCTCGCACATCAATACGTAGAGATATGCGTGTACAGAGGTATATCATGGAGTACCTATTTCTTATTGAGACATCCGCCACCACACCGCAAGAATAATATAGAGACTGGCTCACTGGCATCTGAAGACACTAGCATCCATCAGTGTCGCTTCTCAGTTGCCCTTCACCGGATAATAGCAACATCCCAGCCTCCCACTCCACGGTTTCTACCCAATCCAAGGCGCAAATGCAACAAAATGTCCGTGCTGGCTTGGTACTACCTGACGCTTCAATCACAGACTCGGGTCGGCTACAAGCTGGGTATGAAATTGCAGCCGAAGTTGGCCACGAATCAGAATCAGTTCAACCCTCTTAGTATTCTAATGGCAATGGATTATTGTCTTCATACATATGCAACTAGCTAATCCCGGGGTTAGTGCGATGAGGGGTTGCGACCTGAGGCATAAGCAGGTAATAGAAGCATTGACCATCCGAGGAAAAAGCAAACATCAATCTTGAACGATGATCATGGGGTTGGAACTAGCGACTGAGACTGAAATTGACCCTTAGTGTATCTAGTTCTTCATATGGAAGACATATTTGGTGGCTTGTGAAGTTAGTCTTGAGACGCAATACGGAACTCGGCATAGGAGATCATTCTATCCCTCACTTCAGCATTTTCTAGTTGACTAACTGTCTTAGGCTTACCATAATACCCTGTCCTGATAGCCAATGCAAGACGCCGTAGTTTGCAGCACGTCAGAACTTTCTCATTTGTTTGCGCGAGGCAGCTGAGTACTGTTGTCCGTAATAGTAAGAGTCTGATACACGGCCATCATCCTAACCAGAAGTATCCAGTCCTTGGCTCCTTAGAATGCCGGTCTGGTTGTCAGTGATACCGTACGCATAGTCTGCACCGCATCCGGTGGCAATGACGCTTCTCACAGCAGTGATGATGCAGGGGTAGGACTGGTTGATGTGGGATCAATTATTATATTAACTGCCTCAGTCTGCACAGCCCACACAGGACAAGGTCGGACGGATCCATGGGTGGATTGATGGATGGCTGCAGGTAAATCTGTAAGCGAACTAGCGTCCGAGGACGGATGGCCCCAGCTTTCCGTCATGGTCCCCCCTTTACTTTACATCCATACCAAAACTTTTGATAAATTTCACTTGCGCTAGTTTTTCGAATTTCACCAAACCAAGACTATGGAGGACCATAAAGCTTAGTCACACTGCCACCTACTGGAATAGGAGGTGCTGTTTGACTATTAAAAAAAAGCAACGACTGGGGTGTTACGGATAGATACTTTGTACAATGAAGGATGAGATTAGGCGGCAAATCGCTATTAGACTTGGAGCCACCCGCTCGACTACAATTCTCCTGCGGGCCGGTGTTTGACCCGTGCGCTTGCACAGTGCACTCATGCCATTTCGACGGAAAAATGATTCGACCTTGACGAGGCATCAGATAGGTACCTACATGCATGCATCGACTGCAAACAGACCTCAATACGAAGAAGGATGGCAAATTTGCGATGCAGGCCGGAAACCTACGTAGTAGTTAGTATTCAAGGGTGCAGATGGTAATTCAACGACGCCTTCGCAGTTCTGCCATGGTATCAAACCTATCTACTCCGTACAACGTTCGAGACGCCTTCAACAGTTGGATCAGCAAGACAAAAAAGCCTAGCACCGTCGACTCCTGTATCAGAATCCCCGCCACTACCATCATACCCAGAGAGCGACCCGACTGAAAGTGCCCGTTTGTCATCGAATAGAGAGGTATATGGTTGGCCGGTTGGGGGCCCAATGATGTAATACTCGAGAGAAGGTCGTTGTGATTGGGGTATGGTCCCGTAGAAACATTTTGCTAGGTATCTTCTCCTGAGTTAGCGGAAACTCAAGTAGCATTTGGTTAAGGTCGAAGACTAAATGAAAAAGACTCGGGGCGACTCTGCAGCTAGATGGAAGGGTTGATTAGATGCTGGGGTCGATTTACAAGCGTGCTCTGGGAAAGTTGTCGTCTCGCTTAGGAGTGCTTCTGAAACCGGTTCAGACCTTGTGTGGAAGCATACAGTGTAGTACAGAGAGATGATAAATACGAGTTTCTCGTCTAGGTACCTTCTAGGTACTGGTGGACATTAATCCGGCGGTACCTACCTGGATCCTTGCCTGCAGAGGTGATCCTGCTATGCAAAGTCATTGGGATCCAAAGGCAAAAATTTGACGGGAAAGTCTATCTTGTTGTTGTACGAGTCATTGGAGGGCAAATGGGTACTTGGCGTCTTTTTGCACATAGATCTACTTGTGCTTAAGGAGAGCAGCCTCACAGTTTGTACATTATCACAGTGGTTAGGAAGACACTCTCGTCAAGACATCAAGTTCAACCAAGGTTGCCTCTAAAGCAGCCACTCCTCGTGGGTTTCGGCCGAAATCTGATCGCATAAGCGAATAATGATGCTGTACTTGTAGTCTGTATAGGTGTAAGTTTCCACAGCCTTCCAATCACCCAGGAGAGATCCTTAGATGGAGACTCTTGGGTCCAATGCTGACAGCGCCAAGAGGGTCTTGCGCTGCTCTACAACGAAAGTGGATAAAGGTTGCTTCAATATGTCGATACAATAATACTGACCTCGTCGAATATCAAACAAATGGTCAGTGAGGTGTTGCGTTATTATCTTTCGCACGTCGACCTCTCATTCATTGTGCTTCATAGGTACTGAACGAGGATTGTTGTATGAAAATTACTTCATACCATGTACCTACTAATTAGTTGGTCTGGTTCACTCAGACTACCTAAATGAACCTACGGAGTAGAGAACAGACCTCCGGCTAACAGTCCAAGCTCAACGAGGCGAAGCACCGCGATTGGATGGTAAGACAAGATCGCTTCTCGGAGAAAATTCAGGTACCTACAGTGTATGTAACGGAAGGGAATAAATTCCAGACTTGGATATGATTGTGTCGATTGGTGCGGAATTTGATCAATCATTTCCATAGTCTATCAGTGATCGACTCTCTGCGTATAGTGAAGTCCTATGCGATATAGAGTGGAAGATACTAGAAATTGGAGACAATTAAACAAAAGGTGCCTGGAATGGGCGAGAATGGTGGACGAGGTGGTAAATGGGCGTTGGACCCACGGAACAGCAGATCTGCTTCATGATGGGGACAGGCTAAATCGGCTCGAAGTATAGCGGTAAGGGTGTTCTGGTGATATGATGATTCAGGTGTCTATCGAAATGAAAGGGTAAGGTAAGTTAAAAATGTCATTAAAAAGTATATCTGACAGCAGTTCCTGAATCCAAGAGCTTACATAACCTCTAACATTCTTGACGACCGCAAGAGTGCAATGCAAGACTTGAGAAATCGATGATGGCACTGAGTGGGCGATGAGGTCGTCGACCTGACGGAAAGAAAGAAATGGAACAAGTCCCCTACGTAATATACTCCCGTCCGTGCTGTATCAGATGGCGGATGGTCAGTGGGTAAGCTTGGCATCTTGCCACTCCCTATCTTGGTGATTTCTCACATCGTGTGGGAAACACTCTATCTGATTTCTACAGAGTACTTCTCTCTATCGAAACTTCTCTGGAATGCTAGATTAATTTAATGAGTACAACTCAGAGAGTGATCAAGTCAGGATAGGATGGCGTCTATGATCATTCCAAGTAGATTAAGGTATTGTCCAAGTTATGGAACATCATTGGACCCATGGCATGGCTGACTGTCATATTACCAAGTCATTCTGTCCAGCAAGTGATTATTGAGAAAATTTACCGTACTTTACAGAACTTACAAACCTGTGACTCTTTACTTTACCAAACCCAAACTCCCTCAACCAAGCCCAATAACGAACCACTGCCAGTTGTAACCAAGAGCCCAAAGAGCCCGAGACACAATCAGTCCGGACAATCGGCCGAAGGGATAACCTTTTTGACACCAGCTGAAAGATAAAAACTTTGAATTGAATATAAATGCAAAATAATACAATTGGTACTATCATATATTGGATAAAGTGATGTGCTATGAAAGGGTCGCTGTTGAGCTGTACAAGAACTATTACCATATGATTACAATCATATTTACCTACTCCGTATCATAGTACTTAATCATGGATATCAGGAATAATTACCAACCTTCAGTCAATGATTTAGTTACCCACCAAAGTTCCCCACCACTACCAGAAATAACCCACTAGTCCTGGCTTGACCCATCCGCCTATCTGTCTATCTCTGATTAACTATTATTATTTTTCTTTCCTGAGTATTGATCATTACTACCGTCGAATTCCCCCCTCCGCCAGCTCCCGCCTGACAAAAAGCTATTTTTCCCTAGAACAAAACACCTTTTGCCTGCCAAGTGCCAACGACCTTCATCTTTCCTGTTCTCTATACACCCTCGTCTCGCTCCCTCTTCTCTACTAATCAACTTCTATCATCTCTTTTTCGCATTCGTCTTATTCTTCTTTCCTTCTGACTTCTTTCATCTCAACCCGTTGGGGAGTCCTTTTTCTCATTTTTCCAAGTTCTTCCGCTCCCTTGTTTTCTATGCGCAGACGCTCCTTTCCTCACTGTCCACCGAACTGAAACAAATATCTCTCCGCCCTCCGTCATCGGCCCTCCGTACAACTCATATCTCCTTTTTTTGAGATAAAGGGCCTTTCTTTTTTCATCGGTTATTACTCTACGATTAACTCCTTTTGCTCTCCTTCTTTCCTGCCCGACGTTCAGAATTTCCTCTGTTTCGCCGGGCGCAAGATTCGATCCTCCACCGCTTGACTGGCGCTGTAGCAGGTCTATCGCCGGACTTTTATCCGTCGTCACCGCTGTCCGGCACACGGTGTCGGTTTTGCCCTTGCACCAACCGTCAATCATCCATTGCCAACTCAGCCTGCATGACTGCTGTCGCTTCCGCCCGAGTCGGACCCTGAGACAGAGTAATGCCGAATCATTCGTGCGCCCGATCACAACTTCCCGTCAGCCCGCCTTAAATTGAATGGTTTACTGCGGAAAAATAATAGACAGGAAAAAGAGAAGGAGCAGGAAGAAGAAGAAGAAGAAGAGAGGGAGATAAAAAGTGATTAAGTGGAGGAACAATTTATAACCAGGTCCCAACACACAGAGGACAGGGAGGAAAGCATCCACAAAAACCCAAATAGGAGGATGCACAGTCGCACTTCCTATATTGTTGGTTTGGAAAAAGGATAACAAAGAGTATGAAAATGACTGATCGCCCCTCATCAGCTGGCCTGGAGGAACCCGCGAATTTGGTTGCTCAAAATCGTCAAGCAGTGGACAGCGTTCCATCCCGACGGAGTTCGGGTAGGTCTACTGAAGCTCCAGAAGCCTCGCTGCCTGCCCCGGCCGAGTCGGCAGATGTTAGGCAGGCAGTCGCCAAACCTCCCAGTGCCAAACTTGCTCTGCCTAACGGCGAGGTGGCGGATGCTCAAACGTCTCTTCGTCACACATTTCCCCATTTATACCACTCTTCCAGTGCATCCCGATCACCCTCGACCCGTACTTCATCCAGCTCACTACAGGCGTTGAACGAAGACACCGTTGTTGACGCCCGGTCGGATCACGGTTTATGGACGAAGGCATCTCTCGGGCGAAGAATGTCCCATCGGAGTGCGACCGACGCGCAGCCTGCCGATTACCCTGTATATCCTGATCAGTCCTACGCCGTGCTCCAATCACAAATTCACCCTACCTATCACCCTCCATTTCTGCGCTCCCGCAGTTCCTACCCGGCACGAACTGAGTCGCTTGGTCGACTCGTGACCCCGCGCACCGCTCGCACTGCGGGCAACACTCCCGTATCGAGTCCTGGACTATTCTCCGTCAACAGTCCCCGCTCAACGCCCCCTCCTAACTCCGATGACGAAGGTCGCATTAGCAGTCCATATCTACACCCTACTCATCTCCAGCCGCCGAAAGAGACACATACGGCGGAGGTTGATCGAGATCTCGTTACCGGGAACAAATTGATCAATCAATATGAGATCCTTGAAGAACTTGGGCGGGGTGAGCATGGAAAAGTGAAACTGGGCCGCCATGTGACAACGCGTCAGAAAGTGGCAATCAAGATCGTTCAGCGCTATTCGAAACGACGCCGTTTGGGTAAATTGGGCAATCCCGAAGACAAGGTCAAGAAAGAAGTCGCCATTCTGAAGAAAGCTCGGCACCCGAATGTTGTCAGCCTGCTGGAAGTTATCGACGACCCGAACCGCCAGAAGGTATATATAGTCTTAGAGTTCGTTGAGAACGGCGAGATCATCTGGCGGAGGAAAGGACTACGCGAGATTGTACAAGTCGACAAGCGCCGCCTGGAACGTGAAAAGGCCGGTATTCCCGAAACCCCGTCGTTCTGGGAGGAGAGTCGGCAATATATCAAGACGGCGCAGCGCCTTCGTCGCCAGCGAGAGAAGGCACGTGAACGGCGCCAAATGAAAGCGGTCCACGCCCAACAGGCACCTATCCCTGCCTGGAGTTTAGAGCATGGAGCCGAGTCGGACGAGGAAGAAGAGGTTGATCCAGCAATGACCCGCACCATCAGTCGCTCCATTGCCAGTCACGACGAGACCCAAGAATCCCCGAGTCACTCTCTGGCATCCGCACATGACTCTGCGCTGGCCGCAATTGAAGGTACAATGTACGGACCCTATGCTGATTACTCCCTTGATAGGCGATTCAGTACCGCCTCGAGCAGCATGGGCTACGCACCCTCCGAGCCGGAGTGGTTCTCGGATGATGACGACATGTCGTATGTTCCATGCCTTACCGTCAACGAAGCGCGAAACGCATTCCGTGATTCTCTACTCGGTCTTGAGTATCTTCACTATCAAGGTATCATCCACCGCGATATCAAGCCGGCGAATCTTTTAGTCACAAGCAATCACCGCGTGAAGATTTCCGACTTTGGTGTCTCCTATCTTGGACGGCCGATGCGAGACGAAGAGGAGGAGCAAGTCGCTGAAACCGACGCGACTGAACTCGATGATGCTCGAGAGTTATCCAAAACTGTTGGCACCCCGGCCTTCTACGCACCCGAACTGTGCTACACCGGTGACGACTTTGAAGAGACAATTGGCTCGGTGCCCAAGATTACCGGCGCGATCGATGTTTGGTCTCTTGGCGTGACCCTTTATGGAATGATCTTCGGACGTCTGCCTTTCGTGTCCGACGATGAATACAGCATGTTTCAGACTATTGTCAAGAAGGATGTTTTCATTCCACGCAAGCGCTTGCAGCCTGTCGAGGTAGACTCTGAATCCGTCAGCCAATGGCCCCGATACTCGACCAACAACAAGCGCATGGAGGACGAGCTTGTGTATGAGGAGATCGACGATGAACTTTACGACCTACTGAAGCGATTGTTGACCAAGGATCCCGTCAAGCGCATTACGGTCAAGGAGATTAAGCACCACCCTTGGGTTCTCCATGGCCTGCCGAATCCCCGAGCATGGATTGAGGAAACGGATCCAGGCTATCAGAGCAAGGGCAAAAAGATCGAAGTCTCCAACGAGGAAGTCACTACGGCCGTCAGCAAGGTGCCGTTCATTCAACGGGTACGGTCCAATGTTGCCAAACTGTCGAACTACCTCACTGGAAGGTCGAAAGACAAGGATAAGGAAAGTCGCAAACGAACGTCTAGTACCACACCATCGATCGAATCTTCCGCTTCAAGCAATGCTAGTTTGGGGAAATATATCCTGGACGGTCGTCGAGGCAGTCTCAGGGAGGAGGATTTGTACCGGCCTGCCAGGCTGGCGACAAGGGACGCTGAACATCCGCTGTCGCACAGCGTGACGGCGAGTCCGGTCGGTCGGGATAATCAGACCTCATACTTTGACGACTTAAGAACTGATGCAACGCTTGATCGTACACCTCGCCCGGATCCCCCTCATCGCGCGACGTCAACCTTGTCTACTGCCGGATCTGCAAAGACTATCCGGCCAGACTGGACAGCCACACCGTGTGCAAGCCAGCGGGTCAGTGCGTCTTCGAAGATTGAAAACCACGGCACCACTCATGTCGGTGGTCTCTTAGGCGGGGCGGGCCGTCGGCTAGCACGTGGCCTTCAAAGCAGAGAGTGGCGCTCGGATAGGTCCATTTCCGGAGATACCGCAGACTCCGTCTCTCTAGATGGTGATCGTCACTCAGAGCCCAGCCTTGCCTTGAGCGTCGCCTCCGCAGTTGGTCATGTACAAAGCTCGAGCTTCTTGCGGGACGAGGACTCTCACTATTTGCATGCAGAGAGCTTGAGCGCGGCGGAATCAGGACACCGGCGCAATAGATCTCACCACCTTACGACCAAGTCATCACATGAGCCGTTTCAATTCGCCAAAGACGTTCTGCTGAGGAAGCGACGGAGTGACATATACCAGACTCCTGTCGACGACCAAGTGCCACCCGAGATCAAGAGCAAGTCCACCGACTCGCTAAATCTTCGACCCGAGCCGCAACCAGAGACAACAGCATGCGCGATCGAAACTGCCACCACTGACCCACCATCCGGTGGACTAACCACATCACCACCCTCGGCTGCCACCATTTCTTCCTCCTCGGTCGACGACTACACCAGTGGAATGTCTCAGAGTGCTTCTCATCCAAGTATCCCCTCGGTCATTTCCGGTGCATCATCGCTTTCCGGTGATGGGTCCCTCAAGGACAAGGAATGCGAGCAGGGGGCCGCAGTCCCTTCCATCCTTCGCACGGGTGAAACGGTCAAGGCTCGACTCCTGCGGCCCCAACGGTCGCATGATGACGACGAGTCGCGGTACTACTGTGATGATGAAAATGATTCGGAGGACGACTCTGAAGATGAGGTTCTCGTCATTGGCAGAAAGAAGCCGGGCCCTCAGAAGCCAGTGATGTGTGGGGCTCAGGCTTCCAAGCCCAAGGCATGAGCTTGGTATGTAGAAAATTCGCCTGACATGGCCGACGAACCTTTCGATTCAGAGTCTGCCGCCTGAAGCCAAAGAAGAGAAGAAAAGTCTTCCTATTTTGAGATCTAATACCTTGCTAAGGGCGCAGAAACCATTACCCTGTTTCACATTCTGTTATTGTTCTTTGAGCAGGCTCTGACGTGATGTTCAGTGGCTTGCTCCTTGCTGGGTCTCGTTTCTAATGTATATCAAATTTATCGCCAGGCCTTTTCCTTCCTGTGTGTTGCACTATTGCGGGTCCCTTCGACACGCCATTTGATTGACTGCATTTGCTGTTGGCATACATGATACACTGCTTGTACATATATTCTCATGGGCGGCACGTCTATATTCGCTTTTTTCTTTGCTTGCCTTTGCTCTCTTCTTCCTTTCTTATTGCGCACCCCGGCGTTCTTCGATTCGACCCTCTGCGATTATATATTGGGAATTTTCTGTGGCATGGGGTGTTTGAGATACAAACTCATCCGTTGTTGTACGTAATGTTGAAACACGAGGGAGGATCTGGGGATGCAAAGGTTGGGATATACCGAGCCACAGTCCTTTTGAGGAAGCTCGCATGATGCATGAATGTCTTTTTGTTTGCTTTTTCTTTCACTTTGTGTGTTGTTGTGATGTGATGATGGATGATGATGACCTAAATCGGGAGACCTGGAACATCTCCGATGGCTTAGTATTGAACCCAATTGGGATGAAGCAGTAACAATTGATGGATGCTTGATTCTTATGAAATATCTGCTCTGTATATACCTTTCGAGTTCTTGATGATCCTTGGGCTGGACTGGGGCTAGATCAGCATTGGTGGTGAAGGATGCTGGGCTTGACTCCGCACTCGGCCGTTTGAAATATCCCGGATCTGCAGTGCTCGGGTTATCAACTATCCAGGAACCCACCACTTAGTCTGTTTCAAGGAATTTCTTCAACTGTTCCTCCACCAATAGTGGATAGTGCCTCGATGTACCTGTCCAAACTCCTGTCCTCCATCATTCCATTCCATTTACCCGGGCCATGCAGAAAGCGAGACACTGTTCGATCCTGCCAGGTCATGTGTGTTCGGCTGATCCTGCTCGATGATGGCGCCGCAAGACCATCACAGGTTTCTGCTGAGACCGCTGTTGTCTCGGGATTATTGCTCTCTTATGTCCCGAGTGTGATTTGATGGATTAATGGGTGATCCACCCCATTGATTGCGTAGTCATCGCGGGAAAGTAACTACAGACGAGATACATATATGTGCTATGAGACGCTCGTCTTTCCTCGTTCTACAGGTGCTCAGGTCTTGTTTTACGTCCAGTGAATCTCCATTGTGAAAGATGCTCGGCAAGATGATCCTTCTACCCCTTTTTGTTCTCCTCTGTCACTCTCTTGCTTCTGCGTCGCTTGCCTACCGCGGCGCTGATATTTCCTCCCTGCTGATCGAGGAGAAGGCCGGGATTAAGTACAAGGACGTGAACGGCCAGGCGCAGCCGCTTGAGAATATTCTCAAGGCTAACGGTGTGAATTCCGTTCGCCAGCGGGTGTGGGTGAATCCTAGCGATGGATCTTACAATCTGGACTATAACGTCAAGTTGGCGAAGAGAGTGAAGGCCGCGGGGATGAGTGTTTACCTGGACTTGCACTTCAGTGATACTTGGGCGGATCCGAGTCATCAGGTAGGTGGGATGTGAATGCGCCAACAGTGCGTACTATGGCTAATACGAGACAAATGTAGACTACACCCCGTGGATGGTCGACCAACGACATTGGTACTCTTACCTGGCAAGTGTACAACTACACGAAGGAGGTCTGCGACACGTTTGCCAGCAACGGCATCGACGTCTCCATCGTGGCTATCGGCAACGAGATTCGCAACGGACTGCTATGGCCGCTCGGCAAACCAAATAATTACGCCAACATCGCCAACATCCTGCACTCGGCGGCCTTCGGCGTCAAGGACTCGACCCTGTCGCCCAAGCCGAAGATCATGATCCACCTCGACAACGGCTGGGACTGGTCGGCGCAGAAGTTCTTCTACGACAGCGTCCTGTCGTCAGGCGCGAAACTGGTCAAGTCCGACTTCGACCTCATCGGCGTCTCGTACTACCCGTTCTACAACCCCAGCGCCACCCTGTCGGCGCTCACGACCAGCCTGAAGAACCTCCGCTCGACCTACGGCAAGGACGTGCTGGTCGTCGAGACAGACTGGCCCGTCTCGTGTCCGAACCCAGCGTATGCGTTCCCTTCTGATCTCAAGGATATTCCCTTCTCGGTGGCCGGGCAGAAGACTTTTGTGCAGCGCGTTGCGAATGTTGTGGCGCAGACGCCGGGAGGCATAGGCCTGTATTACTGGGAGCCAGCTTGGGTGCAGAATGCGGCCCTAGGCTCGAGCTGTGCAGACAACTTGATGGTGGATTGGCGTACGGACCAGGCGAGGACAAGCCTGAGTGTGTTCGGGACAATCTGATCGTTGTACATCCCTGTCTGCGACGCTGCACTTCCGTCGGAATTGGCTACGATTACTGCCAAGCTACCATAGGTCAATCCAATAATCTAGAATCCCAAGGCAGAAACATTTCCTTGAAACTTTTGATAGTCAAAACCGTGTCGAATAGTTGACCGCTCATACTCGGACATGACGCTCGGTGGCTGTGCACCGCGACTAGTATCCGAGTCCACTTGGACCAAAGAGTCGACCTGTCAGAATCCTGCAAGCTGGTAGCTAAGAAATGAGCTGCCTCAAGGCTCACCCTCTATATACATGTAATGTAGCACACAGCTATAAAAAGAAAGGGAGGAATGCTGTCAGGCTGACTTTTCGTACAGAAAGGGGAGGGATATTCGTTTGCGACGCAGTATACACTGTGCTAAGCGAGAGGGAAAGAGGCGATAATGGCAGTAGCTGACAGTCAGGAGTCGATCAATCATGGGGAATTAAATACTGATTCACGTGAGGAATTACACGGGACAAAGACAGTTTCACACAAATATCTCAAGATCGATTTTGGATATTTGTGGCCGGGATGGTTGATGGAGACCTGTCTACCTTAGTACCGCAGCTGAGTCTAAGCAAGTACTCAAGATACCTACTTTCCCTTGTTGTTCTGCGTTTAAATTCCATGTCGGATTCTCCCCTATAAACTGGTCAATACGGTCTACGGAGTACCTAGTATGTAGGTATGTAGCCTAGTAATAGATCATACCTACTGCGTACGTAGATACCTGTCTAGAGGGTCGAATGTTCTGTCCATGAATGCTCCGTGGACACGCATCGTTAGGGCGCCAAACCCCCGGAATCGCAGTAAGAGAAGCCCAACTCTTTTTGGCCCCTCTATGGCCGTCATTCCCCTTTAGTCTCATATTCTCCTTTGTCAGGGGCTACAAGGCAAGACCTTACTATCATTTTTTATTAAATACCAGCCTGCAAATATCATCGTCATTGTTGTCGTTGTCAGGCAAGTTATTTGTTCCTCTTCGTCGCCAGAATAAATAGCGATAGCACGTGCCTGAGGGGAAACTATCATTATCTCTTCAGCTTCACCCTCATCATCATCATCATCATCATCATCATCATCATCATCCCTCCTCCGTCCCTTATTATTCTCCCTATTGGAGTCCGATTGACAGGAATACGGCCCCAAAGTTTAGACCTTTCGATGATCTCTTGACTTTCTCCTATATTTTCTTCTCCCAGGTACTACATTTTCCATACTAGAGACATGCTTCCCCCGAGTATGTGAAACAACCGCAAGACCGACGGCTGATGCTTGCGCCACGAGGCTGATTCGCAAGGTGCACTCCAAGTCTCCCAACTCCAACTCCAACTCCGACTCCCTGGATCTTGTCTCGTCCAGTCCTGATCGCTGCGGATGATATCCTCTTCTGGCCCTCCTTCTTCTCTCCGCACCCGCATTGGTTATCTCTGCGCTCGTTGATCCCTCCCCAGTTCCCCCTTCACCGCCCCTCTCTTCCCGCCCATACATACATACTACGGCGGCGCTTCTCTCGACCACCCCTCCCCTCCGCCCGCGCGCTCGGTCGCTTGTCCCTGTTTCCGCGGCCATCTTCATCGCTAAGCCTCAGGGTCCAAATCTGTGTCTATTCTGGGATCACGTCTCACCAACGTGATGACTTCACAGGAGATGTTCCCTGAGTTGGGGCAGTCTTCTGCACCTGGCGTTAAAAGCCGCGGTGTCAGCCCCTCTCCCCATCATCATCAGCAGCAGCCGCAGCAGCAACAGCATCAACAACATCAAGGACAATTTACGGGAACAGTCACTGGCTTGGATCTCGATTCTTCGATCGCTGCAGCCAGTTCCTTCTCCAATTCGTCCTTCGATCCCAATAGCAACAACATTAGCCCTTGCGCCGAATCGTATGGTTATACTGCCGCTGGCTATCTCTCAGGCACTCCTGCATCGCAGACCGACCAGAACTACGCGAGTAATCTTCAGATTCCGCAATCGTACGACACCGGTCTGGTTCCTCAGTTCAATGAGTCTCACCGCTTGCCGATACAGCAGCAGTCGCAACAACAACAACAACAACAACAACAACAACAACAACAACAACAACACCAGCAGCCCTCCATCGATGATAACTTCTCCAACCTGTTGAACTCCAATACCACCGATTACGACTTCAACACCGTCTACCAGAATCACAGTCCCAGTAGTAATACTGCTCCTGAGTACGACTCCTCCCTTCTGCTTGACCCTCAGGTCCACCAGCAGTCGCATCCGACCCAGATACCCTCCTCCCATTCCTCGACTTCTCCGCAGATCTCCCCTCTTGAGCAACAGCAGCACTCTTCACCGGGTCCGATGTCAGCCCAAGGTTCGACAACCGTGGCTTACTATACCCCTCAGCATTCCCGTCATGCATCCTTGGACCCCGCCACGGCCGCCTTTCTCACCAGTAACGCACATCCTGACTGGCAGGCCGTCATGGGCAATAGTGCTGCTTTTCAGGGCCATCGACGAGCTCCATCCGAGGTTTCTGAAATTTCGTCCGCCGCTCCTTCTCCGTACCTCTCGCAACATGAGTCTTTTGATGGTGTAGACAACAATCCCTCTCCCCTTCTGGCACCCCAAAACGATCCCAGCTTATACGATAATGCTCTTGGGATCGAGAACTTCACATTGTCCGAGCAGCAGCAGCATCAAGGGTTCAGCCCGGCGCACAGTCCGTACATCTCTCCGCGGCTGATGCCCCAACAGGGACAGGAAATGATGCCCAATGTGCCATATCTCTCTGGCCCCGCTCCGAACACGCAGTATCCGACACCTCCGAATGATATGTATAGCAATGGACCGGAAGGCATGATGAATATGTCGCAGGGGACTCATCCATCTGTGGACATCGGCCAAGCCTCTCAGATGGCTCCGCCGTCGATCAACGTGGAATTCGCACCTCCGTCGCGGATCCCCAGTTTTGGACCTTCAAAACCGGCCAGCAACCTCGACTCCTTGAGTCCTCCGCCTTCGTCGACTCGTAAGTACCCCCTGCATTCGATTCTCGTTTGTCATCAAGGAACTTATCAAAAATGTAGGCTCTCGCGGGCGTAGCAAGTCTGATCCATATGCCCATCCTAGCACCAGTCGGTTGCGCTCCTCGTCGACTTCGAGCAGCCTGGACCCCCTTGCACCTACTACTCCTCGGTCACTTTCTCCGTTCGACTCTTTTGGACGTCAACAGCAGAGCAATCCGAGCTCACGCGATCCGTCTCCGTCCAAATCCAACCGACGTCTGTCGACCTCGTCGATCGATAGCCGCAATTACATTCTGGGCCTTGCGGATCCCCAACGACCAGGGGCTAGTCCCAACGACTCGAAGCGCGTCCAGAAACATCCTGCAACGTTTCAGTGCAACTTGTGTCCGAAGCGCTTCACTCGGGCTTACAATTTGCGGTCACATCTCCGAACCCACACGGACGAGAGGCCGTTTGTCTGCACTGTATGTGGCAAAGCCTTCGCTCGACAGCATGATCGCAAACGGCACGAAGGGCTACACTCGGGCGAGAAGAAGTTCGTTTGTCAGGGAGAACTCTCCCGCGGCGGACAATGGGGTTGTGGTCGCCGATTTGCTCGAGCGGACGCTCTAGGGCGTCATTTCCGTTCGGAAGCGGGGCGGATCTGTATCAAGCCGCTGCTAGATGAGGAGTCGCAAGAGCGTGAGCGTTCACTCATGGACCAGCAGCAACATCATTTGCAACCACTTCCACAACAAGTGATGGTACCAGTGGACAACCCACATGCTGGTAATTTTGTGCTGCCTGCGGCGCTGCTGGCTCAATATCCCGCTCTCCAGACCCTGCAGTGGGACCAGATTGCCGCATCGGCGGATGATCCCAGCGACATAGGGGGCCGTAGCAGCTTCGACGCCAGCTCCGGCAATGAATTCGGCTTCGAGGATGACGATTCGGGGCTCAGTAGCGTATCCGGTATCAATGCTGGGTATTCTGCTGCCGGCAATTTCTATTGAGTCAACCATCCGGTCAGATTCCAGGTGTCTCCAGGAGGAATCCTGATTATATCGACGCTGACTGGGAAGGCCTGTGTGTCTGCTGTCATCCCCGTTCTCACGTTCAGCTTGAGGTAGACTTCGCATTCAATCTCGGAATTTCAGGCCCTGCGTCACACAAGCATGAGGAAGTCATTTGATTTGAAACTATATAGATGGATTTTGGCGTTGTCATAAAAGGTTGGATCACAAGGTTAACCAAATAACCGGCGGGTATACCTTCTTTTATACCTTGATTTTCGCTTCATTTCAATTTTTTTTTTTTTCGCTCTTCTTCTTTCTGCCTTACTTTATTCCCCATTTGGTCTTATATTCTTCTTCAGCCCTCTTAGGCTGTTTACATTCAGGGCGTCCACGAACCTCCTTTTTACGTGTTTATGATGACTTTTGAAACTCATACCCATGGATTTGCTCCATTTTATTCAGGTCGAGCTGTCTATTTACTGCCTCTTGTCAGGATACTCTGAACCAAGAATGGACTGGGTCTTCATTTGATTGATATGAATGTCGGGTAGGGAGAAATGCCTGGCGGGATGATCGTAGACCGGATTAGAGCTCATCGTCGAGCCGAGAATATGAACCATGACAACAATCTATACCGATCTGGGCGTCTAAGCTTAAACTTATACAACATCACGGGGGCAAATTTAGATTTGTCGAGTAAGGTATACACAGACAGACAATCCGGACTGGAGGCTACTCCTCGACCTGGGTCTAGTAATCGCAGTTCATCGGCGGCGCATCTCGACCAGCTTTCCAACCTCTTCAATCCATTTCTGAGAGAACTCCTCCTCAGTGAACCGCAGAGCGGACTTGCGGGCGCGCTGGCGCATCGCGACTTTCTCCTCCGCCGGCAGGGCCAGGGCGGCCTCGAATGCGGCGGCGAATTCGTCCTCGCTTGAAGCGCGGAAGCCTGTCGCCCCGTCGCCGAGGTCGATGACAATGTCCTCGCGCGGGCCGCCGGAGTCGTGGACGACACTGATTAGGCCTGCGGCCTGGTACTCGACGACGCAGATGCCAAAGTGTTCGTTCCACATGGCGTTAACACCGACTGAGGCGGACCGCAGATGCGACAGGATGGTCGGCCAGCTCGCGTCGCAGATGAAGGTGGTATGGTCGCGGATGCGGAGCTCGTGGGCCAGCAGGCGGAGGTTATAGATGTGGGTTTCGTCGGGGCTGGAGTGACGGACGGAACCGATGAGGACCAGTTTGGGCTGGGGGAGGGCGGCCGAGGTGGGGTTCTTCTTCCGCTCGCTGAGGAAGCGGGCGAACGAGCGCAGGACCAGCGGGTGGTTTTTCTCGGGCCGGAATTGAGCGATATAAAGGATGATGGGTTCCCGGCTGCGCTCCGAGTCCTCATCGACTGTGATGGTCGACTCGATCTCTGACACTGCCGTGGGCGGGAAGATGACGGTGGGCTCTTTGAAGGTCCTGCGCGTCCGTGCGGGGCCCCAGATGGTCCGGATATGGGCCGATGTCCAGGAAGAGTTACACATGACAACATCAACATGACCTCCGACCCAACCGTAGAGACGGGCAAATGCCAGCCAGTACTTGCGCTTGACCTGGCCCTTGAACCCCTTGCCCGCGCCCGCATTGACCCCTTTTAGGCCGGTGCTGTCATCCAGGGATTGAAGCATGTCGGTCGAGATGGTAGGATAGTGGACGTATGCACCTGTAGGAACAGAGGGGAAAAGCATCTTGCAGAACGCAAGGGTGAATGCGTAGCCCATAGTGTCGATGAACACATCCGGGACGAGCAGGCTGAAGGCGTCATAGGCAACCACCAGAGACCCGAGAGACTGTCCCAGAAGCGTCATGTACGGATACATGCTGCTCAGAACATATTTACGTGTAGTCAAATAGAGCAGAACAACAGTGGGCGCATGAAGTTGAATATTGAAGCGGTTCTGCAGGGTTGAGTCAGCGAGTCCTTCGTACACAGACCGGCTAGACTCACCTCTACCCTCTCCAGCATGGCCGTCTTGTTGACCTCGTGGTCACCAGTATATATAGCGCAGATTGCCTTGGGCCATCGCCGTTGCGTTGCTCTTACAGCTTCCCAAAGAACACGTTCTCCTCCTCCGCCAGCGTTACTAAGTCAACAATCCAATATCGTTAGCCAATGTTGGCCCCTGGTGCAGCTTCTGAGGTTCTCCTACCAGAAAGGGTGAAAGAATCCAACGATACCCTCCCAGTCTGCATCTGCTGGACCTTTGTTGCCGTTATTCCCGCCTTTCTTACTGAGGCCAGCTGTCCCGGAGCTGGAACTCGAGCTATCAACCTTCTCCCAGTCCTCGTCCTCTCCCCGGGGAGACGACTTGGATCGCTTTACCAGCTGTTCCTCCTCATCTGCTCGAACTTTCGAGATCAGAAACTCCCTGCGAGACCGTGTTCTCTTTTGAATGACCCATCCGACACTACGGAGCACGAAGCGGAGAACCCCCAAGGGGAGCTGGGGAAGGAGGACGCAGGTCGCAAGGAGGGCGAGAAGTGTGAGGAATGTCTTTAACAGAAACAGCATCATGATCAACTCGAGACAAGAGACATAGTCGATGAAGGTTTCCTGTAGATCGGGGCGTCGAGGACAGAAAATAGTCAATGGGTGGGATGTCCGGCTGACGACTGCCGACTGATCATATTCGGCTCAAAATAGCACCTGTATTATTTGGCAGTTTCCTATCGATAGCAGCTGGCGATAACAACGCCTGATGATAACAATAGACGGTGTATGTAATGTATGTAATGTTCTGTCTTGTTCTGTTTGATACTATACCGTCAGGTATTGCAGCTCAAAACGCCACGTGATATGCTTACTGGAGCTTCTGCAGCAGTACTTTGTTTTTTTCCGAGTGTATACCAGCAGAACCACACATGCACTGCTCCATTGTAAGTGTATGCTAATCTTATCTCATTTCCTTTCTTCAGAATATATATTTTATTTCTCGTCTCTCGTTCAACTCTGTTTCAATTCCTTCTTTCAGCAATTGAGCTGTCCATACGATGAGACCGCTTCGTCCTTCGCTCCGTTCGCCGCATACTGCCAGCAAGCGGGTAGCCCAGCACATACGGCATTTCCACGCCACGCGGCCATCTCCTTTTATTAATGAAGTGCTGGACGTTTCGTCTGGCTTCATTCATGCCGTTCATTCGATAAGTGGCCTCCCATGGGCCATGTCCATCCCATTGACCGCCTTGATCGTCCGAACTACCGTTGCGATGCCGCTGCAGATGTATACCAAAATCCAAGCACGCAAGGAGCGAGACCTAGCTCCGCTACTTCACTCATGGAGGAAACATTTTCAAGCGCAAATCAAAAAGCGTGTTGATGCCGAGAATCACAACCCAATCCTCCCGAGAGAGGCAATCCGAGAGTTAGCGACAAAGGTAAAGGCGAAACGGAAGGAACTGCACAAGCGATGGAACGTGCCCCGATTCTGGAAGCCTGTCGGCTTCCTGCAGATACCGATATGGATTTCAGTTATGGAGAGTCTCCGAGCCATGTCTGGAAACAACACTGGTCTCGTACCGTACCTCCTCTCCCTGGTTGAACCCTCCTCCGCAAAGCCAAGCACCGCGGTCCACCTGGCCGTCGAGCCGTCTCTGGCCACTGAAGGAGCCCTCTGGTTCCCCGACCTCTTGGCTGGAGACTCGACGGGCATTCTTCCAGCTGCACTCACTCTGTCAATCATTCTCAATATTCGTGCTGGGTGGAAGGCTCCTGCTCTATCGGACATGGCTGACTTACCGCGGATCGAGATTGCAAAGAACCTGACTGTGCGTGGTATCAGGGTACTGGTCCAGGCGCTTGCCTTGAATATCGGCGTTTCGTCCTATCTGTACGAAATGCCTTCTGCGCTCATGATCTACTGGATAAGCAGTACGAACATTGCTACTTTACAAACTTTCTTACTGGAGAGGTACATGTTGTCAAAGCCACTCCTTGAGCCCTGGAGACAGATTCATATTGGCTATCCTCAAGAAGGTGAAAAGACGTCTCCACTGAAAAAATGATCAAGATTGCACGCCAGAGGAGCGCAGATGGCCAACCACCTATGATGAACGAAATGGCGAACACCGATGAAACCAAGCGTGCAAGAATGAGCTCACCAGTGATAGGCGGAAGAAGAGCCAACGCAGAGACAACCTTTCAGGGCCACACGAGTCGAGATGGCTCTCCGCTCGTGCTGATGCCGCCTTAGCGACGCCCAGGCATGTGGCTCTTACTTCCGGTGACCAGGCTCAAGACACGCTCTACACAGGCGGTGGAGCTCCGTGCAAGTCGGTGTACGTGTGGCTTGTATAGTCAAAGAAGCGGTAGTTTGGAATCTGACGAGGAACCCCAGTTGCTGGTCGAGTGCGAGCCCAGCCCTGTGCCACTGTATCGCCTGCTCCCCAGTCAAGCTCTTGAGGGCTCCTGTCGTCCACACTGAAGAGCGGGTGAGGGTCTTGTCCAAGGCCTGACAACCATTTCAGAATGATCTCCTCGCGTGTCATTGGACCTTCAGGTGCAGCAGATTCGACTGGGACCCCACCTCTATCTTCGGATACTGTGCCAGGTTCCACTGGGACTCGAACATTCTCTTTCTCAGTCACTGGGTTGACTCCGGCCGGGACTGGGAATCCCTTATTCTCCTTTTCAGTGACATCGTCGTGAAGTTCAATTCCGAGTCCATGGTTGTTGAGGTCTTGGTCATTTTCGTCAACAGGTCCAGCGTCTTTGGCCGGTGATTGTGCGTTCTTAGACTTGTCCTCTGGGGACTCAAGAGCAAGATGCTCGATTCCAGCGTTGTATGTGACCCAAAAGCTGAGGTACTCATCCTCCTCCAATTTGAGGTCTTCCATGTTGGTACTGCTCTTCAAGAGAAATGCTCACCGAATCAGCCGTGAACTCAAAGCTCCATTAGTCAGGCTCCATGACTTACCCGGTTGGACGATTGAACGCTGCTCTGACTTCGAATGGCAACGCCGCAGCCTTGAAGGAACGATCCTATTGGATTCCTCAACGGGCAAGACCACAGAACAGGACAGTCAGTCAAGAGACGAAACACAACGGGCACTCGCAAATCCTCGAGCCGAGTCGTAGTATGTGAGCAATTCCAAAACACAAAGGGATTTCGACTTGCTTCTTCCAAAAAGCACTATCAGCTGGACAAGGTGTCTGGAAGAGAAAAGACTAGGAGGTCGAGATAGAAGAGGGATAGGGACAAAACATGGATACAAAGGGTGTGAGAGAGGTGCGGCAAAAGTTCAGGAAGCAATAGTCACTGTGCTTGCAGAAACTTGCTCGCCCCTTTCCCAAAAGGGTCGTGATTGACGCTATCTGAGACGACACCGTCCTCTGTATGATGTCGTTGCAGAGTAGTATAGTGCTCTCTCTCTTCAATCTACTAGAAGAAGATGTCTAGATTCACTAAATCACATTCCTACTCCCGAAGTACCTTTAGCCATCTACAGATCAGTCTGCATACACCAACAGCAGACCCTAACAGCCATACATCTAACTAAGTACATCTAAGGAACTTCCTTCCTTCTGCAGCAGTCTAGAGACCAGCACCTTAAGTATAGTCCTTAACTCTCTTCCTGGCCAAAGATGGAGGATCCATTGACTCACTCAGGTCTATACTCACTGAGGTGTTTCAGGGCATGCCTCCTCACGTGGCTTCACTGCTCCCCAGATCCACGTGGGTCCACATGACTCATAGTAAATGGCCTCACTGCCACCCTGAGATGAACTCACTAGTGAATTTTTTCTTGTATCTCATTTTTTGGCTATTAATTTAATATTTTTTTATTGTTTCCCTATCCAGAGATCCTGTTGCTATCTCCTCATCGGCGAAATGGTTACCCCACGTGTTAGGACTTATATTCATTCTTGATCAAAGGTACATGGAGCAGGCCCAGCAGGGTACTCCAAGACCAGAATCACATCCTTGAGATTGCAAATCTACTATGCTGAACAATTTATGAGTATTGCTACTGCGGTAGTATCATCAACGCCAGACCCAAGAACCACGCCAGCATATGCACTGGAAAATAACTCAGCCCAACCCAAGAGAGCCAGTTGAGAGTTTCATCCGATGGTATGCTCCCCCATAAAATCACAGTAGAAAAGTGAAGGCCATGTAGAAGAAAGTGGCACCCCTGCACTAGAGGAAAATGTAGATTGGATGCTATTGGTTCGACAAGGTATCGATGCTGTCATAGCTTGGCTTTCTGATTTTCCTCCGACGCGCTGGCTTCCTGGTTGACGGTGATGGTCCGGTTGTCAGGGCCGTCGCCGAAGAAGATGACCTCGACGGTAATGTCGTCGCTGGCAAACTTGTGAGTTCATTCCAAAGATAGATTGTAGCGCAAAGTGCAGGGGATAAAGGAGTATTGCTTACCGGTATCTGCGGGAGTACGGACTAGGGAGTGTGAGCAAAGCGCAAACCATGTCCCTGTCCTTGCCACCCATCGCGTTGCGCACGAGATGAGTTGCGGCGTTCTTGTCTTCTACGACAAAACGACTGGCAACGCCCGAAATGTCGTACTGTTGCTGACGGATCGGACGGCGCTGGCCTTCCGTGGTCGTCTCCTTGGGTGCCTCTACGGGCAGATGCTTGTCGTCTAAGCCAAACCAGCTCTGCAGCCACGCCTTATTGGTTCCGTTGTTGCCAGCCCGCTGCTGGTCAACCCATTGGCCCACAAGGCCGACGACTTCTTCATTGCTCAGCATTTCCCAGAGGCCGTCCGTAGCCATGACGACAAAGTCACCCTTACTAGGCTCAATCTTCGTGGTCGTGATGACAGGTTCGGCGGTGACATAAGGAGGAGTCTTTAACAGGGGATGAGGGGTCCTTCCGAAAAACTGCTTCTTGATTTTCTCCTGGGTCTCCTTGCTCCACTTGTAGAATGCATCTCCAAAGGAACGGCTAGGCTCCAGTTGTCCCAGAATTCGTCCGTTACGCACAACATTCGGTTCGCCAGGATGCTCCTCCCGCAGACGCTTCATCTCTGAAGGGGTGCCACCAGTCTGATCCTCAGAAAGTGGTGTTGCCGTCCATTTTCCGGTAGGTCCACGGCGGCCAAGAACAGCTCTTGAGTCACCAGCACAGGCGACCTTGAGGTCTTTGGATTGCGAGTCATAGAATGCAAGCAGAGCACAGGATCCGGAGAGGGCGGGCGCAAGCAGCTCAGCTGCGGCTCGGCGGGAGTTGGATTTGAGGACCTTGTCGACACTACTATGCACGATATCGTTATCAAGGCGGACAAAGGCTTGCTTGATTGCCGCGTCCACAGCTTCGGATGACGGGCTAATAAGTGAAGGATTGGTAGCTGCAGCCTTGTAGGTCGTATTCAGCTCCCGGGCCACGTATGAGATCAGTACATTGCGCAGTTTGGCCGAGGTTGTCCATCCCCTAGCTCAGACGTTAGAATTCGCAGGTATGAATTGTTAAGAAGCAGACTTACGAATGACCATCAAATACAGCCCAAAACATCCAATCACTAGTCGACTCCCCATCGTTCGCCGCAGCTACAGAGGAAGGCACTTCGACAATCTTCTCCGCATGATCATCCTCGATTGGCGAGTTGCTCGGAACCTGGACGACATCGTATCGCACGACACCTTTGCCCCGATTAACCATAAAGGACTGCTCATTTCTCCTCAACTTCTGTGTCGCCTGTTCAGGCGTCAACATCTCTAGAATTCGGCGGTCGGAATCGTCTGTCTGCTTGTAAAGAGGCTGGTCTCCAGATAGTGTTGCCGTGTAGAACTGATCATTGTCCACGAGGATCGCACGTCTGGTAGATTCCGCGGAGTCTTCAGCGTGCGCTCCTGAAGATGCGTCTGTAGCTAGTGACCGTGTTTGCGATGGGGACGTCACGGGGCTCTGCTGAGAGCTGCTACCCTGATAAGCGTACCAAGCGCCAGATGCGACAACCGTCGATATCACCGCAAGAGAAAAGTTTCGGAGATGCATCGATGACTGCAAGGTTGCTGGAATGAAGGAGGGATGTCGTCCACGGGAGGAGAGCCGGAGACCTAGAGGCTGATTATGGGAGAACGACACAGTGGACGGTCTCCTAGCGCTGACCTTCCATACTGGTACACGACGAGCAGTACGGAAAGTTTGGAGGGCCAGGCGACGCATTGAACTTGCGGTAACGTTCAGGCAATTGAGAAACCGTAGATCCAGCGAGGCTGGTACGGAAAAGCGGAATGGTGTTGTTCGCTGTTGGTCCTGACTGTTGATCTCCAGAAACATGGAGAGCGGTCCCAGGCATCAAGGCACGGCAGATGATAACGTCATGTGATAGATAATGTATCATATGGTAATATGGAACTAACTTGGTAAGGTACCGTACAGTAGTAATATATAGAGTCCCGCACTAAGCCTAAGCGGGCTGTGTCGTCATGTCTGTGGTCTTCGTCCTTTCTCCAAATATCTCCAGAAACAGATCATTTGAGGATTGATCGCCATCAAACCATTTTTACGTTGAATATTACTGACATAGAGTCTCATCGTCCTCCGCAACTCGGTCCTGAATGTCCTCCCGAGCGATTCGCAAGCTGCAGAAGCTTCGCGAACAAGAATTGCAACAAGCCCACCTACAAGCGGAGCAAGATAACGATGAGTCGGATGAGTATGAGCCGGTAATCCGGCCCTCAAGGCCGAAGCTAAATGCTTTTGATCTCCTCAATGCTGGTGACGACGAGGATGAGGAACGCGAGTCTGATCACGATATCGAAGAGACAGGGACTCACCCGCCGGAAGATGTCCCTGCCCGCGCAAAATCCGCGGATTCTAGTAAGAAGAAGAAAAAGAAGAACAAGAAGAAGAAGGCGGCAGTGGCAAAGGTTACGGCCACAGGAGGAGCTCCCGGTGCCAAGTCAGATGACGAGCTGGACGAGATCGATCGAGCTCTGAAGGAACTAGCTGTTGAATCCAAAGGTACTGACAGTCAAAAGGCTGCAGCTGTGTCCCCAGAGAATGTCCGCGGCGCATCATTCGCCAAGACACCAGGGGAGCTGCTCTCTATTGAGCCTAAATTTCTCAACGCCATGAATGAGATGCGAAGGTTGTTTGGGAATGTCGTATTGGAAAGTTTCGACGAAGAATCTGGGACAGGTCGCAGGAGAGACAGAAATAGGGAAATGGTTGATCTGGGTCGCGCTTTGACTGGTAGGTATAGTCCTGCCAGCAAAGGTCTAAGTCTAGCAGGGACTACGCAGCGGCGGAATGTTCTCATGCAGGGAAAAGACGAGTGGCCGCGCGCTCCCAGTGGTGGTTTGGGAATGGAGCTGGTAGAAAAACTACCCAGTGGAGCTACGAAATACCAGATTGTCCACAACTCTGCGTATACAGACGTGCAAAGACAATTTGATATGTGCGTCGAGTCCATGGATCCGCAACGAATGCTCCACCTCTTGCAATATAACCCGTACCACATCTCTACTCTCCTTCAAGTGTCCGAGATAGCAAAACATCAGGGCGATCATGCCGTTTCCGCCGATCTCCTCGAGCGAGCCCTGTTCAATATCGGGCGCTCAGCTCACTCGTCGTTCGGCAATCGCTTAAAGGAAGGTCAGGCAAAACTCGACTTTGTCCACATGGCAAATCGTGAGCTGTGGCTTGTGGGTTGGAGGTATATTGCGAATCTGGGGATGAAAGGAACGTGGAGAACAGCATATGAATGGGCTAAGCTACTGTTGAGCCTGAATGATGACGACCCGTATTGCATCAGGCTTTTGATCGACCATCTGGCGCTACGGGGCAGAGAATACGCGCACTTCGTCGATTTGTGCACACAAACTAGACTGAGTGAGGACTGGGCGCTGTTGCCCAATATCCAATGCTCACTCGCACTGGCATATCTTCGGTTGAATAAACCAAAGGGATGCCGCGAGCAGCTGCGCCGTGCCATGTCGAGATATCCGTGGGTATTCTGTAAGCTTGCGCAGGAGTTGGATATTCAACCCATGCCCAAGCGCATATGGGGCAAGATGCCTCCGACGGACGCCCACGAGTTGCTTACTGAGCTCTACATTGCCAGAGCCAAGGACCTCTGGAGTACTCCTGAAGCGGTCTCCCTGATTGTAGAAATCGCCGACACTCTTCCAGAGGAAGAAGAGCCCATCGAACCTCCGGAAATCACTTTAGACATTGCACGCCATGTCGTCCTCTCGGATATTCCCCGCGTGACAACACATTTGCCCGGACGATTTGTTTCGGGGCGAATCTCAGCCTCTGATCCTCTCCCGCCTTACGATTCTGAGGCTCATCGGCAGCAATCGGACCCAACGCCGTCCTACTTGGCGCAGATGCCAGAAGTGGGCCGACCACAATGGCTTCGCGATTTGCTAGACCAGCTGAACAACGGAGCGCTTCATTTTCCTCGATTCCGCGGGGGCGACAATGAAGAGATCCGCGATGATGATTTATCCGATAACGATCGGGAAGAAGCTGGTGGCGAGCGCCGACATCCTATGGCCGACCAGGGAGCATCACTAGAGCAGTGGCTTCTGGGAGATGGTATGCAGAGCTTGCAAGCCTTTTTGAATCAGTACGGAGTCGATCGTGGTAACTGGGGGGATGTGGTCGACTACTCTCCCTTGACGGAGTATCTGGACGGTCTCGATGCTGTGCAGCCGGATGAGGCACGACAAGAGTTACTTCATGGGGGAATCAGAGAGGTCATGGGTGATATGGTTGTCGATATGCTTGAGAATGAGCTTGAACTTCAGCAGTATGACGACGAGGACGAAGTCTGATCATAGTTCCTGGTCTCTGTCAACTTGGTTGTATATACCCTATATAGCATTAAAAGTCGGTCGACTTCTTCCGGCCTGCAATATATTGAGTGATCATCTGTCAAAGCAAGGTAGCTGTTATGTTGTAGTATGCAGTCATTCTGCGGATATGTTTGTCCGGATATATACTTCTGCGGCGATGAGACTCAGCACTACTGTCTACGTATATATGCACCACGATGTGACTAAAACATGCAAATACGAACCACAGGAGCGCACCCTCCAAATATAAGGTACACTTTCGAGGCTACATCTCACAGGATACAGAATGACTTCAATTTCCCCAGTGATAAAAGAATGCCTTACTGCCAGGCAGCCAATCCCAGTGCTCGCTTAGTCACAATCTCTTATCGGACGCGGCCACCAAACGGGATTTCGTACTCCCTAGAGAGGTGCTAAGAGCTGCTATTAATATAGAGTCGCATCAAGGAAAATCTTCATTTCTCGCTTTGAAAACTCTTCTTGTTTCAGATAGCCGAAAGCCAAAAGCTGGATGTACTTTGGCTAGTGGCTAGACTCGTTCCGACTGAGACGGCGTCGATTGGCACTCAAAGTTTTCCGAGCTTGATCTGTGTCATTGATTGTTCCTTCACTCGCTTTCTTTTCTGCAATCGCAGGGCCCGGGTCGCAGAATCGCAATGTCCCTCCTATTGGCGCAGGGAGATATCCCTGCGGGAAATTCTGTCCCGATCACACCGCGTGAAGCTGCATCTGGTCTTCTGGGCTCTATCTCCTTGACCTGTTGGTTTTTCTTACTGGTATGGCTCACACCGGCCTGGATATCGCGATCAACCGATCGCACGAGACGAACAAGAGTCCAATGCTGATCGCAACCCCGTGCAGGTCCCCCAACTCATTGAGAACTACTGTAATGGCAATGCTGAAGCCATCTCGCTCCTCTTCCTCTTCGTCTGGTTCATTGGCGATATCACCAACCTGATCGGAGGCGCTTGGGCCGGCCTCGTCCCCGTCATTGTGGCCATTGCGGTCTATTTCTGTATTGCGGACGGTGTGCTCATCGCGCAATGTCTGTACTACAAAAGCCGCAATGCTCGTCGTGAGAGTCTGCTTCGTCGTCGGCGGTCCTCCACCGTCACCCCCGACCCGACCACTCCTTTGCTCGGTCGTGGATTCAGCGATACCCTGGAACGGGGTCCGGCTTCGCGACGCCGATCTATGACGTCGCAGCGTAGCGGACGGGGCAGTCACGGCCACCCTGACGATGCTCTAGCCAATATCATCGAGGAGAACGAGGTTGGCTGGAGCGCTTGGGTGAAGAACTTCAGCAGTGTCCTGGCAATCTGCGTCATCGGCATGGCCGGTTGGACGGTCGCCTGGCAGACCGGGGTCTGGAAACCAGCTCCGAAGGAGCGTAATGGAGGCGTGGATATGGCAGCTGGCGCGCAAGTGCTGGGATATATCAGTGCCGTTTGTTACCTGGGGTGAGTGTGCTTTCTGACGGAGATGGAGCTGGACTGACAGTAAGCTTCTAGTGCGCGACTTCCTCAGATCTACAAGAACTACTCCGACAAGTCATGCGAAGGTATGTGCTTTGACCTTTTAAGAAAACTCACATAAGAAAGACCCCCTTTACTGACCTTTTCATAAGGACTTTCATTGCTCTTCTTCATCCTCTCTTTGATGGGCAATCTTACTTATGGCGCTGGCGTAAGTAGAAGGCTACTCCTCATCATACCACACCGGTCTAACCATTCGTAGATTCTCTGTCATTCAACGGACAAGAATTACGTCGTGACGAATCTACCTTGGCTAATTGGCTCTTTGGGCACGATGGTAGAGGACGTGGTCATTTTCGTACAGTTTCGCCTTTACGCAGAGCCGAGTCCTCAGCTCACGACTGCAGTGTCGTGACATCTCGCTCTTCGCTGAGGATATGCCTTTATGGCTCAGCAGCGGTTGATGTACTAACCCAAGTATGCTTTGTTTTATACTTTCTCATTTCCTGTACTGTATTCCGACAAAAGTTCTGTTGTTTTTCTTTTCTTTTCTCTCCAGTGGTGACGGAGTATGTTCTGCGGATTTGGCACGGCGTTGGTGGTTCGGTTGACGGCAAGATTGCTACAACAGTATATATTAAACAACTTAACTGCGCGAGCAGGCGAGGAGAAGGGATTTACAAGGTGTATACAATGGAGAACACTTGCAGCAGAAGGAATCCTTTGTTCATGGTCGCATGACAGACATAGCATGAGAACTGGGCAACTATGCTAGAAACGTATCTAGCAACAAGCAAATGGCAAAAACTTTTTCTCAGAATCTATTATGATTCTAACCGAGGGCGGCCACAACGATCTCGCCCTCAGCAGATATGGATATGCCAATTCTCCCTTTACTTGACGGCCCGAAATCCTAGCGTCATCCGCACCGGTACCTCTGTCACGACGGAACCCATCATGCAAGCAAAGCGCCCAGTCCCACCAGATGTCCTTGTCCGTTTGATTCTTCTTTTTTTCCCTTTTTGGTCTTCGTGCAGTCGCGTTGTATCGGGTACAAGAGATTCGAGTAATGTAAGGAGATAGGAGAGAAACGAGGAAAAAAAGGAAACAGAACGTCGAACGGATTAGGACGTTTAGTCGAACAGACCGAAGCCCATGTCCTCGTCGGACTCCTCCTTCTCTGTACAAAGGATCAGTGTTCCTGTTCGCGAAGCCCAGTCTCACAGGTTTCGAGTCTTTACCTTCTTCCTTCTTCTCCTCAGCAGCAGCCTCGGCGGGAGCGGCAGCACCGGCAGCAGCACCGCCAACGGCAGCGGGGGCAGCAGCACCGCCGGAGCCGACGTTGGTCAGAAGGTCCTTGATGTCCTTGCCCTCAAGAGCCTGAAAAAAAGAAATCACAACGTAAGCGTTTGTCCAGATCGCGGGCCCCAATTTTTCGTTCCATTGTCACATAAGATTGTTGCGAAAAGGTGGTGCAGTATTTACCTTGGCGAAGAGGGAAGTCCAGATGGGCTCAACCTCGGCGACCTTAGCAGCACCGAGGAGGGTCTGGATCTTGTCGGCCTATAATCGAAGAAAAACCATGAATCAGCCCAGTTCCTTGTTTGCCTTGCAGTTTCGTAGCCGTTTCTGAAATTTTCCTCCTCTTTCCGTGCAATTCTTCCCAAGTTGTTTGCCGATTCCATGCCGCAGATATTCGAGAAATTCATGGACCAATACGTACGGTGATCTCGACGCCATCATCGGCGAGGATGAGGGCGGCGTAGGAGCAAGCGAGCTCGGCAGTAGACATGGTGGTCGACGGGTTGGACTTGACTGGGAGTCTCGAGAGGGATGGGATAGGAGGAGAGAGGAAGAGGAAGACGGAGACTTTTTTTCTACTGTCTTGTCGATGGAGATGGTCGGGCTGGCACTTGTTCCCAGAGCGGAAGTTGTGTGTTTGGTGCAAAGCCCTCGCTTAGGGCTGCCCCGATCGGGATTAGTTCCAGCCTTTACCCGTGATTTTGGCCTAGTCCCAACAGGGAAAGGATGATGCCATCATAGAAACACCCCTCCTCATTCCGACAGCTTCCAATCTACTAGTAGCTAGAGGGGTTATCGGATGTCTTTACTGGTGTCTACTCCACACGGCCGACTCTTCTTTTAACTTGGTGCATAATTTTCGGATTCTGTACCACTAACCGACCTTCTTATATCGGTTCGACATTTCCATCTTATTTTCTCTCTGCTATTGGCATCATGGACTCCCCCGCCGTCCCCGTCCCTTTCGACCCGCAGGAGCAACCGATCCTGGAGCGTCTTCTCCGCACCAGAGATGCACTCCTGCTGCTAAAACAAGACAAGTCGTCCTATATCAAATCTCGCGATGTGCTGCCGCTATACGAAGAAGTGATCTCCGAGGTGGAAAAGCTCAATGCTGTGCGGAAGGAACAAGACCGCCGGCTGACACACAACCGACGTTAGCATCTGAGTGGGCCTTGCGCGTAATATAGTCGGTCTGGCGAAAGATGGGCTAACGATTGTGATCTTTTGATCGATTCTTTCTAGTCGACTACGTACTCGACGACTGCTTTCAATTGATCTCGTTACTGTTCCTGACCGTGGGAAGGAACAATGAGGCTCCCGCAGTGTATGTTTGCTGAGTCGCCTGAGGATTGTCCTGTGTTTGTCTGAACTAACATTATCTCACGATAGATACTCCCTTGCAACAACAGTCAAGGTATAGCGGTCCTTTTTGAGCTGTCTCCGCCATACAATTGTGTTTCCTGACCTGTTCGATTAGCGCCTGCTTGACCACCTCGAAGAAGCTGGCTTTTACAGCTCAAAAGACCTCAGCTCGATCACCAAGACCCTGACCAACATGAAGGAGACAGTCGAGCGTGGTCGAGACGCATATTCCCCAGCTTTGATGACGCTCTTGGAAAGTCGACTTGAGCAGTGTCAACTGAAGTTGGATAAGTTGCGGAGTGGCCTTGAAGCCATGAACCCTGAGCTAGCACCCATTCATGAGACTCTCGTTTCAGTCTTGCGGTCCACAGCGGCAGCTAATACTCGATCAAAGGTAGTCCCTGAAATTTGGCGTGTCTTTTTGAGGGAGTGAGTGGACAAGCTAATGGTGCGTGGTTTCTAGTTCTCCGCAACGGAAGTGATCAATCTTCGGAAGCAGTTGACGAAAATCCAAGACACAATGAAGGACGGTAACTTCGTTGGAGCAGATGACAAGCCTCTCGAAGGGCAAGAGGGGGTTAAACAACTACTGGACCGGTGCTGGCGTTGGACCGAGATTGTGCTGGAAAGGTCAGACCGCCCATTCCCCCGCCTTGGATCTCGCCATGGCGGGTAGTGACCGAGTGACTGACTGTTTGCTTGTAGAGAGGGGAAGATTGACGAGCGCTTCCGCGACCAATACGAACGACTGCTAGAGATTCGTAACCAGCTGGATCGACTCTCCGTAACTCAGGCCTGGTCTCTTCGGGAGACCGACCTTTTCGGATACCAGCGGAAACTTGACCGTATTGATGAAGCTCGGGTCGATGGAAATTTCGTGGATGCTGAAGGGCAGCCGGCAGATCTCCATGCGCAGCGTGTAAGGATTTAAGCACGCTGAAAGTTGTGATGAGGCTTGTTACTAATTGTTGGCAGACATTACTATACCTCATTCGGAGGAGCTACGCCTATATCTACGCACTTCTGATCTCTTCGGAACCCGTATCTGAGGCCTTGCTGCCAGTCTACAATCAGTTGCAGACCTTGCGACGATGTCTCCTGGAAGTCAAAGAGTCGGGAGGTGTGTCGAATTCTCGAGAATTGTACCCATACAGTATGAAGGTGAGTGACCCCCAGCTTCCTTGCAAGGCACAGAAGTTGACATCGTACAGCTCAACTCCATTGACAACATGCGAGTTGACGGCAAATTCTATATGGGAAACGACATTCCCGAAGGACAGGGCAGCGTTAATGCGCTGCTGGCTGAATGCTATGATATTGTATGGGAGCTGCGGGCGGCTGTACCTGAAGACGAAGAGAAAAACAGCGCCTAGTTCTCTGCTGATGATATTCCTTGTATCTTGTCCCCTTCTTTCATGTACCAACGGCTTGAAATTTTGAGGTTCTCTCTTACAATGTTTGCGATTATCTCCTGAGATTTTAGTTCAGGCGTTTGTCTGGGCGCTTTTGGGATGCTATGACTCTTTTAACAGAAATGATTTGTCACCATTGTGCAATCTTGATCAGGGTAGCTGATACGAGTCCTAACACCACGAATCTTCTCTTCAACTTCCTAATATCTACCTAGGTAGACAGATAACATACTTTGGATGCCTGAGTTCCCTTAAACCCTGGATGATACCTTATCCCACGGGTGTCTGTCAGAACGTAACGTATTGTAATATGTACGCCGACCCCGGCATCGGCGTTGTCATAACCAATCAGATTGCAGCCAAATAAGTAAGCCGAAAAGCAGCAAAAAAAAAGGGCATTAAATGTTGCCATCTCCCCGAGCGTCGTCTTCTTTCTCCGCAATCCACACTTCCACAGGCCGTCAAGATGGTGAGGCAGCTTGTCTGGCAGCGGGCTACCGCCTCTCGCAGGGTAGGTTTTCCTTCGTGCTTTGTCAATGGCTTCTAGATGCAATTCCAAGGCCAGAGACAGTTGTTTTCTCTCCTTCTCTCCCTTACTATGACTAACTTCCGTGCCCCATAGCTGGCCCCGAAATGCCTCTCCCCGCAACAATTGTTCGCACGACGTGGCCTAGCCACTGAGGCGTCCGCCGCACGCATGCCGCCTTATCCTAAGATTGTGCGGAATCTCGAGCAGGTTCGGAAGGTGTTGGGATCCTCGCGTGCCCTCACCCTGGCGGAGAAGATCCTCTACGCCCACCTGGACAATGCGGAGGAGTCCCTGTTGACGGGCACTAACAATGGACAAGACATTCGCGGCAAAGCCAACCTAAAGTTGAAGCCGGACCGAGTGGCGATGCAGGATGCGTCGGCCCAGATGGCGCTGTTGCAGTTCATGTCCTGTGGCCTGCCGTCGACCGCGGTGCCCGCCAGTATCCACTGCGACCATATGATTGTGGGTGAGCGTGGCGCGGACACCGATCTGCCTGCCTCTATCGAGGGTAACCGGGAAGTGTTTGACTTCCTTGAGAGCGCCGCCAAGCGCTACGGTATTGAATTTTGGCCCCCCGGTGCGGGTATCATCCACCAGAGTGTGCTGGAGAACTACGCGGCCCCTGGTCTGATGATGCTGGGCACGGACAGCCACACACCTAATGCGGGAGGTTTGGGAGCTATCGCTATTGGTGTCGGTGGTGCAGATGCTGTGGATGCATTGGTGGATGCTCCCTGGGAATTAAAGGCGCCTCGTATTCTTGGTGTGCGACTGGAGGGTAAGCTGAGCGGCTGGGCCTCTCCCAAGGATATCATTCTGCATCTAGCTGGTAAGCTCACCGTCCGCGGTGGTACCGGCTATGTGATAGAGTACCACGGACCCGGTGTCGAGACGCTCAGCTGTACTGGTATGGCTACCTGTTGCAACATGGGTGCGGAGGTCGGAGCCACCACCTCGGTCTTCCCCTTCTCCCCCAGCATGGTTCCTTACCTGCAGGCGACGCACCGTGGCCATGTGGCCCAGGCGGCGGCCGAGATCGCTGCATCTGGTCCCAAGAACCTTTTGCGGGCCGACGATGGCGCAGAGTACGACCAGATCATCACAATTGACTTGTCAACGCTGGAACCTCACGTCAACGGGCCCTTCACTCCGGATCTGTCCGTGCGTCTGTCTGACTTTGCCAACACCGTCCGCGAGAACAAGTGGCCCGAGACTCTTGGTGCTGGATTGATCGGTAGTTGCACCAACAGTTCCTACGAGGACATGACTCGCGCAGAGGACCTGGTCAAGCAGGCGTCAGCGGCTGGTCTGAAACCCAAGGCGGACTTCTTCATCACGCCTGGCAGTGAGCAGATTCGGGCCACTCTGGACCGTGACCAGACCCTGTCTTCCTTCTCCGAGGCTGGCGGCACCGTCCTGGCCAACGCCTGCGGACCCTGCATCGGGCAGTGGAAGCGAACCGACGGTGTCGCCAAGGGCGAGGACAATGCCATCTTCACCTCCTACAACCGTAACTTCCCCGGACGCAATGATGGCAACCGACGCACCATGAACTTCCTGGCGTCGCCAGAGATTGTGACCGCCCTTGCCTACTCGGGCAGCACCACCTTCAACCCCATGACCGACACTCTGAAGACCCCGAACGGTGAAGAGTTCAAGTTCCGCCCTCCCCAGGGCTCTGACCTTCCCAGTGCTGGGTTCGCCGACGGCAACCCTGCCTTCCAGCCCAGCGCTGGTGTCCCTGACGCCTCCGTCGAGGTCATTGTTTCCCCCACCTCTGAGCGTCTCGCTTTGCTGGAGCCTTTCGCTCCCTTCCCTGAGGGCGAGCTGTCGGGCTTAAAGGTCCTGTACAAGGTCAAGGGTCAGTGCACAACTGACACCATCTCCGCGGCCGGTCCGTGGTTGAAGTACAAGGGCCACCTGCCCAACATCTCCGCCAACACTCTGATCGGCGCGGTCAACGCTGCCACGGGTGAGACGAACGTTGCATACGATGACGCTGGCAACAAGCACTCGATTCCCGACCTGGCTGCTCAGTGGAAGGCCGACGGCATTGAATGGCTTGTTGTGGCCGAGGACAACTATGGCGAGGGTAGCGCGCGTGAGCACGCGGCGCTGCAGCCGCGGTACCTGGGCGGCCGGATCATCGTGGCCAAGAGCTTTGCACGTATCCACGAGACCAACCTGAAGAAGCAGGGTGTAGTCCCCCTGACGTTCGCCGACAAGGCCGACTACGACCGCATTGACGCATGCGACCAGGTCGACACTGTCGGACTGTACGAGACACTGAAGTCCGGCGGTCAGGGATCAATCCAGCTGCAGGTCACCAAGAAGAACGGCGAGAAGCTGACGATTCCAGTCAATCACACTCTGAGCAAGGACCAGTGTGGCTTCATCCTGGCGGGAAGTGCCTTGAACTTGTTGGCCAAGCGGGCACACCAGTAATTTATATACCGGTGATAATTGGACAAAAAGAAATTGTATACATCTCTGGGTATTGGAGGCGTTCGCGTGTATGTACGTTCTGTCTGTTATAAGATATCCAATCGAACAGTTTGAATTCAATTTTGTGCCATGCATGATGCAATCTCACAGTCGACATTATCTGCTTGAGTCCAGAAATCAAGGAATCTCCCTAGCCCCGCGTCTCATCCTCGGCCTGCAACTGTAGGAACTTTCTGTTCATCACCGATTATACATACGTCAACTTTGATTATCCAGAGTTCTCCTTCCAGAACTCCATTCTCACTCGCAATGCCACAAACAGTCCGTCCGGCCTTTGCCGACCGGCCGCGTCCGCTACTCTCATACGGAAGTTCATTTCCCGCCGAATCAGCCCACCATGTTGTCGACACTTTCGGAGCCTCAAAGATCTACATCATCTGCTCGGGCTCGCTGGCCCGCAACACAGATGCTTTAGACCGTCTGGTCGCGGCGCTAGGACCAGAAAAGGTTGCCGGCCGTCGGATCGGCATGCAGAGCCATACTCTATGGTCCGAAGTCCTGGAGATCGTGCACGATGCGCGCCGAGTTGAGGCTGATCTACTCTTGACGCTGGGCGCAGGCAGTCTGACCGACGGAGCCAAGGTGGTCGCATTGGTAATTCCCCGCGCTTTTTCTGTCCCAGTAAAGTAATTAACGAGCACAGGCTCTTGCAAACAACGTCCAGACGGCATCCGACCTCGCAACTCTAGCCACAGGCCCGGACCAACGCGCCGACATCCACGCACCCACCATCCCCATCATCTCCATCCCCACCTCCCTCTCCGCAGGCGAGTACTCCAACTTCGCCGGCGCGACAGACGACACCACCCGCCGGAAACACTCCTTCCAGGCGCCGACGCGCGGGCCTCAGCTCGTCATCCTCGACCCGTACCTCGCAACCACCACCCCGCCGTCCATCTGGCTGAGCACCGGCATCCGCGCTGTCGACCACTGCGTCGAGACGCTGTGCGCCACGACCGGCACATCCGAGACGACAGACGCGCACGCCATGCACGCGCTGGAGCTGCTCGTCCCGGGCCTGCTGCGGTGCAGGCATGACCCTGCCGGCCACGACCGCGACGCGCGCCTGCAGTGCCAGCTTGGCGCCGTGAATGCCATGGCGGCGTTGACGGGCGGGTCTGCGGTCGAGCTGGGCGCCAGCCATGGGATAGGCCATCAGCTTGGGCCATTGGGGGTCGGGCACGGCGAGACGAGCTGTATCCTGCTGCCGGCTGTGTGCAAGTTCAACGCGAGGCATGGCGCTAATCGCGAGCAGCAGGAGCGGGTGCGGGAGTTTCTTGTGCGGAACGCCGAGGTGGCGCGCGTGCTGCGCGATCGGGGCGTGGATGCCTCGTCGGCGGATCTGGGCGATGTCTTGGATGCGGTTATTCGGGAGCTGGGGATGCCGCGCTCGTTGAGGGAGGTGGGGGTGGGCCGCGATGCGCTGGACGAGCTGGCGGCCAACAGTCTGCATGATCGCTGGTGCAAGACGAATCCCGTGCCGTTGACGGAGAAGGGGCAAGTACTGGAGATCCTGGAGATGGTCGTGGAGTGATTGTGGCTACTATAAAGCGGTACGTTGATGATCTTTATGACACATTACCGAGATGGGTTTACCACAGGACCAAGTACTGTCTATTTCAATCCAAAGTCATGGTTTGTAACTCACGAGATATATAATCCCTCGAGGGATCAAGACTCTCGTACAACGCTGTATAGAGACTCATCACAGGAATAAAGGAAAATAACAAACGACAAATCATGACTGCCAGTTGTATTCATATACTTGCATGCATATCGAGATTCATACCGAGAGAGAAAGGAAACAACAAATTATAAAGGCTCACTGGAAGTAGCTTCGCACCGCCGCCTGGTTGTCAGGGCTCACTCCTGCCAGGATTTGCTCCGCATTCAATCCTGTAGCGGCCACCAGTTGCTTGGCCGAGTTGGCCACGCGTCCTGCCGTTTGGCCCTGTAGCGTCTCGGCTTCCAGAGCCTGCACGATGTATCCAAACACCTTGTCGGCATTGGATATCACCACCGGGTTTTGTCTGTTCAATGGTCAGTCAATCACAGAGCACATCACCGAACGGGGAACAAACGTACTGGTCAATCAATTGGGCAAGGAAGGAATAAGCGTATGGCGCAGCCTCCTCATCGTAAGTGATCGGAAGTGTGTTGATCCAGTTCGCCACGATCTCCTGCGCGTTCTGCACCTTGCTGGGGTTATAGTGCAGGATCTTGGCGATACTGGCCGAGGCGTTCTCGGTCGCAAATACATGCTCCTCTGTACGAGCCTGGTTGATCTGTGTCACTTGGAACAGGCTTGGGATGCTGGCAGCGACGAAGTCGCTCCAGGCAGGGCCACCCTTCTGAGCGGCAACACCGACTCCGTAAGCCGCTGCCTGCCGGTTAGCGGCATTCTCATCGCGCAGACCTGCGGCCAAGGGCTGCATGATATGATCCTTGTAATTCCATGACTCGGGGCCGCAGAACTCGAGGACGTCGTCCATGATGCACAGAGCCCATTGCCGTTGGGTGGGGTCCTGGCTGGTGATGAATGCCTCATAGAATGGCAGCAAGCGTTGCCATGAGGGCAGGAAAGTCGTGCCCTGGTTCTTGAAGATGGTGTGGAATGCCTTGTTCATGTCGCTCAGCAGGTTCTGGTCATCCTCAACCGCGTACTCGTAGTCGAGGTCCTCTTCGTCACCCTCTTCCGTATCGGCGCGCTCCTCAAGACGAGCTTTCACACGGACCTGGTAATCCTCCAGCGTGGACTTGGCAGATTCGATGAACGCTTCCATGTGCTGCGGGCTCAGGCAGTTCTTGCCAACCACTTCGACGGATTCGTAGAAGCACTGGTACATCTCCGCCAGAGTGTCCACTGTGGGCTCGGCGCTCAGAACCTCGATGATCTTCTCAGCTACCCTGTTCCACATGGCAGCGAATCCGGGAGACTGCACACCGTGCGCCTTCTTGTACGAGTTCAGGAGCTGAGGGATGAGCTTGGCGGACGAAACCCGCACAGGGTCGTGGAAGAAGAACGCAAGTCCAGGCACGGCAATCTTCTCCATCGTCTCCAGCACAAAGGGCTCAAAAGCAGCCTCCAGGATCTGAGCGTAGATGGTAATCAGCTCGATGGCGGTGTTCTTGTCTTCCAATGCGCTGGTCTTGATACCAATGATCTTGCCCTTCAGGGGGACCAACTCCCAGCCCTCATCCTGTTCAACTTGGTCAATCTGGTCCTCATCATCCAACAGCTGGATGTCAGCCTTGGCAGCCGCAACGGACAGAAGAGGAGGCATGACAGCTGGCAGGTAAGGGACAAAATCCTGACCAAGAACGCGGCACATACGGCCCCAGCAGTGGAGCAAGTACTGCGACTGCGGGTCGTCCGCATCGACAATGTTCTGTTGGATGTTACCGAGCAGCTGCACGAGGTTGAACGCATCCTGTCCCATCTTCTCCTTGCCCACGGCCAGGGCAATCAGAGTGGCGCACTCCATAGCCTTGGCACGCAGCAGACGGTACTCCTTGGATTGCTCCTCCTTCAGGACGTTAAAGAGCAATGGCATCAAGGTCTCGTAGAATTGATCAAAGGCGTTCTCCGCCGAGTCGGCAATGGTGGCAATGGTGGACAGCGCTTGTTCCTGCACATAACGTTTCTCGCTGCGCAGAAGCTGCAGAAGGTGTCTCAGGAGATCAGCAAGGTACGGCTCGAGTACCTTCTTCTCTGCTTCTTCGCAGAAATTGACCAGAGCGGCGGCCGCGTGGGCCTGAACTCGTGGCTCAGCACTATCCAAAACGGGGATGATGTTGTTCAACACAACGTTGTGGTACTTCTCCTGCATCGTTCCGGCGAAATCGGTGCTCATTTGGCCGAGGGCGTTGCAACCCGCATAACGGACACGCGGGTGAGGGTCCTGGAGAGCCGGGACAACAAGGGCCAGCACTTGATCGAGCTCACCGACCATCAGGTCACGGCAACCCTCGGAAATGGCGGAGATGGCCATCAGTGCTGCGTGGCGATCGCGCCAAGCGGAGGACGACATCATACGGGGGATCCAGGCAAAGGTCGCCGGAAGGATAACCTGGCCGCCGAGCTTGTTGGCCAAACGGTCCATGCACTGTTCGCCAGCAACATGGTTAAGGTCGCTCTCCTCCAAGTCCAGGTCCTCGGACGCATTCCATTCCGAAGCATCGTCGTCGTCAACTCCAATATCGGTCATCAAGCTCAAACATTGGGTGACCATCTCCTGAGCAAACTCGGGATCCTTCTTGCACATCGAGGGGGCGTAATCGGCAAACGTAGCCATCAACTCCAAGGCATTCTGGCGAACCTGATCGCTGAGGTCCTTGTCGGCAATCACACTAATACTGAACTTGACCAGGTTGTTGAACATGGCCTTGAACATCTTCGGGCAAACCTCCGCAAGCTCAATGAGAGCCAAGAAGGCGGAAGACAGCTCCTCGCTCTCGGAGGACTCCTTCAGAGGGGGCAAAATGTTGAGCATGTCGGGCACCAGTCCGAAAAACTTGGGTTGAGACTTCTTGGAGATAGACCGGAAGAACGAGGCGAAGGCCTCCATAGCAGCAATGCGAACCTACAAGCGCAATGGTCAACCTGGACTCCCGTGAGCGCTACGTTGAAAGGTCCCCACATACAGTGACAACATCATCCTTGAAACCCTTGCCGAACACGCCTGAAACGGCATCCTCGTGGTTCTTCTCGATGATACTGGGAGTCGTCGAGAAAATGCGGAAGGCGGCCTCCCGTAAACCTGCCTCGGGTGACTGGCTGGCCTGGAAAAGCACGCCGAGAAGCTCGGGCCATTGATCGCCTAGAGAAAGACCATTCGTCAGATATGGAATCCTTTTCACCCCCCATGAAATTGCGCATACCGTTATCGGTGTATTGTCTGGCAACCTCCGCCACTGCATCGCCAATCTTTTTCCGGACATCAGTCCCAGATTCGGTCGTCAAACAGCTCACCAACTTCTGTCGGATGACCAATCTCTGTTCCCCAGAGAGTGTTGAGAAGAGTTCCTTGGCCTCATTTGTGACCGGGTCTTTCCTTGTCTTGGTCGCGATTCTTCTGAAAAGCACGGCGGCGAATGTACGCGTCTGCGGGTCAAGATTAACCAAAATCAGTCGAATCCAGCAAGGCGCGGCAACAGGGCTCAAGTCGTAGTAAGTAGAAGGCTTCCAGCACTGTCTCTCTGCCTAAACCAGACACGGTCCCCATATCTCCTGACAAAACTTGTATCACTTACTACTGTATCCTCCGCACCCTGAATCTGTTCGGCCAGGCCCATAAGAAGAACATCTGGACGGTTCTGAATCCAGTCATTATTCAACTGTTCTTCCGCCTGAGTACGGACAGTGTTATCGGGTGTGGTCAACGCGCGCAGCAGCTGGGACAGCGCGGAGTGAACCTCGGGCGGGAGCAGCGACATGTTGATCGCTCGTCACGTAGAAACGATAATTCAGCTGTAGATCGACTGTATCCCGTTTAGGAACGGCGATGAATGTGTGTATCCAGCGCTGAAGCTGGGCTGGTGGACGGGGACTGTATTCCCTTTTCCTGGTTGTTATTATTTTTTTTCTTTGGTGGGGGAGGACAGTAGCTGTAAGTACAAACTACCGTTGAACGGTGTCTGTTGGAGAAAGACTAGTGTGATCTGACAAGATAAGGACGATAATCAAATCCAGAAATATGCACAGTACAAGTGCAAGCTCAGCATTCCAGCTCGACAAGGGAGCTGCTGGCGAACAGGAGGGGACAATTCAGGGCGTCGTGAGCGATGTGGGATGGACCAGTTGAAGCCTCAGAAACCCAAAAAATAATTCCAGCCATCGAGGGAGCACCGCGCTAGTCCTAATCGGGAGGTCTCAGGCATCCAGGCATCAATGCCCTTTTGACACCAGCCGTGTGGTGACTACGGAGTACTGACACGCCCCTTACGGAAGTCCAAGAACAGAAATAGATACTGTTGAGACAAATTCTCCTGCTTCTAGAGAAAACTATATGCATTGCTAATATGCCCTCACTAAAAGACACTAGCGGTATCCGAACAGTCACACTTAGATTAAATGAAGATGGTAATGGACAATGGGAAATGAAGGAGGGAAGAGGTCGCACTTGGGATATGCAAGTATGGCACAGCAAAGATCGAGGTTAGATCGACAGATATACATGATGTGCCTGCCGTTCATCCAACTAACCACACTTTAAACCGGTGACATCGTCTATCGACTTGTCGCGCGGCTGAGGATGAATACTCCAGCAATAACTGCTGCCAGGGTCACGATGGCACCTGGAAGTAGAAGCTCATTGGGTACGCCGGCGATGAACTGCTCCTCGGTGGGGCGTGTTGGGTACGACTGATGGGCCTTGGGGATAAGTGGCTCCTCGGAGAGCCGCTCCTCAGCAACAACAGAACTTTTCTCTTCGACGACTTTGGCCGGAGCAGGCTGGGGATCCAACGTTGCCGGAATTGGGGGCTGAGCGGGGTCGTGCACGAAAAGATCCACCTTATCACGGTGCGAGCGACGGGCGAGACTGACGGCATCTGCCAGATCCTGATCGGTGGTGATAGAAACAGTGTCACCTTCATTGTCCAAGTAGCTCAAGGCGTAACCAGTATTGCTGAGTTTGCCCTCCTCGACGGTGGCTGCACCTCCGACGGCCTCCAGCTCGTTGCCTAACTTGGCTGTGACTTGGGCGACTAAGTCAGCGACCCCAGCGGAAGTGACAACATTGACTCTGTGCACGCGGCCGCTAGGAGCCTTAAATTTGAAGGGGAACGGAGTGCTCTCGTCGTGGTTATGGTGATGGTCGTGATATTCCGAGAGCTCATCTCCGCCGTGGTGGGACGCGGATTCGTTAGGGAGCACACTGTCGACACCCTGTCTAGGTGATTCCGGACTGAGAACGGAACGATTCGGCGCTTGGTGGCTGCCAGACACCATTGAATCGGACTCATGATCCATTGACAACCAGAATTTGTTCCATGCGGGGCCCTCATCGTCATGCGATTGCATGGAGTTAATCTTGCATCTCTGGTCAGTTGAAAGTCATAATTTTCGGAAAGACTTTGACTAACCTGCTCAAGAGTGGCATAAGTGAGCTTGAGCACATCCACCATGCCGACAATCTCGCCCGTCTCGTTCATAACAGGCAAATTCAGGTAGTGACCATCTGGAGTAGAGTGGGTTAGCCAATCTGTTGCAGCCTCAGAGAAAGCGAGATCACGAACCATGCATCTTGCGGAGCGCGGCTTGGATGCTCATATCAGCAGGAGCAAAATCGGGATGTGGGGTCATCACACGGACGACACTACAAGTGGCAGGGTCCAGTCCTGGGGCAATTACACGCAAGACGATATCCTTGCTAGTGAAGATACCGGTGATGGAGCCCTGGTCCTGCACGAGCAGAGCAGTTGTGTGATGCTCCTTCATCAGCGCCGCGGCATCCCTGACAGAAGTGCGCACAGATACTGTAGTCGGAGGCATGCCATCCAGGACAGTCTCGAGGGTCGGGCCGGACATTTTTGAGCGCAGTGCTTCCACGTATTGGATAATTTGCTGAGGCTGGGTGGAGCCTAGTTCTGTCTGCACACCTTCCAAGGCATCGTAGAGCTTTCGGGAAGAGCTGTACGCACGCTCCAGCTTCTCCATCGCGTCGTAGAAGCACTTCGTAATGTCGAGGATACCGGAGATGTCCTGGTTCTCATCCATAACCGGCAGATGTCTAAAGCCCTTTCTAACCATGAGATCCAGTGCGTCCGTCGCGCTGGTGTCGGTTCTCGCACACAGGGGGTTCTTCGTCATGATCTCGGCAACAGTAATTTCGCGAGCCTTTTGACCGTTTCCGACCACACGGAACGCAAGATCCTTCGCGGTGAAAATACCAGCGATGCGATCATCATCGTCTGTGACAAGAACGCAGTCTTCTCTCTTCGCGGCCATCATTTGTGCGGCTTCTGCGACGGTAGTGTTGGGTTTAATCTGAAGGGCTTGACTAGGCTTCAGAGCCAGGACGGTTCCTGGGGGAGCTTTGCGCGTGCGATGGGCCCTGGGAGCCTGGTGCCTCTTTTTATTGAGGTCCGCCTCCATCTTGCGTCGAATAGCCTTCATGACAGCGCGTTAGAATTCATTCCTATGCCAGCAATCGCTGTTCGCTACGGGTCTATGGGAGACCATAAACAAGGGGCTAGGAGGGAATACAAGGCCGTGCAACTAGAAATTTGAGGCCAAGAATAGGCCACCAGGGAATACTGACCTCATCTCGCTTCGATTGGTTTTGTCTTTGCCTGCTTGCAGCACTCATGGTGGAACTTCCAACGTCGCTGGACGGGGTGTGCGTTGAAGCTGCAGTTTCTGGTCGAGGTCGCGGAATGTGGGATGTAGGACTGTTCTCAAAGTCCGGAAGTCTCCCTCTCCCGAGAGTCTTCTGGCTTGTTGTGCCCCGATAGGTTCCTCCTGCAGCCGACATGGCACCGATCGGTATGGACGGATTTTCGGTGAGGGGGTATCAGAAACCGAGAGAGCTAGATCGTCAGACCTATTCGATGTATAGGTATCAGGAATCTGATCACGAGTTACTCGAATCAATGTCAGATTCAACAGAGAAGAAGAAAGAGACTGTCAGCAGAGATATACAACGTACCACTGAGGATGAGCAGCAGACCACCAGCACGACCCAAGTACAACGAGAAAGATACGGACGAACAGGGGTTGTCTCAAAGGGAGTTCGAGGGTCAACTATTGGCTGCTAGTGAGTTAATAATAACAGCCAGAGTTGGGCAGGATAAACAATGGGTAATAACAATACGCCCCATTCACGGGAGTCCGTCCTGGTCAGGAATGGTTAGGTACATCCGTGGACCGTACGCGAGTACCGTACGACCCGTAATGCTGGGACGACCCGGCCACTAGGCTATTTTAGGCTCCCTCGACAAGAACTGTATCTGCACGTGATGATCTAATTGGTTTTAGGATGTCAGGCCACCAATTATGAATGCCTTAGCACCTGAGGCACCAGCCTTATCCCGTGACCGAGGCTCGCTTAAGGGCATAGGGCTTCCACACAAACCGGCACAACCTCATTCACGACCAGCGATCGAGAGCGTCCAGTGCCTTACGACAACCAAACCCGACAGCCAAGTACGCCTCCTCCCTCCCTCTACAACTCCAAATCTCTGACCGTACCTTGCAGAGAAATCCGTCAAAATGGTCAAGAAGAGGGCGAACAAGTAAGAGCGAATTTCCCTTTTCCTATGTTCAACCCGGTTGTCAAATTTGGAGATCCGCCACCGCCGAAGGAAGCGTCCTGATTTCCCGCCTGTCAAGAATGTCGGCTGTATATGCGGTGGTTTTCATGGTGGAATTGAAAGAGGAGGGAAAATTTTGGACTTGAAATTCATGAGTGAATCGATCCATACTGACGTTTATTGTTCTTTCTCTACAGCGGTCGCAACAAGAACGGCCGCGGCCACGTCAAGCCCGTGCGCTGCTCCAACTGCGCTCGTTGCACTCCTAAGGACAAGGCGATCAAGAGATTCACCATCCGCAACATGGTTGAGTCCGCTGCCATCCGTACGTTCGAGCTCTTGTCAAACCTATACCATTGAAGCCACGTCCATAGTGCGCCGTTGAGATGATTCGGAACTGGATTTGATGGATGGAATCTCCTGGACGCAGCTATCACAACTGGACGCATGAACTGGACGTGGTGGAATATGGAAGCTGATGGACAACGCCGCTGACCCGAGACCTTTAACACAGGTGATATCTCTGACGCCTCCGTTTTCACCGACTATGCCGTCCCCAAGATGTACCTGAAGCTGCAGTACTGCGTCTCCTGCGCTATCCACGGCAAGATCGTTCGGTACGCACCATCCCGTTCTTGATTACAGCTGGGAATCTACATGGATATGCAGCATGAAGGAAAGAATCAAACCATACTAACAATTCACTACAGTGTCCGCTCCCGGGAAGGTCGTCGTAACCGTGCTCCTCCCCCGCGTATCAGGTACAACAAGGACGGCAAGAAGCTGGCTCCCCCTCAGGCCGCCAAGGCTATGTAAGGAAGGGAAAAAGAGATGATCAAATGGGATTGGTCTTAATGACTTCTGTTTTGTGACGTTTCTTTTTCGTACAAACTTTCTTACTCGGTTCAAAATGGAATGAATGGGTTTCAGTCTGTCTTCGGGGGTTCGAAATAAGGCATGACAAGGCATAATGGTCGCTCCCTGTCGCCGTGAGCAGGAGACGCAATTCAAATTAAAAAACGATTTCCAAGCCACTCGGTTGTCCCATAGGGTAACTTTGCATGAACTAGAGAAAGTCAGGGAACGAGGAATAAAATGCGAGGAGACCGGTCTCCTCTTCTTTAACAGTTCGTCTCTTCCGCCATGACGACAATTGGAATAATTGACTATGACATATGAGCTGAAGACCAACACTGCCGTTTGACCCATTCGAGACCGGACTAGAGCTACAGTAGAAGCTTTCCTGATCTTAAATGACAGGAAGTATGCATTTGCCACACGATCGACTATGCGTCTCCACAGATGCAAGGAATTCTGCATATCTAATGCCAGCCTAAGCTACCATTGATAAGTAAAACAATAAATATATCATCGTTCAAGGGTACAGATATCCCTTTTCGAAGTAATTCCCATACATATCCACGACTCCAGTCCGCCCCTTTGGCACTGCATTGCGGACAATCTTTACTTCGCCTCTCCAATGTCCTTCGACGAACTGGGCTATGGACAGATGAGGTGCAGAGACCGCTGCCATGGTTCTTACACTGGGACTGGGAGACACTGGTCGAATGGGTTCCGCTGGAGGAGAAAGATGGGAGAATGCAGCACAGCTCATACTTCGCCTCTCTCGATCGGCTCGGACGACTTCTTCATACTCAAGCCTTTTTGCTCGGCGGAAGGCAGCCAATTCTGCGACAAGGTCGACCTGTTTGGTATCAGCAACTGGCATGTTGCCTCCATCACCTTTATTGACCGTAATCGAACTCGATCGAGCATCGGCTACAGAGCCGGATACCGAGATCGACGAGCCAGTCTGCGACCGGCTCCGCCGAGAATAAGCTCCAGCAGGCTGAAATGAATTTGATGCGAAAGACGCATCTGCCTCTGGAGATCCCGAACGCCCGGAATCTTCGTCCTCTGGTATGAGTGTCACCTTCTCATTGAGTATAGCCATAGGAAAGTATTTCCCCGGATCATTTTCGGGTATACCACATTCATCTTCCCCGAAGAAACTGAAGTCGCCTGTGGCTGCGGACCACAGGTTCTCGGAATCACGGTCGCCGGTACTGGACCTTAACGTCCCATTTTGCTGACTGATGGATTTCCACGGGCTGATCCGGGCTGGACCTGCCAGATGAGTCGTGGGAGTAATTTCAAGTACCAAGCGACGCAGAGCAAAAAGCGACCGTGATCGTTCCTGCTCAGCGTGAGCTCGGGCTCTTCCAGGGGGTAGAGAGTAGTCCGATCCCGCCAGGAGAGTAGCTAACAGGGCCTCGTTCGAACAGGCTGTTATAAATCGAATCAGGGCAGGCAGGATGTGGGAGCCTTCGGGAACATGTGACGGAACATCGGTTAACACTAAAGTCTCGAGGTGAGGGACGTGGGAAGGATGCAAGTACGGAAAGCTCCCTCCCCTACCATCGCGGCGAGGTAAGCTTTGATTCTTAGGTCTTTTGGCAAGCAGTCCTTGGATCTTCTGTGTCCGTAAATCCTCGGGTGAAACTGGAGAGGCACATCGTGAAACCGGCTCAGGTGCCGCCAAATACAGACCGGATTGTCCAAGGCATGCTGGAGCTGGGCCTATGCTAGCCGTGAAAGGGTTATAATTCACTGTTTCACTACGGTCGGCTGTCATGTTGCCATTGCTGTCCTGACGCTGGTTTGGTTCGACTACCTCGGGAGCAAATATGGAACCCCTTCTCACCTGAGGTACAAGGTCGTCCCGGTGAGTGCTTGACTGGAGGCGCGTCTCATCTATATCACCGGCTGGGCTCGAAAGTCCGGCAATCTCAGTGGCTTCGAGCTCAAAAACAGTTTGAGCTTCTGCAGATAGTTCATGAATCTCGTTTGCAGCGTCCATTTCCGCCCTGCCTTGGAGGCTACTGCTGGCTTCGTCTGGAAGCTCAGGCAGTAAGTCCCGCGTTGAGTCAGGCGCATTAGAAGAGGTGTCAGCTGTGCAGAGAGCATGGTGAGCTCGAAGATATGTCAGGTTTTCTTTAGCGATAGACCCAAGTACTGGTATCAATTTCTCAGCCCCAGGGAATCTAGCGGGTTTCTCGGTCATAGGCGATGAAATTGTCGGCTGTCGTGTTCTCTCCAAGGATTGGACTGTATCAACGGTTCCAACGTCGAGGACATGCAGTCTCGATGAAGCCAGGAGGCTCGCAACGCCTTCGACTGTAAGCTGGTTGTCCGCGATGTAGAGATGTGTTATTCCTACGTGCGAAAGGTCCTCAACCCAAGAACGGCCTGTCAAGGGCTGTGTCAAAGCTGTGACAAACTGAGAATCTAAACCCGCGCGCCTGAGTAACCTATCGTGAAATATGAATGATCCTCCTCTCCAGTCAACTTCATTTGTGGGGAGGCCATTAGGGACAAATGAAGCTTGCAGCAGAGATCGCACAGCCATATCGCTCAGCAGATTGTTACGCAGATCCAAGAAACGGACCCTGGTCCCAATAGCGTTGGCTAAGAACTCAGCTTCTCTGTCTCTCAAACCGATACCTCGGAGTTTTAGCACCTGAAGCCGGTCCAGCTGAGACAGGGAAGAAAACACCATAAGATCTCGAGCAGGAGTCGTATATGACAGGTCCAAGTACACAAGTTCTTGGAATCGCAGCAACGCCTCTGCGAGACCCTGTGACGTTGCATTTGGTTCTCTCTCCGCCATCAGCAATCGTACGCTATATGTCTTGAAGGCCGCTGTATCAGGCGGTTCGTACTTGGCGGGTCTCTTCAATGCCATCATAGCATTATGGTCAAAGAAAGGTAATTTGGATACAATTAGAGATTGAAGGCAGGGTAGAAACTCGAGAATCTCCCTCAGCCATTCTGGTCGCGGGCCGCCATATATTTCAGAAAGGGCCGGGGGCATATGGAGCGTATGGGTGAGCCTTCGCACCTCAAGACGGGCATATTTCAAGGTCCTCCTGAATCGTGTCAACGCGACTGGTATCAGGCATCCTTCTGTCAGCGGAAAACCGCAGAGAGAGAGCTAGACTCTCAAGTCTCACCATAGACCGCATCATTTTCCGTTCCAAAATGAGAGGCTGGATCACCCCAGAGGAAGGGCATGAAAAGGCCGTGCCATTTCTGGCAGACGAGCGCAGCCGAGCATAGGTCGCTTGATGGGATGTAATGAGCGATTATAGACCAAGCATCTCTGGCTGTTGCAGATTGATACGATGGCGGGACGATGTCCATCTTCCGCTCAGCGTGGGGCCCGAACAGATCAGCGTTCTTTGTCTCAATCCGACCGTCAAGCTTGGCGTTGCATCTCTTGGAAGGGCCTGTTATGTATAGATTCTCGGCTATGCTGACGTGGAAAGGTCAAAACACAAGCTGATGATTTGGATGCGAAGAGCACCTGCCATCTAGATAATGAGCGCTACTAACATGAGGAATCAACCCTTCTTTGGCCCCCTCCAGTTCACGATCGTCAGTGAGGCTGACGCTGGGTCTCCCTCTTCGGCTCTTGGCTAGTGCTGGAAGCCTGAAACACAACTACCACGGATCTATTCCGTACAGCACGATGCCATCAAAGCTTAGGCTTATCCAGGGATTGGAAACTGAGTGCCTACCACAGACATGTCGTAACTTTGTACCCTTTCCATTGATGTAAGAGGTTGAAGGAGAATATTGAAATACTGATTAGAATACCAGAGGTACAGGAATGAACTACCTTGAAGGGAGGAGACGTAACATCATCCGGTAAATACAATACAGTCAGATTGACACATGACATCATGCACCAATGATTGGCGCCTCTCTCCGGTCAACATAAACATCACCGGAAGAGGATTATCAGGAACAGATACTTTCGTATAGTCTCGTCCATTTCAATCACAGAGTTTTTTGTATTCAGTTCCTCCCAAGGCCGACATGGATATCTGGCAACGGAATATCCGAATGATGCACCAAGTCGGCGAGTTTCTCGATCTCGACTCCACCAAGTCCGACATGGTTGCCGAGTTCATTGCTCTCATCCAAGCTGTACGAGAAGGTCTCATGCAAATAGACGATAATTTCCAAATTCCCGACGCTCATATCAACACGCTGTTTCTGACCAAGCTCAAATCTCGTCCGCAATGGAAGGAATGGGCAACGACCATGCTACGTGACCCGCACATAACCGCTGCCAACTCGACCGAGCACGTAACGTTCCAGGAGCTCGCAAGCTTAGCCACTGAGCAGGAAAAGATCATCCAACAGGGAGACGCAAAAGCGCGAAACGCTTCGGATAACGCAGCTTCCGTTGCCGCGACATCCAACGTGCAAGCAAACCCGAGAGCGCTTACACAGGACGAGATCAATGCGTTTGTCGTCAAGCAGATGAGCCACGATGGAAGATATTTGCCTCAAAACGGCAACATCAAGGGACATCAGAAGAGGCCTAGCCAGGAGGAGATCAACGAATACGTGATACAGCAAATGCGCAAGGAACAAGAGCGAAAGACAAGGAACCGCAGTCAAAGTCAGCCAGAGCCAGAAAGACGGAATCATCGTGTACGGCCAAACGCGGTACGATGTACCTTTTGCGGTGACACCCATCATCAGTCGAATAATTGCTGGCGCCGATGGAGAGTTGCTGTTGAGGCTCCACAGGGCAACTTTTTGCCAAAACGAGTCGAGTTCAAATCTCAGATTCCTGGTCAGCCGCCTATCTATCGTTCCGGATTTACTCTGTTTTGAACTAGTCGGTTTCGATCGCACCTCAAACATCGTTATTGATTTATTTCATTCCCACTGTTGACCGATGAGATTATGCTAGCATGGCGTTAGGGCTTGGGGTGTTTCATCTTAGCAATTTGTTGGACTTCTTTACTGACCTTTGATGTAACTACATGAGTGACGAGATGACAACGGAACGGATCATGATATATAGAGAGATAAATCATGCAGGATTAATGAATACCATTTCTTTCGAAAACACGAGATTCCGAAGGTTAGCACCTATAGTAGACCTGCAGGTCTGTGGTAGGCCAGGGTTGGAAATCCCAACTTCCGATTCTCCAATTCCTGAAAATGAGCATCACCCTTCAGGGCGGCGGCAATCGACGCAGTATTGTCTTTCCCGACATCCATCTTTCGAAGTCGTGCTTCAATGACCACACAAGCATCGGCCCATGCGCAGATAGTCCCAGCCAGACCCTCACTCAGAGAATAGGGCCTATCCGGCATACGGTAGACATATGTCGATGATTCCGGAGAGGCATTGTAAGGGGGTGTTTCCCGCGCATGGAGCAGTAGCGCAAGAGCTCTAGACAGAAAGTAGTCTCCCGTGAGCGCTGGTTGCGGTTGTTCGACCGTAGTTGTCTTTGCCCGTTCCCCGTAATTCCGCTTCGCAGTCTCCACCAACTCCTCGTCATACTCGCAGCTGTCGTGCAAAAGCAGCAATGGCCATGCATTGCCCGTAATGCCATGGCAGAGACTCCCGCCTTTCGAAAGCAGCCCTTCCTCCCAGACCCTCTCGCTCGCTAGAGAGATAGCCTTGTCCCATTCTGGCTGCCAGAAATTTGAAGCAAGGTAGCGGTTCCTCCTGGCACAGCCTAAGAGAAGTAATATAGCGGGACTACCATGGCAGATTTGCACCAATGGTGAAGTTCGCTGAGTGGACTGACGAGGCGGTATAGTAGTTGGAAGATGGCCGTTGTTGGCAATGCATAATCTACAAAGGCCGAGGATGGTATCTGCTATCCAAGGGAAGTAGTCGTGTGAGGTGCCGTCGTTGAGCTCTTCTGTTTTGCACGCTAGTAGTACAGCAAGGATACCAGCTTTGCAAGTTAGCTACTTTAACCGGTCAATCACTACTCGGCAATACATACTCATGCCATGGACCCTGGAACCGTTAGCACAGTGCATGCGCTCAAGACAGGCGAAGATGAATACTCACGCTCCTAACCCATAACGACCTTCCTTCCATGTCCACATCAGTGGCAGCGCATCCGTATTTCCGTAAGCCTGGACGTAGTCCCTATGGCCCTGGCGTCCAGCCTCAACTATGACTTTAATCAGATGCGGAACAGATTCGAAAGCTGGCTTCAAAGCTTCCGTGCTCTTTTCATCCAGACTCAGAACTCGGATGTTCAGAATGGACCATAGCAATCCAGCGCGTCCATAGAGGACTTCATCTCCTCCCATGTTTTGATTAGCCTGGGAGACGATATGACCATGTTTAAGTGCGATTACGACCGCATCACGTAGTGTGTCGACATCAGTACCAGAAACGGCATGGCCTAGTTTGGCTGCTGCTTGAACGCGCATGACAGTCGCAGCTAGCGGGCTCCTTGAACCCAGAGGAGATAATCTCCCTGGCACAAGAGGAATCTTGGGACCATGGCTTGGGATTCTCTCGGTGGCCAACTTTCGATAATCTGGGGAGCAAGTCTCCCCTTCCTCTCTTAAGGACGACGCTTGATGATTAAGTCGGAGAAAAGCGACAGCAATGCCTATACGTAAGAGAAGTCAGTGAGTCTATACACTCGCGCATCCGTCAACTTCGGACATAGACGACAGATATACCTAAGACGCCCATGAAAAGGCCAACATTTCCGTCGGGTTCTGCAGGACTACCCTTTTCCACCAATTCAGCCCCGCGGCGGGTAGCGGAACGTAGTTCCGTCAATGCATTGAGTAAATTCGTTTGGTTTATCTCAATCGGCTCGAGTGTGTTTTTATAGAACTGCGGAGCTTCTACGGGACTCATTTTAGATATTACCGGGTGTGATATTCTGATGCTCTAAGATGGATGTGAAGGTAGACACAAGGAGTTAACCGAGCCCCAGACTCTGTCTTACCATGAGCCAGTCGTCATAGAATCGGGGTTGAGCTAACCATGATGCTGCACATAAAAGGTACCTAAGTATGCATACCTAAGGTTAGAGCAGCGCTTGGGTATGGAAACTCTGAGCATTTAAGCTACACGATTGGCTTGAAAGTTAGCAGGATCCATAGATCTACATCAGCTCTCAGACCACCTGCGGCCTGAGCCATGACCTGTCTGAAGCCATCTCTTTTGCTCAACGTGAAGAGTATGGATTGACAGTTGGTGTCTCGGTGACTTCGTCGTGTACTGTAGATAACGTTGCGAGGAAAATCGTTTGATATATTTAACAACTGCGTGGCAGCTTCTGTACCCACACACGGAGTATAACAAGGAATATATATTGGGAGTTGTGGAGCTACACCGTCTTGATTACACCACACACAGCTCTGATAATCCTCGCTCATCGATGTAGAAAGTTATCTTTGTCCCATGACTTGAATCATGTCTTCTTGAAGGTTGCTTGTCAGCCTGAAAGATATAACTAACCATCACAGTAGCGTTTGTGCCTAAGGCCCCAATTAGACACCTCGATATAGAACGAAATACTGAGATCGGATTAACAATGTCCCGCTGACTCAGCGAATATAGTGCGGGACGACGATTTCTCTGCTGCGTTCACATCATTCCGGACTCCAGAATACACGGCTGGTCCTTGAAGTGCCGCTTCAACGACTCGCTGGACACTCGGGTGAGATTTATTATTATTATTAGAAAGTCAGTGCTTCTATAATCGGTAATGTGATTGCCACAGCTCCTCCTCCAGTCGAGCTTGTCTACATGAAAGGCAGCCTGCTCTATCACAATGCCCATTCTATCTTATTCCCCTGCAGTCTGCCTCTGCAGGCTCGATCATTTATCCGTTCCGTGACCATTTGTGGTCTGTTTAGTTGCTCAGCCGACTAATATGGTAAATAGTCTCGTGACCGGCCGTGACCGGCCGAGGACGCCATCATGCCTGCTATTCATGGAGATTTACTGGCTGCGGTGATAGCAACCGATAGAGACATCCCAGCCAATATCACTCCGCGGCAGGTCACTCTAAGAGACCGGGTCACTGTTGCGACCCTAGTGCCTATTTCATCAGCCGATGATGTGCCTCCCTCCTTGATGCGCTATCTGTCTGATCAGTTGAATAAAGAGATTGCCAAGGGTGACACCTATGCTATGGTTGATCCCATCCCGCTGGAGCAGTTTGCGACGTATTGGTTTTTCAACTTTGGCGCCATCATGCTACTAGGCGACATTAAGAGTGTGTATGAGATGAAGGCCATGGAAAGGGCTGGCGCGGATTGGACCAAGACCTGCTTGGGCAGCTTCAATATCCGGCCGAATTACCCCGGACGTAGTAGTCATGTCTGCAATGGCATGTTTCTTGTGACAGATGCGGCGCGCAATCGTGGTGTTGGTCGATTGATGGGAGAGGGCTATCTTGAATGGGCTCCTAAACTGGTCAGTATGATCTCTACTTGAGCAGATCGACGATGTCGTGTCCGACTGCGAAAGCACCACTTGTCGCAAGGAGAGCCGGGATAGAGTTCGAAAGAGTCTGACTGTAAATAGGGTTACACATATGCCGTCTTCAACCTGGTTTACGAGAGCAACGTGGCGTCTTGTCGCATTTGGGATGCTCTTGGCTTTAAGCGGATCGGTAAGGTGCCAAATGCTGGCAAGGTGCTTTCCAGCCCCGGTGAATATGTCGATGCAATCATCTATGGGCGCGACCTGAGTTCTGAAGGCGATGACTCATTTACGCAAGATCGCTTCGACAAGATCCGGTATTATCTCAAGCATTCTAAATACCCTAGAGGTGCCGATAGAGCCGAGAAGAGTCGGCTGAGAAGTGCAGCCACCCACTACAAGCTTATAGAGGGGAAGGACGGCGACTCAGATAAGCTGATGCTGAAAGACAAAGAGGTCGTTTCAGATCCCCAGCAACAATACGAGATTGCTCGAACTATTCATCTCAAGCAGCATGCAGGAATCAATAAGACGACTGCAGCCATCGCGGTGAAATATCACTGGGTCAGGATTAAAGAGACCGTCAGTCGAGTCATTCGAGACTGTCCTCAATGCAAAGAGACGCTCAAACTGCCACCGAGTAACGGTATGCTAATTCACGACGGCGCTGTATCCATGGAGAAGTTGAGCGTCAACGAGAATGAGACGAGCTTGTCAACACCGAGCACCATGGAGACACCACAGTTGATGGACAATAACTCCCTTGATCCTCACCAAAACCACAACCCGTTTGCTCAAACACATCCATCGGTCATTCAGGGACCTGTAGATTCCATCACCGACTATACAACTATGCCCCTCGATCCGCAAATCATTGATATCAACCAGCAACTTTCACGATTCCATTCCCACGATGGCTTGAGTCACCATCCCCATGACGGCTTAGGCCACCACTCCCATGACGGCTTAGGTCACCACTCCCATGACGGCTTAGGTCACCACTCCCATGATGGCATGCCTGACCCATACACGCATGGCCATCATAGCTTATCCCACTCGAACTTTGAAGATGCCGTACGGCATCATACAGCGCACGACTACCATATGATGGTTGAGGACGCTTCTGATACAGATGCTGCTGTGTTACGCCAGGAAGCACTCGGTCTCGTGCCTCCGCAAGTACACGAAGTTCATCATGATCATGACTTATTGTCGAAGTACGAATATGTTGGACCGCCGGATGATGAGTTGGATTTCAGCTAATGTCATTCTTTTGATTCTGGGTTCTATTGGCGTTGGAGCGTTTGGGTGGTCAAGCTTGCATAGGTTATTACCCGGTGTGGTCATAGATACCTGTAAATATAATCGGAACATTGTGATACCAGCTTTACTTAAAGCAAAGCTTAGATTCAGTGAACGATGATATACTTTCTTATTCGATTTCACATCAATATTGTTTGTGATATGCTATCGGGCGAGGGGTAGAATACCTAACCATCAAATCAATAGGGTTGCGGAGCGAGCCTTTGATTGGTCACCGCCTCAGTTTGGCGACGGGGGGTTTCGATGAGGAGCTTTGGGAAATTTTGGTCGAGAGCACCCCGGAGCTGTCAATCTTGGGATCGCTCAGGACACTGACTACTGATCTTCACTTTTTCTTGAGCCATCACTGACTTCTTCGTCCCCGTCTCTATTTCTCTTCTGACGATCACACGTTTTATTGCCCAGCAAGATGGCCTTCGCAGGCCAAGCACCCACCATCATTGTGCTGAAGGAGGGTCCGTAGCCGCATCGAACCCCCGTCATTTGTCCGTCTGAACTGAACTGACTGACGATTCTGCATTTGTTTCAGGCACGGATACCTCTCAAGGAAAGGGCCAGATTCTTTCGAATATCAATGCGTGTGTCGCAGTGCAGTCTACGATCAAGAGCACTCTCGGACCGTACGGAGGAGACCTGTTGCTCGTTGACAGCAATGGCAAGCAGACTATCACCAACGATGGAGCGACAGTAATGAAAGTACGTTTTGTTGAGCCATACATATCAGGTTCATACTTGCTTGAAGGAAAATGACTGATCGCATCTGGCAACAGCTTCTGGATATTGTCCACCCCGCCGCTCGCATTCTCACCGATATTGCGCGATCCCAAGATGCCGAAGTTGGCGACGGAACAACATCGGTCGTCGTCTTGGCTGGTGAGATTCTGAAGGAAGTGCGGGACCTTGTGGAGCAAGGCGTCAGTTCACAGACCATCATCAAGGGTCTACGGAAAGCGAGCGCTGTGGCCGTCAACAAGGTGAAGGAGATTGCGGTGGATATCCTCGATGCCGCGGGCAGCGAGGAGAAGAAGTACGAGACGCTGCGGAGGCTTGCCGGTACAGCGATGAACAGCAAGCTGATCAAGCGTAATTCGGAGTTTTTCACCAAGAGTAAGTCGCTCTTTTTCTGTCTGATGCTCGGGCGGAAATGGGACGTGGTGGGGCGAAGGCTGACATTGGGGATGTAGTGGTCGTGGATGCCGTGCTGTCGCTTGACCAGGACGATCTGAACGAGAAATTGATTGGTGTCAAGAAGGTCACCGGTGGTGGCCTCCAGGACTCCCTTTTCGTCAACGGTGTCGCTTTCAAGAAGACCTTCTCCTACGCCGGTTTCGAGCAGCAGCCCAAGTCTTTCAAGAACCCCAAGATCGTGTGCTTGAACGTGGAGCTCGAGTTGAAGAGCGAGAAGGACAACGCGGAGGTCCGGGTTGAGCAGGTTTCTGAGTATCAAGCCATCGTCGATGCCGAGTGGCAGATCATCTACAACAAGCTCGAGGCCATCTACAAGACCGGCGCCAAGGTGGTTCTCAGCAAACTGCCTATTGGTGATTTGGCCACGCAGTACGTTTGAAATGCACGCTCTACGTTGTTGACGGTACTTTAACTAATGTCTACGCTGTCTACAGGTACTTCGCTGATCGCGACATCTTCTGTGCGGGTCGTGTTTCTGCGGACGATATGGACCGGGTGTGCCAGGCGACCGGTGCGGCGACGCAGTCGACATGCAGCGATATCCATGACCGTCATCTGGGTACCTGCGGCTCTTTCGAAGAGCGCCAGATTGGTGGTGAGCGTTACAACATCTTTTCCGAGTGTCCCGGGGCCAAGACCTGCACGCTCGTGCTTCGTGGAGGAGCCGAGCAATTCATTGCGGAGGTCGAACGGAGTCTGCACGATGCTATCATGATTGTGAAGCGTGCTCTACGCCACACAACCATCGTTGCTGGTGGTGGTGCCTGCGAGATGGCAGTGTCGCATTACCTGCATGACTTCGCCCAGAACGATCCCTCCAAGCAGCAGGCCGTCATCCGGGCATTTGCCAAGGCGCTCGAAGTGATTCCCCGTCAACTCTGCGACAACGCTGGTTTCGATGCCACCGACATTCTGAACCGACTCCGTGTGGAGCACCGCAAGGAGAATACCTGGGCTGGTGTGGACTTTGACAACGAGGGTGTTCGGGACAACATGGCCGCCTTTGTGTGGGAACCCAGTCTGGTCAAGGTCAACGCTATCCAGGCCGCTGTCGAAGCTGCCTGCTTGATCCTCAGTGTAGACGAGACAATAAGTAAGTTGACTCTGGCTATCTCGTGTGTGAATTCCTACTGATCAACATCCTTTTTCTTGCGAACAGAGAACGAAGAATCCCAGCAGCCACAGGCGCCGGCGCGCGGTCTTCCCCCTGGAGCTGCCCAGCGTGCCCTTGGAGCAGGACGTGGACGCGGCATGCCCAGACGGGGACGGTGAAGCAAAAGACTCGAGGTGACCTCTACGACAATGGTAGACAACCTTAGGAAATGTGATTTATGTGGATAGTGGTTGTGTGGTTATGTATGGAGGATGCTGAAGCTATGCACGTGCTAGAACTTAGCTACAGTATTTTTTCCTACAATTGGACGTCAAATTAAACCGAACGAAAAAGAAACAGGCACTGTGGGCACGCATTCATATCCCACTGTACAAACCCATAGGGTCGAGATTTCATAAGGCTGAAAGTGATGGAGGATAATCCGTCGGCCTGTCCGAGCCAGGGAAGATCATGGTTCATGGATGATCACCAGTCTGAGATGTAGCGAGTAATGTGTGGCAGTGAGAAGGGACAGTCTGTCTAACCCTTGATTTAATATATTCTGACAACAGATTTAATTAAATATTGAATAATGATATGAGGATATGCATGACAAATTGCTGTTGGACGGGGGCTGCCGGCTGAGCGCTAAGCCATTGCTCATTCTTCTTGGGGTATCGGGGATGCCGAGGAATATGGATAACCCCCTCAGGTAAGGTACAGTTCAGTAAACCATTGATTGAAGAATGGGATGAGAATAACTACAAGTAGTTGAGGTCTATTACTGACTATTATGATATTATTTAAGGTCGTACAACCACAGTGGTTGGAGTAGATGTCATTAATAATAGGTAGACTGAGCGGAATCATTTCTTTGGCGCCTCCGGAGTAAGTCTTCATCATGTCGCTAATTCACTAGATCCATAGTTCTTTTACTGCATCATCGTCGGTTGTCTCCACTTGTTGTCCCGGCTCCGATCTGCTCTTTTTATCTTTTATCTTTAGCTTTCGGATTGTTTGCTGCTGCCTCCACCACCAGCGCATCCCGTGTCTGACTTGCCCATCTACTTCCTGCAAGTCTGCAACCACCGAACGCTGAACTGCGCCATCTCTCGTTCCAGAACCGCTTGTGATTCGTCTCATCTCACTTCTCCTTTCATCACATCTTCGGTCTTGCTGCCTAATCTCCCTCGTGCCCCGTGGACTTTTCTACTCGCTCGCCAGGAATGTCCTACTATCCGCCTTATTCTGGCCCACCGGGCTACCCCCCACCACAGCAGCAACAGCAGCAGCAGTACTCGTATCCTCCTAATTACGGATCTCCGCAACCTTACCAGTAAGAGTCTCTCAAAGTCTTTCACTGGAGTTGAAGGGTTCGTTGACTGACCGTTCGAAAGACAAATGCAGAATCATCATCACCAACAATCTTCCTACGGCGGCGGTTACCCCGGCCAAGCGTACCGTGAGCAACATCCTCCTCCGAATCCTTACGGGTATGGCCAGCCCTCCCCTCAGCCTGGTTACGGCGCGCCTCCTCCACACAATGGTTACGGTGTATGTCCTCATCAGTGAAGATCACTGTGAAAAAGATGCAAGTGTGGCTGACTTTGTATGCAGCAACCGCCGTCGGGATACGGCCAGCCGCCGCCACCTACTGGAAACGCGGTGTACAGTGGAAGACAGCCTGGTATGTGATCGCGTTTGGTGCAGGAAGAAATGCATCCGCTTTGGAAAGTGTCAAGTATGCGGCCGCTGACACTTGCAACACAGGCATGAACCAGTATCAGAACCCCTACTCGCACGGCCATCAGGGTGGTCCACCACCACCACCCACTGATCCGGTCGCGTTCGGACATGGAGCTCCACAGGGATACAGTTTCCAGTACTCTCGATGCACTGGTAAGCGCAAGGCCTTGCTGATTGGAATCAACTATTTCGGGCAGAAGGGCCAGCTGCGTGGTTGTATCAACGATGTTAAGAACATGTCGACGTATCTGAACCAGAACTTTGGCTACGCGCGCGAGGACATGGTGCTGTTGACGGACGACCAGCAGAACCCCATGAGCCAGCCTACGAAGGCTAACATCCTGCGGGCAATGCATTGGTTGGTCAAGGATGCGCAGCCGAATGATTCGCTCTTTTTCCACTACTCAGGTGAGACCGTGCTTCGACCGGGGCTTCTCACGGAAAACTAATATCTTGTCTATGACAGGTCATGGTGGTCAGACTCCGGACTTGGATGGCGACGAGGAAGACGGATACGATGAGGTCATCTACCCGGTCGACTTTCGACAAGCCGGTCACATTGTGGACGACGAGATGCACCGGATCATGGTCCGGCCACTACGCCCAGGAGTACGCCTGACCGCAATCTTCGACTCGTGTCACTCGGGCTCCGCCTTGGACCTCCCCTACATTTACTCGACACAGGGTATCCTCAAGGAGCCCAACCTGGCCAAGGAGGCCGGACAAGGGCTCCTGGGTGTGGTCTCGGCCTATGCGCGCGGCGACATGGGCGGCATGGTGTCCACCGCGGTTGGGTTCCTGAAACGCGCCACCAAGGGCGACGAGGCCTACACGCGCAGCAAGCAGACCAAGACCAGCCCGGCGGACGTCATCATGTGGTCCGGCAGCAAGGACAGCCAGACCAGCCAGGACGCCCAGATCGCCGGCCAGGCCACCGGCGCCATGTCCTGGGCGTTCATCACCGCTCTCCGCAAGAACCCCCAGCAGAGCTATGTACAGTTACTGAACAGTATCCGGGATGAGTTGGCGACCAAGTACTCGCAGAAACCGCAGCTGAGCTGCAGTCATCCATTGGGTAAGCACTAGCCCTTGTGTTTGGTCTCAGATGTAAAGGGAAACATCTCTAACGGAAGTAATAATATATAGATACGAACCTTCTCTACGTCATGTAAATAAGTTACGCATAATGGACGCTGTATTCTCGCTCGGTTTGCATGGGAGAAAAATGAAAAAGGCGAATTGCCTGCTGATTGCGGATTCCCGCAATATCCCCTTGTCTATTGTCTTCATTGTTTGTTTACTTTCGCTTGCGATGGAGTATTTCCTCAGTACATGAAAACTTCGACCTGTAACTTGTTTGTTCCATGCATAGTCTGGTTCACTAGCTTGGAGACCCTGCAAGGAGATGGCTTATGCAGATGCATTTGTATATGATTTCATGGTCGTAGTATATCATCATCTATCTATTGTTTCAAGGTCATAATAGAAACTTTTGTCGTGACGTAACATTGCGGACTTCATGCACGATTTCGGCAAGTTAGAGAAGCAGATTCGGAGAGATCCTTTCAAACACCGCCGTGCGTCGGCTACCGCCAGGCCTGAAGCTGCTGCGAACATCATAGTGCCAATCCGCTAATCCCCAGGCCCGATTGGCCCGATTCGGCTGTGATCAGACACTACTGTGACACGGAGGGGCTAGGGATCTCTTTGACGAGGAGAGGAATCCAGCGGAGCAGATAGTATGGGCTACTAGGACGGAAGCCACCATTGTGGGGAACGGGATCGAGATAGTAACGAGCATGAAGTCTACCATCTCTGTGGGGCATTAATGACTGTCCGCGAGAACGATGCGCTGAAGGTCTCTTGGCCCTTGCGCTGCGACGCGGCAATGATGCCCGTTCGATCTGTCACAGGCGTCGCATTGATGATCTTATCAAATTCCTCGTCGTCGCTAGCTGCTGACCCGGACTCGGCATCTGAATCTTCTACTGGCGTTGGATCTGGTCGGGAGATCTTCTCGGGTTGCGGCTTGTCCGGGACGGAAGGATTCTGGAAGGATTTCGAATTGAGAATTTTGGCGCGGATCTCGGCCATTTGGGCTTCGTCTTCGGAGTCCTCTGAGATGGCGTAGGGGTCTCGTTCTTCCTCCGCTTCTTCTTCGTCCTCGCCCTCGTCCTCCTCGTCCTCGTCTTCGTCGTCTTCTGCGTCTGATTCCGCTGGTGCAGCTCGTCTGTTTGTATTTCCTACTGTCCACATATCGTCGGCACCGCCCTCTGCGCGATTTTCCTCGTACTCCCGCTCAATCTTGGCCAACCACTCTTCCTCCGCTTTCTTGATGTCCTCCTCCGTCGCACAGGCAGCGTATCGTTTCAACAGTGCCGAATTGATCTCGAGGAAAGCTTCGCCGTAATTGAAGTGCTTGAGCACCTCTCGCGCCCAGTCTTCATGCCCGCAGATGCAGAAGCAGGCTGCCAACGCTTCGACGCAGTTTAACCGCCAGGGCCGTCCATAATTCACCGTGTTGGCTGCAATAAGATACGGTACTGTAGATCAAGAAATCATCAGCTCTTTGTCCCGCAAGAAGCGTAGTGATGACTAGGGACAAAGCACTTACACAGTCTTTCGCACCGGCCACCGATTCGCGACCAAGGGACTTCCTTGACCCTCACCCAGGAACACTCTACCACTGCAGCTCCGAACTGCTCTAATAGTTCACGATCGGCCGGGGAGAGAATCTTCTTTGCATTTGGCCTGAAAAGCTACCCGTTAGTATCGCCATCATGGAGGCGAGGAAGAAAAGAGACCTACGAGATCACCACCCCGGCAAACTTCTGGCCGATCGCCAGTTCTCGCATCAACCCAAAGTGCATCAACCTCTTTCCAGAGCATCGCTTCGGATCGCAGTGTCCTAAATCCCAGCAGGCGGCCTTGAAGGCAGGCCTGTTTGTAGTCGAACCATCGTCGTCATCGCGGGGTACTGGGCGTGGGCGGGGGTTGGAGGAGAATTTCTTGCCTCCTCGTGAGAAGCTGTCTTTCTTGTGACGGACCATTATTTGCGATAGCTTGTTCAATAGTAATGTAAGAATAAATCGGCAAAATTCCAGTATGCGGAGTAAGAGTGATGGATGTAGGAGATGTGATTGAGAAAATCTACCAACGGAGGCAAGACGCCGATGAGGGCGCCACACGTGGAGCTCGGCGGGCGGAACTAACAATCATAGAGTACCGCACCCTCTCTCTATCGTCAGCCAGCACCAGGCAGTCAAGAATTGGCGGTATTCCAACTCATCAAAACATACTAGCTAGCTTTTACAGTCTGTGCAGTGTGTCCAGCTTGGCTACTACTTGAAATTGTCGCTATCCCCCCTTTAACTTTCTTCCTATTCCTTCTTCAGTCGTCATCCTGGAGGCAGCATCGGCACGTATGGCAGCTAGGGACCGCTATGGTGCCTACGCTGATGTCGGGCTCACACCGCTGCAACGAGCCATTCGTACGTCTCGAACGGTACTCTATGACAGGAGCCCTTTTGGACTGACTCTTGATGATCAATAGGAAATGCCTGTGATTTTTCTCTCTACGAGCCCAACCTCGCCCTGAACCTCGAGGTTGCGGACCTGATCAACTCCAAAAAAGGCAATGCGTGAGTCGCCGGTCGGAATCCTGATTCACACGTACGAGGCGCATTCTTATCAGTCACAGTCCTCGAGAGGCAGCGTTTGAGATTGTCCGCCTGATTAACTCCCGGAATCAAAATGTCGCATTGCTGGCGTTAGCGGTAGGTGGTTTCGTTGGCTGGCGGACAGGGAGCTGGTGCGGGGCTGACCACGGTTGCTTGTGAACAGCTCCTCGACATCTGCGTCAAAAATTGCGGTTATCCGTTCCACCTCCAAATCAGTACAAAGGAGTTTCTCAATGAGTTGGTTCGTCGTTTCCCTGAAAGACCGCCAATGCGGCCCTCCCGCGTGCAGCACCGGATCCTGGAGTCGATTGAAGAATGGCGGCAGACTATTTGCCAGACGTCGCGGTACAAGGAGGATCTGGGCCATATTCGCGACATGCACCGCCTGCTGTTATACAAGGGCTACATGTTTCCTGAGATCCGTCATGAGGATGCCGCTGTCCTGAACCCAAGCGACGTACGTCCTTACCTTCGTGGTTCCCGCCCCTATGGCCTGAGTAGGACTGACATTTGCTGGACAACAGAATTTGCGTTCGGCGGAGGAGATGGAGGAGGAAGAGCGGGAAGCACAATCGGCGAAGCTGCAGGAGCTGATCCGCCGAGGCACGCCAGCAGATCTGCAGGAAGCCAATCGACTGATGAAGGTGATGGCCGGTTTTGACACACGACACAAGACCGACTACCGGGCCAAGGCAGCTGAGGAAGTGGCTAAGGTGCAGCAGAAGGCTAAGATTTTGGAGGAGATGCTACAGAGCCACAAACCGGGCGATCGGATTGCTGAAGGCGACGTGTTTGAGGTGAGGATTGCGCCTGGCGACTGAACGTCTGCGGCCACTAATTCGAACAGGAACTTGCGAGTGCACTTCAAAGTGCTCATCCGAAGATTCAGAAGATGTGCGAAGAAGAGTCGGATGACCCTGAGGCTGTTCATAAACTGCTGGAGATCAATGACAGCATTCACCGCACCATTGAACGCTACAAGTTGGTTAAGAAGGGCGACTACGATGCGGCATCCAAGATCCCCAAGGGTACTCTAGGCACTACGACGGGGGTTTCGAAGAACGCAAATAACGAACTCTCCTTGATCGATTTCGACCCGGAGCCGAGCTCGAACGGCAATGCCCCGCCACCGGCCGGGGGCAGTTCCTTGGAGAATGACCTGCTTGGCTTGTCAATAGAGGAGGCAGTCCCCGCTGGAAGTATCTCGTTGGGACCTGGTTAGTCCGTTGAGAAACAGGATGGCGCAAGAGTTAACGACTGACGATGGACATAGGAAATATGGCTACGTCTGCCAACCCACCGCTACAACAAGCCCCTGCAGGATTCAAGCCCACTTACGATATCATGGCTTCGTTCAATTCGTCCCGACCTGTCTCGCAGTCTTCGACGCCGGCTCCCCGGCCACCTCAGCAACCTCAGCAACCGACTGCGACCCCGACACCGCCGCCCCCTGCGAGCGATCCTTTTGCAGCTCTTGTGTCCGCAAGCCCTCGGACCTCCAGTCCCTTCCCGCCCGGAGCGTCTTCGACTCAGTCACCCGCAGCTGCTTCGTCGGCTCTCCTCGACTTGGTGGGAGCTGGTCCTCCTACCACCGCAGCTGCCAGTGGTAGCAGCGCCAAGGCACAAGACGACGACGAGTGGAACTTTGCTTCCTCGCTGCCGGAGAGCAATGCCCTTCCGACTACTAATAAGGTGCAAGTGCTGAACTCGTCTTTACGGATTGAGTTCGTCGCCCGGCGGCATCCCAGCCAGCCCCGGCAGATCCACGTGGTAGCCCTATTTTCGAACACCACCGGCCAACCGCTGAACGAACTGCACTTTCAGGTGGCCGTAGAGAAGGTTAGTTCCACCACCTACGATCAACAAAACAAATCATGCTAAAAGCGCTACAGGCTTATACATTGCAGCTCCGGCCGCAGTCTGGACGTGATATCGGGCCGCTGCAGCAGAATGGCGTCCAGCAGGAGATGTTACTGGATGGAGTGGATGCAGGCAAGGGTAATTCGGTCAAAATTCGGTTTAGAGTGTCCTACAGGGTAGGCGCCGAGAGGAAAGAAGAACAAGGGATGGTGCCGCCATTGGGTATTGCCTAGGGAATGGAGATGATGGCCAGCAAGTTGTAATGGATATCCCCGATATGCTTTTCTGTGTGCTTCCCGTGGTCTCGTCTATTTGGGAGCTGTGATGCTCGAAAACTCGATTCCACACAAGCATTGATTGTCCATATTTATTTCCCTTTTGTTTTTGGCTGATTGAGCAGTCTTTCTTCTCCATTCTCTTTCTTTCAACCAATAGATTGAGAGCAGACTGTTGGTTGCTTAGATTTAGCGGTATACCGGTATAGTCGGTTGGTTAAAGTGTCGTTTTACTTGTCCTTTGGCATTGCTAGCATTGATAGTACCTATAGACGAGGGCAAGGACCTATGAGTAACGCCGAGATTCCTCATGCCCGGTTACGAGGCAAAGATGCCGCCTATCTAGTCGCAAGGCTGAAATTCAGTCTAGCCCTTGCGCACAAGCCTCCTAGGCAGTTCTGGCAGCTTGCATTATAACGAATGGCAGACTGGCACACGTACCTCAAACCACTGGAAATACTCCGTCGAAGCGAGAGGGCCAGCTGTGGCGGTGGGCACAGACCGATCTTTTGGTTTCGGCCATGCCTCGGGTGGGACACGGAGGAGTTCGGAAAACAGGAGGATGCGAGCTTTGAGCATGAGAGTAAGCGAGGATGTGGACCTATCTAAATGGTCGAGGTATTCGTTGCACAGAGCCAGCTACATGGCGACAAGGGAAGAAGACTTGAGCCCGTGATTAGCCTAGAGGTGATAACCTGATAACGGCTACTCCGACAGAGCGTCTGGAGGTTTTCCTCGGGGTGGCGAATCGGACGGATCGGTCCAACCACGGATGGAAGGTGGGAGGGACCGTGACAAGCGATGAGGTGGGCTGATCTAATAGCACTGCTTGAAGGTGGCTTGCAGATATTTGCAGATCATGGCATCGAATCACTATGAACTGAACAGCCTGGATAGCGTAACGGCTTGAGCCATCATGCATGGGACTGATGCAGGTACATATGTAGTTCAGATAACGGTGAATCGGCGATTTAACGGTCTCTTGGAGGGTACCTTTTACCTTAGACTCAATGCACGGTCGATCTGCAGAGTTCAGTAGCTAGCCTAGAATGCATGTACTGGATACTCATCATCAGAGTTAAGACGAGCTCGAGCGAATGCAGCAAGTAGGTTGATTTCATTCAGAGTACGATGTGGAGTCACGGAGATTTCATAGGATGAAGTATAGAAGAGGAGTGGGATCGGGTACCGTGTATGGAGAGAGACTGATCCATGTCTGAAGCTGTTCAAATCGAACTGCCATATTGGGAAAGATCGGGTCCCGATCCGGAAGCGGGTGGGGGTGACTGTAAATCACGTGATCTTATGCAGCGCAGCATCAAGCAGAAGTTACTCAGGTAGAACCGCGTATAGCTGATGCAGATCCGGAAATGTTTCCATCATCTGGTTGCTCCATACGATTGATTGCTGGTCGGTGGGTCTCCTAATCATACTTTTGCACTATCTCCATTTCCATCACAGTTGTATGATTGTATCATTTGTATGGTTGGAAATGATCGCTTGCAAGACTACCTTACCCTGGACCCCGGGGATACTCCGTCCTTCGCAGTCGCCTCGGAAAAACTATGCGAGCATTTCCCCTTCAACCATTCAGCACATCCTCTCTCGTTTCTTAGAGTTTGCTCGAATCCGTCGTCTACTTGGCAGGCTGAAATGTTCAAGGAGATTGGACTATTGATAACTCTTGACCGTTAGGACTAGACTAGCGGGTACCTTATGGCCAACAGGGCAGTCAGCAAAAGCCTCATGCTGCGAAACTGAGTGTAGTCTTACAGAGTACCTTATTACACTCCAGGTAGGATGCACAGGTACTATCGAAGGTCGTATGAGTTGGCCAGGTTGGTCTAGAGTCTAGACTCAACATCCAGATCAGCTTCTGCAGACGATCCGATGGACTCAATCTGATTGTTGTGATTCGTCTTACTCAAAGGGAAATGAGTTCCGGGGTACCACTCTCGCTCAACCCAGAAACATGCCCCGAGGACGAGGCGACCCCTCTTCCCGTTTCTAGGTGCTTGACAAATCTTTCCAGCTCAAGTCAAGCCAGTGCACTACCTCAGGTTTTGAGACAAGGCGAGCAAACCCCGGTCCTCAGCTCTCATAGCCATAGGGTACATGGGGTATAGTCAGTATGCAATCGGAACACTACTTGCTGTGCCTCCTACTACCACTCATCGTAAAGTACTACATGCATACATCCATCCATCCATCCATCCATCCATCCATAAATATTGAGAAATTCAAGAGAAGAGACGCTCGTTCCACTGCCTAGACTAGGCTTTGGGGTTCTTCGTCGTGGATCCATGGATACAAGGTATTTGCGCCATCCAGACTAGTTTTCCGACCTGCACCAAGACTCAGCAGGGCCCTTGGTGGCCTTCGACGGGGAAGGATCCAAACTCTCCCATACCGCGAGAATCCATGGCTCCTCGCTCTAGACTCGCTCTATGTTGACAGCTGCCTACCACCGTCCCCCCAAATGAGGGATCGGGCGATGCCTTCTGGGTGCAAAAGTTTAACAGTCTTTCCTCTCCTCTCCTCTCCATACTTATTCTTCTACTTCGCCTCCTCTCTCCTTTTCCCTCTTTCTAATATACTGCTCCTTTTCCCTTGGACAGAAGGCAAGTCTTGCATATATAGCTTACCGTTGATGGTATATACTTGTGTCTAAATACCCATCATTTACTATTTTCCCCTTTACCACCCACAAGTCTCCTTCACAATGACCTCTCCAGATCTGGATCTGGATGTCACCCCTATCCCTCGTTCGCGAGAGGAAAACCAAGAAAGGTAGTTATTGTGCAAGCTTCTCATTCCTACCCGAAAGTGAGTAATACTGACTACCAGTAGAGCGTTCATCGCTGCCTCCAGACGTAAAGATCGAAGCTTAGATGCTCGCCTGGAATCAGCCAACCGGGCCTCGATGCTGCACAAAAAGCGCACGGGCAAGGCCCTTCATATTACGAAAGAAATCGTTGAACGCGAGGCCATGTATGAGGAAGTTGACGAGCGCTACCAAGAGAAGCGTATCCGTATGCTTCAAGCGCAGAACCTTCACATCGAGGAGCAGTTGAACCGACAACTACTAGCGGCGCTGGCTGTGCGCAGCAACGGCATTCAACAACGCCGTGCTGCCAACCCACCTCAAGGTCCCGTGAATGGCGTGCGCAAGATGAGCCTGGATCTATCCAGCCTCCGTTCTTCCTTCTCAGAGAGCACGCCGACAGGGGCCATGACCAGTCCGATGGCGATGGATCACAACTACATGCCGCCCCCTTCGTATAACGTGAGTCCACAGTCATCCTGTATGACGCCTGAGGCGTCCTATCCCGAGGTGGTCCCCGCCTCCTCGTCGACTCGGATTCCACCATATCTCGCCAATGCCGCTCAACAGACGCCACCATCGCCCCGTCAGGCTGTGGGCCCTCAGCAATTTCGTCCGTTCTGGGCAGGCTTCCAACAACAACAATATCCAGAGCATCTGCAACAACCTCCTCAATTCTGGAACGGGACCCCGACACGGCAGTTCAGAGACCGACTGGCTTCGGCTCCTGAGATTCCTGTGCACAGTCTTCCGTCCGCTATGCCAGCTTCTATGTCGTCCTCTGACGCCACTTACGGACGGGTGTCGAATCACACACGAGTCCGGTCCGAGCCTGACCAGCCGTTCCTGGCTCAAACACGATTTTCCGCCTCGGGATCGAGCTCACCTAAGATGGAGATGGTCTCCACCAGGACCCTGTCCACGCCTGATCTGTGCCCGACGCCGGGGACGCCCCACTCGCCCACTTCGATGGGCCATGACGCAGGGCACCTGGAGCTCGAGACAGTGACCAAGGAGGGCGAGGTTGTCTTCTCTGCGCCCCAGGAACTCGATCCTGACTATGATGAGTTCAGCCGCTTTGCTTGGGGATTGGGCAACGATGCACCGATCCAGGAGCGGGAGACTTTTGGGTTTGACGACTACGTTGCATTGGACGAATTCACGGCGACCGCTTGAACCGTCTGTACTTTTGATCTACCTTGCTCTGTATTATGATTCTTTTGCTTTTTACTTGGCTACTGCACGAAATTTACGGTGACGGTTGGGGGGATTAAATACCCAGGTCATGGCGTTGAAGTGTACTGTACATTGACTATGAGAAATGACATTCGATCATATTGAAAATATTGTACAGTAGAACATTCTGCACAGAGGAGACTCAGGTCAAGCATACGAAATTTGGAATGAAATTATGAATCAGGAGGAGACATCTAGAAAAACACCGCAAACAGTAAACCCACCGCGTATGCAACCTTAAGATGAGGCCCCGCATTCCGGAAGCATGAATAGAGTTTGACGAGCGATTTATCCAGCTGTAGTACCTAGCACTATGCGACTGGATTATAATAACCCGATGAATAGGAGCAAGAATAAGAATATGAGATACAGTACCTCTCTAGGAAGTAGCAGGCTAGCAGCACTCCCGCACAGACCATCCAGCCTTTGAACCAGGTGACAGTCCAGTACCTATGATCTGATCTGAACCTTCTGTGCTTAAAAGCTTTGAAATCCGCGGAGTAAAGGTCAGGCAGAGTGGACTTTGTCTGTCCCTACTGACTCGTACTTGGAGTGAAAAGTCAGTACTAGGATAGCACTAACTACAATAGGATATAGAGGGTTCAGTGCGGCGGGGCCGAATTCAAAAACGGAAATAGAGTTTGGGCACTGCACCACTGGGCAGGGTGGATCGCCGCTCCTGGGAGTCACCCTCAAAACTACGGAGTGCATACGGAGTAGTGTGTTCAGTTGCACTGCGACTGTACTTAAGGTTAGGTGCATATGATCTACACTTGCATCTGCATATGCAACTATCTAGATTAATGTCCACACGTGGAGATATCAACAGCAGCATCACTCTAGTTGTTACTCAGTATTCACTATCCAAGAGATAGTTCTCACAGTACGGAGTATTTGTAAGTTGCAAATTGAAAGGAACTACAGAGTATGGATATGGTGTGCCGCCCCACTAGAGCTAGAGCTTACGCACGGACCACAATCTGGCACTGTTTTCGGCTACCGCAGACCACAACCACAGAGCACAGAGGAGACTGGGACTTGGAGTAGATGCCTGGCTGGTGCCTTATCTTGTCCTCCCTGAAGTCTCTCACAGTACTAGACGGTCACGGCGCTCAAACTAAGTACCAGGTATAGTCAGAATTAACTCAGTATGAGACTAGGTTACTTTCCAGTAATAAGTCCGCATCGGTTAGTTGTACGGGTTAGCCCTGGGCTGCTCATGCTCTTCTAGTATAGCCTTGCATCGCGGAAAAGTTACGCGTAGTAAGTACTCCATCCGATTCACTGGTAAAGATTTCAAATCAGCGTTGATCTACTCTCGCCCATGTCCACAGCAACTCTAAGGTAGGAGTAACTCAGGCCCAGTCCATAGCTAGTCAGACCGGTCCAGAGTTTCAGCCTAGGTGTTGCAGGCATCAACCCGACCTTTCAAGTTGCCCAGTAACAGTACTGCGTACCCCTACGGCTAACTTTTCATCTCTGACCAATTCCTCAATAGGGAAATATCGTCCCTTGCACTTGTTCGCTAGGACGAAAGGTGAACCAGGGTGATCCGATCCTGTCCCACCAATGGAGTGAATCCACACCACCACTACCCGGCCATCGTCGGCGTTGACTTGCCAGTTACTGTTGCCACCCTAGGTACGGGTACACTAGGTACACTACCAACTGGCAGTGGCTCAGTTGGGCAAGAGCACGGAGTTGCTCCGACTCTAAGCCAGTCCATCAGTCCATCCTTATCATATCATATTACCCTGGGCGTTTGGGGTTGGCTTACATGCGGCTAGAGCCGCCAGACTACCTTACGCCTCAGCTATCGACATGACCAGACTGCGTAGACTGCCAGCGTGAGCGTGCCCCCAGCAAGAACAATGGTTGGATGGGGCCATCGCACAGACGCAGGGCCGGGCTGGTCACTTCCGGGGTGGAGGGGCGGTTGAGCAGATCCCCCAATCCAATGGGGGAGGAGTCCGCGCGCCACCGGATGGCGACATTGTGGTAACTGGTGGCCCAACCTACCTAGTACTTAGAGTTTAACTGCCAGTGTTCCCCGTACCGGCAGAGTTAAAGTTTGAAAAGCAACTGATTAGTGTCCAATAAGTTCAACCCCGTTGGACATTGTGTTTGGCTGCTCAAGTCTGGTGCTAAATCATCTCTGATTCGTGTAACCAATGCTATCATAGCTATCGTAATTCCCTGCTTTCGCCTGTCTAAACAATATCCCTGACTAGCTGATAAGGACAGTGGGAATGACCAAGGAAATGGGGCCACGTCAAATACTAAGGGACAACAGCTAATCCCGCCGACTGAATAGCTCGCGTCCGATATCCCCGCTTTTGCGCACACTAACGCTCGAGCTGCTGCTCCGTCGTCGGCGGCTGCGGCTCTCTGCAGGATCAGCAGGGCTCAATCCGCTGGCCCGCGCATGCAGGTTCAGAATATCCGTCAAGCTCACCACCCCCACGAGGCGACCGGACAGTCGGGCTCCCGGTAATGCAGATGCGGGAATCGACGGTGCCACCCCGTGAGGCATTCCCACCGACGCAGCGGGATGCGTGAGTGATGCCGCATTCATGAATGGCTGAGGCGGACTAGGAAGATGAGGGGTGCTGTAGTTGGGGGCCGGTAAGTTGGTCGTGGTTGCGGGAGGTGACACCGGCGGTGACTGCGTCGAGTTGGTGCTGGCCGCCAAAGGAAGCTGAACGCTCGAGTGAGACGGTGTAGGTGGTCCCGACGACGAGGGCGACAAGGGATCGGTGACCCATAATCTACATTATCCTCGTTAATTGCAGCCCTTACAACTTCAGCTAGCAATATAGCGCTCACCGATGAGATTTGGTGGCCACCATTTTGGCTACCGTGTGCGCCAGAGTCGAGCTAGGGTTCACATAGAACACAGGAAACGAGTCCTTGCCCTCTATGAGGCCTCTTGCGGATAGAATCACGGAGATGAAATGGATGCACGTGTTGTGGAGAAGAGGCAGCGATGACGATCTCGTGAGGAGCTATTCAACCTTTCTTTTAGCAACCTTAGGATCTGACTGGGAAAATCAATGGCATACCTTGACATCCGTCGTAGAGATGTTGCCCACCACGTTGGAATGGTTATCTACCACAGCAATGGACGAGATTCCTTCGCTGTTCATGATTTGCAGCGCTTCACAAAGCTGCTTGTCACCACTGAATCTTTGTCAGTATGCTCTCAGATATAAAGCAGATGAAGCAGGAACACTCACTTGATGGAAATCACCTCACGAGACCCGATGCCCAAATCACGCAGGTACTGAGGGTACAACTGATCGATGACGGGAAAGCTACGACCATTCTCCCATAGAAACTTGACCAGTCGGAATTGACTGACGATTCCCACCACTTCGCCGTTGTTGTGTTCATCCACCACGACCACGCGGTGAACACCGCCGCCGAACGTCTCGACAGCCGTCATCAAGTTGGCCGATGCAGGGAGCGTGGTCAATGGCTCACTCCGGCTCAGCTCCTTTACGTCTTTCAATGGTATTTTGTGCTCGTCCCTGGCCTTTCTTGCCAGTTCTTCATACGATTCGCGAAGTTCTTCATTAGGCTGCGTCAGTCCGGCCGCAAGTAGAAGGTATGCATTCAGATCCGAGTAATCGAAAGTGCCCACGGCCGTTTTGTGTTCCGGGGTCTCTCGAATCAACAACACCGGGGCGTCAGAGTCGATCAGAGTCTGTAGGTATTCAAACATTAGCGAACCATATATCAAGTCTTAAATGCAAAGCAAGCATACATTCGTTGCTTCCTCAATTCCAGTATCCAACTCGACAAATCTCAAATCATCCGGCCTGACAAGCTCCCCAATCGAGATTTCTCTCCAATCTCGGCCTGCAAATGCGGGATTGACATCCTTAGGAGCAGGAGGGTTATCGATCAGACTCTGAATCGCTGCCTGTGTGAAGGACGGCTGTCGGCGTGTGCGCGGAGAACCAGGTGCAGCGCGGAGACTCTCGCTGAAGCTCTGGCGATGCTGATGATTCGAGTGATTGAGTCGAAGGGACTGGCTGCGCGTTGATGGAGAGCGTGAATCGGTACTAGATCGTGGCGATGCAATAGCTGACCCATTGGGATGGTCTGCCACCGCTTCAAGATTCTGAAGGTCCGCCATGGCTGAGCGCGGGGAAGGGGACTAATCCGCGGGGGGAGCTGACCCTCCCGGAAGGATACAAGCGGATATGACAAGTTCGGTCGCGGAGAAAGGATGAAAGATAGCTGTCTCACTTATTATTACCTAAAAAAGACGCTCAGGATGCACCTCTGTTTGTCTTTTAGCCAACTGAAATGGGCTTCCCCAGCGAGATCGCTATGGACAAGCACCTCAACTCCCTTGAGGCGGTGCCAATCACGGGGCGGTGCGGGGAACAGCGGTGTTTGGCTCGGCATCGGCAACGGGCCAATCAGCTGCGGGTATTGGTGTCATGGCGGCGTCATTACCATACCTGAAATTTACCTTATCAACGATACCGATCATGCAACTTATTGTTTCACGCCTGAGGCAATCATGGCCTGACTCCTGATTCATAGTCAAAAACCAGGAAGTAAGATGTGAGAACTGTTGTCGAACATTTCTATCTGTTGCCGTTTCAGGCTCTTGCATTCATGTGAAGTTAAAGAAAGTCACCTAAGACGTCTCGGAGATCTCTCGGATTTCGCTCTCTCATCACTGGCTTTCTGGATCCAGATCTCGGCCGTGACGTCTCTTCTGGCGATTGACCTGTCATCTTCAGCTTCTTTTGTGGTGGTTCTGGAGGTCTAGGCCCAGAGGCTTTTCTGCGTTGGAAGTATATCGTAGATGAACTGCAGCCTCTTTTGCCCAAGCCTTGACTGCCTTCTGGGACGATGCGAAAGTCCAAAACAGGGCTGCCTCGGTCTAGAATGCCGTCTTCTATCGCGTGTCCATCACTGCTGTCATGAAAGCTTGTCTGATAGCATTCATAGAGTGTTAGAGGCTCTGATCCTTCCAGTTGATCGGATTTTTTGACCACAAACTGTGGTATTGTTGTCACCTCCCACCGATCTTTGTCCAGGCTTTCGCCTTGAAGGAAGGATTTGAGATTAGGGCATCCATGGGCGATTATAAGACGCAATCCTGGAAGACCACTGAGGTACCGCATCCCCACCGGTGTAAGGTCTGGTTGGCAGTACAATCTGAGGATGCGAAGGTGGGTAAATGCTCCTGACGTCTCCACCAGCTCACTCCACGTTCGTGCGATTCGATCGTTCAGCCCAGCGATATGTGGTTCCGAGCTGTCTAGCATCGGCATTACCTGCAGTGGCGTAGCGATCTCCAGCGCAACGAGATTCTTAATATCAGCAATCTCCACGAGCTCTGGTACCCGCCCAAACGAGGGTGACAGAGTCAAGACCAAGCGCCAGCTAAGAGTATCGCTCTTGACTACGCTCCAGTATTCTCGCAATGGCATCTGGGGCCACTTGACTTTCATGGATCGGTATTTCGCAACACCCCGAAATTCGGCGGGGTACACTGTTGCAAACAATTTCCATATGTACAAGGTCCTTCTCTGGCTGAAGACCGTTGCGTTGGACTCAGCATTGATTACGGCATGGCATATCAGGGGGGACAGCACTAGATCTTCACTCACCGTTTACCTAAGTGATCCCACAGTCTGCTTGCCATACGCCATGGAATATGGCTAAACAATTCGGGCGTCAGATTCCTCTGATCAGAGAGAAGCTGCTCCATTGCACACTCCTTCAAAGCGGGTGCGCCCTTCTGGTGTCTTGCATCGTGCTCCGCGGTGCAGAATGGGCTTTCATGAACCCAAGATGGGCCCATAGAGTATGATAAACCAGGAGCCATAGCCTGTTCTTCGTAGACCTGGCCGCTTTTCCGCTCCAGTTTTCGGACTGACATGGTAAAGTCACCAGTATGGTGGGAGAGAAGGCTGTTGACCATGTCAAACTGAGCTTCAAAACAGTCGTATAGCTGGACAATATGATTTGTTTCGAGTCACTGCGATGGACTGCCCTGCCGCTGATGTTCAACGGCCCCTACTCGAGGATCCAGCCTGTAAGCCATTGAAGTCAAGCGTCGGGCATCGTTATTGACTACTTATCCTGAGCGGTCTTTCGATATCATTACTAGCAGCAGCTCAGACTCTTCATTGGATTTGTCAGAGGTATTATGGTGAAGAACTCCGCCTATATCTCCAGACGCGAACATCAGCCCTGTGATTCACGTGATCTAGCATCACTGTCCCTCTATTCCAATGATAAAAGATAGTCAGCTGTAAATGTATGCAGATATTTCCAATTTGATTATCTTTATATATGGACATTAAGCGAGAATGATGGACTAGAAAAGAAGTAATGGAAATCCTTGATCTGATCCCAGCCCAAATCAAGTTATGTACAAAGATTGGCTATGATGGCTATCAGCCCTGGAGTATCCGATGAGGTCGCCAATCCACCTCGACTTGGCCCCGACCATAGAGACAGCTGAAAGCACAATATGGCCATGGTTGTTCATGCACCTTTTGCTCAGGATCCGCGCATACACGCGTTGAGACTTGAGAGTCGTCTGTTCCTCACTGCCGCAACCAGTCCCCTCGAGTCAATGAAAAAGGTAGATCGCCTCAGATGTCCGGTAAGGCAACAGGTTCTTCAGACACTCGGCACGGACAGGTAAGTGGTATTGGGTAGTCGCCGATGAGACCTGGTGGACGGCAGAGTCTCTCTCCAGCAGTGACCGTGGACTGAATGACAACGCAGACAAGTAGCTAGTCGATGAGTTTCCCACGAGTGAGTGAAGGAATGATCGGATGTTCGGTATATGAAAGGATTGATTGAGGCATAGCTTGGGAGCTCGCGCGTGTGATCATATTTTGATGTGTATTTCTTTGAAACACAGCGCGGATGAGAAGTCCTGGTATAAGGCATCTCTTTAACGGTGAGCTGCATGGTGTGATGGTTCGAAAGGCAAGTCACAGTATGGATCTCGAAACTGTTCAGCTAGGATATCAGCATCGAGCAAGCGGCTATTTATAAGGCTAGAATCCCCATATTGAAGACAATCGGATAGGACTCGAGCGCTTTGGTCAATATAAGGGATACCAATGTCATCATCAAATGGCACTTAGGCCTCCTGTCTCTGTTTGAAAAGAAACATATGCAAGGGCAACTATCCTCGTGGGGATTTCGTCTTGTTTCGAATCATCAGTGAAGCTGAGTCTTGGATTCCCTAGAACCGGAAGCAAAGTAAAGATCTGACCGTCGGTCAAACTGAGAGAAGCAAGGGCACATTCGAACCCAGTAGAGCCGAGGCCATATGAGAGACGGGAAATGTCAAATGAATAGTGATAATTTGCTCGGAAGGGGCAAATTCAAGGGTTGATGCTGGACAGTAGTTCCGCCCTTGTCTCCTTTGCAGCCGATTATTGTTGTTGATCTTTCTTCTTCTTACCACCACCACATCGCAGGACATAATCAAATAACCTTGACCTGGCCAAGGTTTCAGAATTTCTTACTTATATTGAGAGTAGGTCTGTTGTCTCAAATCAGGCGTCCTCAATGCAATGAAAGAGAGACACACTGACTCATCTCGATAAAAGCTCTCAGGCCAGCGAGGACTCTTTAGTTGCCCCCGTGTGCCATAATCAACTTGGAATCTGCGTCACTTACCCAGTTATTCTCATTCCCAAGACTTTTCCTTTTTTTTCCGTTTCCTTAGCAGCCACAAGCGCCTAATGAAGGAATACTGTGGCCCGTATTTGGTCACATAAATCGTTATTGACGACGAGCATGACCGGGCATTCGCGCCTTCGCGTTACGTCTTTCTATCCCCTCTAGCCTTCTGGTGCATTTTACTAAAAGCTCTGATTCGGTGATGATCCGATGATTGAGTCAATCTTCGAGGTCAGGCGTGGAGAAGAGACGGCTGATACTGGTTGGTCACAAGCATCACCAGGCTGACATCGTGTGCCCTGACGCCAAGAGCTCTTCAAGAACGTCGATCAAAATCGAAGGTTACCACAAATGGATAGTCAACCATCTCGTCTTGCTCCTCTGACTAGTCAAACGATGGGAACTCTTGTGATCATTGCCATGTGTACCTCCAAAAAAGTCATTGCCAGTGGCTTGATGTTCAATACGATGGGGTGTGTTCAAAGATCAGGAGGACTAAGTTTCCAAGTGATAGTTATATAACCCAAAAGCGCCAGCTGAGTTCAGAGAGAGCCTTATGACTGTTTGCGTTCCTTCCTAGGCCGTGTGGTTATCGTGAGCTATTCATCCTCTATATAAATCCATCTCTTGTGGATTGCTTTTCTTTTGTGTCAAAATTTTGCCTCGAGGTCTTGGCTGTCCTTGTCGAAAGTTGAGTCAAGCAAAGCGCCGCAACGATGAGTTCTGATTCAGCAGGGGTGAGATCCCTGATGATCGAAAGTCAAAAACACAAACCTCACTCTAAGACAAAGAGGAAATTCAGGATGCTGAAATTTATCAGCTCTATCCTTTGGAAGCAGGCTTCATTACAGATAGCAAATGCTCGCCAGCATACAGTGTGGCTGTTTGATAATACTGCCTATCAGCGTGTCACTCCCAAAGCCCTTGCGCAAGGACGTCCGGCATGGCGTGCTGAGGTTGTCGCCTGCGTGTTTGAAAAGGACAGTCGGAGAGATATCAGCAAGTTTGTCGCAACGATAGCGGATCTTCTTGGTCTCGATGGAGAGATAGGTACTGAGCCAGAGACCCGTCACCAAATAGCCCGTCGACTACGGCCATTCTTGTACCAGACAGCACCTGCGCATACGGTGGTCATCGAGATCCCGTTGTCAGACGCCTCCATACAGCTCCGTCAAATTGGTCCCACGGACAGCAACGGTATTTGCAGCCAGACTGTGAATATGGGTTCGCGCCATCTTGCAGACGGTACCAGGGTACGGTCGTACCTTCGGGGTTGGGAGGGCGAGGTGTCCATGGCCACGCTCTTCGCCGGTCCAGAAGGTTGGCTTCTGATATCCGACATAGACGACACTATCAAATATACAATGACTTCAGAACCTACTGGCATCTTACGGACTACTTTTGTCGAGCCTGCGCGTCCCATTCAAGGAATACCTCAATTCTACTTCCATATACAAAGACAACTAGTACCAACCTGGTTCTATCTATCAGCGTCACCATACAATCTGTATCCTTTTCTCCACGAGTTCATCTACACCTGGTTCACTCCAGGCACGCTCATGCTTCGGGAGTCTTCCTGGATGGATGTCGGTTCGTTGATTCGATCCTTTACTACATACACCATGGAGTATAAAGTGAACAACATGGAGAAGTTGTATCGATCTTTTCCCCAGAGACGAGTGCTCTGCATTGGTGACTCTACGCAGACGGATCCGGAGGCCTATGCAGAGATCTACAGGCGGCACCCGACCTGGGTGAAGGCGATTCTGATCCGTAAGGTCACAGATGTCCCACACTTGGAAGTGAAGAATTCTCCAGAGCGATTCAAGACTGCTTTCAGAGGTGTCCCGGAAAGTGTATGGACAGTATTCGAAGAGCCTGAAGAAGTATATCATGTCGTGGACCGACTTTCTCAGTCGATACTATAGGTTGGTCGCGGTAGAGAAGGAACAGCTGCGCGATTGGTGCACCAGAACCCATCCACAATATAGTGAGAATCCATGGATGATACTTAGGCTCTTGCACATATGGCAGAAAGTTATCCGATAACTGCTGGTAGGGTTGCTGATATAAGCACAGTTACGTCAACATGAGGGCATCCGCATCATCGAAGTCTATACAGTCCGATGCAGTCCTCGCTCCGCAGCGCTGCCAGCAGATTATTGTTTCTGGTTACCAGAAAGTCAAAGTTTCTGCTGTAAACTGTCGTCTTTGCCAGAGAGTTTGTTTGCCGAAGTGGAATTAGAATTTACCAGAGCTGCCTGTGTTGCCAGCCCCTGCGAAGCCCAACGACACCTACAACTTCCTCGCGCGCTCATTGACAAAGAGGAAGCTTTTTCTATACTGTCAAGAGATACAATAAATGAATAGTTATTTGAACTCAACGGAAGCCTTGCCTACTGAATACTTTTCACCATGAAGCCAGCAAAGCCAGCGCAAACTAATATGGATGAACAAACATTCGTCCCGAGTACGATGAGGGCCCTTTACTACAGCCTTAGCGACAACCACAGCCACGATGTGAAGGCTGTGGATTGCCCGGAGCCAGGCCTGATCTTTGATACCGACTTCCCCACACCCATACCGTCACCGACCCAATATCTCATCAAAGTCCAGACGGCCGCCTTCTCGCATGACGAGCTGCGACTGGCGAAGGTGCTCAACCCGAGGATATCCATGCCAAAAATTCCCCTCCACAACTTCTGCGGCACCGTCATCAGCACCCCCGACGAAGATCACTGGCACCAATCCGGCCCCAAGTTCAAAGTCGAGGACGCCGTCTTCGGTCTGATCAGTCACAGCCGAGACGGCGCCGCAGCCGATTACGTCCTCGCAACGGAAACCGAGCTCGCATTCAAGCCCAGGAACATCAGCGCCGCCGAGGCAGCGACGATCCCCTTACCCGCCCTCACCGCATGGCAAGCCCTCTTCACCTACGGCAAACTGAACCCCGCCGACACGGACCATGTCCGCGGTGGCCTGCGCGTGCTCGTCACGAACGCGCGCAACAGCGAAGTCGGCATCCAGGCGCTTCAGCTGCTGCGGGCCCCGTCCCTGTTCCCGCACTATCGCCCCTGGATCTGCGCAACCTGCGACAACGAAGAACAGGGGACAACCCTCCGCGACCAATTCCAGGTCGACGAGTACATTGTCGCCGCCCTCCCGTTGCCGGCCGACTGGGACCTGGCCACAACGCTCAAGCAGAAGCAGTGGGAGCCCGTGGATATCGTCATCGACTGCGCGGGCGAAGACATGTTCCAGCAAGCCCACTCGCCAGCAGTTGTCAAGGAAGATGGCGCCGTCCTAACCGCCGTCGACCCCACGCCGGCTCAGAACGGGCGGACCGAGGAAGATACCCAGACCGGCAACGGCTCGAAGAAGAAAGGCCCCTTGAGCCGGTTTATCTCTGTCGAGCCGGATGGGAAGACGCTCGCGCACATCGCGGCGTTAGTCGAGGAGAATAGCGTCCGCGGACGGGTGGAGAGCATCACGGATCTGGTCAACGGCGCAGATATACTAGCTGCGGGCGCTGCTGGCGCCGGCGGAGGGAGGCGAGGCGGCATGATGGTGATCCGGGTTAACCCATAGACGGTGTATAGTCATTGCATATTCCGGCCATGGGTTTTTCGTTTCTGTCATAGCAATCAGTATGCTGTCCTTTGATTGGGTCAGTATACGAGGTAAGGACACAATTTGCATTGGAGCGCACGAGCACGTCGTTTAAGTCTTGGGCCTTATATTCAGGTACTAATAATGGAACTTGCGTCAATCTAAGACACCTAGTTGGACAAGAAGGGTACTCCGTACCCGAGGATAATCGGGAGACTTGAATCGAAATGGTAGTTTTAAGATAAAACACACATTCTGAAGTAAAAGTAGGTAAAGTAGGTTCTCATCAACTGCCTGAGAAGGTTCACAAGGCGAAGCACGCAAAAGCCGAGAGATAATGGAGACGCTCATTCCAAGCTGCTCTCATCTGTGGAGTCTAAGTGCTGGAGCGCATTATGCGCATTGATGCTTCAGCGATCGAACTGTCGAGACAGGCCCACTGCTATCCATAGCCTGCGCATGGCCCATAGATTTTAATTATTGTGTATGATGATGCTCTGTCCTGCCGCCTCAAGACAGCCCTGTCCGCCTCGTTCCCCAGGGAGACATGAACAGAAAAAGATGAAAGCAGGTACAAGAAGCTTCGAAGAGATGAAAAGTTTTGTCTCAACCCGCATGTTTAAAAAGAAGAAAAATACATGAGATCGATCCACAAGTCTCTCTGCGTGCTATGTTCTGTGAGACACCGGTGGAAGATGTTGAATGGGAAAGACAGAAGCGAAGACTGAAAAAAAAAAATTAGATTGATAGCGGTTGAAAACCTGCATACCGGTATAACAAAAATAGCGGGACAGTTATTGCTACAGTAAGGAATCAAGTCTGGTAAAAACGCTCAAACATGCCGCGACAATCTGTGGAGGTTCGCACATCAGTTTCTGTAACACCGTAAATAGAGAGCGACGAAACATACCTCCAACTGAAGTTCTCGATCCTTAGCTTTATTGACCTCTTCGTTGATGGCCTGTGCCAGGTTGGCACCAATGGCCTGTCCACCACCCGGCCTCCGAGCGAACGGCCACTGGGAATATTCTGCCAGCAACTCATCAACTTGCGCAAAAGCCCGCTCTCTCGCCTCGTGGCTCATTGTAACAAGTGCATTCTCCAACACGTTGGCCGCATAGGCCGCGCATATCATGATAACAGTTCGAAGATACCGGAACTCAGCATCCTCAGGGAGCCATTGGTTGGCCGGCAGGATCACGGTGCGACTGCTACAAACGTTGCGGACACGGCGATGAAGATCATCTTTGGCGCCTCCGTCGGCGACTGGGTGTGTGGCCATGTCAAAGAGGAGGAAATTACGCTTTTCGGTACGAAGAATGCCTTTGTCGACGAGACCCTTGGCAAGTCGTTCGCGGACCTGCTTGAGTTGATACCCAATCTTCATCAGGTTCCACGTTTCACCTAGACAGAAGCATTAGTCTTCTCTTTCATAAACCTGTCAGAACTCAGTGGCCAGAGTCTTTGCACGCACCGCTCATCAGGTCAATCCACGAGTTCACGCTCATCTTTTCACTCGACTTCATCATCTTCAATGCCTCGTCCAGCAAGACCTCACCAGTCAATGTATCATCGATGACTTCGATTACGCGATCTGCGAGAGGGAACCGTCGCCGGGAGGAGTCCTTTTGCATGCTGATGCGACCGCGGAGAGCCAACTCGATGACAATGCAACCCCGAAGAGCATAGGAAATGTTTTCGTTCCAGAATGAAAGGTATCCCTAACACAGCGGAGAATCGCAAGCTCCATGTCAGCATTGCCTCGTCAATGCGCACAAGCGGCTCATCGAGCTCGCGGCAATGTTTTCACTCCAGCACTGACCTGTTTATCCTTCAACCCCAGCAGCAGCACTTCCTCCATCAGGGTCAATTTGGGCTGTTTGCTTCGCTCTTCGGTCTCACTCAGGTCCCGGGGATCGAAAGCGATCTTGTGGCCATTCTCAGAGCTTGTGAATGAGGCCTCGGGCCCGCGGTGGTCAAGTGCGGAGCCATTTCTAGATACCGGGGATGACACTCTGCTATCATCGTTGTCATCTCCGCCAGCGACTCGACCGCCACCTCTCCGGCGAGTCAAGCCCCCGGCTGAGGCCATGAGGATGTCGGGATGTAGGACGGTGGACTGAAAGCGGGGAACTGGTTGAGCAACTGGTGATGATGGGGACCCGGCCGCGGGGCGTATATGGTGATGCGTCTAGGTTGGATTCGGAGCAGACCAAAAACTAATGAAAAAAATAAGAAGAGGAATCTGGCGTTTATCTCACTGATTTCCTGTGTGGAAATTAATTGTCAGGGGCGGTGGAGCGCAGAGCACAAGGAGAGTGACAGATGAAAGAGACTACGCAAGATAAGAGGAGAAGAAAACCACAGGGAAGAGCCAGAGGATGGCTAGGAGGAATACCAAGTGACCGAAATCAATCTGCTGTGTAGATATCAAAGCAACAGAGAATTGACGTTCCTGTGCCTAATGATAATTCTAAAGATCATGGTCGTCTCAAATAACATTTCTTTCCTCCGTAATCTTTCTCACTAACTTCTGCTGGTTTGTTAGCGCTTCGCCGGTTACGGATGAGAGCCGCACCAAGATACGTCTGATCTTGAACCTCAACAATAACTGGCACGGTTTCAATTGACTTATCATAATTAACTATGCGAACCCAACCACCTTTGGACGGAGAATTTGTCTAGTTGGCCGCGTGAAAACGCAAATCATACATAACTATTCCATACAGATACCATGCCACTTCCTAACAGGTACACGTCATCCGATTAGTGAGATGGACAGATAAAAACGATGAACTCAACAGAGTACTTCAGCCTTACGATGTGTAAAGGCAACAGACATCTTCTCAAACCCGTTTCTGATCTACAGACAGTAGTAGACTGGTCAAAAATAGCATTCAAATGTGATATACACGATATAGTAGGGCGAAAAAGCACCGGCATGTATCAGCATACAAAGCAGCGTCCACGATGGCTAGGGGACCTCCAACTCTAGGATTTTGTGGCAGATGCACGCTCACATCCCTGTTCTTTTTCTATCAGACCCTCCAACCTATTCCCGAACCGTAGTATTGAGCGTTTAGTGGGCTAAATCATCATTAGCGTCAATCTCCAGAATACCTTGTACTCGCACGAGATAAACTTACCATCAGGCTGGGCAAGGATGTACTCAACAGCCTTGTCAACTGTTGAAAGAATAAGTAGATGAACTTTGATGAGCGATTCGCTAGGCACTGTCCGAGTGTACTCACCACTGTGGATAGTGTCGGCCTCCTTGTCAGGGATCTCAATGCTGAACTCCTGTTGACAGACTCGTTAATATAATGCTCTTCTGGGAAATCGCCCGCTAAACCATACCTCCTCAATAGCCATCACAACCTCGACAGTATCCAGGGAATCCAGACCGAGGTCGTTCGAGAAGTGGGAAGAGCCGTTGATCTGCTCACGTTAGACTTTGTCCATATGACCAATCTTTGCTCTCTTGAAAGTTTGAAGATCGAAGGGGTAGCCGGCCCATAGCATCAGCTGGCATAAACGGTGGCCACGAACCTTGCTGGCATCGGAGACCTGTACACCATCAATCGCGTCAGTAATTCGGTACTCAAACACCATTTTTGGTAACATTTTTGCTGTTCCGTCCGATGGACCACTGAGAGCAAGGGAAAAGAAGTCGAACGAACGAACCTTGTCAAAGTTCTTCAAGAGGTTGACTATCCGGCCCTCGACCTCCTCCTTGTTCAGACCGGCGGGAGCAGAGTAGAGGCGGACACCCTGGTAAGCAAAGCGAGGGGCGAATTGAGCAGGACGAGCAACAGGAGAGCTACGGATCTGGAAGGCAGCAGGAGTCCTGACAGCACGGGGAACGGAGGCTCTCAACGAGCGGACGACAGCGGAACGGAACATGGTGACTGTGTTAAGGGTGGGTGAAAGGGGCAGATTGCCTGACGAAGTAAAACCCGACTGAAGGATAGATTATTCAAACAAGAGAATATAGAACAAGAAATGGAGGAGACGAGTTCGTCAGGGAGAATTGATAGACACCCAGGGAACTTGATTGACACAAGAGATGGAGGTTTCCCATCTTTTGCTTTGCGCTTGCGGCTCGGGAAGCAAAATCCTGCCGGCGGCCAATCAGCGGGCGGCAGAAAGGAATGACCTAAGCACTGCCGTTGCTAACTTGCTCCAAGCCAGCAAAAGACAGTCGGAACCTCATATCTTGCTGGAATTGAACCCTCTCCACCCCTCAACCGGGCCCTCGCTCTCCTCACTCTCCTCACTCTCCTCGTCTGCTCGTCGTCTTTTCTCTCCTCTCTATTCTGCTTCCCTACAACAGTCGCAATGGCCTCCTCGACATCTGTTGCGAGGCTGGTCGCCTACCGTCGCCCTACTCCCTACCTGTGGGCCTCTTCTCTCCGTCTTTCGCCTTTGGGTTCAATCGCAAACTTTTCCTCCTCGGTGTCGAGAGCTGCTACACCAGTTGGTCCTCCTCAGCCTGGATTCCGTCTACCTGCGCCGAGGAAATGGGACCAGGATCCCGAGTCTTCGCTAGACAAGGCCAGCAAGTACTTTCTTATGGCTGAATTATTCCGGGGCATGTACGTGGTTCTGGAGCAGTTTTTCAGACCACCGTAAGTTTTCCTGGCACTTTCACATCTTTAATTTTTGTACAGTCTCAGAATCAGTTTTTCACGGTTCTGGCTGTACATTTTAATTCGTTTTAAGCATTTGGGGGAATCACGAGACTAAGACCGGTTTTCAAATATAGTTATACTATCTTCTACCCCTTCGAGAAGGGTCCCATCTCCCCCCGCTTCCGTGGCGAACATGCTCTGCGCCGCTATCCCACTGGTGAGGAGCGTTGCATCGCTTGCAAGCTCTGCGAGGCCATTTGCCCCGCTCAGGCTATTACCATCGAGGCCGAGGAACGTGAAGACGGAAGCCGTCGGACAACCAGATATGACATTGATATGACCAAGTGCATCTACTGCGGTTATTGCCAGGAGAGTTGCCCTGTTGATGCTATTGTCGAGAGTAAGTTGATCCGACAGGTTGATTAGTGTGACCCCACAGCTGACAGGATACGCGCAGCTTCCAACGCGGAATACGCCACTGAGACCCGAGAAGAGTTGCTGTACAACAAGGAGAAGCTTCTGGCCAACGGTGACAAGTGGGAGCCAGAGATTGCCGCAGCCGCTAGAGCCGATGCCCCCTACCGGTAGGGCGCGGTCGATTTCTCTTTTTATTAATGAAGAACCTTTCTACGATTGGCTGTTGTACTCTAGCGATCCTTGCCGAGAGATCAGAAATCACAAAATTAGAGTGACGGAAAAAAGAGAGTTTTCCATCTATTCGAGATGGCAAAGGTATCGACTCCTTCATGGAAGTCTAACTTTTGCCTCTCCGCCTTGTACATAACGAATCCTCCGCCTGCGTTATCCCGCATATACAGTTCAGGCTCAAAGGAGTTTTCGAGCCGCCAAAATCTGGCGTTTCTGTTTCTTGTCTTTGTCGCGATGTCAGGAATTCCTGGTTTGTCTTTGTTTATTTTCTACTGTTCTGCTAACGAGTCAATCAAACAATTCACTTTTCATTTGTATCAACATGGTATCTGTCCAGCCTGTGCTGCATGGGGTCTTCTAGTCTTCCTCAATAGCAGTAGTCATCCGAAGGCATTAAATATATATGTTCCATCAGTGTAGGACAATAAACGAAAAGACAAAAAAAGCCCTGATATTTGCACGAACAAATCGCTGCCTATGCATACATGCACAACATGAAAAGAGAGCATTTCCCAAAAGACCCCAAACACCAGTTCTCCAGATCCCAATCAGTTTCCTTCCCTTACTTTTTGACAGGGTTGTCTGTCATAGATACACACAGCACCGGGGCCATCACCGGGGCCATCACCGTGGATGCTTTTCCTTCATTTCTTTCCTCCCACCTTGGCTTTGAAGCTTCCCTCAAACCCAGGTCTGGCCTTCTTCTTGCCTGCGGCAGGTATCTTGCCCTTGTTGCCCTTCTCCTCGCGTCGCTTGCGGAGGTTCTCCTCGCGCTTCTGCTGACGCGCGTCCTTGCCCTTCTTGACGGCTTCAAGACGCTCCTTCCATTCCCGCTCGGACTTCTTCTTCGCGGACTCCTTGCGCTTCAGCGCCTTCTTGAGAAGGGAGGTGTCATCCCGGACCTTTTCCCCGTGCGCCCGCTTCTTGGCGTTCAGCCACATGTCCTTCTGTTCGATATCCGCACGCTTCTGCTCGTCCATCTCGGCCAGGCGGGCCTTCTTTGCCTCTGCCGCCTTGAGCGCCGTAGCGGGGTCCTGGGGCCCATGGCGCTTCGGCTGTTCCCGTACGTTCATCAGACTGGGATCGGCCAGCTGGCCATCGGCGAACACAACCCGGCCGAATGAGAAGTTGACGTTCGAGCCGATCGAATCAGCGGGGGACCGCGGCGATGCAAGAAGTGAGCCTGAGCCACCGGGGGAGAAGCGCTTGGCCATAGCCTCGTCTTTGGCGCGCTGCTCTTCTTCCCTGGCCTTCTGTCGCAGCAGTTTCTTGTGTGCCTTGCGCTGCTCGGCTTTTTGCCGGCGAGCCTCGATCAGCTCCTGGCGGTTTCGGGCGGGCTTGCCGTTGAATCCGTCGGCTTGCCGGGCGGCACGCAGCTCGTCCAAGCGCTTCTGTAAGCGCTGTTTTAACTCTTCAGGGGTCGGCTTGAGAGGCTTGGGTTCAGATGATGATTTTTGGGAGGCGTCGTTGGCGTCGGTGGAAGCAGTAGGAGGGGCGATGGAAGATATGGAAGAGCTGCCGGAGTGATCATTTGAGGCATCAAACCCGGGAGAGTTGGGTGTTGAGGATGGAGAGGATGACTGTTCTGCGGGCTCGGGGTTGAATTCGAGTGAGAGGCCTTCCTCAGGGACAGCTCCTTCTTGCTCAATCTCATCATCGCTGTCTTCTACCTTGGAGGGCTTCTGCTCTTCTCCCTTATCGCTCGCGGGCTTCGACTCGGACTTTTCACTTTTTTTGTCTTTCTTGGAAGCTTCCTTGGCCTTCTTCTTTTCTTTCTGAGCGGCTTTCTTCTGTGCTTTCTTCTCCTCTCTTAACTTCTTGCGCGCTTCGGCTTCCTCCAATTTGGCCGCCGCATCATCCGATTGCTCTGTAGCGGCCTGCTTCTGCTTTTTCGATTTGACATCGCCTCTCTTCAGGCCTTCCTTGGGAAGTTCAGAGCCCAGCTCTTCTTCCTCGGATGACTCGGACCCATTCTGCTCCTCCTCGCCACGCTTACGCTTCCGAGCATTTTCGTCCATCACGTCCTTGGCCGTTTTGGCAGAATCGGGATCCAATTTCGCACGTTTGGCTTCGCGGGCTTGCTCCTTAGTCTGCTTCTTTCGCTTCCATTGGTCCTATAGGAGGAATTATGGTCAACCACGGCTGGGAAGTATTCAACCCATAATGGAGAGAAAGAAGCAAGAGTTTTCCTCTGGGTGCAGAGCATGGGATCAATCATGATGTTCACGTACGCTGCCATCTTCACCATAATAGTACTTCGCAGGAATCAAAGACAGAAGGCCGTCGAAGGCCTGAGCATGGCTTCGCAACCGTTCCTGATAGAAAAGGTTGTCAGTTTCCCAAGCGTCGTGAGCGCGGGGCTTACGAGGCTTCAGGAACCACATACCTCGATATCATCCATCCTGACTTCCCTAACCAGACCGCAGACTATCCAATTATAGAAACGAGCGATCTCGTTGCAATATTCAGACGTTGATTTGTCCTACTGGTTGTCCAGAAGCGGTCGGTCAAAGTCGTTAGCGAAAGCTGCGATACCTCGAAAAATTTAGGTGGGTGTTGAAATCTTGGCATTCAGTTTCTCCGCTCGGCTGGACTGATTGGAATGATTGGTTCACCGCCCGCACAGTATATTCACTATCCACATTGAGATGTATGGAGATTATCATAATTGGAGGACAGTGTTGCCATAGGTGTTGAAAGTGTTGACACTATGTAGACTATATGAAAGACCAGAAGCTATTGTTCTGAGCGATTGGGAATGCTATCTCGCGTTGGTGTGTTTAGTTATAGCTGCTCTTTGAATGGAATGACTTGTTTCAGTTCAACTGAATGACTGAGAGGGATGTGGAACATATAAGGTGTGAGGCAAAGATACCTTCTTAGAAGGGTACTTAGAAATAGGTCGGTATCATCTGCCCTGCACATAAGCGCTATGCGTAGCTTGCCCGTCTAACCACATGGCACCAGGAGGATGAGATATGAATATAGAAATGCCAAGTACTCCTTCGCTATATCTAGATTTATTGAGCCATGAACAAAAACGCCAATGAAAGTCCTACCGAGACGAAACCTGACATCGTCCTGGTGCTCTAACCAAGTAAATCTCTCTCTCGTCAGCCTTGGACCTTGAGTAATGAACAAGTATCGAGACCAGGACATCCTTCGCTCCTGACATCCGTGATATTGTCATAAGGAAACGGAACAGTCCAGATCAAATCGAAGCTGTTTGCAATGAGCAAGACTTCACGCACATTATAGTCCGGCACGACTCACCGGTCCTCTGGATATTCCGGGACGTGATCAGAGCCTAGTTCCTCCATGATCTCTTTCATTTTCCCATGCCGCCAGGAAATCAGGATATTTCCCGGTCCCTGGAAGTTCCTCACGAGCTTTGCTACGCACCTGACTTGATTCCGTTTGCATGAGAGATCAACTGCAAGACCTAAGTCGATGGCGAGCGGGAGGACGGTCTCGAATGAGCGTCTGTGTTGACCATCTAAGCGAGAGTAAGGAGTTAGATCGGCATGATCTGATTGAGCCGTAAGGAACGCCAGTATAGACAGTGGCATACATCTGTTTGGCCTCGGGGCGACGATATAGCCGATGTCATATGTAGAGTTGACACCGAACACGTCCCGGAGGCATTGTGCCCGTCTGAAGCCGTCGGCATTCAAGCCGGAATCCTCGGGGTCGCCGGATTTCTCGCCATGTCGGATGATGTAGAGTGTTGGTCGGTCTGCCGCTGTTGAGGTGATCAGGAGGGATGCGAGTAGCAAGACGAGGAAACAAACATGATACATTCTGACCACTATTCGGACCGGGTAAATGTTCTCTGTGGAGATGCGCTGATTAGATGGACATAACAGTGTAAACAACTTCTTATAGATGCTCCATCACGATCTCTCCTGAAAGCATGCTTGAGCAAATGCAAGATGCGTGTTACTTCACTAGTGAAAGCAAGAATAAGCGGAGGCCTGCGTAACATCGCAAGTCGATGAAGAAATCGAGCTGGAGACGGATGATCTGTCCAATGCCGTGTCTCATGCTAATGTTTTTAGGCTCATCACTGAGGGAATCTCGTCTCGATTGGACTGAGCCGACTTCTGTGAGAGGTAGATCAGGTGCCTTTTTAAGCCGTTAGTTGGTTAAAGAAGTTTGTGTGACTTGGTCTTTCTGCGACTCGGCCATTATGTGATTGTCCTCGTGGAAAAGTAATGATCATGAAGTAGATCTGCGTCTTTTTCAACAAAGACGGGTTGCTTGCTGGCACATGTTTACTTTTGCGAGAGTGATCATCTGCATCTGATAGGCGTTGAGCATGACTCTTACCGTCTTACGACGATCTTCACCCTGATATCACACGCTGCATGAACTATTGAGCTAGTTGATTGTAGACCCGTCGGAGACGACTCCCTTCGCTAAGTAGACATTGAGACTTTTCGTGTTGAATGATGGTCGGGAAGACACAAGCTACAGGGTTAATCGTGGCTTATCTAGTGGGATAAAGGACGTATAATAGAGGAGGGTCCAAGTAGGATGCCTTTCCTGCAGTCAGCTTGAACTTGGATACGGGGAACAGTAGCATATATGCATGTAGACATCAAGTACCGAGTGGATGGTTCCTCAGGTCTTGCAGGTGCGATTTGGAGTTGCCTCGTAGCCTTGCTCACAGAATGTCCGAACTCCGACAATTAAGAGCTTAGCCCATTGAGCGGATGAGCCGGTCTGTATGTTCAATCTAGAACTTCTCACGCTTTGATTCGCGCTGTTATTCTATATCCGCGGCACTGAATGATTTAGCTCCATGTCAGAGGTAGGTAGTCAATGGAGATGCGAATAATATGGCTGCCTGTTGAGTGGAATTAACGTGAGGTAAGGCGGTTGTATGATTGGAGGTGCCGCTGCAGTACCTAAGGTAAAGTATCCAAGATAGTACGGAGTAGGTATCTTACGGAAGTCGGCAGTCTCGGATAAGTCGCGATGAATACAATGAAATGATTGCAGTCCCTAAATATAGGTTTGGCAAGAACAATATTATGAAATCAGAAATGACAGGCAACACTCCACAGTTTCTCTAACGGAATGGATAACAATAGGAAGATGCATAATGCTGTTGCCATTGCACAGCCACTCGACCCAGCCACAGGTGGCTCTATATCCTGGAGTTTTATGGTAATCTGCTACCAAACAGCGGTTCAGCTTGCCGAAAATTAGGCAACTAGAAATTGAGGGCTTTTTTTTACTTCAAAAATTCAGTCTCTTGGTCGATATCTGGAGCCAGCCAAGAGTGCACTCCCTAATAATATTTGGACCCATCTAGCATCGAAATTCAGGATCTGACCAATATTTACCTAAACGAGTAAAGCCCAGAAGATCTGGCGGGGCATGTCCTGCGTAATTAGGATGTACGACTTTGCGTATTGTCGTCGAATTCAGCCCTGGGCTTCTGGAAGGCCACAGCCACCCCGCTACTTTCGCCGACCATACTGCGGTGTGGCGGAGGTATTGATGTGGAAATATGGATCCTGAAGTCGAAATGTATGGCTATGGAATGGATAAGCCACAATATGAAGTATCCGCATACCAATGAGAGTCGTCAGTAAGCGCCCCATCGATGACGGGACAGTGATAGCATCCGACAGAGTATTGTATTGTCCTATACGTATCTAGCGGTGGTCTCATCGCCCTGAATGTGGGGTTCCATCCCGTCAGCAATCGATTCAGCCCTACATGTACCAAGCAGTTAGTTACTAGGTTGTAGATATAAAAGACAGGAGGGGCGCCCTTGAACTCTACCTCTGCTTCATCATTCTTGAGTCAATCACACATCGTCTCCTCTTGAGAGTTCCATCTTACCCACTTTCTATTACTCCAACACACTACCCAACACAATAATGTCCGGTCCTTACGATCAATACTCCCAGCAGCAAGGCTACGGCCAGGGCCAGGGTCAATACCAGCAGGGAGGATACCCCCAAGGCGGCTACGGACAGCAGCCTTACTCTAACCAGCAATACGGCCAGGAGTATGGCCAACAGCATGGTCAGCAACACAGTCAATACGGAGGCTCTGGTGACTACTACAACCAGCAGCGCGATTACAACCAGGATCAGTACGGCCAGCACCAGCAGAGCCAATACGGCCAACACGGCCAACACGGCCAACACGACCAGTACGGTCAACAACACCAAGGCCAGGGGTCATACGGGCAGCCTGGGTATGTCACCTGCCCCACCACTCTCTTCTGACGTTCATAAACTTCCGGTAACATCAGCTGACATTTTCTCTCTCTAGCTACAATGACCAGAACGCTCCCGGTGGAGCCCAAGAGGGCGAACGAGGACTCGGCGGTGCTCTCGCAGGCGGTCTCGCGGGTGGATTTGCAGGCCACAAAGCTGACCACGGTATTCTCGGTACCATCGGAGGCGCCATCATGGGATCCGTCCTGGAAGACGCCGTCAAGAAGCACAAGCACAAGGATGGTTCCTCCGGACACGGCAGCTACGGTGGCTCTCAGTACGGAAGTCACCAAGGCCGGCCTGGTTCGTCAAGCGGTGGTGGTCTGATGGATAACTTGGGCGGCTTCTTCAACAAGAAATAAATTACTTGGGTGGTCCTCGGCTGAGCCAGTACAGAGTACCGCAAGCTTAGAGTCAATTTTGCGAGTTTCTCTTTTACCTGTTTGATGACTTTGACCTGCGCGATGATGATCTGCTGTTGCTTCGCTTGTTTCTTCTTGATACCGATGTTGCATATGAGGCACTTTGCTTGACGGCCGATGACTAGATTTAATTTGTTTTGATCTGCACATTGAACTTGAAGACTGGCTTGTAGACCGTATATTGTGCCAAAGTAACGTGAGCCATGCTGATTGATTTGGTCAATGCAGCCCAAAGAACATTGCTAACATTGTAGCTATTGGTCTCGTCAATCATCAAGCGGCCTATATGTTAGTCTACCGAATGAGCCTGACTGAGATATTAACCGTCCACTCAAATCAGAGTAGCGTCTGCAGTCTATGTAGGTGACTTGACTTGAATCTCGTACTAGTACTGGCTGTGCTGATGACTCTCGAGCCGCCTGACCATAGCTTCATCGCGAGACAACCAGCCAGCTTGTTAGGCCCTGATAGCCGGCCGAGTATTGCTTGAGGACCTGGCACTTCATCTCTTCTCGTCCTGATTTGAAGTATCCGACCGCTGAGTCCATTTGGGAACCAAAAAAAAAAAAAAAAAGCGTCCCCGAAGACGTTTCTTGTCAATGGTAATGTCTGCTAGGACAGTCCACTGCTAGCCATGCAATACACATGACAGACTGACTGTATGAGCCCTTATATGCGAAGTACTGTCTTTCAAGCTTCCTTCCAACCAAATGTACCCAGTATTGCTGTAATTCAGAGGTTGTGAACTGTGAAGGGTGGAACCACCCTAAAATGGACTAGCATACACTATGTGTGCCTCAGGCCCAAACATCCGCCAAGCCCGACATCAAAAGTTCGATCGGCCGGAAACTGAGCATTTCGCATACGGAGCAGCTCAACCTTCTAATTCAGCATAAATCAAAATGATTGTTCGACAATTATGCGTGCGGCAGAGTATGTGTTCCATTGATAGTTCTTTAATATAACATCATTTAGAACCTGTTGCTAATCAGTCTTCTGCAGGCCGCCAATTTGCTCTCAACCGACACACTCGCATCTTGAGCCGACTCTCCTCGACAGGAGCTCCTGTCGAAACCGCAGAACAAACCCCCGCAAAAGAAGTAACGCAGCAGCCAGCTTCATCTGCCAGCGCCGTGAGTGAGGCAGGATCAGTAGCATTGTCGGCTAAGGAGGCGTGGCGCAAGCGCGAAGTGCAAAGTGAGCGAGAACGAACAACCTTCCTCCATCTCCTGCTGGAGTTCTGACTTTATACCCTTGCAGGACACAAGTTTCACGCCCTCGGTAGTGATGTAGCAGTTGAATACCAGCCAGAAGATCTGGTCCGAAATCCCCCTCGACCCTCCGATATCACCCTAGAATTGCTCCTCGCATCCCAAACACACCTCGGCCATTCTACTTCTCGCTGGAACCCGCAGAACTCGCGCTATATCTTTGGTATTCGAGAAGGTGTTCATATTATTTCGCTTGATGTAACTGCAGCGTACTTGCGGCGTGCAGCCAAGGTTGTGGAAGAGGTTGCTGCCCGAGGTGGATTGATTCTTTTCGTCGGCACACGAAAGGGCCAGAAACGGGCGGTTGTCCGGGCCGCGGAGCTGGCCAAAGGCTACCACATTTTTGAGCGTTGGATTCCTGGCAGCTTGACCAATGGACAACAGATCTTAGGCCATTGCGATACCAAGGTGGTAAATGCGTTTGACGAAGAATTGCCGGAATTCAAGGATCTTCGGACGGATCAGCCGGCCATCAAGCCGGACCTTGTGGTGTGCTTTAATCCCGTTGAAAATGTTGTCTTGCTGCACGAGTGCGGTTTGAACAATGTTCCAACCATCGGCATCATCGATACGGATGCCGACCCAACTCAAGTGACTTACCCCATTCCTGCGAATGACGACAGTTTGCGTTCCGTGGCTGTCATTGCTGGCGTTCTGGGAAGGGCCGGAGAGGCAGGCCAAAAACGGAGACTTGAGGAGGCGAAGAAGGGCAGGATCACACACCGACTCCCTACACTGAAGGAGCTCGGCATCAAGCTTCCAGAGAATATGGTTGAGACCGCCGAAAACAAGCAATGATGTGTGTTGGCTCCTAGTGAGGTTTTGTTATTTCATACCCAAAGTTCAGCATTCGATCAACTGAGGGACTGTATTGTATATTGCTCTGTAAAGTTTTCTCACTTCCTGGTGTGATCATCTGTATTAACAGCTTCAATTCAAGTCAACTTTCCGGGGATCTTTCTTTATATCCTCTCAAGAAAACGGCCATATTAATACGGATCCGTATCTCCTGGTAAGTTCGGGCTGGAGTGGCAGCCAGGTGTTCCACCACGAAATTTGAAGCAATATGTTCAAGAAGGTCAATCTGAATTCTCTTAAAACTATTCTATCTTTCTATTCTGCAACGCCAAGCCCTCTCTTTCTTTTCATTTCATTTGTGCATAGCCTTATTACCAACTATAGGGTATCGGCGATTTAAATACAGTGTGACTCATCACGCTGTAGCAATTAATTCTTGAAAGTATAAACAACGCGGCCTCGAGAGTGTTTACCCTTGTATTCAAGAGGCCTGCCATCATCAGACACAACGCGCCTCTCATCGCCGTTGTGCAAGATGATATCCAGATCCTTCCAAGCGGGAACAAAGCCGCTCTCTTCGTCGCGTTTGAATCCAACAGTCACCTTATCCTCCGTCGAGCTGTAGCTGATGGTGTACGTTGACATCTTAGGCTGCAGGGAAATTCCGTCATCCTCATACCAGCTATAGGAGAAGACGCAACCATGAGAGCTGCCCTTGGGAGGGAATATCTCAACGCCTCTGTAGTCGTCAAGTTCGTCTACCGCCAATGAAGCCTCGGTCTCATCCCCAGGCACTCTGGTTTGAACGGGCTTTCCAACAGGAATGGCACCACCAATACGCGCGACAAGCGGGATGCTATCTCTCCATTGCGAGGGGATCTCGACCCACTGACCGGAGGCATAATAGGTGTAGGGCGAGTTCATGTTGACATACCCAAAGTCGAACTCATCATTCGCCTTACGCGGAAGGTACATCTTCGCAACGGTTACACCGGGCTCGTACACGCCTCCGACGAGGATCGTGTCACCGAACCAGAACTGTTCTTCTCCGGACTTGAGGGCCTTGGTCCAGACTTCAGGATCGGACTCGTATCCCCATCCAATCCAGCGCTGAGGCGGAGAAGCGGTCAGGTGGCTCTCCAGGCCAAGGGAGTATATGTAGGGGAGGATCTCATAACGGCGCTTGATGGTGTCGCGGACCAGCGGAGTGATCTCCGGGTACATCCAGGGCTCAATGACATCTCCGACGGAGGTGTTTCCGGGCGACGTCTTGAAGCAGTTGATGGCGAATCGAGGCGAATGGATACCCAGTTGGACCCATCGGAGGAGGAGTTCGGGAGAGGGTTGGGGTCCTGTGGAGGAAAGACAGTCAGTCTTCGTAGTTCATCAGCGGCTTTCAAGGGTGGAGGCTTACCTTCGAAACCACCAATATCATGACCGCAGCACTATCAGAAATCAGCATGCAATGTTCGCCTAGCTCAGTCTGCTATGGTGGAGTCTCACCTGCAATAGTGAAATACCAGCGTTCAATGACAAGGCGTTGGCGCCTTTCATGCTCTCCCAACTGGTCACATTGTCTCCACTCCAAGAGCTGGCTGCATAACGAAGGGTTCCAGCAGTGGCGCTTCTGGTGAGAACAAATGGCCTGTATTTGGGCTCCATGTCGACTAAAGCATCATGAGAGGCTTTGCCCATGAGTTCAGTATGCATTGCGCGGCCCCAGAGCCCGACGGATTTGTCTCTCTGTGTCTTTGCCTGTTCAGCGACTACTGATCCATCCAGAGCCAGTTGCCATCCATCATCGGGAAGTGTATATTCGTTGTTGTCGTTCCACATACCATCGATTCCGGCTCGCTTCAGGCTCTGGACACCTTCATACCACCATCGGAAAGCGAAGGAGGAGGTAAAATCAATGTGGCATCCATCACCACCGGTCGCACCCCCTGCGCTCCATAGTCTCATTGTGCCCGGTTCCTGAGTATCGGGCTTCTTGAACAGTGCGCCCTCACTGACAAGCTTCTGGTAATCTGGATGCGACGCAAGCACAAAGGGTTTGATGTTGGTAAGGAGTCTGATTCCTCGAGCGTGGTACTTCTTAATCCACTCTTCAGGGTTGGGGAACCGATACTTGTTCCAGGTGAAGACATTGCGGACCTTGGGTTCTGTCTCTGCAATTGAGTAACCGGAGCTCATCTGGTGGGCAGAGCATGGAATGCCGTGCTCCTTGAGCTTGTCTGCGAACTCCATAAGTCCTTGGTGCGCTGGTGGGTCATCAAGCATGGTGTACTTGTAACCACCGGAGATGTAGCCATAAGCCCAGCGAGGTACAAGGAGCGGGAAGCCAAGGAGCTCTGCATATTGCCTCACGGTATCCTTGAGGGTCTTTCCTACGATCAGATACTGCTCGAGGCCTCCATAGTCTTGACGGTACACCTTGAAGTGACCCCAGAGCCCATCGATTTCAGAACCGACTGACCACGTCCCTCTGGCGTGTGTTGTTGAGAAAAGGGCCACGCAACCAGCGGGAGTCACTTTGATCAGCAACGGGATGTGCTTATACAACGGGTCTGTGTTGTAAACATCGTACCCGAAGCTGTCTGTCGCGGAAAGCTGGAAGTGACGCCCGGTGAGGTCCATGGGCGCCCTCTTCTCTCCCAGCCCAACATGGAGCGCATTCCGGTCATGCTCAGAATAGTGCGCGATGCCGGTTGCGTCGGCCACGTACGAGCGCAGTGGCAGATCCCTGTGAAGGGGCTTCTCTTCACCGATCCACGACAACGAGACTACTGGAGTATTGCTCCATTCCACAGTGGCCGTCACGCCGCCGACCTCAATTGTCTTGGAAGAACCGCCACCGGTGGCAGATACATGAATGCCATTGAGGTCTGTGTTTGGCTTTGAAATGCTCGGATAGGGAGGAAGAGGATGGTCTTGCGAGGAAAATGTCACGCGGAAAAGGTTTTGACGAATCGGTTCGAATGTGAATTCAAAGGAACGATCTTTCGAGTTTCCTGAGCGCAGATACACTGAGGGGTCTGCCGCGGTATTTCCTGAAGGCTGTTCTTGGTAGCCTTTGGGGCAGAATTCTTTTTGAGGCATGATTGCTTATAGTTCGGTCAACTGATTCGAAAGAAGCAAGTCAGGAGAACTCTCGCGGAGAATCTACAGGAGAAGAAGTCTACAGTACGACGACATCATATCTATTTCAATGCTTCCCCTCATCATCCCCTCATTCGAGAAAGGGTAAGGTGGATAAACCTACGAGTGGTGTCACTGAGGAGTATATGATCGGATTTCGGCCTCCATATCCGTTGGCATACTTTCATCCCCGCAAAATTTCGTCGGTCCATCGCCGTCTTCTCCGTGATATGTCTCACCTGGTCACTCTTCAGGTTGATCTGCCCATCGGGGTTCACTGCCGAAATGCGAAACTAAAATATCCCCAGACAAACACGAACCTTCGCCCCACTTCGAAGTCTTCAGGTCCCGTTCGATTGATTGGACGAGGCATCGGAGGTTGCCCGTCGCTAAGAGTCATGCTATGCAATCCTGCGGTTTTAGCTTCATATTACCCATGTGCAACCAAGGCTAGATGGGCTTGGTCTCGCAATTGACTTTTGCAGACCTACCTAATAATGGCTTTCCGCTGCCAATTGCCATCGGGTTTTGGGTCGCCTCGTCCGGGGTTGTCCCCCACGGGGTTCCCCATACCTCACTTCTCTAACACACAAGTCCTGGGTGGATAAAAAGGTCTCCTTGATCAACATGACAGGTCGTCAAGGAATCGAGTTTGTATGCTCGCAGATCCCACAGTGACCTTGGCGACGCATACTATCAAAGTCACGCCCTCTCCTTTCTCCTTCTCACCTTGTCTTTTGGCTCTTTAGGCACCTGAAGAATACTTCACCCATCTGGGACTTCAATCAAGGCCAGGGAAGCACAAGGGAACCATGTCCCTAGGAGCAGAGCCGGCACACGGTAAGGGCAGAGATGAGGAACTGATTGAGACAGTTCATCCTGCCCCTTATCAAGGTCATACGCAACATAGCGAGACAAAGAAAGATGACGCCCTTCAGCTCATTGAGCAGGTGGGCCACTCGACAGTGCTTACCGCAGAGAATAACGCACGAGTTCTGCGACGGATCGACTTGAGGCTGTTGCCTATTCTCTTGGGTATCTATTTCCTGCAACAGCTCGACAAGTCGACCCTCTCGTATGCCTCAGTTTTCGGTTTGATCGAGAAAGCCCATCTCCATGGCAATCAATACTCTTGGTTAGGCTCGGTGGTGTATGTCGCGCAGCTCGTTGCTCAGCCCCTTATCGCCTATATCTTGGTGAAGGTCCCCCTGGGGAAATTCTTAGCCGCCACCACTCTTTTGTGGGGTGTCTCGCTGACATGCATGACGGCGGCGAACACCTTCCCAGGCTTGCTGGTCTGTCGGATGTTCCTCGGTCTATTTGAGGCCGGAGTTGGTGAGTGTTTCCATGTCATTGTCAGCATCCATCATTGATTACTGACTGTGAGAGCAAAGCTCCGGCTTTCATCGCCGTTACGCAGATGTGGTATCGTCGGCTCGAGCAGCCTGTTCGACTGGGTTCATGGTACGCCATGAATGGAGTGGTGTTTATGGTAAGATTTAGCTTTTGAAAGAGTTTCAGGCATTCTTCTAGAGCTGTGTTAACAAGCATGTTACCAAATAGTTCGGCAGTCTTATAACTTGGGGCCTTGGACATATCGCCTCGTCCGTTTTCGAACCCTACCAGGTCAGTGATACTGCGTCTGTTCAACGTTCACGGACGTGTGACTGACTATATTACTAGATTATCTTCCTCTTTTTCGGTCTCATTACCGTCGTGTTCTCCGTGGTAGTTCTGTAAGTAGATGCTGATCAACCATCCCTAATGTTGGAAGCTGCTAATGCGGATTGTCCAGGCTTTATATGCCAGACTCGCCAATTCGTGCTAAATTTCTGAATGAGGAAGACAAACTGGTCGCTATTGAAAGGTATTCTACAGAAGATTTCGGGGCAAGCATTATGGCACATTGGTCCTAACGATGATTTAGACTTCGCATGAACCAGCAAGGTATCGAGACTCACCAGTGGAAATGGGATCATGTGAAGGAGACCTGCTTGGACCTGAAGTCATGGGTTTGGTTTGCTCTGATGTTTTCCATCTCGTAAGAGGACCAGGAACTCACTATACCGAGAATGTGGCTCACACACAGCAGGATCCCTAGCGGCGGCATATCCACCTTCGGCCCTCTTATTATCAAGGCCTTTGGATTTGATCAGTTCAAGACGATTCTTTTCAACATTCCGTTCGGTGCAGTACAGCTCGTGGCCACTATGGGTGGAGCGTGGCTGGCAACCTTCATCAAGATGAAGGGGCCTATAGTCATTCTCTTGTGTCTACCGCCAATTGCTGGCTGCGTAATGCTACTGCAAATTGCGCACGATGCGGAACACCGGGGCGCTCTGCTTGCTGGATATTACATTGTAAGTCATGAAGACCCTTTTTGATGAGTGCCGCTAACAACAGCCAGCTTTCTGTCTACCCAGGCATCAGTATGTTTCCTAAGAGGTATGCTTCTTACTGTAGCTGACCGACAATTAGCACCTATGATCTATTCCTGGTCTGCCGCGAACACTGCCGGCGAAACGAAGAAGAAAGTGACGACTGGCCTGTTGATTGTCGGACAATGCGTTGGCAACGTACGTGTGCCTACAGAAGAATAACAATAGGGAGTCCCATGCTAATGTTTCCCAGATCATTGGTCCCACTCTGTACACAACCGCCGAAGCGCCGCTTTACAGACGCGGTCTGCTCTCAAAGTAAGCAATCAGACACCACAGACTCGTTCCGGCATACTAACGAAAAACAGCCTCGCCATGTTCTGCGTACTGGTTCTTCTCTGCATGTAAGTTATCTTCTTCTCCTTTGCGGCACTCAAGCTCTAACCCTCACGTTTAGTATCAACCTGGTGTATCTCTGGTTTCTCAACAAGAAGCACTCCCAGAAACGAGTTTCAATGGGCAAGAATGCGACGATCATTGATCACTCGATGTACGCTGTTGGTGATGGTCCAGTAGACAAGGAGGGTGTGCCTATCCAGCAGACCGCCACGGAAGACAATGCGTTCAAGGACCTTACGGACTGGCAAAATGAGGACTTTGTCTATGTATTCTGATTTATTATCCATGACGTTGCTCGTTGGGTATCTGCTACTGAACTGTTTTTCTGCGGAAACTGTGCTACTTTCCATTTCCGGATTCAGTCCGAAGTGCCATCGCTTTTTGCTCACTTAGCCAGCCGGATTATGACCAGAGAGAGAAAGTATGTGTCCTAATCACATCCTGAGCAGTCCCAGAGCACTCCAGATAGTCCCTATTTACTCACTGATCCTTGCCTGAACTAGTACAGAGTAAATCTAATTATTCACCCTAAGAACCACATGACAGCCAAATAAAAGTCATTACACCCAAGCATGGCCATATCCATTCACATTCCTCCCTTTTTTAGGGCAATAGTTTCACATTGTCCTAATGATGTCTACAATTTTTGGGTTCACCTATAGTACTAAGGAATAGTGCTGACACGAAACAATGACCTGAGAATTCCCGTATACAACATCTGTATTGCTACCTAAAAGTCTATATGTTGATCTTGTTCTTCTGGACATGTACATATGTGTAGCGGCAAGTGCGGCACCCTGCGAGGCTGCGAGAAGCCAATCACCCCATCAAACGGGCCGTCCTCAGCCATGACTTCCAAGACCAGGGAGTAGGCTTCGTCCAACTGTTCGGGGGTTGGGGCAGTGTAATAGCAAAGATACGGACCCCCGGGCCATCGACAAAAATGAACTCGTGCTGTGGCAGTTGATTGATAATTCCAGCGATTTGGATTTGCAGGATTTGGGAGTTGGTTCCCATTCCATGGAGGCAGAGGAATTTCATGGCTTTGTTGTCGTTAGGGATGCAAGGTATGGAACAGTTCAACAGACACTATGGAGGAGTATATGTAGAGATAGTGATAACCCCACAATGAGATCCACATAGACTCCGGAGATCGAGTGGATGTTGACGAGGTGTCATCTTTGCCAAGGTTAATCCATGCAAGACATGTATCTCATCTCGGTGCCTTTTGGGGCCCAACAGAGAGGCTGACCACCAATGTGTCGGGCCTGGCTCGGCCACATTTTCCCAACATTTGCCGTTCTTGGATTGTTCGAGGCTGACATGTTAATAATAGTTGTACTAAGAGAGAAAGACAAAGGAGGTGCTTATTATTATTATTATAGTGCCCCCAGTCTGATCACTAGCGCCCATCCCCCGTCATCATCTACACCTCTTGCATTCTCTGCCCTGGTTCCCCTGACAGATACAGTCATCTGGTGTACGTTCGTCCATTGTCAAATTACTTGATATTCCTTCCATATACTGCTTTTCTATCTGAAGTCTGCGACCTGAGACGCAACCATGGAGCAAACTCCCGATTGTCTTCCCTATAGCCCGAAATTCCCACTCCCTTCGGCTATCGCCCCTCCCTTGTGGCTGGTATTATCTTCATGATCCTCTTCTTGGGGGTGACAATTGTCCATGTGTGGCAGGCCTTTCGGCATAGAAATATCTGGCTTGGGCTAGCCTTCTCCCTAGGTGCATTCGGCGAATTTGTCGGATGGTTAGGCCGTACCGTGGCGTATCGCTGTCCGTATTCTGTCAAGCTGCTCGAGATGCAGCTGGCCGCATTAATCATGGGTAAATCTTCAATTTCCTTTTCACTGTTGGGAAGCTGTATAACGATATGAACAGCCCCCGCCTTCACGACAGCCGGCATCTACGGCGTCCTGAGCCTGATGATCCCCATCATCGGACAGGACAAGTCCCCCTTGCGACCGAACCTCTACCTCATCATCTTCATGACGGTTGATTTCTTCAGTCTCCTCCTCCAGGCCGTCGGCGGTGGTCTTGCTGGCGCCGCCTTCAGCCAAAACACCTCCCCCTGGCCGGGAACCTACACGATGGTGGCTGGGATAATCTGGCAACTGGTCTCGACCTGCGTCTTTGCTACATTGCTTGAGTACGTGATCTACCGTGGCCTAGGCCCGATTGCGCGGAATCAAGCCCTGCGGCGGATCTCGCTGTCGTTGATGATTGCGGTTACGTGTATGGTGGCGCGGGGCGTGTATCGGAGCATGGAGTTGATGAATGGGTGGCGGGGGTATCTGTTTACGCACGAGGTGTATGCGATTATTCTCGATGCGGCATTGATGTTCATTGCGAGTTTGGTGCTGTGTGTTTGGAACCCAGCGGCTTTGATCCTGGATGCGAGGGAGAATACGAGAAGGCTGCAAGCTGGGGTGGAATTGAGACATGAGCAGGGTGCGAAGAAGTGATCGTCTTTCAAGATATCTACAGTACATACTCAACGGAGACTCAACGCAGTGTATTATCATTATCAACCAACATGACAGTTCTAAGGGTAACTAGGTAACTAGGTAACTAGGCAACTAATGATTAACAAACTGACTATCCTCCTCTGAACAGTGGATCCAAGAGTTACGCGCCAGAACAATGGATGTGTTTGTCACACTTTTAATATCACAGCTCTCCAGTCTGAGGTGTCTCTATCTAGGCAAGAATTATGCCTGAGAGAGCCACCTTATGGGCATAATGCTCTGTTCAGCCCTCTGTAAGGATTACTAAAATAGCTATCTCCCTTCCTTTACACATCACTTAAAGATATTGCGCGAAGGGCCTCTCAGTTAAGTGCAGCGTAACATGGGGGGCTGGGGAAACACTGGGTAATCGTCCATTTGATTATTTTGATCCATCCAAGCCTGCCCCTGCGCGTGAGACTATGATGAACAGAGTCCAAGCTAAGACGCTAAGCCCCTGGCCTTTGTGATGCCCTCATGAAAGTGATGGTGGACCTCATGGATCCCCCCAGCTTTAGGATGTATGCAGTTTAGAGAGCACAAAAGTGTCATGTAGTTGGATGGATATGATAGCTCGCTCGGCTTATGATAAGGGCCTAATTTGATCATGAAGAAGCTCATTCAGACTTAAATTTGTCTTATATTCCTTATTTTCAAAGCAAATGTCGACTAGATTCTTCCCAGCGCGTATAAAGACGTCCTGTCGCACAGTTCCATTTAAGCATAGACCTAAGAATGCTACACACTGCCGAGCCGGCTTAATCCCGATGAGGGTGTCACCCCACGGAGTCTATTTTCTCGACACTGTTCCGCTGAAATCTTGATTTCCCCAGATTTTCCCGCGTTCAACGAGTAGCTCCCAGTATTTTCCTGAATATGTGATATGTATTCACCCTGCGATGGATTCAGATGCATCATCCCGTGTCGTGTCGGCTCCACCGGGTAAGAAGCGAATTCCGGTATGTTTCCCTCTCCCTATCCAACGTGAGCACATGCGACATTATAGCTGACAACATGATTTAGCGAGCCTGTAGTGCTTGTAGAACGTCCAAGGTATGTTCTCTTTGTCTATAGTATTCTCTGACTGACCGCTGATGTACCCAGGTCAAGTGTGATGGGAAGAGGCCTTGCACCAGGTACCAATCGCCACCAGTGATACACATTGCTAGAGCGATAGTGCTGATTGTATATCAGGTGCAACAAGCTAAAAAAGCGATGTGTCTTTTTTCACATCCCAAAGGACCCTGCTACGGAGTACGTTCTCGCACCTGTTTTACGCCTACTCCCTGTATAACTGACGCCTCTGCAGGAGACTCGAAAACGTCGAAGCTGAGGTTCGTCATCTCAGAGAGCAAGTGGATGCTCTACGTGATCTTCTGCAGACATATTCAAACTCGGACGCCCGAGGTCTCATCACTGAGAGACAGGCGCCTCATAGAGAGAATCTGCCTCCCAACGGACAAGGCCCAGATTGTCGTACGTCCCCTGCTTCTCAGATGATACTTGGGTCCACCGTTGTGCCTCCACTTTCTGAGGCCAACTATGGAGATGCCCCAGCTGGCGACCAGCCTGGGGTACACAGGCTGGCTGCGAGCCCTGGAGAAGTTTCTACCCATTCTCGCATGCAAACTATCATCACAGAAGCAGGCAGTGTGACGAAGAGGAAAAGGTCTGGCTTCGAGATACGTGATGAGCCAGTTGCAGATTTTATCTCGAAGGGCTTGATGACGCCAGACCATGCCATTTCTTGTTTCAACACGTGAGATCCCTTGACAAAAGTTGGTACTTTGTCCCATCCTTGCTAACCAACGATGGTACAGATTCTTCCAAGGCTGCGTATGTGTTGCAGTACTTCCGTATCCTCGTCCTGGCTTGCTGATACGTACGTTGCCACAAACAGGACAGGTATATCCCGGTATTCGACCCCGAGTACGACACCTTCGATTCGGTGCGCTCGCGAAGCAGCATCCTACTCAACGCTATCTGCACGATAGGAAGCCGCATCGAACCCAGTAGCTACCGATATTGCTCTATGCCTTGTGAAGGCGTTTCGCTAACATATGTTAGGGTTCGGTCCTCAGATATCTGATATACTGCACGCAGAGCTCAAGAAATGGATCAATGTCATCATCCAAAACAAGAGGTTGAATTGCTTGGAGTCTGTTCAAGCATTGCTTGTTGTTGCCTGCTATTCTACGGAGCGCTCGTTGATATTATCCTTCGCGACTCGAATGGCCTTAGATCTGGACCTGGACGAAGCGTTCGAGGAGCTGACGCAGCGTATGTCGATGAAAGAAGTTGAGGGCTTACATGGAGCTTCTGGATCTACAGAGGAAGAATGCAGTTTGATGCGAAAGTCCAGAACCTGGTTCGGGCTACTGGTCTTGGAGCATATGTAAGCTGCTCTTGATCGATGTCGGACGAATGGATTTGACAATTATCGTCTAGTTTTCGTGTCGATGGCGGCAAACCGCCGGGCATCCGAGTGCTTGGGAACTCACGTCGGTGTCGAACCTTGCTCAAACATCCTTCATCGACTATTCTGGATTTGCGCCTGTTCTCTCAAGTTGAGGTAGGTAAACAGAAAGGCTGCTGTACTGTGAACTAGCTGACCATTATTACAGCTAAACGCCATTAGAGGTAATCTAACCGATTTGACTTGTGTTCTGAACGATCAGCTGATATCCAGCAGCTAGTATCAACGATACCTTGAGCGGCAAAGAGACTCTTATTCGCTCAGACATTGCTAGGTTCGTGCAAGAGGTCAGGGTTGAACTTGATCTCTGGTTCGAGTTCGTATCCCCTCCTTTCAACCCAACGGTGTGATATACTGACTGGTATCAGTGATTGGTTGCGCATCATCGGTAAGCTCATTGAAGATTACCAAGCTACCTATAATGATAAACGACTCACCCTCCACAGAAGACTCGATCCCCGCCGAAGCGGAAAAGCCGTTCCTCCTGCTCGCACTGCGCGTACAGAAATGCTGGGCCGAGATGATGCTTTACTGCAAGGCGCTGCGATCAATGGGCGTAGAGAACGTTGCGTGCGTTTTTCCGACCTGGATCCCCCCCGCTCGTCAGCTAACATCCGACAGGGCGATGTCTTCCTCCGAGCGAAATATCCTCGTCATGGCCAAGGCCGGCGCCCGCAAACATCTGCGCCTGATCAGCAGCGAGCCGGACTTCTACCTCGCGAAACTGAAATACGCCATGGACTTTGTCTGGGCCAAATGCGCCTTCTGCTTTCTTCTCCTCCTGAAGCTCTCCCGTCTCCTGCCGGAACGAAAAGAAGAACACCAGGAGCTCCTCGAGCACGGGAACCGACTGCTCAGCGAACTGACCAAGAGCGCGGACTCCCACGGCAACACGAACGGCAGTAGCAAGATCTACCTGCAGATTCTCAAGCTCAGCATCGAGAAGTACGGGAGGGCCGTGCAGGACAGCGGGATGGATGTCGACCAGGCGGCCATGGTCCCATTCTGGGAGCTGTTCGATGCGCAGGCGGATTTGCAGTCGTTTGTGCCCGAGCAGTTTGTGACGGAGTGGGATTTCCCAGGCCTGAATCTGTTCTATTTTCCTACCGCGTGGCAGGATTTCTTTGGGGATTTTTCACTGGCAATCTAGTTGATAACTTTGAAAGAGGGTAAGCACGCGGGGAAATCGTTCCGAGTCTCATTATCGTTCGACCATGTACATATAAACAAATACCCAGATATGTATAACGTATGAACATCCTCTATCTGCCTCAAGAAACTTTTCCTTCAATCTCATGTTGAAATGAACGAGACCTGGATATCTAACAGAAAAGGAAAAATGTCAAAACATGACAAGATAGGCATGTCTAACCCAATGCTCTCATGGTGAGCTCGACACTGTAGCGAGTCAGCAGGAAAATCATATCAACGACGTAAGAGGAACGTACACAGCAAAGGTACCCGCAGATACGGGCATAGCTCTCAGGAGAGTCGGCCCCAGGCCCTTCCAGAAGCCGCCAAAGCCCTCCGCGGCAAAGGTCTTCTTGAAACAGTCGGTCATGCTCTTGTATTGCTGCTGCGCACCGAATCCGTCGCACTGCATCTTACTCTTGACCACGTCAAAGGGGTAGCTGCTCAGCCACAGGACCTCACCGGCAAGACCACCGTAAGTCGCGACCTTGATGCTGGAGATCTCCTCGCGCTTGATGTTGTTGCGCTTAGCATCCTGGTTCATCAGGTACTCGAAGGTCAGAAACCAGGTACCGTAGGCCTGGGCTTCTCTGAGATACGTGACGTTCTGGCCCCTGTAGAGACCGCGCAGCACGCCTCCCTGAGAAACGAGTTTCCGGATGCAGTCGAGCGGACCGGTGTACAAGCGGCCCTCGCCGTGAGGTTGCGTCTGCAGGCGGATGCGGACGTGCTCAATGGGGCCCGAGAGGGCGGAGTTGGTGAGACCCGCGAAACTTCCGGCCAGATAGTACTGACCGTAGGAGAGGGTCGGATCGGCATACTTCTTCTTGTTGAGCTCCTCCAGCCGTCTTCTGGCTTCATGGAACGCACCGAATTGTACGCTGACCTGCAGGATATGAGTTCTTCTTGCAAGCAAATGTCAAGGAGTTGAATCTTAGTCTTACACAGGCACCGATACCAACGAGCGGGGTCAAAGTCCCCTTGTAGAAAGCCAGGGGACCCTCATTCTTGAAGATTCTCGTGGCGCAGTCTAGAGCGCTTTTGTACTCTGACGTTGTCTGTAACCGCACCTTGACAATATCTGACAAGTGTTAACCAAGGTTTGACTCTATCTGTGAGTTCTCTGGTTCACCCACCAAAAGGCTGTCCTATAAGCCGTTAGTATCGCAAGCGCGTACAATTGATTAGAAGTGATATCTACATACCAAGAAGCACCTGAGCAATGCCGCCCGCAGCACCAGCAGCCAAATCCTTGAGGGTGCGCAGAGCTCCTCCGCCCTTTTGCATGTCCTCAAAAGCCTCCGACTCCATCTTGGCGTGACAATGGATCGAGTTGATCTGCGATAAGACTCAGCGGCAACTGGCGCGGGTTTATCTGCCACAAGATGGTTCGGCGCGAAGATAGAGGATTTGTCTCACTTCCCGGAGGACCAGAGGAAACTCTCAAGGGATATAAAGATCCTAGCACCTCTTATCGGGGCGGAATGGTGGAATCTCTCCACTGCAGCCATCCCAATCTTCGTCTCCGATTCGGCAGATACGCCGACGCACGTGACCTCGTGCGCGGGAAACAAAAGTCTGGAAACGCGTATTTCATTTACCGGGTATTAACCGTGTGTATCGTCTGGAAATTTGACCCCCGAGGGAAACGCTCCGACTATCATAGCAGTGCTGGAGAGAGAGGGAATGATCTCTTCCATCGAATTATGCATAGGAGGTTAGTGGTAGAGGTAAGTGATCTCGACTGCAATCCTCGATTATGATTCTAATCCAGATACATCACAGCTCTCTCGCCGTCACGGGCCCGAATGGTCATGCCCAGCCAGGTCCAGGAAATCTGCTTCTGCTCCATTACCAGCCTATGTTCCCCGACGGAGCTTTCGTTCATCCCTCGCGCTCCTTGAATCGTCGTCCGAGTCCGCAAATCCTAACGAAGATGGGTCGGTATCCCGTCCAGCATGGGGAGGTTCGAAAATTGGTGGTCGCTGGGGAGCTAAGCAGGCGTTTAAACCTGCCACATTGAGTCCGGCAGAACAAGCGCTTCGCGATTCGTTGATAGCAAGGAAGGAAGCCGCCGCGAAGGAGAAAGAGGTGGAGAAACAACGACGGCAGGGGCTTGGGCTACGTGAAAAGACGGACGATTTGATACGAGTAGTCGATACTTCTGGAACGAGGCGAAACTCCGCTTCGTTACGGGAGCGCCAGCCAGAGAAGAATGTCGATGCAGCTTCGAGCAGACCAGCGAAAATTTTTCGATGGAATGATTGGGAATGCCCACGATGCCAGTACCATTGTTTCGGGAGAACCAACACCTGCCCACGCTGTAATACCCCAAAGCCGAAATCGGACGCGCCAGCCCCCGAGTCGCCTCGTCAGATCAAAAAAGGACAGAACGCCTTAAAGATTCGGAGGCTCGCCCAGTCGTTGCAGTCGGAATATGAAAACTCGGGACGCCGTCTCGGGGATTTGATCCCAAAGGCCGGAGGTTTGAGAAACATCGCGCTTGATAACTACCTTGTGGAGACAGGACGCAAGACCGAATCTCTACCTGCATCAACAGAATCAGAGACGCAGTCAATGGCAGAACAGCGACAGTCGAATGCTAGGGATAAGGTTACAGAAAGCCGCGGTGCCGACCGCCAAGCTTCTGGAGCAGGGCGCAAATCATCCAAACCGGAGGCAGACCCATGGACATGGGACCAGTCAGCTCTGGAGAAACTTCAACAGACATACGAGACAGAAGCTCAGAGTGGGCAAAAGCCCAAGCGGTGGGAAGGTCGCAAGGAACGAGGAGATGATGTTGACGACGAAGAATTTGACCCAGAAGACGACCGCCGCCGTCGCCGCCAGGAACGTAAGCGCCAGAAGAAAGAGAAGGCCCGGCAGAAGGAGCTCGAGGCGGCGGCTCCCAGTCCTCTCTACCTTCCGGAATTCATCAGCGTCAGCAACCTCGCTGATGTCATAGGTGTGCGGCCGGCACAATTCGTTCGGAGGATGGAGGAAATGGGATTTGAAGATGTCTCGTACAGCCATATTCTTGATGCTGAAACAGCAGGCTTGATCGCGAGCGAGTACAACTTCGAGCCTATCTTCGAGACCGATGATCAGGACCTGGTTGCTGCTCCCGAGCCAGAAGACAAGTCTGCATTGCCGCCTAGGCCACCGGTAGTGACGATTATGGGTCACGTCGATCACGGCAAGACCACCATTTTGGACTGGCTCCGAAAGTCGTCTGTGGCCGCATCGGAGCACGGGGGTATCACACAGCACATTGGTGCATTCTCCGTAGCTATGCCTTCGGGCAAGACTATCACCTTCTTGGACACTCCTGGGCACGCAGCCTTCTTGGATATGCGTCGTCGCGGTGCGAATGTAACTGACATTGTTGTGCTGGTGGTTGCTGCAGACGACAGTGTCAAACCACAGACTATTGAGGCCATCAAGCACGCCACCGAATCCAACGTTCCCATCATTGTCGCTATCAGCAAAATCGACAAGGAAGGTATCAACCCAGAAAAGGTCAAGCAAGACCTTTCTGTACATGGTGTTCATGTGGAAGACTACGGAGGCGATGTCCAGGCTATCGGGGTGAGCGGAAAAACCGGTCAGGGCATGTTGGAACTCGAGGAGGCTATCGTTACCCTCTCGGAAGTTCTTGACCATCGAGCCGACAAAGACGGTGCGGTGGAAGGATGGGTGATTGAAGCTACAACGAAGAGCTATGGACGTGTTGCGACGGCTCTCATCAGACGTGGTACCCTGCGACCGGGAGATATCATCGTTGCTGGTACAACGTGGGCTCGTGTTCGCACGCTTCGCAATGAAGCCGGTGTCGCCGTCTCCGAAGCTGCTCCCGGCATGCCGGTGGAAATTGATGGTTGGAGGGAGCAGCCCACCGCCGGTACCGAGATTCTTCAGGCGGAGGACGAGCAGCATGCCAAGGACGTCGTGGAGTACCGCCAAGAGAAATCGGAGACTCAGAGATTGAGTGAGGACACATCGGCCATCAACGAAGCCCGCCGAGAGCAGCAAGAAAAGCGACGGCAAGAGGAGAACGAGGGAGCGGAAGCTCTTGCTGACCAGGATGCATCCGGACCCAAACCGGTGCATTTCATCATCAAGGCCGATGTTGGCGGTTCCGCCGAGGCGGTGCTCAATTCAGTGACGGCCATTGGCAACAACGAAGTCTACGCCAATGTGCTCCGCTCCGAGGTTGGGCCCATCAGTGAGTTCGACATTGAGCATGCGGCCACGGCAAGCGGCAACATCATCTCTTTCAATATGCCGATCGACCCTGCCATGTCCCGGATGGCGGAACTGCGGGGGGTCAGAATCATGAATCACAACATTATCTACAAGCTCATGGATGAAGTCAAGGCGGCGCTCAGTGAGCAGCTGGCGCCATCGGTCACACAGCGTGTCACGGGTGAAGCAGAAGTCGGTCAGATCTTCGAGATTACCCTCAAGGGAAGAGAGAAGGTTGCTATCGCGGGATGCAAAGTCCGTAATGGTGTGATCCACCGGGCCAGGAAGGTTCGGGTGCTGAGGGGACAGGACACGATCTATGATGGTACGCTTATTCATTTTTGGGGGACACCTCACTTACGGCATAGATGACTGACTGAATGTATAGGCACGATTGCGTCGCTGAAGAACGTCAAGAAAGACGTGACCGAAATGCGCAAAGACACGGAATGTGGTATCGGCTTCGAAGGCTGGACCGACTTTGCTGTGGGTGATCACATCCAGTGCTACGAAGAGATTTATGAGAAAAGATACCTCTGAGCTTTTCTCAATCTCCATCACTGAGACGACCTGCTCTTCTGTAACCGCGTCTGGCAGGTTACTGTATTCTTACCTGGTTGAATACCTTCTCTTCTCTTGTGCAAATTGACACGACAGATAATACGCGGGTTTGGGAAAAGTCGCATATACCTGGAGATCTACATCTCATGTACAATAGGATATCATTATCTATAGGCTATTCATGACAAAACTACGTCTCTAAAATTAATCTACGGAAGAACTGCATGATCCCCAACTCCTACTGGACTTATTCACCTCGCCTTCCACCTCACCCTTCCCACCCACTTCGCCCAATCTTGCACGTCCTCCCTCTCCATTATCCTCTCGACGGTATAGTACTCCCTCGCCAGCTCCTCATTACTCGCCATCCGATGCACGAAACTATGACACGCCCGACACAGCCACGCCACACTATTCAGCATCCACTCCTCATGCCACCCCTTCTTGAGCACCTTTGCATGCACCCCGCGCGGGATCAGATGGTGGTACGAGAGGGGGATCCAGTCGCGCTCGCAGATCTCGCAGGCGTCGGTGCGCGTCGTCGCCCATACCGGCGGTGCGGCCGTCACGCTGGCCACGTACTCGCTGAGCACTGGCAGAAAGAAGTCAGGGACGTCGGAGGGATCGGGAACGAGGCCATAGACGGAGAGGGAGTCGGAGACGGCAACGGGGATGGTGGCTGTTATAGACTCGAGGAGGGAGCGGGGGAGCGGGGAGGCGGCGTATTTGTCTGCGAGGACGGGGTCGTGCTGGATGGATGAGTAGGAGAGGGTTTGGAGATCTGCTGGTAGGGAGGGGAAGGTTTCTGATGCGAGGAACTGTAGCAGTAGCTTTGGTTCAGCATACCTCTACACCCTCGTGACTCTGTAAGGCGGGGTTCCGTACATCGATGAACTCGGCCAACTCTTCTGGATTCACCCGAGATGGTAGAGATGAGGAGTCGGAAGCCGTGGTATCGGTGCCAGCTCCATCAGTAGCGGGTTTCCTCGTGCCACGTTTAGATTTCTGTGCTTTTCGCTTCGCTCCTCGGTTTGCTCTGCCATTATCGGATCTTTGCACGATTGCGCTGGAGAGACATTCCCGAAAGACCTCGTAATTGCTCCCCTCGCTGGTTCCACGCGAGGCCATCGAGCCGCATAGACTGACGCTGAGTGGACTGGCCTAGTGCGGTCGTAGTCTGGCAATGTGCGATGATCGTCCGGGTTTGGAGGTGGAAACACGAACCATCGCCGCCAGCCCTATCGAGAATTGACATCACCGCTGTTGTTGTTGCCTACGATGCCTGGGGCGATTAAGGTGCATCTCCGCCACTGACCTTTGCCAACCAGTCGATTGTATACTGTGAACTGACATATTTGATCCCTGGAACAATAAATGTAAAGTAGAGAAATTGTGATAGCTCTCGATATCCATGGCAGCGTCGTCTCCCCCGACTATCGGCAAGGAGCTGGGGCTACTCCGTATATTTCGACGAAACCATGGCACATAGAATTGCGAAAACCCGGAGAGCAATTCAATTGAATATACCTAAGGGTCTAAGACTGAGCAGCATGCGTAACCTCTCTCGAATATAGTATAGCCGGTATTTACGTTGAGCTACCCATTGTCACTGCCTGACCACGAGTGCATATCCTACGTGAAAGTGACATGAAACGCCATTTGCAATCCCGTGCAGAGACAGACGCATATATGGGCAGTGCCGATCTCACGAACTTGATGAATCTTCATGACAACATGACCCCCTTTCCGGACATGAAGGAAGGGTTCCGACAAATTGCGGCGTTCCCGAATATGAAGGTGGTCGCCTTAACCAACGGCACCAATTCAATGGTCTCCAACGCGATTCTGCGCTCCAAACACCTTGCAATCCGCGTAGGAAGTATCCGGGATATTATTCTATCGATGATATTGGGCAATTCAAGCCCTCACCGGCGGTCTACTATCATTTGGCGGAAAGGACTGAAAACCTAATGCATGGAAAGACGCATGGCCGGTCGGTGGAAATGCTTTTGATGTCACAGGAGCCCTGAGCCTAGGCATGAACGCCGTCTATGTAGACCGGAAAAACTGCGGTAGGAGAGAAAGAGCAGTGCCGGGATTGCAGCCAACGGCCGTAGTGAGCAACCTTGGCCAAGCCGTAGATCTTGTCAGCAGCCATCATACGATCTATAGCGGGAGATCATGAGCCTGCCCTACTTGTGCAGCAATGTGCAGGCGGATTGTCCTTGAGCCCATTTCGTACGGCTCGAAAGGCCAGTCCAGCAATACAGAAAAGTGATGTGCGCTGTCAATATTTCCAAACGCTCCACAAGAGTAAGAAGGATTTGGGGTAAGTCAGCGATCGTTCATCTGACCTCCTATTTCCCCTCCAGGATCCATTGAGAAATATGGATATCAGAGTGAATAAGGAGGAGTGATCAGTTTGATATGAAAGAGAAAAGAAGAAAAAGGATTGAGTCGCGGGAAGAAATTTCTGGTTTTATAGCGTTGATACTACTGCTTATCGATAAGGACGGCTCTCTTGGCATGTTTGAATGTGGCCGCCTGAAGAGCATCACATCACTCTTTCAACTATGAACACAACGAGATTGACTACTAGAGTATCGATGTAGCTTTGCCTTGCCAGAATGGACAGGCCCGGAATGAACAGGCTGTGGGATCCCAGCAAAGCTGCTTGGTTATATCCTTTGCGTGTACGTTTATCCCACTATTCTTGTTGCCTGTATAGTCACTGACCGCTTCATGAACGTCACGTAGGGAATTTACTACTTTGCGTCGCATCGATTTCTTTGGCCGCTGTTTCGGGCACGCTTGATATCTATCGTCCTGCTTTCTACATTTATTCTCTTCATCCTCTTTCTTTTCACATATCTGCCACAAGTTGCCTTTCTCGCCATCTTCCAAGGCGCCGGTGCTTGGGTCAATGGTGCATTTCTCGTTCTTGGAGAAGGAGCGGCCATCGTAGCGCTACTGTTTGAGGCATTTTTCGTCGACGAGACCTTGGTGGACATCTTTGATGCTGTTCTTGTCAACGAGGGCCATGGCGAGCTCGTCACCGCTTGTAGGGTCCTGTATCCCCAAGGCGACGACGTTCTCAAGCGGCTGGGTAAACCGACCCACAGCGCGGTGTATTCGCCGTTCTCTCTGCGGCAGATCATCGAGTTTATACTCTTCCTGCCCCTGAACTTTATCCCTGTCGCAGGCACTCCAATGTTCTTGTTGTTGACCGGTTATCGCGCGGGGCCATTTCATCACTGGCGGTATTTTCAGATGCTGGATCTGTCGAAGAAACAAAGGAAGGAAAGGATCCGTCGACGGCAGCTTCAATACACTACGTATGTACCTCGTCTTGCGCGTTGATCTATTCAGCCGATCATTTTCTGATCTATGGACGCAGATTCGGAACGGTTGCTTTGCTTCTACAGCTGATTCCTGGCTTATCAATGCTCTTCCTCATGTCAACTGCGGCCGGGTCTGCCCTCTGGGTAAGGGACATTGAGAACAAACGTGATGCTTTACGAGGACGACATGACGGCATGAGTAATGAGTATCCTGACGATGACAATATAATCTAACTCTTCACCTGTTTGACCTTATACAAAGTGGTTTGGCCGAGTTTAGGACGCGATGTGCCCTTAGTGATTTGCATTATTAAGGAGTTCCTTCTTCAATTGAACATCCACGGACGGTCCTGTGATTGTGATCGTTCTTCGTTCTGGCGCAGTCTGGTCGCACCATAGATGTCTCGATATGAATCGAGGTTTCAAATCCTCGTCCCCAGCCTTTCTGGTTGACTCTTCGGGAGATTCAGACCATGTCGTCTTGGCTCCTTAGTAGTCTAGCTGAAAGTTTATTTGGACTTGACTCGAGGAAAGGAGACATGAGTCACGTGATGGGTACTGAGGGTGAAACAGTAACATTCAACGAAGTCCAGGCCAGCGGCTCAACATGCTAGATTTTCTGAATGTCTCTGCCCCTTTACAAGTACTCGCAAGGATTGCTCGCCAAGTCTTGATCCAGAATCCAGAACAACCAGTATCTAGTCTGTTCGCACTGCCGAAGTGCTTCATTATTGTACAATACCGGTATCGCCTCCACTTTCGGGTAGCTGTTTCATCACCTTCCCGAGCCTCGGACTGCACTGTTGAGCCAACTTCGAACTTTAGAAGACAAAACCATGTCATCGCTTCTACGCATGGCTGGTTCTTGTCTTCATCTTTGATTATTTCATCCTCACTGTGCCATCTTTCACCTCACGTCCGACAGTGACTCGCGTGGTGGGGTAGCTTTGTATTCGTTCTTCGGGGTCATCGGGGACTGGATACAGGGGGGATCTCGAGGCCATACCTTGAACGTCGTCATTAGTCGTTCGACAATTATCGGTTCCCGGAATCTCTGACCCTTAGAAGCATTCCTCGTCTTGCGGAGAAAGAATTCCAGGGATTTGCTGGCTTCATAGCGAGTTAGCGACGTTCATCCGGATTGAGTGCCTGAATCCCCGATGATTCCGGCCTGAGGCATGGAAATGGTAACGAAGTCACTCGGATGAGCCAATGGACAACAAAACCAGACTCCGAAAAGCATGTGATGCTTGTAGTATACGCAAGGTCAAGGAAAGTACTCATCTTGCCGAGATCAGTATTAATTAGAACCGCCAGGCTAATTTATCGGCTAAAGTGTGATACAAGTGGACCACCCTGTCGGTCATGTGCAAGCCTGGACATCCCCTGTACCTATGAAAGACCAAGCAGACGTCGTGGCCCTCCGAATCGCCATGCAGAGGCGCTGAAGAGACTGAGACTAGGAACTTCACCTAGCGCTCCTACTGCAAACTCTCCCAGTCCGTCAGATTTCTCTCCCCCAACGCTTCCACCAATATCCACGGTTAATCAGAATCTCACATCCACTTCAATTCCATCTTCGGTAGAGTCCATCTGCCCTTTTCCCACAGCGCGGCTGTTGGTGGATGATTTCTTCACGTATATTCACCCACTGGTCCCCATCCCTCATGAGCCCTCGTTCCGCGCCGCCTTTGAGCGACGGGAGGACACCACCAATCCGACATTCCTGGCCCTCCTGGCCGCAATGATCGGAAGCCTGGTGGCATCCTTCCCGAGGAGACCAAAGCTTCATCTCAAGACCGAGGCAGAGAAAGCGGCCTTTCCCCACTCTCTTGCCTTGGTCAAGCGCTGCCATGATGTTGCTGTGCAAGCTCGAGGTGTTGGGTACCTCGATCGGAGCGCCACAGTCCATGATGCTGCCATCAGCTACTTTCTGGGTCTCTGCTCGGCTTATGTCTACAACTTCCGGCGATGTCGGATGTACCTTGCCGAGTGCCGTACGATGTTGCATGTGTACGATCTTTGCCGCCAATCGACCATGCAGTCGTCCTATGGGCCAACAAGCCCGATTTCTTCTTCGTCGGCCACATCACAGGATCGACTCAGTGGACCCGCTGAGCGCCCAGTGGACATGATCGAGCAGGAGCTCGCGCGGCGACTGTTCTATGTGACGCTAGTCGGCTACCGATCAATACAGCAGATAGGCTCCGCTGACACCCCAATCTATCTTGCTCCAGAGACGCCGACGGAGCGCTACCCACCATTACCCCTTGAAGTGGATGACGAGTTTATTTTCAGAACACATATCGAACCTCAGCCAGCCAACCGGGTTTCGCAGCTGGTGGGTTTCAACGCCAACGTCCGGGTCTATAACTCGTACAACGCCCTATCCGCTTGGGAGGTTGCGTTCGGCAGTGGGCGAATTTTTGATTGGGAGCGGCAACGGTCTCTGCTGTTCGAATGTTTGCAGAATTCCAAAGGGGCTTTGGCCAATGTGCCACCGGAGCTATCACTTCACCCTCACCGGGACGATTCCGCGGATGCGGCTGAGGACCCCTGGATGCGCGAGCGTCGCCATATCCAATACGAGATCCAGAAGGCGAATATCTACGTGAGCCAACTGGCCACCAGATCCTACTTGGCGGAGAAGTACTGGAGTCTCTACGCCACCTGGAAGATGTATCACCGAACCTCCGAGGGGGGAGGACCCGGAACTCCAGTGAAAGTGGAGGGCAATGCGCACAACGGGATCGACGATGCTGCTCAGAGCGACTACATTGGAAAGACTATGGCAGAAGAACGGCGTCTCGTCGTTCGAGATTTGTTTGTCTTGCTACAGTCGGTCAACGAGCTTAATATGGAGCCCAACGGTGCCAGCTTTGTATGTATCTGCTCTTTTCCCCTTCGTTGAAAGCTACCTAACCGTCCGTCAGACCGGTAAAGTCCGCCAAGTCGCGTCAACCCTGCTCAACCTTCCCACCTCGCGGACCGAAACGACCACCTTTACACCCGCCACCCCGGGTCCCAACCCCATCACCCTCGCCGAGGCAGAATCCTACCTACACGCCTTCATCGACACCCTCATCCGACTGGAGGGACTCGCGGCGCCCACTCTGGGCACGGCCGGGACAAGCCCCCACGCCAACGGACGTAGAATGAGTTATCTGAGCGACCGCGAGCAGGATGAGGAGGAGCTGCGCCAGTGGGCGAGTCTGAAGGACTACCAGGCGAAATTCAGCGTGTTTACTGAGCTTTGATTCTGAATCCTTACCAGTGTAATGTAGACTATGGCGGGCTGGTGTTCAGGGCGGATATACTGTGTTTTAGTGGCTGGAAACGGTCTATCGAAATGGTCAAATTTGGTGACTACATCTAGGGAATTATAATTATCCTTATGGTACAGTACAGTGTACAGTGCATCCACCTCTAAACTCCAGCTCCTAACACATCTAACATTCCCAAGCCAAAGACTCAATCAACTAACTCCCCCGCAAAATGACAGTTTCCTTCTCCGTCATAGTCTCCGTAACAGTCTGCGTTACGGTCTCTCTCTCCGTTTTAGTCACAGTCTCCGTCTCGGTCTCGGTCTCGGTTTTGGTAGTGGTGGTGGTCACAGTCATCACCCCCGGCGTAACAGGCACAATGGACAGATGGGCATCACCCGGATCTCTATAGGGGTCAGAAGGCACAGCCGTAACCGTAGCAGTCGTAAGTGCGGTCTTTGAGCCCAACCCCGGCTCAGACTCCTCGGTATTAGCAACTGGAGCTGGCGTCTCAGCCGTAGGAGTGCCGGAAGCAAATACAACCACGCTCTTGGTTACGGTTGCTGTCGCGTGGATTGTGGTTATCTCCGCTCCTTCCGTAGGGCCGGACGCAGGGCTCCTTGTTGGATCTCCGTTAGCGTTTGCCTTTGCGTACGGGTCTGGGTGCGTTGTGGTCGTCGTTGTCGTCGCCGTGGGGGTCGGTTCTGCGCCTGGTGTAATCAGGACGATCACCGGTGTGAGGATGGGAGTGATGTCACTGTGGGTGCTGGCTGTATGGCTAGCGCTCTGGGGCTGACTGCTTGTGATTTCTCCGATGAAGGGGGCTGGTGTTGCTGAGTTGAGGGATGGGCGAGTACTTGAACTTTCGGCTGTACTTGCGCTTTGCGTCGTAGTGGGTGTGGACTGTGCGCTGGAAGTGGTACGAAGCTGGCCTGCTGGCTCTGTTGGTGTAGCGTCTGGAAGAGAGGATGCAGATGCTGTTGAAGAGGAAGAAGACGTGGTTGTATCTGTCTCGGGTTGCGGTCCTACGACGCTGGCAGTCGGGCTGGACGTCGCGGTTTCGGTCACCGTTGACGTTGAAGAAGGAGTCTCTGGCAGAGCTGTTGCAAAGAAAGTAGTTGAAGGAGACGAGCTGGCCGTCCCGACATCAGACAGTGGTCCAACGACACCAACGGTCAGACTGGGTGTCGTGGTGGGTGTGCTTGCTAGGGCCGAGCTTGGTGAAACGATAACGATTGAAATGGGTGTAAATGTGGAAAGCTCAGGTGAAGGTCCTGCCGTCGGTCTGTGCTTGATAAGAGGGATTGAGGTTGAGGTTGTAGAATTGTACACACTCGGAGTTGACGCTGAGTGGGACGCCGAATGAGAGTAAGAGGTGGTTGGAATGACAGCCACAGATGTCTCCGCTGAAGGTAAAGTAGCTTCTGCAGACGAGGAAGCGATCGCGGACGAATGCTTTCCCCCTGCAGGTGGGGACGATGCTGGTATCTCAGTAGAGCTAGACGTCCCACTGTCCGCTGTAGATGAGGGCAAAGGAACTTCTGTAGATACCAACGGAGTGACTGTCCCCAAATACCCTTCTGCTGGAAGCATCGACAATGCAGGTATCTCAGTAGAGCTAGACGACCCACTATCCACTGTGGCACGAGAACTGTCCGCTGTAGACGAAGCCAAAGTAGCCTCTGGAGACAACAACGGAGCAACTGTCCCCAAATACCCTTCTGCCGGAAGTATCGACGATCCAGAAACCTCAGTAGAGGTATACGAAGCCTGCGGCACCGCCGTCTGAGTACCATCCGCCGTCACGGAAGGCGTAATGGGAACGACATCCAAACCGCCATTCGCTTCATCTGAAGCCGCTGGTACATGTATATCGAGTGGCAGCGGGCTAGGATATGCTGTAGGTCCAGGACTCTGTCTGTTTTGTTCCAGATCTCGAATCTTGTGGGTAAACTGGGCGATCGGGCCAGCCGAGCACGTTATGGCGAAAAGAGCGAGCGCGTTGTTGAAGTGGATTAACTGCATTTTGAAGATTGAACTATGAGAATTTTGAAAGATCGACGACAGCGCTGTGGACTAGAGAAGGTATGCTTGATAAATAATGAGAAGACGGAAAGAGTGGATGGACATTTCGTTCGAGACGTCGACTCGTACTAATTGAGCATTATGGTGGACAGGAGACAAAAAGGAAAGAGAATAAAGAAAGCGACAGACAATCAGTAGAACCATAGACTAGCCAAGGAACAATCTCTTCTGGCAGACAATGGAGGTTATAAGAGCATTGAGGCTTTCATGACAGGAGCCCTTAAGTTAGGCTGCAGAAAGCTAGCGTCTGGGATGACTAGGAACAGACGATTCGGGCCTGAAGAACACACGGCTAGATGCATTATTGTGGAACTTGCTGATTGTCTCAAGGCTCGATGTCAAAGAGAGATGGTTGGTAGTTGCGACGAGGTTGGATAGCGCGCGACAAAGAAGCGCTTGGAGGTGTTGCACCAACCGCCGACCCTGAGAGGCTGCAGCAGATCATTGGCAATGGTCACTCAGCTGCATCTCTTTAAATAGACCGGATTATTTAAAGGTCTTTGACCTGTCCATTGGAATAAAGAGAAAGCAGTTTCTTTGAGAATCTATGCATTGCCACCTCTACAGGTAGCCATCCTCGTCTAGCCATTGACTATCATAGACTCATATTCATAAGTCATACCTAACGATAAAGCTAATGATTGATGCGTCACATTCATTATAAAACATAATCAGCCCAAAGTCACCGTGAATGGCTTGCCAATGCCCTCAAAAGATTTGATCTGGCCTTGGATATTCTTTGCATCGCCATAATAATGGAAGCGATACGTTCCAGCCTGGAGCGGCTTTGGGTTGCCGACGTTGTAGTAGTCATCCTCGATCTGCCATTCGAGGGTCACCTCACTGTATCCCATGATGGTATTGGTCCGTTTCCAATGGTAGAGCAGGTTCCAATCATTGTCGGTACGCACGACTTCCCACGTGCCTGAGGCCGGATTCTGCCGCTCGACGGCTGCGAATGTAGATCCCTGACGCAGGTTGTTTCGCGGATTGGCTCCGACGAATGTCGTGTTGACCGTCTCGCCAGGCTTGTACGTAGACTTGGCTACCGAGGCGACCACGTCACCAAATGATTTTCCAATGGGAGCACTGTCGTACACGACACCCGGGATGAAGCTCAGTGATTTGTCGGTGTTGATGGGCGGCTGCACTCCCGTGGGCATCTCCGGTAACGTGGCGGGATTGGGCGAATCGCCTAGATAAGGGAGGTAGGTAAGGGTGAGATTGATGTACGCGGCGAGAGTGTGAGGCCCGTACAGGGTGGAAGCACCCTCGTAGCGTTGCCTACTATACTCTTCCTCTGTCGCGACGTAATGAGCGTAGCTGTTCGAAGGAGCCCCCAACACGACCAAGGGACTATCAATAGAGAGAACGTCTTTGGCTGACTTTGCAATGGCCTCTTTCCAACGCCGTCCAGACATGGTTGTCGCCTCACTCGTAGAGATGATGAGGAACAGCTGACCTACTCGGAGGACCTGGATGTCCACAATATTCGGCTCCCACGCATACGGCTGCGTGTTGGCTCCCACGTCCAGGAGAATATCCTTGGGCGCCTGGCACGCCTTTTGTTCTGCCGAAGGCTGATGAACAAACGCTCGAGCGACGTACCACAGCGGATTGGACTCTGCAGGTCCAGAGCTGTTCTGCGTGAAATCAAACAGGCCAGGTCCGTCAGTGGTACCGGCTGCGAAAGAGAAGCCCAGTGCCGCCGAGCATGTCGTCAGCATGCTAGAATTGAACGGCGACTGGAATGTGTAGCCAGCAAGATCACGGTAAGCGTGAAAGGAGCGAACGTTAGAGCTCCCAGTGATCCGAGTATTACTCGCATCCATCTGGCTATATAACTGCTTGGCCGCGGCGTACTGAAGTCGTCCGATCTCGAAACAGCTCTTCGCACCATTGTCCTTTTCACGGAAGAAGGGCCCGCGACCACGGCAGTCCTCGGTCTTGCCACCACAAGTGCTGTCGCTGTAGCGGCACATCTGCCCCGATCCATCCTCACACCATGCGCCCAGCACATTCGGGCTCGTATCACCAACATTGGATTGGGAGAATCCGGCTACGAAGTCGTCGGCGAAATTCGCATCGTCCTGGACGCTCCGCTCAAAGAGCCAAGCGGCGACGCCTTTGTTGTCACCTGTAGTGAGAGTGTTGTTGTTATAGAGAGAAGTGCCGTGCACCGGGAAGAATGTCAGGATGGCAGTGGTCTTGTTGTCCGACTCCCTGTCGAATCGCAAGAGGGTCATCGTTTTGTCTACGTTGGCCGAGTAGCGTGCTTTCTCTTCGTCCGGATTGGCGTCGTATGAATAAGGACTTCGGTTGATGTTTGCATTCTGGATATCGATGGAGCCGAAGCTCAAGCGACCGGGGGCCAAGCTTTCATGAGCGCGTTTGATGGAGAGGACCACGCCGTCAACGATAGCCTGATAGCTCTGCTTATCGAACCCCTTGCTAGGAATCTGTGGAAGTAGATAGTTGTTCCAGGCCCCGGGTCCTGAATGAGAGTGCGTCCCAGTCAACGCAACATTGCCCTCGCCGTAGCGCGCATAATCACCTCCCAAACTCGCGAGCGCCTGGAGGACTCCATGTCGGACGGCAGTGTCGCCCGTCACCGCGTCGATGACGATGTAAATAAAGGTATCGTCTGGTTGATTTGGATTTGCGAAAATGAAGGAGCGGGAATAAATTCTCTGTCGCAGACCTGTGCCGATCTGATCCAGCATAGCATATCCGCTGAGGGCTACCTCCACCACGGGGCTATCACCGTAGAGTCAGCGGGATGTCCATCCATAACGAAGAAGCATAGCATAAAGCAAAACATGACTATCAGTACCCAGTGATGTCTGCTTTTCCAGCTCCCAACAGAAAAACGCTATCATCGGAGACCTTATCTGCCGTCCTGTGTTCCCATCGTGATGCCTTGCCAACAAAGCTGAAGGTGGGCGGTGGATTGTAGGTCTGCACGATAGACAGCAGCTGCAACAATACAAGAGCTGTCACAAGAGTCCCGGCCAAGGCCACTCCGAGTCTGGAGTTTGCCATTTTCGACGGACGAAACTGTGTGGACAGTCCAAGCTCAGGTTATGCGGGTTGTGACCTGTTATGTTGATGACATCAGAAAGTAGGTTTCCGCTTGTTGCTTTTTCCCCGCGGGAGTTGCAGTCTTCTTATCGATCGAATCACATTGTTATTCTCCGAATGGCCAGGCTGACAGTGTTTAAGCAAAAGGCCACATAGAAACAGGAAATGACCTCGTATAGGTACAGCAAGGCAGCGCATGACCAGCAGATCGACAGGAATGCAGCAGGAGGGTAGCATCGCTTGTGGCCGTCGTCACGCTGCCATCCTTCGCCGCTATACTTGATTGGGTACGTGGTCGTTCATTCCCCGCTTCCTCAAAATACCTTGAGATATGCAGAAGACGGCATTTATTGGTGGTGATGCGATGGTATCTTGATGAGGGTTTATCAGTGTCATCTATGGTTGATGGAAAATCATATGGGGCCCTGTGGAGGTTTGTCACGATGTTCGTCAGACGGAGACACTTCCATTTCAGGCTATCAGTACTTTCGTATGCATCCTTAGTTTCTAGGCTTCTAGGCTTGTTCTTTTAGTTCTCTATATTGCAAACTTTTTTAGGACATTTGCCAAGCTCCGAATGAGATCGCATGTGATGCTTTATCCAGGGCCGTTACCAATGAAGAAAGTGAGCAGTATGCGCTCTCAGTCGCTTCTGTATCTCCCTGGCAAACTACTGTCGACCTCGGCTATGCTACAGCAAGAGATCTCCTAGCAAGATGCTCTGCTTCTCAGGTATCCAAGGGTCCAAGCAGCCTTACCTTTTTAGGCAGTCCACCTTGCAACAGATGAGCCCGCATTATCTTCTCCAGTCAACCAACCGGGGTCGGTAGTGCAGCGGCAGAGCGCCTGCAGAAGCTGTCGATTCACACAACTTCTGCAGCGTCAGAAGGCTGCACTCTTGCACCCCGTCGAGTCCGCCTCTGCTCGTTCTCCTGTTAATAATTTCAACGAAACGAGCACGAGACGGGTCAGACAACAGTCCCTCTTCATGTCCACCCATCTAATACGGTGAACATGCAAAAGGGAGACTGGGCAGGTTGATGAGACTGCCTCCCCAAGCCGTTTTGCTCCTCGGAGTTCATTTCCCTGATTTTTCTTCTTGTGCATTGCATCTAGCTCTCTTTTTCTTTAGATACTTCGACATTGGTGCCGTCGCGGCCCTTAAACCAGGTCATAATGGTCACTTGTACTTATTGAGCCATCCGCGGCACGTTGCCTGAATGTTGTTAGCACTCGAAGCACTATAGTATTGGCCAGCAAGCTTTCCATAGACTAGCTAGTACGAAGCTGACCGTGTCAACAACGTAGTGATATAGCGGGGTATGATCGCGGACCGCGGCGAGACAACCAGCTCGATGACTTCAATATCGGTTCGTTGCGCTCAGACAACACCAACGCAGACAAACGAGGCGCATTGGCAGCTTCCATATCACCTCATGTCCAAGCTGACATTCGGCGTATCATCTGAGAATGAGCTGTGTTTTGTCATTGGTGTTTTTCAATGACCAAGAATGACAAGCCTCGTCTCCACATCCTATCTCAGATATTGATGGTAATGCATGAAATGTCCTGCTGACTTGGCTTAATATAACTTCCAGAAATATATAATCGACGCGATGTCATTCAATCTAACCTGCAGATACTACCATGCCCTGCAGAACGAAGATGGTTGTTTCAGCCACCGTGCATAGTTGACCTTGATTTCGACCTTGCATGGTGAGAGTCGATCGAGAATATGCCTCGATCTTGGACGGACTTCCGCCTGTCGTGACAAATACTGATTTGCAAGACAAGTAACATCGTCTCCGATATTCTCACCCCGTCAGAGGGCCAACTGAGGTCTAATCTTCACATACAAAGAGGGAAACGGGCCGTGGAAAAGGAATCCGCTGACTAAGCAAGTCCTGTCTCACCGCCCAAGCCCATAACGAAAATGATGCCTCCCGCGTTTCGTCGCAGCTACTTGAGAGCACTCCTCACAGAATAAAATCACCTGGCATTCTCCAACGCAATACTGAGACCTCAATCACTGTCGAATTTATTTGCCAACAATATGCCTGTCATTAACGAATCTCACGACTCCCTCCCTTGTAAGTCTCCTCAGCCTGCTCCACGACTTTCCGGTCATAGCTCCTGACCTTCTGACCAGACATCGACGCTGAGCCGTCTGCTCAAGCACGCGCCGCTGCACAGCAACTCATCGCAGCGGAATTATCCCCGGACCATGCCTCGACTCTTCACCCCGCCATTCCCGAGCTCCCCGAACCGCGATTCTCCCCCCTTATACAGCAGGAGATCGACCGCAAGGCCGCCGGGTTGCCCTTGACCGGGGGAATCGACCTATCCCGCTACGAAGCACCGGAGCCGCCTGCGCGCTCGACAGACGGAGAAGTTCCTGATCTGGATGCATGGCGCCGCATCCTGCAGAGAGCGTACACGGCCAGCTCCCATCTCTCCATGCGACACGAGAACCTGGCGCTGCTGGAGGAGTACGGCAAGAACGCGTGGCTCATTGGCAACTCCCAGCTGGAGGATATTCTCCGGGGTTTGGAGAAGGAGTTGGCCGAGACCAAAGAGGCGGCGGAGGCGGTGAACAAGCAGAGGAAGCTTTCCCAGGAGGCCAGCCAGGGCGAGATGGTGAGTCTGGAGGAGACTTGGAAGCGGGGCGTCAGTGCCATCCTCGACGTGGAACTGGCCTCGGAGGGTCTGCGGTTGCAAATTCTGGAGCAGAGACGTCGGCTTGCTCAGCAGCAGGCGCGGTAGTGATTGACTCGCGCATATGATTATGCTGCAAATGGATTTCTACTTGGGACACTCCTTATGACTGGATTGGAGGCCATGCAATAAGAAGTCTGGCGAGACATGGCGTCATCTAACGTGTCTCCTTATTATGACCTTCAGCGGCCTCTTCGCATCGGCTCACAAGGCGATCACCAAGCCCGCATAGTGGCCTGCAGAAAGCTCGACAGGCACCATCCAGTGCCGGCATCGAGCGGTGCAAATCGCCAACCACCTCGTTGCAACTAAGAATGACACGTTGATCGGCACCGCTTAAAGCATTTACGACAGGAGTGACGCAACTCCTTGAACGCTACCAATGTTGCAAACTCTGTGACAATCGAGCGAGTGTGGGAACCGTCTACATTAAGGCTTAATGGAAAGACAGCCTGAAGGACCGGTCATCCAGCGGCGGACACAAGACATTCTCATACGCTTTATCTTCCCTGGAATAGAGTCGAGGCTAGACAGGATCTTTGATGGCAATGACAATTCATGGTCTGTCGAGACAAGGTCATGATGTGCTATTCAGAGAATTGCAATCACTTTGGAGTAGCCAGCACGTAAGCAATGCAAAGCAGATTATACCACACCAAGTATCTTCCCGTGCGAATCCATTGACAGACCAGATACTACATGGTCACAACTTCTTCGAAGGAACCACCAGATTCACATCCACCCCCTCCTCAGAAACACTAACCACCCCCTTCCCACGATCCGCAACCGCAGCAACGGTCTCCGCCCCAGCACTCCGATTCCACTCCAGCACCTGCTTGCACATCCCGTCCAGAGTCGTAATGGGCGCAACGTAGCCCAGACCCCCTTCGGCTGGGGTTTTACGCGCACGCGAGTCGTCCGCAAAGGTATGCACGTCCGAGATGGCGAACAGACTGGGCTGAAGCTGCGCCAAATCACCCGTGATCCTTGGCAGGAGACGGGGTAAGTAAAGGTGCTGGAGGAGGGCGTACCATTCTAGCAGATACGAAAGAAGCAGAAAAGGGACGGGAGCGACGCGCGGGAAGCGGATGGGGGTCTTTACGAGGGTGGTCATGAGGAGGTAGAGGTCGCTGAAGGCGATGGCGGGGTTGGGGTCCGTGACGGTGAAGGCCTGGCCGCCGATGTTGGGGAGTTTGGTTGAGGATGCGGTGTGATCGAGGAGGCGCTGTTCGTAGAGGAGGTGCGCGATGGAGACGTTTTCGGCGTTGACGAAGCTTTGGATGACGGGGTAGGTCCAACTGTTTGATGGAGTTAGGCTTGCATGCAAGTCTTCCCTGAGGGGATGGAGGAAAGGTACCTGGGAGCTCCGCCCTTGAGCAGATACATTCCCGTGATGGTGGTGTCGCCGACGCCGTAGATGCCGTTGGCGGGTCGGATACAGCCCGTGCGGAAGTTGGATTCGAGGCTGTCGGCGGCGCGGATGATGCGCTCGGCCTCGGCTTTGGAAACGGCGTAGTTGCCGAAGAATTGGTCGTGCTCTTTGGGCGTCTCTGTCGCGTCACTGATGATCTGCACGACGCGCTTGGGCCACTTGGTCCAGGGCGCGATCCAGAACGATGGACGGCGGAGGAGCACGGATCCGGACGAGGTCGAGATGAAACAGCTTGCGCCGTGTTGCTTTGCCGCGGCCAGGACGTTCCGGGTTCCGTCGACGTTGACCCTGGTGCAGAATTGGAGAAAGGCCTTGTGTCGCTCTCCGGGTCTGATCACGGCGGCATTGTGGAAAACGGTCAATGGAAGGCTAGCGACTTGTTGCGGCCATGGCTGCGCGAATGCAGCCTGAACGGCCTCTGCATCGGTGATATTAATCTTGACGAACCCCACTCCGTGGTCGAGGATCTGCTGACAGGGTGACTGAAGATCCAGGACGCGAATCGCAGTCGGGTCTTCGCCGCGCGCAAGAAGATGGGTTACTGTCCAATTCCCAACCAGTCCTGAGATTATCAGCATTTGCCTTGGATCAAATGGTAGAGGTGACATACCTGATCCGCCCACAACGATGTATCGTCTATGCTGCTTTGGAGGAAGGCTCTTGCTGACATCTACCGGGGACTCAATCGCCTTTCGATAAGCTTCCTTGATTTCCTCAACGGTCCATCGGCGAGGAGATAATAGACGAGCTTCCTCCGGGACTTTGGTCATTGCTCGGTTGACATGGTAGAGGTAGAGAGCGACCAGGCCCGCAATAGAAGCGGCGAGAAGAATGGACGGCATTTGGCAGGTTGACAAGCTCGAGCGAACGGATTCGTCTGGTTCGGAATAGGGTGTACAGCAGTATCACCTCGATCGAAGCAGTTTGTCTGACGATTGATATGAAAGAAAGCCAACAGCAACTGCTCGATTGCCAGTAGTGAGCTTGTCGCTCGTGGAAGACTGTAGGGGAAGCAGACGAGAACTGATTGAAGTCGTAGTTCTCAAAATTCCATCATCCACATGCTGAGACCTTCAGAGCCCTAGTGAGCGAAGCACAGGTTGACAAATGTGTTCCTGGGGTTGGAATAATCTACTTTCGAGGCCACCGAAGCGAGCTGAGTCGAGACTTTTAGTCGCTTCGCTTAGACGAGCGACAAGCATCTGGTCCACATGATCCATATTTAGTAGTTGGAAGGATTCTGACTCCTTCATCTTGATAACTGTTAACAAAGACTGGCTTTAATGGTTTCAGAGGAGACTTAATATGCTTCAACCAATTTGAGCAGAAGGTTCACTGACAATTCTATTGTCAAGTGTCAATTGCATTTTGCAACAGATAGTGAGTGGGGACTGGACATTCCGCTCCACGTGCTTAAGTACCTAGTGTAGTACGACAGTACGCTGCCCCTGAGCAATTTTTCGACAGAAGTGACACAAGTAGAAGAAAGTCCGAGTCTAGTAATTCTTATGATCATTCGCATGCCTTGATGTGTCTATGAGTCTCTAAATTGAGTGCAAACTAGATAGCCCCCTGAGGTACCTACCAGATACCTATCTCCTCAGAGACAAGGAGTACAAAGTCCAGGTACCTTTTAGGTACCTGACCCTGGAAGAGCTCTGTTTCAAACAGGGACAATGTTGATTGGCTGAATCTTGTGCAATCTTGTGGGGAAACGGATCGCTTAGAGAGTTTCTGTTACTTTCAATGTTACACTGTATCATGGAAGTGTTGATTGTTGATGATACTGCTTCTCTCTGTACAAGTGCAACATTACTTGTCAGTGGTGCTGAACGGCTGATTATTTAGAATTAAAGTATCTGCAGCCACCAAAATATTTCAGCACCTTGTGAAGAAAAGAGACAGTTCTGTAGCAGCCTTGGGCTACAAGTACCAACTATAAGTGACTGACAATCATACACATGTACTCTGTACAGATGGATATCTCAAGGATCAGTCTAGTCGGATTTGCTCTGTAGAGCGGTCGATGACGATCTGCGATTAAGAATCATGCCCAACGGTACATATCCTGATGCCTTATTGCCTTCTCTACGCCAAGTCATAGTGGATGTCTCGAGTAATCGGCAAACCGGCATCGCGGCAAACCGGAACCTGGCATTTCTGAGTGGCCAGAGTGAACGGACCCCGTCAACTCTCCTGCCAATCGACGAATGCTCTCAGCGGAGAAAAGGCCGAGCGGAAAAGTCACATTTCTCCCCAGACTCTGTGTCTCCAACTCAATATGGAGTACTACTACGGAGTACTATCCTATGGACTGGGACAGTGGAGCGTATTCTAAAATCCGCATATCTGGGGCATTGATAACCTTCTTTCGACCTCAGTGGACTGTGTAATTGAAGTATTCAGCCTGGACTGTGGGGAGCCGGTAACTGCTATCACGGAATTCATTCCGAGCTCAGTTTTGCACCATCACAGATCCACCACCACTGTCACTTGGACGATGATCAATCACCTCATCTCCAGGGTCCATACATACAGCATGCGTCTTGGCTACCAGTCTCGTGGCCATTTCGACTCTTTTGTTATCACTTGGGTTTGACCATGCGGGGGCTCAAGTTGTTTCCGACATTACCAACCGAAACTATACCGTCCAAGCATTTTTGGCCTTGGTCTGTGTCTGTGTCCATCTAGCAAGTAGCAAGCATTTAGCCTAGTATTTAGATAGACCTTGAGATTGAACACGCCAGATGTTGATGTCTCTATTCTCTAGTCCCAGCTATCTAGTCATGGATCATCTAGTATATCACTAGATCTACACTCGTTCTAGAACAAGCCAGCTCGGTAGTCTACTGTTCGACATATCCATCTCTCGAGTCATTTCAGAGCCTAGTCCTCTCCTTATTCTAGTCTGCATGACGGTTTCTACCTGAGGCCCCACCGACCCATTTTCCCTACCACTTATCGTTTCAGTCGCTTTCACCAGGGAAATTATAAGGTCCATCATTCCTCTTTACTGCTCTCGCTCGAATTCTGCCTCTCTTTGCTGTCTGTTTTGGGTCGATTTGTGCATAATTGCTACATATTGCTCTATTCGCTCTGCATATGCCCTTCCAGCACCTTCTGCTCCATTCCAGCAAACGTTGAATCTTCGCGAATTATTCCCACGAAGATCATACTTCGATGATATCGGCCAAAGAATGAGTGCCTGAACTATATAACCGAAAGATTCCATATTGGCAACTGTGCTGCAAACCAACTCTCGCAGGCGTATGCTGTCTTGATCACTGGGCACGATCCAAGCGCAAGGCAGACTCAACAAACAGAAACAGCTCGTCCCGTCTCAGTGCAGGCAGATGAAATGTCGCAACCTAAGAAATGGCCCGAGCACAGGCAGAAAGAAGCCTTGCCGGCAGACGTAGAGTCTATCGGCGAGTCCACCACCTCCGACGATACAATCGACCAACTGGAAGCGCTGCGGACGCTGAATACACGAGCATCACGACTGTCAGAGCCGTCTCTGGCAAGAAAAGTGACTTCGATCGGTACCACTGGCACCACGGATCCCAACTTCGAGGTCGACTATGAGGGTGACGACGATCAAGCGAATCCGAAGAACTGGTCGTTTCGATACAAGGCCATGGCTGTGGCGTTCTTGTCCTTCAACACGTTGGTTGTGTGAGTGTGTCGGCTCGTCATTTTGGCTGAGAAGCAACTGACTCAACTATTCCAGCGTCCTCTACTCGACTTCCTATACCTCTGGCATAGCAGCTATCGCGTCCGAGTTCCACACGTCAGAGACTATCGTCACTCTGGGCTTGACCTTCTACCTGGTTGGTCTAGCCATCGGGTCGATGTTCATGGCTCCGATGAGCGAAATATACGGCCGCAAGCCGGTCTCCATCGGCTGTCTGTTTGTTTTCACCGTCCTGATTATCCCCTGTGCGCTCAGCAAGTCTGTCGAGGCACTCATCATCGTCCGCTTCATTGGCGCCTTCTTCGGTAGTGTCATGATCTCTAGCGCTCCCGGTATGGTTGCCGACCTGGTGCAAGACGACAAGCGAGCCCTGGCCATGTCCATCTGGAGTATTGGTCCTGTCAACGGCCCAGGTTCGTTATTGCCCGCCTGCTGGATGACAGTACCGTAGCGGCTGACTTGAACACTAGTGCTGGGCCCGATCATTGGCGGTTTCGTGACGCAGTATCTGGGCTGGCGGTGGATGGACTGGATTGCCCTCATACTGTCTGGAGTTGCGCTGGCCCTCTCGTGCATCATGAGAGAGACATATAGCCCTGTCATCTTGCAGAAGAAGGCGGCCACACTCCGTAAAGAAACGGGTGAGCCACGCTGGTGGAGTCGCTACGACCAGAAGATGAGTCTCGGCGAGATCTTGAAGCTGAACCTGAGCCGTCCGTTTGTGATGGCGGTCACTGAACCCATTTGGTGAGCGCGCCTCCTGCACACTAGGACCTGTTCCACGGCTGACATTGGGCAGTATCTTCTGGAACATTTACATCGCCATCGTGTACGGTATTCTTTACCTCTGTTTCACCGCCTATCCCATCGTCTTCCGTCAGATCCGCGGCTGGTCCCTGGGGCTCTCCGGACTTGCCTTTTCCGGAATCGGCATTGGCTGCCTCATCACCATCGCCTGCGAACCGCTGATCCGCCGGCTGATCAACAGCCACAAAATCGACCCGGAAACGGGCAAGGTGGCCCCGGAAGCCATGGTGTCCATCGTCTGCATCTCGGCCGTCCTCATCCCCGCCGGCGAGCTCTGGTTCGCCTGGACCTGCGCCCCCGCGTCCATCCACTGGGTCGTCCCTATCCTTGCAGGCGTTCTCTTCGGCGCCGGCAACACGGGCGTCTTCATCTATGCGTCCAACTACCTCACGCAGAGTTACGGGGTGTATGCCGCGTCGGCCATGGCGGGTAACTCTGTCATTCGGAGTATTCTGGGAGGTGTGTTGCCCTTGGTGGGCTCGTATATGTACGCGGGGATCGGTCCCAACTGGTCGGGGACGCTGCTGGGATTGCTCGAAGTGGCCATCATCCCGATTCCGTTTGTCTTCTACAAATACGGGTATAAGATCCGCCGGAAGAGCGCGCTGATTATGCGCATGCAGATGGATCAGATGCGGTTGGAGGGGAAGCGGAAACGGCTGGTGCAGCGCACAGAAGGCAGCGCGGCAACTGAGCAGGTGAAGATGGAGGTTTAGTCTTCTCAAAAAGTGTCTAGAAAAGTGATTCACCCATGCATAGAGGCGTCATATGTCATTCAGCATAGCAGATAGCCTAAATATGACTTATGTTTAATGACACCAACCACAACGAATCAAGAACCAGAAAGACTCACAGAGGGTTGCCTTCAATCCGGCCTCGGAATCCGCCTTACGACCTCCAACGCTTCCCTCAGAACCCTTTCATACTCGCCCAGCTCAATCACACCTGCTGAGAAAACAATCACAGCCTCCACATACACCGGACTCGACATCCTCAGCTTGCGGAGGGCATCATGATCACCGCCGTCCGAGCCCCAGCTCCTCACATAACCCACGACATTGACCCAAGCCCCGACACGCAGTTCCTCCGCCGTCACAGATTCCAGAACCGCGTTGACATCGACGGCCACAGAGGCGGGTTCTGTTCCTGCGTTGGTGGAAAATCTACGGCGGGGATAGTCGTGTTCTAGGATTAGATGACCTGTAGGAATATTGTAGGTTCTCACGCTAAGGCGTATCAGCTATTTTACGTGTGTAGTTGACATGTTATAGGCCTAGAGGATACTATTAAGATGAAAGAAATGTATAGTGAGACGCACCAGCCAAGAAAGCGAACTTTGAAGCCTGTCGGGAGAGAAGGGAGGTCGGAGAGAAAGGCTCGCGTGGAAGGGGGCGGGCCGTTCATCCCTCGGTGATCTTACAGCCAGGTCATTCTTCTTATGATATGAGAGGAAGAATTTGACACAAGAATCAATTCTAAATGATACTCAACGATGTTAATGAAGGGGAACTGTAACGATACCACGTGACGGCTCACCTACGATAGGCTTAGCGCGCATGTCATAGGATCGATCTTCCGCCGTGACGAGGGGAATCATCTCGCCCTCTGCTCTCTGCCTAGATAGCAATTACGCATGCTTGTTACCGTCTTGGTTGCAACCAGGCAACGGCCATTTTAGTTCATTTCTATTTCCCATTACTTGATATCCCTATCGTGGAGTCGATCTACGTCTCAGACACCCACCCCTTCAGTCAATCCAGTAAACCCCTCCTCTATCTGGCTGTTGTCTGCCTCCACCGCCTTCGACCGCTTTCCAGACATATCAAGGCCAACGATAAGCCTCAACTAAGGTCTATCTCGCTCAAGCTCTACCACACCGAATTATAAAAGAGAACAATACTTCTTACAGCCATAATGTGGTCCTGGTTCGGCGGTGCCGCCGCTCAGAAGCGCAAGGATGCGCCCAAGAACGCGATCCTCCTCCTGCGAGAGCAGCTGGACATGCTGCAGAAGAGAGAAAAGCACTTGGAGCATCTGATGGAGGAACAAGAGGCAGTCGCTCGCAAGAACGTCTCGACAAATAAAAATGGTGCGCCTTGCCTTGGTTTTGTTCTTGTCAAGGAATACAAGATTGACTTCCTGCCACAGCTGCCAAAGCCGCTCTGCGAAGGAAAAAGGTCCACGAGAAGAACCTCGAACAGACAACTGCGCAGATCGCCCAGCTCGAACAGCAGATCTACTCGATTGAAGCGGCGAATATCAACCAGGAGACCCTGAACGCAATGAAGGCGGCCGGCGCTGCCATGACACAGATCCATGGCTCGATGACGATCGACAAGGTCGATGAGACGATGTATGTAATTTTTTTTTTTTTTTTGCGATAGACATCGCGCAGGCAGATACTGACAGGATAGGGACCAACTTCGGGAACAACACCAACTCAGCGAGGAAATCGCACAGGCTATCACGAACAACCCTCTGGGCGAACAGCCCGACGAGACCGAACTGGAGGCGGAGCTCGAGGGTCTCGAACAGGAGGTCATGGACGAGCGCATGCTCAAGACCGGGTCGGTGCCCGTCGCCGATCTCAACCGGTTACCTGCCGCCGGCAACAGAGAGCGTAAGCACCCAGCAGTCAGTTTTTCACAGACCACAACTAACCATGGAATGCTATCAGTCGAGGTCAAAACAAAGCAGGCGGAAGAGGAAGACGAAGAGGCAGAACTGGAGAAGCTGCGCGCCGAGATGGCCATGGGCTGAACCTGAGCACTCCATCCGTCTTGTCTCCCCACCATCTTTCCCTCCTCACGTCCTCTTAGCAGTCATGCATATACCTGAACGGATTGGAGTTTGCCCCGCTTCCGTTGCTTTTTCTTTCGAGTTATCTAGTCGGCGTAATCCGGTTTGCTTTGAGCTACGCGACTTTTCTACCTACCTGTCATATTAACGTCCCCCACCCGATGGCTGAACGAAGTCTCATGTCCTTTTGATTAGCATCTCATTTGTCTACCCGATGGGGATTGAATCTGTTCTAGTACACCGTTAGGTAATGGTCTCGCGCATAGATACAATACACCCTGCAACTGCATTTCAAGGAAATGATCTCGATCTACGAGGCCACTATCCAATATCAGAAGGAATAGAATTTCTGTCTGACGAGTGATGGATCACACCCGGACCCTACCGCTATTCAAGTAATAAAGATAGATTAGACATTTAGCACGCGTAAAATGGAAAATGAGAAATGAAAAAGAAAAAGCACCTTTTGTTCTCCTTTCCGTTTGAAGAAATACAAACCCTGCCCATGATGCTGGCTTAGATACGATTGCGACGTGATAACATAGACAAATGAGGACCGCGATGAAAATGGAAAGTGCCGCGGCGAAAGTACAGCAAGAAGGAAACCGAAGGAAGACTACGGAAACCAAGCATAGCTCTTCAGCGGCGTCGTGCGTTGCCCGTCTATCGCTTCGCTGCGCCATTTCGACTTCCATTCCCACTCGCGGGCGGCGGCCTCGACGAGCGCCTCCTTGCACTCTGGTGGCAGCTCCGCGAGGATCTCTGGGCCCACGAATTCCGGGTGCAGCGAGTTGGCGGTGCTGATGAGGCCGTTGCTGCCGAGATCGTGCACGTCGCCGTCCGGACCGGGAATGCCCATGTTGGAGTACGGGGGCGTCTCGAACACGGTGTCGTGGATTGCGAACCGGCGCGAGAGCGCGGGGGGGATCGTGGAGAAGATAGTTTGGGGCTCGGTGTCTGTGGGCTCTTCGGTCGTGTGGTCGGCGGGTGGTTCGGCCTCGCCCTCGTCCGTTCCGTTTGTCAGGCTCAGCGTGGATAGTCCCTTGGCGAGTCTGGCGGTGACCCGCGGGTCCGGGGGAGGAACACGCTCCCAGCGGGCGTGCGATGGCTGCATGATCTTGGGGTAGTGGATAGCATTGGTGTGGATGTCGTAGACTCCTTCCAGATTCGCGCGGCGCGCGTTCAGGATAAGCGAGTTGAAGGAACTAGTGAAAGCGTTAGTCTTTCGTCTAACAGAGAGAGAAGACGGGTTGTGAGGACATAGCATACCTGGCCTCCCGAGCATGCTCAAGCATCCAGTTATCGCCCGTCACAGTCACCTTGCGCTTTTTCGAGTCGATAGCCTTGCCGGTGGGTAGCGGCAGAGACGGGGCGTTGGTGTGGTAGACGCTGCTGGCTCCGTGCCACGCGACGTACTGGTTCTTGTTGTACGGCTCGCCTGGGGGAGGTAGCTTGTCTTCCGGAACTGCAAGCTCGCCCTCGACATCTCCACGCTCTCTCGCCGCCTGGACGTTGTAGTCGTCGATGATCTTCCGCCCACCGACAATGATCTTGGCACCGAATTCGCGAAACACCGACCGAGCCGTCACGACACCGATGGCACGCCCTTTGTAGGAGTGAGGGATAATCTCTCGCTCGATGAGATCTCGTTTGGCCTCATCGTCGATGATGATCTTGTACAGGAGCTTGTGTTTCTGGAAGAACAGATACGAATCCCTGAAGCCAATGCAGCGTGCCGGTTCCGTCGACAACATGTAAAGCCGATCTCCGCGGTTGAGAATGGTAAACGTGCGAACCCGGTATTCTCGGCCGTCCTTGAGCACACCGTTCTTGTCGACCTTGGTCTCGCCCTCTGGGTCGGGCGGAAGCGCCACCTCGTCGTCGATGACATCCATCATGTTCCCTTCCTTGTCGATCGGCACCTGCGTGACATGCGATGGGCCCCGGTTGCGCGCCCATCTTCCACCACTCGCCGCAGGGCGACCTCGTCGTCGTTTCGCCGGTGTGCCCGAATGCGCTGGCGGCGGCGCACTGCCGTCTGCCAAATCCCAGTCGGGAGGACGATTCTTGGGCGGACGCCCAGGACGACGTTTTCGGGGAATCGCGGGACGGCCGAGGTTTTGCGTGGGTGTGTCTGCTTGCGACACGGGATTTGATTCCTGAGCGGTGGATTCTGGGGCGGGTGTGGCTGGTTCTGGTGCTTTCTCTTCCTCCTGGGGTTGTTCTGGTTGAGGTTCGACGTCGGACTCTTTTTCTGAGGGCTCACCGGGGTCCTCAGCCGGCGAAGATTCGCATGATGGGGGCGCGTCTGCCATTTCTTCGTCCGATGCGTCGGGGAGCGGAGGCGGTACATTTTCTACAAAAGGACTGGTTAGCACCTGGATTCGCGCGGTAATTGTTTTTGATCAGAAGAGCAAGGGGATGAAGACAATAAAGGATAGGCAAGCATACTCATTGATTTAGCAGCAGCCTGCGCAGCTGCTCTTAACTTCCTCGCCATTGTAGATCAAGTGATGACGTCCAATGCAGTGAACCTTGAGATGGTCCGATGCTGGCAACGGATCTATCCCCAGGGACAGCCTCACTAGGATCCGTTGCGACTTGCAAGCTGCACGGAGTTTCTTTCTTCCGAACAGCGCGCCGCGCCCTGTAAGCCTCAGGCAGATATTGCCATTGCCACGTGCTATCCAGTAACGTGAAGCCCTAAGCCCTAGCCTTCTTGGCATTACCCTGTACGGAGTAGTACATCGAGACTATTAATAATACCGCTTGGGATCGTCCTGCTTGATGATGTCATTCACGGACATAACCGTTCGTCCTGTAATGCCTAAGGCTGTCCGCCCTGTCGAATCTATAACCGGATCTCGTCGATCACTCTCTTACCTTATGTTAACAGCTTACCAGGAGCACCCTGAGGCATTGTACTGTAGCAAGGTTGCCGTACTTTTGCTTAAACAGAGATGATATCCTAGAAATATCTTTGCATCCACCATCTTCACCACTGAAAATAACTGAGAGAGGTAATCTCCTCCTCAGTACCGACTAACCAACTATCAGTTACTGGCCAATGATTCGTGGGTATTATCGGAGCTCTGCATGCCGCAGATCCCTTACACGACAGAACTGCAGCTTGCAGATGACCTGCCTCTTGACCGAGTACAAGTAGCTTGCTCCTCATGCACGATCCTCCTTGCCGAGGAGGGAGCTTCCTTTGGCGATTCTACTCAACGAGGCAATTATTGGCAGGTAACATTCCGTGAGGCGTCTGGCCTAAGCGATTTTCAGGATGTCTTTTCCTGCTCGTTGTGGTAGGTGGCTGCCTCCATGCGTAGACGGGAATGAGGGATATATGCCACGGATTATAGGGAGGGGGAGCTCGATCGGAAACTATCGCCATCTACCAGTCCTTGGGTGTCAAGGTGCATACAGCCCGGGAATATTTGGATAATACAAAAGCACTGATCAATAGCAAGCTCAAACTTGAGCACAATATGAGCGGCTGATCTCTCATCAAACCAGATATCTCAATGGCACATGAAGCCGCCAGCTGCTCCGGCATGGTGTAACATCTTGGAAGTGTAGCTTTATACCTGCTGAAGACTGAACACCTGCCCTGAACTGGTGATGGGCTGATGTAAGGGAACCATTGGCTTGGGTGGCCCAAAGTGAAATATCAAGTTTTATTGTTTACCAGCCTAGTTGAACGTATGTTTTCCAACATATGCGAGGGTGCAGATACTTTGCTAGTTGCCATGAGAGTGATACTTTGCTGTTGAGTAACCCCCCTCCGCAGGGCTGCGTATGGTCTCAGAAGGCGGATATCCCGTGCTCAGTCCTGTCGGATGGTGAGAACAGGTTGGTTGTGTAACCGTCAGCCTTGCTAAGCTGAGATCAGCCGAATATTACTGAGCAATTAATACCAATGCGAGAGCTCTCCAATAGTTGAGAAGATAGCAGAGTGACTTGTTATCAAACCCCGCTATGATGGATCTACAGATGTCCACCGAAGATATGAACGGATGAACAATGCGAGTCCGTCGAGTAACAAGTCTGCCCTCTGCAGGCTAGAATTGACCTTTATCGCAGTAACATCGACCGCCACTCCTCGGATATACCCCACATTGACTTGGTAAAGGAGGGGTTCGCCAGTAGCGGAGGTGCAGTGCGTGAGAAAGAGGAGAAAGAGGTAGGATCTGACGAATTGATAAGGCACAATAATCTCGACTGGAATTTGGGAGATTACTTTTCCGAAGGGCAATGTCAGCTATCTGTACGGCTCAAAGGAAGGCTTCAAGGCACCCCTCCATCGGTGACTTGAAATACTGGAAACTATGCATACAGTCAGTTCGGCGATGTCCGCGAAACTTGAATCTACTATTATTGACATGTCCCGAGCCGTCAGGCTGTCACCGACATCTTTATTCATGCCATAATCAAAAGGGTCAGGCTCCTGTGGCTGCTGACCCCTAGGGATGAACCATATTTGATCGTATCATAGTATGGATCAGGTTAAGCCCAAGACTCTCCCGTCCTGTGGTTCGGTCAAATAAAATGGCAGTCATTCGCTCATAGCATCTCCACCAGGTGAGGCCTCATTTTCCAGTACCTAAGAATGATCTTCTCCTGATCTACCGAAGGCGCCAACAAGCTGGCCGAGTGAGTATTCCAAGTATCTGAATACCGACTACATAGTACATACTGACCCCTGACACGGGTAGAAGACCATCGTCAGATATCCATAATGATTTCCCTACTAGACAGATGGATTATGGATGTATTTCCATATGCTTATGATCTTCTGGGTGTAATGTTACCCACTTCACCAATGGCAATACACAATGTTTTTGTAACATATAGGTAATGCTTCTATTATTCTTGCCATCTCAACGATGACTACATAGCCCGCAAGTATCTACAAGTATCTATCCCCCCTTACGGGTACCATCCAGCATCCATGCTTTCAAGTGTTTTTAATCTGCATCTGAAATCAAGATCCCTCGTGCAGCTTGTCCCATAAACGGAGTAATTCCCCTTTCAGCCGCTGCAGGTGACTGATCGAATTGGATGGCGACTTCAGCGTTTTTATGCTCCCACGCCACCCGTCAAACCGTGATACTATATTGAAGAAGAGTAATTACTCATAATCATCCTCAGCCTCCGCCATCCTTTTCTTACTACCAGGCTGTTTCTTAATCTCAAACAAGTCTCAGGTCTTGGGTAGTGGCCCATCTGGTGCTCTGAGTAATAATGTTCCTCGATATGATTCGAACACAGTGAAATAACTCAACCCACCAGGTCCCATACTTCTTGACCCCATTCCCAATCAATCAGAAGCCTTTCCGATCTTTTCCTCCTAAGAAGAAACCTAACTCGCAAGACATGTCTCCTTTGACTCCTTGAATTAATCTTTTTTTCTTACTTGTCTTCATCTTCGTCTTCCTCCTCATCCTTGATCTTATTCTTCACCCACTTTCCATGAACCCATCTCACCAAGTTTAAAGGAAAAAAATTCAATAAACTTCATGCACCGACTGTAACCTGCTTTGGTGCTCTCCGCTACCCGATCGGATCCATCCTCCTTCCCGCAAACTTCCTTAGCTCGTCATTGCCCAGCGACGTCGTCACAGCCTTTTTTGTCGACTCCGCTACACACAACCTCCTCCATCTAACTATCTCAGCCACGAACTTCTTCGCCTCCAACCCCACCATCTCGGTTGAGTCGATTCGAGTCGTATCAATTCTTCCATCCTTTCCCCTCCCTTTTCGACAAAAGACCTCTGGACTCGAATGGAATCTCGATGATGGCCACTGCTCAGAGCGGAACAGATTTGCCTGCAGATGTGGATTTGGTAAAGCGGCCGGTATCGCGGAAGTGAGTAATATCTGCTTTATTTATCTTACTGCTCTTTCGTCTCCCCGTATTTCGATTCAACCTGGGGGGAAAAGAATTAGCTGCTTTTAAATCTGGGATTTGAACAATCAATATAACCCCCAAGGGAAAAATGGGAAAGATGGCCCACAAAGTGATTCAGCACATTGTTTTGTCGCACCCCATTCTGTCGGCCTCAGGCTGCCTTATCCTCGGGACTTGTCGCAAGATTGATGAACCGCAACAGAGCTGCCTGCCCGAATGTTGCTAGTTGCTATCGTCACATGCCCTTTTAGTCCTGAAAATTCGAAGTTCTTTTGACAGCTTCTGGTGCGCGGCTTCTAACTTTCTATAGCAACCATTTGCAGGACGACGATAACCAAGATACAATTGGTTCCAATCGGTCGACACCTTCTGGCATTGCGACTCCCAAGCCAGATCTCTCAGACAAACGCCAACCATCCATCATGCACAGTTATTTCCAGGTTGGTCTTTCTCCTAGTGATGACAACCGCCCTTCCAATTCATGGCTTCCTTCTTCTGAGACTCTTGCTTCCACCAACGGTATCCAGCCGGGTGCACATGCCACAGATACACGGGATGGTCAAGGCTCTGGACATAATTCATCTTCTGCGGGATCGTTTGTCATGATGGAGCGCGACGAGGCTTCGGACATGAATGCCTCTTCGGATTGCCCTGACAAGAAATTTGATACGCAAGACATCTCACCGGGGTCTCTGCCTCCTACGAATTTGCCCACTCCCCCTTATTCCTCCGCCTGTTCCCTTTTGCAGAAAGAGTCGGAGGAACCCGAGTTGGCATCTTCGGCCCCCGAGAAGGGCATGGGTTCTATTTTCACTGCTTTGAAAAGCTATCTCGCTCCGTGCACAGCCACCAATCCACCTGAATCTCAAGCACGCCGTCATACCTCCCATCCAGTCTCTAGCATCTCCGACGACCCCGTCCTTGCCTCTCACTTCTCCAACCCTTCACTACCTGCTTCTGCAGATTCCTTTAGTCCGCCGGAAGCTCCCCTACTTGATCATGAGAAACCACATGTCTCCACGTCATCTGAGAACCTCGCGAAGCTAACTGGAAATGTGTCTGATCTTTCTCATCCAAAGAACACACCTCCTCTCACCCCTCGCGCCATGTCCAACGAAGGGTCCGAAACTGCTAAGAATCCGCCTGTTACATCATCATCATCAGAGGCGCACCCTTCCTCGGAGCAGCCACAGTCCGACGAGATGGCCACGTCCGCCGACGAAATTGCGGGCAAACTCAACGATGCGTTTCCTTCCCCATCAGAGACTCCGAAGGCAGAGCAACAATCTGGCCCTTCTGTCGGGTCCCTTAAGGGGAAACTCTACGTCAAGATTACTGAAGCCCGCGGTCTCAGGCCAGGCTTTGATCCGTATGTGGTATGCGTGTTCGAATGGAACGAGGTCATCTCCAAGAGTGCCCAGGATGAGGAAGAAGCGTCCATCGAGCGCCGAGAGAAGGAAAAGGAGAAGTCCGAGCGCGAGGCGGGGCGGCCGATGGCGATTCCGATGAAGAGCCGCCAGAGCAGCAACAACAGTGCAATGGAGGGTCACGATTTCAGGGGAAAATCGCCCGTCACGGATCCGCATTGGAACCACGAGGCCACTTTGTATGTTTTCCTCGCCCCGTCGCTCGTATTACTGGCTAACCAGAACAGTGACGTTCTTGGAGAAGAGTCGGAGATCGATGTTTCAGTTTATGATCGCAACAACCAGGAAGCGTTCCTTGGGCACGTACGGCTGTCCCTGAACCTCAAAGAGGACCACAGTCGGTTGGAGGGCTGGTTCCCATTGTCGGCGCGCGGAGCTGGCGATTCTCAGATCTCCGGCGAGATTCACCTGGAGATGCTCTTCGAGAAGACAGAGAAGAAGCAGGTGGGACCAAATGACTTTCAGATTCTGAAGCTCATCGGCAAGGGGACGTTTGGACAGGTGTATCAAGTCATGAAGAAAGATACGCACCGGATCTACGCCATGAAGGTTCTGTCGAAGAAGGTGATCATCCAGAAGAAAGAGGTGGCTCATACGCTAGGCGAACGCAATATCCTGGTTCGGACTGCCATGGCGGCTTCTCCCTTCATTGTCGGCCTCAAATTCTCCTTCCAAACACCCACCGATCTGTATCTCGTGACAGACTACATGTCGGGCGGCGAACTGTTCTGGCACCTGCAAAAGGAAGGGCGCTTCCAGGAGGCGCGGGCCAAGTTTTACATCGCCGAGTTGATTCTAGCTCTCCAACACCTGCACGACCACGATATTGTTTATCGTGACCTAAAGCCCGAAAACATCCTGCTCGACGCTAATGGACATATCGCACTGTGCGACTTTGGTCTGTCCAAGGCCAATCTGACGCAGAACGATACCACAAACACATTCTGCGGAACCACTGAATATCTTGCTCCCGAGGTCTTGCTTGATGAGCAAGGGTACACGAAGATGGTCGACTTTTGGTCGCTTGGCGTTCTGGTCTTCGAGATGTGCTGTGGGTGGAGCCCATTCTACGCGGAGGATACCCAGCAAATGTACAAGAACATCGCCTTTGGCAAGGTCCGCTTCCCTCGGGACGCACTCAGCACGGAGGGTAGGAATTTCGTCAAGGGCTTGCTGAACCGAAACCCCAAGCACCGCCTGGGCGCCAAGGGAGACGCGAAGGAGCTGATGGCTCACCCATTCTTCCATGACATCGACTGGGAGGCGCTTGCCCGCAAGGATGTCATCCCGCCTTTCAAGCCCAAGCTCAAGTCTGACACCGACACGTCCAACTTTGATCCCGAGTTCACCAACGCTCTTGACAACAGTGCCTCGCTGAACGATCGCGCCGCTGCGTTGGCTAATGGATTCATGCCTGCCTCCACGCCACTATCGCCAGGAATGCAGGCCAACTTCAAAGGATTTACCTTTGTCAATGAGAACTCGATCGATCACCACATGAAGCACGACCCGAGCGACCACATGGACGAGGATCCGGAGACGTGGCAGCGGGCACACCACCGTGGCACCTCCACCGACCAGCGCATGAGTGGTATCCACAAGAACAACGACGGCGGCGAGCCGGGCATCTTCAACGTTGATGATAATTTTGATATGTGATAACGTCCTCAAGATGCATGACACTGGAGTTTATCTTTTTTCTTTCCCTTTTCCCGACTTTTGCATATACTACCTTGTTTCCGTTTTGTACATGCCATCAATCCGTGGGGTGTTTCGAGACCTGGTGCTCCCTTCAGGTGACTATTACAAGTGATATGATCAAACTTTGGCTCCATCTACGATGACCTTGTGGACGAGACCTTGTGGGCGAGAATAATGATCTTTCGCCGTCGACCGGCTTTCATAAGCTTGATGGCCCAAGTGGCTTTGCTTTCTCCATTTTTCCTTTATCTATCAACTTTACAGACCATCCGGATAGATGGGTTAGATATCCATTTGAGCTAGGCTACCTACATTCTGCAAATGCTTTTTTTTTTCCCCTTGGAGGTCGATTGGCTACTGCTTTGATCTTTTCCGACAGAAACAGCGAGGTAAAATTCCACACATCCGTTTGGCTCGGTTGCTTCCTTTCTGAGGTCGCTCTGGAAGTGTTGCTGTCATGCGTTTGAGATTGCTCGGTTCAGATAGCCAGGTAACTAAATGAATGTGACCCAGCAATCGCTGGTATCGAATGATTAGTTCTTGTTTAGTACGGCTCGCGTGAGATAGAATGCAAGCAATTTGACCTGCTACCAAACAATAAAGCCAAGACAGTACCTGTCCTGATCGACTTCGAAGACTCCACTCAATAAGGCTGTTGGGAAAGTAGCAACACGGGATTGGATTGCTGCGTGTACGCTGGGCAGGAGATCCCCGTAGTTCACTGCGGTCAATTGAGCCGTCATCGTCGGCCAGTATAGACTTGACAGTGTTTTGGTGTGTACTTTACCAATATCCCATGGCGATGACTTTTGGGGGTGGTCAATGATGTTTTCCTTGTCCACCCCTGCCTTTCAGCTGTTTTGTGTCGTCGGACGTTAAGGCTCATCACTAGATTGCATTTCCCTTCGGCAAATTTGAGTAAACACAGAAGTCTGAAATCCAAACGGGCAGGCATTCTGAAGTCACGAGAAGGTATGCGTCTTCGCTGCTTAATCCTCGAGGCATCTGGGAAAGGGTGCCAAGTTTTCACAATCGGCGTGGGTTGCGTAAGTAGCAAGTTTAGGTGATATGATGTCTGCCTATAATAAATAGCAGATGATGTGATGAATGAATACGGCGATATTCTCTCATATGCTGCCTGTTTCTAGCTCGATAGCGGGCGTACGCGTCTTCTGAACTCGCGATACTTGGCACGTTTCCGCCTCATGGCAAGTTTCCTTCGCGTCCGGAGCAATTCTATTCCATGCTCCCTGTCTTCAAGCGTCTTCGTACTAGTTGCCTGGATGATTCCATCGAGAGCAGCATCACTAATAGTCCAGTGGTCACGAATTAAATGGAAATTAGCCAGTATAGCTTGGAATCGCTCAACCTCAGGCTTATTATCTCTGTCTGATATCAAGGTAAGCCTTGCCATCCTGAACAAGACCAGCCTTATGGACTGCAGCAAGGAAGTCATCCCAACCCTCAGGTGGTCTGTCTAGAATGACACTGTTGGCACCTTGCAGAGATATACCAGACAGTCCAATGCGGCATGTAATGAGGACCTGGCATCTGCCCTCATTGAATTCTTGTATTATTGCTAACCGCTCGTTCATGTCTTTCCTGTTGTGAGTCACCTGGGCGGATAGTCCAGTGCCTTGGAGCAAGCTGGCAAGTGACTCGCCTTGCTTGATGCGAGCAACAAAGATAATGACCTTCTCATCCTGGCAGCATTCTGACACAATCCGTGAGACGCGTATGCGAACAGGCACCGTGCCAATCAAAGATAGAGGTTGCGAATCCAAATGGGCAGCCATTCCGGAGTTCATATGCCACTTTTGACATATATCCACCAAGTAAGCTGCAGTAGATTGCTTCCGCTAGGAAACATACTCTCCGGCTATGGTTGGCATCTTTGCTGCTGAGGCCTTGTGGCATCTGGAACAGGGTACCAAACTTCACGATCGGTTTGGGTTGTCGCAGTAGCAAGTTTCGGTGATATGATGTCTCCCTATGGATAATTAGCACATGATGTGATGATTGAATGGGTGTTCACATACCCTGGACGAACAGGGCTCTCGTGCGTTGCACGACATGAACCTAAGTCTCCGAATTGGGACGTTGCTGACCGGGTGCCCCTGGAGCGAACCTCTCCGTAAGAGCCCATAGAGGCTGACGCTCCCGTTTCTTGTTCTTCGCAGGGACAATGTGCTCTGGCTTAAGGTTAAGCAAAGCTTTCTTCGCTCGGTGACCTCTCATTTGGCCCTTCCTAAAGCTCCTTGCTGCATTGACCTCTTTTAGCAGCACAGCTTCTCTCCTGAAAAGCAGCGAGCCGTTCTTCTGACATTGCTGCCTTCCATCTGTTATCCTACCACATGTCAGTGCGATGATTTCACAAGTATCCATGATGGATGACGAAATCTCACCTTCGGCCTCGAAAGTCTCAGAGCGATGCCTCTGCATCAGCCAAGCAACGATCTGTGCCGCCTCTTGGAACTGCGCCTGGCATAGCCTCCTTACGAGTTATAGCCTTCCACTCAAAGAAGGAGACTATTCCGTGTGACCCCAAGTAAGATACAGTAGAATATCCATTAAAGCACATGTATAGGCCGTTTGGCTTAAGGATTGACCTTAACAGATGTAAATTCGGCGATGGGTAGGGTAGAGGTAAAGATTCGGAGAGAGGGGAGACGGAGTAAAGCTATGAATGCTACCTTCGCTGTGCTTGAGTGATATATTCACTAAGCTTGAGGTACTGGCTGTGAATGTAGTCAGTAGATTAAATCCAATAATAGAAGCTGGCAGTGAATGTAAGCTTTAAGAAAGGGACTGTGTGTTTGGATGACGACGGTCGTTAACCTTCATGAAAGACGGTGATTTAATGAAGCAGATGTTAAGACTGTATGACTGCCACTATTTGTTTATCTTATCTTTCTTGCCGATATCAACCAGCGTCCAGCCAAGTATATTCTTGTTGTCGAAACGCTATTGAGTCTAAGCAGCCCTAATCCCTCCAGTGCTCTGTCTTTCGAAGCTCCCAACTGACTCGATGGTCAAGGCAGGCCAGCAGGCCGGTTGGTAAGGCCTTTAGTAGATTGATCAATTCCTACTGTATGGAACCAAACATATCTTGGCGTTATGTTTGTCGATATGGAAAATTACTGACTCTAGTGAGCGAAAAATAGCTTGTTCAGAAGACAACTTTCAAATATCCTTTGATATCTCTGTTGTTACCTGGAGCTTGATTGCGTAAGACCCCTTGTTTTACTGCTAGAATAGCTACGCATCTTGTAGAGTCAGTGAAATCACAAACTGCAGTATGATGATGGCTTGGAGTTTGAGAGGGCTGCATATTCAGTGATCCTGTCTGAGATATGCGGATATTGACTGTCAAAAGCCTCTATGCAGCGGCACTCAAACCTTCGAGAATTCAACGACGCCGGCTACCAGGTCCTGTGACGTCAAAAGCCGCTATGGGCCTCTTTTGGAAATTCGCGGTCTTAAGGTCATGTCATGTATCAACAGTGTAGATAGCTTTGCCATAGTTCAACCCACTCTCTCCCATGCTTTATAGCGCAGACATACTTTGATCTCCTTTGAGATCTGTTTCATGAACTTCCGCGTAATTATCGTAGAGCGGATGGTCGTCTGTATCGACCCTGAGCATAGAGCTGACCTTCGTGATTTATTGCTCTATCTGAGCTGGTAACAGTCATGTGCGAGAAGTCCAGGGTTTCACAGATGAAGGACTACTGGCCTGTTAAACGACTGTATGCAATCTATGCACTCCCAATGATGCAAGGTGACATGACCAAGTAGACATACATTGTTCTCTTCATTGTCTGTCATAGCATGGCATGAAGCGTCCGCCGTAGTTTCTCTGGAGAGTCGTAGTTCGCTGATTGTATATCAACTTTGAAGGACTAGATAGAGTCAACAATTCAACTACAGGGCAAGGATAATACAGAACAAGACAAGCGTTCTCTATGCATTGGTCATTGATGGATTGATGGAATGATGGTTGAGGTAGTTACATCAACATAACTTAGAATGAGATGAAGGTTGTCTTGCAGAATCTGGTGCTGAGATGAAAGAATCCTGCGTACCGGGCAGCATTGGATGCCTGAGGATGATGACAATTTACAGTGTTCCAAATTACAGAGGGTGACAAGGCCAGTACCCCATCGACATAGGTAGTCGACGGCATGTCAGGATAGCTACACTACGGCTCCAAAAGATTTTGAGACATGAAAATGAATTCACTCTAATTCCATTTTAATCGTAAAAAAGGTCATTTCATGACATCTCATAGAAGATTGTTCAAGCAAAAGTTTTCACTCTCCAGCCCTCTATTTCTTGGTGGCCTTCTGGGCGGCCTTGGTGACCTTACCGGCACCACCGGCGGACTTCTCGACGGACTTGACGACACCAACCTATAAACTTGTCAGCTTCAAATCTTTAATTGGGGACTAGAATTTTTGTACGCACCGCAACAGTCTGGCGCATGTCACGGACGGCGAAACGACCAAGAGGGGGGTAGTCGGTGAAGGACTCGACACACATGGGCTTGGAAGGAATCATCTTGACGATGGCGGCATCACCGGACTTGATGAACTTGGGGTTGTTCTCAACAGACTTGCCGGTACGGCGGTCAATCTTCTCAAGCAGCTCAGCGAACTTGCAAGCAATGTGGGCGGTGTGGCAGTCGAGGACGGGGGCGTAACCAGCGCCGACCTGACCGGGGTGGTTGAGGACGATGACCTGGGCGTTGAAGGAGGCAGCACCCTGAGGGGGGTCGTTCTTGGAGTCACCGCAGACGTTACCACGGCGGACTTCCTTGACGGAAACGTTCTTGACGTTGAAACCGACGTTGTCACCGGGGACACCCTCCTGGAGCTGCTGGTGGTGCATCTCGACGGACTTGACTTCAGTGGTGACGTTGGCGGGGGCGAAGGTGACGACCATGCCGGGCTTGATGACACCAGTCTCGACACGGCCGACGGGGACCGTTCCGATACCAGAGATCTTGTAGACATCCTGGAGGGGAAGACGGAGGGGCTTGTTGGAGGGACGGACGGGGGGCTCAATGGCGTCGATGGCCTCGATGAGGGTCTTACCAGTGACCTTGCCGGCCTTGGTCTCCTTCTCCCATCCCTTGTACCAGGGGCAGTTGGTGGAGGGCTCAAGCATGTTGTCACCGTTGAAGCCGGAGATGGGGACGAAGGGAACGGCCTTGGGGTTGTAGCCGACCTTCTTGATGAAGTTGGAGGTTTCCTTGACAATTTCGTTGTAACGATCCTCGGACCACTTGCAGGTGTCCATCTTGTTGAGGGCAACGATGAGCTGCTTGACACCGAGGGTGAAAGCGAGCAGAGCGTGCTCACGGGTCTGGCCATCCTTGGAGATACCAGCCTCGAACTCACCAGTACCGGAGGCAATGATGAGGATAGCGCAGTCAGCCTGGGAGGTACCAGTGATCATGTTCTTGATGAAGTCACGGTGACCGGGGGCATCTTGAGATAGTGTCAGCTACAGCATCACAACACATCGGGACGAGTCAAGCTTACCAATGACAGTGACCTCATACTTGGGAGTCTGGAACTTCCAGAGGGCAATGTCGATGGTGATACCACGCTCACGCTCGGACTTGAGCTTGTCAAGAACCCAGGCGTACTTGAAGGAACCCTTGCCGAGTTCGGCGGCTTCCTTCTCGAACTTCTCAATAGTACGCTGGTCGATACCACCGCACTTGTAGATCATGTGACCGGTGGTGGTCGACTTGCCGGAATCGACGTGGCCGATAACGACGATGTTGATGTGAGTCTTTTCTTCCTTACTGTAGAGAGAAGATGAGAAGTTAGCCAATTCAGTCTGATGATGAACCGACTTGGACAAGGCCTTTCCACTCACCCCATTTTGACGGTTAGGTTTGAACCTTGTAGTTCTTTGTAAGATACTAGAGAAGTTCTGTGAAAATTGCTCAGGTACTACGGCTAGTATGCGTAGAGGTACTGAGCAAAGATGTTAGTTGGGAAGATGAAAGAAAGAAGAGGACGAAATAGGAAGAAGGGGAAGATATACGTACTGAAGCGGACGAGGAGGGAAGAGAAGAAAAATTCTGTGGGAGGGGAGGAGGGGAAATCCTTATATGGAGGGGTCAAGCGAGACCACGACTAAGCGGCGGGCTCAAACCCTTGGCGAGCCGCTGTTATCATTGGGCATGGAGGGGTAAATGCTCCACTCTGAGGGTGCGGGACCAGCGCAAAATCTTCACAGCGCGGCGGAGTGTCAGTCGGTTGGGCTGTTTCGTTCAGATTTTTCGCGCTGTTGTCTGGTGGGAGATCCTGCATTTCCTTGGTTCATGTCCTTTCGGCGCTCCGAGTCTTGATCCACTATCTTTTTTTACAAGCAAAGAAAAGGAGGGAGCGAGAAAATTTTTTCCTCCCTCTACAATCCTACACAGTATCTACCTATTTCCCAATGTCTATAGTGGATTTCGGACTGCAAAACTGGGCATCAACGCAGGGGGGGGGGTCCAGTACAACCTCTGTATCTACTACTACAACGTACCACACACTACGACGCAGTATATAGTCTACTACGAGCGAGGGGGCTTGATTTCCATGTTTGTAACAGAACCCCGCGGCAGCTCATGGTCTCTACTTGGCTCCTAATGGGCAGCACACGGTGGCCCGGCCGAGTGGCGCCCCTCTTTGACCCACAATTAGGATTTTCACTGTAAGGTCGGCATGGCAAAAGAAAGGAAAACTATCGAGTCTACTCCGTGCAGACGATACCTTAACAGATAGCGGAAAGAATTTTTTACCTCGCCACTATCGATCCAGTTGCTAGGGAGGCTGGATTGTTGCCGCCGACTCTTTCGAGTCACGACCTTGCGTATATACCCCTCATCAGCTAGTTGGGTGAACAATTAGATTTGTCGGACTCCCAAAATGGTTCTCTTTGAGTCACTTGAAAGTTGGTAGATCGCACGAAGCTACGTAATTATAGCCAATCCAGATCCAATGATTATTACCCCTCTATATGTGGCCGCTAAGAAAAAGAAAGGCGGTAAGAATTACAGAACAAGAGCAGAAAGTAAAAAAGGTGCGGCTAATCCGAATAGTCGAGAGCCTAAATAATCAACAGCTACACATGTAGATAATCGACAATGAGGGGTATCTCTGAAGCTCCAGTCTATGAACAACAAATCATCCAACTGCTGCAAGCACATTAAGCAACAGGAAAAAAATATAATTTAGCGCCTTTTTCCATGCTCCATATTCGCCTCGTCATCAGTCTATGAGTCAATCGAGCAGTGCGCTTAGCACAATTATTGCCGTCGTCACCATCACTTGATGGCAGTGATCAATTTTCTCTCCACCGTGCACCGCATGTAGTACACTATCATATGCGATTAGCACTGCGCATGATGCAGCTGCCAGCATGACTGCGGCAAGGGAAACACTCACCTTAAGGAATGTAGTCATAGGTTCATCCGCACTCCGAATCTGCAGCTGGAAGAAGTATGCACGATCGCCATTGCAATCTTCGGCGGGGCACTGAGCTGTAATGCAGAACAAACACATCCGTGTTAGCCTCTACTGCAAAGCTGGAAAACTTCATCTTGCAACCATCAAGCACTTACTGGCCATGCTGTCGGCGTTCGCAAACTCCTCCTTGCCACCAAAGACGTCTTCCACCTCCTTTTGTTTCATGGTGGTCTTCTCCTGTCTACCGTGCTTCAGCAGATGCTGATAGGGACATGTCCGGCACTCGAATCGGTTGACCCCCAGGGGATACTCTCGGGTTGGCTCGCCGCGTGAAATTGTCAGAGAATTGCCGCAATTGGGGCAAACTGGCAAGGTGAACAGCTTAAGTGAGCCTCATATATCTTTCTACCGAGCTGCTATCAAGCTGGCTGGGTATTGAACTCACATGTCAACATCTTGGAGCCTTTCGCAAGGATTCAGATAATCAGTGGATATACTAGGTTTCAGAGTGTAATGCAGACTATCCTGCTGCTGCGCGACAATCTCACGGCAAGTGACTAAGGTCTGCACGATAAACGAGCAGCTGCCTCAGGCGTATCCCTCTAAACAACGACGTCGTTGGCGGAGGAATTTAATCTTTGCCGCGCGGCTGTATGCAAAATGACAGCCAGCCGCCGATTGGCCGCGGGGCACATGCAGCGGAACGGATGATATATCATCCGAGCGGTTATCAGGCAACACTTGGAGATAGGTAGTCTCTGGATAAGGTACCTGAGTTGATGTACCTCTACAGTATCACTAAACAGATAAGGAACAAGAGAACTGGAAATCCTAGGACGCTTCAATCTTCCATGAATAGATAATTTCATTACGCTAGATTCTATTAGATCTCTAGGGATCCCGAAAACGAGCTTGTAGACCATAATTCCCTATTCCCCTTTTGTCTTCTTATTTGTGGTTGTTGCTCCGATCTGCCGTAACAACCTCCTGTCAAGTCTTATTTCGTACAGCTTTCTATTCTACCCCGCATAATACCACCAGACCACACCGCATCATTTTTCTGAGACGGATCTCTAAATTTTGAAATCGTGGTCACCGATACGAGACATTCTTTACAAACCAATTTTAATTCTGTACTCAGCAAAATGGCGGAAGAAGTGAGTGATGTTTCCAGCTATCGTGAACTAAAGGAAACTGACCAGATAGGGCGCATCACCCCGCGAACTGGTCGTCGAGGCCTGCCGACGAGACCAGCCTCACCTGATCGAGCAGGTCATGGAGACAATGAGTGATAAATCGAACGAAGAGGTCGCGGAGTTTTTCAACAGCGTGACGGATGCATTGGGGAACCATGCCCTGCACATCTGTGCCATGTACGGAAGCTGTAGGTCCACATTATCCCCTTCAACCCGCTATCCAATAAATATCAATATAGCTATTAATAATCTGCATTAACAGACGATACAATGGACTTCCTCTTTGACATCCAATACTTCGAATGCGACCCTCTCACCCGCCTGGACAAAGACACCCCCCTGCACAGCGCCGTCCGCTTCGCCAACGAAAAGGACCCCGAGCTCGGTCTCGAAATGATCAAAATGATGTGCGAAGCTGGCTGCGACCCGCGCGTACGGAACAAGCACGGCCAGAAGCCCATTGAGCTGGTCTACAACAACCAAGACATCAAATCCACCCTGCAGCAGGCTGAATATATTCTGGCCGAGGGGCTTCGGGACACCGGGGATAATGGGTCGGTACATGATAGTGCCAGTGACAGCGAGTAGGGCAGATAGATCATAGACGGGCAGATGGCTGACTCTTTCCGGGTGTACGACCTTATGACTATATCTCTCTATACATTTTGGGTCAATAGATTATCTTAACTGTATACTGTTGAGCGTTCTCGTTCATGTTGTTACTTGATGCAGCTCTTTTGATGTACGTAAATCATAGATTATGGCCCATGAGATTACATTCAAGGTATCCTTCTCTGACCATGTACGCTGAGTATGATGAGAAAATGCGAAGACAAGTGATAACACCAGTATTAGAAGACATCAGTGCAGGTCATTTAGCAGCGATGTGGATGCGTCCAATGAGCCTTGTACCGGATAGGGTCAACACGTCGAATATATATCTGTCCGCTGAAGATGATTCCACAAAATGCGACACCAGTAGACTATACAGACACTATATTTCTTATTTTGTATACTTAAACAGTCAACTGAGGGTATCATATTCATCATAGATAATAACGGTCTCACAGATAATAGGCAAAACTCGGTGCCACTCAAACCTAACCATCACTATCGTCGTCCGCCCCGTCATCAGAACCACCACCACGACGTCTTCGACTTCGCCCTGCCTCACTATCTTCGTCATCTCCGCTCTCGTCTTGATTATCAGCCACCCGAGCCCCAGGTCGCCTGATACCTAGACTCCGAGCCAGCCGTGACTCGAATTCCTCCATCTGCGCTCGCTCCGCAGGCGTGGAATCGTCCCCTTCAACAGCGCCCTGACAGCCGTAGACTTCCCGCACTAACCCGGCCACTCCCTGAACACCCACCTCGACCTTCCCCCGCGGCCCGACCATGTACTCGATGATTTCTTCTCCACCGTCCATCTCCCGATTACGGATGAGATATCCCTCCTTACATAGACGCTGGAGAAACCGGTCCGTACGATCGACGGGCGTGTACGTATCAGCATTGGTACGCTTGAGGTAGCGCTCGAGTTTCTGCTCCGGCAAGGAGCCGCCATTGAGCAGGATCACGGCAATTATGAAGGAATACAGCCCCGTATAGGTGCCTTCCAGGGGCGCTTTTGTCGGTGGAAGAATCTCGGGCTTTCTGTACGCAAGAGGGAGGGTACTCGTAAGAATCCAGGACTTGTTTGTGGACGAGGGCCTATCGACTTTTTGGGCGGCTACTTCGGGGTCAGAACATCATCATCACCTGGCTGTCCTTGTAACCAATGCCACGTACCTCTTCGTTGTTGGATAGTCACCTTCTCCTTCACCGGCAATTCGGCCAATTGCATCCCAAACGTCTCTCGTAATGTCTTCTGTGCCATCTCGAAGACGAATTTGAATTGGCGAGAGCCCTGTTCCCCCAGGACCTTTGTGCTTATATCTGTCCGGCGGATCGGTTGCCGTGACAGCTCACTCGCCAGCGCTAGCCGGACCAGCTTCTTAACCATTACATCTTTAGAACTTGGGGCGCGAGCGTCGTCCGGGCCGACATCGTCGTCGCTTTCCGAGTCTGACGTGCGTCTGAGGCGGCGACGAGCGTTCTCTGTAGAGACCGGGCCTGCGAGCGGAGTTGAAACTTCATCGTCATTGTCAGATTCGAGCTGTTGTTCCTACGTTTTGGTACTGATTTAGTCTGGCAACGGATTGATCATGAAGTGACAAGCGACTCACAGCTCGTCGTTTGCGAACTAGAGGCATGGCGAGGGTGCGGATGTAAAATATTGATGAACAGCGATGGAGACGCAGGTAATTCTCAGCGGACTACTCCGTAGTCAGTAAGTCATATTGCATCGCTATGCGTAATTAGGCAGTTTCCTGACACTGTGAAGATTACCCAGACGCGTTTGACGCGCCGTCACTTTGATAGTGGGACCAGGCGTGATTTATCCGCTTCGGGTAATAATACCTTCCCGTTTTCTTGGCTTCCACATATCTAGTCTACATGTTGGAATCACATGCAAGCGCCCATACCTTAAAGAAAATATATAAAAAGGATAAATTAAACAAAGAAAAGGCGAAAAAACAATGAGACGATGGACACTGGATCTTTATACTAAACAATTGATATGCTGCCTTGGTTCTAATACAGCTGCGCTGACTGCATGTGTCCATTCTCAGTGTAGATGCATCCCACAATGACGTATGTATCCATTGACCTTCGCCTGTGGGAATTGATGATGAAAACTGTAATGCCTTAACATGAGCACTGCAGTACGAACAGGCGCTTATGCTTTGGATTAGCTTCAGAGTTTGATGGTGTTCATCAGAATATATAAAAATCTAATCGTGACTGATACAAACAATCCCACCAGGTGTATCCAAATGCGAACCAGAGTAACATACGAACAATGAATTAAAGAGACATTTTGTCTGGCACAGATAGAAAAGGAAACAAATGTAAGCGAACGGATACGAAAGTCCAGGAGAAAGGGAAAAAGGAAGCAGAAGGGAGAGTGACCCTGTATCACTACCACGACATGTCGCTTAGTTGGTTTTGTCATTGACGACCTCTTTGGCCTGGGTTTTCTTCTTTTGAAGAAACGAGCTGATATAGGCCAACGATTCTTGAGATAGGATCAGACTGGTGCTGATGGCAGCCTTGCCTCCTGCAACCATTCCATCACCGCCGCACTTCTTGTATTCCGATCCAAAAGTCTCGAAGACATGGCTTTTCACGTCGCCAGCCAGACGCAAGGGGAAGAAGGCAGTATCGTAGATCGTTCCTTTTATCTTATCTGTGTCCTCCTTGATGATGGGGAATGACGTGTCGAGCTTGGTCAACCCTTGATCTCCGAGGTTATCTACCTGAGCAACATAGGGCGCGACGTAACCGTAGGGCTTCGACAGGTAGGGGAGTAACGGTTTGGCTATGCGGACATAGCCTTGGTCCGCATACTCCAAGGACTTGGCACCATATTTGTTGCTTCTGAAGACGGTGATCGAATCTGAAACGACAGGGTACGAGGTAAGGTGCTACGGCACATTGTGATCAGTAACATGTTACACGGACAACTGTCAGGCAATCAAGCAGACATCTCGGGGGAACTTACATCAAGGAAGTGAGAATGGACCTTCTCGCCGTTGACAGAAGGCTCCCCCATTGTTCCGTTCTCTGCGTGAGGCATAAAGTCTATTATTCAAGAAATGTAAATTAGCAAAAAAGAGGATAGGAGATGTGATGGGATACAACATACCTATAGGAAGTGAGCTGTGGAATCGTGGATGTGAGAATATATCCACCGAGGGAGGTCACGAAGTAAGAAGCTACTTAGGACGAGGGGTGGATAAAGGTAGGTGCTTGAGAGTGGTCGGAAAGTATGAGGGAGATAAGAGTGTAGGAGGATGACTATATACCTTAGATTACAGGAGCGGAATTGGAAATGGGAGGAATTCAGCACATGTCAATCAATCAGTTTAAACTACCTCTGCTGTATTTATAGAGTTAGTATTATTTGCCATCACTCGATACTAAAATCAGTCATGGCATGGTAGATAGGTGTTGTACGGAGTAGTAGTTTCCCTGTCGATTTCTTCGCCCATTCTAAAGTAGGTACCTATTTTATCCTATTATTTTCCTGATGCAGCAGAGGAGCTTGAACTTTGCATGTGAGAGCGGGCCCTGTTTGCTGAAAGCAGGCGCCAAGGAGGGGCTCCCGTTGGTGAAAGTGTATAACCTCATTATCAACGCTCCTACCGTCATCGTCGTATCATCGGAAGAGGGCCTGGAACCCCCCGGTAGCTTTCCGTCCAGAAGTCCGAACCCGAGAATTTCATCTTAAATCATTCGTGTCTCTGTGCCCGATAATCTGCATCTAATTTGACAGGGGAGGGCAAACACTGCTAGAAACGTTCCGGACAGGGAGGTCCTCGACGTTCAGTCCTCTCTGCCACCCGCTTTTGCTTTTCCATGAATCGAATCATTGGACCGAAGCGTTAAGCATGTCTTTCGATCCATTTGAGAACTGAAACATGATAAAAAACTCGGATTACCAGTTCCTCTGCCTTGGCCTTCGTTATCAGTACTCCGTAGTGTGGCAAAGGCGCTTGGAACTCTAGAGATTTGAAAAAAGGTCAAAGATGAGAATTAGGTACCTTCCATCCATATGTTGCATATCAATAGACAATAGGTACCTTAGCATCTGCCATAGGATTCATATCATCTGTCTTTTCAGTTACGTGTAATGACTCCATTGAATGATACTAGGTACCTAAGGTTTGATGTTTTGCAGCATGTGATAGTGGGTCAATCGCTCAGAGGCTGCGAGATGAGGCCCAGTAGGCCCAGTAGCGCCATCAAGGTCCCAATAGAGCTATCAAATATAATAGAGCATGGGATAGGTACTTAGTCGAATAATTAAGACAGCATCATATATTCATATCCCTTCTGCATATCGATGGTAATGCATCATTCACTATTGTTCTTCATGGAAGTAGGGTATACGAGGAGCTTATCAGTAACTAACAGAAGACACCGGATTTCTTTGCGTCTCATCAAGTTCTCGTCCGGGAACAAATATAGCGCCCTCTTCTTCGAAAGGATTCTCTGCAAAGACAAGAACTGTCATTCGTCACGTCTGATTCGATTAGCCTGCCAGACGATTTGATTGATTCTTCCCGTCTGCAAGTTCTTTTAGCTCGGTTCATCGGTGGCCTGAGCGTCAATCAGCATTTTCTTTCTGTTGCGTCAACTCAGTTCATCGAAATGCTTGAGAAGACAAGATGCTGTTGTCAACCGTCGTCGTGCTCCGTACTTTTGTTGCGCCTCCTCGGTCATAAACTATTGTGTAGAAATACGTCCTGGCGCTATTCCTAAACCCTTTAACCCCCCCCTCCGTTAACAGTTCGGTAGCCGCAAATGCTTGCGCTGCGACGTTCAGAAGACTATTGCATGGCCTTTCTAAACTGTGGAGTGGTATTGGCGACCAAAGCCAATGTTTCAATGAGTTAATTCGATCAAAGGCAAACATCGCGAACATTTGTTGAGCCGTGGTGTGTTTTTCTGACCAATCGATATATATATTCAGCCATCCATATGCAAGCGATGCAATCGACCAGAAGTTGAGTGGCGAGCCTAAAATGATTAATCTATCATGCAAATAGAATCTACAGGTACTGAACGATGTTCTTGCGTCACCGGTATGTTCATATTGTTATTGAGTATTGCCTCAAATATGGTGGCATGGTATGTGTGTAGGTGAAGCCGAAATCTCCAAACACACCCAACCGACATGCGTAAATCGGATTAAAATCGCCTCAGGTGGACCCCCTTCGCAACACTAGACAACCTCGGATGGTCGTCGCAAAAAGAGCAAATGTACCCGACATGGGTCAGAATGTACTATCGCAGCTTACAGAGTAGTTTGCATGTACGTGGAAAGACTTTGACATGGGCTAGAAACCGCCAAATACAGCCGTATGACTGGACCCCGGACGAGGCAATGCGCGGATCGTCGCATGCTTCGTCGAGTTTGACACAGAGCTCTGTGCCACAGATCATGTCTTTCGAACGGTATGCGCCTACTGTTACTGAGCGGCAAAGGTAGCTGTATCCTCGGATCTTGAGGCTTGTCTCTACTGTGTTTCCGAGGCGTGGCAACTGATACTGAAATCGATTTGCTGAGGTGTTGGAATCACGAGACTGGTCGAGGGCTTGATTGAACTAAGGTTAACGAAGTTTCGGTCAATATCTGGGCTGATAGATCGTCAGGGTCTGGCGCGGGAATTCGGAATGTACAAAGTTGGAAGGACCACTGCTGACACATGAAGCCGAGTCGAGTGTCTAACAGTCTTCGTTCGCAGCGGTAAGCAATTAGGATACCTGTTAGTGAACCTGCGAAATTGAGTCGAGAACTCAAGAATCGAGACATTGAGACATTGAGACAACAGAAGAGAATTGAATTTGTTCATATTTTCATTTCAGGACGGGCGCCAGTTCTGGATGGCCGCCCTCATAAAAGAAACATGGCCAAGTCTTGGACCTGTGCATCGATACATTCCAAGTTCCGCATCCAGCTATGGTATACTTCTTTCGTTTAATGCCATGCTCATGAACCGAATGTACTCGATGCCCTTTTTTCTTCCCTCCGTTTGCCTCATCTAGAACCTTGCGCGCTCAAACGACAAAACGCCCCAAATACCCCGTTTAGAAACCTGTGTAGGGATAACAATCAGCACACAACTATCTCACTGCAAAGTAACAATAAGCAAGGATTGCACGTACGCAGAGGAGTGAAGAACCATCTGTTCTTGCCGCTGGTGTATCTGTCCTCGAGGGCTTTCTTGACGGTTTTCTTGGCGTCCTCGCGTGTGGAGACTTCCTTGAAGGTCTCCTGGCTGACGGCACCCTTGAGACCCTCAAGCTCAAGAGTGTAACGGGTGGGCATCAAGTGGTTGTAGTTGACGACCTTGATGAAAGGCTTGATGCGGCTGCGCTTCTCGACCATCTTCTTGCCCATGCGGCGGGTGACCTTGAGGGGGTAGCGCTCGATACCGGCGACGATGGCGTAGGGGAAGGGGTGCGCCTTGGAGCCAGTGTCGTTAGGCTGGACAATGACGACCTGTGTTTTCGCGAAAAGGTCCCTTGTCAGCACGTCCTTCTCAATGTCCAATTGATCCCATCCCAAATCGATATCCCTTCCCAAATTCGTCCAGAAAGTCTCTCTTTCTTCCTCTCAAAATCGACCATCGAAAAGTTTCGAACCAGACCCTCCATCCTCAACCAAATTTCCGCTAGAACACGTAGGAAAAGAAAAGGCTTGTCGTACCTTCTTACCGGCGTAACGGCCACGGGTGATGATGGCCACACGGCCCACTTTCATGACTATTTCACCATCCTGTCAGTATGAACTGATATTCAAATAATTGAGAACTCGAGATGAGACGGCATTCAACTAACACTTCATGGTGAGCGGAGCGCAAGGTCGATGGGGTTGTTGTCGATGGTGCTTCGGTCGTGTTATCGAAAGTCTCCCGCGTTCGACGTTCTTTTTTTCGCTTGAGAGTAGTGCACGGCAGGGCTCAGGGCAAGATGGAACAATTGTGTGCCCCAATTCCATTGGCCAGCTTACCGACCAGCCGCAGCTAGACTGTTTTGGGCATATTTCTCCAAAAGGACTAGATCCCGCTCTTCCCGGACAAACCTCTCACCGCCGGCAGATGGACCGTCGTCATGCTTTGTTTACTAGACAACGGCAAAGGCGCTGGTTGCTATGAAGTCGGGCAACGGAGCTTTGATGTGTACAGCGCAGATTGGGCCGGGACTGCGATCGATGCCCCATGAGCTACCGTTGTTTCTCAGCACCAGCGCCAACTCCACTTCCATGTTTTCTTTATTCTGCTACTTAAAAAGTGATTGATTGTCTCCTCGTCGCGAGGTATCTAAATTTTAGAGTTGCTCCTCTGTGTGCCTTTAACTCCATCGCACGTTGCATTGTCCCTTTGTCTTCATTGTTTTACCCTGCTGTTTCCGTACTTCTTGCAGCAAGCGCAGTTATTGATTTTGATCTTGCTTCCTTAACTTCCTGCTTATTGTTTTTACGATCTGATATGCCCTTACGACCTTACATTTGACGATCAACCCTTCGCGCATTCCGAGCAATTCTCATTCTAATACACATCTCATTTCTTGCAATCCTCTACGAAGATACCCACTTAACCCACTCATCCCACTTATCACAAGTCACTCCTGAACGCTGCGCTATGCCGTCGTCTCATACTCGCGATGCTTCCCGTGACCGGGAGCTCGTTCTCAGACACCAGTCGGTGCCCATGTGAGTCACTGTTTTTGAAAGTGCAAGACGAATTGCTTGAAATCGACAGCTAATCTTGGTAATGAAGGTGGGATAGCTCAGATCCCGAACGGGCACCTCCGCCGCTGCCATTGAACCCAAGTTCTACCAGCCCAGCGACAAAAGGCAATGTCTCACCAAATATCCAAGCTGTGGCAGCGAATTTTGCGGAGAAGATGAGAGAAAACGTACCCAGCCCATACACAACGAACCCAATGCCACCAAAGTCTTCGCCAGAAAAGTCGCTCATCAAAGGGCAATTTCACAAGCGGATGCAATCTTTGCAGAACGCAGACACCCGGTCTGAGTTTCTGAACTACCTAGAGAGTAGGTCACCGGAAAGACCTCTACGAGCATCAATTATGGACTCCACCACTCGACCAGAAGAAAAGAGTCCAACGAAGTCAACCGGTTCCTCGGACAGAGATTCAGACAAGGATGCCCCGAACCTGCTAATCTCAAATCGGTACCTCTCCAAACCTATTCTCGGAGAGAGCACCCCCCCTTCTGCCACGATGTTGGCTCTTCAGAATATGCAGCTGCCTGATGAGGGCGGACCTCAGCCTAAGCATGGCGAGTCCGACCCTTTTACAACACCGAAACGTCCAAGCGTCCACAGTCTCGAAACCCTGTCTACACAAATCATCAGTCTCACGGACATTGCCAGCAATCTCCAACGTGAAATGGCTCAATTGAGCCGACGAAGCAAAGACAATGCCACAGACTTGATCAGTCTTAAAGCCGCCACCAACGCTCGAGACGAAGATATTAGGAAAAGTCTCCGCGACCTGTCCTCAAGTTTGGCCGCAAAACTCCTAGACCCTGATACTGCCACAAGGTGGGATTTCAGTTCTTTCCTAGGTTCTGACCAGAATATTAACAACAGGGAATCGGATAGTTCGCCTCGATCGTCCAGGAAGAGTTTTTCTGCGCAACGGATGCCCAGTCCGAACCCTTTCGCTGCAGCGATGGAACGTGAACTATGCGTGTCCCCTACTCCCATATCTGACGGATCAGCCAGCATAGCATTGCTGGAGAAAGTCCTGCGAGAAATGGCCACCAAGGAAGGCCAAGAGAAGCTCCTGGACCTCGTTGATGAGATGAAGTCACGGCCCTTGGAAGACTCTTCCGACAGGCAATCGGACAGCACTATCGTAAAGATGCTGGAAGAAATCCTTAATTTGGTGAAAGAGGGCTCGGAAAGCAAAGCATTGGTCCGCTCACGGGCTGTTCCGCCGCAGAGGAGCGCCAGTTTCCATGCTACTGATTCTAAGATTATGGATCCCGAACAAGCATATGGACCGGACATGGAAATCATCCAGAACGAGAGTGGTCCCGTCGCCGAACGCCCAAACCAACAGCTAGACAATTCCATCGTGGAGGAAATGCTGGCAATAATGCAGCGCGTTAAGACCAGTGTCATTGAAGGCGGTGGGATGACCAATGAAGTCAAAGCGTTGGTCCGAGAATTGCGAGGTCAAGTTTTGGGAATGGGACGAGACCTTGCCCGAAAACTTGAGGAAATAGAGAATATTCGCTCTGCAGGGGACGACGAACCCAAGGCGCCCAGCAAAGACGAGATCGCTGCCATCGTCGAGCAAAGCCTTCAAGAGCTGAAGAACCAACTATCACAAATAATGAATGAGCATAGACAACATGCCTCAGCGTTGTCGGAGTTTCGATCAGCAATGGATGGCGCCGAGATCTATTCCATTGTGAAGAGAGTCGTTGAAGAGCACGCCATGTCCCAGCCTCAGGAACCCTGTCTTCAGAGAGACGAGATACTGGAAACGGTTAGGGAAGCTTGGGAGACGTACAAGCCCGAAATTGAACTTCAGAATTTTGGTCTTGAACGCGACGAGATTCTAGAGTGCTTGAGCGAAGGGCTCAAGGCATACCAGCCGCAACATGAACAAGCTGTGACTTATGATCAAGTTTTGGCCGCTGTTCAGGCAGGAGTTCAGAGTTTCGAGCAACCTCCAACAGTTACCAAAGACGAAATCGCCCAGACCATCCGTGAATGTCTGGAAGAACACACTCAGCAGACTGCCGATCGGCACCTTCGTCACGATGACCTGGCTGCTGTACGGGACGAGATACTTCAGGCAGTCACCGAATCATTTGCCTCCCAGAGCGCTCTGACCAGAGAAAGTTTAGATTCGGGTCTTGGTCGCGATGAGATATTGACTGCTCTGTCGGAAGGGCTGGAGACCCATTTCAACGCGGCCAAAGGAACAGAGCCAGTCCACATCACGAAGGACGATGTCGTCAACGCGATAAATGATGCGTTTGCTGCCCAAAACTCAGCCATTAGTACGAAGGTCGAGTTAGATATCTCGCGGGAAGAAATCTTGGCCGCAATTGCAGAGGGCCTGGAGAACCAAAACTCGATGATTAGGGAGATTGAGCTCAATAAGGAGGATTTGATGGAGGCAATATCGGCCGGCCTTCAAGAGGCCCTGAGCTCAGTGAATCTCAACGCCGGGGAGCAGGCTTTGGAACGTTTTCAGGAGCTCGTCCAGGAAATCAAAGACAATGTCCAACAGCAGGCTCCTGCCGGCGAGAAAGACACTGAGCAGGTGCTCGAAGCAATCAAGGACGGCCTAGCTGCTGTGAAACAAGAGGTCGAAGGATACGCTGCAACTGCCGTGGAAGCTTCCGGCAAACATGAAATCATGGACACGGTCAAGGAAGGATTCCGATTGCTCCACGCCGACATGGAAAAGACCATCGCGGATACTGCCCTAGCCAACAGCCGAGGGGGTAATCCGGACACTCCAGAACTTCTTGATGCTATGGAGAAGGAATTTGAGCACCTTCGGCAAACCTTGAGCTCTCTCCTTATTCGCACCAATGTCTCCAGCGACAAAGACGAGATTCTCGACGCCATTCGCGATGTATCGGAAAGCCAGAAGGCCCCAAGCGTAGACGACATCACCAATGTCATCAAGGAAGAGTTCGATAGTATTCGTGAGACTATGACCACGAGCCTTGTTCCCGCACAGCCCAAATCCGACAAGGACGAGATCGTCGCGGCTCTCCGTGAAAGCCTCGAAGCGTTTCGTGAAGAGAACAACCAACCTAAAGATAGCGGAGACAGTGTGTCATTCTCAACTGGTGAAGTCATTGAGGTCCTCAATGATGGCGTGGCTACAATTCGGGGTGACCTATCCAAACTTCTCGACAGGCCTGAGCAGGTTGATCATTCCGAACTTCTCGATACTCTGAAAGAAGGACTTAGCAGCCTGAAGGCGGATGTAGAATCATTGCGTCAGTCACAGGATGAGTCAAGGGAGCCTGAAGCTACCCGAGGCGGGGAATTGATGCTTGCAAATGAGCCGAATATCAGCAGCGACATCGAAGCTCTCAAAACCCTCATCACCGAGCTACAGATCAAGGTCGATGCCATAGAGTCTGCTCCGCGTGCACCGGAACCGTCGGAAGATGCCCTGAGAAAAGAGCATCTGGACGAGGTAATCGCCGGCCTACACGAACTCCAAAGCTCCGTAGCCGGTATTGTAGCTCGGGAAAATCCGGTGGATGACTCGACAGCGAAGAAGGAGGATACAGATGCCATTGAAACGCTACTGCGAAACACGAAATCCCAGCTTGATGAGTTGAAATTTCCAGCCCTAGACGAAATCGCTAAGGCGGAGCAGCTGGGTAGCCTCGAAGTCATCGTCCACGAGACAAAGGAAGCGATCACTGAACTTTCTGCTCGCATAGAAGCCGAAGGACCAACCAAGTCAGAGATTGGTACTCTGGAGACTCTTTTGAAGGATATGTGGATCGCTTTTGATGAGCTAAAGAGCAAAGGTTCGGAAGGCGAACCTGATGCTGAAAAGCTCGTCAAATCGGATTTGCAAACAGTGGAAGCCATGATATTCGAGGTGAAAACTCAGGTGGAAGAACTGAAGCTTCCTGACGTTGAGACACTACCAACAAAGACCGACATCCAGGATCTGTCAATGCTTGTGACTGACTTCAGAGAGAAAGTAGAAGCCGAAAACGAGTTGACGGCGCAAGGATTCGAAGCCAGAAAGGTCGAACACGCAGGGCTTGCGGAGAAGATTGATGAGGCGAGGGCCGTGGTCGAAGGACTCGGCGACGAGCTAAAGAGCAAGCTGGATGGCAGTTCCGAGGGACTTTCCGAGCTCAAGCAACTCTTGGAAGGCTTGGCTGCTTCTGCTGAAAGCTTTACGACCGTAGAAAGCATTCACGAACTCACAGAACTCATCAACCGGGAATTCGAGCGCGTTCGTGGTGAACAAGATGCGGGCAAGCTTGAAATGGAGGAACGTGACGCCGCTGCCCTGGTCAAACATGATGAGGTTCGAGCAGCCATCATTGTGGAGCTGGGTGCAAAAATTGACGAGAAACTCGGCGAAGTCATGGCCAAGTATGATGAAGTTCACACTTCAATCGGCTCGAAGTTCACTGAAACCGAGGAACGAGACAACGCGCACCTGGAAGCTATCACAACCACCAAGGCCCTTGCCGAAGACATAAAGCTCGTCATTGGTGCCATGGGCGATAGCGTCAACGAAACGTGTGAACGCATCAGCTTGGACACAAAGACTTTCTTCGAGAAGGTCGGCGAGTCCTACACCAAGATAGAGGAGATGCACAACGAGGTGAAGACGCACCACGAGCAAGCTCGGTCCGACTTCGAACGAGCAGTCGCTGCCACCGATCGCGTGGAGAGCCGGCTGCATGAGTTCCATCCGCAGGTCTTGGAGTCGATACAGGAAATTCTCTCCATCGTCGGAAAGCACTACGATCATTCTCAAAAGGCGACGGAGGATATCAAGATGGATCTTTCAATTCTTCCTTCGACAATCCCATCAATGCTTCCAGCTCTTCCACCACCTGAGCCGGAGAAGTACGATGACAGTCAGCTCCGCGAGAAACTAGACAACCTCTTGGAACATGCAAAGAACGACAAGGTGCAAGAGGTCCGCGACAAACTAGACAGCCTTTTGGAACATGCAAAGAACGACAAGGTGCAAGAGGCCCTCGACATTCTTGTTGAACGCGTGACCAACAATCAAGTGCATGAGAAGCTTGATCAATTGCTCAGTCAGACTACGAGTACCAATGCTCAAGTTTACGACAAGCTGAATGAGCTGCTCGACCATGCCACGAACACTAACGGGCCAGTTCATGAAAAGCTAGATACTCTTCTTGATCACGCGACAAATACTGACCAGTCAGTTACGCAGATGATGAAATTAGATGAGATGCATAAGGACATCATGGAGACCTCACGCAAGATGAACGAGATGTTTGCAGCTCAATCCGCCCTCGTGGCGGAGAATACAGAGCGCAGACGCCGGGAGGCCGAGGAAGCTGCAATTGCGCTGGAGAGAAGAAATGCGCAAAAAGAGCAGGTCGAAGCCGAAATCATCACTCTCAATGAAGAGAAGGACTCTCTTCTGAGTATAATCAATACACTGAAATCCGAAAAGGAAGAACTCGTCAAACAAAACACCAAGCTTAGCAAGGAGCTATCTAGCTTGGAGATGGCACTTGAGCTCCGTCACGAGGAGATGCAGGTCATGGAGGACCGTGCTGATACTCTCGAGAAACGAATTCTGGAGGGTGTTCTTGATCATGCTCGCACGGTTCTCCTCAGCCGCCCAAGGGGTCTACAAAGCTTGAACATGAAGAAGGCGCGTGGCTCTCGTTCCCGAGGACCTAGTGCCAGCAGTACCACTAGCACTGCCAAAGATTCCCGGAGTATCATTGGGAGCAGTGTTGGCATTGCATTGAAAAAGCGAACCTCGGCTTCACCTCAGTTGGTGTCGAACACTCCATCCAATACAAACAAGGAGCGAAGAATACTCAGCTTGAGCAATGTCACTGGCAATCGCGGCGTACCTGATCGATATGCGAGCTCGGGCAGTGGCTTTACAAATCTGAAGCGGAGTCATTCCGTGAAGTCCAACTACTCCATGCGAAAAGCCTCATGGGGCGGTCGAAGCTCGGTAGCTAACAAGGAGAACGAGAGTTTCCCAGAGGAAGACGAGAATCAGAGCGGAGACGAAAGTGATGCTGGTACTGAACGTAGGACCAGCTACACTGGAACATACACGGACAGTATGATGTACGGAACCGAGAGCGTCGTTTCCGCCGATCGACGAGTAAGCGCGGCCAGTTCCACGAACATGTCCGCTGCAGCCCCACGCTCCATTGCGGAAGACCCTGAAGATGGTGAACAACAAGAGGAGGAGCAAGGAACGGCGGACCAGGATGAGGACGATGCTCAGACGACCAAGGGGAATGAGTCGGCAGATGATCAGCAGAAAGGAGAGCCGGGCGAAGACGGGGATGGTCTCGTGTCAACAAAAATGGTACTCTATGGACAGCACAGTGACAGTGGACTCGGTGCTGAGATTGCAAGCGCAGTGGGCTAACTGGCTCCTCACTTGACCAGTCCCGCGACACTGGCTGCCTTGACTTGGTGAAAGAGTTTATCACCAGCGTGTCTTACGTGGGGGGAAGTGCGCTTATGTTGCTAGATAACCTGACACATTGGACCCTGCAACTTGGAGTTGCTTTTGATGTAGCCGTTCCTTTGTCTTTTCTTTTGTCCTTTCCTTTGTTAGACGTTCCTGATGTCTACTCACTATCTGCCAGACCCTGTACGAGAAGGGGGATGACAGATGCATGTTTACCCTCAGTAAATAGTTATGACGACTGATTCAATGAACTAAAAATACCTTACTTTAAGCCATGTCAATTTCCTTTTACAAGCTGCAAATGTTAGCAATACTGTAGTAACATTTAACAGGAGTCCATCGAGCCGTTGGTGCCTGACCAGAATGGTCACATGATGTACCAGCTGAGGCTCCCTATGATGAGTCAGCATTCCCAACACTTTCTGCCCCAACTATGAACAGCCTGACGGATCAGGCACCACAAGGCACGCGACCAACCGAGGCGCTTGTTGTATGGCTTTGCCTACATAATAATTATGCCATCCCCTCAGCTTTGCCCACTGCTGCTTCTTCTCCTGCATCATGGCTGATCTCGAGTTGGCCTGACCAACATCTACTTCTTATTTACAATCCCCCTTTCCTTCTTCACTCAGGACCTGTCTCGCCAGCTCAGTTTTAGTTCCCCTGATAGGGATTGGATTTAGCGAGTCCTCACCAGCTGGTCTGAGTCGGCAGACATAGCAAAAACCCCCAACTGGGGTCTATACGTCGGCATGATAGACCCTATTCCGCCGCCTCCAAGGTGGCTTCGAGACTTGGTAGAACCGTGGGCCGTACAACTTAACATCCCGGCCGTAACCGACCATGTCCATGAGATCATCGCCGCCTTCGCGTTCTACCAGTTCATCCATTCATACCTATCGCCGTGGTTGTCTCCGCGGCTATTCCCTCGCCATTACCCGAACCTCAATAAGCGGACCAAGCTCAACTGGGATGTCCATGTTGTGTCCTTGATACAAAGCGTTTTGATCAATGCGGTAGCTCTATGGGTGATGTTTACAGACAATGAGCGGAAGTCGATGAGTACCGCGGAGCGGGTTTATGGATACTCGGGGGCTTGCGCGTTCATATCGGCACTGGCGGCGGGCTACTTCATCTATGATCTGTACGTCAGTACTGTCTATGTGAAGATTTTTGGCATCGGAATGCTTTTCCATGCCGTCAGTGCCCTGTGGGTTTTCAGTCTTGGCTTCGTGAGTGGCTCGTTATTTCTGTCCTTGCCCGCATTTTGAATGCTTCGTTGGAGGGGCTGGTTTCGAAGCCGTAATGGGAAACTAATACACTGCAGAGGCCCTTTCTCCACTTCTACTCTCCGGTCTTCATCCTTTACGAGCTCTCTAGCCCCTTCCTCAACATCCACTGGTTCTTGGATAAAGTCAACATGACCGGTAGCAAACTGCAATGGTATAACGGCATGCTCCTGCTCATCGTGTTCTTTTGCTGCCGTCTCATATGGGGCACGTGGCAATCGGCCGCAGTGTACAAGGACATGTGGTACGCTCTCAAGCAGACCTGGTCTGCATCAGACTCCGCCGCGCTTAACCCCGTCGACATCACTGCGGACGTTTTCCAGATCCGCGATGGGTCCATGTGCGTCAATGAAGCCTGTGCGAGGGCTCAGGCAGAGATCTCCAAGTTCTCCAAATACACCGCCGGCGGTGTGCCCACCTGGCTGGTTGTGACGTACGTCGTCTCGAATGTCGTCCTCAATGGGCTCAACTACTACTGGTTCACCAAGATGATTGATGCGGTTGTCAAACGCTTCCGTGCGCCTGCGCCGGCGGGTAAGACGAAGGAAGAGGAGCTCAAGCAGGATGTCGTTATCGAGGCTGCTACCAAGCTGGAACAGGAGGAGGGAGCTTTCACCACTGGCGATTTGGCTAGCGAGAAGATTGCTTCTGCCGTCGATGTAGGGCCGAGCGAAGAGTTGCGGAAGAGGAATCCTAACGTGCCCACCGCAGCCCGCTCTTAGTTTTTCTGACTTGTAGACAGCCCACAGGGGGCATTTCTGCTGAGGATTGTGAGTCGTCATTGCTAGTAGTAGTAATTGGGTTGTACTGTTTACTGTCTGTTGGCTTTCCTTGTCTAAAGGTTGCATTGCTTAACGCAGCGGGAGGTATCTCGATTTGGTATGAGATTAATAGATTGTTATATTCAAATCACTTTAGCCGCATTGATCAGGTCTTTTTGCATCGTCTTAGTCATTCAGCTCTTGATAGTTACTTGATGTGCTTGATCTGATCGTCTTTATTAGCCTTACACAATCCGGAGACAGTCTGAACCATTAGTTCTATGAATCGGCATAATCACAAATAGAGAGAACTCGAGAAAAGAAACCATCCAGACCAAAACACCAAGAACGCGCCTCCTTCGACAGTCAAGGGATAATAGGAACGAATAAAACCCTAACCTATCGTGCTGCTGCTGCCTCCGGTTTGGCAAGCATGTATCGCACAGCCTCCCTGGCCACCTGCGTATCCCAAACACTCTCGGCTCCTCCTCTCCTGAATTCCGGCCCACTGCCATCCTCGCCGCCGCCGCGGGTTGCCTCGCCAAGGATGGTTTCCAAATCTCTGCGCTGAGAGTTGACCCAGCGCCGCAAGAAGGTGGCAGGGTCTTTACTTAGAGCGGTGTAGAAGGAGTGCTTGGCTCTCGAATGGGTTAGAGCTTGGACAATAAGGGCCAGCTGATCATCTAGAGCAGCAATTTGGCGCAATCCCGCTGTATATTGCGGGTTTTGGGTCAAGGCAAGCATTTTGGCACGTAGAGGGTCCTCCACTGCGACCTGAATGTCGTAGACCGTTGGCGTAGGGTCCTTGTGGAAATCCTCGTCGACGCGAATGGTGTAAGGAAGCTTGATCGGGTCTAGTGGGCTGGTGTGTGGCCCGATGCTTTCGGGGATCTGAGGGAAAAACATCTGGTCTCGTCCGAAGATCTAATGCAATCAATTAGTATGATTTCTCGTCGACATTGTTGAAGCATAGGACATACCGCTCGTAAGCGATGATCGCATCGTACTAGTCGCTTTTCCTCATCCTCTTGAAGTCCCATCGCTCGGATGTAGTCCCAAATACCTAGAACGATACCGCTTCGAGTCTCTTCTTCAACATCCAGCACCTCGGCCAGCTCCTTGCTTAACTTGTATCGTTCAGGGGCCTCGTCTCGGACTAAACTGATGGTGACGTTTAGATTCTCCTGAGACGCACGAGAGAACTGCAGGGAATCAAAATCAGCAGTTGGAGGAAGAGTGACAGCATTTGCCGGTAGCTGCGGCTTCGTCCAGCTAATAGTCTTGGTCTCCTCCGGGTTCGAAGATGGAGACTTGTCAAAATCAACAGTGATCGACTTGAAGAACTGCGAAAATCGCTGCTTTGGTCGTTTAGCAGCAGGTTTCTTCGCCTTCTCGGCATCTTGTCCATCGTGCTCCATAGTATCTCCGATCTCTTCAGCGTTCTCGCCTTCGTCTTCGCTGTCATCGGGCGCTGTAGGGTCGGTGTCATCATCCAGAAGCCGGCCCTCGATTCTCACTTTATAGCGACCGGAGCCAGGATTGCTTCCTGGGGCTGCTCCGTTCTGGCCTGCACCGGTCTGCCATGGCTGATTTTCCACAGTATTGGAAATCCAAATGCGCATTGTCCGATATTTCTTGACGGTTTTGCTGATCGAATCCTGAATATCCAGCCTCTTACGCACAATGGAGGCATCCAATCGCTTCTCTAGGTCACGAAGGCTCTTGTATTGCTGTACTCCTTCCCCGATGATCACGTCCTCGATGCCATCTGGGATATTCTTGTCGGTGGGCTTCCGACTGCGACGCTGAACGGCGTCGTTAGGATGCGGCATGTTGCGCTGAGGAGGGATGTACTGAGGCGGAACTGCGTGCTGTGGCATCGGTACAGGCATAGCAGGGCCTACTTGAATCAAACCGTGTTAGGAGACAATCTTGATTTTAAGGTTTGCCGGAATCAAGGGAGATGGGGCAAACCTACCTGGTGCTGGAGGCCCGCGACGAGGCGTGGCAGGAGACCGTTGGGCGGCCTGCGGAAAGCCACGGGCATAGTTGGGCTGCATATTCATTGGTATAGCGAAAGGGAGATACCAAATGCAGATAGCGCACTTCGAACGCAGTTGTTTGAAAATGAACGAAAGGATTTCTGGATGAGCATGGATGCCTTTGGTGGTACTGTCTCCGATGCGAAAGTCGCGATCCTTTTGCCGCGATAGCGCTATACCCTTTTTGGTCAATTTCTGCCAGAGAAGGAGGCAACGTAATTTTCCCTCTAGCGCAGCAAAGTTATATCAATACTTCTTACCCGGATGCAGCTACAATCATTGGAGAAGAAGCTGAAAATGGCCATTGGCAATATTCAATCAGGTCTAAGTACTACAAATGCAATTACAGAAAGCACCTCCAGCAGGAGTCATTTATCCCACAATCATGCTTCAATGCCATCATTTCCCAGAGATCACATTAAGAAGTAAGAGGTCAGGACAATCACTCCAGCAGTGATGCCTGGTTAGTGTACAGTCCCTCCACCACATTGCTAAGCTTCTCAATTGTTTCCAGAGCTGCATCATACGCCTGGTCACGCTCCGTCTCGTCGTAGACGATCAGGCAGCCAGCACCTTGATCCAAGACCCCGACGATTACCTTATCCAGGATCATCTGAGAAAGCTTCCTCTCCACCTGTTGCGTATCCAGGCCAACCATCTTCGCGATGTGGTCTAGCTCAACCCGGCTAAAGGGCTCAATGACCTTGATGAGATTCTGTTCCAGCATGGCGTCGTACAGTCTCCGGAGATGGTTACGGATGAAAACATCGCTTCCAAGTTCGTATCTGTAGTCTGAAAGAGCCTTCTCGTATTCTTCGAGAGAGCGATTGGCATGAGCACGAGCCACGGCCTTCATGGCCTCAAGTCGTGGGCTAGCGTACTTCTGCGCTTGCTTAGAACCCAGCAAATTGGTGACATCATCAACCAGGTTCAGCATGATTTTACACAACAGCATGTACTGAAGAGCAGCCGTTGCCAAGTCACTCTCATCAAGCGAGCTGTATCCCTCGAGCGCCTCAATGAAGTAGGAAAATGCCGTAGTGAAGTCTTTGTCCTCTGCATGTAGCATACCGCTTTGCATGTCCAGCCCAGCCTGAAGATGCGGAGGTGTGTAAACCGAAGCGGCCGATGTACGAGCAGCGGTCAAGGCGGCGCGTGCCTTGGCTTGGTTACCGAGCGCATGATACACCCTTGACTCTAACAGCTGCACCTCAACCAACATGAGTTTGTCATCCATGCGCTTCAGCTCACGCAGGAGAGAATTAATGAGGGTAAGGGCATCATAGTAAGATTGCTTCTGCATGTATATAGCCACCAGTCGGGTTTCGAGGTTCTGTCGGAGGAAGGACCGTCGTTCCGAGATGGCCCAGTCGATGCAGGACTTGATGACGGCGACTTGGATGTCGAGGGTATTCGGGATCTCACTGAACAGGTCAAGCAGTTGGCGGACTAGGACGACAGGTCAGCTACTCTGAGGAGTATTAACCCAGCTATCACCGTAGCCATCGACTTACCGAGCTTCGCAGTCTTTGCTTTGGCAAATGATGAGAAAGTATCACGACTGGTTTTGATGAGCTCTGCAATTTCCTGTGGCTTCTTCTCATCCCGATACAACTCCCCCAGTCCAATCAGAGCATTTTCATAGTCTCTCGACGAGCTCTCAGTCGAGCCTGGACCTTGCGAGAGGATGTCCTTGTAAATACTCTCAGCCTTGGAAGCATCTTTCTTCGCGAGAGCCCGAGCTTCGTCTATCCGCGCCGCTGTTGTCGACGAAGGCGCCATGATCGAACCGGTTGTGAGGGATGTAGTGGATGGATTATAGGTGGTAAACGGCTGAGAGAAATATTTCAGCAATAATGACAGCTTCAAAAGTCTAGAATAGCAACAAATCCGATGAGAACCTGATTGGGACGGGATTGAGGAGGTATTGGTATCTGTTATTGATGGGTGGTTCAGTTGCTATCGTCACACTTGGAGCTGGCCAGCAGCTTGGGCTGCTCTCACCGCCCGCGGCTTAACGAATCACCCGAAAAACAACCAGCAGAAAAAAAAGCATCAGGAAATTTCAATGGCCGCCCGCCAAACGCATCAACTACCACATTCTTCATTTTCATGATCTAATAGTCCACGGTTAAAGAGCATCATGGTAAGCAGCATGGTCGCAATATAATATGCTTTTATATGTCTCTAACAAATTTACACAGAAAATCAAAGCAATTTCTCGCTCCACGGCGTCCCAGCAGGCGCCGGGCTCTGCCGTCGTTCGACAGCCCCGAAATCTGGATCCAGCCCAGCATCCATTCGAACGAGCTCGTGAATACACCCGTGCATTAAATGCTGTCAAGCTAGAGAGACTGTTTGCCGCGCCATTTGTGGGCCAGATGGGCGAGGGTCATGTGGATGGTGTTTATACAATGGCCAAAGATCCGGGATCGTTACAACGGTTTGCGAGTGGCAGTGGTGACGGTGTTGTCAAGGTTTGGGATTTGACAACTCAAGGTGAAGTGTGGAACACTCAGGCACATGAAAATATTGTCAAGGGATTGTGCTGGACTCCCGAACGGAAATTGCTCTCGTGCGCAAGCGACAAGACCATCAAACTGTGGGACCCATACAACTCCTCACCTGAAGCACCACCATTGGGAACGTACCTAGGCCAAAGCGCTTTTACTGGGGTCTCGCATCACCGAAATCTGCCATACTTCGCTGCGTCGTCTTCTCAGATTTCTATCTACGATTTGTCGCGGCCGTCCTCGACACCATCTCAGGTCCTTCATTGGCCCACTAGCGTGGATACTATCACCTCGCTTGCCTTCAATCAGACAGAAACATCCATCATTGGATCAACAGCCATTGATCGATCCGTTATCATGTATGATCTTCGTACTTCATTGCCTGTTCACAAACTTGTCCTACGTTTGGCATCGAACGCCATTTCCTGGAACCCGATGGAGGCATTCAACTTTGCGGTGGCCAACGAAGATCATAATGCTTACATTTTCGACATGAGGAAAATGGATCGTGCTCTGAATGTGCTGAAGGATCACGTGGCTGCGGTCATGGATGTCGAGTTCAGCCCGACTGGCGAGGAACTCGTGACGGCTTCTTATGATAAAACGGTGCGCTTGTGGAGCCGAGCTCATGGGCATTCTCGCGACATTTACCATACCAAGAGAATGCAACGGTATGTATTTCGCAAGCATCTGTTTTATTTCGCTTCCATTGCTCATTTGTTTGTACAGGGTCTTCTCCGCCAAATTTACGCCCGACAACAAGTACATTCTTTCCGGGTCAGACGACGGCAACATTCGACTCTGGCGTGCGAACGCCTCCGACCGTAGCGGCATCAAGAGTGCCCGCCAGAGACAGAAGTTAGAATATGACCAGGCACTAATTACCAGGTACTCGCATATGCCTGAAATCCGAAGGATCAAGCGCCAGCGTCATGTGCCAAGAACCGTGAAGAAGGCGGCAGAGATCAAGAGAGAAGAACTCGCTGCTATTAAGAGACGTGAGGAGAATGTTCGCAAGCATGCTAAGAAGGGTGCTCTGCCACCGAGACGGAGCGAGCGTGAGAAGATGATCTTGACACACGAGCAATAAGCTCTGCAGGTCTGAGGACCACTCTCGATTGCCGAATCCTGAGAGTGGCAACTTCGTAACATTTGTCTTTGGAGGCAATTTGTTCGATGACAATTGACGATAACTTAAGGAATCTGTACGAGTTTCACGGCATATCACGCATCCTTCTTGTGGTCGTCGTCTTGCTCGTGGCATAGGGTCATCAATCGCCCTTCTTGACTTTCAGTTCATCTGGCGATATCTGACTCGACAACACACCGTGTTTTGACCGATCTGCTGCAGATGACCCTTGTAAAGCAGCACGGTCGATACCGCTCAGGTAACGGGCAATTCGCTGTATGCTGGCAGGCAGTACGGCATACCAGTCGATGAAAACGGCGAACGCCGGCAACCTGATTAGGCCACCCCGTCCTTCGTCTATTGCGGTAATGATTTTCTGAGCGACATGGACTGATTCGAGAACCGGCGCAAAGAACTTGTTTGGCGTCTTGATTGATTTGAACAGAGGCGTTGATATCTGCCCTGTCTCCACGAGCAGCATTTTCACAATCCCGTCATTTCTCGACACGCGAAACTCAGCTTCCAACGTCCGATGAAGGGCGCTAAGACCTGCCTTACTCGCAGAGTAGTCTGACAAGCCGGCGGCGGACAGGTGGCCCAGGACGGAGCTGATATTGACGATGGTACCTCCATTCTCAGCGGCTAACATTCCGGGAAGAAATACTTGGCAAGTGTGAAAGACTGCGAGTAGATTGGTTCGAATTGTTTTCTCGAATGCCTCTGCAGATAGAGTCAGGAATGGTTGACCGTTAATTCCTGCCGCCGCGCAGTTGATCAGCACAGTCGGTGTACCCAGCTAAGGAAGATTAGCATCATTCTATAAATGATCATACCATCATATCTTCTACAGGGCTGTAGTCTCGCGTAGCAATTGCATACCTCTTCCTTAATTCTCCTTGCCGTCTTCTCCACCGCTTCTCGATCAGTAATATCGCACTGATAGTAGTCCACTCCCGTCACTTCTTCCCAGCCCTCGATATCGCTCTCAGCCTTGATGTCCAAGACGGCCACACTAACTCCACGTAGTCCATATATCCGGGCAACCAGTAAGCCAAGGCCACTCGCACCACCAGTCACAACAACAACCTCTTCGCTTAAGTCAACAGGTCGGGGAAGCCCATGCGCCAGTCTCTGGTTCATCGCACGGGCAAGAGCCAAGATCGTGAGGAAGGCCGCATAGCCCGTCGCGATCGTGAACGAGATATGGGTGTAAGGGGTGGCCTGGGCTCGGAGGCTGATCACCCCGACCCAGGCGATGAATGGGTGGAAAAGTGTGCGATTGAGAACCGTCAGAAAAAGGTCGAAAGTGAGGTGTTCAAGCCATCCTTTATCAGGTGACTGCGAGATGGGCGAGGGTGATGCGGTGGACATTATGTGTGGTGGACCTAGGTCGGTTACCTTTTTGACATTATCATTGATTATATCTTCGACATCAGTATTACTTTTTGTGGGAATTGTAGCACGACCGGATTCAGCGTCAAACTTAAGCGCCGTGCTCCGTCATAGCAGGCAGCCGTCACGAAATGGCGGAATTGTTCCAGATGCGGTTGCTGATTCGGTCCACTATATGCAAAGGTTCAAGAGTCGTCATACACAGATAGCATTCATTGTTATATCAATGAACCGAACAAGTGCAGTATGAATGGTAAAGAATTGGGGGAAAATGATGACACACGGAGATGTGGGGTGATAGGCTATCACTTGGCTTCCTCCTATCTTAGACAGAATCATAACATATTCGTAACGATACCACAGGTATACTGATACGAATTTGTTCCTCTCTACTTAGTCTGAAATAGGTTTCTTCTAGAATAGGCCTCAATATTATACTCTAGCACTGAGCGTTGTCGTATTGTTCTATACGACCATCGCCGGTCTTCTTGTATATTTTTCTGATACCTACCCTCGAATTCCAGCATTATGCCCCCTTCCCTAACAAAACAAATCACACAGATCGAAGGTGTAAGGCTAGCAGGTGCCATTGATACAGAATGGGGTATTACCATCAAATATCCCGGAAAGTCAGCAAAAGGCACAATCATCGCAATCACCCCCCACCGCAGCTGCAACTCATCACCAGATGACAACTGCTCTCCCCTGGCGCTTCCAGCATTGACCCATCCTCACATTCACCTCGATAAGGCCTATGTCCACAGCACACGCGAATACGCACATCTTCTTCCAGCGGAAGGCTCCTTCCAGGAAGCGCTGTCCTTCACGACCCAGGCCAAGAAACAGTTCAACCAGGCCGATCTCATGAAAAGAGGCGAATGGCTTCTTGCAGAGTCGGTTTCTGCTGGCGTCACAGCAATGAGGGCGTTCGTGGAGGTTGATCACACGGTCAAACTGACGTGCCTTGAAGCTGGTCTCAAACTCAAAGACCAATGGAAAGAATGCTGCGACGTTCAGATTGTCTGCTTCGCTCAGGATCCCATCTTTTCCAGCGAGTATGGCCATGAAAATCGCGATTTGATCAAGAAGGCCCTCGAGCGCTATCCACAGATAGATGTCATCGGCACGACACCCTACGTTGAATCGAGTACGGACGCTGCGAGACGAAACATTGACTGGGCGATCGAAACCGCCCTCAAGCTGGACAAGCATGTCGACTTCCATCTAGACTACAGCCTAGATAGCAGCGAGGAAGCTCTAGTGTGGTATGTCCTGCAAGCACTTCAGCGCAATAACTGGACGAGCCAGTCAAGTATCAGACGGGTCATGTTGGGGCATTGCACCCGCCTGACTTCCTTCACTAATGAAGAATGGTCGGATTTGGCCAAAGAAATTCGTAACAATGACCTTCCCGTGAGTTTCGTCGGTCTACCAACCAGCGACATGTACATGGCCTCGCCGTATCCCGCAGCCAACGCTCCTCACAATCGGCCAAGAGGCACCCTGCATGTCCTTAAGATGATACGCGAGCATGGTCTGGGTGCTATTATCGGAGTCAATAATGTCGGAAACGCGTTCACACCCTGGGGCTCTGCAGACCCCCTGTCCCTTGCTTGTCTAGGTGTAGGAATCTACCAGGCCGGAACGCAAAAAGATGCAGAATTGTTGTACGAATGTGTATCCACGCGTGCGCGTGCTGCAATCGGATTACTGGGCAGCCGAGGCGGATCCGGTTTGATGCTCAAGGAAGGAGATCAACTTGATCTAGTCTTGCTCCACAATGTCGATGACACAGGATGCAACGTATTAAGGCCAAGAAAAAGTGTAGCAGATGTTGTGTGGGATCCGCCGGCAAGGGTGAGCAGGCATATCATCTCCAATGGCCGTCTGAAACTGCCACCGCATCCTATGTATCCGGGAACAGCACGCTATGCGTTTAAGAATAGCGACGCTTGACGTATTGAAGAAAGCGAGTAAGACGCTCGAGCCATTGTTTGCCTGACGACTGTAAATACAGATAGTGGCTGAATAACGCCCCTCATGAATGTTTCCAATCCAGTACATTATGTCTAAAGATAGCCTGCACAACTCCATGTCCGCTAGCGTTTCAAAAGTCACATCATGCGGCAAGATCCTGATGAGACATAAGTCAAAATAAGTAATATAGAAGAGCAAGGTCTCGGAATGAACCGAGTCAGTCAGTACTCTCACGCAGCCCCCCATACAGGTGTAGTTTCATTGGCCTCGGCGCGAGCTTTGGCTGGTCCATGCAATGCATAGCTGAAAGTGGGACAATCTGGGTCTTCACGCATGATGTCAATATCGTCGGCGTTGAGCGAGAGACGAAACCCGTTTCCAGCACGTGGGTACAGTCGATGCTCTTGAAACTCCTCGTATTCTGACTCTTCATCTGACTCGTACCGGTGTCTCTTCCGTGAAGAAGAAGCTGATGGCAATGGTTCCTCAGTATTCTCAGTACTCGGCTTCTCAGAAGTCGTGTCTTTCTCCGAGTGAGAGACCGGTGTTTCGGTTGTTGTAAGTGTCTGGCTGGAAGGTGCTGCCGAGACTGGGCCAGCTGATGTATTTGAGGTGAATAAGAATTTCGACGACTGCAGTTCCTTTAAGTTGCTTGGGAACATCGGCAAGGAGGGATTCCGGTCCGATATAGTGACAAGAAGCTCGACGAGACTTGCGTGGGAGAGGCTCGACAGATAACCCCGCCGCTCCTCCGCTGAAAAGCGCTCGCCTCCTACTTCGGTCTTGGGAGAAGGCACATGGTGTTGTGGTGGATGACGCAATGCTTGATGTAAATCAGGATTGCTCCTGACAACTGTTGGCTGGACGATGGAAATTTGCACAGGCTTGCATTCCCGGCAGTGCCATTCCTTCTCCACCACGTTCACAACATCATAGTCAATCGGAGGGTCATGACAGAGTTGATGCCATGCTCGATTACACCCGTCGCAGAATACAATAGCATTACTCTGCGGGCTATGACCTCTTTGGCAATGCATACAGTTGACATACGCCTCCTTCGTCTTGCGAAAAACGCGTTTGTGTCTTCGCGCACCTGTAGTCTCTGAGCCATAAGAGGAAGTGCCGTTCGCCTTGGTAACGGCTGGAGATGAAGCTGGAGGTACATATAATGACGGTCGGTTCACTTGTCTGCCGGACTTTGTTTGAGTGGCGGTAGGGGCGACGTCGGATTCATCCGAACTGGAGTCACCAGCCCTTATGATGTCTTCGCCGTCACTATCACCACCGCGTCTTCGTTTTCTCGATTTTCTGGACCCATTTGAAGCATTTTTGCGTGAGCGTTGTCCGGGGGTTGCTTTTTGTGGGTTGCCGCCTGGGACTTTTGCAGCCTTCGGGGCTAATGAGACCAGAGGAGCCTTAGGGATAAGACCTGTAGGTTGTGATGGCAATGGTTGTTGTATTTGAGACGGCGCCAATGTCGCCGATGGGCCAGCTGATACTGCTACACTTGGCTTGGGAGCAATAGCAACGGGCTTCTTTGGCCTCGAGGAGCTGTCCTCAGACGTTATAGGGGCTTGGTTGGAAACTGCTGTAGGTGCTAATGTATTGTTCGTATATGCGAACGGCGCCGTGGGCAGCTCTATGATTGTGGAAGAGGCCTTCATCGTGTTGGACCTTTGAAAATTCAAACTGTTCAAGCTTGGATCAAAGGTCGAAGTGCCCCAACGGGTAGTGAAGCTATCATTGTTCTGCTGGTCTCCTCTTATGTTACCAGCGATCCGTGCAAGGAGCTCTGTAGTGGCCGCCGAGAGTTTCGGTATTTGCACTTTCCCCCGAACCGTACCTGATGAACAGCTCGTTTTCGATGATAAATCGATCGAAGAAGGAGGAGTGCTATTTGCTGTGTTTCCTTCAACTGTCGAAACTGATGGATGGGGGCTCGAGGTGGTGCTCGGTGTTCCGTGGGTGGTCTCTAAAGTAGATGCCAGGGAAGAAGTAGCCCCATTTTGCCGTGACATTCCCCAAATCTGGACTGAATAAGCAATGTTGCACGGGGTATAAATGTGCTTGTCAATCTCTTCAACTTTGATTAATTGCTGTCACCGAGTAGCAAAGGATATGGCAGGTTGAACGGATCCAGAGATTTATATAGTCTCACGTGATTGTATGGATTCCTCCCCGCGCAGTTGAGGAATCCCAACACGCAACTTTGTTCTTAGGCCATCAACCTTGACGACAATCTATTGAAGACGTGCTGTTATACATTCATTCCATCTTTCCTATCGAATATGTCTAAAAGCTAAGTACGTTGATGGATTCTTACGGCCGCCGTCGTGCTTCGTCCGCAGTCACAAAGGGATTCGCTCCCTCAGGGATGTGATACCATACGATCTCCGATCCCCACAGCGTCAAACCAATATTGGGTCTGCCAGATTCCAATCACCTCTATGTTTGAGATGAAATATGTTACGACACAATGCCCTCTTTTTTGAGGAGCTCGATATTGGCTTTATCATAATTGAGGAGTTCTTCGAGGATTTCGTCGGTGTGTTGGCCAAGAGTCGGGGGCGGTCTTCGGACTCCAGGGGTTGCATGCGAATACTTGATCGGTGTGTTAACTAATTTGACGGGACCACAAGCTGGATGATCAACTTCTGTAACCATTCCTCGCGCTTGCACTACGCGGACGATTCCATGTCAGTGAATGGCTTCACCTGGTCGTTAGACGTTGGCGGACGACTTACCATGAGAATGATTGAGCGTCCCTTGGATGTCGTTGATCGCGGCATATGGCATCCCACTGCCTTCCAGGATCTCGAGCCATTCCTGCGTGGTTTTCTGCTTAACTCTCTTCTCAATCAGGCCATCAAGCTCTTCCCGATGCTTTACTCGGTCACGGTTGGTGATAAAGCGAGGATCCGTCTTCCATTCGGGGAACCCTAGTCGATCGCATAAGACGCCAAATAGCCTGTCATTTCCGCCCCCAAAAAGAATATCTCCATCAAGTGTCTGATAGCTTCGGTAGGGTACAATTGATGCTTGATCCTGTCAGCGATTGAGAGCTCACCGAGTGCCGGTAACACCATGTCCATGAACTTACGGTGTGCAGTTCCCCATCTACCGGAGTCCTTCTCACCACTGATCAGAGCTGAGCTCGCGATATTTGCCAAAGTCGCAACTTGACAATCACTCAAACAGGCGTCGATATGTTGTCCTTGTCCGGTCCTCATGCGCGCCAGCAAGGCAGCCATGATGGCATTGGAGGTATACAACCCCGTTGTCAAATCCGTAACAGCTACGCCGACCTTGACAGGATCGCCGTCTCTGCTTCCAGTGATGTGCATGAGTCCCATCTCTGCTTCGACCATGACATCGTACCCAGCTCGGTTGCTGTATGGACCTGTTTGGCCGTACCCTGTGATACTTGCATATACCAATCTGGGATTGATAGATCGTAGCGTTTCGTAATCGAGACCGTATTTCTTCAGGGTGCCCGGAAGGTAGTTCTCGACTAGGACGTCGCACTCCTTGGCCAGCTTGTGTAAAATCTCGACTCCGGACTTATGAGCAAAGGAAAGGCCGATGGATCTTTTGTTGCGGTTCACCTGGCGCACATGTAAGTTGGACGCTCATTATTGTTCCGAGATGTCACATACAGCCAGAAAATAGGCGCTCTCCCCAGGGCCATCATGAGACCCATCGATATACTTTGCGTATGGTGGACCCCAAGCACGAGTATCGTCACCGCGCACGGGATGCTCCACTTTGATAATATCTGCTCTGGCTCGAAGAAGACCGACGTTAGCAGTTGGTTGCCAGATACCATTAATGTGTTAGCATTCAACATACCCCAGATCTCCGAGAATTTGTGTACAGTATGGCTTCGGTGCGCGGTAAGAATCAGTATGGACTCTAGTGTCGACCGGAGGGAATATGTAGGGAACCCACTCCAGCCAATACTCTCGTCATGTCAAGCACTCGGATGCCTTTAAGAGGAAGAGTGTCATCGCTTGTAGGGATTGCTGAGAATCGTCGCCCTTGGGGTGTGCACTTGAGAATAATAGTTCTCGACGAGTAAAGCGATGGCCGACGAGCCACAGCCCGTTGCAACATGCATGCGGCATTCATCTTTCAAGGCTTAGCCAATGTGCATGTATAATAGTACTCAATGGCATATCAATTGCAAAGTATCACAATTACTTAGAGCCCTCCGTAAGGCAGGCGATGCAGATGTGACCTTGTCACTTGAAGGCCGAAGCCCGCTCTTTATGTTGATCCGGGGATTTCGCCGATGGCCGACGGCAGACCAAGCCGAGGTCAGCTAGTAAGCTGTTTCGGCATCTCCTGCCCTCACCTACCAGACCCATCTTATCACGGTAATCGGATCTCGAGCATTCCCTCTACTTAATAATATGTTCACGGGCCTTGTCGAGTACATTGGGAGTGAGTCATGTCCATATTCGAAATATTGTATCAGACACAAGACTAATTGGGTCTGTTGCAACTTCTAGCGGTTACGTCTCTGGAGCCCCTCGACACATCGTCAAGTGGGGGCGGGGGAACATCACTGACCATTTCCGATTGCGAGGAGATTCTCAAAGATGCCCACCTTGGCGACAGTATTAGTGTAAATGGTATGCACTTCACTTGCCCTTGATGCTTAACAACAGCAAGCGATAGCAGAGCTGTTGAGATATTCGTTGTCTTTCTGTCATTCGTCTCATAAGCAAGCGCATCAAAGAGCTTAAGCTTCCCTCGACAATGGAGACCTAATAAACTAATCTATCAAAAGGAACCTGCCTGACAGTAACCGCATTCGATAAGACCTGGTTCAAGGTCGGCGTCGCCCCCGAGACGCTTCGGCGGACAAACCTGGGATCATTGGAAAAGGGCTCCCGGGTAAATCTTGAGCGGGCCGTTCTGGCAGAGACGCGCATGGGCGGTCACTTCGTACAGGGTCATGTCGACACTGTCGCAAAAATTCTCTCCGTCACTCCGGATCAGAACTCCTTGGTATTCCGACTACAGCCTCGCGATCAGAGTGTAATGAGGTATATCGTGGAGAAGGGCTATGTCACACTGGATGGAGCCAGCTTGACGGTGACCAAGGTTGTGGATGGGCCAGACGGGTACTTTGAAATCATGCTTATTGCCTACACACAAGAGAAGATTGTGACGGCAGCTAAGAAGCCCGGGGATTACGTCAACGTAGAGATTGACATTGTGGGCAAATACGTTGAAAAGAGTGTCCAGGGTTACTTTGCTGGAACCGCTGGAGGAGACATGAGCATCTTGGAGAAGATGGTGTCTCGCATTGTAGACGAGAAGCTAAAGCGGTGATAAACAACAAACCAATGCCGCCTGACCATCTTGAATAATGGTATTCCACCTCAGTCCTAACCAGTATGACCGAATTCATAATGTCTTCCATGTATCGACCTGCGACTGTGAAGTCGATCACACCATGACAGGACTCTACCAAGGCCAGAGCTAGAAGATGATCAGCATGGGAAGTCAACGGAGTCAACCATGGTGCATGTCATACAAACTTCACGCACTTTTTGCATAAGATAGGTAGGTTTAAGTATGTCAAGCTCGTAGTCTATCTAAAGGGCTGAAGGAACGAAAGGTTCTATTGATTGAGATATCCAACGACATTTCATGCACCACATAAATGCTAGTTTAATCATCTTCTTATGCGCGGCACAGTGAGATTTCTCCGGCGGCATGAGCAGAAGGGTGATCACTGCATTTGAAATCCTATACATTCTTGTTGAGGACACTCGACATAGGGTATAAATTCGTCCTACCAAAGACACAACTCATATCAACCTCATAAAACACCATTTACTCCAGACTTTTTTGAGAGAAAAACGGCCTCTTCCGTAGCTACCATAGTTTGAAAAGTCGGAAATCACTCTCCCCGCCTCATTCTTCCATGGACTCATCTTCGTCGTCGTTATCCTGCGCTTGTCCCTCTTCGTCGTCTTCCAGGTCATCACTGAGCCAATCATCCTCGTCATCCATATCCACATCTTCTTCGTCCTCGTCATCTTCACCACCTTTTCCTTCAGCTCGAGCTTTGGCCTTCTCCTGTTTCTTCTTCTCAATGTTCTCTCTTTGCTGCTTCTTTCTCTCTTCCTTCTCCTTCTTCTTCTTGGCCCAATTCTTATCCAATGATTTGACCTCTGCTTCTGATTTTTTGATGTAGTCGTGCCACATTACTCTGCCCTCACAGATACCTTCTTCGACCTTGATTAGCCGAAGTTTCAGGCGTGGACCCAGTTCGACGAGCTTGACCGCGCGTTTTTCCACCTCTGGGGCATTGGCTTTCTGGGCCTTTGCTTTCTCGCCGGACTTCATGCGCTGCAGTTCTCTCTTTGTCAAGACCTTTTTTGTGGTGCTCTCTGCAATCTCGACCTCAGCATCGGTGTCCATTTCTGTCTCGCTTGCCGAGGTATAGCCGGCGGCTGATGGGTCCAGAAGATAGTCGGCGGCATCTTCCAACTTCCCCAGGTTTGGGACGGCAGACTTTCTCTTCTCCCGACTGCGAATTTCCTTGGGGTCCAAGCGTCGGATACGCTTCGAGATGCCTGTCTTTTTGGTGCTGATGGCATAATGTCTTAGATTCAAAACATAGGAATCTTCCTCTTCCTCTGATCCGGCGGTAAGTTCGCGATTCAGAAGCATCACACGGCGAATGGAGGAGAGCGGTGTAGCCTGAGGATTGATGGGTGGGAAAAGTGACTGAAAGATAGTGGTCGTAAGGCTCTCTAGACGTTTCGGTACTTTCGAATCCTCAGAAGCATTCGGTGAGTTAAAATTGTTCATCACTAGCAAAGGAGGTGTTTTGTGATCCTGGCCACCACCTCTTGGGCGCTTCAATGCCTTCTCAACGTCTCTGCACAGGGAATAGCTTTCGACTTTGAAATGAAGGGTCGGACCGCGAGGAGTAAGCGCCAATCGCATATTAGTATTTCCTGTAGCTGATTTTGAGAAAAGCATAAGATGAGTGACACCCAAAGGGCCCGTCATTGTCGTGTAGTCTCTGAGTCGATTGGATTTCCGTTCCTGAAGTGACCGATCATCAGTTACTGACTTCAGAAACCCGCCAGTCTGCTCGAGGAAACGCTTACCTTCAATCGCACCGCTGTATCTGGCTCCATCATCAAACGGACATCCTTGACCAGTTGGCTGACACTGGAACCGACCTGCGAAGCGCCGACTCTGATAACCATAGACTTCGGAGTTTTGCTCATGCTGCTTTTGGCGGCGGCAGACGCATTTTGAGCCCGCACATGAGTGCGCTTCTTCGTACGTGCCTTGGCCATTGTAATAGAAGACCAGATATGAGATTATTGGGAATAAAAACGAGTCCCAATAGCTTCCTCTGCTGTCTGGACAAGAGCGTGACTTTTCTCTTAGGTCCAGAAAAAAGTAGATTTGTCGGAGCAAAGCCGCGGAGGAGCTCGGATCAACAATTTTGCGGCGCCCAAAAATCATTTTTCTTTACTGATACATAGAAGAGCAGATAAGAAATCCAAAGAAATCTATCGATCAAGCGCTGTGAGAATTTATCCGATCATAATGCCAGACGTCAAGAAGCGCAAGATCGCCCATGAGGCCCCGGAACATGGGAGTGACGCTGAATCAACAAGTTCTCACGAGTCCGTTGCTCAACAAGATGATACTGCTGAGACGCAAGATGAAGCGGCGGCCACAGAGACAAGGCCAGCGCCCAAGAGCTTCAAAGATCTAGGCATCATCGATCAACTATGCGAAGCATGTGAAACGATGGGTTACAAGGCTCCTACGCCAATCCAAGCCGAATCGATCCCTTTAGCACTCCAAGGTCGTGACTTGATCGGTTTAGCGGAAACTGGAAGTGGAAAGACAGCGGCTTTTGCTCTTCCTATATTGCAAGGTATGGTTCCATCAGGCCTCACTATCCTTTGAGCGTCTTAGTCTTCTATCGATGTCTACTTTCCAGTCGTTCGGTATCTGACAAGCCACTCACAGCTCTAATGGAAAAACCACAATCCTTCTTCGGCCTCATCCTCGCTCCTACCCGAGAATTGGCGTTTCAGATCTCAAAATCATTTGAAAGTCTTGGTTCTACGATCAATGTCCGATGTGCTGTGATTGTCGGAGGTATGGACATGGTCTCGCAGTCGATCGCGCTTGGAAAGAAACCTCATATCATCGTCGCTACGCCTGGTCGGTTGCTAGACCACCTGGAAAACACCAAAGGCTTCTCGCTACGAACTCTTAAATACCTCGTCATGGATGAGGCCGATAGACTACTTGACATGGACTTCGGCCCCCTTCTCGACAAAATCCTCAAAGTACTCCCCAGAGAGCGGCGCACATTCCTTTTCTCTGCAACCATGAGTTCCAAGGTCGAGTCGCTGCAGAGAGCGTCGCTCTCAAACCCACTGCGTGTATCTGTCTCGTCAAACAAGTACCAGACCGTCTCGACACTGCTGCAGTCATATCTCTTCCTTCCTCACAAACACAAAGATATCTACCTTGTATACCTCCTCAACGAATTCGTCGGCCAGTCCGCAATTATCTTCACTCGCACTGTCCACGAGACACAAAGAATTAGTTTTCTTCTTCGGTCGCTCGGTTTCGGCGCCATTCCGCTACATGGTCAGCTCTCCCAGTCTGCTCGATTAGGCGCTCTGGGGAAGTTCCGTTCCCGCAGCCGCGATATTCTCGTCGCGACGGACGTCGCTGCCCGTGGTCTTGATATTCCGTCTGTCGACGTCGTGCTGAATTTTGATCTGCCCACCGACTCAAAAACCTATGTTCATCGTGTAGGCCGTACGGCCCGTGCGGGAAAGAGTGGTGTTGCTATTAGCTTTGTGACGCAGTATGACGTTGAAATCTGGCTACGTATAGAGGGCGCACTTGGGAAGAAGCTCAAGGAGTATGAGTTAGAGAAGGACGAAGTAATGGTCTTGGCTGAGCGTGTCGGAGAGGCTCAACGGCAGGCTATTGTGGAGATGAAGAACTTTGACGAAAAGAGAGGCACTAAGGCCAAGAAATTCGGCAAAGGAAAACGCTCTCGAGATGAGATGGACCAAGAAGAAGGATGAACTGGGAGTATGGAATTAAAAAATGTTCCTAAGTGCTATTATGATGCCAATACCCAGACGAGATGACCAGAGTTTTTCAATGATTTCCTTACATTATCAAATGATTTCTCGAGTGGAGATAAGAAGATGCAACGTAAAGTACAGCAGCTGATGTATATTCTGCTTCTGGTATAACTCAGAACATGTCATAAATCATTCAGGACAGTCCCTGATATTCTCTATAAATTTAGACCGAGTGGTCAACTTTTCCTTGACGCAGAAGTTGCTAGACCATTATTGTGTCGTGGTTTAATTCCTTCTCAAAGGTCCCGTTACCGCACTACCGTCGACATCATTGACCTGCATTTGCAGGCTGCCTTTTGAGTGCACCAATGCTTGGAAGGGACTCTAAATTTGATATGAAGGATTGGCAATTTAAGAAGCCTGCAAGATCTCTTTGACGGTGCCGGCATCCCGAACGGCATTGGCAACGCGAGTAGCGAGATCGTCGGCTTCCGATCGGCTTGCAGCCTCGGCATAGACACGCACCGCATCTTCCGTGCCACTTGCACGGGCGAAGCTTCGTCCCTTGTTGTAGCGGGACTGCAGAGAATCAATCTTTGCCTGGAGTCCGGGGGGCGATTCAAGCTTTCGCTCAGCGTCGTAGGCCTTGAAGATTGACCGATCAGCAACCTCCACACGCACAAGCCGTGAGGGGAGATCGGTATATGTGGCAAGCCATTCCTTAGGGGTCCACCCTTTGTGAGCAAGAATAGCTTCGACGAGGAGCATGTCAGAGATGGCGTCGCCAACCGCTTGGTTAATCAAATCCGTAAGAGCTTGCAGGCACTCTAGCGAACGCTGCTGGGCCGGAGACTGCGGCTCTGTACTCTTAATGGTCTTCAAAGCATTCTCTGAGAAAGTGATAGTGCCGTGTCCATTAGCTTCGAAGTAGACGCCAACATCGAACCGGAGGGCGGCATGGTGGAGATGTTTCACACCAGTATTGGTGCAAACAGATGGGAGTTTGAGAACTTTCTCTATGTACTCGGTGCTCGATCCGTTGGCATAAGCAGTCTGAACGACGCCAATCTTGAGCTTTTGAGCGATTCCGGCGCTGCGAGCGAGGTCACCAATGAAGGAAGCGGCAAGAGTGGCAATGCGGTCGCCGTCCAACAGCCTAAACACATTGCCTTCGTCAAGGAAATAGTAAACAATACGATCGGCATCACCATCCAGAGACGCGCATCGATCAAGAACAGAAGCCTTGGATGATGGCGGGGCACGCTGCTTGGTCTTGACATAATCGGCGCCGCACTGATACAATGGTTAGTACGGCGAGAATTGAAGGGCGTCACGGATGTTGCTTACTTCGAAGTTGAGACTGTCAGGATTGATGACATCGTCGTTCACAATCTTGATGTCGAGACCAGTGTCCTGGGGCAGATATTTAATGAGTTCCCTCAGCTTAGGTCCACCGACACCGTTTGCACAATCAACAGTTAAAGAGCCTTTGACCTTGACGCCTCTCATGACCCTCTTGAAAGCTGCGGCAAGCTTTTCGTAATATCCTTGCTCAGTAGGCTCACCATACTCGTATTGCGTTCCCAGAGTGTTCTTGCATCGGACGACGTAATGCAGCTGGGGAGTGGTCATATACTTCATATCGATGAACTCGGCCTCCGTGGCAGTGAGCGCAGCACTGAGGACGCCGACGAGTCGCGAGCCGGATGCGCGAGTATCCCGAGCGAAAACAACACGAGCAGGGTTCTCCATGCTGACATCGATCTCCTTAACCAATTCGTCGTAAACGTCACCGATGTTTTCAAGCGGAGCATTCGCGAGTTTTGTGGCGTATGCTTCCCATTCAGCCTAGTGAAACGAAGAGTTAGCATCGGGAGAGTATCTTTTTGTCGAAGAGGAGGCCTACTTCCAACATTTCACCCTATTTTTTTATCAATACGTCAGCAATTTCACCTTTCATACCCCCATCGAAAGTTCCATAGGAGCTCACCATTGGGTCCACCAGTTTGACACCGTTGTCCTCGGCAGGATTATGGCTCGCAGTGACCATGACGCCAATCCATTGTCCGCTCAACTTCTTGGAGCGAAGTGTTGCAAGCAAGCCTACAGCATAAACAACAGTGTTGAGGAGGTCACTGCGATGGATTGTCCATTAGAGCTGCAACACGGCGATCGTGGGGTATGGTGGAGGCGGGGTTGATTCGTTCCTGAGAAAACCAAATAGACTTACGCTTTCATACGGAACTGTAGCAATAGATTTCAAGTCAGCTTATACAAGCATAGAGAAAGCTGGGAAAGATCTAACATACGCCCGCCGTGCCATATTGAAAGATCTTGCCCTCTGGCTTTGCATACTGCAAGGCCGCGTCTGAGATAGCTTTGCGAACGGCTGGAGACGCCATTGTTTGCGGCGCGGGACCTGGCCAAAGTCGTGTCGGGAAGCCCTAAATTCGATGAAACGAAAGTGATGAGGGGTCGTTGGACCTTGATGAGAAAAAGCAGGACAAGAAGTAGTTAGAAAAGATGGGTTACAGAAGAAGAGCGCCAGCCGATTATTAAAAAGTTGTCACTCGCAACCTGCACGAGGGGAGCGGACTGGCCTGACAGCCTTAGGACACTTTAGCTCCTCCTTCCTTGCTCCCCACAGCGCTCAAGCGGTGAGCCAAAGAAATAGCGTGGTAGGCGCGGTTTCACAGCAACATCCTCCAGCTCTACGGAGTACTCACACCTGATTATTACTGCTAACTTGAAAATAAAGTTTGGTTGAAGCAAAGGAGTGAAAGAAAGCAAGGAGAACAAGACAAAAATATGTTTCGAATTTGTCGCAAAACTCTACATGAAACGTTATGCATTTTACGACGGGCTTATGCAAACATGGCATCTGTGCTGGGATCCACAGTACAACTGCCGAGATCAGGAGAGCCCGTCACCGGATCATGCTTTCAGTCTGCGGCTTGAGACATCATTCTGGATGTCTTTGATCAAATACCTATTAGAATCGATGCATTAGTGTCGAATTTGCTTTTCACCAGCGGACGGTCATCTGCCGGGCACTTACATATACCACCATGCGGTGGGAATGACTGTTCCAAGATGCCACAAGCTGTGAGCATCAATAAGCCCGTGCCAAGGAGGAAAGTCCTGCAACTCAAGACTCATGGCCAACATAATCCACACCACAATCATTCCAGGCCAGGCCATCCAAACTTTGCCTTGCTTCTGATACCGGACGATGCTGAACCCCGTCCAGAGTATATTTTGAATGGCCCCGACCACGACGTTTGCAATCATGTTGTAGGTGTAATCCCATGACCAAAAACTGAGATAGCATACGTGCATGGTGTATAGAAGAACGCAGATTGTGGTCATTAGACGGCGTAGAGTCGGCTTGTACCGGGGTTTTCCTTGGTCAAGGCGCAGTATCCTGATTATAGCAAGGTATAGCCCGTACATCACGTTCGCACCAGCTCCGAAATAGTCTAACTTTTCTGTGAGAGGGAAATCTCTTGTGTGGAATAACATGCTGAATGTCCAGCACGCCAGCCCGCAGTAACCAAAAGTCAGGTAGTATGGCCGCAGGGAATGCCATGCTGGGATTGTTTCTTTGATTCGAGCGATGCCATTCCAGTGAGCGAGAAGATTGAGGAGGGAGAAAAGGACAGAGAAGGGCTCCTGCATGCCGAGGATCCTGCGAAAAGGCCATTTTCCATGAAATTGTACCACTGGATTCAACATCGGAGGGTCGCGGGCAAGTCGGCGGTCTGTTACTACATGTTGACAAGTGTAATCGCACTCTGCTGGACAGGTCCATAAGAGCAGGCGCAGATGGAGTGCTGGGAGAGAACAATCAGCACGGACGAAACAGATGTAGACTGGCGAGACATACGAATGACAGAATCGCCATCTCGACAATTTTCAGCCTGACAGATCTTTTGACAATGAGTTCGCTGTTTGAGTTCTCCAGGCGTTGTTACTAAGGAAATGATACCTTGACACATTCTTTGAAATCAGGTAGGTGATCACCCAAGGAAGCCGTCGACCTCCCTATTAGAGAAGCAATGAGAAACGCGACAAAGTACAAGCAAAGCTTGCTCTTGGCCGAGCACAGAACCATGGTGCTAGGTGTGCATGGAGTACAGTGCAGAGCTGGAGTGCCTGAGCTTAAGGGGAGAGCTGCGAGTTTGACGCGTCAAGGTAGAGGATCGGAGATGAGTCTTGGCAATTCATCTACGGGAGTACAAGAAACTGGGTTCTAGACCAGGAGGGTAGGATCCCCGCGTACTTTGGACAATTCTATAACAACTTTGTTTTGAAGATTTGACAAGAGTGAGGTATCTAAAAGACAAGTAGACGGGTAGAGTTATATACTTCTTTTCTTACCGCACCTCTTTAGACAAGGAGGAACCTGAATAATACAGCAACATTCGGACAAAACGCCGAGGTATTGTACATCAACCCTAATCAGATATGATTTCTGAGGGCTAAAGAAATCACATGGAGATTACCGGAAATAGTTTAGTGCAAACCAAATCCAAGACTAACCTTAACCAGGATTAGCGTTTGCCCTGAAGGAGAATTTCTATTATTGATGGCAAAAGTAAGAGGGAAAAAAAGTCGAGCTTGAGGGGTCGTTTGGAGATAATATTTACTTTATTTCTCTCATCTCATCCCATCACAAAAGCAAACCTTGGTCTCTTGGTTGGCTTCTACCCCTTCGTTCTCCTCAGATTCATTCTTTGTTCCTCCATTTTTCCCCTTACAACCAAACGGCATCTCTATTTTCAAGATGGAAGGTGTTGAGAGACAACAATCTGCAGAGCCTTCAGCCATGATCACCAGCAGTGCTGATCGTATGGTGGGCATGGACCATGCTGAAGTACGTTACTTCACCAGGTATGAGACTAATTCTTTCTCCCTGATCTGTATGATCTTCTGTGTCTGACCTTGTTAACAGTTATGATCATCATGGTAAATTCTCCCTTTTATCCACAAAAAGTTGAAGGGTATGCGAAGCTAACACAAATCCGTGCTAAGGCATTCATGAGGAGATGCTTGTAAGTTCATATACAACATGGAATCAAATTGATACTAGTGCTGATAGTATCCCCCTCGCAGAAAGACGATGTCCGGACTCGGTCATACCGCGATTCCATTTATCAGAACCGCCACATTTTCAAGGACAAGGTTGTTCTCGATGTCGGTTGTGGCACCGGTATTCTCAGCATGTACGTCTCGCACGTCCTGAATTAATCAACACTCCACATACTGATGTTATGACTCAAAAGGTTCGCCGCGAAGGCAGGCGCCAAGCACGTAATCGGCGTGGACATGTCCTCGATCATCGAGAAGGCGCGCGAGATTGTCGCGGTCAACGGCCTCTCAGACAAGATTACTCTTCTTCAGGGAAAGATGGAGGAGGTTCAGCTCCCATTTCCCGCGGTGGATATTATCATCTCCGAGTGGATGGGATACTTCCTCCTCTATGAAAGCATGCTGGATACTGTTCTGTACGCTCGGGACCGCTACCTTGCTCCTGGCGGCAAGATCTTCCCTGACAAGGCCACCATGTACTTGGCTGCGATTGAGGATGGCGAGTACAAGGATGACAAGATCGGATGTGAGAGATCTCTGGCTTACGTTAGGCTTTTATGGGAGTACTAACTCGGTATAGTTTGGGATAACGTTTACGGATTCGATTACAGCCCCATGAAGGAGATTGCCCTTACGGAGCCCCTTGTCGATACCGTCGAGCTTAAGGCCCTGGTCACGGATCCTTGTTCTATTATTACTTTCGATCTTTACACGGTCACCAAAGCAGACTTGTCGTTCAGGGTTCCTTTCTCCCTTCCCGTCAAGCGCAGCGATTTCATTCACGCCATCATCGCGTGGTTCGACATTGATTTCACCGCTTGCCACAAGCCCATCAGCTTCTCCACTGGCCCTCACGCCAAGTATACACACTGGAAGCAAACTGTGTTCTATCTTCGCGACGTTCTCACTGTTGAAGAAGAGGAGTCTGTGTCCGGTATCTTGGAGAACAAGCCCAATGACAAGAACCCTCGTGACCTAGACATTCAGATTTCTTACAAACTGGAGACCACGGACAGGTTGCGCTATGACGAGGGCAACTGCTTTTACAGGATGTAGGTCACTCCTAGCCCGGACTGCAGCACTTCAGCGCTAATTCTTCGCAGGTGCTAAACCATCAATCTCTTCGGATATTCACTTGATAAACTTTTTCCTACCGTTATTTGAGGGCAGATCGCATGCTGTCAAACGACACGAAAGCTTCGCCTTGTAAGGCAGCATTATTGCATATATGAAAGGTTACTTGTATGGACTTTGGGTCGTTGTATGGTCTCTTTCGTCCTTCGTTCTTGTTTTTCGGCGTTGTATTGGATGGCAGGGGAACGGCACATTATTTGGCGCGAACGGAGAGACTGTTTTTGCATGAGACTTTTTGAAGCTCCTCGAATTTTTTCAAGTAGATACCCCGAGTTGACGCTCAGTCCAGCCACCTCCGACGTGTTCCTTAGATTGTTTTGACCTATCATCTAGTTTTTACATCCATATTCTTCTTTTTCTTTCATTTGACTCGGGGTAATCTTTTCGTTAGCCCACTCGAATCGAGGAAGGTTTGAGGAATACGCATCTGACTGGGAGTGTCCATGCCTTGTTCTATGGTCGATACGATTACGAGTTGATGAGGAGCGGAACTCACCATATTGTAAAGTTCCTCGGCTGATTTAGATCAAACAAACAAGCTGAGAGGATATAAGTAGTAATCGCCTGGTTAGGCCAAGTTTCAATCAACTAAAGTACCGTAGAGTAGCACCTCAATGATAGAGATTTCCATACATATCACAACTATTTGCATTGTTCGTCAAAGCTGATAGCTCGTTGTCTCCTAATAACACACGTGATCTCACAGCGGGCTTTGCCCCAGATAAGCATCAAGATGCGGAGAAAAGACATCTTTCCTCCCAACTAGCACCTCACTCTGTAGCCATTGCAGAAGCATCCACAAGGATGAACCCTTATTCCTCGCTCAGGGCACCCCGGGCCTTGAAACATGTCTGGTACTACCTCTTGAACGGCCCCTTTTTCGGTATCATGGACTAACGCGACAGTCAGCGCAAGGCATTTTAGGACCGGACTTCCTACGAAGCACACGCGTTTGGTATGCAATCGACGTAACTCTCAACCTCGAAACAGTCACATCTCGTGAATCAGTTATGTCTCTACCTTACTAACTCGGCATTACAGGCAGTCGGCTCCCGGGGCCTGCCAAACGCAGTCCGTCCTTTGGCGCTGAATCGGCACCCCGTGTCCATCCGCCGTTACTCAAGCATTCCGCCTGAAAACGAGACAACATCTGCGCAAGAGAAGCAGAGTCCTTCAGACACTTTCTCCGAGAGTGAAAAAAAGCCGTCACCGACGCCTTCAGCTGAGACCTCAGCGACGGATGAAATGAAATCTCCATCAGCAGCGCCTGTGAACGAGATATCTTCGATAGAGACAAACGAAAACACATTGGCAGATGGAGACGGTACAGCGTTTATTGATGAAAAGGAGAATTCAACGGCGACCACAAATGTGGCCTCCACAACCGATTCAGCGACAGAGGACCGGAAGACCAATGCGGAGTTCGATTCAATACCGAAGAATGCTGCGAGAAGATTTGTTTCAGTGCGCTTAGGTCCCCTTGGGTCTAATATGAATCGTTACGGGGAGTTGTAAGTCAAACATCATAAACTGACGCCTTTATGTGCAACAGGAGACCACTTGCTGATAGATTATAGCGGACCGTTTTTCCTCAGGTGAGCTGACTAGTATTCGCTGCATACGCTATTGACGCTCATACAGTGCTTCTTTGCATCTTCAAGAGAAAATTGCCAGTGCCCATTGTGCCTCCGTCCAGATACGAAGCAAAGATCCGTGGATACTTTCTCAGTATGACTTGCGGTTCCTTTTGGCCGCCTATGTGCTTGCTAATCGCTTTCGCTTGTTCGCGCTTTAGATACACCCTGCGGTCAATGCTAAAGACATCATATACGGTCCTAACCTCGTTGAAGTGCTCTGTGAGTTTACAAGCGTTAGGCCGGTGGACAAGAGGCTGACTCAGTCTAAGTCTCTGATGGACATAGGGGACTATATCCATATTCATGGTTAAATAGCCATGCCAACCTCACCGTCGAAAGAAAAACGTTCTCTGCGCCGTTCAAGTTCAGGTTCGTATCGCCTTCGTTCTGTATAATATCGGATTCCATTAATCCGCCATCGCCAGAGAATTCTCATCCTACAATCCTGATCAGGACTCTTATCCTGAAGTCGAGTACTCGGAAGTTATGTCCGACGACGCCGCGTTGTTAAGATGGTTTGATGAGATTGTGAGTTCCTCCTTCACTCAAGACATGCTCAGCAGCTCACACCAGTCAAGTACAAATGGGGTTTCTGTTTTGTGAAAGGAGTCCCTGTGGATCCTGAATCAACCAAAGCACTTCTCGAACGGATTGCGTTTATCAGACACACTCATTACGGTAATACATTCTCCCCGCAGGCTATTGTCGCCTTCAACTTTTCTACACTAAAAATATCCTACTAATACATCAAAGGCGGATTCTGGGACTTTACATCGGACTTGACCTTCAAGGATACCGCCTACACCACGGAATTCCTAGGCGCGCATACAGACAACACATATTTCACTGACCCTGCTAGACTTCAGCTCTTCCACCTTTTGTCGCACACTGACGGCCATGGCGGGGCCAGCTTGCTTGTGGACGGTTTCAAGGCTGCCTCCATCATGCGGCAAGAAAATCCAAAGCACTGCGGAGTCCTCGCCGCTACCAAGCAACCGTACCACTCAAGTGGAAATGAGGACGTATGCATACAACCCACGGAGCAGGCCCCTGTCTTCAAGATTCACCCCGATTTGAGCCGACTATACCAAGTTCGATGGAACAACTATGATCGAGCAGCGAAACGAAACTGGGGATTGAAGGAGCAGAACCGGTGGTATAACGCAGCACGTCATTTTAACCATATTATCCAGCGCCCGAACGTTGAAATATGGACACAGCTTCAGCCCGGAACTGCGCTCAGTCAGTTTTTAAACGCCCTTTGGGGGTACTCTGCTAATTAGGCTTCTAGTTTTCGACAATTGGAGAATGCTTCATGGTCGTTCCGAGTTCACTGGCAAGCGGCGGATGTGTGGTGGATATAGTATGTTATACTCCTGCCTTTCTTTTACCTGAGTTGAAGACAGAATATTCTCTTACTAACACTTCATTAGTCAACAACGACGACTTCATCTCGCGTTATCGACTTCTGAAATATGGAAGAGAAAAGGTTATCGAAAATCTGGGTAACCTTGCTTTCTACAAGGGTAATCCCACTTTGCTGCTGTAAGCGGAGAGCCCAAGGACGACCAAAGGTCAACTCTCATCGGACACTTGGGAGACCCCTCTGCGCAAGGATATGTCGGAAATGTAACATAGCAAGTACTATTAGGCGTACATATCAGAAAACTTTTGAGAAGCGAAGCATAATGAATCAGACCGAAGTCCTCAGTTGGCCATGAGCGGAGGCGGTCGAGGATGCTGGTAGAGATCGATATCACGTGATGTAGGCAGAGCAGCTGACGTTGTTTGGTCGGAGCTCAGAGCATCGCCAGGACAGCTTCAACCCTCCCACCTTCTATCTCAATCTCCCATCCTTTTTCTTTTTCCCGATTACGCACCCTCAGTACTTTTTTACTTCGCAAATCCAATCAGCTTCCATACTCGCACATCACCCCTGTTACCATGTCGACCCTTGAAGATCTGGAGGATCTCGAACGCGAGGAGAGAGACAAGAAGAAGGACCAGGGCGATGGTGACGGCCAGCAGCCTGGAGGAGATGGAGATGCTGAAATGAAAGATGCAGATGCGAAGAAGAAGGATGAAGAAGATGATTTACTGGATGAGGAGATTCTCAACTCGAGCACAGCAGACATTGTCAAGCGGCGACGGATGTTGGAGAATGAGCTCCGCATAATGAAGAGCGAATACCAACGATTGACACATGAACAGAATACTATGCGGGAGAAGGTGAGGGATAACCAGGAGAAAATTGAGAACAACAGGTACGATATGCTTGTCACTCTATTCACTTTATCTCTGCCCTACTGTCATAGGTCTCCGGGACGCTGGAGTGGTTGGCGATGTTGCAGATCTATCACTGGGATTTGTCTGGAAACCTTAATTACTCTTACTGACACTTGTATTCACAGGCAACTTCCATACCTCGTCGGAAATGTCGTCGAGCTTTTGGATCTAGATGTTGAGGCAGAGGCCGCTGAAGAAGGAGCGAACATCGATCTTGACGCTACCCGAGTGGGCAAATCCGCTGTCATCAAAACATCGACTAGACAGACTATCTACCTTCCTCTCATCGGTCTGGTAGACCACGAGAAACTGAAGCCCGGTGATCTGATCGGTGTCAACAAGGATTCATACCTGATTTTGGATACACTACCCGCCGAGTATGATAATCGTGTGAAGGCCATGGAGGTCGACGAGAAGCCGACAGAGAAGTACACGGACATTGGTGGTTTGGACAAGCAGATTGAAGAGATCGTGGAAGCCATCGTATGGCCGATGAAGGAGGCAGAACGATTTACGAAGATTGGTATCAAGGCACCAAAGGGTATGTCAACCGTTTTTTCCCGGTCCCTCCGTTGTCGTTCGGCCAGCATTCTAACGCATATCTTCTCTTCTACAGGTGCTCTGATGTACGGTCCTCCTGGTACCGGTAAAACCCTTCTTGCGCGAGCCTGCGCCGCAGAGACAAACGCTACGTTCCTGAAGCTTGCTGGACCTCAGCTGGTGCAGATGTTCATCGGTGACGGTGCCAAGCTGGTCCGGGACTGCTTCGCTCTTGCCAAGGAGAAGGCTCCTTCGATCATTTTCATTGACGAACTCGACGCCGTGGGTACCAAGCGTTTCGACTCCGAGAAGTCCGGTGACCGTGAGGTGCAACGGACCATGTTGGAGCTTCTGAACCAGCTTGATGGATTTGCTTCGGATGATCGTATCAAGGTCCTGGCCGCGACAAACCGTATCGATGTCCTTGATCCCGCTCTCCTCCGTTCCGGTCGACTGGACCGCAAGATCGAATTCCCTCTACCCAACGAGGAGGCACGGGCAAACATCCTGCAGATCCACTCCCGCAAGATGACTGTGGACGACGGCGTCAACTGGGCCGAATTGGCTCGAAGTACCGATGAGTTCGGTGGTGCGCAGCTGAAGGCCGTCTGTGTGGAAGCCGGTATGATTGCTCTCCGGAAAGGCATGAGCAAGATCGGACACGAGAACTACGTGGATGCTATCGCTGAGGTGCAGGCCAAGAAGAAGGACACAAACATGGGTATCTATGTCTAGAGTTATTACATAATCAACACTGTTCCTCTTGTCTACATCCCTCTTCCCCTACTCTGATGACCTAAGTCGGTCAAAGCCTGTCTTCAGTATGCATGCGACCATGCTCGTTTCTTATTATCATGCGATGTCTCCTATCCTCATCTGTCTTGGGATCTGTTTGGCAGATAGGTAAACAGGCATAATGGTATGAATGACTCATGGTCATGGAGTGAATATCTAGCCATATACCTAGTGTGGCAGCATGTAGCGCCGACGCTTATATCTTTCGGATCTCATTATCTGATTGTATTAAGCGAAATACATGTTCTTGTCCGGATTTTGGACTCAGTACTGTACAGAGTATGCTCATCAATCACGAGGAGACAGGAAAGCCTCCGAGTAAATGGAAGCAGGAGGAATGCCAAACGGAGAAACGCAAGGGGAATATATGTAACCAGTCCAAGAGGGTTCCAGCAGCGCCTTAAGAAATTCAGAGAAAATACACTCACACATGCATGAAAACGAGTAAGGGAGAATGGAGAAGGAATACATGTCCAGACATGAAGTCAAGTTCCATTCAACATGCGAGTAGATATGCATGAATGTGTCCATTATAAAGAAAAGAAGAAAGAAATCTCGTCCGAGACCAGATCGCTAGTCGGTGTCAATTTGCATGATGGGGTATAGTGGGGTGAATCAACCGATGAACGCCGTCGTGCTTGCACGTAGACCCATATGACTTTGTTCCATTGTATGCTAGGTTTGATAAAGAAAAGGAAAGATGCGGAGTAAGTGTTGCATTGTGGTATAAAACTGCATTGGGTAAAGCATCGCATCGTAGAGAGAGTGCTCGGTCAGAAGAGACCTTTGGCGTCGACAATTCCAACACTTTCCGGACGATCGCGTTCCATATGGAACCACCAGTCCCTGCCTTTCTTGTGACTGTAATTCCAGGATCCAGTACAAGTATCCTTGTCCCAGGGAAGCCCGGTCGGAGACGACAGGCTCATGGGAGTAGACGGCGTCGTCGGTGTGATAGGACTTGTTCCCAACGCTGAGCGACTACCAATGCTGCCCCATCCAAATCTCGTGGCAGTCGTGGAAGCGGGGGATGGCGGTGATTCCTCGGGAGGCGGAGGCGGAATCAAGCTACCTTTGCTGCCGAAACAGTTGACTCCGACTCCGGCAGCGTAGGTCAACGACTGGTTTGAGGCAAGGATGTGCTTCCATCCAATGAGGCCGCCATCTGCGTCCTGGCCAGGTAGGTCGGGGCGGAGTATGAATCGAGGGATTGAGACATCTTTCTCCGTAGTTCTACTACCCACTCGGCCCATATACGCTGGCATTCGGAAGTTGAACACTGTGACTGGCCCATTGCGCTCTTCCTTTGCCCTTCCAGAGGACGGCAATCCGTACTGACCCATGCCTGGATCAGGCTCATCATCTGAAGCATCCTCCAAGGCATTGTCGGGTACGTATGAATCGGAGTGATCAGTGATGAGAACTTGCATTCCGGTTTCCGTATCCTTGGCAGCCATGTCAATGAAGGTCTGCGCCCGTATTCGTGCCGACGTTAGATTGTTGCCCGCTGGGAGGGCCAATGGGCGAGTATTAACAGAGCCGTGAGAGCTCCGAGGCAGGCTGTATCGGTCAGAATTGATCAGGGCCTGCCCTCTAGGAATAGGCTGGCAGACAGCCTGAAGTATTCCGGGAGGCTCTATATCTGAGGGTGCTCGAAGGGTCTCTAGACGGGGGAAACCCGAGCAAAGAATGCTTTGAGCCAGATGCGAGTTTGGTGTGTCAACATGCTTTGGTGGCTTGGCGAATGGGGCACAGTCTAATCTCGTCAGGGCAGTATTCGGATTGGGACAAGCGACGTCCCAATGCAGATGCTTGAGGCTGGACGACGCAAACAGCGGCTGGAAAACAATCCCATCGGCATTCAACGTCGGACAATGGTTGGTCTGCACGATCTTGAAACGCTCTAGATTCCTAAGCGATGCTAAAATCTTCGAGATTACAAGCAAGGACTGAATGTTCAGTTCAATGAGAGCCAGGGACTTTAGCGAGCCGGACTCCGGGCGCGAGGTGTACTGTGATAGTCCGGTATCAGTGATGCCTGGCAGGCTTTCCAGCCGAAGTGACTCCAGGGGCGGTAGACACAGCAAAGCACTATCGGCGAAGGCATCCGCATCAAATGATGAGATGCAAAGATGACGCAGCGAGGGTAATAGGTGGAACATGCGAAGGAAGATGCTCGGCTCGAGGGCACTTTTCCCGTTCAACGCATAGAGCATCAGAGTCTCAAGATTCGACCAGGAAGCATGGTAATCCAGAAACTCAAACATCTGCAGAGGACCCAAGCTGCCCGGACAAGAAGTGTTGCGCGGAGACTCTTCCTCGGAGACCTCCGGCCCCTCTCCCAAAATCCATATGTGTTCCTTGAGCTTCTTCCGTGTCGATAGTGCATGGGTCAGACGATCGAACTCATGGTTGTACGCGATGGTCAAACCCAACAACCGTTCCAGGTTGGGGCACACCATAACAACGGAGGCGACAAGGTCTCGGTATTCTTCCCATTGGTTACTGTGCTTGCTTGTTGTGAAGAGAAGGTCCATCTGCGGAACACGAAGCTCCAGGACAAGGTTGGCCAGCGATTTCCTTTCGCGTAGGGTCCGTCTTAGAAGTTTTAGGCGGCTGCCCCTTTTCATCCGATACTTTTTCAGCTGAGCAGGAGAATCATTTCCGATAATGTGAATGCGAGTATAGCTTCATCGCAAAGCTCGTCAGCGTTTCAACACCATCAAATAGCTGTGATTGAATTCACTCACAGTTTGGGTCGAACCACTCTTTCCCATACTCGACAAGTCAAGGAAAGAGCGTACAGGTCGCGCTGAAAGCATGTCAAGCAACCCGACTGGTTTGGGCCTGTATGCAGAAACTGTAGTTGATTGAGAATGCCATCATATACCTCCTGGGGTAGACGCTTGAAGACCGGCTCCAGAATCTTGTCCAGCGAAGCAGCAGAGTCGCAAAGGCGATATGAAGAAGTGGGCGAGGAAGGGGAATATGATGTAGGGGAAGTCGAAACGGTGTAATTGCTTTTGAATGAAGAGATGGATGAATTTCGTGAGGGAATCTGCTGTACTGTCACCCCGTAGGCAGCATCCTTATAGTTTTGCACCTGTCCATGATGGGGCATTGTCGTATAGGGCACAGCAGCGGTCTCGTGTCTACTGGCGACGACGCTCATTATGACCGTGTACAACGAGCATTAAAGAAGTAGTGACCAGGAGGATGAGAAAGTAAAGTAATTCGCAAAAGGGGAGCGAAGACGAGCAGGACGCAGGCTGGCAGTGGGCAGAGGTGGGGAATCAAAGTACCGAAGGTCAAGAGTTTAAGAGCACTTCGGTCTGGTATGCAAATAATATATCCACTTTAGCAAGTCAGTCAATGATTCGTCCAAGCCCGAAGGGTAACTGAAACCCGTGTAAGATAAGGAACGCGATAGAGGGAGTCGCACGATGATGGACAAGGGAAAGAAGAAAGAATGAAGCTCGAAGGAGGATGCACGGAGAAAGTCTCTTCAGGACAAAATAGCTGAATTAACAGAAGTAGTAAAGGAGTACTAACTCAGGGTCATCCACTGTACTTTGTGATTTTCGGTTTCCCCTTTCAAGTCTTTGCGGTTCGCGAAGTTGACTTTGCAAGCACCAAATAGAATTGTGTTCTTTGTTTCCACATACCACGAGCAGGAAGGGTTGACCAGTAAAGACGAAGAACGGGACGGCACCCCAAGGCCGATCATCCCCACAAGAGGAATGAGACTCTTAGTCGGGTTTCATGTATGGGAGTTGCAGCCTCGTAGGTATTTTGATCCTTGGAATATTGGCATTATTCATGCGAGTAGGAACCCATGCAAATGCAGCGACCTGCAGGAACTCGTGCTCGGGAACTGTGGAGGAAGCGGAGAACTCATGCCAAACGTGCATGACAGGCAACCAAGGCGTCAAGCACAGAGAGGGGGAAAGGGGGCCGCAGACTTCCAGTTGGCTGCAGGTGCACGCTGCACGTAACAGAAAAGGGACAAAAGGAAAAGATCGAAGCCAGAACTAGCGACCTAGTTGAAGAATCTCTTCTGAATGCGGGTGTGGCACTGCCTGATCTAGTAATGATGGGAACACAAGCCTCGGCGTTCATTACGGAGACCGTACTGAGTACTTTGACCTCTCTGATGGACAGTCGATACCCTTATTATCGGTCTTGGTCTGCGACTTTCCACGGCTGCTGACGGCCTGAGAGCCAGAGACATTCCAATATCTGTTATGCATAACATTTGACACAGAGGCAGGAGGGTGGATGACGACGATGGTGGAGAATGGATATTATTTTGAGTACGACGCACGCCTCACAAGTCACAACATCAACAAAAGGGGTAGAAAACACTAGTGTCAGAAATACATGGATAGATGCCTTGACACCCATGGAATGGGGAATCGACGCTAGACCTAGTCTGGTTAGTAGAGGGGGCAGGAGCACAGCACTAAGCCTAAACAGGTAAGATCTAAACTCGTTAGCTTCTTCAACTTGCGCTCAGTATTTAGTACAAAGTAACTCTGGTATTTACATCAGAGGCCCCTATCTTTTTTGACCTAAATTTCGTAGAGGCCCGAGGTGCTGAAATACTCAAATGGCTACAGAGCACTCAGAGAGCTCGTCAATTGCACCCAGGGATGCATCGACATTCCGTACTTCCCTCCATCTTTATCAAGAAGTGCCGTCGAGGTAACCTGGTGATCCATCTGTCGCATATCCTCTCTGAACTTCTCTATAGATTAGGATCTGCCGTTGCTGTGCTTGGTGAGAAGTAATGATCGACTTATTCTTTTTCGGGTACTTAAATACCAACATCAACTCGAGACAAAAATAGAATTGCCATGGAGCTTGGCAATTGTTTCTTCCCTCCGAACACTTCGGGGGACAGAGGTTGAGAACCATGGCTTCTCATCACACACTCCCTCAAGACTGGAGTGAGTTCGCTGGACAACGATATGTCCAATGTAGACTTTCACCAAAACGATGGCTTCGATGTATTTAGCGGTCAAATGCCTAGCCCAGTGTCTGAACCCACAATTATAGCGCATTATCATCGGGACGCACTATCCACATAATGCACCGTCCGGGATTAATGTGGGGTCAAATCAACAGTAGTGAAGTTCAAGTTGCAAACGGAGACAGGTCGATCTAATACTGCGCGTGGCTCGGCTATTCTAAGATGAGCTCGATATTGTGGCTGAAATAGCCTATTCTTACTAGAGCTCATAGTCATAGAGATAAACCAGAGTTCCCGATCAAACTATGTCCACGCTTCGTTTCACGAGAAGTCGAGCTTAAACCTCTCTCTGACTTCCCCCTTTAGCGAAGACTTGACTATGATGCTGAGCCCGGCGTTGAATCGTTAGAGTGCTTACTATTCTATCAAGCCCATCATGGGCCAGAAGATCGATTGCAACTGCATGAGTGGATGGAGCTCCTTGGCTGAGCAAGCGCATTGCAGCATTGTTAAACACATACAACTGCGACCATCTGATGAGCATATATAGCCAAAGCTGGGCAATGAGCGAACACGTACTCCAGGCAAGGCGATGGATCGACCCCTTATCACGTGGAGATTATCAGTATCAACTGACATCTTCTACTCGGTGTTCAGGAATACACTAGTCTTTGCAAAGCACCTATATAAAGGTGGCCGATATCTGATGGATCAGGCCATCGAACCAGTCATTATATCTTGCGTTCCAACAGTCTATATGGCCAGAATTGCCTAAAGCAAAGCGAGCAAGTAAGACAAGCACCACTTTCGCTCATGGGAAATTGTGAGATAGGCGACTCATCCAGATGCTTTGAAGCAGGACATTTGGCGACGCTCCATCTACAGTGTATAAGCCAATTCAGAAACAAGCACAGATAACTTGTACGCTGGTAAATTCAAGATTGGTTTTCCTTACAGGCGACATTGTCGTTCTCATGACAGTCCGTTGCGAGATGCTCGCAATGTGACTTTGCATTAAAGACTATGCTAATCTCGAGTTCGAATGATTTGGTTCCATTAGAAAACAAGCAAGTCCACATAATGAGGAAGAAATATCAATGAAATGCATCAACGAGAGTCGACTCCGTTGATATCGAACCTGACTACCTCTCTCGGGACAGGGCCCTTGCCTTATGCTTCATCTTGGGTGATTGGCAAATTGGCGCCCTACGGCCCCCTGCGTACGGGGAAATGGCGACCAACGAGGGCCACGGCGGTTTTGAGGATGTGGCCGAGAGTCAACAGGACGGACATGTTTGCCTGGCTCTTGCGACTGTGTAGCTGGTTTAGGGACTTGAGCGCTGGCAGGATGACGTGGCTCTCGAGCAGGCTGGTCACCACAGAAGCCAAGGAGTAAGGTTCGGCCTTCGAATAGTTTGCCGTCGTACTTCTCCATGAACTCTTGCGCTTTTTCGACTGTATTGAATTTGAAGTAAAGCCTCCTGATAACAGATGAATATTAATAACTGATAATAGATAGGAAATACTCACTTAACACCAGTCAGTGGCTCAGATGCTTCACGAACAAGATTTGCTGCGAGCTCAATTCTAAGGGGTCTGTATTCAAGAGGAAACATTTCCATGATCTGGGAACATGTTTTAGACCATGGAAAGCCTCGAACAACGATTTTGGTCGTCGGAGCTTTGGGTCCAAAGGAATGTCGGCCTGATTTGTCAATCTTTTCAACACCAACTGCGCCCCTTTCGATCTGATAGAAGTTGGTCATGATAGCTTGGAATCGCTCAACCTCAGCGTGATCGGTACTGTCCAATATCACATAAGCTTTACCAGCCGCAATGAGACCAGCCTTACGGACTGCGGCGAGAAAATCGGCCCACCGCTCGGGTGGTCTATCTAGAATGACACTATTGACGCCATGCAGACATATACCCGACAGTCCGATGCGACATGTAATCAAAATCCGGCATCTACCCTCATTGAATTGCTGTATGATCGACAACCGCTCATTCATCTCTTTCATAGAGTGAGTCACCTGGGCGGATAGCTCAGCGTCACTTAACAAGCCTGCAAGTGACTCACCGTCCTTAATCCGAGAGACGAAGATCACCACCTTCTGGTTTTGGCATGATTCTAAGACAGTTCGCTGTATTGTTGCGGCTCTTTGACCGGTTATGGGCATGTAGGATAAGCTAAGCATCGCCCGAGTATCTGAAATCTGCATAGAAACATGTGTTGCAGATTTTAGATACTGGGTAAAAGAACCCAGTCGTTCATTGGAGATGATTGAAGTGACCAGGCCTGGGTGATGTTTGTTCTGTATAGGGACATTCTTTGTATGGACTGCTGCTGCACCTTGACCTAAGAGAGACATATGAGCATCGTCGATCACCATATATCTCACCCCACTCAATACTGGAGACTTGTCCTCCATCTTGAGGACAAGTCCCGGTGTTGAGACTACGATGCCATAGTCCCGCAAACACACAAAATTGGGGTCCTCCATGTTGGTGTTTGCCTTTGTCAGGCGACAAACAGCAAGGTTAGTATCTTTCGCTAAGATACTGATGATGTCAAGGGCCTTTGTCGCTTGCTCGTGAGTTGGTGCCATGTAGAGGGCATGAGGGCCCTCTACATCTGACGTATTGACTAGCTCACTCACAACTGCCACAAGACTAACTAGAACAGCGTCGTCCGTCCCTGGGCCGCTCCTCCGGAAATCTCGAGGTCATTCCCGCGGACATGGTTGGAGATAATGACCTCTTGTGACTTCCACAGTTTTGCAATCCCTAGGTCGTTCACGTTTCCTAGTACAGCTCGGAGTTGGGGTGTGTTGTGGCTGCGGTAAGAATCTTCATCCACTTTGGTGTCTCCTTGAATCTCATATGGAAGGTCCTCGGTGATTCTTTGAAGAGTTAGTCAAACTACTCTCATAAAAAGCTGTTACGTACCGATCCATTTCTGCTGAACGTTGACTGTCCAGCACAGCCAGGGAAGGCAAAGGCAAACGCGTTATTCTCCAGTATGAGCAGATACGGTGACGGAGAATCAGATACCAACAGACAGAGATACGATGACGATGGTACGGCTATGGATGACAGGCTTTGATGACAGCACGAGATGATGGCATACGTTGCGAGAGAGGAGAAGGGAGAGTGAGGGTTGGAAGATGAGGAACAACTGAGACTGAGAGGGGAGACAAACACAGTAAGTGCCTGTGTGCCTGCTCTGTCTGTGTGTTTCATTCACTCTCTCTGCCTACCTTAGCTTCCTGGTCTGTTTTCCTGGCCCTCATCTATCTCTTTCTCCCATATTCGTTCTCTGTTTACATGTGTGCGGTGTTGCCTTCCCATTATTATCACCTCACACACACCGCTCCCAACGTTCTACAAGTCATCGTTATTTCCTGAGCTGATTCTATTCTGCATCTCCCTAGGCTGTCTCTATCTATTACTTAGAAGGAAGTATAGCGTGTTTACAAAGCAAGTTCTAAGGAAATGAGGTCCACTATTCTGAACCAGCCTTTTTTATCAATCCAGTTGAACATCACCCGGTGGCCTCAGTTAACCACCCGACATGACTAAAAAATAAGACAAGAAAGTAATCAAGTTTTATGTCCCTGAGGCTTTGTACCTGACATTCAAACGTGCTGAACGACTTATTGGTGGTTCTACATTATGAAAAAGCATCTAGATTACACTAACCGGCATAGCTTGTATTGAGTGCAAAAGAATGCCTATGTGGGCTTGAGGTAAATCCAATGGTCCCCATGAGAAGAAACCGGAGAAAATGAAGAACGCAAATAAGACTTATACCGCGTAATCTTTTTCTTGTTCAAGAATTGGGTCATGGAGGTCAGCTAGCCACATCCCAGGTGATTGAAGCTCGATCTGCACTCAAATCACCATTTACGGCACCAGGAGAAGACTAATTCCAAGACCTGGGCTTTGCTCTCAACTCAGACCAGAGGCAGGGATAACTTCGACGCCGAATAGGTGCGAGAACTAAATCTGTAGTCAACCCAACCTTGCAAAACTCGAGTTACCTCTGACTAGTGAGTTGCCTTCGACTGTTTCGATACCTGACAGCACGGATCTACTAGAACTCAGTGACAAAAAACAGAATTAGCAAAAGGAAGTTGAAGCTGGTAAGCTGAAAGAAAATTCGACACGGACAGCACCAGCATCGAATGTAGACTTGTTGATATCGGCGAGGAGACGGCCAAGGAAAACCCCATATTACAAAACGTCAAGGTTCAAGACTCCCAGTGAATACTCACTAGGTCTTGTTCTCGAACCATAGCGCCAGCAGATGTCTTCCTATTTTGAATAACACTTATGTACAGCGTATTCAGTACTCTGTACCTCTCGGGTCATACCGCCCGTTGTCTGAGGTCCCCACTCGAAGGTGTCATAGATAACGATGGCTGCAGGTTGCGGATCAGGATTTCTCGAGCTTAGCAGTGTCGGCGGGCAGGTAACACTCCTCCACTGAGAAGGGGACCGGCCTAATTCCAACCACTCTCGAGTTGGAGACGATACTCTGCTATCATCTCAGCCGTGATATTGCTTCCTCCGCAAACCACAATGACCACCCTGCTGTTCGGAGTAAGATCCGGTATAATGTCTCTCAATCGTCCTCCCACAGCAACCTCTACTGATATTCCACATGCCAGTTCAACTTGTAGCCGGAGATCATCAGCCAATCGAAGAACACCCCGAGCGGCCTCGGCATCAGAGCCCACAACACTTGCTACGTCAATGCCAGCAGGAGGTGAGCTTGCGTATTGGAAGGTCTTTTCAGCGACACAAACAGCGCCGAGGGAGGTCGCGAGCGAGGTGATACCGGGAAGCGATTGAAGAGTCCCGTTTCGTAGCGAAAGCGCCAGCGAATCCGCACCGTGGGTCTCTGCGGCCAGGATCTTGACATTTTGTCGAGCGTTTCCCTTTCCATTCATCGCTTGTGATTGCAGATGACTGTCGACCCCTTCGACAATTCCATTGAACAGCCCCCCACCGCCAACGCTGCATACAATCGCATCAGCTGGAAAGTTGCATGTTGACGAGGGATCTCGCGGAGGTAGCTGGTCGACCATCTCAGATACCATTGTCGCAGCGCCCTTCCAGATCTCTGGATGATCATACGGACATAGGTAGATGTTTCTCCGCGAGGAGTGCTGGGTATCCTGATTATAGATGTAGTTCTTCCGCAAGTAGGTGTCTGCATCGAACCAGCTAGCTCCTTGCTGAATCACGTCAGCAGCACCCGCCGCCCGCAATTTGCTGATCATCATCGGCTTCGTGCTGAATGGTACGACGACTGTGCAGGGATAGCCTAGGTCCCGGGCTGCGATTACGGCGGCCAGGCCTGCATTACCTCCTGAAGAGCTGTAGAAATGAAGTTGCTTGTCCTTGTTCTCTGGGTCGAGAAGTGCAGAGCGGATTAGGTTGCCGATACCCCTGGATGGGCTGTCAGTTGTCTGGAGTATCTAGAAGATCCTCTTTTTGTTGTGCTGTACCTTGATTTGAAGGATCCAGACGGCTGGAGGAGTTCGAGTTTTAAAAAGATTCTGCTACACTCAATTAGTGTTTGGATAGATAGGGAGTAGGATGCCCGTACCATCCAGCTACCTTGGATAGTGCTGCTGACTCGATCAGAGGCGTTTCTATCCACGGCTTCTGCATTGTAATGAGACCCATTGTCGAGTTGAAATGACACGATAAAGTATGGGAAGAGGGAAGAAAGGCTAAGTTTGAGTAAATCTATTGCTCTTGCTTGTCGGAGTCTTTATTTTGAATCAAGAAGTTGAGTCGTTCTTATACCTGTAGTTTTCCGGCTAGATCTTTCGGTCCTCACCGCACCGTGCGCCCTTCGGATGACACTTGTCAGCAGCTAGCCATCAAACCACGACGCCAAAAAGGTGTCTAGACGGTCATTCTAGCATAATAGGAATGATATACATATCTGGTTGACAACACCAACAACAAACCTCCTCAGCAAGCCCATATCCTATCCGACTACAGATACTGGTATATGCCTGCTGTGTTGACCCTACCGCTATCATCTCTACTAGCTAGAGATGGTTGACTAGGCACCTTTTTGGCTAAATGATTTGATATATGTCAGATACTATTCTCTCAGTCGATTTTGTACACGAAATGGCTCTCCGTGACGTTGGGAACACTCCAAAGAAGATATGTTTTCGGTATTTCTCCTCAATGAACTAGTCACGATTTCGACTATTTCTTGCCAACTTAGCTAACATCCCTCGAGTCCATGGACACCTCCGTTTGCGGTATATTTACAGGATCCTGTCCCAAGATTCGATGCATTCTTGCCAGGATAGAGGAGCACGTCGTCAAATTCGATGTTGTAACAAGGATGAACCTCGGAGCAAGAGACCTTCGATGTGACACTGGTACCACCGCTTGTGTAGCCTGTAAAGTTGGCAAAGACGATGTTGGAGACGGTCATGAGACTCGAGCCAGAGTATGAACCATTGTTACCGCTGTCTTGATTTACCGAGGGTCCGGCGTTGGCTCCTTGGACCTCAAAGTTCGAGAAGAGGATATTTCGCACATTGCCCCAGCCTCCACCGCAAGGGAGACCAGCGCTTTCGTATGAGCTTTGGGGCACCAGAGCGCCGACCCATGTTTTTATATACGCGGAGTTGTGCATGTCTTCGTTGTATCGTATGATCTGCCAATACGATATCATCAGTACTGTCTCACATGCAGGAATCCGTCGACAGAGGCGCTACCTTCACCTTATCCACACGGACATTCTCCACGCTGGAGTCCTCGAGATATTGACCAAGACTACCAACGGCAATGCCATTTCCGCCAACGCATGTCACATTCTGGATGTCGATATTGTACGATCGAGGCTTGATGGTGATGCAGTCATCTCCACCTTGGTACACGAAATTGGTGAGTTGAATGTTCACAGCATCCATGGTATCTGCGAACTCGAGTCAGCTGGGGACATTGAACTGACTGCAGAAAACGACCCAAATCCATCCGTATTCTGCACCCAATTGTAGCCGTACGGCGCATCTACTGACGTCGCGTTGCAGTAGATGTTGTTGAACCGCATGTTCGTGCCGTTCATGATATTGAGACTCCAGAGGGGTGGGTCTTTCACATAGAAGTTCTCGACATTGACCTCAGAGACGTTCCAGAAGACGAACGGCATCGGCCTCCCAGATTGTGTGACGCCCTTTTCTGCGGTATACCATGTATTGCCGTTGCCATCGATGGTGACGTTGTGTCCACTGATAATGAAGCCCACACGATGGTTTTGGAAGGCAACAGGAAAGGAGTTGTTGCGCCGGTAGTCGAGATTGTCCGAGAACTGCATCACGAGAGTTATATTAATCGCCTGATGAGAGGCAAATAGCAAGAGGACCTACTGTCCACTTTCCTCTCCATTGTACTGTGACATCATTCAGAAGAGGATTAAGTCTCGTCCCGATCCAATATGACTGATCTTCAGGGAAGATGATTGTCCCTCCATTTCCGCATTCTTTGAAAGCCTTAAAAAGATTTGGCATATCATCCTTCTGTTTTCCATTTGCTTTGACGGTACAGACATTGTTTCGTTCGTCCTTTTCAACGCCGCCAGCGTACGTCAGCCCGAGGAAAAGTGGGAGAGAGACGAGGGAGATTATCGAAAAACGCATTGCATGAGATTATAGCACCCGTATCGGTGGTGTCTGCTCATGTCTGTAGCAGCACATCCCTTCTTGGCATCTCGTTTTTTTATTTGTCCCATTGGCATCATCATTTTCAACGTTCAATGTGATCGACATTGCTGAATCAGGATTTCGGTCATTATTCCACCGAAGTCTGCCAATACTTACGCTAGGAAACTCATAGACCGAAGCTAAGGACACCATGCGCGCGTATGTAACTGCGGGGAGAGTCGAAGGAAATAGGACCTGAGATGCCATGACCTGGGAAGAAGATTGTTCCTGTCCTCTGTGTGTCAATCACTACTCATGTCGGTATCGCGATGCAAGTGGTCTTGCTTGATATTTCCCGCCAATAGGCAATAGATGTCATCACCTTCATTTTTGCTCCTCAGCCTGTTCTTCTTGCATCACGAATCACTGTTCGACTCGATCCTCGCATCCAAAGAAAGTCAGGTTCGCGTCTCACGTTGCTGGGTTCCAAAATCAGCAAGCATACTTGGCATCCGGGGTAGCACATTTGGCTAACTGTATCCATTCAGTGGAAGCTTCGTGTGGGCCAAGTCCATAACAGCATGATACTCGGTAGTGGCCGATTCTTCCAGCACTGGCCTGCCCCGTCAGGTGCGGAGAGTCTGGGAGGCCCCTTCGGGCTGACAAACAAGCATTGAACGACCCAATATGTTTGGCACAACTCCTCAGAAACAGATCATCCACGCAGGACTTAGAAACAACCCCTCTTTGGCTTCCTGGGGGAATACGACCCGAATGGACATGGCCTCCAACAGTAGGCTATATGTAGCCATGAGCACTATATGATACTACATTTGATTTTATCCATGCCTAGTTCTATTCTCGATTTACTGGTCTGAAGGCCATATTCTATGATATGACGAGGTTTCACTTTTTGAATGTGGTTCTGAGCCTTCTGGCTCTACTTCCCGTCGTTCTAGCACAAACATGCTGGAGGAACACGACTTGTTCAGGGCCAGAAGGCAGTGCGTTCGAAGGGCCATGGGAAAAGGGCATTTATGCTCCTTCTTCAAGGACTGTTCGTCCTAAGAAGGTTCTGTCCATCACCGACTTGAGCCTGAACTCAGCTTATGCACAAGTAATGCCGGCCACTCTCCATGGCAATGGGTCACTTGTCATATTCGACTTTGGCATCGAAGTCGGCGGTATCGTCACTCTGAATTATACCTCCTCGGGCAGTGGAGCGTTAGGAGTAGCGTTTACAGAGGCCAAGAACTGGATAGGCGAGTGGTCAGATTCGTCCAACGGCGCATTCAAGGGTCCTGATGGGGCACTGTACGCAAACTTCGCTCAGGCTGGAAAGGGCTCGTATACAATGCCAGGCGAAGCCTTGCGTGGGGGTTTCCGATACATGACAGTGTTCCTGGTCACGAATAAATCTGCCAAGGTTCAGATCGAGGATGTGAGCTTGGAAATTGGCTTCCAGCCGACGTGGTCGAATTTGCGAGCCTACCAGGGCTACTTCCACTCGAACGACGAGCTGCTCAATCGAATCTGGTACAGCGGCGCCTATACACTGCAAACCAACTCTGTCCCAGTCAACACTGGTCGTCAAGTCCCTATGCTGCATAATGGATGGGCCAATAATGCAACTCTGGGCCCTGGTGATACCATCATTGTCGACGGGGCTAAAAGAGACCGCGCAGTTTGGCCCGGCGACATGGGAATTGCTGTTCCGTCTGCATTTGTCAGTACAGGCGACTTGGAGAGTGTTAAGAATGCTCTCCAGATCATGTACAACACGCAAGTAAGCTCTACCGCTAGATTCCAAGCACGCAAGCATAGAGCTGAGTTGAAATAGAATACAACGACAGGTGCTTTTGACGAATCGGGGCCACCGCTCAGTCAAAAGAACTCAGATACCTACCATATGTGGACGATGATCGGAACCTACAATTACGTGCTATTCTCCAATGATACCGACTTCCTTTCAACCAACTGGCAGAAATATCAAGCTGCTATGGACTTCATCTATGGAAAGGTGGATGAAATGTCGGGATTACTGATTGTCACTGGGACACGTGATTGGGCTCGATGGCAACAGGGATATAACAACTCAGAAGCGCAGATGATGTGAGTGACTCAGTTCGTCTCAGTTGGTACTCTCTAACAACACTAGATTATACCATACTCTGAAGACGGGAGCACAGCTGGCTGCTTGGGCAGAGAGCACGCATTCTCTCGCACACACGTGGGACACTAGAGCAGAGAATCTCAAGACGGCTATTAATCAGTACTGCTGGGACGATGCATATGGAGCGTTCAAGGACAATGCGACGGCCACGAGTCTTCATCCCCAGGATGCAAACAGCATGGCATTGCTTTTCGGCATTGTTAACGAGACACGCGCGGCAAGTATTTCCGAGAGGCTGACAGATAATTGGACCCCAATCGGTGCAGTTGCGCCAGAGCTTCCCGAGAATATCTCTCCATTCATTTCGTCGTTTGAGATCCAAGGTCATTTTGCCGCTGGCCAGCCCACCAGAGCGCTCGAGCTCATTCGGCGAAGCTGGGGGTGGTATCTCAACAATCCCAATGGCACAGAGAGCACTGTCATTGAGGGATACCTCGCCAACGGCACCTTTGGCTACAGATCTAGTCGCGGTTACTCATACGATGCCTCCTATGTCTCGCATGCACATGGGTGGTCTGCAGGGCCGACGTCTGCCCTGACAAACTACATCGTCGGTCTTTCCATTACTTCGCGGGGAGGGTTGACTTGGAAAATTGCGCCGCAATTTGGTGATCTCAAGTCTGCCGAGGCCGGATTTACAACAATGCTGGGGAAGTACAAGGCGTCCTGGAAGAGAAACTCAAGGGGATACACGCTGCAATTCTCAGTTCCTCAAGGGACAAGGGGAACCCTCACGTTGCCATTTGTGACAAGTCCAAAGAAGCCTTCCATCAAGATTGATGGACATGACATCAAAAGGGGGTTGGTATATGAGAATGAAACCGTAACCATCACGATGACTGGAGGAGGATCACACTATGTAGTTGTTAGATAGTGATATGTAGTGGATAGTGTTATTTAGTGCACTACGCTATGGGATACACATAACAATGAAGTTTTCCGACTATACCTTTGTATATCTGTCGTAATACTTGTAGACAAAGGGTGTGCCCCTATCCTGAAGTTTCTGGCCGCCATGATGCTCAATCTCTCGCCTTGGTAAAATAGGAAGGTTCAACCCAGCAGGGAGCCATATCACGTCAACCATGAACCCCTCGTAGGTCTTTGATTAGTCGTCGTGATGCGCTGTGTTTGTCCTTCTTCGTTTTTTTCCCTCTTCTTGTTTATATTTCTTTTTCTTTTTCTCTCTCTTTCATCGCCTCTTTTCCTTCTCGCTTATCCGAAGATTTCGCGGTCCGAATCGAAGCAAAGAGTTTACTCCAAGGGTCAGTCAGGTACTATATCCCCAGCCCACTACGCGCATCAGTGTTATTCTGACAAAGGATGCTATTCGCGTAGCTTTGCTGGCTTACTTTGTCGTTCTCCTCCAGCGTAAATCATTGAGCCATGGAAGCTATCTATCACTTCGATCGGATGTCCATAGACGAGCCCCTCCCGGAGGCGCCGACGGAAGCACAGACAGAAGCACCGGCAGAAGAACCAGCAGAGATACGTCCTTGTGCTTACTGCAGCGAGGATATTGAAGGTGAACAAGTACGACCTTGCAAAGGATGCGGTTGTTATTGCTGTACCGAGTGTATCCGACAAATCTTCCTGATGGCTTGCAAGGATGAAGCCCAGATGCCGCCGCGCTGCTGCCAGCCCATCCCGCTGGCTGTTGCACGCAGACATCTTTCTGATAAGGAGATCGCCTTGTACAAGTTGAAATTCGAGGAGTGGAGAACAGTCAACCGCTGCTACTGCCCCGTTCCCACCTGCTCCGGCTTCATTCCCCCCAGCTACATACAGCAACAATGGAAGAACCTCGTGGCTTCTAGTGGCTTTTATAGGCAGTTGGCAGCCAGTGGGGCTACATCGTCTCTTCCCGTAAGCCCGTTGTACATCTCATTCCCCGTGCTCTGCCCGAAGTGCTTTGCTCAGGTATGTTGGAAATGCAAGAAGTTGTACCACCACGGCTCTACTTGTCAGGTGTCGGATATCGACCCTGAATTGGCGCGGACTTTGCAAAACTTGGGAATTAAACGATGCCCCAAGTGCCGTGCTGCAGTCCGCAGGATGTTTGGCTGTCGTCACATGCAGTGCCGTTGTGGTGCACAGTGGTGCTGGTATTGTTGCCGGGCTATCGAGGTCTGCAAAGCGAATATTTGTGCCAAGGGGCGGGCGGCCGAGATAGACGTTCATGAGGACAACGCTGAGGAGATTGCCACTCAGGTTGACGAGGGAGAGGCTGGAGAAGAGGAAGATAAAGAGGAAGACGAGGACCTTGAGGGTGACTCTGATGATGGGGATTACTGGGATCGTTATGGTGGCTGGAGATCTGACCCAGATGAGACAGACGATGAGCAAGACGACCAGGCAGCGTACGAGGATGATGATGACGAGAATCAAGCGCCTGAAATGTCGCTCGCTAGAGCTGTCGAACACAACCACTTTGCTGCTGAGGCCGGTAGCGATATCGACCTTGACGCTAGGTCCGACTGGGAGGAGAATTCGGACTTCTTCGGGACCGAACCTGATGGCTCAAGATTGGATCCTTTTGACTGCAATCACGATTTTGCCATGATAATCGATGATTCTGAAGTCGAGAACTCTGAGTATGAGTACGAATGCGAAAACTGCTGGCGCAGGATCTTTCCCAGAGAGACATTGATCCCGGGTTCCCTCTGGGAACAGATCCAATCCGAAGACACTTCGCCCACTGCACAGCTGATTGCGTCAATGAATGTTGTTGAGCGCTCTGATTCACAGATGTACTTATGCAGGAATTGCAAGTTCAGACTTTGTGGTCCATGTCGCGCTGGTTATGGAAATTATGAGTTTTGATATGCGATGGTCTGCAATAACTATCCGCTCGGAGGGAATTTCTGGATGAACTGTGTGACCTGGTTACAGAGGCTGCACATGGATCTATGGATCATCTTTGTACGAGTAATTTCTTCGATAGGAACTGAAGATTGATAGTTCAGTATGGGTTGTATGCGCACTTGGGCTGAAGAGCTGTCTTTCAGGGCAGTGAAGATCACGTGTATCCGTCCACTGATCTCCGCCGTCACCTCATGGTCTCATTCGTCATACCTCGGTGTCCACCTCATATATCAACAAAATGGCGGCAACATCTTCGATACAAGGATCTTTGCCCTGGCGTACTTGTGGCCAGTGTCTCCGACGCCAATATCTCCAATCGAATCACCTACACTCCCCCGGCCGTTTTTTCTCGATCGTCCGTCCCCTCCGCACCGCTGCGAAGAACCCGCTTCGATCGTCAGGAAATGCGCGCACACGCGAGGCAGAGATCGCACAATACCGGCGGTCGATGACTCTGTCTGCGGTTGGTATCGCTGCCTGTGCCGTAGCCATGTACGGAGTCATCAAAATGGACGTGTTTGGCCTTTCTCAGCTTGAGGAGACAAAGTCAGCGAACAACAACAATGCGAACAACGGAGCGCTAAAGCTGGACGGCCCAGACGGCTTCCCGAGTAGCCCGTCGGTGATCCGTATCCAAGGACAAGACGGTGTCGAGCAGGTCGCCACCGGCACGAGCAGCGTCCCTCACTTCCCCAGCACGATCCGACTCCCCAGATCCCTCGACGACCCCTCGCTCAAGTCCGGAGAAGACCTCCCCGCGGGTCCTGGCGTGGAAGAAGACGAATACCAGCTCCTGGGCCTGGGGATCCGCACCGTCTCCTTCCTCCAGATCCAGGTGTACGTCGTCGGCCTGTACGTGGCCAAGGCGGACATCTCGGAACTGCAGCAGCGGCTGGTCCGCACGGCGGTGAACCCGCCCGGGCGGGACAGCGTGATTAGCGATACTCCGGGTGCTACGTCGGCGACGTCGCTGGTCTCGACCGAGCGGCAAGGGCTGAAGGAGCTGCTTCTGGATCCGGAGATGGGCGAGGCCGCGTGGACCCAGATCCTCAAGCAGGACGGGCTGCGCACGGCGTTCCGGATCGTGCCGACGCGCAACACGGACTTTTTACATCTGCGGGACGGCTGGGTGCGCGGCATCACGGCGCGGGCGCAAAAGGCCAATGCGAAGGCTAAGGAGGGCGGTGCGGGCGCTCCCAGCGAGTTCGAGGATGAGTCGTTTGGGACTGCGATGAATGAATTCAAGAGTCTGTTTGGGGGTGGGCAGCGGAAGAATGTTCCCAAGGGGCAGACCTTGCTTCTGGTAAGGAATGCCCGCGGGGAGCTGAATGCGCTGTTCCATCCTGATCCCGCGAAGCCGATGCGCTTCCTTGGTCGGGTGGCCGACGAGCGCATCAGTCGGCTGGTGTGGTTGAATTACCTGGCCGGGAAGACGGTCTCCAGCGAGGGAGCGCGCCAGAGTGTGGTGGATGGGGTCATGGGGATTGTGGAAAGACCGGTTGGAACCGTAGTGCTGAAGGTTGTTTAATTCTTTCTTCTACTGTACTTGTACTATACTGTTCAATCTCAATCACCATCGATTCAGTGTAGACCAGATTCTAAGCATATGTATCTATAGCCAATCTACAACGCACCCGCCTCCTTCAACAAAGCCGGCAACTGCGCAGACTTGGCCTGCAACTCCGAGTTCCCACCAATATGCTTCTGCCCGATGAAGATATTCGGCACGGTCCGCTGCTGCGTGATTTCATACAGCGCATTCTGAATCTCAGTTCCGTCGTCTACATCACACGCGTCAGCACCTTTCTTCATTTCCATTCAGCAGGAGATTGGGGGAGGAAACAAACCAATCTCATCCAACTCCAGAGCATAAAACTTGGCGCCTAGGTTCTTGAGCGTCCTCTTGCTGGCGTTGCAGTAGGGGCAGTAGGATTTCGAGAAGACCACTTTACTCACTCGTCAGCTTTTGTCTCAAGTTCGATTATAGGGGAAAGGGGAGGAGGTGAAGGGGGACGCACCAACGGCATTCTCGTTAATCAGGTTCTGAGCTTTGGTCTTTGCGGCTGACATGGCTGCTGGGGAGGGCCCGGCGAAGGAGCCGAACAGACGGGTGAATATGGAAGCTATGGTGGGCAAGTTGTTGTGGAGGAACGAAAACGAAAAGAAAGCAATGGGTGGTGGTGGTGGTGGTGGGAGGCGCGTGGGATAACCTTATATTTCGTTGGTTAGGTGGGTGCGATTTCCGATCCCGATGATGTTATCGGATGGCGAATGCTTATTAAGCGTTATGTGTACGTTGCTCTCTCACTTCTTGTAAAAGTATGTGCTTGGCCGAAATGAGATCATCGTCTGTCTACATTTGATGATTAATGCATAGAGTGAATGCTTTGTACGATTCGTAATTTAGCTGTGAGCACGTTCGACAGGAATAGTCGATGTCAGCATGACTAACTTGGATATAGATCAGATAAGAAATGAAATGATGTCGCTGAAGTATGAAAATGAAACGGCGGAAACGAAACGACAAAACAGCGGGGTATGCAGGTGATCGGTCCAGACCAAGTTTTGAACAAGGAAAATTGAAGGAAAGTATGCATATCGAAATCATCAAGTGATGGGACTCTCGCCTAGAAGTAGCAGGTATGCGTACGGAATTGTCGTCGCTCACACGCGAATTGGAAAGACGAAGGGGGTGAAAAGAAATAGAAACCTCGGACAGCTCGGAGCAACACACAACACCGTCGGCCAACCCTGACGCTGAATGAACTAGCGAGAGAAACAGTAGACAAGATGCAAAAGAGGTCAGACTGAGGCATCTTCCAATTGAACTGTGCCGAGAATGACCGTATTGTTCGAATCACATAACGATGCAGCATCCGCATCCCTTCTCCTTCGGGGGCGGAGGTTGCGCAGTCACCACCGGAGGGTTCCATTTTGGCGTCAATCCCACCTGGGCAGCGGCCGGCATCTCCTGTAGCTTAGGCATGGGGCTGTATCCCGTACTGGAACTCGGTCTTGATGTGGGACTCTTTGGCGACGCGAGGAGATGGTCGGTCTTCTCTGCTTGTACCGGTGAGAGTGATTGCCCTTCAGCCTTCTCTAGCGTATTCTCCACTTTCTCTGTATCTTCCTCCTTGCTGGACAGCTGAGGTCGATCGTCAGGCCCGATAGCCAAGGGTGCAAATTCCCGATCGTACGTTGTAGGTGTGCGGCCCTCCTTCTCCCATTGTTCCTGCTGCATTCTTCGTGCATGCGTAGGAAGGATCTGCTGGTCGGGAGGGAGTCGAGGGTCGGGTTTATACATGGTCGCCAACCATGGAGGATCCCCCTCGGGTCGATTGATCGGCTGCGGCGGACGGGGCTCGCCTGATCGGGTGGTAGGGCGCTGGGAGTTGGTTGAAACGGTCCGATTCCGCGACGATTTCCGGGTATTGCTGGGAGGAGCAGAAGTTTTTCGGGTGGCAGAACCTTTGCTCGTTGGTCCCCTTTTGGCCAGAGAATTTTGGTTGGGCTGTATGCCGCGACTGTTTGGTCGGCTGCCTGCAGATGGAGTGGCAGACGAGTCGGACCCTTCCACCGCGATTGGCTCGCTGGCTCTGCGTGGCTTTCCAAACAACAAGATTTCCTCCTCGCCGTTTGTGAGCGTCCGCGCACGCTGCATGGGAAACTCGCGTCCCAAATGCTCGGGAGAAATAGGTGCCGGGCTGGCCGTCGATATGGGTATCCGAGACGAGCTTTTTCGAAGTCCCGGGTTACGATACATACTCGATGCGCTATCTGTCACCTCGTCGGCAGCAATTTCCTCTGGTCTACGAAGATCCCAACCTCTGCGCTCCTCTTCCGTCACGTCTCCAGTGCCATCACCGTCAAAGGGCATCGGAGAGCTGGTATGCTTGCGCTGCTCGTCGCGGAGGTTGGGCCATGGCTCCATGGACTCTGATGCTGTCGGTGCGCCTACCGACCCACTGAACCCGCTGTTGTCAGAGTCGTGGTTTCTCGCCCGGCTCGCCTTGCCATTCTCCAGGCCAGCCCGACGGTGAAAAAGATAGGCCGCCTGTTGCAGCTCCTCGCTTTCAATACGGGCCAGCTTATCGCGATGGATCCAATGCGCACTGTCTAGTTCATCCAGATGCTGTCCCATCCCATCTTTCTTGTCGCTACCCTTGTGAGGTCCATTGTGTTCGGAATCTCGCGCTTTGCTCCCGCCCCGATTCGCGGCTTCATATCCATGCAGGTCTCGCGGGAATCCAGGCTCACTTTCGTGTCGCTTTGGGCTATGTTCGCGCCTTCCCCTCGATGCTAGGAAGTTTGCCTCTTGTGAGTAGGCATGTCTGGATAGGGACGAGCTTCTGGAGCCCTTGTCTCGGGATCTTCTGTGGCCAGAGTCACGAGACCGTGACTTGGGACGAGCGTTACTCTATCAGAAAAATAAATAATCAGCCATTGTTCCGGCAGATGATGGCATGTCAGATGCGATGCCCCAGCCAACACCATCAAGCCCAAAAACGAGGTACAACACTCGCAGACACTTACATTCTGTCTCGCGGGAACAGCAAAGTCCCATGGTTGGTGACTGGCGTCTACGCTACCGGGCGAGGTCCAAACATCTGCAGAGTACGTTGCGGTGGCTGCCCCCGCCATTCCAGCAGCCATCAAAAATTAACGAAATAAATAAGTAGGCGTCAAGAATAGGTCAGACCAGCTGGAACCCGGTGAATAATTCGAGGGGTGCAGGTATGGAGGGGTCTTTGTCAAACGCAGACCGAATTCCAGCAATCTCCCCCTCAATCAGGCCATCCCAGGGAACGGCACGGGCGCCGACCGGTCGCGGTCAATCGACGAAATATATTGTTTCAATCGACGACGCTTTATGAGACGAGTTGCACAGCGTTCGTGGATGTTCGCAAATGGATTGATTCGGTGTCAGGGGGTGGAAGCTAGGGAGAAGGCCGGATAAGAGGGAAGGCCGCCCGAAAACAGTAAAACGTAAATAGACCAGAAAAGAAAACAGCAGCAGGATATTTTCTTTGGTTCTATTCCTCCGCTCTGAGCCGGGGATTTCGACACTTGCTCCGCAGCTGGTGTTGGTAGTTAAAAGGGAACCGGCGGACTCGGTACCGTGGATGGGCGATGCGTCTTCCCGTTTAGAAAGGCCAGGCGGTTTCGGTATGAACTGTCAAAGATACCAAGCGAAAGTGGGATATAAGGCAAGTATAGAAAGAGAGAAATGAAAATTAGATTAGCGACGACAGTATGAGGGGACGAGACCCGTCGGAGGACGAGGACGAGATGCGAAGATAGAAGAGGGGGAAGAAGGAAAAGGATGAAAAGGAGTGGATGCACAGGATCTGGGCTAGACTGTGGCGCCGACGTAAGAGAGCTCCACGCTGTTGCAAGATTAGTGAAATTTAGAAATAAGCAGTAAAATGCATTATTATTAAAGGTGAAGTGAATAATTGACGTGAAAAAAGTAGAAGAAAATCGGGGCGAGGGTTGGGATCGACAGCACCGGAGCCAAGGAGAAAGGAGAAGAGATCACAGAGTCCGTAGTGGAGTACGGAGTAGAAAGAGAAAGAGGAAAAGCACAATAATAATAAGGAAGAAAGAGAGAGAGAGAAAGAGACAAGAGATTGGAGAAAGAAAGACACGGCACGGGGCTGATGAAAGGTTTAGCTCGAAGCCTCAACAGTCCAGCCAATCTTGCAACTGGCTCAACTGGTGCTTGGATGATAGATCATCTGGAGTCCAGATCTGGGAGCCTTAAACCAGTTTAAATTAGTGCGTCTACCAAGGTACTATTCCAGGCTTCCTGGTTGAAGCATGTATTCTGTGGCTAAGCAATAATGTTCTCGGTTCTTTTGTCTCTTCAGCAATCGACTTTCATCTTCATGTCAAGAGCCATCTCATCGGTCTCTAGAAACAATCCCAAGACATCAATCCCCAGACGCCATCTCAATGCAAATTTCCAAGTACAAGTATGTGCATTGGACACGACCTGATGTCCATAATCCATAAACACAAAGCGATGAAAGTTCCAGAGATACCCGATCCCTCTGTATCTTCCTTGATCAAGAGCAATTCTATTCCCTTTTCTGTCGATAGCCAGACCCGGAAACACACGTGCCAAATACATACGTTCAAGTAATGCAAGTCCCAAATATACAGTGTTTAAAATCAATCAACTTCCCCAGGTGCAACTCACTCCCTTGCAGCTTTGTCTAGTCTGTTGAGAGCCGCCTGCGCCTCCTTGACCAGAGCTTTACGCGCATTTCGAGCAGCCTCATCACCGTCTGGCTCGATCCCGTCCGCTTTGAGAATGACCTGCGCCAGGATCGTCTCGCTCAGCTTCTTGTGCTCGAAATCGCGTGCCTTGGCATCAGTAGGTGGATGAGCGACATACGCCTCGCAGAGGGGCAGTAGCTCAGTCCGCAGGTATGTGATCAACGCATTGGCTTGCTCGAGCGGGGTGCGTAAGACTTTCAGGTTAGGAGACGGCGCCGGTAACGATGACGAGCCCCCAGCAGAGGACGGTCGTGGGGGTTCCGCCGGCGGGGCGAGCCCGTCCGCATCATCAGCAGCCGCATCAGCCATCTTATTCCGGCCCTTGCCCTTCTTCTTCTTGTTTCTGTTCCGATTCCTCTTCCTTCGCTCCCCGCCGCTCTGCACCTCGTCTAGACGGGGAGCCTCATCGGCTTTCTCCGGCTCCGCCTCCGCCTCCGAGCCTTCACTGGGCGTGCTCTCACCGGGCTGCACCTCCGAAACAACACACAGTACCTCCGACTGCTGCTTGAGACCCTCAGCCCGGCACGGCACCGAGTCATCATCCAACAACTTCCCCTTGTAGAGTAATTTGATGCGCGCCGGGTTAGGTGTGCGCGTGACCTCCGCCGCCCGGCGCCTCAACTCGCCCACGCTGAGCGCCCCGTCATTGATGGCGTACGCGGGGAAATGCAAGGCGTAGGTATTCTTGCGATGCTTGAGAAGAAGAGTATCTGGCTCGTCTTCCTCCGCACCCGCGTAGCCCGACGGCCGGTCCACGATATCCTCCGGAGTGAGGTAGGTGTAGTCGCTGTCGCTGATATGCGGCGGCGTGGTCTTGGCAGCCGGATAGGGGGAGCGGCGCCAGAGATCGCTGAATCGCCAGCTCATGGCGACGAGTGCAATCGCACAGGCAAATACGGTGAGAGCGGCAGTGGGAGGATCTGCAGGATCGAGGACCCAATCGGGTGGGAGGCTCAGAGTGCGCAGGGAAGATGACGCTTTGGATGACAGAAGAGGCGAAACGACTCGTTGGGTAAGTGTGTCACTGATCGCTGTGATATATGAAGCACACCTCTCGCCCACGGAGGACTGAGCAATGTGTGATGGGTGAAGGTTCATGGATCGAGAGTCCAGCGAGAAGCGAAGAAAAAAGTCATTGAAGGATGTGAGGTCATGGAAGCTGTGGCCTGTTTGGTCAGGATTTGGTCAGCAGTGGGCAAATCATACGGCGGAGCGCTAGACTAGCGGTCAATTCTGCCTGCCGCCTACAGCCCACACAGCATGTAGACTACAAGTTGGAGGCAACAAATTTTAAGGCCATCTCAGTCAAAATGGTCTAGCTACTTCTCGTAGTACGGTTTTCAGGCGGAGAGCGAGATCGAAGTTCAATATAAGGATGCCTGGTCTAAATGCTGTATATGGGGTGTGTGTATGTCACGTCATGCCCAGGCGTCAACGCCGGACACCACGCGAGGAAATATAATCACGATTCAGTCAGATGAATGGACAAACGCAAACGCACCCCAGTCTTCAAACCCATGATCTACTGATGGCTAAAATAGATATACATATTATATATCAAAAGAAGTATATGATCAGCCAGACGCCCTCGCCATGCAGGATACTGTACAAAATACACAGAGCAGTACACAGAGCAGCGTACGCGGCTACTAAAGTCTCACCCCACCGTCGGCTGGGCGACCACCAAACAATCTTGTGAGACCATTACTCCCTTGGGCCCTATCATTGTTCATCCATCTCGGAAGGCGGAACGGTTCGCCCTGAAGCCATTGAGGTTTGCTTGCAGTCTCAAAGGTGTTTCTGACCCGATGCGCAAAAGACCGGAAGAAATTCTCCTCATCCGCCTCGTTTTCTAGGACGGCGGAGGATGCGGGAGGACCTCTGGGAGGCCGAGTTGGTCGAGCACTGTCGGCCCGAGGTGTTCTGGAGGATATTGATCCTGGAGCATCGGTGTTACGGCTCGACTGCCAGGTCGATTGCCCAATACGGGAGGACGGCGCTAAAGATCCGAGGCCGTTCAGTTCTCGATCAATGAGTTCGCGCCCTTCTCTCCAACCGCCTAGCCCATAGCCGCTAGGGTTATTCTCCAACTCATTGTCATCCTCTTCAATCAGACCCAAACCGCATACATTCTTGATTCTCCCGTAGAGGTTGAAGAGAGTTGCAAAGACGGGTAGTAGGATGAAGACCGGAAAGAAATAATCAAATCCTTTTCCTAGTGGCGTGAGATCAATGAGCCGACCGAGGAAATGATAGAAGATGGTGTTTTGTCGTACACCCAGCGGCAGGAACGTCAGGAAGTTGTAAGCAATTGGGACGGTAAGCCTGGCGACTAGGCTAGCGTACCAACACGCACTTTCGCCATAAGTGTTTCGGCGAACTAGGGCACGATTGCCCCAGACCTTGGCATCATTGACACCCACCAGAGCAGCAGCGCACATGTACAGCAACCAGGCGGAAGCGGCCAGCTGCCTTCCAAAATCCACCGGTTTCGGATCTTTATGATACGAGATGATGGAGAGTGTCACGACGGACAAGCGAGGAGCCAATGATTTGATCAATTCAGACCAGATGACACAGACGGACGCGATGGCACAAAGCGCACCCAGAACGAGCCGCAGACTGGGAATGATGTTGACATACAGGTGGTACCGCATGTAGGGGGTCAAAAACTTGATGCGTGGCAAAGAAGTCGAACGCCGGGGCGATTGGCCAAAGTCCAGCTTTCGAGATGCGGAAGAGTCGATGATTGCTTGCAAGTCGGCCGCGAGTAGAACCAGACGATCCCATTCATCGACAAAGCGGGCCTTCTGGTGCCGAGCGCGCTGTAGGCGTCGGGTCAGATCCGCCATGTAGCGTTCTGTGATGACCGGAGGAACGGTGCCTTGCACACTGGAGGGTTCCAGAATAGCGGATCGCGACTCGATGGGGCTGGATGTCTCTGCCAATTCTTCAATCCAATCCTGGAAATCTCGAGCGGTTCCAGTTTTCCGCTGCTGCAATTGAGTGACTTGTGACTCGAGACTCTCGAGATCATTGATGGCATCCATAAGTCGGTCGTGCAGTCGAGGTGCATGGGCCTGGACTCTGCGTAGCCTGCCACTGACGTTGGCGTTGCGGAATAGCGTACGAGGTATGGAAACCAGGCCATGGCCCATCGCATAAATTGCAAGCACAAGACCCCATACGTAGGCCAAGGCCATGACGAGCGCCTTGATCGACGCGAACTGGAAGCCATTCTGAATGGAAATGTAGATCAAACCGACAAATGCACAGCATAAAACGATCAGCTGGTAGCGAGCGTTCGAGCGCAGCGAATACAGAATGCGACTTTTGGTATCACGATAACCCGAATCGATATATTCTCCTAGCAGCGGGAGGATAGCCCTGCAGGAAAGCAATTACCGATGATCAGCACTTCTGCAACGAGAGGGTCAGCAGAACCACATGTGGTACAAACCAGGTCAGGATGAAAATTAGCCAATAGGCGATCCGCCATGCTACCAGGATTAAACGATCCGGAAGCCATATCGCCTTTGGGCCGCCTCCGTCACGAGAACTTGAAGCAAGATCGATCGGGACTAGAAGAACTACGCTGGCGGGAAGCGCAAGAGCCAGGAAGACGGGGACAGCGAGGTATGCCGGAGTGGCTCGCAGGGTAAGGAAACGTCGAAGCAGCAATAACACCGAAACGGAGATGGCGAGCAGGGCCAGTGCAAAGAAAATACTGGACCCGACCGGGACTGGAGCTGCGGAGAATATGAACATGGCGCTTAGGGGGGGCCACCGGGGAAACAGACGAGACAAATAGTAGGGCTTTAGGTGTCCCAAATTAGATGACCATGACGGGAGGAAATGCAAGGAACGTGACAGTAAAGGAGAGACTATCGAGCGGAGGGCCTGAAGGTCTGGCTGGAAAAGGCCGAAAAGACGATAGAAGAGAAAGCCCGGACTATAAGTGGTAGAAACACAAAATGAGGAGAGAAACAGATGGATGAGTTGAGCGACCCAAATACGTCGAAATTTAGATGTCCAGTGATCCGGTGATCCAGACTATCTAGTGGATCTCCTTGATCATCATCATCGAAGTACGTACACAGGCCCAACGGAAAAGGGAACGGTCGTTGCTGCTGAGAGTCTAAGACGGGCGGTGACGACAGCAGCCATCACGTGACATGGTCTGACCAGGGGCGCCGAATGAAGAAGACAGAAGGCTACCATCTCCTGTTAGGTACAGAGCAGAGTGAGTGGGTCCAAGCACCCCGGCATGCTTACCCTGCACTCTGGAGTCTGCAGTAATTCTGCTGTATATTGTTGTGAAGAAGTCTAAACAAATAAGAGATCTTTCATTATGTGTCAATTCATCCGGCCTTAATTATTGTTGTTGGCTCAATCTGGTACTCTTGTCTTAGATAGAGAGGTACTCCCTGGTCTAAAAGGCGTTGGTGGGGTCTATGATAAGGTACATACAGTACTCCGTAGTAAGGTACCAGTCAATGAACTGACGATCCAGTCTGGATTCCTGTCAAATCAATGGGAACTCCCCCTCATAATAATAATGGTAATAATAATAGTAATAATAACGAGCATTTCCGCGACACTCAGTGAATAATACCTAGGTACCAATTTCCCTGGTGGTAGGCACGGAGCATAACTATCTAGCAGTGCCTATCTACCAGGTACGCTGTCTGGACTCCCGAGTCTAGTCTCAGGACCTTGCGTCAAATTTTTAGCCAGTCAAGAGCACCTATTGTTAGAATTAATCCTTTGACAAATGCGAGAGTTACCTTAGGACCGTAGTCCATAGTTATATAATGACCATCCTGGTTGTTGCCATCGAGATGCTACTCATTTTTTTTGAAGAATTCCAATTTCCAAGGCACCAGGGACTTAAACTAGTACAGGTATAGACTGGTAGTACGGAGGAGGGTAACTAACTACTAACTGACTAACTAGTAGTAGTAAGGTAGTGCTAGGTCCATCATCCGCTCCCGTCAACTAAAACTTTCTGGGTCTTTTGGGTCGAATCCCAAAACGCCTGAAGGGTCTAGTACCTTGTTTAGTAGCCACTTAGTCCTCTCGTAGTACCGCCAACACCCATGGGTAATCAATTATCTATCAGGCAGATAGGACTTGGGCAAGATTACTGACTTCTAATCTATTATTTCGTAGCCGCAGGATGAAGAATTATCAAGGATGATATTCCCGAGGAGACTGTTCAACTAGTGAGCCTCCAAAGTCTGTCAGTAATAATTAGTACCACTACGAGGGTCATCACCTTCAGTTTCTGGACTGTTTCCTCCCTTGTTAGGCTGCTCCACCATCGTTTTTCTTTTCTAAACCCGTTCTTCATTTTATGAGCTTCACATTGGCTGGTCCTATCGAAGGTTCCCTTCTCACAAACCTCTTGTCTTTTCCTTCTTCGACTGGTTCTTCTTCCTCTTTGACTTCTCTTTTGATAGACTGTTTGTCGAGGAATAAGAAGAAAAAGAGGAAGAAGTTGATTCTCTGAACTTCTTAACCTCCATCTGGATAATATTTCCTCCCATCATTTTCCCTCCAGCTGACGACCCATCATATCATCCACGCCACCAGACAGCTCTTCTACGGTAAGCCCACCACCACCAAACAACCACCCTCCTCCTCCTCCAGATCTTCATCCCCGACCGTCCATCATTTCGTTTCAATTGACTGCTGGACTTATTATTCCACACCACTGAACACGCATTGTTCGCATGTTCTTACATTCTTCCTCTTCTTCCTCTTTTTGTTCTTCTCCTCTTATCGTTTCTTTTATTTTTTTCGCATCCTCTTTCTGAAAAATACCCCCTCTTTCTCTTACCTATACTTCGTACTAGAGTCATTTTTGCGCAGAGATTCCTTCTAATCTTCACCGTTACGCACTTCTAGGAGATCCTCTTTCTCTCTTCTTTCCTCTTCAATTATCACTATTATCATTATTTTCATTATTACCATCCTCATTCGACTCCTTTGAACCCCTTTGTTGTCGGCCAGAGATCTCTATCTTCTATTCGGACGATATTCTGCAAGCGACGTTGTCGCAACATCCCTGTCACTGGCCCATCCTTTACCGGCGCGGTGTCATTCCTCTCTCAAGCCACTTTTCCGACCTCTGCCAGCGAATCCCCTCGACTGATAACCTGGTGCCCAAACGCCTCGATTTCTCCGCTACCTTTATCCTCAAATCTACGCTCTCTGATCTTCCTCAAACCTACATACCTTATTTTCACTTGCAACGATTCTCGAAACCGCAGATCTTACGATATCTCTTTGCCTTCGAGCCTGCTTCCAGTCTACCTCTCGGCGGTCATACATCATAGATCCTTCTGTATTCTTACCATTTTCTCCATTCACACCTGAAGCTTTGACGACTACTCAATCCCACCGAAGAGGCTCTCTGAAAACCCCCCGGTTCGACAAATAAGACATTGCAGCGTGTGAGGATTATTTGGATTTACCAGCGAATGCTGGCGAGACAGGAAAGCTTTCGCGGATTGCTCGCCGATCCCCTCTGACGGGGCTGCAGCCATGAATCCCGCGAACTTCCCCAATGTTGGCGGGGGCATGCCTGGCGGAGCCAATCCGCACGGCCAGACGCAGATGCCGCAGAGAAATGAAAATGCATCGGTTATAATGAACCAGGTGGCTCAGGCGCTTCAAGCCCAGGGTCCTTTTAGCGGTTGGAGAGCGGAAGTTCCGATTAAAGACCGAGCTGTCAAGGTCTATCAGATGTGAGTGCTAAGTTTCTGGTATTCCCTTCACTTACTGCTTAAGGGCCGCATGTGATTCATGTTCTACAATTATACTGTCTTCTTTGACTCTCTCCGCGTCGTATTGGGCTAACTCTTCTGTCCAACAAGGATTACATCCCTTCGGTTGATTCAGCCACGAATTGATTTTCAGAGCGCGGCTCAAGCTGCAATGAGCTTTGAGCAGAAAGCATTCAAAGACGCCAGGGAAAAAGTCAGTTTTTTTCTTTTCGCCCATCCTCACAGATAGTCTAATCACGAACCTCTTCACAGGTCGACTACGACAAGGAATGCAACGAGAAGTTAATCCACATACGAGACACTAGAGCAAGACAAGCCGCAGTTATGCAGAATGGGATGATGCCCCAAGGGCCCGCTGCAGGTATGCCTGGGGTAGGGCAGAATGGATTTCCTCAGCAGTTGAACCGTCCTGTGCAGGCATCTCCAATGCCAGGCCAACAGCAGATGCCGATCGGCATCAACGATCCTACACAACAAGCTGCAATTCAACAGCGCCAACAGCAACAGCAGCAGCAGTCACAACAACAGCAACAGCAGCAACAGTCGCAGCAGAATCAGGCTATGCTCCAGCAGCAGCGTGCGCAACAACGACCGGGCGGCAATGCTTCCCTGCCTGACGATCTCAATACCCTCTCTGCTCAAGAATATGAGCATGTCTGTCGGATAGCCAATCAGATCCTTGCCAAAACGCCCCAGGAAGATATGGAGAAAATTCGCATGAACCTACAGAATATGACACCGGAACAAAGACAATACCTTACCCGAAAGAACATGGATCCAATCACGTACTTCTTCCGTTGCCAGGCTTTGAATCAACTCAGAAGGCATAAACGGAACCGCATGGAAATGGCACGAGCGCAGAGCGCCGGTGTCGATCCCAATGGGGCCATGATGACAGATCCCATGATGAATCCGCAGCAGCGACAGATCTTTCAGAATATGATGACCTTTCAGCGCAATTCGGGATTTCCCATGGGCAACCAACAGAGCCTTGATCCGTCGTCGTTCATTGGTAACGTGGAAAATATCCAGGGCCAGCAAGCGGATGGGTTGCGTTCCCAAGAAGCAGGTCAGCTAGTGGTGCCTGCCAGTTCTTCCCAAATGAATCAACAGCCATACACTGCTCCTCAGAACATGTTCCAAGTGGGCCAGCAGATGGGTCAAGGGGGTCAGACCAACCTCAATGGCGCCTCTATCAGCCCTCAGTTTCTCGCGGCCCAGCACCTGCAGAACCCTCAGAACGTCCAGCAGGATCGAAATCAGCAGGCAGCACAGTTCCAGCCTCAGCCCCAGGCGCAAACCCAAGCGCAAGCACGAGCTCAAGCAGCTCAGAAAGCACAAATGGCGATATCGCAAGCAGGCCAGGCTAATCCACAAATGCAGCAACAACTATCTCAAAGTCCCGCTATGCCGATGTTGAACCGTCCCATGCCGCCTGGGCAGATGTCCCCAGGGCAAGTGGCCGCACAAGTCCGGCCGCCGTCGCGGGCTCCCGGGATGGGACAACAGCCCAATGGCGTGCAGGGTCTTGCTGGACAGCCCGGAATGCAAGGTCGACCCCAGATTCCTCCTGGTCTGCCACCCGCGGCGCACGAACAGCTGGCTCAAATGACTCCTGAACACCTTAATGCTTTTCTTTTAAATCAGCAGCGCCGTGCTCTCGCAAACAACCAAGCTCTCGCAAGAGCAAATGCTGGTCAGCAACCGTTGCCCATGCAGCAGAATTTGTCGCAACCCGGCCAGAATCAGCAGATGGTGAACAATCAGATGGGTAATAATCAGAACATGCGCGCGTCTCTCGGACTGCAACAGCAACTGGCCGGAATGAACGGTGGACAAATGCCCAATCAGATGCTCGCGGGACAGCAGATGTCGGCTCAGCAACGGCAACAGCAACAGAGGCAGCACGACTTGTACAAGCTGCAACTCCTTCGGCAGCAGAGTGGGAGCATAGAGATGACGCCTGATCAGGTCAAGGAGATGGATCGCATTCAGTTCCCTCCTGCGATCCTCGCTAACAATCCGAATATGGTTTCCCCAGTCCCGAAGCATATCAAGACCTGGGGTCAGTTGAAACAATGGGTGGCTGCAAACCCGCAAGCTCTTGGCGGAGTTGATTTGCAGAAACTCATGACTTTGCAGAAGCTACATCTTGCCCAGATTGTAGCTCAAGGGAAAGAAGGAGCCGTCCGTAACATAGATCAGAATGGCCAGGGCAACTGGGGACAGATGATGTCTTTTCAGGGACAACCCCAGCAGTTTGTGAATCCACAAGCGTTTCAGGCGGGCCAGCAGCAAGTACCAATGAACATGCCGGCGTTGAGGCCGGTCACCGCCACTGAAATCCAAATGGCTCGCCAGCGCTTGGGTGCTCAAGTGGCCAACTACTCCGACGACCAGCTCCGCGAGATCATCCTTCGGAACAGGCAGAAACAACTGATGCAGATGGCCCAGAGTCGAGCAGCCCAGGCTTTAGCCGCGCAGAATATGAACCAAAACCAGCAGAACCAAACGGTGCAACAACCTCCGTTGACGGGGCCTCCTACCACTTCTCAGGCCAAGCAGGGTCCTCAGCAGCCCACCCCACCTCAAAACCAACAAAACCAAACTGCCAAGGCTCAAAATACGGCGGCTGCGAAGGGCGCAAAGGGCTCGGCTCCCAAACAGGGCACCAAGCGCAAATCAGCCGCTGAAGAGCCTACAGAAGCCCAAGCAGCACCGGTCTCAAAGACAGCCCAGCCTACTACTACTCAAGGGGGAGTATCGGCACCGCCTTCTAGACCCAATATGGCTATCACGCCCGAGCAACTGGCTGCAATGACCCCTCAGCAACGCATGCAGTTAGCGCAACTGCGCAGACAACAAGGTCAACAACGGGTTCCGATCAGTAGAGCAGCGGCGGAGGAAGCATGGAACAACCTACCCGAGAAGATTCGACAGCTCTACAACGATATCGCGAAGAATGCGCCTGCAGCGGAACCTGTTGCCCTTTCACCTGAGCAGAAAGCTGCCATGACCCAGCAACTTCGTGAATGCACCGACATGCTTGGTAGAATGGACACTCTTGCCCAATGGTTCTCAAAAATCCCTGGCCAGGAGAAGAACGTTCGCAGTTTACTTGCAATGGTATGTCCGCAGTCGTCCCTGGACTCCACTCCTCCCGGAATTTACATACTAACTCAGTTTTGACGTAGCGTATACAATTAATGAGGCAATTTAAACCCGGCCCGGACTGGACGATCAATGACCACTTTACCATTGCTCCAGAGTATCTTAGCGGCACCATCAATTACATCCGGAAGCTGTTCCACGCTATGATCACTCGGGTGAACCAACAGCAAAACCAACCTTCTGGCCAGCGGCCGAGTAGCGTGCCACAAGGATCCTCTACCATGCCGCAGCCCAATCAAAACAATATGCCTGCTCTAAACGCAAGTAACTTGCAGCAGCTTCAACAACAGGAAGAGGCTCTCCAGCGAGCCCGAAGAGCCTCAAGCCAGGCTGCTTCGGCAACCTCTGCAGTGCCGCAGCCACCTTTTGGAGCGCCATCTCCCCAGGGGGTTCCGCACGTTTACGGCCCGGGAAGCATTCCGCCCGAGAAGTTGAAGATTCCTCCTTCGAAGAAGAGGAAGCAGTCTCACCCTGGCGGGACTCCAACCCAAAGTCAAGCTCCTGGCACGCCAGCCTCGAAGTTGCAGGCGGCTAAGCAGGCCGTGCCTGATGCTAAAACAACTGCCCTAGTCCTGGGTGGCCCATTCAAATGCAGCGTCATTGAGTGTCAGCATCACCATCTCGGGTTTGCGACTCAGGATGCACTTGACAAACATGTCGAAGAAAGCCACAAGGTGGAGGAGCCGATCAATGATCCTCTCGAGTTCGCCATTGAAAGCTTCCACACTAGCCTTTTGAAGGACGAAGAAGGAGCACAACCTCAGGATCTCACGAAGGACCTTCTTACCACCGGTATCGTTCCGTCTTCCGCAAAGCATGAAGTCAAAGGTGAACCAATCGCTCCTAATACTACCGGTGTGGGTCGCGCGCCCGGACCCCCTGGCACTAAGCCCGCTTCTCCTGGTTCGACTCAGCAGACTCCTCGTACAACTGCGGCCAAAGTTCCCACCTCGTCGGCGCTCAAGCCAAGCCCGAGCAAGGACGGTAAGAAGGAGGCCGTAAAGCCGGTGGATCAGTCCGCGCCATCTGCTGCAGTTACCAAGGATCCTTGGGCAGATAGCACCATTTCTCTCGAGGCAATTCAAGATACGTTCATGGATTTCGGCGGCGATTCAGGCTTTGGCTTTGGGTCTATGGATGAGTTCATCAACCCTGAAATGTTCGCCAATGCCCAGTCTGAGGATACCCCCGACTCTGTCGAAACTGGCGTTGCTACGCAGACGCCAAAGGATAGCGAGGTTCCAAAGATCCAAGATGCTACCGGCAAGTTTGATGTCTCTGATGATAGCTGGATCCCGATGGACTGGATCAATGTTCCTTCACGTTTTGAAGACGCGCTCGTGGTTAATGACTCCTGGGAGAATTTCGATTGGGGGACAGTTGACCTGAACAACGGGGCCATGACTGTTGACGACAATGGCATTGCCATCTATGCCATGTAAGGAAAGATGGCACTTCGCAGCTGAATTGCGCGATATTCATTTATCTGGCGTAAATAGGAATGATTTATGTGTACATTAACGCACGGCCTGAGAACGGGAGGCTCCTGTTTGCTTTCCGCAGTCGGCATTATCGTTCTGGGTATCCCACATGGTCTTGTGGGATTGGTTTCTGTTTCCTTGTGCCATTTTCATCTTGTTGGTCTGCTTAGATTAGCCATGGCGTTATCTGGAGTGACAGAATATGGGAAAAGCGAGGGGACTTCTTGTCAGTTGTCTAGATAGGGGGAAGGCTCGAGAGCGTTCCTTGTGAGAAATATTGGGTACTTGCAATAATCATCCTAATATTATGACTATTATCCAATTTCAATCTGGTGTGCTATCCTCGATCCCCATGAAGATGGTACCTAGTATGCTATCATCATCTGATACGAATCATGTGCCTATGTGCATCTATACTGGAGACTGCCAAGCCAATTTAAGACTCCGGCTGATGAGCTGCTGATATAATCATGCTGATATGTAACGTAATCCACAAGCGAGCGAGACACCCAACCCCTGAGATCTTACAACCACCACCGAATCATCATCAAATCCAGCCTTTTGTCCAATATGGCATCAAAACCAGCAGATTCAAGCATCAGATTAGAAGATCGCATATCTCTTGCAGTCAAAGCATATAAAAATGGTCATTTTAAAAGTGTACGAGCGGCAGCAGCAGCATATGATGTCCCACATTCCACTCTAGCCCATCGCATCAATGGTCGAAAGGCGCGAAGCAATATACCAGTGAACTGTCAGAAGCTTACCAATCTTGAAGAGGCCTCATTAAAGAAGTGGATTCTAGATATGGATGATCGCGGCCTACCCCCAACTCAAGATATTGTACGCAAGATGGCAGATTTACTACTGTCTCAGCGGAAATCAGGTCCATCTACTGGCATTGGAAAGAACTGGGTCAGCAACTTCATTAAACGGCATGATGATCTTACATCAAAATATACCCGCAAGTATGATTATCAGCGTGCAAAATGTGAGGATCCTGAGATTATCAACCGGTGGTTTGATCTTGTTCAGAACACCATATTAAAATATGGTATTCTTGAACAGGATATCTACAACTTTGATGAGACTGGCTTTCAAATGGGTGTAGCTCATACAGCAAAGGTCATTACTGCATCCCGCCATCGAACAAGCCGCGTACGAGCTGTACAGCCAGGGAATCGCGAATGGGTTACTGTCATTGAATGTATCAATGCTTCTGGGTGGCCTCTGCCCCCCATGATCATCTTCTCTGGCAAGGTCCATCAGTCTCAATGGTGTCAAGATATAGACCCTGACTGGCTGATTGGTGTGAGCGATAATGGATGGACTAATAATGGGCTTGGCTTATCATGGTTGGAAAAAGTCTTTGAGAAGCATACTGCGTCGCGTACACTGGGAAAATATCGGCTTCTGATTCTTGATGGCCATGCTAGCCACGAATCCGCAGAGTTTGACCTATTTTGCAAGAATCATCAAATCATCCCTTTATATATGCCTTCCCATTCGTCTGATAAACTACAGCCACTTGATGTTGGCTGCTTTGCACCCCTAAAGGAGGCATATGGTGCAGAGGTGATGCGCAGTATTCAAAATAGCATTCATCATATCAACAAAGAGAACTTTCTGGATCTCTACAAGCGAGCACGAAAAGCATTATCACCTTCCAATATCAGCAGTGGATTCAGGGCTTCTGGACTAGTTCCATTGAATCGTCAACAGGTGTTGGATAGGCTTACCATTAAGCATATCACACCACCCTCTACTGCTCATGGGCCTTTAGACGGAGACAGGGAATGGACAGCAAAGACTCCATATACTACTGCTGAGGTACAAAAGCAGATGCAGCTTATCAAACAACTTATCAGTCGCAACTCTGAAAGCCCGCCAAATGAAGCAGTTCGTCAGCTGGCAAAAGCAGCCGAATCCACCATGCATGAAGTCATTCTATTACGACACCAGATGACTGAGCTTCGCGCAGCAAATGAAAAGCAAAAACGGAAGCATACAGCCCCAAGATCTTTTATTGCTACTGGGGGTGTTCTGACAGGATCCGAAGGTCAGCAACTTGCTCAAGAAGCCATGCAGGCAATGGACTTGGTGGAATCAGTTCCCAGAAAGCGTGCGCCACCCCGATGCAGTAATTGCCATCAAATTGGTCATATTAGAACCAGCTGCCCTAGTAGATCCAGATAATTCGAAAATTTACATTGATTTGATTGTGTGGTAGTAAGATATCTCATGGTATTTCAGCATCGGCCAAAATTCGGTTTTGCTGTCTCGCTCGGTTGTGGATTACGTTAACTAACTAACTATGTATGTACGGAGTAGCTGATAGGAAGCTGATAAGCCTCCCCCCATCTCCACCACTTCCGTCACTCACGCAACTCACTCGCCTCCGCCCTTTGTTCTCTTCATTAATCTCTCCTCTTTTGGCCCAGAATGGTACTCAATAAGTGCTTGTGATTGTGATTGAAGTTTTCCATTTGATTTTTGGTCTCTGAATTTCGCTGGATCGATTATATCGGAGATCAAGCCTCGATTGTCCCTTCTTCAGTCCATTGTCATTATCAAGCTCATAGCTAGCCAGCTAGCTATTATCTTCGGCAGCCTTGCATATTGTATACACAGTACATGCTTTCTTCTGGTTTATAACTACCTTCTAATAGGTGCAAGATGGCTACTCGGGCTGTGGTACCGTTTCTGGTCACGATGATGCTCGTGACCGGGGTCTGCAACACAATCCTCAATAAGTATCAGGTCTGATACCAGAAGTCTTTTTGCTCTTTATATCTAGCTAATGTCATGTGAAAGGATATGCAATGTGTACGGAACTGCGACTCTCCAGACCCTAAATATCGGCAAACTTTCGAGCAGCCGGTCGTCCAGACGTGGGTTTCCCCCACCTGTATCCACTATTCTACACAATCGATGCTAATTTCAATCCCGTACCGATGATAGCGTTCAGATGTTCATTGGAGAAATGGGCTGTTGGCTCGTGATATTCGCCTCATATGTTTACCAATCGTTTATATATCCGCGTCTGTCGCCCAATTCTTCGCCTCTCCTTGCAGGCGGGTATAATCCCGTCCACCCCGATGACATAGGCGATGAGGAGGACCATACGATTGACGGTCCTGATGCATCTAACCATACTCCCAAGCGCACCGATGCTGAAGGTCGGCCGTACCTCAGTGGACGTCGGATCCTCCTTCTCGCTGCGCCGGCATGCTGCGATATCGCGGGTACGACTCTGATGAACGTGGGTCTGCTCTTCGTCGCGGCCAGCATCTACCAAATGACGCGTGGAGCATTGGTTCTTTTTGTCGGTTTGTTCAGCGTCCTGTTTCTCCGTCGGAAGTTGTTCCTATACCAGTGGATTGCACTGTTCGTGGTGGTTCTTGGTGTCGCCTTGGTAGGACTTGCCGGTGCACTCTTCGGCCAGGACCAAGGCCACGACATCTCCCGGGACGATACTCTTGCAATTGCCACTCGGGCCGTGATGGAAGCTCGGGAGATGGCGAAGACTCCTGAAGCGCTCAAGGCTGTCATTGGTGTGCTCTTGATTGCAGCGGCACAGATCTTCACGGCCTCTCAGTTCGTGCTGGAGGAGTGGATTCTCGAGAACTACGCCATGGATCCTCTTCAGGTCGTTGGATGGGAAGGCATATTCGGTTTCTCCGTTACTGTCATTGCTTCCATCATTTTGTACCTGACCGTAGGACGGACGGAAGCCGGTCGCTACGGCTATTTTGACGCCAAAGAAGGATGGCGACAAGTCTTCTCTAACAAGTACATTGCCATGGCCAGTATCCTTATTATGATTAGTATTGGGTTCGTGATTCCGCACGGCATCTCTCTCTGCGTTATGCACATTTTCCGAGTACAAAAGGCTAATCTGTTGTTCTCTCACAGAGGCTTCAACTTCTTTGGCCTTTCAGTGACCCGAACTGTATCTGCCACCTCCCGTAGCACAATCGACGCCTGCCGGACACTCTTCATCTGGCTTGTTTCGCTCGCCCTCGGCTGGGAAACATTCAAGTGGCTGCAAGTCCTGGGCTTTGCGCTTCTCGTCTACGGAACCTTCTTGTTCAACGATATCATCCGTCCCCCTCTCAAAGCATGTCTTCCCCGTGACAGGCAGGAGAGGCAGATTCTGCTGCCTGAGGAGCCCATTGAGCACATTTAGCTTAGGGTGGGCGAACGTCGTTGACTGCATCACTATTTCTTGGGTTCTTCGTTAGGACAATTTGGCTCGGTCCGGGCGTTGAAGGTGGTGTTCAATTTGGTTGCTTCTGTTCTTGGGCTTAAGTGTGCCGCGCATTCAGTTTGGTTAATAGAGGCAGTCGTCGACATCGGCACTTTCAAGGCTGTCATACGAAACCGATTATCTTCATGTCATAGCATGAGTCTTGGAAACCATATCACGCCCCTTCTATCCAGTTAGGCTTTGGTTACAACCGAAATAAGAGACGGGTATGGTTTTTATTGTCAATTGCGAAGTCTGGACTACGAAATACAATATATCAATTGGATACACATAACACTTTCAACACGAGGGTATATAACCAAGTCTACTACACTATAGTACAAGTATAACCAAAACGCGCTATTCTACCGACCGCAGTGTACATTGTTCAATCAAACCAGGACATACAGAGCACACATCTAGACAACGTCAGCTATGCATCATCAATCTGCAGGAAAAATGTGTAAAGCTCACCATAGACAGCCCTGTTATCATAGAAAGCCAGAAGAAGACGTTCTGCACATGTAAAAAATGCAGTTAGCGAGCTGATCCCATGATCAAGAAGGAGAGGAGACGCACATTGAGGGTCCTCTTCCCGCGGAAGAATCGCGACCGTTGGACGGCGACGATGGGCATCTGGAGCATCATGGCTAGGAAGCCGTACCCGCGCAGCTTCTTGGTGATGCAGCTCATGACGAGCTCGTGGAAGACGGAGCTCACGAGGAACGTGATGAACATGGCTACGGGCTGGGAGAAGTATGACAGCGAAGGAAAGTAGACGTGTCGGCGGAGGAAGTGATGCACAGGGATGTTCCATTCGCGGGAGAATTCGAGCCTGTACAGTGTGCCGGTTAGATTGCGTTACCGCTGGCCCGAAGAAAATCAATACGTACCAGTCAGAGGAGTTCCACCAATCCGAGTAAAACTGGCGGTCGGCGAAGCGCGTGATCTCTGCGAATGCGCCGAGCACGTACTCGAAGATGACCAGGAAGACTAGCAGGAATGTTATCATAAATGGGAACAGGAGCATGCTGATGGTCTCGGCCAGGATCAGTGCCCTTTCTAAGGCGCCGTGGACCAGGTGTAGTTGGGCACTAGCCTCGCTGAGGACAGGCACAATGAACTCCTCACTCGTCAGCGTTAGGAGGAAGATGCAGCCGAAGACCGCCAGAGCTTTGGCGGCCAATTCGGTCCATTGTCTATTCTTGTTCCGGGGGTACTCCAGCTCATAGCAGAGCGTCGGGCAGAAGATGTAGTCGATGTAGTTGGTGAGAGAGAGGTTCTGTGGGTAGGTCACACGTCCCAGGGGCGAAGTCAATTCAGACGCCAGATCCTCGCGCACTTCCTCGACCGATTTAGATCGCGTATGATTGCTGTGCGGGTGTGTCGGGTGTCCGCTAGGTTCCGGGTCTGGGTATCGCACCGCTGCATCGACTGAGACCGAGCCAGGTTTGTCTAGTGAAGCCAGTCGACGCTGCGTTTCGCTCAGATGTCCATTGTAGAACGCGTATGAATGCATCTTCATCAGGAAGACAAGCGTATGCAAAGTCAGGAAAACCTGGGCTGTCCAGGTCCAGCGCATCATGAAAGGCCAGCTAGAGACTTTGTTAGATACGAGGAAGTTGGGTTGAGCACAGCGCACTCACTTGATCCACAGTACAAGCCATACTGCTTCGAAGAGACTCTGTACAATCATACCAGCTCGGCCCCACCGCAGCAAGCCATTGCTCCTAAAGAGATGATGCAGCGGCACGACAAGCCCACTGCTGACAACCATCGCGAGGTCGCTGAGACCCAATTCCCACACGTTCGCCGACAGCAGGCCCCACACTCTCACTCTCAACGGGTAACCAGTATCCTTGATATTCCGCAGCACAGTCGTAACCACCATTATAAACAGCGCGATCCAGAACAGTGTGAAGAAGCCGCGAAAATTGTGATGGTCGCTTCTGGGGTCAAAATGCGATACGCGAGGGATATAATTGATGGTATAGAACAGGCGAGTCCGAGCTCGCGCGTGTTTCCTGGCGCTGGATATCGAATGCGCTGACGGGGGCGCATCATCGGCGACGGGGGTTGAGCGACCACTTGATGAAGAAATTAGCACAAGTTTAGTTCAGGTTTTCTTTGATGTAAGTCCTGCCAACCTTGAATCAACAGATGTTATTCTATCTAAAGCAGGTGTCGTAACACCATCCTCGGCCTTTTTCAGACCGCGCGCTCGTGGCAACCCATTGCCATTGCGCGGTAAGACGGCAGTGGACATGCTGATGACGAGGGTCAAGAGTAATGAAGTTCACATCGATATCGGTTTCACATCAACGCGACGGAGGTTATGAAGGGCGTTATATATAATCAGAGTTCGGAACTTGATGGAAGGAGGAATTGACGATATGTGTCATGTGTATTGTTTGTGGATCCTATCAAGAACCACTGTTTGAGAGTCGAAACTTGAGTAAGGCTGATGATCTGCGCAGGGACCAACGAACGACAGGGAAAAGGGAGGGATTATTCGCATCCAAGAACCTCTCTAACGGATCGACCGGACTTCCAAGGCACAATGGACATCTGGATAGGCACTACGGCGTAGAGAGGCGTCAACAAAGCACCCAGGGCGCACGTCATAGCTTCATCGCCATCGTCACTAAAGTACTCCGTAAGGTAAAGGCACTGAGCCGGAGCCGTCCTCCGTATTCGTATGTCAATACCTAGTTAATAATATGCACATCCGGTGTCTTGTCAGACCCACGGAGCTGCCGTCGGCCGATCTCCGGTATTATTTTACAAGTCTGATACCTGTGTATTGTTTCCTGGAGACTGAGGCATCCATCAGTCAAAGTTGATGCCTGACTACCAAGGCCGCCCCACGGAGCTTATCACGGGACGGCACGTGACATACTCAGGGCACGAGGGACGCTAAGCCCGAACAAGAGGCTGCCAAGAGTGCCAGATCAAGCAAAGGACGGGCGAGGCTCGACATGGCTAACTAGAAGCGCAGCTATCAAAGAAGAAAGTCGTCGACTTCCATTCATCGATTTATCCCCGGGTAGTGCGTCGACAGGTTTCTTCGCCGCCCTCTCTTCCTCTCAGTTTTCCTGTCTCTTCTCTTATCGTCGCAACCCCCTACATCCTCCTATCTTCCTCCCCGTTCGGGGGTCCTTGCGACCGCCATGACATCCCGTATGTGTTTGCCCTCCGTGAACCCCCACCCACACCCCCTTTGAGCTGGCAACGGAATCACTAATCAATTCGTACCGCACATGCGGGCTCGAAACAGTCAAACAATTCATTCGGAATGTCCGATCGGCCAAGACGATTGCCGATGAACGAGCAGTGATTCAAAAAGAAAGTGCCGCTATTCGTGCGTCGTTCAGAGAAGAGAGCCATGATTCGGGAGTCCGGTCAGCATTATACACCACACCATACACCAGCACCTTTGATTTCAGTCGGACAACCAGCTCATCTATGATACTTGCAGGAGAAACAATGTCGCCAAACTACTTTATCTTTTCACCCTTGGGGAACGAACACACTTTGGTCAGATCGAATGCCTGAAACTGTTGGCGTCCCACCGATTCGCCGACAAGCGGCTGGGCTACCTGGGTACCATGTTGCTCCTGGATGAGAACCAGGAAGTGTTGACATTGGTGACCAACTCATTGAAGAAGTGGGTCTTCGTCTCAACATCTGCTTGCTGCTCTAGGAAGTGTCCTGGCTGACAGGATTCAGTGATCTCAACCATTCCAACCAGTATATCGTTGGTCTCGCGCTATGTGCCCTGGGTAACATCGCTTCCGTCGAGATGTCTCGAGATCTGTTCACCGAAGTCGAGTCCCTCCTCTCCACAGCCAATCCCTACATCCGGCGGAAGGCAGCATTATGTGCCATGCGTATCTGCCGTAAGGTGCCAGACTTGCAGGAACATTTCCTGGAGAAAGCCAAGGCCTTGTTATCGGATCGAAACCACGGCGTGCTGTTGTGCGGGTTGACCTTGGTAATAGACATGTGCGAGGCCGAGGAGGCCGAGGAAGGGCAAGAGGGCGTGATTGAGATGTTCCGGCCCTTGGTCCCCGGTCTTGTCCGGGCCTTGAAAGGACTGACGACCTCCGGTTACGCTCCCGAGCACGATGTCTCCGGCATCACGGACCCGTTCCTTCAGGTCAAGATACTTCGCTTATTGAAAGTACTCGGAAGAGGAGATGCAGCAACCAGCGAGTTGATCAACGACATTCTGGCCCAGGTGGCTACCAACACCGATTCTACCAAGAACGTGGGCAACGCTATCCTTTACGAGGCCGTCCTCACCATTCTTGACATTGAGGCCGACTCTGGTTTGCGGGTTTTGGGTGTCAATATTCTTGGAAAATTCCTTTCCAACAAAGATAACAACATTCGTTACGTTGCACTCAATACCCTGAATAAGGTGGTAGCGATCGAGCCGAATGCTGTTCAGAGACACCGCAACACCATCCTGGAATGTCTCCGTGACCCGGATATCAGCATCAGGCGACGAGCCCTCGACCTGAGCTTCATGCTGATCAATGAGTCGAACGTGCGTGTCCTTGTCCGGGAATTGCTCGCCTTCTTAGAGGTTGCCGACAACGAGTTCAAACCAGCCATGACAACCCAGATTGGTATCGCTGCTGACCGCTACGCCCCTAACAAGCGCTGGCATGTCGACACCATTCTGCGCGTCCTCAAGCTGGCCGGTGCGTACGTCAAGGAACAAATCCTGTCGTCTTTTGTGCGCTTGATCGCCACTACTCCGGAACTGCAGACGTACTGCGTGCAAAAGCTCTACACATCCCTGAAAGAGGATATCTCTCAAGAGGGGTTGACGCTTGCAGCAACTTGGGTCATTGGTGAATATGGTGACAGCTTGCTCCGTGGTGGTCAATATGAGGAGGAGGAACTCGTCAAGGAGGTCAAGGAAAGCGACATTGTTGACCTCTTCAACAATATTCTCAACAGCACCTACGCGACGCAGACTGTCGTTGAGTATATTACGACGGCATCGATGAAGCTCACGGTACGCATGACAGATCCTGCGCAGATAGAGCGTCTCCGGCGCTTCCTCAACAGCCGGACCGCCGATCTGAGCGTGGAAATTCAACAGCGCGCGGTCGAATATACTAACCTGTTCGGCTACGATCAAATCCGCAGAGGTGTGCTGGAACGGATGCCACCTCCCGAGATCCGCGAGGAACAGAGGGTTCTTGGCGCTCCCAGCAAGAAGCGCCAGAGTAAGCTGCTCAAAGACAAGTCGAAGAAGCCTGCCAAACAGGCCGAGCAGGACCTGCTCGTCGATCTCATGGGCGGCGCCGATGTTCCAGCAACGAGCCCGGCGGCCAATGGATCTCAGAACACGGCAGACCTACTTGCGGACATCCTCGGTGGAGACTCTGGCCTCTCTTCGCCCGCTCCGCAGGCTGCACACGCACCTGCCCAATCAGTCAACACGAGCGCCATCATGGACCTGTTCGGCTCAAACGGAGCGACCCCCTCACCACGCCCAGCGGAGCCGGCATCCGCATCTGTGGATATCCTTGGAGGGCTGGGATCCGCCCCATCCCCAGCACCATCCCCTTCGGCCGCAGCGGTTCATACAGCATACAACAAGAACGACCTTACTCTTACTTTGCAGGTACAGCGGGGTGGTAATGGGAATGCACAGATCCAGGCCCGTTTCCGCAACGTCTCCGACTTTAGTCAATTCTCCAATGTCGGCTTACAAGCCGCGGTGCCCAAAAGTCAACGGCTTCAACTCAGCGCGATCAACAAATCTGAGCTTTCTGCGGGAGACGAAGGCGTGCAGATGCTCAAGATTGCAGCCATTAGTGGTGTAAGTTTGTCGGCATCTTACAAGTCAACTCGTTGCTAACGATGTCATCATAGGCACTCCCACCCAAGCTCCGCCTTCGTCTCCGTGTTACATACTTAAAAGACAGGTCAGAGTCGGTGACGGATCAGGTCGACTGGTCCGAGCCTTGAAGCCTTGATGAGCAGCAGGAAACGTTGGATTCATGTTTATAGAAGACAGGCACATCAAATATTGACGCATTAATACCTCTGAAAGGCATTGCCACAGCATCCTCTAGCATGTTCAACTGTTGGTGGGCAAGATTATATTCTTTTTTTTCCATTGGAACTCTGGCCTACTTCTATTACACACATACCCTTCCATTGTGGTTCTTTTTCTTGCCATGTGATCTACCTACGCTTCGCCCATTGCGATCCACGTTTAGGATTAACTGAATATGATTTATTTACATCATTCATGAATCAATTCTGACCGTGGGATTCCCCGCCTTGTGGAAGCAGGTACCCTAGAGCTAAAATACAGGATTATCAAAATAAAAGCGCTTTCCCTAGTTGCCGCAGACAAAATGTCTTTGCCTTCCATGTTGCTAGTCAGTGGTCAGGAGGATCTCTCAGATAGGCAAAGCAGGATGATTACATATGATGTCATTGTCGTTTGCATGTTCTTATCATTAATCTGGGGTACATGAGATTTGTCAAGTTCGATCCACATGCTTAATGCTGTTTCTCCCTGAGGGGTAATAGAATGCAGAATTGATGTCATGGATCTTGCGCACAGGCACCAGCCAACCTTGGTTCCTGACAGGTTTCGTATTTGACTGCAACATGACGAATTTACAAAGTCTATGTGTCTTAATGAGATAGTAACATGAAGCAGGTCCACTGACCAGTGTTCAATTTGTGGCTGTCGTTGTATGTAATAAGTGCTGTTCTGTTCCTCCCAAGGTGATTCGTTAAATCGTCATCATAGATATCCATCGTTTGCTCCCCAGTAGTGGCCCCCAGTTCAGTATCATATCGGCTCAAATGCATCCAAGATCAATAGCAATCCGTACGCCAACAATGTGATGTGATCGATGTGATGGATAGAGTGAAATTCCAGTCTACCGCATGCGTGATGGTGTCATGTGTAAAAAGACTTCTGAAAAAAAAATATGGGCAAGAAGGATAAAGTGTGACAGAAAAATAAAGTCCAACGGGACTCTCACAAACGCTAAATAATGAGATACACCGGCATAAGAGGAGAGATCCATAGCGTCTAGAGCATCAGCGGAAAAATGGAGCCACCTAGAATGGAGTTGTGCAAGGACTTTCACCGCCCCACCGCAAGATTGCGAAAATGATAAGAATAAAAAAATGCTGCAACATGATATGGCTTCTGTCGTTATCGTGCTGTCGTGCATTCATTAAGCATAGGTGGACTGGCGCCGTGGCGCCGGTGGCTGACGATATTCGTCGTAATGCTGGCGAGGATAGGCATCTCGGGTGTAGACAACGTGCTCGGGCCTGATCTCGCGGACATACTTGATGTCCTTCTCCTTGGGATGCGCGCCATACTCGACTTCGCCGAAGAGTCTTGATGAGGACTGTCTAGAAGCACTCGGACGGGTGCTTTCGTGACGAGACGACGGTTCAGAAGGGTAGGCATAGGTCGTGCTACTCCGTACCGGTTTCGGTGCGGATCGAGTCGAGGTCGAAGGGCGTTCTGCGCGTGGCGGTGAGTACGCTCTCGTGTGTCTCGACGAGCTGGTGGGCGGCGGCGGCATGACCGGTTCGACCACAGCCGTGTCTTGCTCTTTGATCTTGTAGCGCGTGGAGGTCTTGGTAGGGCTATCCCCCGATGCCATTTCTGGAGTACCGGGGCTCGAATAGCCCGAATCATATCTCTCCACGCCCCGTGGCTTGACCGATGATCGAACCATGTTCAGGAGAACTTGTTCTACCCGACTAGGAGGCTCTCGTCTCGAACGAGACTGAGGTTGTGCACTCGATGCAGATCGCGAAGGTTGAAGAGACGGCCGGACGGTGCCAGAGGATACCTTGATACTCGGAGAAGTGGCAGCCGTTGGCATACTGGGTCTCTTGGTCTCGTAGCTGCGGGACTGAGACTCCAGATGTTCGTAGGATCCGTTGCGGGATGTTGAAGGGCGAACATCTTCCCGGCTCGAACGGCTGGAGCGGACGGGACGCCGAGACGTTGATGGCTCGGGGTCCGCAGACTCGTAGCCACGGTGGCGGACGGGTGAACGAGACGACCGACGTCTCCGATCGCTCTCCACGGGAGCAGCTTTGGAGCGAAGAATATAATCCTGTGCGGTTGTGTGTAATTTCTCGTGCTTGGAGTCCCATTCATCTGAATAGTCATCGTCGTCATCGTACCGTGCACGCTCGGCGCGACGGCTTGAATCAGTCGATTTAGTCTTTCTCGAGGCCGAGTCGCGACTCCTTCTCGACTCAGAAGGGCGCTTAACTTTAACTTTCACATAGATAGACGATGCGCTAGAAGTCGAAGCGTCGGAGTCATCTTCGGAGTCGTAGTACGGTCCCGCCCGTTCAAGCTTCTCGTAAGCTTCCCGCCGCCGTTCCTTGGTACGGTATTTGGCCCGACTGGTGTGGGTCGATTTAACGCTCTCGCGAGCCGTATCTTTCGCCGTGCGAAGATGATCGAGGGGAACCGCCTTGGACTTCTTCTTTTCCTCGGTCGGCTTCGTCCGTGGTCGTCGCCGTTCGAACTCGTCGTACTTCCGGGACATTGGGCGCGGCTCCTCGGTGAACCTATAATCATCTTCAAAGAAAGCCGCATCGGCCGGCTTTCTCTCTTCGTAGTATCGCCCATCGCGATACTCCCGGGAGGTACCACTACCGCGCGGGGACGAATATGGGTATGAGCCGCCAGAGGAGCCTTCGCGCGCCATCATTTCGCGCCGGAGTTCGGCCAGACGAACCTTTTGATCATATTTGATTCTCTTCGTCTCGTCGGAAAGAAGCTCGTAGGCCTGCTGTACTTGCTGGAACTCTTCTTGAGCTTTGCTGCGTTGAGACTCATCCTTCACCTTGTCCGGGTGGCACTTGAGAACCAGTTTCCGATGAGCGGACTTGATCTCAGCGAGAGTCGCATCCTTCTGAACTCCGAGGACAGCATATGGATCGATATCTGGTGTCGATAACATTATGTGAAGAAATCAACATTCGGTTGAAAAACATCAACAATGTGTGATGATTAGATGAAAAATATAAGACGGAGAAGAAAAAAGAAAAATAATTGATGTACCAGAGGCGAAATGGTGAGTTGATAAAGCAAAATGGTAGACACCGAAGGGGAGCGGTATGGAAGAGGCGAGAGGCGGTGGGAAAGCACGGGAGTGTACCTGGGCCGACCTAGGTACGGGTGGATAAGGTGGGCGGATGCAATGGGGTGACGACCGTGACGTGGGTTCTCGTGACGATCAATGGTTCATTAATCCAGTGTCCTGGCACAAGACACGACCAATTCATCTAAGAATGTCGGCGAAGACGGCAGAATGCTCCCAAAAGAATCATGTAATCTGGTATGAGAGAAATATATGCAGTGGGAAAGCGAGAGATCAGCAATAAGAATACTGCAAGGCAAAAGAACAACCCCGGGGAATCTGCCCTGAAAAGCACGACAGCCAGAAGACAATGATTGGAAGAGACCGCACTGATATAAAAACGGAGCCACTCTTGAATCAGGGGTGGATAGTTGGGTCTGGATTTCCGAAGTGTGTTTTTTCTCCGTCGTAGAAGAGGGTGTTTGATTTGTTGGTTAGATACTCCGTTGAAGGGGGCAAAATGTGGTACTGTAGCAGTGAAGCAGTGAACCGAGGGGCAAACCGGATGAGCAGTCGGTGCAAATCAGAATAATAATAATAATAATAACAATATCAAATCGGAGGAAAATTCAAAAAAGGCAATAAAGGAACAGGCACGAGAAAAAAGTTTGAATTGGACGGGATGAGGGCCAACACTGAAGGCCACAAGAACAGTATGGACTGCGCCACGCTTGGTTGTCGACGTCGGTGAAGTGGCACCACTCTTAGTCAGAATTGTAGATGAACAGCTCAAAGATGAATAAGATGAGTAATAATGAGAGTACTCTTAGTTATGATGATGATGACGATGGAATTGTTGTTGTTCTTGTTGATAAGTCAAGAAGAAACGAGGCGGAAGATGCTCGATGATGCCACAGGAAGTGGAGGAACAAATGAGATTCAATCGGGACACTTCCTCTGCAGGTTGGGTTGGAATGGGGTACGAATCTGGTGAACGAGAATGAGAATGACAATGCGATAATGGTGTTGGTGTTGGCACTTTGGAAGATGCAGCGCTCTTGGTAGATAGAAATTATGTAGTAGTTGAAAAGACTACGCATAAAAGAGCGAGCGTGTCCCTGGGGTCGTCTCCTTCTAAGTATCCAGCTGATTCTCTTCTTTTGCTGTTTCTGGTTGCCAGGGAAAGGATTATCTCAATTCGAATTAGCGGTCAAAAAGTGGGCGGAGTAGCTGGAAAGTGGATAGATCGATTAATTGGCAGATAATTAGTATCGAAGACGAGGAGAAGTAGAGGACGAAAGTGAAACCACGTTTAGGGACCCGCTTGGTGTCGCTCAGAGTTGGTTTGTTGGAGACTCCGATGAAGTGGAGGATATTTGATAGTAGTAATGATAATGACAATCAGCGAGGGCAATTGGAGAAGGGCTCGACGATTCTTATGGAGCAGCCGTGTATTTAATAAGGATGAAGGGATATATAGCTAGTCTAGAAGAGAATCATCTATGTTTGATATCAAAAAGAATCAATCGACTAGAGTGCGGTTGCTAGAGCTCCTAAGAAGGATGCTCCAGGTACCAGTCCTGTGAATGGGAATCAGGAACAGGTGTGATACAAATAGTCAGCCATGAATCAGGCTGGAAAGAATGATCAATGATTGACGATGCGGTGCGCTAACAGGGACTCAGCAACAGCCCTGTGCTTGCTTGCTACACTACATGGTTGTTGGAGATGCTCATCCTAGGGAGTATCACTATCACCCCGTGAGCAGCAAGCAGTAGTAGTTAGTTAGTATATTTGACGAAGAGCATACCCTTTATGCCAATAAGAGCAGCAGTGAGCCTTCTGCTCGCCTTATTTTACTCACGCCTAGTATTGAATAAACTCAGCTTCTCGCTCCAGCTTTAGGGGGAGGGAGGTCTGCAGGACAACAGAAAATGGGAATACCTCCTCTTTGGTTTGAGAATCCACCTAATCCCGATGATCCTTGAGTGTACTCCGTACAGTACTGACATTTCTTTGGCAGATGAGCAGCCAGCCAACAGCAGTGCAACCGTCATCAGCCAAAGCTTGCGGGGCAATTTCAGAGTACCCCTCCATGCTTCATCATGACTGGATGGTGTGCTATCTGAACATGAACTAATCAGCTTCCAGGAGACAACACCTCCAATATGCAGTCTGACCACCGCTATCCTCTCAGAGGACTCTGTTGTAGCCATGTCCTGCAAAGGGAACGATGAACAGAAAACCCCGCACTAGTATTTTGGCGCCGGCTGTGACTGACTGGCTGCCACACTGGCCACACTTCGTATGTCCTCGACTTTTTGCCCGACGATCTCTCCTCCTTATAGGCTGACAGAGTGCCATCACCTTCGCCTTTGCCGGGGGTCGACATACAGATCCAATCACATCGCCGATAGGCCCTGTTTTTTAATGGTCCGCCTCTCTGCATCTTGCCTCACCCATTGCAGGTGGTTGCTGCAGTCGCGGTCTAGAATTGGCTCACGCACCTGGTTCCCCTCGGCTCTCGTCCCACAATACGGAGGACAGAGACAGGTTCGTCATTCCCCTTAATTTTCCTTTTCAGGAGCTTCTGTACTCTTGCGCCGTATTCGCTAGCCAGGAGTAGTGGAGCATTAGAGATCACGTCTCTCATGTGCGGAGTTAGTTTTACATGCGACCTTTGTATTCAGGAACACCGAATTATCGTTGGCTGATGTCTCCAACGAATCCACGGCTACAACCCTCATCGATCCGATCCTCGCTCGCGTGAAAATGGTCCCGTGGGTGGCTCCCGGCCGGTTCCGTGACACTTCCGCCGAAGGCAGTACCTGAGTCCTGGGATGCCCATGAGAATGGTGTTTTTCTCTCATAGTTTGGACAACTCGATGGTCCTAGAATGAACAGCTAATTTTAGATTCGGCTCAATCACATTCATAGCATTAGGCTTCCAGCGACCCATTGAGGCGAACAGGATGAAAGGAAGAACGGATAAACAGCCTTTGATGTGGCTGACACCTCCAAAAAGCTCGAACCACAGCGTAATCTGACAGGACCGACCGGGGCCTGATGATGGCTGACACCCTACTTGGCGAGCTGGCCTATCGCATCCCTGTTGTGACCGTGTGCCATCCCCAGAGCCCTGAGCGCTGTCGAAACATGAAGTGGACGCTTCTGGAAGCATAATTGGTTCCTGGGATAGTCATCTGCACAGGAGGTCCGTCCCAGAAACGAGCCAACCATCGGCACGCTCTTGCCATGCTGTGATGATTGCCCCGGCATTAGCCTGCATGGCTAGTGCTTCATCTTCCCTGCTCGAGCATACCCAGTCACTGGCTCAGGCGCCCATCACACCGGTGAGTGAGCATAATGGCAATGTCACATTTCCGGGTGTGTGTGAGGTATCTTATCCACCAAGTGACCGACGGCAACGGTGCGAAGCTGTCACAGAGGCCCAGAGTCTATCTAAACGCTGGATTCAGAACAATAGGTACTAGTGGCTGACCATGTGGTCTGTAGTTTCTTCAGTCTCCGCTTGTATCGTTTCGACGATCATCAACCGATAGATACGGGATAGTGAATGGCTTTAATGAATTACCAATATGTACACTGTACATATGATCTCCTTGCTTTTACAATGTGCTACTTTCTTGCAAGGAAAATCAACTGCGCTGCCTGCACGACAATTAGGAGATTCATGGCTTGCCGCATCAGAGTCAAATTGTGGGGTACTACAAGGCGCAGTAAACAGTAACCACCTAGAAATAGAACATATCCAGGCACTGACAGCATTTACCCAAACAAGCGTTCCTCCGAACATCGCAGCTACCACCAGCAGCGATTTACTGCAGGCAGCGTAGTTTTCGTACGGAGTAGACAACTAGACTAAGCAACGGGTACGGGTACGGAGGACAGAGCCCTACAGCCACAACTCCCACTAGAGACATCTCCCGATCTGGCCAGGCGCATCTAACCTATCTTATCAATTGGCGGCTAGTTATCCAGCATCGAGATCTTCCTCCACTTGGAACAATCAGAGTCAAGGACTCAAAAAGTCCGAGTTCTTAGTCTCGACCCACTCGGGAGCGATTGATTAATTCGAGGTTAGCGCGCCAACCCTAGCAGGTGGCGCTGACCGCGATACTGATGGAAATTGGAAACTGGAACAGACGCCGACTACCGATACGGAGTACTCAGCTACGTCCACGCCTTTATGCTCAGCAGTCGGCATTCCCACAGGTTGGTTACGTACTGCTGAGAACAATTCTTTATGGCTGAAGCTGAATGTTTAGATAAGATCTTAGCTGCTGATGGAACCTCAGCTATGGGACTTAGTCATAATGAGTCGAGGTTTGTCATAAAAGAAACTGCCTTTTAAGAACTTCCTATTTTCACGCTGTATTTCTCTGCGAGGCCTGACAGTAGGCCTGACGGCCGCCTGAGAAATCTAGGACCTTGCGACGACTAGACACAACCTTCGTGGTCTTTTCGTGAGATCATATTGACATCGTCAACTACAAAGCATCTGCTTCTGGCAGAAGATCAAGCTATCACCGCGCTAGATTTCCTCCGCCATTCATAAGGCAGTAACAAGCGCTCTTCTCGGTTGTGAGGTTGGGTATGGTGAACCTTAAGCTGGTGACATTGCTCGATCAGGTGATGGAGGGGTCTTGCGGATGACCTTTGGGCCTTTGTCTAGTGTTAATAATGTTCATCGGGTAGGGAGTCGTTTGATCAGGTTTCTGTAAACGACCATGGTGTGATGAGACGGTGCTCTGGTTCGCGATTTTCAAATCCTCGCTTGCCAATGGGGGTGCGGGGGGTGATGACCCGGTGCTCGACGAATATCGTGGTCAAGGGTGTAATCTATCTAACATCTTGAAGAAATGATGTAATGGAGATAACCCCAGACATTGCTGCGCTTGCCATAGTGTCATTGAGCCCATCATGGCAGCTATGCACCACCCAGAGATGTAGTCTATCTATTCGCCGACTGTAGGTCAGAGCTCCATCGTCCGTTGCGAGCCGCAAAGAGCATACCAGTTCAAAGAGCGACGACAGCCTCACACCGGACTACTTGATAGATATGCCAAAGCTTCAAATTTTGTAAGTTTACTGGGCTACTCAGGCTCTGACCAAGTCGGCAGCTCCAGGTCAACTACAATAGGAGGATGGAATTTTTTGCCTCCTCGGTGCGGCCATTTGCTTGTCACGATAGCGGCGTTGGCAATGCACGTCTCCTTTCTTCGGAGATGGATTTCACCACTGCGAGTGTCCTCGACCAAACTAGAACGAAGCGAAAAAGGCGTATTTTGACTCTGCTGCGGACTGTTGGGCATCATGGATGTTGAGGCTGTGATTGAGGGCAGCAGTAGGGCATTCTGCGACGGCGTGAATGATGCCGTCGGCAAATCTGGATTCGCCTGGACAGAGTAGCCATCATTGTCTAGACGCTCGGCCTTTTTGCCCGTTAGATCAACTAGGTTTTGCTTCTTGCTTTCTCGAGGAGGCAAGACACCTCGCATAACCTGATGCTCGGTTTGTTCCGGTCCGGCCTTGGTTGACGATGGTGAGGCCCATTTGACCCTCTCATAGCCCCGCGCCTCATGTACATGACCGCAAACGGCAAGAAGAGGTCTCACCTTGCTCAATGCCTGACGCAGGGCATTGCACCCGACGGGCTCGCCAGTGCTCAGGCTGTCACAGTGAGAATGAGGCGGCGTGTGTGTGATGACAATGTCAGCGTCCAATGGAATCTGCCCCCAGAGCGCACCAGCGTCGGCCGACTCGTATCCGAATGCCCAGTTTCCAGTGAACTGGGAGTAGGGCGAGCCAAAGACTTTAAATATGGTCTTGGGGCCGTCGGCCCGGGTCAAGCGGACTAGTGCTGACTGATGCTGAAGAAATACTACCGAGGGTGAACCTGTCCTCACAACTTCCATGCATTGCTCAGAGTTTTCTAGATGCTGATTATGGAAGGTCGATCCGTATTTAGCATAAAAGCTTGCGTCTAACGTAATATCATGATTGCCTGGACAGGTGTGCTAATCAGTAAACACGCACACATTACCGCGTGCTCCAAGCAGACTAACCGCAGACAACTATCTTGACCTCATAGTCGGCCTTGGAAATCCATTCCATCGTTTTGCGCAGCTCGCATAGACTGCCTCGGTTCGTAAGATCTCCCGCGTGGATCAAGACATCGCCTGCTGGTAGCTTGAACCCTGCTTCTGATGGCGCGTATCCGTGCGTGTCAGACACACAAACAAAGCGCGTTTTTCGAAGCCTCATCAGTCGTCTAAGGCTGTAAACAAGCCTGCTTTGTTGTCATTCGACGCTGCAACAAGGCTGCCAGAGACTGTTCAGAGCTGGAAATAACGTAGCAGGAGGTCGGCTGGGTCGTACATAGCGACCGCGAATCGAATGACTCATACAAGGTTCGAAGTGGGCTTCCAGACAACGAGGACTAGTAGACCATAAAGCGAGTTGAGGATGAATACCTATGACCTTTGTCCGAAATTCAACCTCGGAAGTCGTAATATGAGAACAGCTAAGTATACGTCGACCAATCTTGGCCAACATGAACCGTTGAAACTTCTATCATGCCAAGAAATGTCATGGAATTTGATCGGTAGCCGATCGTTGATTCACTATCTTAGTCAATAGGTAGTACCAGGAGCTATGTCCGTAAGATCATAAGGCTGTCAATGTCATTTCATTGATCACATTTGAAGTCGCGATGTAAGGCTCTAGATTCACGCCGGAGTCGGCCTGCCGAGTGAAGATATTGACATCACCGGCGACAATCCACGGAGTAGATAAACCACAATCAATGAAAGACAACTAAATGCTCCTTTTCGGTGGAACAGTCTGAGACTGGCCTATCAAGAAACAATTTGTCTTTTGGACCCAGAAAGCGTCAAACTGGGCTGGAATTGACCGGAGGGGCAAAGGAGGTGGTTCACGTGATCTTGAGCCACGGGATTGGACCGGGTTAGGGCTGTGGCCCTCAAATGACCTTTCCACACAAAGGGTAGTAGCTTCGCTTAGCGATCTAACCTGCGAACCCATCCGACTCCGTTGTGTGCGTTGAACTCGACCACAACGACAACAACCGCCGACAACATACATCCCAAGGGAGTATCCTAGAGCAGCGCTCTTCCTTTCGCTGGATATTTTCCTTTTGAAACGGTGACAGAAGAGCAGGATGTCCTCCACCGAGCCAGTCGTGCGTACCCCCCTTTCACCTGCAGACCGCCAAAAAGCCTTGTCGTCTTGTGTGCTTTGGAGATTTCAAGGACGGGAGACATTACGGGCTATGTTATCTACAATTACAGTGATCGCTGACTTGTGCTGGGAATTTACAGGTCGTCATTGACGGCAAGGGACACCTTCTTGGTCGCCTGGCCAGCACTGTTGCTAAGCAGCTGCTTAACGGCCAGAAGATCGTCGTTGTGAGATGTGAAGCCCTCAACATCTCCGGCGAGTTCTTCCGTGCGAAGCGTACGTTATCCGATTCGTTTTTTCATCCCTTTTGAAGGCGCAAGAGGAGGGTGGAGCAGAGATATACCGAGACTTGGGGACAATTGGAAATGTTGCGACCGTTTGACGCTGGTTCGGAGCAAAGAGCTGACATTCGCCCACTTCTGATGATATAGTGAAGTACCACGCCTACCTTCGCAAGATGACTCGTTACAACCCCACTCGTGGTGGTCCCTTCCACTTCCGTGCCCCCTCCCGCATCTTCTACAAGGCCGTCCGCGGAATGATCCCCCACAAGACCCCCCGTGGTGCTGCTGCTCTGGAGAGACTCAAGGTCTTCGAGGGTGTTCCTCCCCCCTACGACAAGAAGAAGCGCGTCGTCGTTCCCCAGGCTCTGCGTGTTCTCAGACTCCGCCCCGGCCGCAAGTACTGCACCGTCGGTAGACTCAGCCACGAGGTTGGCTGGAAGTACCAGGACGTTGTTGCCAGGTGTGTATCCATCGCTTTGGATTATTGGTTTTTCTGGTGTTATGGACATGGCTAATGGATGATTCTTTTCAGACTTGAGGAGCGGAGAAAGGTTAAGAGCAGTGCATACTACGAGCGCAAGAAGGCCGCTCGCCGCCAGCTCGTCCAGGCCCAGAAGTCGGCGAGCGTCGACGACAAGACCAAGAGCCAGCTTGCTGAGTACGGATATTAGATACCTCGTTGCGCGGTTGGTTGCTTGTCTCAGTGATGGGTTGGGTTGGGATCGCAAACGGTTTATCTTTCAGCGAAGTTGGACGGCAAACCGATCGACCTTTTTTCCCTTGTCCCTACCTCATCATGCATTACCACAAATGTTCATGTTGTGACGGACATGGAGGCTACAGGAACCGATTTCATATTCAAAAGTAAAAAATACGGAGTCGCTTGGGAGGAAAGGTTGTTCAAAATAGCTGACCGTTATTTCGCGCCGTCGCGGTTTAATCCAAAGTTTTCTCGAGTTAAGAATGACTCTCATGACCATTGACAATGCTCGTTTCCGTCCTTTGTTTGTTTCATTCATCGTTCATTTGACTGTAAGACTTGATCCTATGTATGTCAATGAGCGTAGTCTGTTAGCGGTCGGTTCCTATTATGCCTCAGTCTCAGGATCGAACGTCCGAGCTATCAATAACCAGCCTCGGATATTACGGGCATACGGAGTGCGGACCGAGTGCGGATCATATGGGTAGTCGGTAGATGGATTCTGGGTGTGCTTTAGAAGTCTGTGGCCTAGGGTGGTTTGTTACCCTGAGTGGTTCAAGATACGCAAAGGATAGCCGGGATAGACTTCTCATTACGAAAAATAAGACGTGGCTGTCCCAATAACGATAATTGAGTTCTTATATCATTCTCCTTTTAAGATATTCATATTTTACTTGTACCGAAAGTAATTGGACAACAAACGAGGCATGTGGAAGAGTCGCCCGCGTCCCGCTTGGTAGGGTGCGGGTAAGTCAAACTTCTCCGCGGTCCAAAGCAGTCTAGCAGCCGATCATTCCCCGCATTTTATCTCCAATTCGGCTCTTGTTGTATGGTGCTCCCCTTGTTTCCGCGAACCCCAAACACCTGCAATAATTATATACACCTGGGGAGTACTTGGCTTCTTGTACCTTAGATTCATGAATCTGGACTCTTTTGTTTGGTTACCGCTACCGAGCCCTTAGTCATGTCATCTGTCAAGACTCGCTTGTCGGGTCTACTGGGCCATCTTGCGTCCCCCGAAGTTAAGGATCACCCTGCTCCGCAACATCGCATCAACTACCATACGCTCTCGCCCACATTCTTCTTGCCCCGTGCTGCGGCAATTGAACCTGATGTGAGACTTTCTGTTCTCTGCGCTGCTTTTGTACAAAGCAACTGTTTTGGTTTCAGTGAACTAACTGGCGAAAACCATTGGCTGATAGGCTGAAGCTATCTACCATGTCACTGCAAACAATCAGGTTCTGCGGAGGACGTATATAGAGACTGCAGATCGGGCTAGAGGCCTTGCATACTATCTCAAGAAGCATGGGTTCAAGCGGGTTGGCATTCTGTGTCCGAACACCCCTGCCTTCCTGGAGTCAATCTTTGGGATAGCTGCTGCTGGAGCAGTGAACATTGGTAAGGGCGAGATCCTTTCCTCATTGCCTGCAGCAGAGGTTGACGTTGACACCAACTAGCTGTTAATTACCGACTCAAGGAAGATGATATCGCCTATATCTTCACGCACTCGGATGCCGAGGTCATCATTGTGGACAAAGAATATCTACCATTACTGCAGGCATATCGAGCAGCAAAGCCAGACATTCCCGTCATAGTCGACACGGATACAGATGCTACAGAAGGCCAACTCTCCGGTCCATTTGACGAGGCTGTTTTACTAGGTCTCAAGTATGACGCTGACACAGGCGCAAAGGGCTGGGATGGGCTGGAAAGCCAGGCTGCTTCCGAAGACGATGTCATTGCCCTTGCTTATACCAGTGGCACAACAGCCCGCCCCAAAGGCGTCGAGTTTACTCACCGTGGCTGCTACCTAGCTGCCCTGGCCAACGTGATCGAGTCTGGCCTGAATTTTCAACAAGGTCGCTGCCGTTATCTATGGACTTTACCTATGTTTCATGCAATGGGTTAGTTATATGCTCAGCTCCGGCATCGTTAGCCTGTTGTCATCCGGCTAACTCTTCCAGGCTGGACATTTCCCTGGGCAGTGACCGCCGTCCGTGGCACCCATTACTGCCTGCGAAAGATCGACTATCCGGAGATTTGGAGATTGCTGAAGCAAGAACACATCACCCATTTCAACGCGGCTCCAACGGTGAATACCTTGCTGTGTGCTGCCAACGAGGCCGGGCGACTTCCTCGGCCGGTCCAAGTTACCGTGGCGGCCAGCCCACCCACCCCACATCTCTTTGAGCAGATGACCAACCTGAACTTGCACCCAGTGCATGTGTACGGAATGACGGAGACATATGGACCGATTACCAAAGGGTACTACATGCCTCAATGGGATCAACTGCCGGCGGAAGAGAAATACAAGAAGATGGCAAGACAAGGACATGGCTTCGTGACTAGTTTGCCCGTTCGGGTTATCAAGACGGATGTCCCAGAAGGAACCATTATTGACGTCCAGCGGGATGGCAAAGAGATAGGAGAGATCGCCTTTGTTGGCAACATCTGCTCCCGAGGCTACTACAAAGACCCCGAGGCCACGCGAAAGCTCTTCGCGGGGGGCGTCTTGCACTCCGGGGATCTGGCGGTCTGGCACCCAGATGGAGCCGTCCAAATCTTGGACCGAGCAAAGGACATCATCATCAGCGGTAGGCAATATCTGTCCTCCTTTTTTTGCTCATTCATCGCAATGCTGACCATGACTGAGCAGGAGGCGAGAACATATCATCCGTTGCTCTCGAGTCGATGCTCGTTACCCATCCCGACATCCTCGAAGCTGGTGTCGTGGCGGTCCCGGACGCACATTGGGGGGAGCGACCCAAGGCATTTGTGACTGTGAAGCAGGGGAAGCAGATCGATGGGAAAGAAGTGATCGCGTGGGCCAAGAAACACAGTGCGATCAGCAAGTTCATGGTCCCACGGGAGGTGGAAGTGGTGGCGGAGCTTCCGAAGACGAGTACGGGGAAGGTCAGGAAGAATGTCCTTCGAGAATGGGCAAAAGGGGGAAGTCGGACATGACCAGTGTCGGCTGAAGTAGAATCTCGTTGAGAATACGAGATTGCGAGTGCTGTTGAGGGTATCCATGGGTCTGCCCCTTTCTGGTGGCAGACACTAAATCGAGACATTTTTCCCACTATCGACACTAATCTTCTATGGGACCCACTGCTGCCAAGCCTGTGATGGCATGCGATGATGCGAACTTGCAAGATGCATCCCAAGTATTGGATCATCTCGATAATGAGAGGGAGTAGTGAAGATGGATATCATGGTTGATGGGAAGTGTCTAGAAGGTTGCCTTCAGTAAGGCCAATCGCTTCATGTTGCCATCGCCAATAAATATTGGGGTTTGCGGTGATCAGTATTCTCAGTGATGTATTTTTGGATCCAGGATTTGTACATGTCAATCCCAAGGACCTTGTGTATAAGTGTATATATATTAAGGAGGGACTGTGAAGGCCACCATCTAGGTACTATTTTCTGCCAGCCAATCGGTGCGCAAAACAAGCGGTACGCCTGTATATTCACATTGATCCTGCCTAGGTCTTATGTCCATGACTCTATTGCGTTGCGCATCTTGAAATCCTAAAATTTCAACTATTTCCAGCTCAGAATCTAAGGTACGGAGATCAATCCTCAAGACAAAGAACGTCGATCCTACCGTGAGGTCCAGCAGCGGGACTGGAACCATCATTTCTTATTTGCCTCCCATCGACCTTAAGACTAATCATCCATCACTTTGGCAGCCGCCGCCCTGTGCTGACTCTCGTTTTCTAGCCGCCCGATCAAACAGCTCTTTGGGTTCCTCGATAGATCCCACCCACCATACCTACAGTTATCTGTCTGCCATATCACTACGCATAGACCGTCTGGATAATGCTACTCTAAGCATAAAATCTCGATAACTCCACCACGTCTTTCCCTCCCCGATCGAGCGTTTGTCGTTTCCCTGGTCAATAATCCGCCCGCCCCAAGCCTCCATTCTCCGCTCCTCAGCCCCTCCCTTACCTTCCGGATTATTGTGTGCAACTGCTGCAGGCACGCTCGGACGCGCGTTCCTATTGATACCTGTCTTCTATTCCCTGTTTCTCGTCCTTTTTCCTTAAACGCTGCGACGGGATCCATCGGCCGGTTTGGACGGCGCCGTGCTTTTGCTCTCATTTCCCTTTTCAGCTTTGCTTACAGGGTCTGCTGGTGTCAAGGGATACCGAACGAGAGTCTCACGCCCTCGAGTGCGGATTTGTGCTGACAGCGGTATCCTTCTCATGTCAAAGTACTCATGAATAGCGTATCTCATGCTGCTGGAGTACCTTGATCAGACAACCCTCATCACAAGACCTCCTCAGGCTTCACACCCGCAATCCAGAATGCCCCGCTCGCGGCAACCACTTCGCTTCTCAAGCGAAGTTCCCTCCGAGTCCTCGTCATCCACCTCTCCCGATCGTACCGTCGATGATGATACCGACTTCTTCATGGCCCAGGCCAACGATTCGCAGTCTTCCGTCGGAGTGGGGAACTTCCGCGAGCCTCGCGACCAGGGTCCAAGAAACACAGTAATTCCTCCGATCGGACGTCTACCGCCGGAGCTCCTTATCTCCATATTCGCGAAGCTCAGTTCAACTGCGGATCTGCTGAGTTGCATGCTGGTATGCCGAGGGTGGGCTGCCAACTGCGTCGGGATACTGTGGCATCGACCGTCGTGCAATAACTGGGACAACCTGAAGAGCGTAACAGCGTCCGTGGGAAAGCCGGATAGTTTATTTGCGTACTCGGAGCTTATCAAACGACTCAATCTCTCTGCGTTGACGGAAGATGTCAGCGACGGCACCGTGGTCCCCTTTGCTCAGTGCAAGCGTATTGAGCGGTTGACCTTGACGAATTGTTCGAAGCTCACGGACAAGGGTGTCTCGGACCTGGTGGAAGGCAACCGGCATTTGCAGGCTCTAGATGTCTCAGATCTACGATACCTTACGGACCACACTCTATATACTGTTGCCAGGAACTGCCCTAGGCTTCAAGGACTCAACATCACTGGATGTATCAAAGTGACAGACGACTCACTTGTTGTCATCTCGCAGAATTGCCGACAGATCAAAAGAGTGAGCTTTAAAATGTTTCTGGTCGATTTACGTTGCCTATGCTAACAAGTACTTCCAGCTGAAACTTAACGGAGTCGTACAAGTAACGGACAGGTCAATCCTATCCTTTGCCGAAAACTGTCCTGCTATCCTTGAAATCGACCTGCACGACTGCAAACTTGTCACAAACCCCTCGGTGACCTCGCTCATGACCACACTTCGAAACCTTCGTGAACTGCGGCTGGCCCACTGCGTCGAAATCAGTGATGCGGCATTTCTAAATCTTCCCGAGTCCCTCTCCTTTGATAGTCTCCGCATCCTGGACCTGACCGCATGTGAGAACGTCAGAGATGATGCTGTCGATCGCATCGTCAGCGCTGCGCCTCGCTTGCGAAACCTTGTCTTGGCCAAGTGCAGGTTCATCACGGACCGCGCAGTGCAGGCCATCTGCAAGCTCGGAAAGAATCTCCATTATGTTCATCTGGGTCACTGCTCCAATATTACCGATCCTGCGGTAATACAGCTGGTGAAGTCTTGCAACCGGATCAGATACATCGACTTGGCTTGCTGCAACCGTTTAACGGATAACAGCGTTCAGCAGCTGGCGACTCTGCCTAAACTTCGACGAATCGGCTTGGTCAAGTGTCAGCTGATTACAGATCAGAGTATTCTGGCTCTGGCACGGCCCAAGGTGTCCCCTGATCCTCTTGGTACGAGTAGCTTGGAGCGAGTGCACCTCAGTTACTGCGTCAACTTGACAATGCCGGTAAGTTTTCTGACATCGGTCTAGGTGTTTGCCAGTACTGATTTTGATGTCTAGGGAATACATGCTCTGCTCAACAATTGCCCTCGGCTCACACATCTCAGTCTCACTGGTGTGCAGGCTTTTTTGGTTCCGGCAGTCACCCGGTTCTGCCGCGAAGCACCTCCGGAGTTCACTCAACAACAGCGAGAGGTGTTCTGTGTCTTTAGCGGTGAAGGCGTCAATCGACTTCGGGACTACTTGAATCACAGTCCTGACTCCACCCGCGAAATGACCGAAGCTACAATGTATGACGATGACGAAGAGTTGGATGAGGACGAAGGCCAAGTGACTGGCCTGATGCATGCGACAGTCATAAACGACGAAGACTATATCGATATCGGACATGCTCACGGTTGATACCCCTCTGCTATTCCTTCGAGCGTATTTTTTCCCGTGGCGCCTTTGTGTGTTTCTCTGCGTTTCTTACTTTTCAACTTTCGCATGACGCTTGTGTCGATTTTGGCATTATCATTCAGGGAATCATGGCTAAAGAGCGGGCGTCCCTTATCATTTCCACCTCATACGTACAAACTAGGACTGTCAGATTTCATCATCTGGAATTGCATCAATAGCGGTTGATACAACCTGGGATTCGGGTTATTCATGTTTGTTTACTTGGGATAGGCATATATATGGCTTTCATTTCTTCTTTAAATTCACGAAGCTGTCAATCTTCGGTTGTAGATCACCATCACGGTGTGACTTATGTCATGGAGTGGGGACTATGAAACGCACTTCTCGACAGTCTACATTATTCTCTCATCGCATCAATACAACAAATGCTCTAGTTATTTTGTCGCTTTATTGATATTGTCTCATCATTGTGCTATATCCATTCGGTTTCGATGAGATAAATTTTGTTGGCCCGAATGAAGTAGTTAGGAGTTGATGCTGCACATCTACATAGCACAGTCTCTACGGAGTATTGCATACCGCTCGCTTCCCCGCTCTCCGCTCTTCGAGCGCGTCTATCTCACCTCCGATCATTCCTAGCTGCGCCTGGGTTCTGAATGCCAGTCGCAGGCGTGATAGTTGAGCCAGAAGCGACTGGTTTTGTTCGAATCAGCGTATTCGATGGCACGTCCTTCGCTTTCACGATCCAATCCCCTCGGATTCACGCCATGGCCTGTCACCGTTATCACGGCGGTCGTGTACCTTGCACTAGTGGTGCCGTTACTTGTCGTCCACCATGTCGTACCTTCGGCTCCTAGCTCGAGCCCGAAGGGATTGAATCTCACCGAAGCCTGGACTGACCTGCAGGTGCTCACGAACGGGTTCCACCCGTACAACTCGCACCGCAACGATGAGGTGCACGAGTGGCTTCTGAAACGGATCCTCGAGCTTATCAACAGCGCACCACCCGCGAGCGAGTATGAATCGGTCGACGAGGCGAAGCCAGACATCGTTGTCTTTGACGATACGCAGTCGAACCTTACTTTCTCCGGCCGCGCCTCGGGCCTCGGGGTGTATTTCGAAAGTACCAATATCATGGTGTATATCCGGGGCTGGGAAGAGGATAAGGAGCGCTGGTGGGAAGACCCGCACGGCCGGCCGGCGGGCAAGGGCGGCGTTCTGGTGAACGCACACTACGACAGCGTGTCGACGGGATACGGGGCCACCGACGACGGGGTGGGTGTGGTCTCGTGCCTGCAGCTGATCAAGTACTTCACCACGCCGGGGCATGTCCCGCGGCGCGGGCTGGTGCTGCTCTTCAACAACGGAGAGGAGGATTTCTTGAACGGCGCGCGTGTGTACAGCCAGCACCCCATCTCGCAGCTGCCGCATACGTTTCTGAACCTGGAGGGAGCGGGCGCGGGCGGGCGGGCGACGCTGTTCCGCAGCTCGGACGCGGAGGTCACGAAACCGTACATGCGGGCCCCGCATCCGTTTGGGTCCGTGTTAAGCGCGAACGGGTTCGAGGCGGGCCTGATCAGCAGCCAGACGGATTATGTGGTGTTTGAAGGCGATCTGGGCCTGCGCGGCCTGGACGTCGCGTTCATGGAACCCCGCGCTCGGTACCATACGGACGAGGACGATGCGCGGCATACGAGCTTGGATTCCGTGTGGCATATGCTGTCTGCCGCGGTTGCCACGACAGAGGGACTGGTCTCGGATGCCAGCGGCCGGTTTGAAGGGCTGCCGCGCGAGGATGGTCGGATTGCCAGTGGGTCTGGGCCGAGGGGGGTGTGGTTCGATCTGTTCGGGAGCGCCTTTGTTGTCTTCGAGCTCCACACGCTGTTTGCGCTGTCGGTGACGCTCCTGGTCGTGGCGCCGCTTGTTCTGCTGGTGACGAGCATCGCGCTGAATCGCGCGGACAAGATGTACCTGTTCCGAGCGTCGGCGTCACCGGAGGACAGTGACGGCAGCGAGGCGGTGCTTTTGCACGGTGTTCGGGGCTTCTTTCGGTTTCCCTTTCTGCTGGTGATCCCCACGGCGGTGACGGTGGGTCTGGCGTACCTGGTCACCAAGTTCAACCCGTACATCATCCACAGCAGCGAGTATGCGGTCTGGAGTATGATGATATCCGCCTGGGTCTTTCTGGCGTGGTTCGTCTCGCGCGTGGCGGACTTTGCGCGGCCGTCGGCGTTCCATCGCGTGTACACGTTGACCTGGCTGTTTCTTGTGGAGTGGGTGTTGCTGGTCATTTCCACGGTCTACGAGAACAAGTACGGTCTGGCCGGGGGCTATTTTGTGTTTTTTGCATTTGCGGGCACGTTCCTTGCGACATGGATCTCGTATCTGGAGCTGTTTGCTCTACCGCGCAAGTCCGAGTACGCGACTCAGCTTGCGCTGCCCTCCCGGCGGGCCAGTAGCCACGGCAGCCGGCTGGGCACGGCCTCTGGCGAGGATGTCGAAGACGGCGAGGACGAGGACGAGGACGACGACGGCACCACGGCGGAGGCGACGGAGACAACCTCTTTGCTGCGCGGACAGCGCACCACCTTTGCCAACTACGTCCGGGTGACGGGTGACTACCTTCGCGATGACGGCGACGAGCCGCGCCAGCCCAACCTGTACGGCCACGAGCAGGCCTGGAGCATCCACCTGCCGAAATGGGTTTGGGTGCTGCAGTTTCTTCTGACCGCGCCGCTCGTTCTGACCTTCGTGGGACCTCTCGCGCTGCTGCTTACCTCCGCCCTGCGCCAGACCGGTCAGGACGGCAGCTCCTCGCTCTTTATTTACATTGCCGTCGCCGCGCTCACGACCCTGCTCTTCATACCGCTTCTCCCGTTTATCCACCGGTACACGCACCACATCCCGCTTTTCCTGCTGTGCGTCTTCGCCGGCACCCTGATCTACAACCTCGTTGCCTTCCCCTTCTCCCCGGCGAACCGGCTCAAGCTCTTCTTCATCCAGGAGGTCGACCTCGACACAGGCGTCAACCACGCCTCCCTAAGCGGCGCCTACCCCTTCGTCCATGACGTCGCCAGCTCCCTCCCCAGCACCGCCGGCCAAAACATCACCTGCGATTTGGACCTGCTCCGACCAAAGTGTTCCTGGCATGGGATTCCCCCGCAGGTAGTCCAGCCTGCCGAAGCATCAAAGATGAAAGACTGGCTCTCGTACAACATTACCAGATCTGACGCCGAGCCAAAAGCCCAGCTCAGCATCTCCGGCCGCAACACCCGCGCCTGCAAACTCGTCTTCGACAGACCTGTTCTGAGTTTCACGGTCGCGGACTCGGCGTATGACCCGCGCTTCCCACATGTGTCTCCGGATGGCACGAAGGAGATTCGACTCTGGAGTCGAGAGTGGGGACATACCTGGACTGTAGATGTTGAGTGGGCTGCAGACACTGAGGAAACCGATGAAAAAGGGCTCAGACTGAGTGGACGGGTAGTCTGCCTTTGGAGCGATGGGAATACGGCGGGGGTGATTCCAGCGCTGGACGAGGTGAGACGGTATGTTCCTGTCTGGGTAGGGGTGAGTAAATTGTCCGATGGGCTTGTGGAGGGGAGTCGACGTTTTGAGATATGATTGCGAGCGAAGCGAGCATGAAGACTCTCATGTAATTTGTGATTGCATCTACCTCTCTATATCTAATCGGTATTGCCTATCTACTACGAGTATGATTGTTGTATTGACTATTTACTATTGGGTATTAACTTCAGTCTGTTTGTAATAGTTGTATGATTCACTTTATCAAGTGAATATATAGTCAGTATGTTATGTACAGTATATGCGAGAAGCTGCCTTCAGCTAGCATAGTCTGGCTACGTCAGTGTCACTGTGGACTGTGGACTGGGGACTGTGGGCCTGTATTCAGGGGTGATGGATATGGTTCCAGGGTCGGGATGACGTGGTATCCAGGAACCATGGAACACAGCCAGTACTTGTGGAGAACATCAAGTATCCATGAATTGTTGAATTCCTCCGTATCATCCGCCACAATCAACTAGAATAAGGTAGTTGAGATGAGTAGCCGATATGATATGATATGATGATATGAATGACGTGATTCGTGACTCATTATTAGTTTGTTAAGGGGTCGAGACTCAATAGAGGTCAAGTTATCAACCCGGTTTATCAGGCGCCGGCGCTGACCCACTTATACTATTGTGCTGTTTATGCAGCGAACCCGTAAAATCTAGCGGACTCACGTCGCGCTGGGTCTCGCCGCTCCAGGACTGCGAGATCTCGGAGTGGCCGGTTCCCTGGTCGGGAAGCGAGGGGGGTGCATTCTCCGAGTGCTCGAACATGGCGATGGAGATGTCATCCGAGTCCATCCAGGGGTGGGAGCGGCGGCGAGCGTTTGCGGAGGATGATGCGGGGGGGATAGCGTGCGTGAGGTCGGATGTGACGCGGGTTGCGTCGACGAAGTCGGGGTAGTGGTATTCGGGGTGGGAGTAGCTGGCGGTGTGATGGATATAGTGCTGATGGTGGCAGTCGTCGATGGCGACGCCGATGGGGTCAGATTTCCAGACATGGTTGTGGACGAGGTAGACGAGTTTGCCGAGGACGGCGAACTCGAGCTTGAGCTTGATGCTGTAGATGACGCCCTTGAGCATGGTTTCCATGATGTATTTGTTCATGTATTCGACGACGAGCAGGCCGAGGTCCATGAGGATGATGATGAGGTTAATGGCGACGAGCTGGTACATGATCTTGCGCTTGCCGCGGTCCGGGTCGAGGCGCAGCATGCGGATGGTTTCCCAGATGTAGAGGGCGGAGATGATGAATTCCTGTATACAGAAGCCGGTCATCTGGATCTTTTCCATCACGTTGTAGCCGCGGATGTAGGCCGGGGCGTCGACGGGGCCGGCCATGTTGGAGCCGTAGGTCAGCACGGTGGTGGGGATGTGGAAGATGACGGCATCGACGAGGATCATGGTGAGGACGCGGCGCAGGATGCGTGGGTTGCGCAAGACCAGGTGCAGGCGTGAGTAGAGTACGATGGACTGGCCGGTGACCATGCACCACCAGCCGACGGTGATGAAGGTGACGGACAGCCAGGTCTGGTCGGTCAACTGGAAGAACTTGAGGAGGAAGCCGACCGAGTAGGGGAGGAGCCCAACGGACGAGGAGATGAGCAAGCTCCAGAAGTAGGTGCCATGATACTTGCTAAAGGTGACGAAGACGAGGATGACGAGCTCGATGGCATTGTACCAGGTGATTCCCGCCAGAGTCGCAATGGTGATTTTCAACGCCAGGCTATCGCCTGTATATCCCCCGGTAATGCCATCTCCAGGAGCTCGAGTCCCATGGAGCATGCTGTATCTAGGTGAGGGGGGTACGAGGCATGCTGTTGTTGTACTTGGGTTGAAGCCAGGAGTATGGAAGAGCGAAGAAAGGTGTACGGAGTAAAAGATCTGTCTGGGGGAAAAATGAAAATAGAGCAATCAGGTGAGGAAGGGTCAATCAATATAGTAATAAGTAATCTCTAATACGGAGTAGTACTAACAGCATTATTATTATTAGCGGAAGTATTTTAGACGTGGGGAGAAACCGGGGCTGTACACTACACCGTCGTATTATTATTATTATTATTATTATTATTATTATTATTATTGCGCTGTCACGGTGATTTATTATCTTGACACTACTCCGTATGTTAAAAAGAATGAGACCAATAAAAAAGACAAGTGATTGAATGAATGATATATCTACAGACCGATATACCCCGAAGCACGATAATATGACTGGTCGAGTCTATAGGGTCGTACTATCATACTACTCTTTTTTGACTTCAAGATCCGTGGATTTCTCGTCTCCACAACTGTCAATAGTTCATAGCCAAAATAAATCAGATGAGATCATGAGTCCATTCTGATCGACAGAGGGAAGAAAGAATCTCTGACTATGGAGTATCTACGACTCAGCTTACCGTTTGATCAGCGTTACTCAGCCAAGGGCAGATTTCCAATCCAACGTTGTTAGCTGTTGGCCAAGTTGGTTGTGATTGACTCGAATGTTCGGGCAATAAAACTACGCAGGACATCTTCGAAGTTCGAATGAGAGTGATAGTGTCGTGTCGTGTGCAATTCAACAGCATACTCCCCCTTGGGTATAGACTCCGTCGATCCCCTGATTCATTATTACTTGCCAAGTCACTAACCTGTGCTGGATCTCTCCACGAAGACCCTGGTTTGTCTCTGATCACTATCAGCCAGTCCAGTTTAGGATTGATTCTCGTCCTGAATCCTCCGGAATATCTCCGTATTCGAATTATTTACCTCAGTCATTGCGACTCTGCGAGTCTGTGTATTGATCGTTGCTGTCAAGTGGACCTCAAGCTAGCCCTCGTGGGTCGTCCATCGCAAAGGACACAGAAATGACCGTGCGAGTAATGACTTCATCTACGGAGTACTGGTCAACACCTATGTACCGACAACCTGAATCCTGACCAGTCGAAACTAGCCAACTTCCCGTCTTCATTTCATTGGGAACAGTCACTTCTGGGAATCATGCGGTGTGCTTGTGCCGACCTCTGCTTGTATGCATGCGCGATAGGTCTACCTGCTCTGTCTACTCAGACAAGCATATCACTTCTCTAGCTCTACCTTACCAACTCCAGTGCGAGAGTATAATGATTTACTCTGTGTTTTACTCAGAGTGGAAGGTTGATGATTGACATCATCGGCTGATCGTCCGTGTTGTTTCCTTAACTCCCCGAGGACACAAAGTCTAATCTTATGCCTGTAGTCTGGAGTCTGGACGTTACACGGCGAGGCCTCGAATAATATCATCAGATCTCTACCTTTTTGCTACTGTAGTGGGCTACTACCTAGTACCCAAGGATCATATCATTATCCCTTACTCCACACGGAGCCAAAACAGAAACATTCTCAACCTCAACCTCAATCTTAATATTAATCACCACCACGTGTAGGCGCAAGGAGTCTCATATTGAATATTAATGAATGCTACGTCTCCTTGCTCGATAGTCAATGCTGCCTCGGCTTCAACTTGGCAGTTTTGGCACCGACAGTAACGGTAACCTCCGCGAGGATCGCCGAATCCTTCTCCTGTCTTAGTTCGTACTGCTAGTAAGTAGTAACATGAGAAACACCGGAGATCAAACTGTCGGAGTTTGTTTCATTAAACAGATGGTATCTCTATGCTTTTACTTCATTACCCCTGACTGAGCAGCCCAAACTCCAGCCTAAACAAAACCATAACGCCTTGCCATATGATATATCCCCGTCGCAATCACTTCCAACTCCGGAATTCACCCAAGCCAAACCAAGAAACAAAGGAAAAAACCCCCTTTCCTTACTGCTCAGTATCAACCCTGGCTCCCCCCGTAGCAGCAAGCACCCTCTCCACCTCCCCCCGACACTCCGGCATCGCACTCCTCATCTCCCTAGCAAGCACATCCCGGAAACTCGCAAACGCCTCCTTCTTCCCCTTCAGATCCTGGTTCCCGCGCTGCACCAGCTCCACGAACTCCCGCGTGTAGATGTCCGGGTTGCGCGCTGCGTCCACATAGTCGATTATCTCGGGGGGCAGTTGGATGTCGCGGAGGAGGGGGTCGTTTGCACTTCCTTCGGGGGTGTCGTCCTGCTTTTCCTTCTGCTCTTCGTCTTGCGACGGGGGCTGCGGTTTGGTGTGTGTTGAGAGGGTGGAGAGCGCGAGGGTGAGGTTTTTGCTGTTGCATCCATTTGCATCAGTATCAATCATCCATTTGATGAGGGACGGTGAAGAAAAGAATTACATTTTCCTGACGAGCTCGGTCTGAGTCTCTGGGCCTAGGTAGCCGTGGACGGCGGATTGGATCTCGAAGAGGTGTTGGATTACCTCCTTGAGGTCGTCTGTATTCGGTCAGAAACATTAACCTGATAGTAAGTGTGTAGCGTACCATCCACGGTGCTTAATGTGATTGGGGCCATTGGTGTGTATAGTGGTTAGGATGGACATGGATTTATTTGACTTCACTGTACTTTTGTAATGACCAGGAGGCGGACAGCTACTGGCGGGGCGGCACTAACCCTTTGTGGTAATTTCACCACCACTGCTTCAATGTACTCAAGACTCAAACTACAGGGACAAATGAAGCTAATTGGTTGAGGCTGATATGTTCATTTAATTCAATATGTATATATGATATTAATTAGGCCATAGGCCAACTGCCAATGCCAATGCCAATGCCAAAGGCAAGCCAAGTCTACGCACAATTACACCTCCTTGGTCCTCAGACCTGCAAACTTCGGTATCTCAATCTCCGTTTCGACCATCTCCAGTCCAGACAGACTGGGAAACCGCCGGCTGAAGCTGGCCTCCCAGTCCTCGCCCGGGTCGCTCGGTGTCGCCTGTGCCGTTGGACTGCGCTCCTCGCCCGAGGACCGACCCAGGTCGGGCCCACCCACACGAAGCCCTTTCGGCTTGGGAGGCGCCATTGGCCGCGATCCCGTGCGTGCGGTCTCCTGCCTGGAAGCGCTCGCCGGTCTTGCAGTCTGCTGTTCTTGAGCCAAGTACGTGGCTCCGCTTCGTGTGCCTGGCCGCGACTCCGGTCGGCCTTCCGTCTGCTTCGCCTGCAAAGCAGCAGCACTCGACTCGTCTGTGTACCGCCCGTAGCCCGTCGCCGTCTTCTGAGGTGGAGGCTTGTTGCTCTGCCCAAGCAGTGTCTGCACCCTGCTCTTAATCGCCGACGACCTGGGCCCGTCGGTTCCCACCACTCGGGCCCCTCCCTCTCCTTGTTCCGCAACCCGGCGCCGGTACTCGGCCGCTGCCGCCGCCACTCGCTTCTCCTCCTGCGAAAGCCGCCGGCGCTCGAGCTCGCGCCGCATCTCCGGGGATATATCCTCGCTGCTCTCCTCGCCACTCGAACCGGCCGCGTAGTTGGGCACTTCCGATGTTGTCACAGAAGGCAATGGCTTCGCGGCGTCCTCTGCGGTGGGAGACGGCGATTTGTCCTGATTGCTCTGTTCGAAGCGGCGGAATGCGTCGCCGAATCGACCTGCAAACAACGTCTTGGTGCCGGAAAGCGACAGCGTGGAAAGACTCGTGCGCTTACTGTGCTTGTGGCTGCCACTGTACCGCTTCTCGCGCTTCCGGTTGAGTTCCTCTTCCCTGGCACGCAAGAAGTCCACATCCGACGAGATATTGGCCCGTTCGGACATGTCCATGTCGGTGCGCGCGTGCTGCAGCGGCGCGCCACCTTCGTACATCGGTCTGCTCAAATCCAGAGACGACCGAGCGCTCTCGGACCCCCGCGAGAACTCCAGCCTTGATCCGGTATGGACAGAGACCGGGCGCGCCTTGCCGTTGGCCGACTTGGACCGGCCTACGGGAACATCGACGTCCAGGTTCGGTCGCGCCCCATCCAACGAGGGCCGTGACGACGCTGATGACAGTGAGGACGACTTGTCGAAGGAGGTCTTGGGGTGTGGCTCCGGTCTCGTCGATAGGGTTGGAGGCGACGGCGCCTTGTTCGGTCTCACAGACTTCTGATCTGCCTCAGCCAACCAAGACGGATTGGACGGCTGGCGGTGATGATCCGACGAAGGGAACCTGTAAATATTACGGCTGGATGGTTTGATCTCTCCTGGCGTGGATGGAGGCGATGTCATTGTCCCAGTCGACACCATGGTGGGTCGCTGGGGAACAGGCTGGTACAATGGAGCCTGCTGTGACGGCTGCTCTTGGACATGTCGCGGTGGCTCGACAGGCTTTGTCTCCACTGAGGACGTCTGAGGTCGCTGGCTGATCGGTCGTTCTTCATTCTGCGGCTTTGCAAAGGCGTCGTCCGCAAGAGCATTCGTGAGTCTCCGCGCAAGATCTTCATCTTCCGACTTCTTCTCTACCACAGTCGGCTCAAAGTCAAACTTGTCCTTTTCCTCGTTCAGAATCTGGAACTGATCAAGCGACGGGAAGCGATTCGAAAACTCCTCGATGGAGTTTCGCGACTTGTGGCCACTGCCGTCCAGAGCAGCAAAGGGGTCTGTAGAAGAACCAGCGCGGAAGGGAGACGGGCTCGGTTTCGCCGAGTTGTGTTGAGAATGATCCGGTCTGGTCGGACGTCCTCGACGCATCGGCGCAATTTCCGGAATAATTTGTGTTTCCTGGATAGGTGGAGAGAACACCGCTCCCACTTGAGGTGCTTCCACCGGGGAGGGGGGAAGTTCCTGATAACGACGAGATTCCGAGATAGAGCGATTGGCATATATCTAGGGTGGAAAAGACGTGAGATTCTTGAATCCGCTTGTGGGTAGAGCAGACTGCTTACATCGCGAATAGGAACTTCCTTTCCTTGCATGCTGCATACCTCGCGCAGTACCTCATAGATAGTAGGACGCTTCTGTGGATTCTCCTTCAACATCCATGCTACTTGCTGTCAGTATTCGCATAATCCAACACACGTGGCAACTCACCGATGAGCGCTTTCAGACGATCCGAGAATGGGGGATATGAATGGAACTTGTAGCTCGCATTCAGAATCGCCATTTGGCCGACCTCTTCGAACGGAGTAGTGTAATAGCACAGCTTGTATAACAAAACTCCTAGCGCCCAGATATCACTCTTCTCGTCGATCGGCTGTTTGCGGTAGACGTCAATCATCTCGGGGCTTCGATACTGCAGTGTCGTGTGTCGTTGAACGTCATCCTCAATCAAACGACCCTCCGCAGCCGAAGTCGCAGCCGGACGAGGTGGAGCCGCAGAGCCAAAGTCGCAGAGTTTATAGAGAGGGGTATTTCCCTGGAAGGAGATGAGGACGTTCTCGACCTTGAGATCGCGGTGCAGCAAAGGGGGTTTGAGATAGTGCATGCAGGCCACCCCCTCCGCCACATCCGAAAAGATCTTGATGATCTCCGGCTCTGTCAGCCGGTTCTGCAACCGTGTGTTCATAAAATCAATCAGACCTCCTCCGGAGCAAAACTCCATGAGCAGAAACACCTCGTACCCGCCTCCTCTCAGCTGGGACGCATGGGAATCGATGTACTTGACGATGTGCCGGTGTCCTTTGAGTTTCTTCATTGTCTCGACCTCCGTCCGCATATTCGCCAATGCAGCCTTATCGGGGACCGCAACTCGCTTCAACACTGCCCGATCGGAGCCATCGACGGGCTGGGAGAGTCGCACGACGTAAACATGGGCAAAACCACCCTCGGAGAGGTATTTCTCAACCACAACTCGATGGCTTCCGACTTGAACCTTGGTTCCTGGTAGGAAGGTACCTGCTGGAGCAGTCACAGCCGCAACTGGATTGAAGGTCTGGATAGGCCGGGGAGGAGCGGCGTGAGACTGGTAGGTTTGGGTAGGGGGATGATAGGAGGACATGATGGACTGTGAGCCCTCGGAAGGGCGAGTGTCGATACGGCCAAACTGCGTAATCTACCGTCGCTGCATAGAGGAGGGAGAGAAGGACACAATGAGAGAAATAGTTCTTGGTTCAGCGTGGAAGCAGACCAGTCTACAATGAGGACAGTTGGCGGGGAGGCGGAGAAGCGATGTGAGGCGGTACCTGACTGCCCCCACTGGAAAAAGGGGAGTGATTCGATAGGGTGTACTCTGTGGTAAGAAGTGTAGGAGGGTCAAGAGAATATGGAGATGCTGACAAGTAAATCTTGGTCCAAGTGAACCTCGACTGACCAGCAGCAGCAATGCCAGTAAGTAACTAACAGCACTCCGTAGTAAACTACAGTCCTCCGTAGGTACATAGGCAGCGGTGATGATGGCGGAGGATCAATCTAACCGTTTTGAGAGGTTGGTTGGTAGGCGGCTCCCATTTCCCCGACCGCCACGACCCATCATTATCTACAACGTTCTAGTTGAGCTTCTCGAGTTGGTGTTATATCTCTGAACCATCTCTCCCTACGTGTTTCCAGTTGGACGTTTCTCGTCTATCATATGAATTGAAGAGCCCTTGTAGGAGGTAGATTTACTGACAGTGTCTTGCACTTCTCGTGATCATCAGGCACCGTCGCCTGTTGATCATGGGATTCCCCGGCCATCTTCCGACCGACCCCGATGATGCTAACTTCACCTCGACCATAGTCCACGTTCCTTAACTGATCAATGGTAGAGGATATCTGCCCACTGGGGATCCCAATGGCATGCCATATTCTCGAGATCACTCAATGCTCCACGGCTTATAAGCTTCGAGTGAGAGTCGAATGGTCAAGTGTTTGCATTGAACGCTTTTCAAGGCAGGATAGGGGTTCAAGCAGAACATACACAGATCTCTGCTTGGATATCTGACTAGTGCCATGAAAATCCCCAACAAAACCCACTCCGGAGGAGATTGCTTAGGACTGAGGAAAACGAGCATCGAGAAGAGGCATACGGAGTACCTTCTCCAGCCCGTCCATGCAGGCATAATATTATGTAAGCTATTTTTATACGTAATTATATGCAGTTATGTTCAACCAATCAACAACCAGTAATGAAAGACGAACCATCGCCAAATGGAGGAAATTCAAAACAAACAAAGGCGTGGCACCGTCACTGACGAGTGACGACTGCCAAAGAATGCGCCAACTGTAAGAACGGGCACATTCTTCGGAGAATGCTCTGGTTAAGCTTGATTGTAAAAGTTGTTAAATCAGAGACATGAGAATTCTTTGAAGAGTTTATTCAGAGTTGAATCTCGATAAAGAAATCATGGATGGCATTGTGGTACACTAATGGAGCGGTTACTTGGTCATATTATAATAATTCCGTCCAGAATCTTAGTTTTAGACTGCACACCGATGAAGAGGTCTTTAATGATTGTTCAGATTCAATAACTTGAAGGATCACTATCTCATTCTCAATTTCTCAGTGTGTGTAGAGAAAAGTGCAGTGGCGAATCAGTACTCTGTTTCAAATGAGTTGAAAATTATCAGATCTATATATCGCAAGAGTCATATATACAAGCACTCCCCAGGTCGTCCATGCGTCAACAAGTATCTGTCAATCATAAACATAAGATAACCATTCTTCTCTCCGTTACACGAGTCTCAACGGTCCTTCGAGTTTGATGAATTAATTGGCAATAACCTGCCAACATTACGTATGTAGTATCAATCTACCAATCCTTTGGCTGCCGCTGATCAATCACACCTTTCCACAGCCTCCTCACCATTGCCGCCTGGTCTTTTCCCTCTCCATCCCACTTCCATCCTCACCCACATCGATTCCATAGTCTCCCAGCTGTTCTTTTGGGATAACCTCGGAGCGCAAAAAGCTGGCTTTTAGTTTATCATAGTATATCATGTAAGTGGTACTTCGTTTGCAATCGTGCCCACAATCCATTTCGGACGCTGACAACGGCTTTCCAGAAGCAGGTCAAGCGCTGGAGGCCACAACGCCTCAGTGCCGTCTCAATGATTCTGAGAATATGAACAAATCGTCGATTACGTCTATGCCTTCAGCCTGCCAACAATACAAGAACACATTCAAAACCAAGCCCACTAGACTGCTGCGAACGGGTCTTTCTCATCAATAACAAGTGTCAACAGCGTTCGGTATCCTGACCTCAGTCGCGGCAATCCAAAGACTTGCTCAAGGGCCAGCGCTGTAGTCCAAACACCATAAGGATTGACAATGGACGGCCCTCCGCCGCCTCCACCGCCTCACGGCGAGAATCCGAACACGACTCACGGATTCAAGAAAGGCTCCGGTCTTCCGGATGGAAACTATGATATCTTTATCATCCCACCTCATTCCTCGGGCTCTGGTTTTCTATACCTTCCCTCGCTACAGACTCACCGGAATAGCTTCCTGGCCGGCGCTGTGTCCGCACTAGCGGTGGTTTACATCTGGCAGACACTGTCTCCCATTGTGAAGGCATGGTATCTTGCTACAGCTGCCAATGGTGGCGGAATGGGAGTTGCGGTCCTATTGGCCATCGTTGGCATTGCGGGATGGGGGTTTGGTGCATACCAAGCACATATAGCCGGTGCAAACCGAGACTCCGGAGGAAGCTCTCAATCCCGCCAGTCTGGGCCAGGGGCCCCTGGGGGACCTGGTGGAGCTGGGTTTGGAGGACATGGAGCTGCCGGCGGTGGCGGCTCTTACCATCAGTCTTCAGGTGCAGGCCCTGGCCCGGACTATTCGAGAGGGCCCAATTTCGGTGGCCCTAATCCAGGGCCGCAAGGGGCTTACGGCAGTGGGGGTAACTATGGAGCCGGCCCCGGCCCAGGAGGCCCGTATCCTGGGAATCAGTATGGCGCTGGCACCGCGCACCCACCACCGAATGCCGGGACCCCACCCCATACACCTCCTCCGAATGCCGACCCGGGCCCGGAGAAAGCAGAGCCGACTTCTGGCAGGAGCGAAAGCAAAAGTAAGAGCGGCGAAGATTGGGAACGAGCTCGTGAAGAAACGAGGCGGAAGGAGGAGCTCAAGCGGAAGATGGAAGAATTCAAACGAAAGAGGGAAGCCGAAGCACGAGAAAAGCAGAAGCAGCGGGAACGCGAGGCCATGGAGAGGGAGCTTCGAGAGCGCAGAGAGCAGCTCGAGAGAGAGATGGCCGAGGCAAAGGAGAAAGCCGAAAGGGAAGCGAGGGAGCGAGCTGAAAAGGAGGCGGCAGAAGCTAGAGCAAAGATCGAGCGCGAACTTGCCGAAGCGAAAGCTAAGGCTGAGCGTGAGGCAGCCGAGGCCAGAGAAAGGGCCGAGCGAGAGGCTGCAGAAGCCAAGACAAAGGCAGAGCGCGAAGCAGCTGAGGCTCGAGCTCAAAGACTTGCTGCTTTGGCCAAGGAAAGAGAGGCTAGAGCCAAAGCCAAAGCCGAAAAAGAGGCCGCAGAAGCAAAAGCCAAGGCCGAGAAGGAGGCCGCTGAGAAAGAGGCTGCCGCAAAGGCCGCCGCTAAAAAGGAAGCCGATGCCAAATTCGCCGCGCTCAAGGAAGCTGCTGCGAAGAAGTATGCCGAAAAGAAGGCCAAAGATGCCCAGGAAGCAGCAGCTAAAGAGGAGACAGCGGCGAAAGCAGCAAGCAACAAATCCCCAACGGGGTCAACGGCTCCCAGGACCCCGTCTCCAAAAAAGCCAGCGTATACGGGCAGTGCTCGGACACCAACAACTGCGGACGAAGATGATGCCTATTCCTTCCGGCCATACGACCGACCCCGCCGACCCTATGCGGGTACATCAGGATCCTCGGTCTATTCTGAATCTTCCTATGCTCCTTCGCAGTCGACAGCTCGGACGACTCCGCCACCTTCAACCAGAGGCGCCTACTCGACCAAAGATCCGGACAAGATTGTCATCCGAGGCGTTTATGCCTTCAATAACGCCTTCCTGCGAAGTCCTGTGGCGCAGTTGGTCTCTGGCCAAGGGATGGTGACCGATGGACTGGTGTTGCGCATCACTACCGAGGGACTCTTCATTGACGACGACATCCGAGGTGTACCTCAGCGCGAATGGGATGTCAAGGCCTGGACCATGAAACTGGTGGAGGTGTGGTGTCCCCAGTATGGAGCGACGGCGCAAGGCCGTCCAAACCCTAAGCCCGCCAACGTGTTCTTCCGGCGGAGCACCAATGAACCAACGCCGGAGGAGTCAGACGCGAATCTTGTGAACTTTCTGAAGGTGTGCAAGAACAAGTGCCGACTGGCAGCACCTGACGCGGAGGAGCATGGAGGGCTGCATGTCCTCCGGGCCAGCATCCGCGACCAGGAAGGTCGCCGTTATGTCTTCGTTCTGCAGGAGACTGAAGGGTGGAAGGTTGCCGTGGGCCTGCAGCGTCTGCGCAAGGGCACACAGGCCAGAGCACTGGGTGTGTTGGGCATGGCCGGAAATGAATGCCGGACGCTGCTGGGGAACCTTGGTTATGTTGCATAGTCTTTGCTATTGAGCGATCTATTGAGCGATCTATCCGTTGTGTTTTCATTATCGTTCTCCATCCACTCATCATTGCATATTCGACAGCACATTCGTTATGAATACCCCAAGATTCCCCTCATGATTTTTAGTTATGATCGAATTGTACTGTTTCTATTTCTTAATGACCTTGTTAGTGAGATCCTCGTTTATCTGCATATAGGGTGTACATAATTGAGCATCCATTCATACAAAAAAACCTATTTATCCTTGTAGATAGTTGGTAGCGGGTGACGTTATGTCTTGAGGTGACGCATCCACGTGCTCACCTTCAACCTCGTCAGCCTTCTACTTACCTTCATAACCATCATCATCGCATCGTATGCCGCATCACAGCTCCATCATTGAATAGACCAAACCGCTCGTCTTCTCATTTCATCATGTCGTAATCTACAATCTGTATGCAAGTTACCAACGCTCTTCTGCGAGCTTCTTGCCATTATCCGCTCTACAATCCTCCAAATTAATACTCGAGAAAGAATCAATCTAAAACGGTATCATGTCCGAGATCGGTCCTTCAGACCATCACCATGACTCTGCATCTACCTATCAACCGTCAATGCTAGACGAGGATCAATCTCATAGCGCAGCTCCCCTCTTACCCAAGTCTGATGATTATGAGACCGCATCAGCAGACGGGATGAAAGAGCTCGAAATGGGAGATGTCAAGAATCTCAGCCCGAGCCCGAGCCCCAGGCCAGGTTCGACTTTCATGGTTGACGATGAATGGACCCCAAGGTTCAAGCGGAGCCATACTCGAACCAGAAGCGTCAGACGGACCTGTCTGCTGTTCCTTCTCAAGGCTGTTCTAGCCGTTTGGTTGAGTGTAATGCTTTACAACGTCATTCGGTATTGTGCGAAGGTAAGTCTGCCTGCATCTATGATCGTAAACACTACTGACTGACTGCAGCAGTCGCCCAAAACTGGTGATCTCCCAGACACCAGCAGCAGCACCAGCGACGGGGGTAGCCCCGCGTCTACACCTACATCCAATGACCGGAGAATAACAATCGACTCCAACACCGGGAACATACACGGCGTGTACCCCCTCTACGACTCCCTATCCCTCACCACAACAACAGGTAACATCACCGTAGCCATCGCCCCGCAGCCCGCACACCCAGACCACCCATTCGAGCCAGCGCGGCTGCACATCCGCTCCCTCTCGGGGACAGTCACCATCTCATTCACCGCGCCAGAGGCAGCCGTCCTCCCGGACCTCGAACTAGCCATGGAGCTGGAGCTGGAGCTGCACCAGGATGATAACGACTCACTGCCACATACCGAGATCATGAAAACCTGCGATCTACCGGCCCGGCCGTACGAGCTCGACATACAGACAGAATCGGGCCCCATTGCTGGTCGAATGGTCTTTTCGCGCTCTGCGCGGCTGGTTTCGGGCGGCGGGGACATCACTGCCATGCTTATTCCGGTTATTGGTGGTGTTGGCGAGGATTGTACCACGGAGATGTGGCGGAATGTGTCGATCGTGACGGAGGCGGGGGCCGGTGAGCAGCGGATTCATGTTACGGAGCCATATGTCTTGCGCTCCAAGGCTGGGGATGACGCTGAGGCCAATTACTTTGTGGCGGGGTGTCATGTTGCGGGGAACGGGGGCATGGAGGTTGCCTATCCGGCTGCTTGGGCTGGGAATGTGCATGTGCGTACTGAAGGTGGGAGTGTAAGGCTCGAGGGGGAGGGCGTGGAAGTTGCGGAGTCGGGAGAGGGGATGGTTGATGCGCTGGTTGGGACGGGGAGGATCAGTAATGATGAGGAAGACGAAGACGATGATGACGATGACGACGATGACGATGAGGAAAGTGATGATGCTGAGGATGATGATGACATTGAGGAAGACAACGACGATGACGACGACGAAAGACGACTAGGAGGATGGATGGACGTAACCTTCAGATCCAAGGAGGGGTCAATCCTGTTCTATGTTGGGTAAATGGATTCGACAGCCAGAAAAGTCTTCGTTTGGAAGTGCGAATGAACCAGCAATGGCATATTCATGTCTATTAGACACAACCCAATAAGTGATCGACCATGGAAAATATGTCATTCATATCAAAAGGAAGCATCATCATGCCCCATCAAAATCAGTAACCGTACATGGAGTATATAACGCCTTACAATGACTTCCGCCACGCCTCAAATCAAATGATCTGCTTCTGCTCGAATCCCACTCATACGTGGCAAGCCAATGAAACAAAACGACAAAGAACCTCGACCCGCATCCATCAGGCCGATAAAAGTGGGAAACAAAAGGGACGCCAATCTATCGCATCAGGCATCAGGAGCAGTCCGAAACCATCAATGCAATGCACCCAGGAAACATTTTGAAAGACGACACACGTATGCATGGAGCGGCCAGTTATGCACATGAAAGAGGCAAGACCAAAGCAGAAGACTTCTATCGTCGTTGTGGTATCAATCACATCGCTTCACGACCTTTTCCATCTATCGTGGTTGAAACTGTCGGGTTGAGTCTGAGTTTAGAAAGGGAATCCACCAGGGAAGCCCTGAGACTGGTGGTGGCCGCCGAAGGGATGGCCACCGGCCGAGGCGAATCCTCCGCCGCCGTTCATCATGTTGAAGAGAACGCTGGGATCGATGTTGATGTGAGTGGCACCACCCATGCCGCCCATGCCGCCCATACCACCGAAGCCACGGCCGGCAAACATTTCAGCAGGGTCAATGAGATCATCGCCATTGTCGTAGGCAGCGCGCTTCCTATATGATGTTAGAATCTACCAGTACCATCAAGCCGACGGGAAACTTACTGAGGGTCGATCAAAGTCTCGTAGGCCTCTCCAATCTCCTTGAACTTCTCGTCACCGGCCTCACCATCCCGGTTCTTGTCGGGGTGGTACTGGATGGCGAGTTTGCGATAGGCCTTCTTAATCTCCGACTCAGATGCATCCTTGGAGACACCAAGAATCTTGTAGTAGTCCTTCCGTTGAGCCTTCTTCAGCTCAAACTCTGCGCGGCGAATGTCCTCCTGAATGCCCTTCTCACCGGGGTTGGCCTCTGCCACCGCCTTGTAGTCGCGGATGGCCTCTTCCCAATTGCCGGCGCCACCGTAGGCCTTGGCGCGCATCTTCTGCGCCTTGACGTACGAGGGGTCCAATTTCAGGGCCTCATTGCAGTCGTTGATGGCGTTCTCGTATTCCTTCAGGTTAATGTATGCCTGAGCTCGGTTCTGCAGAATCTTGGAATTCATGTCCTTGTTCTGAGGGTCCACCTCGAGCGCTTCGGACCACAGCTCGATAGCCTTGCGGTAATCCTTGGCCTTGAAAGCATTGTTTCCTTCCTCTTTGGTGCGAGTAAGCTTCTGGACAGTGCGCAGCAACTTGATCGCCGGTTTCATGTCCGGATCCAGACCCAGACACATCTTGAGCGTTTTCAAAGCTTGTTCGGATTCTCCCAAGCCGTAGTACGCACGAGCACGGATCATAAGGGCATCGGGGTCCTGGTTGTTCTCGCGGAGCATAGAAATGGCGATATCCTGCGCTTTCCTCAACGAGTTTTCATTACCCATCTTCAGTTGTGCTTCGGCAGTCAGGAGAGTCCACTTGCGGGGTTCCTTGACTCCACGGCCCAGCAGCTGCCGTGCCTGCTCAATGCAGAATAGCACCATCGACACACCTCGATCTTCCGCCAAGGTTTCCTCGGCTTGTTTGATGAAGCGCTGCATCTTTTCAGGAGCGGCACGGTCGGTCGCAGAGGCGGGGGGCTGAACACGGGATAAAACCTCGAGAGCCTCGGACGGACGTCCCAACGCAGTCAGAATGCGGGCCAGGCGATACATGATCTTGGAGTTGTCGGGATCCAGCTCCAGTGCGCGCTCGGCATCTTCTAAAGCTTCGAGGTAGCGGTTGGCAGAGAGATATGCCGCAGCCCGGTTGGAGAGGTAGATGGAGGAACTGGGGTTGATTTCAATGGCTAACCAATTAGCCTTGTGGGATACTTTAGATACGAAAATGCATACTCACCTTTGGTGAACTCTTCAATTGCGCGATTGTAATTTCCGTCCTTGAAAAATTTATTGCCCGCCAATTTGAATGAGTCGGCTTCGGCGACCGAGCCATTGGACTTGTGCGGCGGCGGGGTAGGAGTCCGCTCAGTCTGAACGCCGTTCACACCATTGGTGTTCTGGGAAGGAGAGGCAGGCGAATCGATATCCATTGAACTTCGATCGGCGGCAGAAGCCATGGCGGATAAACGACGTAGCTCGTCGGGGTGAAGATTCAAAGGATGAAAGTCGGGATCGCTGGAGTAACGATCGAAGGTGGAGGATAGCCGGGAGGTAGGGAAACTGAACCTCGCAGCGGAGGCGTCCTTGGACGAGGAAGATTTGGATTTAGCGGAGGTCTGAGATCTCGACTTGGATTTGGACGATCTCGAGGAGTGAGAGGACGGTGGATGAATGGATGATGAGGAAGAGGAACGGGAGTCGGCGGTGGGTGTGGAGGGAGAGCGAAGATGAGGATGATGACTGGGGGTGTGGCGAGACGAAGAAGTCGAAGTCGAGGAAGACCGAGAAGGAAGAGTCTCCGTCGATAGAGGAGGACTTTTTGGCGATGAAGTCTTCTTCGAATCCTCTTTGGATGAAGTGGATCGCTTGGATTTGTGACGGGCAAAGAGTTGAGGAAGAACCATCTCTTTTTCTTCTTACGGCGTTTTCCTGTTCTGGTCTTTTTTCTGGTTATAAAAAACTGCAGTCGCTGATTGGCTGAGGGTATCGAATGTCAGCGAAGGCGGTGGAAATGTTTATCTTGATATTCTTCCGCTGGTATACTGGTGAGAGCAGGCGATAGTGAATAATATAGAGATGCGGAGGATGAGATCAAGAAGAATATTGGATATCCAAAATCAATTCACGGTGCGTTCACAAGATCGTGAATGGGACGTGGTTAGGAGGAGAAGGATGCCATAATAGAAAATGTTGATGCTGCTGATGCTGAAGTCATGTGCTCTCAAGTACTGTGTTACCTTGTTGTATAGCAGAGAAGTGAGAGCTGTCAATTCATCAACAATCTTAACGAAGAACGAAGTTTAATATATTAATGAATGACTTGTTATCTTCTCTGATCATCCTCTCAGATTATATCTATCTATCTTGTGATCAATCCTCCACCCCGTTCACTTAGCCTCAGAGAGAAAACCAGGAGGCTGGTAAAAGTGATCAAGTGCTGCTGCTTGCTTAGCGTGCATTTGTGGAAGCTCGTCGATTCTTCCGTGGACGGGACAGAAGTACTGGCGTTTAGCTATGGTTCTGACGTAGGTAGAGTCAGTCCATCTACGAAGTCCTCGAGATGAAGAGCCTAGACAGGTCCGACGTTGTCCCTTTACTATGGATAAAACAGAAGGTATTCCATCTTCCATTGCATGAAAATTGATGAACCATCTGCAAGTCAAAGACGATCTAGACTATCTACTATCTAGATAGTGTTTGACAGCAGTTGAAGCATTGACTACTGGCGAATCACCCACTGGCCCAAGCGCCCACAAGCGAGTCCTAGGTCGACACGTACCCGATCCTGCGGCTTCGGTGGGTGAACCCAAGGGTTTGGAATGGAGCACGGCATCATTGTTAACACTCAGATTTGACCGACATTTCGAATCAAAATAAATCATTCCCTGGACCCTCCAGGTCCCCAGTCCGCTCTTTGGCTTATGGCCCCGTCTCCACCGCTGCCGGAGAGTCGTTCGGAGTTGCTGGTCCATTCTCGACACTGAGATTCAGTTCGTCCAATATGAGATGCTGCTCTGCTTTGCGAATGGCTTCAGCCACTTCTAATTTCAGTAGCATCTCTTGCTTCGAGAGCTTGATCATCTGTGGTGTAATAATCGCTGTGTGGTAATCGCGCGCCAGCTCTCTCACGGTTACGCGGACCATACGAGTGATTTTGCCCTCGGTCTCTTTTAATATGCTGGATAGCGCTTCAGATACTTGTTGGGCACTCTTTTCCAGGATTTGTGCTCCATTCACGTCGGCTTCACGTTCCATGAGTGCTTGCATCCGTTTGAGCATCCCAGTCCCTTACTTCGTCAGGTCACGATACGCATAAAAGATCAAAGGACATACCGGCCTCGTTTGCGCACTGCCAGAACGTTCCTTCAAGCTCTGCCGCAATCGCTCCAACGAACAATCGGTTCGCAGTCTTCTGGCGTTTTCTGAGGGACGCCTCGGTCTTTTTGAGCTGGTGTTTCAAGGAGGCGGTGGCCGTGCCTAGCGTTTTCTGCAGCTTTGCATTGTTCCGTCGCGCGATACTCTCATCTGCAGATGAAACTACGCTCTTGTGGAAGATATGCAGGCATGTTTTGGTATTCAGGGAAAAGATCTCGAGATGCAGTGGGATCTCTTCGTTGAACGTCCTAATGCGAAGTCAGCGGTTGATCGTCTTCATGGTATTCGAGATCTGACCTGATCCAGTAGGAGCGGATATAATCCAGCATGGTGTGGGCCCTGTGGACAGTTCAGTCTCCTTGTTCATAACAATGTGCTTCGAGCATTACTTACACCTCGCTGTTCCAATTCTGACTGACAGTTAGCATTTCATGGCTATTTGGCGGGGGTAACCTACATAGCCTTTCCAGACCCCGCTACGACGGCATATCGCTCGGTAGGTGCTCCAATGCACATCTTTATTCCAATCCGCGACTACTTCCCTAAATCCCTTACTGCCATGCTGACAAGCATTTTCTATTCCATTAGTCCAAGGCGGAGCGTGTATGTGGTCGCCACTTACCAAGTTTCTGCAAGATGTTTCTTGCAAAAGTCCTGCGCAGGCTAGCAAAGAGTTGATCTTGCAATTCTTGCATTCCCTGAGATTGTCAGCTTGCTGTCAATGGGTGAGCAAAGAAAACTTGCCTCCTCCATCTTTGTCACCACTTCTTTAAATCCAGCCTCCATCTCCTGCTTCTTTGCATCCGACAGGACATGAGCTGAACCGGTCACCGAGGACCAAAGCGACATTGACTGCAATAATTTCTTCAACTCGATTAGAAAGAGCTTACTTGACGCCTCTCGTGGACCTTCCGTCAAACGGATACAGTGAGCTTGCAATTGGGGTATCTCAGTTTGCTCCAACTCGGTGAACCCGGCCACTTGGGGCTCGTTCCTCTGAAGCCGACCTTGGAGCTTCTGATATGCCTTGGTTGAGACACAAAAAACAGGAAGGTCCCCCTCGAATTCACTCTTGCCATGCAGGATCCTGTTGTCATTTTCGCGATTCAAGTGCTGAAAGTGCCTGGTGATCTCTTTCCTGGAATAGTTGTTGCGTGCCCGGATGGAAGTTTGGATATTGCTCACGTTCTTCTGGGCCAGATCAACTGAGAGCCTCTCCAACTGTTCTCCCTTGACCTTTCTCTGTTGAATGAGGGAGTTGCGACGTTTGCGAAGTTCCGATTTTCGTGCCTTGAGTTCACGAAGGATCTCCTCTTTTGACCCTAGGGTTGGAGTTTGGACAGCTTGAGAACTCTCAGGCGTGCCTGCTGCACACACGGAAGCTTGACTGACTGGGATTTCAGAGAAAATGCTTTCCGCATCGCTGTTCCATCTTCTCTTGAGGGGTGATGGCTGTGGATAGTCTGTCGAATCGTCTTCCAGGCTGTCGATGCGATCTTGAGTCTCATTTAGTAAACCCTCGACTCTCGCCTTTTCCTCGTCGAGCATTTGCACCTCGGTCGACAAATCATACTTCTCTTTCTCCTCTCGATCAAATGACGGGCTTTCGAGCCCCAGACCCGTTTGGACTTCAGTGACAGAAATATCATCGGTCTTCGTGCAGATGAATGTTAAACTATCGCATATGCAATCGAAGATCATCTGCGACTTGAGATGCTTGTTGACCAACGACTGGGCGATCTTATCATCCACAGCTCTGTTGATGGGCGCTACGATCCAGTGGGCCGCACAGCGCTTCAGATAGTCGTCTGCGACAGCGACACGAGCAGCGTTTGAGTCGTACAGGCCAGGAAGATCCACCAGGACCGCGCCTGTTGCTAGCGCCTGGGCTTTGACGTACAGATAGACTCTCTTGATAAGCGGCCAGAGACCTGCGTCCCCTCGCGCTGTTCCGCTCTTGCTGTCAATGTAGGGCTTGAGCTTGTCTGCAAAGATCCGAGTGTCGTCTTCCTCGATCAAGAGCGAGGATCCCAGCAGGTTCGCGATGCGCGGGTGGCCAAGCAGCCTTTCCATCGTGGTATCTGCGAGATTCCCGTAATCCAGTTCAGGATATACAGCCTTGATTTTCTCCCTGGTTGTCTTGATGGCGTTTATATCCGGATTCTCGTCCAGCATCTCATGGCACATGATCTCCAGCTCTCGCTTCCACTCCTCAGGCTGGATAAACTGAACCTCCGCTTTGTATCGCCGAGGGCCATCATTATAAGCAACCTCGGTGGCAACCGCCGTGGCGGCCCGCATACAGTTCGTTGCCAGTATCCCCTTCTCATCAATGATCGCATTGATGAGGGACGATTTGCCGGCGCCCGTGGCCCCGAGCACCCCAATCACGACTTTCGGTTTTCTAGCAGATTCGAGCAGCTCGCTGATAGCGTCCCGCCAGTCCGTATCCGCAGTCGAGACATGGGGCTGGTTGAAAACGCCGAGGAGTTCACCGAGCACAGTCTTGCCTTTCTCTACGGCCGCTTCCAGAGCAGAAACAGGAACGGTCATGTCGTTACGTGCCTGGCATTCTCCGCTCCGCTCCATTTGGCCATCGACTCTCTCGTCGGCATCATTGACATTCAGTGTCTCATAGCACATGGCCAGCTCCGAAGGAAAGGTGGACTCCATTCCTACGATCGGCAGTCAGATCAGTCTGGGGACGAGCTGGTAGCAGAAGACCTACCTTGGTGCTGATCTTGCTCATGATGACCATGCTGGGGGCTTTGTTCAGCTGGAACCTGGAACTCTGCTTGCTGCTGCTGCATACTGCCAGTGATAGTAGTGTTCATATTGTTGTAAATGTATTCCGTAGACGTAGATGTAGATGTAGCTATAGCTGCAGCTGTAGACACAGGTGAGATAGGGTTATAGAGTGCACGTGCTTCAGCAGATAGCTTAGATTAGCTGGATATAGATGTAGTAACACATTGATCATCATGCATTATGATTCATGTCCTCTTTATCTAGTGAATTGTAACGTAGGGGTAGTACACGTAGTGACTATCATAGTTCTAGGGAGTTCCACAAAGAATGGATGGTGAATAATCCACTTATGGAAGTGAAGTTAGTGAATACAGAGATCATCAGGATTTGCAAATTGTTGTAGGTTACCTATGGATGCCCTGGTCTGGAGGTGACCAGAATACCATGCTTCTGTCTAGTAGTATCTATCATGTAGGGTTGTCACTATGGATTGATTGCACGGTGAGTCCATTTCACTCTCAGAAACTATGCTCTTAATCTGCTAACTATCCATCTGCTTCAGTCTCTTCCTGCAGCCATACTCTTTTCTTGGATCTTTGCATGTCTCTTTCCTTGAAAATACCTCGGTCTTCTCCCGATTTGTGTACTTGTCATTTCAGTAGGGACTGCCTAGCTTAGGAAGTTCGACCTTGCTCTTTTCACCTCTGGTTGCTCTCCCAATAACCTTAAGAAGGATAGGAAAGGACTTCCTCGCAGCCATTTCCCAGTCCCTGCGTCTTCGGATATAGACATGCCACCTGATATGGTTCAGTATGGTGGTTGTAGGATGGTTGTGTTGATTCTTCTTTAGACCCATGAATGACATACCGTACCCAATCACCTGACGCCCGATATCACCTGACGCCTGATTTTCATCTATACACCGACTTTTTAGATAGATTTTAAACGACCACAACACCATCAATATGGAATCAATTGAGGCAGCTCTTGCAGAAATAAAATCCCTGGAACTAGGAGAAAGAATAAATTATGCAAAAATTGCGAGAAAGCATGGGGTTAGCCCTTCAACATTGTCAAGGCGCCACCGCGGTGTACAAGGGTCTCGTCAGGATCAGTACGAAAATCAACGAATTCTCAACAACCAACAGTCGAAGACGCTTATTAAATGGATTAATGACCTCACTGAGCGTGGCCTGCCACCATCTCATTCAATGTTGCGAAATTTTGCAAAGGAAATTACTGGAATTATGCCTGGAAAATGTTGGCCAAACCGCTTCCTAGAGAGACATCAAGATAAGCTTGTTTCTCACTATACTACTGGGATTGATTCTTCATGCAAAAGGGCTGATTCTGCCTACAAGTACGCTTTATACTTTGAGCTTATGGCGAGAAAGATTGAGGAATATGGCATTGAACCAAGAGATATGTACAATATGGATAAGAAAGGTTTTCTTATTAGAGTACTATCAAAAGGCAAAAGAATCTTCTCACAACACTGGTATGAGAAGGGAGGAAGCCAACAACGACTTCAAGATGGGAATAGGGAGTGGATTACTACCATAGCCTGTATTTGTGCAGATGGGATATCTCTTTCACCTGGTCTGATTTACCAGGCAGTCTCTGGAGATATTCGAGATACATGGCTGCAGGATTTTGATCATAATGATTACTACTGCTTTTTCTAGTCATCAGCTACTGGATGGACAAATGACAGCCTGGGATATGCGTGGCTTACCTCAATTTTTGATCGTGAAACAAAGGAGAAAGCTCGGAGACATTGGCGGCTCTTAATTCTTGATGGCCATGGCTCCCATGTCAGCATGAAGTTTATTAACTTCTGCGATGCAAATAGAATCCTTTTGGCTATTTATCCACCTCATTCAACACACAGTTTACAACCTCTTGACGTCAGTCTTTTTGGTCCCCTTTCTCGGGCCTACAGTGACGAATTGGAGAGATTTATGCATGAATGTCAAGGAATAAGCCATATCACAAAGCGGGATTTCTTCAGATTATTTTGGCCAAGCTGGAATAAGGCTTTTTCAATTGAAAATATCAACAGTGCATGGAAATCAGTTGGTCTACATCCTTGGAACCCAAAGGTTGTTTTGGCACGCTTCACCAGAAAAGAGAGCGAAAGACCCTCTTCTAGTGAGTCATCACAGTCTATTTTAAAGGCAGAAGACTGGCGTCGCATTGAAAAGCTTCTAAAGCAAGCTGTTTCTGATGTTTATGATCAGAAGGTCCGGAAATTGAATGACACAATGATGCATCTTTCTACAGAGAACATTCTTCTCAAACTACGATGTACAGGCTTGGAAAATGCTCTACGAAATGAGCAGAAGAAGCGACAGCGTGGGAAGCCTTTACAGCTTCAGCTTCAAGCACCAGAAGATGGTAATGCCATCTTTTACAGCCTTAAGAAGGTTCAACAAGCGCAGGATCTTCAAGCAGAGAAGGAGGAAGCTGCACGCATTGCTAAGGCCGCCAAAGAGGAAGATAAGATACATCAGCAGCAGGAGAAAGAAGAGAAAATACGCTTGATTAAAGAACAAAAGAGAATAAGGGCTTATAATAAGAGTCTACGAATGCAGGAAGCGGAGGAAAAGAGACGCCAGAAAGAGGAGGAGAAAGCTGCAAAACAAGCTTCTCTACAGCTTCAAAATAATGTCAAACAGGCTAATAAAGGTAAGAAAAAGTGTACCGAGTCTACTACGGAAAAGAAAAAGAATAATACCTATAGGAAAAGTGAGGAAGAAGTGGAAGAGGCACCTGTTACTGTAAATAGTCGAGGAAGGCAAATACGGCTTCCGCAGCGATTCTGAAACACCAAAAATTAGCTAAACAACCTCTCTGGACTTGTTATTTGGTTCCATTAAAAATACTAATCATTTTATGTTCTAGTTGTGGCTGTATAGCTTCATTTCTGCACTCGTAGTTGACCCGAAAATCAGGCGCCAGGTGATAGCGGGCGTCAGGTGATCGGGGACGGTAAGCTGGCACAACTAACGTAATCCACAACCGAGCGAGCCACCCGAACATGATTCTGCCCGCAGTCAACTATAAGATATCTTAGTACTACGGAATCAAACCAAAGCAAAAAGTCTTTGAACATTTGAATTATCTAGGTCTACTAGGACAGCTTGTTCTAATATGACCAATTTGATGGCAATTGCTACATCGTGGTGGCGCACGCTTCTTAGGAACTGGTTCCATCACCTGTATAGCTTCTTGGGCAAGTTGCTGGCCTTTAGCACCTATCAGAACACCTCCAGTAGCAATAAAAGATCTAGGGGTTGCGCGCTTTCACTTCTGCTTCTCATTTGCTGCGCGCAGCCCTTTTATCTCCTGATATAGGAGAAGGACCTTGTGCATAGTAGATTCAGCTGCCTTTGCAAGCTGACGGATAGCCTCAGTTAGAGGACTTTGGGAGTTGCGCTGAATAAGCTGCTTAATAAGCTCCATCTGCCTTTGCACCTCAGTAGTAGTATAAGGTGTCTTTGCAGTCCATTCAATATCTGCAGGTCCATAAGCAGTACTAGGGGGCGTGATATTCTTGATAGTAAGCTTATCTAGTACCCTTTGGGGGTCCAAAGGAACTAAACCAGAAGCTGCAAATCCACTGCGGATATTCTTTGATGATAAGGCCTTTCTTGATTCTCTATAAAGATCAAGAAAGTTTTCCTTGTCAATGTGATGAATGCCATTTTGAATGCTTCTCCTCACCTCTATCCCATATGCCTCCTTTAGGGGTGCAAAAGGGGTGCAAAGCAGCCAACATCAAGAGGTTGCAGTTTATCAGATGAATGAGAAGGCATATAAAGAGGGATGATTTGATGATTCTTGCAGAAAAGATCAAACTCTGCTGATTCATGGCTAGCATGGCCATCAAGAATCAAAAGCCGATATTTCCCAATCGTACAAGCCATAGTATGCTTTTCAAAGACCTTTTCCAACCATAAAACTCCAAGGTCATTATTCGTCCACCCATTATCACTCAGGCCGATTAGCCAGTCAGGGTTGATATCTTAATACCATTGAGATTGGTGGACCTTGCCAGAGAAGATGATCATAGGGGGGAGAGGCCATCCAGAGGCATTGATGCATTCAATGACAGTGACCCATTCGCGATTCCCTGGCTGTATAGCTCGTACGCGGCTTATTCAATGACGGGATGCAGTAATGACCTTTGCTATATAGGCTACACCTATTTGAAAGCCAGTCTCATCAAAGTTGTAGATATCTTGTTCAAGAATACCATATTTTACTATGGTATTCTTAACAAGATTAAACCATTGGTTGATGACTTCTAGGTCCTCACATTTCGCACGCTGGTAATCATATTTGCAGGTATATTTTGATATAAGATCATCATGCCGTTTGATAAAGTTGCTGACCCAGTTCTTTCCAGTAGATAGGCCTGGATTCCGATGAGATAGTAAGATATCCGCCATTTTGCGTACAGTATCCTGAGTTGGTGGTAGGCCGCGCTCATCCATATCCAGAATCCATTTCTTTAAAGAACCCTCTTCTAGACTGCTAAGCTTCTGGCAGTTGGCTGGTATATCAACCCGTGCTTTGCGGCCGCTAATTCGATGTGTAAGAGTAGATCGAGGAACATCATATGCTGCTGCTGCTGCTCGTATGCTTTTAAACTAGCCATTTTGGTATGCTTTGACTGCAAGAGATATGCGATCTTCTAATTTAACAGTTGAATCAGGTTGTTTTGATGTCATATTGGATGGAAAATTAGGTTTGATGATGATCCAATGGATGCAAGGTTTCAGGGGTTCTGAGGTGGCTCGCTCGGTTGTGGATTACGTTAAGTTAACTAAGCCTTCTTGACAAGCCAAGAACTTCGCCGAACACACATCGACGTCATCCTTGATTGAATCTTTCTTCATCCACCACTGCATATAGAGGATACATGATGTTGGACTAGTTCTGTCTTCGTTGTCGATTGTATAATATTACACTTTCTGTCTTCAAGTTCCAGTTTCGTCTTGCACGGAAAAAAAAATAGAACGAAAGATTTTCGACTGCAGGACGCATAGACCGGCAAGATGGCTTCACGAGAGCGACCACCCCCTTCAACTGCATCTACCACCACAATGCGGCCTCCAACGACAGCTCTTCTTATCTATCCAGTGACCTTACTTGTGGGATCGCTCTTTTCCATCCTTTCTCCCACAGCCCGAGGCTCCCGACAAAGCCGTTACGCGCGTCCCGCTTCTCTGGCCCCCTCCATCGCCGCCAACGTGAACCTTCCCCCTCCAAACCCGGTCAACTACTTCGCCCGCAAGGACAACATCTTCAATGTCTACTTTGTCAAGGTCGGCTGGATCTGGACCACACTCGCCTTTCTGTCCCTGCTCGTCTCCCAACCCGCCTACACTGCCCCTTCCGCTCACCAACCGCGCCGACTCGCCCAGGCCGCCCTCCGATACAGCCTGGCTACGCTAGTGTGGTACCTAATGACACAATGGTTCTTCGGGCCCCCAATTATTGACCGCAGTTTTGTGATTACGGGCGGGAAATGCGAGCGCGTTGTGGCGGAGACGTCGGGGAATCCGGCGGTGGCTGTTGCGCAGGCGGGATCTGTTTCTGCGGGTCTGGAAAAGATGTTTACGGCGGCAGCTTGTAAGGCGGCTGGGGGGTCGTGGACGGGGGGCCATGATGTGAGTGGGCATGTGTTTATGCTTGTGCTTGCGACGTCGATGCTGGTTTTTGAGGCTGTGGGGGCGATGAGGGCTGTTTCTGTGGGGGCGGAGGCTGATAAGAAGGTGGATGGAGAGGTTGATGGTCAGAGTGAGGGTGAGAAGGTTCAAGTTCAGAGTGAGGAGGAGCAGGGGGGTTGGATACGGACTTGGTCTTTACGGTTGGTTGGGGCTGTTGTGGGTTTGGGATGGTGGATGCTGTTCATGACTTCGATCTGGTTCCACACGTGGTTGGAAAAGGTATGTTTTGTTATCCGGGAAGAGAGGTCATGCATTGCTAATGGCGTAGTGGTCTGGGCTGTTGATTGCTCTTGGGACGGTCTACGTTGTATACGTCTTGCCGTTGAGCGTGCCGTCGTGGAGGGATATCGTTGGAATTCCCGGAGTATAGGAATGACGATACGAATGCATGCTAGACTTTGTGTACGAGTAGGGACTTCTTTTCATTTCGTTCTGTGCATCGGCATGTATACTCTGAATGCAACCGTGTATATCACTTTTTTTGCCTTACCTATTTTTCTGGACACTCCGGCTCAGGACCCAGATACCCGCTGCGAAAGGCTGCACCTGCTGTCAGTTTCCCCATGTTCTTTTCCGGCTGTTGTTACTCACCTCCAGGAATCAACGCCGCGGCATACATGATCCGGGTGATGGGCCGCAGATCGTCTGGCGTTACGTCGGTTGCGAGAGACAGCTCCATGTACGGATCCCAGGCCGCGATGATGGCATCGGCATACACCTTGAGGTCGACCGAGCGATCTTTCTCAGTGGTCTGTTCCGCCTGGCACTGGATGCCCATACACGTCCCGAACTCGCGAAACGCCAGCCGGTACTTGATATTGCGTTCGAGGTAGCGGTTGATCTCAAACAGATCATCTGTGTCCATCAGCTTCATCCTCCAAACAGCAAAGACACGAAAATACAAATCTGCTCAAAGCACCGCCCCGCCAACCTCGCCGCCCAGTCCTCCTTCTCCGAGAACCAATGCGCCGTCCACAGCGTCATCCCCAGGTCCAGCGGATCACTCGACACAAAATGCTGCCCCTTCCGCTCCATCACGCGCTTATAGTCCGCAATCTCCTCGGCCAGCACCGCCCCTCCACCCGCCTGCTTCGCCGCCCCCTGCAGCAGCCGAAACACCACATACCCATCGATGGGATCCAGATTCCCCTCGGAAGCCACCAGCGGCGCCGACAAATCCATCGCCATCTTCCAGACCATCCGCGGGCGCGCCGACTCGCGATTCACAAAGAACCGCGGGTGGATCGCCTTGGCCAGCGCCACCGCCTGCTCGTTGTACGCCGGGTCCCCCGTCGCCAGCGACAGCCGGTTCAGCGCAAACATCCACACCGTCAGGTAATGGTGGTACTGGCCGTCCGCGTCCGGGCCGCGCTCGTCCATCTTCCCGATGCGCAGCCCGCCGCCGAGCGGGTTCTCCGCCGTTGCGCCGGGCAGCCGCGCCTTGCCGTCGCGTGTGGAGCCCAGGACTTCATGCACGGTCTCCACGACGCGCCGCGCGAGGACAAGGTACCGATCGTCGGGCGCTTGGGCCGCCTTCGCCAGCGACTTCTCGTATTCGCGGTGCATGGTTATCAGGGTGAGAACGCCGAAGGCGTCGGTCCAGAGGTAGCGGCCGCGGTGACCGCCGGAATTGGGGGGCGGGGTCCAGGCGGAGGGGTCTGGGATGGAGGAGAAGCTGCCGTAGAGGGATTCGACGGCTTGTTGGAAGCGGTCGAGGCGCGGGGAGGGGCTGCTTAAGGGGGTGGCCATTGTGAGGGTGCGATTTTGGGCTTTTGTTGTTATTGTTAGTGCTCTAGCTAATGATAGGGATCTAAATCTGGGCAAGACTCTGCGGAGATTATTCATTGCTTATTGCGAGGGATTTGGATTATTATCTACAGGGGTACACGGTATAATAATGCGTTGTTTGAGGTCCTTGGTACCATATGCTGCGGTGAAGTCATGATGAGAGAGAGCTGACGAGGAGGTGATTTCATTCGCCGCTGGCCACCACTAGTATTAAGTATTTGAGTATTTAGTAGTCGAGGCGCATATCCGACTCCTTAGCCATCGACGATGACCTGATTAATGCAGTTTGTTCAACGATTCTTTAACTCTCGGCCCATGATGGCGCAACTCCAGCAACTTTTCACCGAGGCAGCCCAGCCGCTGCCGCCCATTTCGGACCCCAGCTTCGGCTCGCATTTTGATAACTTTGGAAATTACAAGGTCGTCCTACTGGGCGACGGCAGCCATGGCACGTCGGAATTCTACGCCGCGCGCGCGGAGATAACCAAGCGGCTCATCGAGCAGCATGGCTACACGATGGTGGCCCTCGAGGCGGACTGGCCTGACGCCGAGGCCATCGATCGCTACGTCCGCCAGCGTCCCGGCCCCAAGGCGGGCATTGGCGGCAAGGCCCGCGACCTGGAGCCCTTCAAACGCTTTCCCACCTGGATGTGGCGCAACCGCGAGATGCAGGATCTCGTCGAGTGGATGCGCGACCGCAACTCCAAACTGCCCGACGAGAAGAAGGCCGGGATCTACGGCTTGGACCTCTACAGCATGGGCGCGTCGATCCGTGCCGTCATCGATTACCTGGACCGCGTGGATCCACCCGCCGGCAAGGAGGCTCGCCGCCGGTACGGCTGCCTCCAGCCCTGGGTGGACGAACCGTCCGCCTACGGGCTGGCCTCGCTCCGCGGGATGGAGGACTGCGAGAGCGGGGTGCTGCAGATGCTGCGCGACCTGCTGGACAAGCGGCTGCAATACGCGCAGCACGATGTGCGTGACGGGGAGGAGTTCCACAGCGGCGAGCAGAATGCGTTTGTCGTCCGCGACGCGGAACGGTACTACAAGGCCATGTACTACAGTTCCGCCTCCTCGTGGACCCTGCGCGACACGCACATGTTTGATACTCTGCGGCGGCTGTTCCGGCACAAGCCCGCTGACGCCAAGGCCATCGTCTGGGCGCACAACTCGCACTGCGGCGATGCGCGCTATACCAGCATGGGCACGCGCCGCAACGAGGTCAATATCGGCCAGTTGATCCGAGAGAATTTTGGCCGTGAGAATGTCGCAATCCTCGGATGTGGCACGCATACTGGCACCGTGGCCGCCGCCCACGAATGGGACGACGATATGCAGGTGATGAAGGTGCGGCCGTCTCGAGACGACAGCTGGGAGATCATCGCCCACGATACGGGGATCCCCAGCTTTGTGATTGATCTGCGCAAGGAACACCTCGATCCTGCTTTGCGTACGGCGATGGCCGCTGAAAATACTCGACTGGAGCGGTTCATTGGGGTCATCTATCGTCCGGACACGGAGCGTGTCTCGCACTACTCGCAGGCGTATCTCCACAACCAATTTGACGCGTATATCTGGTTCGACGTTACTGAAGCCGTCAAGCCACTGGAGAAGGTGCAACCAAAGACTCCTTTGGGACAGGACGAGACCTATCCATTTGGCTTATAGTGTGTATCTACCAAAGGCAACTAGACTGTCTGTTAGTACTGTGGTTAGTGATCCAAAGTTCAAAATGATTTGTAGTCAGAAGATAGTCAGCCGAGAACAATATCTACAAGTACAGATTATGATCGACTGATTCTTGCATCATGTCATGTCATGCTATGATAGATGGTGGCAATGGTGATGATATGATAGTGTGGTGTTGTGGGAGACGTAGCAACTGACGTCAAAAAAAGCTCACCGCCTGCGTTTTGTTGTTTTGTTTACACTCTTGCTTCCAGAATAGCTTCGTCTCCCTTGCGCCCTCAGCTATCCATCCCTTTCCTCGGATACGTATCCTACGTATACTCCTTTCTTACCTTTTGGTTCCATCCGTCATTCTTTTTAAGCATTGTATCCATCGCGGATTCCTGTTGTTGGATCTCCCTTCTTTATATCCACAATCATGGCGGTTCGCCGTTCCGCCCGCCTCAGAGGCCAAAAGACGTCAGCAGAGGTGGGAACCCCTCTTGGCAATTGTGACGCGCTGAAGCTGTCGAAACTGTCTACCAACGGTCTCTGAAGCTAGATGCCCTTACGTCCAATAGTACTGACAACCCTCGCTTCTCACTGTAGGAACCGCAGTCTCAATCTGAGACACTCAATGACAACACCAACGAAAGTCTCGGCCAAAACACCACAAACAAAGACGGGAGCAAGAAGAGAAAGAAGCTTCCCGCTGTGATGGAACGCGACGAAGGCGGCGATGTCGAAACTCATACAACCACTAAAACGCCCACCAAATCCATCCAGACTCCAACCAAGCCATCCAGTGTCAAAACAACCCTCCCCTCTAGTGCGAAGAAATCGATCGGAGCAAAGACCCCAACTAGCGCCATAACCCGTCCATCCCATGACGAGATGCATCCGAGCAAGGTTCACCAGAGTACCACGAAGCAAGCGGACTCGGGTCTGATCCTGGGTTTCAACCCTGTCAAGAAAGATGCCAATGGAAACGTGGTGAGGGAAACCGTGGCCATCGATACTCCCAGCAAAGCCAAGGCCTCCCCCTTGAGCCAGTACGGCACTCCCGGTTTCGAGTTCAAATTTGCCTGCCAAGAGTCTCAGCTCAGCGATGAGGCAAAGAAACTCATGGAGAGTGTGCGTGAGGATGTCGCCAAGATCAAGGCCCAAATGGTTCTGGAAAAAGATAAGCAAGATGCTGCGGATCGTGGTGCCGAGGGACTAAATGGTAAAGACCGCCGCATTGCACAGCCCAAGGGCAAGGCCGGCCGCTTTAGCAGCGCTCATATGGCGGAGTTCAAGAAGATGGACTCCATCGCCAACCATCCCTCCGCGTTCCGTGCTGCGCCAGGCCGCTTCCAGCCAGTTGGGACGGCACTCAAGCGGACCAACTCGAAAGCGGGCTTTGACGAAGCTGACTCCAGGCGCCAGTCGCCTCCCAAGTCGACGGCGAAGCCTTCTCCTGCCCCAGCCGCGCCAAGTGCGAAACGTGTCAAGCATGACAAGACCGACGACGTTTCGACTCGGCGTCCGACCACTGAGGCAGACAAGACCCCCAAGACGACTCTTCCGCGTCCTAGGTCTGCTGTTCGCAGTTCCTTGATGACCCCCACGCGAGCCTTTGCTGCACGCACCTCATCCGTCAGCCTCAAACCACCTCGGACCAGCATGATCCCTTCGCTGGCACGTTCTCCGGTCTCGAAGCCTGCTGGCATCCCACGCACTCCCCAGACCGATTTCAACCCACGTATCAAGAGCAACTTGCCCACACTGGGTGGTCTCAAATCCATACTTCGCCGTCATCAGCCCTTATTCTCCCACGACCCTACGAAGATCGCTGCAGGCACTCATGTGGCCGCTCCGGACTTCACCTCCAACTTCCTTCTGGGGGCATCTCGTGAGCCTTCAGTGTCTGAAGAGCCCGCTCCGACGCCTTCGCCCAAGAAGCGGGTCGAGTTTACTCCCACCACCAAGTCTCCAGTCGCCAAAGTCGACAGCGAGCTGGACCAGCCCTCTCCTTCTCCATCTAAGACCACAGTGTCTGTTTCCAAGACCACGTCGGACATTGTGTATCCCACCTTGCCCGTCCTGACACCGGAGAAGACCTCTGCCGCTGGTATCAGATCCAGTCAGGATGGCACTCCAACCATCCGTCATGTCCGCCCATCGAATGTCAACACTCAGTCGATCGCTCTTCCCGACGTTGCTGGTATGCCGCACGGAATGGGCAATAAGAAGCCTACCACCTTACCGGACATTGCTGGTGTGCCCCATGGCATTGGTAACAAGAAGAGACACCGCGCGACTGAGGACGAAGCGGACACCGAGAATGTGCCTCCTGCGGAGTCCACTTCAGATCCTCGCAGTGCTAAGAGACTCAAATTCAGCGCTCCATCTCCTGCAAAGGCCCCTCCCGCCCTCAGCCCTACCAAGGCCCGTACTCACACCCCTGTCCGCACTTCCTCGATCTCCAGCAGTACAGGTACACCCGCCAGCGCCAGAGCGAAAAGCCGAGGCGTTCTCAGCATCAGTCGCCTGAACATGCTCGCTCAGCCCAAGCACCGTCGCTGAGGGATGACTGCATGTATCCTGTTTAACGAATGTTCTAATCATGCATAGATAGCCATGCTCATTTACCATTCACCCCTTTGAAACCTCTACAGTGGTTACGATCGTACAGTCGCATTGCGGTCTAGTGTATCTATGTTTCTCATTCAGTGGTCTGCTTTTTTGTCCCTCTTCGTTTCATATGAGGCGCTTGGATTGCATTTGACTGGGACTATGAACCGGCGTATGACGGTGTCTGTTTTTCCTTTTCTACGAATTTTCTGGATGTGGCTGATTGATTCTGATTGAAAGTATGATAGCCACCAGCTCAGGCTCAGACTGTTTCTTCTTCCTTTTTTGTCTGTACGGGTACGAGAATGGAATTCCTGAGTTCAAGGTCTACGGACCGATACCGTTGACTTCTTTGCTCTGTCAATGTAGGAAAAGATGAACCATAATGCGATCGTAAAACCCATGAAGATGTTGTTTGTATATGTACAGAACAGTTTTGAGTAAGAGTACAGGGAATTAGAAGGCTCTAGATAAAAGGAAGAAAAAGGGACAAATCATCATAGTGAAACAAACAGGAAAGGAAAAAGAGAGAAGAGTTCACTTCAGTCCCATGTGTCGTCGTGTCTATCCTCCGTGTTCTCGTGTCTCGTCTCGTCTTAAGGTATCTAGACCCTTCCAAAGCAAGCCAGCCCAACGCCAGTAGAAAGAAATAAAGTGGAAGGAGCCAAGCCAACAGCCGCAAACCGAAAGACCACAGATAAAATCAGCCTTTCATAGTAGCCAGGAAAGAGTCGAGATTGTACTCCTCTTGGTACTGCCGGTCGTCCCAGAGTTCGCCAAGGTCGTCGAGCCAGCCCTTCTTACCCTTCTCCTTGACATTGCCGTCGATGTCGACCATGTCGACTTCGTTGCCAGCCGCGTCGCTGGGCTTCTCGGCTGTTTCGGCCGTCTCGCCTAGGTTGAAGAGGTCAAGGAGTTGGTCTGTGTCCATTGTGCCGAGGCCGGCATTTTGCTGGTTGACCACTGTGGAGGCGACGTCGATCTTGAATCGTTGCAGGCTAGAAGAGATGGTTAGTTACGAGTTTCTCTGAGGCAGTCGGATGGGGACTTGGACTTACTTCAGGATCTTCTCCTCCAAGGTGCCGCGAGTGATCAACCGGTAGACGTTGACGACCTTCTTTTGGCCGATACGATGGGCGCGGTCCATGGCTTGGATGTCCTTCTGTGGGTTCCAGTCGTGCTCCACGAAGATGACCGTGTCGGCGCCGGTCAGGTTCAGACCGAGACCACCGACGCTGGTCGTCAGAAGCAGCACATCGTAGCTGGGATCCGTGTTAAACCGGTTGACAATGTCCTGACGCTTGGTAGCTTCCACGCTGCCGTCGAGACGGAGGAATTGAACGGACGGAAGCAGCTTCTTTAACACTTCGCTTTGCACGATATCCAGCATCTCCTTCATCTGACAGAAGATTAGGGCTCGGTGGGGACTGACATAGCTGGCGCCGCTCAGATCGCCCTCGCTTGGCGAGTCAACACCAATACCGCAGTCGATGAGCAGGTCGCGCAATGCGCTGAGCTTAGGCGCATGGGCAACGTCTCGAATGTTGGAATGCTTGGCAGCAAGGTATTGCTGAACCTCGTTGTACTGCTTGTGACCTTCCTTGACGACAAGCGCGGGGGAGTTGCAGAGACGACGCATGTACTGCAAGGCTTGGAAGATGTGCTCCTTGTCGGACTTTTCGGTGCTTCCCACCTTGTCCTGGAGAGCCTTTTGCTCTTTCTTGGTGAAATCCTCGAACAGTTTCCTCTGGAGCTCGCTGGGGTCGCAGTAGTAGTTTTGGATGATCTTCGGTGGAAGGTCATTCAAGACTTCCTCCTTGAGGCGACGTAGCAAGAAGGGAAGAACCTGCTTGTGCAGGGCTTCAATTGCCAAAGCTCCCGCTTCCTGTTCCTTGGAAGACGACTTGCTGAAGCGACTGGCCGCGATAGGCTTGGCGAATCTATCCAAAAAGACCTTCTCCGTGCCAAGGAAACCTGGCATAAGGAAGTCAAAGAGAGACCACAGCTCCAACACATTGTTCTGGATAGGAGTTCCCGAAAGGATCAGACGGTGGTTGCTAAGCAAACGCTTGACTGCGATCGTGACCTTGGCTTTGGGGTTCTTGATAAGGTGACCCTCATCCAGAACACAGTAGTTCCAGTTGATCGGATTGAGGACCTCGTTGTCGTTGCGGCAGATATCATAGGATGTCACAACGATGTCAGCGTTGGGAAGAGCGCTCTGCAGTCTTGACCGCTCTGCAGGTGGTCCGACGTAAGCAACGCAGTTGAGAAATGGAGCATATTGTTTCAATTCTTGCTGCCAATGTCCGGAGAGAGACGGCGGACAGACGATCAGCGAAGGAAGTTTCCGCACCTCGGGCTTCTGAGTCCGAGCAAACTCTTCCGCCCGCAAGTGGTGGTCACTGGCGACAATGCAAATGGTCTGCAGAGTTTTACCCAGACCCATGTCGTCGCAGAGAATGCCATGAAGGTTGTAGCGGTTGAGAAAGGCAAGCCAGTTAACGCCTTCTTGCTGATAAGGTCGAAGCTCCGCTTTGATAGCCACGGGAATCTTGAATTCTTCGACTTTTCGGAAATCCAACATCTGCGCCATGAACTGCCTTTCCCGGTCACGTCCCTTGAGCAGTTCTTCTGACAGACCAGGTGGGTCAGGAATTCCAGCTTCCAACGGGACCAGTTTCACCAAGGTTGCGAAAGACGTCGTGGCCAACAGCCTGACCTCGTTGTCCGAATCACTCATCCGACCGAGCACAGGAACGACGAGAAAGATGACATAAGGCAGAATGCCGTCCTCCATCACATGAATCAGGTGATATATACACTCGACGGCCCCTTGACGGTGGTGGACATCCAGAGCATCGTTGATCATAGGTAGGACCTTCTCAACCAGCATGGTCATGCCTTCGACGGTAATGACGCTGCAGATAGTGGCGAAACACTTGGCAGCTGCATATCGAATGACAGAAAGCTTGCATTGAAGCGCCTTAACTACAAGCGGCATGAGATCGACCACCCAGGGGTAAAGTCCCGAGTGAAATTTGGGAAGGATGGCACGCAACGTGGACAATCCATCCACAACTTCCTGGCCAAGTTCGTTTTCGGGATCACGAATGTTCGCCGGAAGTTCGTCGCCGGCAAGAGCTTCTTTCAATGGTCGTTCTATCAAAGAAGCGAGGTTAGGCACCTTGGCCATAAGCTCAGAACCAAACTTGACGGCCAACTGCTCGAGAGCTTCTTTGGCGCCACGGCGCATGATTCGAGCCTCCTTAGCCTCTCTCTCGAACTTGGCAGCATCTGGATGATCGCGCCGGTCTTCTTCCTTACGGAGCGAGAGGATAGACTTCTCGAGAGTCGCGTTGTGGTGAAACTCGGGGGTCTCAGAAGTATCCACGCAGCAGTACTTGACAAGATTACCGATAACTTTGTCGACGGGGCCCCGCTTCGTGGAAGTGGTGTAGTACTCGACGAGGCTGGCAATAGCAGTGGCAGAGCGCTGTTGCAGTTCCGCGTTCTCCTCTTTCTTTATGCTATCCATCATTCCCTTGATAATATGGCTTGGTTTCTTCGGAATGTCGCTTAAAGCAACCAGAGCGCCTGCGGCGGCAGCCCGAACACGCAAGTCTCTTTGCTCTCTGACATTTCTGGCCTCGTTGATAGCGCTCTCAGCCGTTGCGCGAGTATCGTTGAGGACCTGGAGAGCGGTAATGCGCTGAGCCGGAGTAAGACTCTTCTTGAGCCGCTCAAAGTCTGGGCCAATAACCTTTTCGGCGTCAGACAGCGAGAACGCATTGGGTCCAGCCTCGGCATCCCCTTGAACAATGACGGCGAGGACAGGCAATCTTGAGCCGGGAACATGCGCGTGGTCACGGAAGGTGTTCAAAAGGGAGTGACACTGTGCTCGAGCGACATGAAGATAGCAAGCAATGTCGCTATACCACGGAGGACGCTCGCCTTCGATGATTGGACGCAGTTGCTCACACAAAGTAGAGGCATACCTGCCACTAGGTCCAGAGAGCTTGGCATACTCCTCCACTATCATGGCCGAAGCGAGTTGCGACGTCGAGGCCGAATGGTTGAGTCCTTCCAAGATAGATTGCCATAGACTCGGGAGTTGGTTCTGGTCCCAGAAAAATAGCAACTGGCCGAGAGCTCTTGCGGCATATATCTTCGACCTCAGCATGGTATCCGCTCCCACAAGGTCAATGTCGCCTTGGAGCATGTGCCCGTCGACATTGTGGGCAGAAGGTGGTGGCGCCTCTTTCTTCTCGGACTTGCGCCGACGACCTTTAGTTCCTTCAGGCGTGTTACTAGCCGGAGATGACCTGGCAGGAGCCGCAGCGCTTGACGGAAAAGGCAGACCCGAGGGTTTGATAAACAAAGAAGCGTCCATAGGAACCGGGTATCGCGGAACACCGAAAGGACCCATACTTAGGGTGATAAGGGGTCTGATGTGACTCAGGAGATCGCTTTCTGACTTGAAGGAACCGCGAGTCTCCAGAGATTTTAGGAGCTCTGACCAGACCTGAAGAGACTGCTTCAAAACGCCCTCGTTTCGCTCCACTAGCAGATTCTGAAAGATCAAACGCACTGTCTTTCCGTCGACCCACTCGTCGGTGCCTTCGCCCTCGAGTTGCAAGAATGTCATAAGGGCTCGAAGAACCGCCGAGCGGACACTAGTGATGGTATGTCGTAGAAACGGGTAGAGGCGAGGAACAAGTTTACCAAAAGACGATTCCGGATTGATCGCTGCATTGGCCTTCATCGCGTCGAGAACCTCTTGGAATGTACACAGTTTCGCCAAGAGGTCCATGACTGAACCTGTACTGGCACTGAGATCATCCTGCAAATTCGAAAGGCAATCCCAAACGATGGTCATCAGGGTGCCCAAAGTACTTTGACGAGATTTGACAAATTCTTCGGCAATGGGAACAAGCGTTGCCGCGCTCACGGCACGGACATCGTCATCATAATCCCCTAAGCCCTTCATGACCGCCTCGAGCACGCCATCCATGAGCTTGGAATCCTTAATGAGCAGATCCTTTCGAACCGCTACTAGATACCTGAGACCGATCATGCCACCGTGACAAACTTCCCAGATAGGTCGTTCCAGGCCGAGATCGGTCTGCATAATGATTCTATAGAGACACTTGTAGACAGAAATGACCGACCGTGATGGGAGTTGAGAGAGGAGTGCACCTAGCGTTTGACCGACGGTCTCTCGGATGGGAGCTACGACGTTATCTGAGATGTAGTCACCAAAGCGATCGAGCATGAGCACACACAGGAGACGGCACGCAAGGTCGTCCAACCACTTGCGATTTAATATATCATTCTCAGCCCTGCTCTTCCCCTGCACACGGCCGGCACCGGCACCCTGGACGCGAATGACTTCACGCAAAGCCATCGCAGCACCATGGCGGATCTCCCAGTTGGGATCGAAAAGATCCATCATGAGGATGTCACACATGAGCTCGAAAGGCCAGTTCGGATTGGGACCTTCTTCTGTGGGCTCTGGCTGGAGTAATGGATTCTCTGGAACCGCAGCTCCTTTGAATTCCGAGACTATCTTCGAATCATCATCGCCGGCGGATCGGTCTAACGAGAAATAATCTGGCTTGGAATCGCCGTTGCGCTCTTCTCCATTCTCTGATTTGATGGGATAAGGTGTGGCGACCGAAGGCGTTGTCACGTTCTCCGACGCTCTCCGCGAGGACAAATCAACTACACGCACTTTATTCGCCCCCATTCTGGCACTTTGCTTGTTCTTTCGTTTTAATTGATTGAGCTGCCGTTTGCTCAAGCCCGACTCCTCTCCATTGGCGAATTCGATCGGCGATGCCAGAGGCTGGGAAGTGCCCTGAATGCTGTGCTCGCGGGAGGCAACGAAAGATGGCTCTTCCTTCACAACCGGTTTCGAAACCAGGTCGTTGTCATTGATTAGGTCCTCTTCGATGTACTCCCCGGCGAGACCCAAGCGGGAGGTCAAGGTCTTCTTTTGATGCTGCAGTCGGGAAGCAGGATCCATAGCGGCCAGCGAATACTCATATTCCTTGCCTGCGCTGCCGAGTAGTCTCTTTCCATATTTCAGGATAGAAGAGAGGTCGAGACGCTCCAGTTGGAGGAGCGAGTCGTCCGTCAAGGACAACAGCTCCTCTTCCGATTTGATGTCAACATCGAGATCGTCATCCTCGGCCTTCTTGATCTCTTGGCCGTCATCCTGGTTAGGGTCAAAGGTGTCTGCATTGGCGACAATGAGACCGATTGCCTTGGCTGCAGCGGTTCTGGTGTCCCATGATTTGGATCGAAGATACGGTAGAATACGTCCGAGAAGATTAAATAACTCGTCTGGATGCTGCTTCTGCACATCTGCCAGTTGCTGGGCGGCAGTGTTTCTGATGAGAGGCGTACTGCCAGTCTCTAGTAATCTGCAAAGGTAATTGGTCAGTTGGCGAAGAAGAGGCTCCAGGAGAGCAAACTCACGTGACAAGTCGATCAAGTCTAAACGTAAACGGTTAGCGTCCATTTGTATACGATACGGAAACGCCCGGATTATGACGGACACGATTCACTTACCTGGAAGTCATGGCGGGTCGTCAACTCGGATGTAAGCGCAATATGATAAGATATTAAATCAGGAAGAGGGAACTGTAATCATGAAAGATTATGCGCGCAGGGTACTAAAAAAGTTCCATAAGAAAACAATTCAAGAAGAAAAGAAGATGACGAAGAGAATACCTCCCTAGACGCCAAAGTGAGGAAGTAGGCAGGTAACGGAGATCAAGGGAGGTATGGTAAAATACACGAGGTCGTTACACCCGCGCCACAGCCATCGACGGAGAAGTGAATGGAGAAATTGAGGAACAGAGTATAATAATACTCAGATATAGATATGAAAATAAGAGAAGGCGAATAGGAGAAAAGAAACAGAAATGAGAAATAAAACAGAGGTTACAGGACAGTGATGTTGTACCGCTTGCCTGCCTGCAAGTGTGGCTGTTTTGTAGGTATAGATGGGAGGTATGTGTTGGGTGGCTCCTTAGGTAACCTGTCCTGACCTGTTTCTGTTTCTGTCCGTCTTGGATCATCGACCTTTTTTCCTCCTCTCGAGGTCACGCAGGCTGTTTATATCATTGGGGGCATCTTTGGCTGGGCGCGCCTGCCCATGTTTGGACCATGCGCGCTAGTCCCAGACAGGCTTAACTGCCTCCACTCCCGTAAAGGTTTTCTTAGTATCACGTGACTGTCCCTCGCCTGGATCGACGGCCGCGAAATTTCCTGCAAATGAGACACCGCAAAGGGTCATGATGATCTGTTTGGATCATGGACAACCTAGGTTTTTCTGGTGACATGGTCAGGTTATCGAGGTTCCACTTGTAGATACTTTCAGAGTTATATCGTCGATTGAAAATAAGAGATTGACTCCCATATCTACAGTCTCTCAAGCAAAGTTCTCTGCAGAAACACGTTCCGTCAAGATATACTTCAGAAATGTGTACCCGTAATTCTATATCGCCTCATAGCTTGTTTAATCTCCCGACAACACGCCAAGAAATGCCAGATCGCCCCATGTGCATACTTGCATTGCGTTGATCACTTGTAGAATACCTCAGTTTGACAAGTCAGGTGTCATGCTTGACAGTACTCCGTACTAAGGCAGGTATTCCGTACCATGCAACGTTTCAAGATGTTTGACCTCAGATACGAACAGTTCTCAGGGCCCAAGGTAAACAGTACTACGTATCTTGATGGCCTACTAGACTCTCACTACTTCAGGGACACCGCCCGATAGACCAGCTTTCTCATTAACTAATTGATTCAGGTGTGGCTGTTGATTCAATTCTCTCCAAGCAGATCAACTTGACTTCGTTCCGTTCGCATACTGTACTCTACGCAGATGAACGGCATTCACTGTGATAAATTGCTTTATGCGTTTTCGCCTCTACAGTGGCAGAGATATTCATATAAGCCAGCCATTTCGCCGAGTATTAGACCGGGATTTACCTCATGGATCTTCCATCCTTCGCGAAGAACCCTTGATGACGAGCCCGACTTCTGAAACAATAGTGAAGCTCTTAAGCGTAGACATCCCACTGAAGATGCATTAGGCTCAAAGTTCGTAAGTGGCAGAGACGGAAACCGGACGCTTTGTTCCTGTACAGTTGGAAACTCCATTGGGAAAGCGACAGCATGACTGGTAGTAGTATAAAGACAACAAATGTGTAACCGCACCCCTCGATATGCGTACAATTCCCCTCTTATGACTTGGCCAGCAACGCAGACGCTTCTTCTTCCTTCCCTAACAGACCCAAACTGCGAATCTGTTCTGCCTTGGGCGCATTCTCACGGGGGTGTGCGGCCTCGGCCTTGCGGTAGGCGGCCTGCATCTTCATCGTTCGGAGAGCCTATACGCCAAAAGTCAGATCATCACACCAGTATTTCGGGTTCCAAATATCGCAGAACAGCAGTTCATCGCAAATCGAACCGAAGAAGTCCCCGCAGCAAAGGGCGTACCTCTTTCCGGTGGTGCAGGCATTCATAGTAATCCTCCAGAGCGGGCATGCACTTCTTCTTGCCGGCTTCACCCTCTCCGGCATTGACGACGTAGCATCCTAGAACCTCCTGCCAAAAACCGTAGCAGCGCGAGGGGCCTGGACAATCACGGGAGTATTAGCCGGGGAGTCCGCATGGATGAAGTCGAGCGACCGTGACCGCCGAGAATCATCAATTGAGGCGATTCTGCAACTCAAAAGTCACAGAAAGGGTACCACATACCGCCATTGAGACCGAAACCAGAGGCCATTGTGTCGCTGGGGGCGTGAGAGTAGGACTTGGAGTGCAGAGGACTGCGGGTTAGAGCGGCGGAGGTGAGGATGCGACTTTGTCTTAGTCAAGCGGCGATTCGCCTGTTTCCGCCCAGGTGGTCCGAGCACCCCGCCTGTTGTCCCCGTTGACGTCTACGTTTTCGATTGGGAGGCCGGAGAAGCATCGACAAGATTGTGACATGAGACCACATTTCATGGAGTCTGGCTCGCGATGGCGATTTCTGCAACGATATCTGGCGCTCATGCGATTCTTCTAGCAACGCAGCTCTGTGCCACTGGCAATGTCGTTCATCTGCCACTCCTCCACGCCCAATTCCCCAGCTATTTACCCTTGGAGCGTCTTCTGCGCATTATCTTGACCTTTCTTCCAGAGAGCACAGAACCGCAGGCGTATACCTCTGTGCTTCAAGAACTAGTGTCCGGTTCCTCGATCGAGCCGTCTGAAGGTGACGTCGATATTTCTGCCGTCCAAGACCTTCCCGAGACTGTTGCGAGAAAACGCGTCCGGAAGCTTCGTCTACTGCCGCTGAGACACCCTGATGACGAGGATAGCGAGCCTTCCGACCTCTTAACTCAATTTCTTATCCATCGGTCGCATCGCATAGATTCCGAGACCGGTCTTCAGCCACTTATCCTTGATCTTCTTCTGCCATTCTACCAACGCTCGTCCACAGTGCGCACATGGTTGATTTCTAGCATTCTACCGCTCCTCCGATTGAACTACGAGTATTACCCGAGCCAAGATGAGACGTTTTCCTTGAATACATTAGAGTCGATGGACGATGCAACCGCGGTCAACGTTCTGCTCTCTATGACGAGTCCGAGAAAAGACAGTATGGACATCGCGAGGAACCTCCGTGGACTGGTGGGTGCGTGGATCTATGGCAGCAATCGTGCGAAACGACGCAGGCTCGGTGAGTCTGCAAATCAGAGTGCGATATCCCTTTCTCAGGACAGCCACCGCCCGAAGACGACAACAGATGCTGCATGGCAACAGGTAAATGAATGGTTGCTGTCGCATAGCTTGGTGGAACATGATACTGCAGTCAACGCCTTTGTTCACTGGGATGGGCCTGGAGACGTGGACCTTGGAGGCTACGGAGAGGAGAATCAACAACCAACACAGGACGAATTGACCGAAATGCGGACTCGGTATGGCCAGTCAGGCCTTGCCGTTGTGTACGCAAACCCTGATACGAGCAGTTCCTCTCTGGAGGGCTCAATGCAGATTGTATCAAGGGTGGCTCAGTTACTCAATCTTCAGGACTCTCTGTTTGTTGTACACAAGGATTCCGCGCTCCCTTCGGTGACTTTCGATGCGGGCGAGATTTCGTCCACATCAAGAGTCACTTTGTTACAAAATGCCTTGCTGCTGAGTTCGAATTCGTTGACGCTTCCGTCTGCCTCGTCGGTCTCGTTCTTGAGCGCACTGCTTCTCTCTTTGCAGGTGCTGCATGAATTGGGCGTTTCAATACCCTGCAGGCAAGCTGCAAACCTGTGCCTGCACAGCACCGAGGATATGCAACTTGCAGAGCTTCGCAGTACGGTTAGCTCGATTGCCAAGCAGGCCACTCCTGGTCGTGATTGGAAGAAGGTTCGTGAACAGCTGCTATGGCTTCGCGATTGGCAGGCGAAACAGTCTGAACAGACAGTGGATCGTCCTTCCTGTCACGGACTGTTTTGGAAGGTCCCCCGGGATACTGTTGAAACAGAGGTGCTGAGAGCCTTGTTGGAAGCCAAAGGTAAGTCGCAAAAGATGCCAATTTTTCACCTGACAGGTGCTGATTGACTCAAGAATATCAACTGGCCGTGGATATTTACACTAGGTCTGACCCGGCTCCTCTGGATCCGAACCAGGTCGAACAAACGGTTCAAGACGCTATCTTTGCGGCCTATGACAACGCGAGCAACGGCAATAGGACGCGGGGGGGGATGAAGAGGGCTTATGAGATGTGAGTTTCGTGCGGTTTCTTCCCAGATACTCAACTGACAGGCTTTGTTACGGTACCAGTCTACAAGCATTCCAACCACATTTCCCGACTTCCGTAACCTTAAAACAAATCCAGGCGCTCATCGCAGCTACTCACGCTCTGTCGTTCTACTCTCTAACCTTGCAGCATGGCGTCCCCTTTCAGCCGGTCAGCATCCGAGTCCACCCCGATCCTCTCTCCTTGATCGAAAAGGTGCTCGACCAGAATCCAAAGAGCTACACAAAACTCGACGATCTACTTTCCATTGGACGCAACCTGGTCGAGGCCGGGCTGCCGACCGGTGCCTCCGAAGACCACGAATCGCATTTCGGTGCCACTCCTTCTACGTCGCGGGAAGATGCGGTGGTCACAGCCGAGCGGCGCGTCATGTCTCTGGCCATTTCATCCGCCCTTTCATCAAACGACTTTGGCACCGCATACTCTTACATCCTCACTCGTCTCACACCCCCTTCACTTTTACCTACCGCTTCGCCCCTCACGAATCCGAACGTCAAAGACGACGTCTCCTGGCGCGCGGTCTACAACGCGGGCCGCTACCGCGCCCCCATTTCCACCCCTGAGCCGTCCCTGCAAGCCCAAATCACCCAGCTTTCACAGCGCATGGAGCTCCTTTCTTTGGCGCTCACTCTCGTCCCATATCCCGATCCTCTCCCAGAGATTCTCGGCGCCTGGCGTCGCTGCGACGAGGAGATGAACGTCCTCCGCGCCCAGGAAAGCGCAGAAGAAGAGATATGGGACGCCAAGGGCGACAGCCTCTCGAGGCTCCCCGGAGGCTTCGGCCCAACAGACACCGAACAGGACGCCTTTGACACCCGGCAGCAACACGCCCGACGCGTCCGCGCCCAACGGCACCGTTCCCACCTCGAAGACGCACCCATGGGCCTCTTCGAGGTCGCCCGGGGCGCCGCCCTCGCCCTGCAGAAGAATGCATTCCCCCTACGCAGCGCTGCCTCGGCAGCCACCTCACCAGACGAAATGACACCGTCGCGACGAGCGCGCGAAGGCCATGAGGCATCCAGCCCGCAGTCGCAGGAGGGCCGAGTCCGCAAGAGAGACGTGGTCAGTAACATGGTGACGGGCGGGCTGGCAAGCGGGATCGGCTGGGTTCTCGGTGCGCAGCCTGTCAACCGATCGTAAATAACCGTCTTCTTTCGTTTTGCATTCGCTTGCAGCTCTCGGCTGAGCTTGTGACGTTTGTTTGCCCATGATGACATGGCGTTGATCCGCATCTGGCCCGGTTAGCGTTGAGACTTGAGATTGTCTTTTGTCCCTTGTCATTTTTCACTCTATGCATTTTATCACGGTACTAGAATACCTTAGTCATATACATAGTGTTGCCTATCGCAGCGAGAATAATGAATGATTTATGTCACCTCGTACTTAAGAGTGTCCTCTTCCTGAGAAACGGAGCACCTATGTCAAACCACTGAAAGTTGTGAATATACGCTAAACAGTGACACACCTCTAAGTCACGTTTATTTCTATATTACTAGGGTGCATCTGACACCCACTAGTTTCCCGGTGATATTCCACTGAAATTCCCAAAACTCCCGTTACATTTCCTAGCATTGCAGCATTGCGATCGCCATCTGAGTACTGCCTGAGGCATTGTTGATACATCAGCTACAAGGTAAGGGAACTGTCGATGAGCTATTGATCTGATTAATATACTGTCAATCGGTAGAAGACGAATGAGATTTTTCACTATTGACTTGAATTGATGGCGCCAATGTACATTCTCATTGGAAGACAGGCATGTAACAAGAACATAAGGTAGATACTAAAAGCACACACACAGATGCAGCTGCTCAAGAAGAATCAGGCTGAACCGACATTGAATACTCACAAAGAGATCGAGTCCCGGCTATCCCGTTCGGCATCCATGAAAAAGCGTCAGCACTGCTGCTCGCCGGCAGATGTCTTTCGAACTCTCTCCTCAAATCTTGAAGAAACATTGCGGAAGATAGGAATGAGAAAGTGGAAACCAAGAAGATAATTCAACTCCGACTGTTCACCCAAAGGAATGACGTTGCAATGAATAGGTAATGAATGTTGTCATAATGCAAGATTTCGTATGCTTTTGACATCCTGGTCAATCAAGAAGGCCCAGCCACTTGTTAAGCGTTGAAGGAGAGACCGTAATATATGCAAGGGCATTATTGTAGATGAGATTAAGTCAATGCTGCGGTCGGTGGATGGTGATTAGGGAATGAAACGGATCTAATGAAGGCTGAAATCTGCAGAGTGTCCAGGACTGGGGGAATCAATCCTGCCAGCCCCACACCTGCCGGACGAAGTTGGCCATGTTGACCTTTTTATTTTTCATGTCCAGCATCCAGGGATGTTCCAGCATCCGCCATGGTGTAGCTCTTCGTGGAGGTTCCTTTTCGAGACTAGGACAGGTTAACTCTAGCCCATTCGTTCATGGCAGAATAATACATACCAGCATTCAATAAAGTACTTGAAGTTATCGGACCAGCGGATACGGTTTTCGGGCTCATCTTTCAGCTTGGGAATGGGTTGGCGAACGATGTATGTAAGAAGATCTATCAATCCGGCTCTTGGCTGCATCTCGGTGCCATCGGCAGGGAACGGGAAACGATGCTGGGCAACCTCCAGCAGCGTCACACCAAGGGACCAAACGTCAGATGTAATGGTATAGGATTGGCCGGTTATTCGTTCGGGAGCCATATAGTACGATGTGCCGATGAATGTGTTGGCGTCTCCCTTGGTCCCAAATTCGCCGCTGACGCCAAAGTCACAGAGCTTCACTTGGCCGTTTCGACACAGGAGAATGTTTGAGGGTTTGATATCTGAATCAGTCAGCCGGTTGCACGAATCCCTGAAAGAAGCGAGCTTACCTCGATGGATAATCTTCCTGCTATGTAGGTATGTCAAACCATTCAAGACACCTTCAGCGATTTTGCCGAGTACTTTTTCTCCTGTTCGGCCCCCCAGTTTCTTGACCTCCTTGTAAATGCTGTCCAAACTTCCTCCTTCGCAAAACTCCATCGCAATTGAGATTGTTCCTGTCGACTTGTCCATGAAAGCGCCGTAGTAGCGGCAGATGTGCTCCGACGCACAGTCTTTGTTGAAGTTGAGTTCTCGAACGATCTGCTTCTTCACATCTGGGTTTGGGTCGGTCGTGATGATCTGGAGAAGTAATTGTATTGGCATGACGAAATCTCACGTTTCAGGAATATGGTAAATACCTTCAGGGCAAAAACGGTCTTGCCGTCCTTCAGCTTGCACCGTGTAACGGCACCACCAGCGCCCTCACCCAGACTACCCAACTCAATAATCTTCTTTTGCTCACTTGCAGCCAGCCAACCTTCATCATCCAAATCATCAACGTCCAGGGGCCTGCCCTTTTCCAGACTCAACTTATCCAAATCGGGAAGAAGTCCGTTGACGCTGTTATCGCGCTCCATCTGCACACCTCCCTCCCTGTCGGAGTATACCGAGCTGATCGCAGACGAGGGATCTGGAGTGCTGCCGTGCGGTTGCCGGAGACCCATGGCGAATGAGAGTGCAGAGTAATTCGACGATGATGCGGACGCCGGACCGCTAGCTTTTCCATCCAGATACGTAAAACTGCTGGACCTCGAATGTCCGTTCGATTCGTTCAACCCCGTGGTCGCCAGAGGCGGAGGGGCTGGTCTGCCATTCGCCAGTCGAGGCACTTCCTGGGGCACATCCGAGCTGCTGCCCATGGGGGTCGCGAGTCGCAGCTGAGGAGGAGCGGGACGAGTAGAAGGTCGCTGAGGCTGGGGAGCTTCGGGGGCTGCTGCGGCTGCGGGGCCGGCGCCATTCCCGTCGACGGGTCTGCTGTTCGGGGATGGAGGAATGCCCAGCGTGAGTTTTGGAGGTCGAGGTCCGTTGCTGCGATTGCCAGGCACTGGTGGTCTGAGGAGAGGAACGGGCGAGGACGACATGGCGAGGTTGTTTTGCCTCTCCCCCGGCAAAAACAACTCGTTGGGATCAGCCAAGGTAGCCAGATCGGCGACGTTTGAGTTGAACGCCTTGGAACGAGAAGGGTCGAGGACTAAAATAGATAAAAGAGGGTGGACGAAGCAGCACCGGGGGTTGGTTCAACAGGTGGCCGTGGGGCCGAGATACACGCGGCGGATGAACAAAAGGAGGGGTAAGAATAATAGCTATAACAGTAGTAGGCGTAAGATCAAAGAGACAACACAATAGACGACACCGATAGATCGGAATAAACGAACGTCGGTATTTCTCTTCCTTTGAACAGAATCAAAGAAAGAGACTGGATGAACGAAGGAGGTTTGATGAGGATGGGAGTTGGGTGAGGAGAATCGAAGGATGACGGGGATGGGCCAACAACCAACGGTCGGGGAAGCGACAGAATTATTGATGACACGAAATATCTAGCAGCTGACAGAGTGTCAGTCAACTTGGATTGGCTGTTGGATGTCTGAACTGTCGAATATTTACCATCCACAGCTAGATGCAGAGCGATATGACGCTTATATTATATCAATTACCCTATGTTATACGCTGTTACTCGGTTCTATCACAATTCAATGCCAATCACAGAGCACAGCCAACAGACTCAATCGCGCTGGGGATCGCATCGGTGGGACCAGTCTGTTTCGAAAGGCGCCTAGAAAGTACCACTTCTATAAATATGCGATCTCTACCTAATACTACTTACTATCGGCTATATCCAGATAGTTTAGTATCTAAATTTGTTCATCATGATCATTAGATGATGGTGTTTCCATAATTGACATTGTCTTCAATCTGTGATAAATTTTGATGCAATTGTTGTTGTTGTTGATGGTCTCGATGTGTTGTCCTCGGTTCCCAGGCATCTAGGCATCTAGGCATCCATGAAAAATCTTCTCAATGAAACTCCACATCATCCATCCGTATCTACTTCTTCACGTCATCGTCATACCCGGATTCGAATGCTTAAGTTCTAAATGATGAGTTCATATGCTATCGAGCTTAGAATATCGACAGGTATCTTGCTCTGTACCAACTCCTAAGTGTGGAGAGGACGAGCATAGCCGAAGCAGTCAGTGGTCTATGGTCAGTCTAACAACTTCTCAGCCACTTTCCTTGCCCAACCTGGCAAATGTGGCGACTGTTGCGCCTATCCTATTTCGAAGTGAGACATCTGAGTCCTCAAGTTGGGAGTGTTTCAGACTCTTACTTAGTCTCCTGTACTTAAAATACTCGGATTTGTGGCTTGTGAGGATGGGTACTTGGGCCTGGGTGGCTGTGTCATCCACAGTTTGCTTGGGTCCAGATCCACAACAATCAACAATCAACAGGACTGCAAGTGTATGGGCATTCGGCATTCGGTAAGGGTTTCTTCTCGTGAATTGAAGACTTTGGTCTTTTACCTAGGATCATTGGCCTTTTTGCTCCGTAGGAGAGGTACTTGTCCTGGATTTCTCCACAGGGCCTTAGTTTGAACTGAGGCACGTGCTACTACCGTTTCAGCTCAACTTCAGCCTTGCGGTTGTTCATCAAAAGAGCCACACCAGCAGTGGACTTGGATCTTCTTCTTGATCGCGAGAGAGCTCAATATACTTCTGACATCACTTCCATTAAAATTCTTATAACCGACGACAAGCATTTGCGATGTGCATGACTACTATCTGTATGTCATCGTCACTTACTTCGGATATTCAGGCCCCACTGAGTCCTAAAATAGCCACCACCGAGGTCATTTACACCGAGTGTTATCAAGCAGTCAACGACAACTCTCAAGGAAATGATAACGCGGATGTTTCAGAGTTGGGATGTAAACAATGACAATCCTCGGCAATTGTGAGGATATTGGATGCATCTACTGTACTACCTCATATTTATGCCATCACCGAACTACGTCGTGAGACTGTACCAACATACATCATAGACGCGCGGCTCTGATGATCGTCGGTTGAGCATTTGCAATCCCCACTGCTCGTAGATCGTCCAGATACTTGCAAGAAAGGAATGGTCACGCGGGATATAGCGACTACTACCTCGTTAACTCGCTTGGGAGATATCGACCAAGATACGGAGTATGCATGCATAAACTGTTTGATCCTGAACAATCACCTGCCATTACAAAATTTACAAGCTTCTCGAAATTCGGTTGATCGTTCAGGGAGCAGAGAGTAGTAGACTGCCCCTGCTGATCTGTGGACCATTGACCTTGCCCATATCCTACCATACTGTGTATACTTCGTATAGGCACAGGCTGTATTGCTGTGTTCCCTGAAGTAGATACTCCGTGATCAATATGTCTGAGTGTCCATGAGCGACAAGGGTCTTCTGTTTATAGTATCCACTCCGTTAACCACTCTCCATAATTAATAACCTGTTTCTAATCAAAGCAACATTGGCTTGACTAGCGGACTAGATAGTCTGCTCGGTAGTTTGCTTGCAGTTGAGACAGAAGGATGGACCAACCCCTTTTCCATCAGATCCAGGCCTAATGATTAGATAGTCTCGGTTATGGTCATCGTACCCTTTTGGACTCAATGGATTAGCCGTAGGGACTCTGTACTCCGTATCTACTCCGTACGTCGCTTCGGAAAATAGAACATCTCTACGGAGTATTCTCTGGATTTAAGTAGTTGAATTGGCTTTGACGCCTATCACCGGTTATACCTAGCCAATGAAAAGTTATACGCTTGAAGATACTCGCTTTAGTCAGGGGTAACCAAAGGGGCTATTCATTAACATGTCTCTCCTCTGTGGCTTGTCCTTCTAGGCCTAATCATGGTCTCTTTCCGCTCACAGGACCAATAATACCAGTACTACTGCTACAGTAGATACTAGATAGATACCCTAAGCTTTAATTAAGCAATACAACCGGTGTGACTGTGGCGTCTCCAAGGCCCTGGTCTCGAAGCTCTCGCTCAGACTTCAGTTAAGTCAGTGTTTCGGTAGTCCCTGGTAGGGGTGCTTCAGGGCCAATTTGTGTGAAAGGAATTGGATCTGTGCATTGACCAGCGTAATACCTCATAGGCTCACGGCATATCAATGTAACATGCATCAATCCAGGGCATTGATTCAAAGATGACCCCAGTACTATTCTTAATTGATCCTTGGTTCCTGGCCATGATCATCCTTTGAAGTACTGGATCCGGACATGTTCAGATCCAGAGTTCCAAAAATTCAGAGACCACAATAATCATTCAATTCAGTCTGGCGCTCTGTCGCCCGTCCCTGAGCGAGACCGCCAGATTGAATGGATATCAAAATAAAGGACTTAGGGGCAGGTGGAGCACTGTGGCTCCACTAGATCTCTGGTCATTGGACACACAGCGGGGTTGGAGAGCCACAGCGGGAAAATGAAAGAGGCCTCTGAGTGGACCACGGATTCAGGAACGGCTAAGACATGAATTCTGATTGGTACACAGCGGAAAACATGAAACAGGTACTCCCAACGTTGTATCGCTTGGCACTTCAGATGAGATTGCTTGCGGGTTCATTATATACTATCATTTCTGTCCTGTACCCATGTATGGAGTAATGGAGAGTAGATTAGTAGAAAGTCAGTAATGGAAATTAAACTGGCATTAAACACTGCAATAGAAGAAGTGCAGAAAACGGCTGAATGTTCAGAAATACTACGTAACTCAAAAGCCTCTAACTTCGCTAGTTTCTTTCGACTCAGGGGTTCAGAAACGACAATTGGACCGCTTTTTTTGGTCGGCGATACTCGAACAAGCAATGGAACTGCGGGATCAACACCACGCAGCAGGGTCGCACTCATGGCCGACCAGCTAAGCACTAGGACGCTGTCTTAGGCCGGCTGATGCTATCCTCCACCAACCATAGGCTAGCCTCCGTCAATTCATCCCACGAGCGTACCTTTGCGGTACCACGTAATCATAAACCTACAGTACATAGTCGGTATGACGATCAATGAGATGTGATGGATGAGCGAACTGGAAATCCGAATACAATCTCATGCCTGTTTATCTTCACTCGAGTATAGACTATGGAGCAATGGTATCCAATGTAAACTGCGACTTTGGTGCAATCCCCTAATTTAGATTGCTAGTCATTGTAATATTGATTGACTCAGATCTAGTGAAGCCGTTCCAATCTAGTGGATTATTGGAGGAATCTTACAAGCTGAATAGAGAATACTCCGTTATTGACTTACTGGACCTAGTTAGTACTGCAATAATGATAATGATAATAATAATAATAATAATAATAATAATAATAATAATAATAATAATAACAATAATACTACTATGGTGCTGGTGGTGCAGTGGTGCAGCCCCCCTCGCTCTCCACCTGACACGGTCAAGTCTTTCTTTTGCCTTTTTCCCCTGAGACGATCTCCAGGTTTAATCTCCCCGTTCATACAAAGGCCCCCAAGTCCCCTCCATCGTTCCCTCGTTCTTTTCTTCTTGTTTCTTCCTCTCAAGCTCAAGACTTTCTTCCTGCTTCAAGCATCAAATCAATTTGACTTCGGTCGGCCACTCTTTCAAACCAAACCAACTATCCACACTCTCTTTTACAACCACGATATAAAATTTGCCTTGACGGCTAATTCCATCTACATCAACCAAACCAACCAACCAACCAGTATTCAAGATGCGTTTCACTGCTGCTTCCATTGCTTTCTTCGCCGGCCTTGCCGCTGCTCTTCCCGGTGACGTTCAGACCGTCTACGAGACCCAGGATGTTACCATCACCTCCTGCGCTCCCAGCGTCACCGACTGCCCTGCTCGTTCCACCTCCACCCCCTCGGGTGCTGACGCCGTGACCGCTACCTCCGCTGCCCCTACCACCAGCGAGACTCCCGTCGAGACTCCCTCCGCCAGCAGCAGCAGCGTTCCCGTCATCCCTGCTCCCTCCAACACTGCTGTCGCCTCCAGCGTCTCCGTCATTGCTGTCACCACCTGCGTGCCCACCGTCACCTACATCACCGTCCCTGTCGCTACTCCTAGCGGCGCTGCCGGTTCTCACACCTCCGTCCCCGTCATCCCCTCTGCTCCTACCGGCACCCCTTCTCCTAGCGCTACGTAAGTTAACCATCTCACAAGATATGTCTACTGAATATTCACTGACAAGCTACAGTCCTTCCATTCCTCCTGGTGGTCTCTCCACTGGCGCTGGTAACACCCTCAGCGGCTCTTTCGTCTTCGCTGGTGCTGCCGCCGTTGCCGCTCTCTTCCTGGCTTAGAGCAGTTCACTTCTTGTCCATAGTGTGAACCCGGGTCACTCGGAGGCTCCAGGACAGCGCTTCTGGATGAACTTGTCATGACGGAGTGACGGGGTGTGTGTGTCAAATAGTTGGGCTTTCTTTTGGGAGAGCAGTTTATATCCTTGCTTATACATATCTTTTTCCCACATTGTATTCTTGACTTGTCAATATGATGATGTAACTTCAACAATATTTAATTTGTAATGTTCTGCTCGAGAGGTTGTCTATTCTAAGAAAGGCGATCATATCTCATCTTGGTCAATGATCGCATGATTCGTAAAGGTACTGCAACTACCGAGACATAAAGGAGTCACCGTCTATGGGCAGATGCAAGGCAGCTTAATCTGATTTATGAGTGCATAACCGAGTTACTTCTAGAAGGCTGAGTCGAAGGTGGAGGCACACGACACAAGGAGTATTCTGGAGATAGACACCAGGTGATCCTCACAGTTAATTCCCCTTAAATTGATATTTATTCTTCCAACACTCCAAGAAATGCTCTTCTAACCCAGTACTCCGTAGATAGTAACAAAGACAGCAACGCAAAGTTAGAAAGCTGCGGTCAGGCCAGATAAGCAACAACATGGGGCCGAATTGAGGCTTTGAAGACAAAGAATATATTGGCGGGTCAGGGAACCAATTTATATGCTTAGATCGGAAAATGTAATTATTGATTTTGTGGCAGTGTTCCAACTGGTCATTGTTAACCAACATATCATGTTACCGACTACAACAACAGCCGCTTCTTCTCTTGGCCCTGTCATTCGACCTCGTATACTCAAAGAACTGAACTGACACAGTGAATTATCCATACTCGACACATGACTAGAGCTGCGCTAGATAATAGTTGTCTATCTGCCCGGCAGCCAAATGAGCTTGAGATCTGATCATGACGGTGCGCCTTATATCAACCTGCTGCATCCAACAAGCGGCTTAGCGAATCTTTCTCGCCTTGCGCTTGTGGCCGACGCTTTTGATCGATCTGCGGGGCCAAAATACTATCATTTTCTCCTTTCACACCTCTCAAGGCGAGGTGTCTTGTTGGTTCTCCGCTGTCGGTTGTCCAAGAGCTCCAATCCGAGCCCCCCCCAGATCGCCTGACGGGAACTTGGAAATAGCATGAACATGGCATGGCTTCCATAAACCTGGCTCGGGGTCAGCGTGCCCCATTCTCACACCGACTGATCTAATCAAAGGCGCAGGGAGTCTTTATCTTTGTTGTCTGTTGGTTGTCTTTGTTGTTGTGTACTCGCACCGCCTCTCCAGCATGATCATGTGTCTTTCACCTTCAGCATATATAGGTAAATGATGCCGGGATGCTCTCACCCAAATCTGGTTCTGTTCTGCGACACACGACATATTAACTTTGTTCAAAAGTGCCGATCCACTCGCCATCTGGGCCGTATCTGGGTCGCATCGTATTCGCACCTTATTTTTGGCTCCATCGACTCTCGGGCCTCGTACTCTCGCGCCACTTATTGCATGAATCCTCGTGGGGTGCGATCTCAGGGCCCATTTCACGGCATCTAGCGATAATTAAAAGAAGACCCCTGTTCCGTCGATTCCAGGCTGTGTACGGAGCACGGAGAACTCGCTTCCCATGGATCTCTCTTCACTTGAAGGGCCCCCGATCCATAACCCCCGGCTCGCCGAACCGGCCTGCAACATGTCTGTTCCTCGGATACACCTCGAGCATACCTTCTTCACCAGTCCAGAAACAGAGGGATTGCACCTCCTGCAAAGACCTGCGTCCGCCGACGCTCATGCCCTTCGCCGAACCAAGTATCTCAACCCTGCCTACATCCGCCACACTGCACAGCCCCGTCTTCGACTCCAAGCTGGCCCACCCGTCGAGTTCGACTCTACTCTCCGGTCTAGTGACAGCCCTAATCACAGTCGCAATCACAGTCACAGCCACAGCCGCAGCTACCGCCACAGTAACTCCGATCTCTCCAGCTTCTCATCGGCGCCGAACCGTCCTCGCAGACTCACTTGGGTCGAAAGCGAGAGTATCTGGGTCGTCACCAGCCCCTCCACCGGCTCCCCGACTACCTCGTCAACATGGGGCGACGTAAACTGGTCCGCGGCCGCCTACCGCCCCCCTCCGCTGCAACATTCTCGGTCAATGGATATGACTCTTGCCCACAGTCAGGCCCACTCGCAGCCGGACGACGACGACCTCCCGCCCCCGTATGAACGGCATTATTTTGATAGACCTCTTCCGCCTCTCCCGCCGGGGGCAGAGATGGATCCGTCGGTGGGAGGTAGTGCCTATAGCCAGAGTACGAGTCTGGATTCAGGTCACAGTCACAGTCACAGTCACAGTCATACTCGCGCATCGCGATGGACGGAGATTGCGCGGCGGATGAACCGCACTCCCGTTGGATGAGCTTTGGGTTGGCATTGCAGACATGTACAGAGTTGTCGCGGGGAGTACTGTGACACACTTGCTACCGCAGTGAGCCCTGAACCGAGCCGGTCGGTTGGTCGAGGCCTCCTGACGAGGACCTCCATAATCCATCCGACTTATTGACGGACACTTCAAGTTGTGAATACGATCGTGTTCTATGTAAAGGTCAATAATCATAACGTTGGACTCAACCGTGTATGAAACGGCCCAGGGCTCTAGCCATCTAGTCAGATATTCACCTTTTGAGGTAGTGAATTAAGAAATGTCATTTCTATTCTGTCAGTCAAGTATCTATTCACTATTCTATAAGGAAGCGTCCTCCCCAAAAGTCCAAGCCGGTACCGGTACGCTTACATCATAATGGGTGTATCTCTAGTATATAAAATCAACCGTCATACCTTACGCACCTTCCACTTTCCCTTACTTTGACCTCACGCTATAATCAGTTGCCCTGCCTATCTTACCTCTTCATCTTACCTGCTTGCTCACTCTGTCTAACATGGAGCTCTCTGCTGGTTCTTCCTCGAATATGGCGTCAGTTTTATGCATACCTATTCCGCTCGGAGAAACAAGCAAGGGCAAGTTTGGCAGTCAATCGGCTGTGGACTTTTCATCAGTAAGGCATTGTTACTAGTATGGATGGAGACTAGCCCATCATTGTCATTAAAATCATATTGAAGCAGACGACTGCTCTTTACATCACATGAACCAAGAATTCCTGTACAATCCCATCCTCCCATCATCTAGTAGACACGGGGCAGAGGCGCTCTCAGAGGCAGCTTACGCGAGGAGCTGCCGACGTGCACTTTCTTGGGGTGCTTGGTGATGACCCAGTCCTGAGCCTCCACATCCCAGTTGGCGAGATCACGACGGTTAAGAGTCGTGGTCCAGACCTTTTGCTCCCCAGGAGCCAGGAAGATTCGGTCGAACTTGCGCAGAACGACCCGAGGCTCATTCGGTCCGCCCAGCGAAACATACTAGAAGCGAGTTAGCCAAAATGCAAGGCAAGGAACATGCGAGTCACTCACCAATTGAGGGACTTCATAACCGGCGACGTTGCCAGTGTTGGTGATGGTGGCCGATACCCTAACAAGATCCTGATAAAGGGTAGGGTTACCACCAGGAGCGCCGCCAGCCTTCAGGAGGGGTTGAGGAGAACCATCCCTAGCGCCTTCGGGAATGTACTCCGAGTCCTCCCAGCCGTAGTTCGGGTCGTCAGAAGAATCCTCGAGGTCGGTCGAGTTGAGCAAAGGGTAAATAAACTTAGTAATTCTCTTGAGACCCTCGGGATACAGGTAGTCGGCGGCACTACCGATCTCGCCATAGGTTGGCGCAGGCTTGGTCTCTCCGCTGGTCGGGACATATGCCGAACTCGAACTATTGAGGGCCTGAACCCGAAGGTGAGAATAACCAAAGGTGGTGTAGCTCAAGCCATGGCCAAACTCATAAATGGGGGTCTCGTTGCGCTTGTCAAAGTGACGGTAGTCGATGAAGACGCCCTCGTTGAAATCATCCTGGGGAGCGCCATTGCCATTGTTAGGCTCGGAGAGCAAGGGAGCACCGTAAGACTTGCGAGTCTTGCCCCAGGTGAATGGGGTCTTGGCGCTGGGGTTGACACGGCCATAGAGCACGTCGACCAGGGAGTTGCCACTCTCCTGACCGGGCAAGCCGGCCCAGATGATGGCGGTGACGTTGGGGTTATCATACCACCGGTCGATCAAGACGGGCCCGACACTGTGAATGACCACAATCGTGTTGTTGCAGTGGCTGACAACAGTGTCAATGACGGCCTCGCCGTTCTTCCAAAGAGTGAGATTTTTGCGGTCACCCTCGTTGCCGTCGACATTGATGTAACCCTCGCCGGAGTCGGCGTTGACAAACACCAAAGAAACGCTGTTCGCAATGGTCAATACTTTGTTCAGAGAACCATTTTTCCAAGAGCCCCCACTCACCTGGATTGAGATGCAACATCTGCCATCTGGCTGAGAGCTCCGTTGTCAGTCACAGCAAAGACATTGCCGCCGTTGCTGATGACCTCTCGCTGGATAGCCTGCTCGGGGGTAACAAGGTAAGGGAAGTTGGCAGTACCACTACCCCAAGCCATAGCAAGAGTGCCGTTGTCACAGCCCCGGTCGGGGCAGCCGTTAGCACCCCACGGGTTGGAACCAGCGTCTTCACCGAGAACACCCACTTTAACCTCCTTGCCGGTCAAAGGAAGAGCACCCTTGTTCTTCAAGAGCACTGTACTAGCCGCACCAATCTCACGGATGATCTGAGAGTGACTGCGCTGCACATTGACGAAGTCGTTCACCTTGGTCCAGGCTCCCTCGGAGACAGCAAAATGCTCCCAGCCGTACTCATCGCGGGTCCAGGAGCTGAAGTTAGGGGGAATACGAAGACGGTCACGGCCAACCTTGTAGTACGCGGTCATGATACGAACAGCCATGTCATCAACACGCCAAGCCGGAACGGTGCCGTTAAGAACGCTGACAGTTAGATTCGTGCCCCAGAAGGAGAGACCGTCGTCGAAGGAAATGTCTCCGGGCATCGACATATCCAACCCAGCGAGGGCAGAGCCGACACCGCTGTGGTGAGCGCTCCAATCACTCATGACGAAGCCCTGGAAGCCCAGCTCGGCCTTGAGGAGCTTGTTGAGAGTCTGACTGTTTTGGCAACCGTAGCTGTTGTTGATCTGGTTGTAGGAACACATGACAGCGCCAACGCCAGCTACAGACGGTTCGTCAGTGATTTCTTCATCGCGAGTCAAGTCTGCGGAAAATCTTACCGCGCACAGCATCTGCAAAGGGCCTGCATTCCAGGTCAGTCAAGGTCCTCATTTGCAGTGTCAACTACTCACCAAAGGTACAACTCGTGCATGGTCTTGTCATCCACGTTGGAGCTGAGAGTCTCCGTGATGTTGTATCCATATCCCTGGGCCTCGCTAACCTGTCGGAAATGCTCCTGTTCATTCATAATGTAATGCTTGGCAGTAGCAATCACACCCGCGTCTTGGATACCCCTGATAGTTTCGGCGAAAAGTACACCAGTGAGAGCCGGATCAGGAGAGAAGCCTTCCCAGATTCTGCCACCGTCCGGGTATTTGCCGAGAGGACCAGCAGCAGGCCCCAGCAGAATGTCCACGCCCTTGTCGTTGAATTCCTCACCCATGGCCTTGCCACGAAGGTAGGCGAGTGTCTTGTCCCAAGTCGCGGCGACATTAGTACCGGCAGGAAAGGCGGAATTGAGATCAGCTATACAGAGACAATCATCAGCACATAATACAAGGACTGAAATACTCCGCAGGTATAGCTTACAGAAGCGGATACCCAAAGGGGAATCCTGGCCACAAAGACCCCAGTTGATACCAAGTCTGCACCACCGCGTTTTAGCAACTAAAGTTGCACGTTGCTGCAGAATTGCAAGCTTACCTAGGAACGCTGCCGGTTTGACCGACACATCGGTCCATTTCCCATCTGTGTAGATTGTCAGTGAAGAAAGCTCACTGTCGACAAGAAAGTCTCAACCCACCCAGTACCCGTTGTAAGGTTAACCTTCTCCGCCAGTGTCATCTGAGAAACGATCTCGACGGCGCGTCGATGGGCATCTGCCCACTCTCCCTGGCCATCAGCCCAAGGTGAAGGGTAGAATGGTGGAGAGAAAGCCAATTCCTGATTATTTCCATGACTATCGTCAACTATAACCGAAACAATGACGGAAAAGCAGTACAAACCTGGGCATTGGCTACAGAAGCGGCCGTCAGAGCGGCGACCTCGAGCCAACCGAACCTCATTGCTGTGGAGAGTGTATACACTCCGTAACCAGAAAAGAAACGATCGACCACACAGCTCTAATTGAGCAAGAGGAATGAGGAATGAGAAAGAGGGGGAGGGAAAAGGGAGAAGAGGATATTAATAACCAGACCAAAAATCGGAGGCAGGGACTGTGACTAGGTATGATTTAAAATTATTACTAGATACTATGAGCTTGCACGATGATGTACGAATGTCTGGGCAAAGGTACCCAAGGGCGGGCAAGGGACAGCAAAAAAAACCCCCATGCAGTCATCTACTAGGATAGGCAGGTACCACTTGTCACTTTGGTGTCGGGGAATAATAATGGGATGGCATTGGCGATCGACATCCCGCGTCCCAATCGAGAGAATGTGGAACTGTGCTAGAAGGAAGCAATCACGGTTCTCAACTTCCATGTTATGAGAGTATGGTACGGAGTAAGCGAGTTAGTAGTATAGCACGGGAGGGAATGTGAGCCGATTATTTGTATTAGATCCATCGGCCCGGTATCTCCAAGGAAGTGCAGACATTAGAGGTAGGTCAAGTTGGTAAGATTTGGCCTCTTTCATTCCGCAGAATAGAGGCGGCAAACGATCTCAACAATGAAATACAGTTATCCTTGCGTAACTTGGGCTGTGATGAGCTGTTGTCGGACACTCTTTTCTGGAAAATGACTTGAGACTAAAAGAGCCGAGATGATGACGATGTTTGTTGTTTTTCTGGAGCCGAAAACTGGAGGTCGGAGACACGGGGTAAGACTTGTGCGTGTTAGCGTATGGTTGGTACCTGTAGTACCTGGGTAATACCGTGGATAGCTCTACTCTTCCCTACCTTAGATTCAAAACATTTCGCATTCAGATCGAAATATGCTCCTTAGATCTCTAATTCCTTAAGCTTTGGTTTATTGTCATGTCAAGCAATGTTCAATGTAATGCATAACTGTGTGTTTGATACAGCAGAGGATCGAATTACACAGCTACGTTCTCTTCCGGGGAATGTCCGTGGCCTGAGGCTCCACTCCCAGACCGCAATCCCGCCGAGTGTAGATACCCATGGCTCATTCCCGTTAAGCCACCATGACTCGGCTTCTCGGTTTACATTCGAACATTCGAAGTAAATCCTGTTAAAGCATCAATGAAATGACAGAATCAAGACCATGCGCTGATGCAGCAGGGATGAGCGCGCTGTCACCTCAATGTCACTGTCCCATCAAGACCCCGCATTTTCAAGCCATCGGGGTCCGGAGTCTTCAGACACAAGTGCCGAGTACTTGACCAAGGTACGGATACGAAAACGCGTGCAATGAAGTTTTCGCAACATCAGCAGGCCACCAAAAGCATCCCTCAGCGTGTTGTGTCCTCGGAAACACCTTTATAGGCATGGAGTGGCTCAAAGGAGATACCCTTCTTTACCCTGACGCATCAACCTGTCAAGGGAGCATACCTTACTGATGTGAATCCACAAGCCGATTGACTGCCAAGCTTGCCCTTGCTTATTTCTCCGAGTGGAATAGGTATGCATACTCGAAGTTGACGTGTTTTGACTGTATTCAATTCTTAGATGGCGAGACTGAGCAGGTCGATCGCGGATTTGTTATCGGATCACACAAAGTTTACACCGGAAACCCTTTTTCTAACTGATATCATGATGGACCTCCAGAACTAGTAGTTAAAGACATAAAATAAGACATTATGAGGATCGGACGATCATCCCTCGAATATCCCTTTCAGGCAGCTACCAACCACGGGGCTAGTCAATGGTGTATTGAAGTATTTATCCGGTATTCATCGTTCTACGTCGAACAAGAACGCGACTAGATTCGTTGATCCCAATCATTCTATCCGTCTATGAGCGAGCGGGATACATCTAAATCGCCATTGAAGACAAATACATTTGAACAATAGTAAATCCATTTGTGCATACTATACCCCTGAAGATGCCGAAGGGAGACATCTTCTTCGGCCTTGCCCTCATACTATCAGATCTAGCATGACCTGCCGCACATTACTGCTTGACATCCTCTCAGTCGACCGGTCTGCTGTGAACATTACATGGTCAATTACTCCGATTCTCCGAAACTTGAAATTTCTCACCGTTAGTCTGACGCGCATAATCCGCAGTTTTTCCGTCGATTGTGGGGTTCCCGCGGGGAGAGAACCCGACATATGCAGCTGTGGCTATGAGTATGGAGTATGGAGTATGGAGCATGTATGGTAGTATCTAGGATCCGCCCCTTTGATATTACCAGCAGATAACCAAGTCATCAGCTCTCGCGTTCTGCTTGATAACGTCACTTATTTTCAGCTAGTTGCCGCTATACTCCTTAGGTACGGTGCAAACCGCTCGGCATCACCTCACGGGCTAAGGACTACCCAGTTGACAGACTTCAGTAGAGATGATCTCGAACCAGAGAAAAGTTCCGAATCATCACTCGGAACCTTATTCACTCGGGTACCGGCTACTGTTGACCAATATCATCCCGAACGTAGAGTACTCAACTCCCACGCCGATTCAAGTAGCTCAGAAGGATTGAGCTTCTAGGAGCACCCTGAATCATCAATACCGCCAAACATCAGACCGTCTGGGCCCCTTCCGTGTCATTTGGAGTACTTTGCAGTTTGTAAACCTTACCCGTAAAAGTATCCGTACGTAAACAGTTCTGCATCGGTCAAAAGCCGACGCCCAGTGTGGGGTTAATCGGGGACCGTGGAGTCCGCCTGGAGAAGAAAAATGAATTCTCAAGAGTCAATTCACAAGCTTACAGGCTTCACAGCAAGAACAACCATGTAGCACAGACACTAAATCACGGATGTATCACGTAGCCGAGATATAAGTCCATGATGGCTATGCCCGCTGCTGAGCCGACGATTAGCCGCAGAGTAGGAAGTTAGTGGAATGCTTTAAAGCCATGTCTATCGACTATCCTCGAAGGTTCCTCTACATTTGCAGCTGCCTGATGCTGGCATGTATGAGATCATACCAAGCCTGGTATATTATTACCGAAGCTCACCATCCCTGGAAGCCTCAAGGGTATCCAACAGACATTAGGGTCGACGTGCACCCGTCCTCCTTGTATAGATATTTCTCAATTCCATTTCGCTACTTCGACTCAGTACAGCATGGACTTGTGCTATGAAAGACCTTGCCTTCGATACTTCTGGTGAAGACTCACCCCCACAGCACAAGCCTATCTTGGCAGTCAAGTTAGGCTCTTGCCTGTTGATTTCACATGCGCATACCTCTCTAGAGACCTACACAATAGAGAGTGGCACTGAATCACGTGATTACAACATGTCACTCCGGTGCCATGATTGGCTACAGCACTTACAGTTTTCAGTAAGCTTTATCGGCCATGGGGATTTTCATGTCAGAGCAGTAGCTATAGCTGTCAATAGGAATACAATCCGTAGATTTTGTGACTACATTCAGTCAGAGTTTGAATTGCTTTGTTATATGAGTTTGCTACACATAATTGCAGGATTTGGAGGATTCTAGGGCAGTTTCGCCATGACTCGGGAAAAAGACGGCACATCGCCTTCTCAGCATCCAAGCGATATCGAAGCTTGCAGTACGCCAGATGCCTCAAAATCTGACAACGATGCGGCCACGGAGGGTCCAACTTCTGCATTCAAGCAGCTCGCCCTCCTAGATCGATTCCTGGCGGCCTGGATCTTCCTGGCTATGGCTATTGGCATCATCCTTGGTAACTTTGTTCCCAACACGAGCAAAGCTCTGGACAAGGGGAAATTCGTTGGTGTGTCGGTGCCTATAGGTATGCCCCTGGTTTCGAAACACGCAGTCGACCGGATGATGGCTCACACACTCTATAGCAATCGGCCTGCTAGTCATGATGTACCCCATTCTGTGTAAAGTGCGATTCGAGACTCTCCATCGGTCATTCCGCGAAAAAACACTCTGGATTCAAGTTGCATTCAGTATCGTTGTGAACTGGATTATCGCGCCTCTATTCATGGTATGTCGGAAACTTCGCTGATGCTGCAAGATTGGTGCTGACCACTTGAAGCTTGCTTTAGCATGGGCGTTTCTCCCCGACGAGCGAGGACTTCGAGAAGGTTTAATCCTAGTCGGCATCGCACGGTGTATTGCAATGGTTTGTCCCTTGTCCATACAGTGGAATAATCTGGACATGCAGGCTAATAGCTTTCAGGTCCTTGTCTGGACTGGTCTTGCAGGAGGAGACGGTGAATACTGTGCGATTCTGGTCGCAATCAACTCGATCCTGCAAATGGTCCTATTTGCTCCACTCGCGATTTTTTTCATTCGCGTCATCGGAGACGGAGACGACGGTCTGACCATCGAATATTCGTTGGCCGCAAAGAGTGTTGGTGTGTTCCTTGGTATACCGCTGGGAGCAGCCATTGTCACCCGCTTCGCTTTAAGATTCCTCATCAGCGATGAATGGTACGACAGAACCTTCGTGAAGCTGATTAGCCCGCTATCTTTGATCGGTCTTCTGTTCACAATCCTGGTACTCTTTGCTTCCCAAGGCAGGCAAGTCGTCCATCAGATTGTATCAGTCGTTCGAGTCGCCGCTCCGCTCATCGTTTACTTCGCCGTCATTTTCCTCATCACCCTCCTAGTAACGCGTCGATTGGGCTTCGGTTACAAGCTGTCATGCACACAAAGTTTCACGGCGGCGAGCAACAACTTTGAGCTTGCAATCGCAGTAGCAATTGCAACATTTGGCGTCGACAGCGACCAAGCGCTAGCCGCCACAGTCGGTCCTCTCGTCGAAGTTCCCGTGCTCTTGGCGCTGGTATATGTCGTCAGGTGGTTTGCCAGGCGACAGCAGTGGAAATGACGAGAAATTTTGACACATGCACTTGTACATAATGCGATAATGCCTCAATAACGGGTAATAATAGTAAGCAAGCCCATCAGTGGTTGCTAATCTCGTCCAGAACCTGAAACAAAATCTGATTCTGCACCCTACATCCTTCTTCTGTTGTGAGGCCTTTGGAGAAGCCCGCCCATAGCCTCTTGCGAATTTCCGTGATGTCCATGCCGCGAGTGTTGTATTGCTGGATCAGTTCATCTGCTATTGCACAGAGAGTAGTATTGAGGGCGTCCCCGTTGTTAGGGAAACGTTCTGCTTCGTTGTCTCCAGGTGCGCAGTCACAGAGTGGGGGCAGTCTGTGGTGTTCTAATGGGTCCTGAGACTCTCGAGATGTAGTCTTTCCTGACGGCTCGGGCGTGTCTGATGGTTCATCTTTAGCGGAAAGTTGATTTTGCACTGCGGCAGGACTGGCATCCCTTTCTGACCTATCCGACGATGATGAGCAAGGGAGGAAAGGCTTTGTCTCCTGGGAAGGAGCTTCAGACTGGATCTCTGGCCGTTGAAGAGGTGGTAATACAACTTTCTCCGTCATAAGAGGATCGAATGTAGGCCGCGGTTTCTCCTGAACTTCCTGAGGTGGCCTGCTTGAGCATGAGCGCGAGCATTTTTGCTCCTGGCATCGAACTTCGGGTTGGATCTCAGGCAGTCGAGAGGCCGGTATTGCAACTTTCTGGATCTCGAGACCACCATCGCCGTTTTGGAATTCACCGACAGTATTGGATGATTTGCCTCCACATGGACGCGAACACTTCGTCTCCTGACGCAAGTTTTCCGATTGGAACTCAGACCGTCGAAGAGCCGGGATCGCAACTTTCTGGGTCACGGCGGGATCATCACCGGTCCGCAGATATTCCTCGACCGTTTGAGGTGGTATCCCTGAGTAAGATAGCAGGTACCTCAACTTTCTATTCTCCATTTCGAGTCGTTGTGCGGCCAATCTGTGCTCGACATCTTTCTTGTGTGCTTGTTCTTGTAGACAGGCCAGCTTCTGCTCTAAGTCGCGAATATGCTCCTGCTTCCTTGCTCTGCTCCTTCGTTGGTTCTCCCGGATGCGAGCGAGCTTGTCGACCTTCTGTCCTATCATTAGTCTAACAGAATGCGATTGAGTGCAAGTCGCTTTCTCCAGGGCTCCAACCTTTTGGTCGCTCTCGAGATTCATCCTGCCTCAATCAGCAGTGGTAGGCCATCAAAGTACACGCCAATATCCTGTAATTGCTAATGGCAGATGAGTTGTATATAGTTTAAAGCCTCTGGAAAATTGTCGGCAGCGAAAACTGGTGCAAGCCAACCGGAGACATAGCCTCCGCTGCAGATGAATGATTAGGAGGATCAACCAATTTGTCTTGCGTTGGGGATCTGGATAGGTCCATCAATCAGTGGGCGGGACTGGTGCACGTGATTGTCGCTTGTGGATCTTTTCTTTTAGTCTGCTAGATACATAGGAAGCTTGGATCATTATACCTGATGCGTTCGTTGACAGCACTGAGATATCATGGTATCATAATGCGTAATGCCTTATGGCAACCTGCAATTCAGTGGAAACTTCCTACGCACCATAGACACAGTCGTCTTCACGACGTCACCACCCGTCAGTCGGCCCATCGCCATGCGGCCCATGCCACAAACTCAGCATTCCTCGCATCGCGACATCCTTTCTTGACTATAGTATTTCTCGCTTCTCAATAAATCATTAACTACAGCTTTTGAACACTAATCACGCAAATCAAAGCGGCTTCTGCATGTGCCACCATACAGCCTCCTAGACAACTGCGACAGATATGGTTTCCACTAGACATCATCCCCGCGATTTCCCATCGCCATCGCGTGCCAGGTCCAGGTCGAAATCCCCGGGACCGTCAGCCAACGGAATTGTCACTAGACGATGGGTGCACACCCCATCGACGGCTGTGACCTTGTGGCTTCTGGTCTCGATTCCCTTGGTCCTATGGGATTCAGGTTACGTGTTGTTGCGACCGCATTCCATGCCAGGTCACAAGCTGCATTCGCCGGTCTGGACCCCGTACGCACTCTATGGGACAATTGACTATATCTACGGCTGGCCGGCGTTCAACGCTCGGAATGGCTTTACTGTCGCGCAGACCGTATTGAACCTTGTGGAATCGGCGGCTTATCTGTACTACCTCTTCATCATCTATAAATATGGAGCGACAATGACTACAGGCGGACGTGGAAAACAGCGCAAGACTCGCAAGGGTTTGTTGTGGATGTTGAAGGGCGACAAAGTCGTGTCTGGGCGCACTGGAGCGACGGCGCTCCTGGTAGCTTACAGCGCCTCCATCATGACTTCGAGTAAAACGGTCCTTTACTGTGAGTTAGATAGTGTTCGTCAGTCTATAACCAGCTAATGAGATATCAGGGCTCAACGAGGCTTTCTCCGGATTTGCCAACATTGGACACAATGATGCTTTCACATTGATTACTCTGTGGGTCATTCCTAAGTAAGTCTGGTCTCTAATCCTCCGCCTTGTACCGGTTCTAACAGCAGACAGTGGACTCTGGATTGCTTTTCCTAGCTACAATATATATACCTTGGGGAAGGAGATCTTGGCCGCTCTTGAGACTTCCGCACCCGCCTCGCGGACGAAGTAGTGAGATCCCACGTTCTATGGGATTGACGTTCGATGCATGACCCGTAGCAGCCGCCGGCTTCAGTTGAGACTTCGAGGACGGTACATACAATAGGGGTCGAAAGGTGGTGCTGTTGCTTTAGAGACCATACCAGCTCTATTCAGGCTATAATGTAGAACTTAGGACTCCACCTGTTTGTGGAGGTGTCATATGATTCATATCCGGTGTCACATGTGTATAGTATGAGAAGAATGCCCATTAATATTAGGCTCCACCATGGCGCATCTGAATAGACGACATCCATGTTCTAGTAAGCCCTTTTTAGGCCTGTCCGATTAGCGGTTACTTGTTGCAGTTTGGATTGCCCCAGAGCGGTCCAGCTACAACATATAGGTTTCCAGAATCAGTTTCTGGGAGCAGGGACACTCCCTCGCTGCTCCTGTTCATTTCCTTCATCAGTATCATTCATTCTATACCCAGTAGTATCAAAAGTTGTTCCTTCTTTCGAACGTACCAATCTGATTAATAATCCGACGCCGGCCAGATGCCAAGCCCGACCCTTCCCCATACCCACCAGCATCTACCGCCTATCCCGCAATCCCATCCAATTCCAAGGAATCTCTCCAGACAGCTACCACTATCCTTCAGCTGGCCTCATTGCTCTCGCTGCTGCCTACACAAACAATGTCCCGAGTCTTGCTGCTGGGGCTACATCACCCGTCATGATCCCACCCGAGTCTGTGGAGTCTCCCATGGTCTCTTCTGCTGGCCCGACTTTGCCCCACGAGGACAGCGCGATTCCGGAGGATTTCGACACCCAAAGTCGGGCCAGCTCACGAGATGCAGGGAGCGTCCAGACGGCAGGAGACCCAACTGCTTCACAGGACGGAGCTCATGCTACCCAACGCGATGATGCCCATAATTCCAACGAAAACGGCCCCGACGGGAAGCCCCCATGGAGCGAAATGAAAACCAAGGCTGGAAAGGAGCGGAAACGTCTACCTTTGGCGTGTATTGCGTGTCGGAGGAAGAAGATCCGGTGCTCGGGGGAGAAGCCCGCATGCAAGCATTGCTCGCGCTCTCGAATTCCTTGTGTCTACAAGGTTACCACGAGGAAGGCGGCTCCGCGGACGGATTACATGGCGATGCTAGATAAGCGGTTAAAGCGTATGGAGGATAGAGTCATCAAGACTATTCCGAAAGACGAGCCCCGGGATATGGCCGCAATCGGTAGATCAGTCGTCCGACCCCCCCAACCGGGTCAGGCATCCAAGACACAAAAGAAGCGATCGGCGGACGAAGCTTTTGCGGCGGAGATGGAAGAATGGGCGCATGAGGATCGGAGAGCACCACAAGACACATTTCCCATGCGCCGCGAGGGCAAGGGCAACGACGCAATGGGTCTTTCGACCGAAGGCGCCGAGTTTCTACCGTCACTGGAGATTCAGGAACATCTGGCGGAGGTCTTCTTCGATTGTGTATACGGGCAGTCATACCTCTTGCTTCATAAGCCAAGCTTCATGCGGCGATTGAAAGCGAGGACAGTTCCGCCCGTACTGATCCTGGCCGTTTGTGCTGTTTCGGCACGATTTTCGACACACCCGCAGCTTAGCTCGGATCCACCCTTCCTCCGTGGCGAGAATTGGGCAAATCCCGCCGCTGCCATCGCGTTGAGCCGACATGATGAACCGAGTATAACCATTCTGACTGTTTTTCTACTATTGGGCCTTCACGAGTTCGGAACCTGCCATGGTGGGCGGAGCTGGTCTTTTGGTGGTCAGGCACTCCGCATGGCCTATGCTTTACAGCTTCACAGGGAGCTAGACTATGATCCTCTACTGAATCAAGGTTCAGGCAATGGTGCACAGCTCAGCTTTACGGATCGGGAGATCAGGAGACGTACGATGTGGGCATGTTACTTGATGGATCGCTACAACTCGTCTGGTAGTCAGCGTCCACCTATTGGAAACGAGAAGTTTCTGCAGATCCAGCTTCCTATCAAGGAGTCTTCATTTCAATTGGAGATACCGGGGCCAACGGAGGACCTGGAAGGGAACATTCCAAACCCCGTTCCGGATGATGTCGGTCAATTGTCTAATGCCAAAGATAACATGGGCGTGTCAGCCTATATCATTCGAGCTGTGGTAATATGGGGTCGCATAGTCGATTATCTCAATCTTGGTGGGAAGAAAAAGGACCCGCATCCTCTATGGTCGCCCGAGTCGGGTTATATGAAATTGAAACGGCAAATCGAAGACTTCTCCGCCACCCTGCCCAGTCATTTGGCATTCACATTTGAAAATTTACAGGTCCACGCTGCAGACAAGATCGCCAACCAGTTCCTCTATCTCCACATCATTATTCACCAGAACATGTTATTCTTGAATCAGTTCGCCATTCCGCTTTCACCTGGAGGGCGGCCTCCCAAGGATATGCCCAAATCGTTCCTCAGCAACGCTGGGCGCGCCGCTGTCGAGGCAGCACACCACATTTCTGTTTTAATAGACCGCGCGTCGGCCTATCCTCTTACGGCGCCGTTTGCGGGATATTCTGCTTACTCGGCGAGTACGGTGCACATTTGGGGCATCTTCTCGAAGAACGCACAATTGGAAGCTCGGTCGAAAGAAAACTTGCGGCACACCTATCGGTACCTCAATAAAATGAAGAAGTATTGGGGGATGTTTCACTACATGGTTGAGAGTGCCAAAGATCGTTATCGGCAGTTCGCAGATGCGGCTATCAAGGGGGCCGTCGTCACCCAGAACGGCAATCAGCTCACCCCCATGTTCCAGTACGGCGACTGGTTCGATAAATATCCTCACGGTGTTTCAAGACTTCACTGGGAAGATCCTGACGCCAGGCAAAAGGACCATGCCGATGACGGGGTGATGGGTCAAAAGCCCGAGCTCCAAAGCGTGGAAGACTTCTTCGCAAGCCTCTCTCCATCCGTGCCACAGCACAGCACTCCCCGTCGGCCACATCCAAGAAGAGACAGCAAGAGTATTGCTCCTCCAGACCAGGCAATCCCTCCGCAATCGGTGGTCGACGTGAACATGAACAATGCTCCGGGGATGTTAGGCACATCTGGTACGGGATTCCCGCATCCGACAATGTACGATCAACAAGGCGGAACAACATCCTTAGGGCCAACCGGATTCGACTTCAGCATTCCCCAAGATCAACTCCCGCAGTTGGATCGGCAGTTTGTCTATGGGTCCTTTGCAGGGATTGACCCTCCCCCTGCCGCTTTCGCGACTGTTGATACCCCAGGAATTTCCGCTCCTGGTGGGGCAGTCCCCCATACAAGCCAGGACACTTCTGCTGCGCTCTTCACCGGCCACATGGACCCCAACGCCCCGTCGGGCACCGGAGAGTACTATCAACCGAGCGCTTGGTTCTTACCTTTCAATCTCGACCCTGTCGGTGCAGGTGTTGGCCTTGATCCCAACCCTGCGGCTTCCGTTCCCAGTAGCGAAAATGCCACTGCAGACTTGTCCGGGTTTGGCGATACTGGCATACCACTGGGGGGTTATGATCTGGGAATGACGGGAATGAATCAAGGGTCCCATCAGTGATGAGTATTGCTACCGTTTCTTTTTTTTTTTTGTCTTTGCGAGCGGTTCGGGTTGGGCGAATTTGGTGTCTTGGAAAAAGGGTGGGGAGTTCACGACTTCTATATGCTCTGTATGCTGAACTATGCTGAACTGTTTGTGTAACTAAGTTGTATATCCCTGCTATATATATTGATCCATTACTTTCTTTGTCTCTGTCGTCTAATCTCGTTGCCACGCTGACCCGCTTACCGACCAATCAGGCCACTGGAAATTCCTTTATAGTTATTTTAATGTCTTCCCAAGTGCCTTCGGGCATTTGGTCAATTTGAAACGATACAGAGAAGATTAGCATGGCCCCTGCACTAAGGATGACACGCTCAATCAAAGAGAAGCTACCAGTTTTTTTTGAGCACTTACAGGCCACATTTGTAGGTAAGAGTGTCAGCCATGTTGATGGAGCATCGCGAGTAGCGGTCGTTCGAAACAAGATGGAGTCCGGTCAAACATGAAAGCAAAAATAATAGCGAGATAATAGATGTCCCTGTTTGAAATCAGAATATAATGGTCAGATGCTCGAGCATAATGGTATGTAGATATGCAAAAAGAATATGGCTTGCATCATCCGTGAATCGAACACGGGCCTCGTCGATGGCAACGACGAATTCTACCACTAGACCAATGATGCTAGTTTTTGGCACTTTACCCATTCAATTCGTTATAACCTAAGCCACTTACACGCTATCTAGCGCTCTCTTCGCTATAACAGCCCAGCTCCGCTCAAAGAGGCATCTATGCTCTGCGATTCTCTCTTATCCTGACACCTGCTAGGTGCCGTACTGTATTAGGGAGAGTCTCGGATAATTATTCCTGGAGGCTTTAAGGGACTTAGACGCCCTACTTTAGAACAACTGCTCCTCTCATTAGTCATAGATAGCAACCGCAGATTCCATGTAGAACAACTTCTGGCTGGTGAAGTTGAAACCTGGGACATGGCAGCAGGTGCTCCTGGAAATGTGCCAGCTACCACACCTCCTCGATATCAATATCGATCACAGCCGGCTACTTGTTGGCCGGGTCGAGCTCTGATCTGGCTCTCAGGGTACCTCCAAATCCAGAGTGCCCTCAAAATATAGAAACTATGAATGATCAAACGCCACGTTAATGCAAACAGAATTGCTGCCGGGTTTCGGCCGTTTCTAAAATCGGATTATCGACATATCAATAAGCCGTCTCTGGAGTCTATGGCGCAATCATTTTCATGACTACTGAGTGATCCGAGTAGATTGGTTTTTCATACACCAATTACTAGGTTGGCATGCTTAGCTTCAACCCGCTCTTGCAAGGAATTCCTCAATGGAGCTTGGGTCCATGCCGTCAGATGGCAGACTCATTCCTGATCAGGTACCTGAACAAATTCATTTGATCCACAGCTTGATCACAAGTAGATACATCACAGTAAGTGCTTACCATATGGGTAGCCACAAAGGGCGTCCAGAATCACATGTGGTCAGTCTGTTCCTCCTGCTTATCATGTGAAAGAGTCAAATGGTCTCTACGCGGCTATCCCATTGTTCTTTGTTAGACAATGAGGCAACGAGCAGCGTGCGGATTCTTACGCACACGGATGACTGGTTATATACCGAGTTGAATCGAAAGATATATACTGAGACAAACAACAGCAGCATCTACCAGACTCGTCATGGCACGAGCCGAATCTTCCAATACATGAGGTCTTAACGACAAATAGCAAAAGAAACCGCCATAACCAAATTTTTAGGACATGCTCATATTGTACGCCAGGAGGCAAGCAAGACAGACATCGACCAACATCATAAACCTCAAGGAAACAGAGGAAAAACATCTCATTCATCAATCATCCCAGGTCTCGTCCAATTGGTCTATGAGGCGGTTTTCCGCGTCGACGTCGGAGGCATAGTTGTCTCGTCCACGACGGCCGCCGATCGCCCCGATGACACCGCCGCTAGAACCATTTGCGCGGCCGTGTCCGAGGGTTGGCGAACGTCTGACACGGAATAGACGGCCCAGGGAGGAGAAGAGGATGATGAACATGTCCTATTGGAGAGTGAGGAGATGGGTCAGCTTATTTTCAAGCCGGATAGCGGTTTCGAATGAAGTTGATCAGTAATGACATGGAGTGATGCCACATGAATAGAGAGATCTATATAAACTATGGGATCGAACAAAACCAAGACACATGCTCGATTCAGATGGGTAGAAAACTATTGAAAGAAGGTATGGGAAATGGAAAAGAGTGTATCGCCTTTTCACTGCACCCCGAGTCTCAGACCAGCCAAAGCAGAGGTCAGTCCGATCGGGAAATGGGCAACCTCGGACTACCAAACTCCTTATAGGGACTCAGGACGCCACGTCCAGATCGAATGCGAGATGACCGGAAAGGTATCAAAGCCAAGACACTCACTTTTACAAAATCAAAGATGCCCGCCCACAGACTATAGTTTGGACATTGTCTCCACCCTCTCTGGTGCATGACTGTTCGCTGATAGGCACAACCACCAACCAGATACGCGGCGACAGCAATCAGAGCACTAAGGATTGGCAGTATTAGTATTCTGTCCGGCAAAGGGAAAGTGACATGGACTTACATCACGCCGAAAACGCCCGCCGGCCCCAGGCCTTCACCGTTGGCGTGGCCGATGCTGCCACAAGCGGCCGAGCTTCGAATCTCAAAGAAGTATGTGCACTGATCCATGGTGCCGACGAAAGACGCAATGGCCTGGTGGGAAAGGGCATCCCGGTCGCACAGAAAAGACATGATCGTCGACTTGTTCCGCGAACTATGTCCGATCTGCTCGCCAGGACAAGGTGAGCCATTAGTGTAATTCAACACGAGCTTGCGGCCGCGGAAGAATGGTTGCGCGGCTTGTTCCCTGTACAATACGATCAGCCGACACATGGCACATCGCACTGTATGTTTATCAAACCTACCCAATGGAGTATATCTTCCCTTCCTTCTCGTAGTAGGCGCTGATATTCTTCCACCTGTCGCGCTCTACCCCCACCACATCCTTTATGTCTTCGACGACGGGTGCACATATATTCAGTGTAAAGTTGGCATGATAGTCATGGCCCTTGGCGTGCCAGCTTTCTTTCGGCGCGTTCTTATTGCTTTTCTTGCCGTCCGAGGGATCCGGACGGGGTATCGAGATCGCATTCAGATCGTAGTAGAGGCCGGTAGCCGGAGAGCGTACAACACAGGGGGAGAGCCCATCTTTCTTGCCCGTAGGTTCAGAGGCGGCGTAGACTGATGTAATAGGAGCTGATAGAAGGAAAAGGAGTCCCAGGAATGAGCCAGCCAGCGACTTCATCTTGTGGAGTCAATCCCCGTGGGACGAAAAACAAGCGGTATCTTGTTGAATCGACGCGACAACAAGGATAGAGGAATTGCAAGAAGGAGCGTGTTCGAAGCCGACAATAGGAAAGAAAACATACGAGCTAAAAGAGGATGAAAGAGAGACACAAGAGGTTGGATCGCGATGAAGCTGCGTAATACGGGCCAAATGGCATTTCGGTCGCAATTCTCCAATCTCCACGTGCGGAGAAGCTCCCACAAGCCATCCCATCCCGCCTTTGTTAGGCAGAATCATTTTATACGTTATTATTTTAGGGATGCGCTGCAGTTAGTCAATTCTACGAATAGTATCGTCTCAAGCGCCAAGACATCGAACGCAGCTATCGGCTTCTACTTATCCGGCCTCATACGTCGATGGTCGGTTCGGTGGGCTGCGTCCGATCGCTGATCCGCGCTATCTAGGGTTGTCCTGAAATTCTATTTAAACCTCAAGCCCCCTAGATCGTTCTGCGACACAGAGGACCAATTGCCCGTTTTCCAACCTGCTCTTGACGTGAGTCGTCGTGAACAATGGCGTCAAAGAAACCAGAGAAGTCAAAGGTTCCAATTCAACCCGTTCCAGAGAAGCGCGGATATGAGTTTCAAGGCCCGTACGTCGTCGTAACCATTGAAAGATCATAAACCTGTCAAGCTGATAAGTTGATTTCCAAAGTATTGGAGCTTTCGGAATCATCTTCGGCCTACCCTGTCTGCTCTACGCGTTCACCTTCCTCTGCAACGATATCTCGGGTTGTCCTGCGCCGTCGCTTCTGCACCCATCGACACTGTCAATTGATAAACTGAAACAAGAGGTCGGCTGGCCGGAGGATGGAATCAAAGCTCTCTATGATACTCAGGTTACCCTGTGGGTTCTGAGCTATTATTTGCTAAGCCTGCTCATGCAGGTGTTCCTCCCTGGCACAAAAGTTGAAGGTACTGAGCTGGCGTGTGGGGGGAGACTCAAGTACAAATTCAATGGTAACGATCTCTCGCGCTCCCTGGCACTTATGGTCGGTATGTTTCTGACGATCCGCAGCATTCCTGTCGTCTGTCTTGATCCTGTCAGGATGTGCGGTGGGCACGTACTTGTACGGCGCGGAATTCGCGGTATGGACTTTCCTCTGGGATAACTATGTGCAGGTGATCACTGCCAACCTCATCATCTGCACTGCCATCGCGATTTTCGTTTACCTCCGAAGCTTCTCGGTTCCCGCTCCTGGTCAATTGAATCCCGAGCTCCGGCAACTGGCGCCTGGCGGACACACAGGCAACGTCCTGTATGACTTCTTCATTGGCCGGGAGCTTAACCCCCGAATCAAGCTGCCCATTCCGTTCGTGAGTGAGACGGCGCGGACGATTGACATTAAGGTGTGGTGTGAGATGAGACCTGGCTTGCTTGGTTGGATCATTCTGAATTTGTCGAATATCGCCCATCAATACCGCACATATGGCTACATCACCGATTCGATCGTCTTGACCACTGCGTTCCAGGCCTTCTACGTCCTTGATGGTCTTTACATGGAACCAGCTCTTTTGACCACCATGGACGTCATCATGGACGGGTTCGGTTTCATGCTCTCCTTCGGCGACATGGTTTGGGTTCCGTTCCTCTACAACTTCCAAACCAGATACCTCAGTGTCTACCCCTCTGAGCTCGGCCTAAGTGGGATCCTCATCGTCTTTGCCGTCACAGCCGCGGGATATTCGATTTTCCGTGGTGCCAATAACCAGAAAAACCGCTTCCGCACCGATCCAAATGACCCCCGCGTGAAGCACCTCAAGTACATCGAGACGAAGACCGGCTCCAAGCTGCTCATTTCCGGCTGGTGGGGTTGCGCACGTCACATCAACTACCTTGGCGACTGGATCATGTCTTGGTCCTACTGCCTTCCAACCGGCGTTGCAGGGTATGCGATTATTGAGAGTATTAACCCGGCTTCTGGTGAGATGCAGAAGCAGGCTGTCCAGACGCCGGAATCTCGCGGCTGGGGAATGATTTTCACGTACTTTTACATGATCTACTTCGGTGTTCTGCTTCTTCACCGCGAGAGGCGTGATGAGGAAAAGTGCAAGCGGAAGTATGGTGCCGACTGGGACCGCTATACATCTCTGGTACGCAGCAGAATCATCCCGGGCATCTACTAGTCATGCAGCCTTTGAGCTTTGATTGCTTGCCTGCCTGGCAGTAAGATGGCGACGCCCTTTGTCTTGGAACTTGCACTGTCGCATCTTGATGTAATACATAATAATGTTGGATAAAAGTTTGTAATAATGGGTCGATGGTTTCCCAAGGGTTATACTTTCTGCAAGGGCGTTTTGACGGATACTGCAAGTGCATGAATGTCCCTTGCATTTCATCACCCCATATGTTTGTTCTGCGTATGATACTTATAGAATCAGTTCAGCGCTTGCGCTTTTTAGGATCAATGAGAACGTCCAGTCCCCATTGTCCATCGCCTTCATTAGGGATCCATCCTTTCAAGGCCTCCTTGGCCTCTCGAATGGCATCCTTCCGTGCTTTGACGGACGGCATCAATGCCACTGGCGTCTTCTTAAACTGCTCGTACGTGGACGCTGCAATCAATTGACAAAGAGCCGTATCCTGCAGAGACGGCCCCGATTCTGGGAAATTCCCCGCATGCAACCCATTTTCCCCATCAACAACCTCCAGCGTACAATCCCCCGAGCACGATGACCGCACTATATCGCGAAGCAAGCCCCAGAGCTTCGCGCGCGACAACGCAGAAGCACCCCGGGTCGTAACGGACGCCGCGCGATTCCCCTGCTTCACCCCGTTGATGATGGTCTCGTACAAGCCCGTCCTCGAGCCCCGTAGCACCGGCAAGGACTTGGAGCCGTTGTCCGATGCGATGGGACATGGATGAGGCAGTGAGGGTGCGGCCACCCACACGGCCGACACGTTCCCCGGCTTATTCTTCTTCGGCGGCGTCTGCGCTGGGGTCGTAGCCTCTGCTGACGTGGGCTTCGGTTTCCGGAACGGCCAGGTCGTCTCGATCAGGTCATTGGGAACAGAGAGGACCCTGAAGGGCTGGAACCCGTATCCGTACTGTCCTACGCTATCATCTCGCGCCGGCCAGAACCTACCATTCAGCGTCTTCATCCGCCCTGTGGCGCTGAAACACCGCTCGAAGCCAACGCGGCTTATCTCCTCTTCCGGCAGGATCAGCCCCTCGATGTACGCATTTCGAGTCGGCGTAACGAGCAGACTCGCCTCGTACGATAGGAGTGACGACACCTGCCGCAGAGCGAGCTTGTCCGAGCACGACTTGCTGAGGGTTGCTTCGGCGTCGGCGCGCGCCGGCTTGCGCCGCACGATGCCGAGGCGGGAGAAGTAGCCCCGGCCATCTAGGAGTTCTGGGCCGGGGCCGGGAGACTTGGTGCGCTCGGGTCCCGGTGCGACATCCCAGGGTCTTGGGTCGTCTTGTGCGGCCATGCAGAGCTCCATGCTTGCGTCACCGCAGGGGGCGCAGGTGCAATACATGTAGATTTTGATGTCGGGTTGGAGTTCGAAGGGGGGCCAGGCGGGGGCTGGTTCTGATTGCGCTGTGCTGGGCGCTTCGGCGGACTTCCTGCGGCGGATGAAAGGTGAAGATGCCGCACCTGGTGTATCGGTTGAGCTTGATCTTGCATGCTGTTCCTGGGCCAGCAGGCTGTGGCATTCAGACAGAAGCCAGTAGTTGAATGAGCGGAGGGCTAGAACCTCCGCGTGCCAGTCGTGTAGCACCAGGCCTCTGACTTTGGATACCTGTGAGGCAGGAAGGCATTTTGCACCAGTACTATCAAACAGTTAATATCATCCTAAGCATGAATAGGGACCAACGCCTGGATGCATACGTGACTGCTACACAGGTTAATTCCTCCGAAACAGTATTTTCCCCTACGTAAATATCAGCCAGTAACCACAAATATCAAAGAAAGAGACAAGATATAACCTTTTACAACCACGATCCCGGACATGGGGATCCATTCTCTCGACCCATCCGGGTAGATGGTAGGCTTGCTGCGAGCAGGCAGGCCATCAAAATGCGCATGCACCAAAGAGGCGATACGGGACGGCAGTGACGACTCTGCAGTCAAACAATCCATCAAAAACCATCTCACGCCACTGTCCGGAATCAAATTTCATCGACGATTTGTAGGTCTACCAACTGACATCCATGGCGATTCCGCGTAGATCACGTGATATATTCATATCTCTTGCATTAGAACAACTCCCCAACCGAAATTCTTTCCCATCAACATACAACAACCACAACACCCCTCTGTCACAAAATACCCATCCTACGCATAATAAAAAATGGCCGACAAACTCCGCACCCTCCAAAACCTCGAAGCCCTGCAGGCCCGCCACGTCGGCACCGGCCACGCCGACACAACCAAGTATGAATGGGAATCCAACATCATCCGCGACAGCTATGCGTCGTATATTGGGCACCCGCCGCTGCTCTCGTACATGGCGCTGGGAATGGGCGAGCCAAAGGAGAAGGTGCGGGCTGCGATGATTGAGAAGATGGTTCGCGGGGCTGGAAATCCACCTGAGGTTAGTTTTGTTTGCTGTGCTTGTTGAGTGAACGCTGGGTTGCTAATATTGGGGGTAGACGCAGGAATAACGAGTTTCGGGGCATGGATTGGGTAGGGCTGGATAGCACTGGAGTTGCGCGTCCCTGGATTCAGGGTAGCTCGAATTGCACGTGCGAGGTCCGTTTACAGTTACTCTTGTCGAAGAAGGGTTCTCCGGATAGCGCAGGCAATGAGCCAGAGTCAATCGGACTTTGCGGTTGCCTATAGGCCTACGGTGGCCTCTGAGAACTTGGCCTGGTATGCGAGGCCAGAGAGCAGGCTTTTCAAAGGAAATGCCGCGAGATGGAATGGTTGAGGTTTTTCAGAATATGTGTATTGACACAGGATACTCTTTGATACCCGGTGCATGGCGTTATCTGAGAACTGTCATCGTGAACAGTTCTGCTGTACTTACAACGGCTTGATTAGGATATACAATTTGATGATTGAGCTATTATTTACATGTCCCATGACATACGTCGGTGATCAAAATACTGAAACGTCCATAGATCCCCCGATGCACAAGTAGGCTAGGAGTAAGGTCAAACTTTTGACCCCTCGCCATTACCACCCTGCCGTGCCACTAACCTGGTATTCTCAGCCTGCAGCGACGCAATCAGATCTAGCCATTTCTGCCTCTCTGACCGCAGCCGCTCGACCTCCTTCTTGAGCGTATCTACCTCCCGCCGTAGAGCATCCGTCTCAGACCTAGACCGCGTTTTCTCCTCGCGGTCGGCGTTCTTGCGCTGCTGCGCTTCTATCTTGGAGGCTTCCTTGAGCTGGTGCTTTTCGATTTTCCCGAGCTGTTTAAGGAGTTTTGATTCCTGCTGGAATAAGCTGGATGCGACCTTGTGCATGTGCGCTGATTCGATGTTAGTCTTATGCTTATGGTGGCTGTTGCTTGATGAAGAAGCGCCTTCAACCGCGCCCTGCTTTAGATCGGTACTGGCAGCGCTGCTACTGGCTTGGTCGCTTGCGCCAGAATCAGCAGCAGCTCGAGCCTTCTTGGTATCCACCTCGGGTGAGGAACCGAGTTGGAGCGATTGGAGCTCGTTCCGGATGGTCTCCAGTTGAGCTTCGACCTCGCGTTTGCGCTGTGCAAGCTTGGCGAGCTGCTTCTCGTGAGAGGAAAGCTTGCCCTTTTTGTTCATCTTGATCACATCCACCGGAGAGATGCTGTCGTGGGCGAGTTCCGAGAGGGGAGTCGTAGGCACGGAGTTGGTTGTTGGGACTGGTTGTGAGGTTTGCGACGCAGCGTCGGCGTTGGTACTGGCATCTTTTTCGAGGCCTTCTGTGCCACCCTTGGCATTCGCCGCGCCAACGTTCGATGGGGTTTCTTTTTCACTGGGCTCGTCGGTGTCATCAGGGGAACTGTACTGGGCTGAAGATTCACGGGTACGGTGTGGACTGTGTGGTAGATAGTCCAGGACAGCCTTCGGCGCATATCGCTCCAGCCCTGCGTTGAGAAGATACGCGAAACTGGCAATCAGGCCATGATGTTCTTCTTCCTCATATTCCAGGTCGTCCGAGTCGGTACTATCTTCGTCGCCGTCCAGCGACGGACTATTTACCGTTTTCTCTGAAGAAACTCGTCCGTGGCTGTCGCGCTCGTCCTTGTCTCGTGTGGTTGTATCACGACAAGCCCAATCGACAAACTTGACTGCGTCGGTGCAGATACTCTTGGGGGTCCCCTTCTCCACCATCCAACGAGGAATATTGCCACCCGGATCACTCCTGGTCACCATTATCCACTCCACTGGCCACGGATCTTCTTCGTCATCCCCAACAAGGTCATCGATATGCTTGGCTGTCTCATCCCGTTTCTCTAGAACCGCCGACTCCGTCTTTCCTCGCGGTCGACCGGCTTTGCTGCCAGTAGCCTCTTTCTGCGCAGCTGGATCCGCAGAGGCGCCTTGTCGAAGCAGATTGTCGTCGCTCCTGGCTGGAGATACAGCCTTTTCAAGCGGCACGTGCTGCACCGAAGGCTTGTTGACTGGGATTTCCCGTATGAACTCCACAGACTCATACTGACCCCGAATATACCCCTGCCTTGGCGGCGCATCCGGATGCTCACAGGGCTTGGACACCATCATCCAATTGCGGCCGCGGCGCCGAGCCTCCGCGCCCGCGCCGGCACCAGTACCCTCGCTGCCCCCATTCACCTCCGTCTCCCAGTTAATGATAAGAGTCACGAAGTCCCGCGGTGTAGTTGGCTTCGGAAACTGCGCAGAGACATGATACACATTGACAGTACCTAGATCCCGCCCCCCCTGCTCGTCCTTCACCTTCACCCGCTCAATCAGCCGCTCCGCCCCGATCCCGCGCACCGCCTGGTCCGCGACCCGCCCCTTCCGTATCCGCGCCTGGTTCGCCTCAAGCGTCTCGTCCATCTCGCTCGCTAGCTTCCTCTTCCACGTCGAGAAGGGAAGCCCCTCGTGCACGCTCCGGCGCCCAAACCAATGGCCCTTGCCATCGGCGCCTTGCACTTTGTAGATGGGGATCTCGAGCGGATTCTCCTTGGACCCGGCGAGCTTCAGGGGTTTGCCCCATTCGCGCTGGAGAGATGCGAGCTTGGGATCTGTGGAGCCTGTGCGGGCCAGGGACGGGGTGATGCGCGATGCGGCGGGGGAGCTGGAGTCGAAGTTGTAGTGGGTTTGTTTGCGGGAGGGGGCAGACTCCGGTACGGAGTCGACGATCAGGCGCGCTTTCGAGGAGATGTCGTTGACGTAGTCTCGTAGTTTGGCGGAGTCGGTAGGGATGCTGTCCCATGTTGCGGGAGAGAGGCATTGCAATGCTTCTTGCAAGGATGCCATTGGTGACGGACTGGTAGGGTCACACGTCTTTGGAACCTATCTTCGTCGATATTTCTTGCAGTTCTCTGTGTATATGGACTGTCCACTCAAAGAAATGACCGGTTAAATCCGACAGCGTTGTCCGCCTTTGTTCAGTCTGCAATTCAGCACTGCTGGCTACTCCATCTGGGTGTCGACAGGATGTACGTGCGATGAATCATAGTCATGCACAAGAATCAGGACGTCAAATGCATCGGGACATCAAAAGCCCATTCTATCGCCTTACGAATGATGCAGTTCCAATAAATCAAGGATAAATCCGCGCCGGCTGATTTTCCAACATCTCCGTGGAGTTAAGTTGCTCGTCCAGTGTTGGTCCGCCGGATGGGGCTGACGTCATGTGTCTTGCTTGGTACTCCACTACAAAGTAGAGAGGTACAAAGTACACAATGCACCCAAGGAATCAATCCTCTACCTCTAGTGCTATGATGTTCCAACATACGTTCCCCTGATAAAATCAGAGACTACATTTCCAGTCAAACTGGCATTCGCCCCTCGTGAGCAGGTTGCCACAAATCGATATGGATTGTGTAGTTTAGATTAGAGTTTCCCAATTTAGATACATCTCGCGCAAGTACTTCAATGCGTGCGAAGAAAGAATGATGACATTCCTATTGGGAGGAGAGAAGATAAGCAGAGGGTTCCAGCCCTTCAAAGAAGTGAATGACTGTGCCAGCATCCGAATCTCGCCATCATCCACAACTTCCATCCAGTGGAAACGGAATGATGGATCGAGCGCATCCAGGTAATATTATAAACCCAGCCTGGACGGTAGGGGATGAACCTACCATGCGACACACAGGGAATAGGGGACGACCGGACAAAAGAGTCGCACTGGCTTCAAGTGGGCTGACTTTCCACGAGGTCACAGACCAGCGTGTACTTAGCCCTGATCGGAATATCTGCCGCAGGCGAACCTTCCCATCCTTGTAGGCCAATGCGGCGTCCTTCGAATCCTTCGAACCCTACCCCCTGAGGACGCCAAACCCGCTAACATACACATGCCAGATGTGATGTATAAGCAGCGCTGCAGAGCATCCTTTTCCAGCCCACGTTCGTAGACTTCAATCTGGTATCCCGTACCAAAAAGGGGAGGATGTCAGCAGGACAATGGAATGCAGAAAGAAGCCGAATCCAGTCAAGCATCGTCATGCGCTCCCACTGTACCTGTTGATAATGCAGCAAGGAAGGAAATACAAAGGAGGGTGAACATTTCATCCAAATCATATCCCAAGCCGTGAGGCATACCAGGTCTTCATGACATATAATGCGGGATGTAGCATGAGAAAGGAACAAAACAAACAGCCGACCCGCCGCTTCTTGATGCAATGAACTGAAAAATAAGAACGCTGCAAGTGCTGGCTAAAGGAGAAACGAGAGAAACCCGAAGTGTGACTGTAGTTGTGGTTTTTCCAAGGACAGAATACAGGACGCGCAAAGCAAAAACGAGGTGGAGTATCATGGTTCTTCGTCGCAAAGTTGAGAGTGTGAACGCCGTCAATGATGCCAATTAGTCTGATGTGGGTATCCGTAGGAGAGTGGCCCGTGTTGTCGTTGGGACTGTATGCTGCCGGTATAGGTTGTAGAGGAGTCTCGGTGACTTTGCTGGTCGGCACCCGGGGATCTAATCCAAAGACACATGAAAGTCAGGCCGACCGTCAACATCAAAGTGTCAGTGGTGCCATGGATCCATTACATCGTCATCAGCGCAAAATCCTGATATCGACCGCCCCAGCCAAACCCCGACACACTCGCGGCAGTGCCGCAAGGCTGCACCAACATGCTCGGTAGTGGAAGAGCAGTCATAGCGGCAGACGTCACAGCGGCGCTATAGTACGGGTCCGAGTCGTATGGCGAGGTGGTGAAGGGCTGACTGTAAGATGACGTTGAGGAGGAATAGTGCGTCTCATCGAGACCACTGAGACTGGCCCACAAATTCGGATTAGAATCCCCTGTGCTGGCCGTGGTTGGGCTGGATGGTAGTACCTTCCAGGCGTCCATGGACGCGGGTTGCTGCATTGGAGGTTGCCACCATGTGTCCATTCCGACCGAGCTGGGAAGGATAGGAGTGGAACGAAGGACATCCACCACGCGAGGAGGTGGAGGACGCAACGGGACAAAGAGGCTCTCGATCGCCGCTTTGGCCTCATCACTCCTACCCCCGAGCAATTCACCTGCACCGTCCTCCTCAAGCCCTTCAAGGGCTTGAACATTGGTGCGGTAGACGAATCTGTTAGCAGCCTGAACAAACTCTTCTTGTAGCTTCTTCAGCTGCTGTCTCTTCTCGCTCCATTCCCACGTGCTGGTGGCAGCATCCACAGAGTAGACGTCCTGGTGGAACTCCACCAGAGCCTCGATGGTCTCCGGGGTCAGCTTGAAGGCGACCTCGTTCTGAGAAACCATGTCGACATGCACAACATATGCTTCGATGTGGATCATCTGGTAGTTGAAGATCGCTTCCACAAGTGGGTTTTCATCCTTTCGAAGCTCCGAGTCTGGCGCTTTCGGAAACATCATGGAGCACAGAGTCCAGATAGCATGTGGCGAGGACAGAGTCTCCGTCAGACATCTTGTATGCTGTGTGACGTTGTTCAGTGGTCTCTTGACACGGTTAACTCGTTTCAAGGTCGCCGTCAACCAGGGCTCGATCTTGGCACTCAGGACCACATTGGGCGAGGACCGCGGCGCAAATGCTGCGGCCGAGGAGGGTAGTAAGACTGTTGGCATTATAGGACGACTCTCACGTAAGAGATGATGGTTGATGGGTGATACTCCGGAAGTTCGGCAATGGCGTTTATCATATATTCGGGGTGGAAAAGAACGATATCGAGAAAGAAGAAATAATCATAAAGGCGACATTCGCCCACAGCAAGCGACCTTTTTACCCAGCACAGTCCGTCTGTGAATTTTAATCTCACAGGGTCCGCAGAGAGAAAGGGTTACCGTAGCAGTCGGGGGGTAGACAATCGCCTTGCCGCCTGATCGGGTATAGATGGGACAATATAAGGATGGATGGATATTATTGTCTCAAGAAGTCAGGCGTGGATAGTGTGGAGGTCGAAATTAGCTGTGCGGGCGAACGCGCAAAAAAAAGAATAAGAAAGGAAGAAAGTAAGGAACGTCAGGAAAAGAGTGTAAAAAATAAAGCGGAGGAGTGAGGAGGAGAAGAAGAAAAAGACAAGAATCCAGGAAGATGAGGAGGGGCGGGAGTGATGGCTCAAAAGGGAAATAGGAGGATGCAATCGACTCTGAGTTTGTATGGTAAGTAGTATGTAAGTATCGTTTAGTAGTAATGATACTGTGCGTGGGCGAAGATGCGGAGATGAAAGGATATGCAGGCTTGTCAAAAGGAAAAACAAAGAAAGATGGAAGGCAATAATGTTATTATCAATGAGAGAAAGAAAACATTAGCTAGCCGAGTATTATTGTCTTAATTTGAGATCATGTCATACCATGAGGAAGATGACATGATAATATAGTAGGTACCCTCCAATACATATAGGTACGAAATATCTTCCATCGATAACCACCCTCAATAACCGACGATTTCGACCAGTCCTCACTGCTATACACCATCTGACTTGATACAGGTTTCGCCTTCGCCTTCGCAGAATCCCGACCGGATGGGACGAGAGGACTGGGTCCCAGTGCGCGGACACCCCGTCCGATCTCAGCTCCTCAGTCTTCATGCGGATGCATAGAACATCGAGATTGGCATTAGCAGAATGCAAGTGGCCATAAAGGGAGTAGGATAATTTTCCTATTCCTACCTGTCGATTTCTTGACGGCACCTGGGTCGTACCAGTGGACTGTGGATTAGCGCAGTCATTTGCCTCTATCTGTTAGTTGCTAGCGAGGCGTTGAGACATGCTTATGGCATAGTGGGATAGCGTTGGATGGTACAATCCTATTCATCTCAGCACAGATCCTCTGATACCTGTCTTGGGATAATGATCGAGTAGACCACCAATATTAACAGAAATGTTCATGAGTTCCACAGTGTATGCCTTGGTATGGGTATCTGTATTCTTACAACATACTTTACAACGTGCCCTGATCACTCAGACGAATCTAACCGGCTCCGGATTGATTTGAATTAGATCTACTACTCTTGAGCCTAGTCTAAGCTGCAGAATGCTCAAACTGCAAGGCTGGTGGTCAACACGGAGTAGATCATGATGGATCATGGCTAAGCCCCAATGCCCCACCTGCAACGCTGCATCTCGAGACTCAAAAAGGTCGAAACGGTCTCTCCGGCATAAAAACCCCTCCATTCAGCCATGATCGTCGCAGTATCTGGATTATGCATCGTCTGAGATACGAGGGCTAAATTTGAAGTCGAATATTCCCAAGGTCATGCTTTTGGACAAGAGGTTTGTTATTAGCTGTGAGTTCATCTGCCTAGGTATAATCTGTTGCAGCAGTGGTTTTAATTGATCGAGTCATTACTATTGATCACAGTGGGATGTCTCCGTGGGATTGTGGTTAGTCTGTAGGATACTGGATGGAGACCCTAGACGGAGATGCGGCCTAAATCAGTACATCCGCCACCAAGGCTGTTAGTGGGACTTCTAGGTTGGACTTTTCAGCTTGCAAAGGACATCCTTGCTCCACCCTTTTTAGAGAGTGAAACTCAATATCAGGCTCATGCATTTGATCGCTGTGGCTGCTATCAACAACAGTAGGGTGGTAAAGCGAAGAAAATAAGCTGTCTCTCCGATACTCTGTTAGGCAGTCAAGGTATGCATGGAATAAGACACAGCTATTTTGCTAGTGAAATGCATCTGTCGAAGGCTGCAAGTACTGATGGGGTCATAATGACGGCCTTAAACCTAGTTGACACTAGTACTGTTACTGTCGGGTCTATATTTTTGAGGTTGTCTGCTAGCATACCAACATTACTACCACCTAGCGAGCCAACCTCAGCGCTAAGATAGAGATAGTAGTTGCACGGAACATAATAGGCAATAGTTGCAACATCCTTTAGATACTTTAACTGCTAAGCAACCTCCTGGACCCCTTGAAAACTACTGTAATAGGCAAGATAAAAGGGGGCACCATGCATTGCATTCCTTTTCTATTCCTCCGTTGTTCGGACCTATCCATCCTTTCGCAGGTATGGTCCGTCAAAAGAGACAAGATTCAAACACCTTGGTTGAATTGAGTGGTGGTCGTGATTCGTGGGGCGAGCTAAATTGCCGTGACCCTTGGGAAGATACCCTCTTCCGGCCTCAGATTCGCCAGCGGCCAAAGGTCGACTCGTGCACTAGAGAGTAAGACCCCTGCTACGATCAACCATTGGACCGAGCCTGGACGACGGTCATATCCAGACTTTCTGGAACTGAACGCCATTCGGCGACAATCCTGCACTTGTAACATAAACAGACCACGTACAGTGCCGAGCCTGTAATGGGTAACAAGAAGGGAGATGGTGACTCGGGTCAAATCACCTGTCTCACTGCTTACAGAGCAGTTGACCTTGGCTTGCCCAGTGACATGTAAAGCTTGTGAGCAGCAGTTTGCCATTGTCGGATAGCCTCCGCGCAATGGGCCAAAGGGGCAAGCTGTGGCGCGAAGCAAGTTAGCACGCGCTATGGTCTGATATACTAACGGATCTAGTGAAGAGCCTTGTCATCTATTGTAAGTCAACCAGAGAACTTATTTAGAGGCAGTGGAACCCAACGACAGGTGGAGAAGGTTTCGACAACCTGATCTCTCTAGCCGAACCGTCTTCACCACTGGACTCCATAATCAAGACGAGCAGATGCAGGCAGAAGCATTTGACCAAGTGCCACTCACAGTAGCAGTTGATGAGGTCACAAGGTCGGAAAAGCTCAAGTCGAAGAGCAAGACGAAAGGGGATGGGGTCTCAGCACGCGCCCTCAGCGGATTTGATACACGCGGAGAAATACTCACGGGTCATGAGCATGGATAGACGGGATCACGGGAGGAATGATACGGCAAAACGGATCGTACCATCGGTTGAGATCGGCTTCCAACCAGCTTCTGGTGGAATCGTATGCGTCGTCAGCTGCGTACGGGGGAAGTTGCGACACCTCACAATGGCCCCTTGATTGAAACGGCTGTGCTGCTTGCATGACTTGCCTCCACGGCACCCATTTGACAAGGTAACATTCAAGATACCAGAAGCCAACAGAATAGCACCGCAGCTGCGAGTGGAAACAGGACAACCAAAGAGAACCAAATGAAAAGACAGAAATGAAACTGGCGTTATGCATTGGGGACGATCTTTCCATCTCAGCTTTGGTGTTTTCGGTGATGACCGTGACTGCTGCGCCTCACTCGGCTGTTGCCACATCTGAGACAGGCTGATCCATCAGCCACAATGAGTGTGGCAACTCCTGCAGAAGACACGGCATGATATAGATAGGTAAACTGAAAATAGAAGTCAATGGAGTTGTATGGTAGTTGATCGCGTACAAGTTTCACTCGTTTTTTGCTTGAGTTTTGGACTGGACGATATCTGGTTAGTAGCCTACTTACTCCGTGCTGAGAGCGGAATATAGACCCGCATGCTTGTCGTGTGTTACTTCAATCTCCAGATTCAAGTAAACCTATACGACAGCAGAATATATGCATGGTCATCATCATAGAGTATTCCATGGTGAACCCATGTAACGTATTTATCATAGCGATATAGACACTTTGCCATGAACGCACACGCTTTCCCGGGAGTCCAACAAGGACAAAAGTACCAGACTCAAGGCATCTAGACTCCAGCCATGTCGACTATTTGAAGTCAAAACGTAGATCTAGAAGCTCCTCACAGATCAGGACATACAAGAATCCCGTAATATACAAAAGTCTGTACATACAGGTACTTACAAAGTCGGTTTTGCCCAAGCTTACTGCTTACTGTCGCACAATCCCTAAGCGCTCTGTCCTCCTCAAAATCCCTGCCAACAATTAGTCTCGACAATACCTACACATGCAAGTACCGAGCCATCCTCAAAGGGAAACCTGCAGGAGCACTGATCGCAATATCCCCTGCTCGGGTTTCGGATACGACGAGATTCACGCTTTTGACTGGCTGCGACGAAAGCCACAAGACTGGAGGATAGCAAGCCATGTGTGGTGGCCCTGGTGGGCGTCAACAGCTGCGTCGAGACCCACCAAATCCGGCTGACAATGCATACAGGTTTGGTCACCTGTCCGACTAACCGTTTGCAGACAGTTTGAGGCCTCGAGAGAGGACTTTTATGAGTTTGACCTGGGATTCCTCGGGGTGCAATATGTGACAGGCGTTTGATTGGAGAGTCTCGTCGCTAGAAACACTGATTTTGAGACTGGCCCAAGCTATTTCTCTCTCACCTAGCTCGGGTAAAACATGATTGAATGAGCTGTGCGATATCAGTCAATGTTGACAGTCATCCTGAAGCTTACGTCATTTGGCTTCTCTGCACTCATCATGCTGCGAGGATGGCGACAGACTACAGTTTACCCGGGGCTAGTTCGACAGATACAGATTCGAGATTACAAGAACCATCAGTCCATTCTAAGAGCATCCATGGAACTAGCACCGACACTGTATCCGACCTCAATCGTCCATCTCAAGCAAGCCGATACAACTAACAGCGAGTCTGTCGAACGATAAGGCCCTCGTGTGACCTCGCAATCAGCAGAGTGACGCCAAAGGCGACATAATACACCAAAGAGAATGAACGAGCAACGAGAAAACTGTACAGGCTGTCCCTGCTTTCTTACGAAAGCCAAGCGATTCCAGGACACCGTTTACAAAGCTCGAGCTTACGCTTCTGGTGAAGCTGTCTGAAGACTTGGATGGTTGCGTTGAAGCTCATATTTTGACGGATCTGTGATCATTGGAGGCGAAGTGTAGAAAAGAAAACGATACAAGTCAAAGCTCTTCAAGGGAAATGGCGCTATACAGATTTCGTGAACGTTGGCCTCAATTCATACTTTATTGGATTCCGACACCCCATTCTTGGAATCAGGGAATCAGAACCAAATCCCCGTCTGGGTTTTGTCAGATAGGCCGCTCCTCTACATATCTGGGGTTTCAACTCACGGGAAGAGTATACTTTTACTCATGCTTATACACATAGATATGGCGCTATATATCTCCCCTGAGACGTTTGCCTGTACTGCAACTCTCGTGGCTCTGCTATCTTGACGAGGCGATAAGAAACCATTTCCACTGTAAGTAAACATGATCGAAGAGAGTATCCATTGCTATTTACTTAACCCAAATAAGCAACCCTCAAGTGGCCTTAGGGTCGCAGATTTTCAAGGACATACAAGTCATCCTTCTGAGAGGAGGAGTACATGATTCTACGGCAATAAGATTTCATGCTGATATTTTGCAGTGTCATACCTACGGCTATTGTTCCGCGTGCGCATGTGAGGAACAGGAATGCACCTGCGACGGGGTAATGAAATCAGCACCATTGGAGATCGATGATCGTATCAATAACAACCGTCCTGATGTATACACCAGGATCATATCACTTTGCTGACCTGTCCTATACCACTCCCGCCATATCAACATTCCCACTGCCTTGAGGCCGTGGAAGGTTGTAGAGGCCATTCTTTCATTTCACCGGTGGGTAAACTCAAGTTTCGCAGGTTACTTGCACCGTGCATGCGGATGACGCGAGAGTTCTGCATCGAGCAGGCTCAAGTTTAGATTCTTGCAGAGGGAGGTCAACAAGGCATCTTGATAGATACGGGTCATCGAACCGACATAAAGCAAAGCAAGACAACCGATATTATAGACCTTTCAGCTGCTCGAGACTATAATCGGAGACGGTCTGTAGCCTCAATCTTCACATAAAAAATCTTTCTCGGTTGAAGCATACAATGATCTTGACGAGGTACTTGCTATAAAGTCAGGCTAATACACTTCATTGACCAGACAAGCTTTCCAGTTGGCAGTATGATCAGAGCATGCAACATGATGAAACGTATCCTGCCTGCAAAGAGAGTTGCATAGGTTCAGCAGGAAACAAGCTATCCAATTTTGCAAGAAGCCGCAGCTGGAGGCTAATGTGTCGTATTGTACAGTTCTCAGCCTCTTGGAAATCCCACGGATAAATGGATCAATATGGCCGAACAGTTCTTCAAGCGGAGCCTTGTATGTAACTACCGTAGGTGTCCCCGTGTGGCGGGTAAACCAAACAATTTTTCGATGGACCGGTACACCTGTTGAATTGTCTGTCTTCAAGTCACAGTATATTAAGAGATGCTTGCAGTTGCCTATGATCGTGAGCCCACAGCTGCTTTCAGAAGTTGCTTCAACGGGACAGGCTCGTTAAAGGCAGTCTTCCAAGCGACATTAAGGTGAGCGTACTTAAAGGACCAGGAGATAAGATATTTCTCAGATCATTGAGACGGCGGGGTGATATCTCCAAAATAACGCCGTCGCTATGACATAAACATAATTTGACCCAAATTAGAAGAATCCGCAGGGAATAGCAAAGAGACAGTCAAATCCAGTGTCAGCCCTTCATCTTGGAGCTCGGGCTCTCGAAAAGCCCTGGTGTTCCTTGGAAAAACACTCCGTATAGGACCAGATTCGCATGAGGGCTAGTCCAGCTTCCTTGAAACTGCAGTTCCAGCCTTGAGAAGCTCCATATTGCATTGAACCTGCTCTGAATCATTCGAAAGCCTCTAAGCAGAAAACAGCTTGCTTGTGCAGAGATCCGCAGGAGGTGCGCTCGACCGCACGGAGTAACAGTTGATCGGGTGTTAATTGAGCTGTATCAATCGACTCCAGGTCGCTTCATAGATCGTCACCTGGTGCATTACTAGAGTCAAATATAGCGTGATTGCAGCGGCGAGCGCTCAACAGTCGACGAATGCTGGTATTTGGTATTTATTCATCAAGAATTCCCCAACGAACATGATCATTCTGCTGCTCGACCATGGACTGAGATGAACTCATGGTAAGGGAAGGCTCATATGAACTTCTAGGTGGAATCGTAGATCATTGAACTCGCACCCTGATCTGTGAGCGACGGTCTCATGTTCGCAGACCGAGCATAGACCAGAACACTGATGATTAAGTGTGGAGATGGGGATGGACGATTATCGTCCACGCGGGAGAAATCAACAATGCGAGACCAGTTGTCCGCGAGCGTTTATCGAAGATCCTCATCAAGGGCTCTCCGACCACAACGTTGCGATGATATTCAAGGCTTCATGATGGACACCAGATAACAACAAAAATAGTTGAATTATCCATGGAAAATACGGAGTAGAATCTTATTGTTTCTGGTTGGAGATGTGGACATCTCTAAACTCCACTGGTCTCGTGCGGAATCTTTTGCCACTTCGCAGTGGTGGCCGAATGTAGAATAGCACTAAGTTCGAAGTGGAGCATTTGCAAGTCGTTCCTGAATTCGAGTCTTAATGAGTGGAAGTTCACGAATTAACGAGTCCATCCAAATAATTACATTTGTGGTCATTGGTTAGACTCTCCGAGTCCCAAGCCTTTCAGAGTAGGGTTCCCACTGCTAGAGTCTGTTGACATGGGGAAAGCGGTTCAGACTCTGGGGTAATTGATATTGAATCAGAGCAAACCTGAAGAATGACGAAATGCTGGACTACTGTACTAATAGTACTCTGTTCTTCGACCAGAGTAAGCCATTGACGTGTGACGAACTGACGGTGAGAGAGAGAACGCTAATGTAGGGGCTTTAGCGGGGAGAACATTTTGTGTCGCTTCGACATCCGAGGAGTAAGAATCAAGTGACCTTGCATGGACTTGCCTAGAGATTATTTTCTGTTTGTTTCGGTTTAATCACAGATAGTCTAGCCTAATCATGGTGACTCTAGTGATTCTTGGCAGATCCCATATATCTATGACATAACCTTGGCCTCCGAGCACTTTATTCCCCTTGCTTTCATTGGAGAGGCGTTTTTTGAGCTTTTCCAATGGAATGGTTACTGACGAGGGTGTATACTGAGCATGAACTGTGATATGTTAAAGAGCACACTGATACAATGCGTCATATCAAATGAAATCATGAAGAAAAATTCTCACTCCTCGAGGTCTCTGTCTTATTGTGTACGTGGGAGCCCTGACCCCTGGGATATACTACAGTAGAGGATCAGCTTTGGGGCCGGGGGAAGCAACCCTGGGAGAGTCGAGACTCGAGCCTCCAGACTCCATCCATCATTGGCCTCATCTTCCCATATTTTTCTCCAATTTCTAGTGAATGACAATAATAATGAAATAAAAGCAGCCGAGACTCGAGAAAAGAGGCGTAGAAACAAGATTTTTCTTGCCGTCCAACGCGAACGCGAACGAGGACAAGGAAAACAAGAACCCCGCTCGATGGGCACGAAAAAGTGCCGATCACGACACTAGCCCAGGTCAACTGTGGGAATTTCCAACTCATTGTCTAGTCTGGATACTCGTATTGGGGGATGAATTTCGTTATTCATTCATTTTCCCTCAAAAGACGCATACATTCTGACTTCTTCATGGCACCACATCACATGTTACCGAGATACACCTCGAGCTGTCTTCCTTTGACCTCGTAGCACCTAACATTGCAGTTCGACGGCGCTCTTCGTCCTACTTTCCCTTCCTACATCGACCGAATGAACCCCACACTTGAGCTGGGACACAAGAGGGTCTCCAGACTACCGACTTCCAGTTCCAAACTTCGAGCGGAGGCTACGAGTCTTTCCGGCGACGGTTCCCCATGGGCATGTTCCGTTCTCCGCAAAATGAGAACTATGACTATGGAGTACGAGAAAGTGAGAAATCGCATTTGGCTCACTCACCCAGGAGAAAGAATATTGCCCAATGTTCGAATGCGCCTGTCCATGGTGCTATCATGGTCGAACTCCCACTAACACAGACTAGTGCCCACACTCCCGCCGGGTGTTATCTCCTGGCTCCTGCAAATATTGCTCTTCTGTCCAGGCTGCCAGAGACAATGGCAGTTCGTCTGTTCAGACGCGTGGGCTGCTCACTCAAAATTCTCCTCTGCAATTCAATGGGCTCAACCGCTCACGCTCCCTACTATTCCGTGATCACAAAGCAAGGCAATAATGACCGTCAAGTGCTCCCTTTGCTCAAGCTGTCGAATTGTCCGTGCCGATCACCGAGGTAGATGGAGCCCGAAAGCCAGACCCCAACTCCTCAAGTGATCCCATCTTAGACTAAGACGAGACTAAAGTGCCACTCGCAATTTCCCGTGCCTCTAATTTGCTCCCCCCGCAGGGCTAAGAGCCCCTAAAAGACCAATTAGTCTAGCATTGCGGTCTGGGGTGAACGGCTGATTCCGACTAAGCAGAGCTTAGGCTACAGCTCAGCGCCGCTACAGTCACCGTTTACCATCCCATGCTGCTGCGGTGCTGTACTAACATAGTACTACAGGAGCTATCTACGTACCATGCTCCACAGCGTTCTACCGTCTTCGGCTCAAAAGATGGAAGAAAACAGATGACATACACCAATGATAGACAAGCTATGCTTTCCCAGTACGCTCGAAAAGGGTACTATCTCCGTTGCACGACCAAATCCCCCTGCCACTGACATCAGTAGTCTGGTCAATGGAAGGAGGAAACCCCCAACATCAGTTAGTTCACATGTGGAGATCAGACAATAGCCCTCGGTCAGTTTCTAGTTTCCCCAGCAGTAGCTGGACCTTGTGGAGAGAGTGGTTAGTAGTAGCAGATCTTTTCCGCGCAGCTGCAGACATAAAAGGAGCCTGTCCAGTCTTGGGAGATCTCGGCTCTACCTCTCTCCCAGACGTCGATTGCTGGCCATTCCCCTGTAAAAGAGCGTTGACCCAGCATGCGTTTCTCAACAGTCCTCTCAGCTCTTTTGCTATCCAGCACCGCGCTCGCAACTCCCGCGCAGGTGTCCTCACCAGTCGGTGCTTCATCACAGGGGAGTGTAGCAGAGGAGCAGTCGGTAGCGCAGACAACACCAGTAGCCGAGGCCACTCCGGTTGCGCAACAAAGTCCGAGCCCCAACCAGCAGAATGCCAACGCTGCCAACCAGGAGCAGAGCGCCAACGTCAACACCCAAGCAGCAGCAGCTCCCCCAACCAGCTCCAGCCCTCAGCCCACTGAGAATGCTGAACCCTCGCCCAGCCCGGCTGCCAGTCAGAAGGACGGCAACCCGCTGAATATCCTATCCAACCTGGTTCCAACGAACACTGCTGGTGAGCAAACCCAAAGTGTCTCTACAGCCACTCCAACCCCTGCCTCTGCGGAGAGCTCCTCTAACTCTGAGACCGCCACAAATGCAGCTGCGCCAACCGCTGCCGGTAGTACTGGTTCAGGCTCATCGTCTGGAGGTGCGTCGGACGGGTTTTCCGGAAACATCTTCCAAGATCTGCAGAATCTGTTACAAGGCGTTTCGGGCCTCCTGTCTCCCACCTTGCTGAAGGATATCGAATCCTTCTTCCACCACTTCGCATACCTGTTTGACGACAAGACCACCGACCAGACCAAGTCTTTGATCGATACCGGATACAACCTCCTCACTCCTGAGCTGACCAAGGAAGTGCTGGGTCTCTTGAGTAACGCCAACGCCTTGCTCACGCCAAGCTTCGTGAATGAGACTCAAGAACTGATCGGCGCAGTCGGCCCGCTACTTACGCCTCAACTGTTCAAGCAGATCTCGACCCTGCTGAACAATGGCAACAACCTGCTGACCGCTGACTTCGTCAAGGAAGTCAACGGTTTGATTGGCAATGCCAACACTTTGTTGACTCCCGACTTCGTCAAGGAGACTCGCGCCCTTATTGAGGCTGTTGGTCCTCTGTTGACGCCTGAACTATTCAAGCAGATCTCATCTCTGCTGAACAACGGCAACAGCCTGCTGACTGCGGACTTTGTCAAGGAGGTCAATGGACTGATTGGCAATGCCAACACTTTGTTGACAGCCGATTTTGTCAAGGAGACTCGCGGCCTCATTGAAGCTGTTGCTCCCGTTTTGACACCCGAACTGTTCAAGCAGATTGGCACTCTCCTAATCAACGCCAACACTCTGCTGACTTCAGACTTTGTCAAGGAGGTCAAGCAGCTCATCAACGCTGTTGGTCCTCTGCTGTCGCCTGATCTATTCAAGCAGATCAGCGGTCTGCTGAACAACGCCAACGACCTGTTGACTCCGGACTTCGTCAAGGAAACCAGAAGCCTGGTCGGCGGTATTGCTCCTGTGCTGACACCCGGTGTGCTCGCCGAGGTTGGCGCTTTGTTGAGCAACGCCAACGATCTCCTCACGCCGACCTTCGTCAACGAAACCCAGGGCCTGATTGGTGCTGTGGCGCCTAACATCACTCCACAACTCTTCAAGGAGATCGGCAGCTTGCTGAACAACGCCAACTCCTTGTTGTCCACCGACGGCTTGCACGAGATCCAAGGCCTGCTGAGCAACGCCAACGATCTGTTGACACCCGACTTCGTCAAGGAGACAAAGAACCTGATCGGCGATGTCTCGCCCGTCATCACGCCCGAGCTGCTTGGACAAGTTGGAGGCCTCCTGAACAATGCCAACAACCTGCTCACACCCAAGTTCGTCAACGAGACACAAGACTTGATCTACGAGGTCGCTCCCGTCATCACACCCGAGCTTCTAGCTGAAGTCGGCGGTTTGCTGAACAACGCCAACAAGCTCCTCACCACCAAGTTCGTCGAGGAAACTCAGCACCTGATCGACAGCGTGGGACCGGCCCTGACCCCGGCGCTATTCACCAATGTCACCTACGTCCTGGGCAACGCCACCCAGCTGCTGACGCCCAAGTTCGTTAACGAGACGAGAGACCTGATTGATGGAGTCTCCCCTGTCATCACACCCGACCTGCTTGCAGAAGTCGGCGGTCTCCTCAACAACGCCAATGACCTTCTCACCAGGAAATTCGTGAATGAGACACAGATCCTGATCGAGGATGCATCTGAGGTATGTTCCCTAACCCTTAAGACCACAAGCAATATCGCTGACATATACCTAGTTGCTCCCCGTCTTGGTGAAGGTCTTGGGCACGTTGTAAGAGACTTGAGCCGCCATGCATAAGGGCCTATGATTAATGGACACGAATTTATTTTCTTTTCTTTTTGATACATATGGGAGGTAATCACGCGCTTCATGTTTAATGATATTCATGTTGAAGACTGTTATGTGCCGTGCCATACAGGTCGAGTGGGTTGATCTCTTTATAATGCATCCATAGCCCACAGGAAATCCAAGGTTCATGTCAAGACTAGATTATGATTCTGTCATGACACTATCGAAGCAATAGTATGCAAGCTCGCTGAAGATCTGAGTCGAGATTGCAGCCTCATCTAGTAAGAGGCAACGACTTCTCGTAGACTCGGTGCCGTGCATCTGCGACGTGAGAAGCTCTCTATTTGCCCATGAGGCCGCGCTTCAAGTTCCGGGCAGTTGTCCGTAGGCCCTGTCTGGCAGTTTTGGCGCCTTCGAAGCCAATTGCAGCGCATATAGTTGTGACTGCCACCAGTTTCTGTAGAGTCCGGAGTGCCGTACCACTCTGAGCGGCTCGACGACTGTATCCTCTCTCCAACAGCCGCCCAAGGGAACCGCGAAGCGCTAAGCAGAAGCCAGCCGAGCACTCTTGGTCATCAATGCGTCTTTAGACGTCAAAAACCAATCTCACACCAAGCCAATCCAACAATTCAACCCAAGGCTCAAGACGGAATATCCAGGCCCCTAACCTTCTGATACTTGGATAGCACCTTCATCTCCGTATCCCGCTCCTTGACCTTCTTATCCATGGCCTTTTGCACCTCCTCGCGCTTCTTCTCCGCCTCCTCGATCTTCCGCTTTGCTTCCTTGGCTACTTGCTCCTGCGCTTTCAGCGCAGCGCTAGGGGATGTGTATTCCGCTCGGAGGTGGTCAAGTTGAGTCCGGACAGAGTCAGATTCCAGATCGATGGGTGTGCAGGTGACTGGGTCGTACTGGTGTGGTTTTAGGGGCGAGCTTGGGACGCGGATATCGGGGAGGGATGGATGAATGGGGTTTGTGCGGAGGGGGGAGTCGAGCGGGACTGGTGCGTTTGAGGGGAGGTTTGCTGTTGAGATTGGTTCGGGCTCTGCCGGAGGTGAGAGAGGCGGCTGGTCCATTTTGGAGGTTGGAGGGGGAGGAGCTTTGGATAGCTGTGTGTGTGATGAGGAGTACTGATCTATTGCTGAACATTTGTCGATGCGGGTCGGTAGCGGTGGGATTCTGCCGGTTGAATGGTGGCTGACCGCCTGATTGCGGTGCGGAGGTGACAGCGGAATTGTAGGAGACTGAAGTTAAGGGGACCAAGACAGAATCGGACACTCCATCATTTCGGTTAAATGAGAAGGTAAAGAAAGGGCGCTCGCGACTGGCTTTGAAGCCTTGCCCACTATGCAGGCTTTTGGTATGCGATCACTCCACTCGCTGGACGCTGTGCTGCGCTGCGCCAGATGACCTCATGGTCGGTACAACTTGAAGCTGATTCCACATACTGTAGTTCCGAAAAATAGGAGGGTAAGTGCTTTGTCTAGGAGGAGCGGGCAATGCTGAACCCTAATCTAGCCTAGATTTGAATTTATATTGAGAGTAAGTCTGGCCGGTCTCGCATATCATAGATTCTCACTAACCGAGATCGTCACTCAGATCATCGATCTAAACAATGTACCACTCGTGAGTGGAACGGCGTTCGTTAAATGGCGTTTGCCGTCGTCGAGTACGACCGAGCATCATGGACATACGGACAAAGCGATCATCATTGATCATCGAGCGTACTGGAACTACGAGAAGACCCTGCAGGTCAGGCTTACGATTGATCGAAATCAGACACTCCATGAATGCGAACTCGTCTTAGACATCATACAAGAGTTTGGGTCTGGGGGACACGGCGACAAGAATCTTTTAGGAAGGATCAGGCTCAATCTTGCCGAGTATGTCGACAAGAGCGATGACGAGGAAGGCATTGTGAGGAGGTACCTGATGCAGGATAGTAAGGTCAACAGCACGCTCAGGGTTGGGATTGTGATGCGCCAGATTGATGGCGATCGAAATTTCACCACGTATGCTTTATTATCACTAATCATAACCAGTCTGGTACTGATTGCTAGCAGTCCCCCCCTAAGGTCCGCCGCGGTTTTCGCAGGCATTGCGGGTGTGGTCTCCTCAGAACAAGCTGATCATGATGATCTTGGCCGGCTTCCGTCCATCAACACGCAGAGTAGAGAGGTTGCTGATATGCAGGACATGTACCGCCGCACTCTTGCTGCTTCATGGCTGTCTGGCACAGATGACATCCCCGCGGATAAGTTAATCGAGGACCTCTTCGCCACGGGTTCTTGCGGGAACGACGAACATCCTGATGCTCGCTCTCGGAGAACGGCGGATAATAATAACGAGCTTCATCCTGATAGGGATACAGATACAAGGCAAACCAGATCAGGGAACCGATTGTCCCCAAGTTTCGAGAGGCGACCAAAGAGCTCATCTAGCCAATTCCGCAACGAAAGCAAAGGGTCTGACTCGTCCGGACACATCAGGAAAGGTGGCAGTATTCAAGAGCAGCTCCACGACAGTGCAAATGGCAAGACCTGGAAAAGCCGTAGTGAAGTGAATGAATTATCCGAATTTGATGTACGAGAGGACCTGCGGAGCTGGGAGGTGTCTGTAAAGGAATAATCCCATAGGGCTCATACTCTTTTCTTTTGTTCCCTTCATTTTTACCTTTGACGCTTTTATTATACTTTACTTACTCTGATTATTTGTTGAAACGATAAGGACTGAGTATCTTCAGTCAGACATTCATTCTTGTGGCCTAAGGCACATGTCATAGTGATCAACCTTCCGCTTCCAGCCTAGCGTATCTTGACCGATAAGATTGCATGCAAAGCTTCGAGAAACTATCGATTGCGAAGAATTTCATGGAGCGGCTGGCTCGAAACAATTCGCCCATTTTCCCATATGCTTACACGGTTCTCGAGGCCGGCAGCAGGGCGTCTGGCCTGTCAATGCATCTCCCCTTGTAGAGATATTCTACGATCATCAGCGAGTCGCCAGCGTGATGCTTTCGTTCGCTATCAGAACACCGCAACCGATCCCGAGGACGAGCCATCGTCTCGCCGTCGACCTGGAGCCAGGTGGGCAAACCAGAAGGAATATCCTAGGAGTCAGAAGGTGACGCTCGATGTCGACTCGTTGGGAAGACCTGGGGAAATCGTTGTCGTACCGCATCGGACCCGCCGCCGTCGAAACCCCGAGATCAAACGCGACACATCCGATAAATCTGCCCTCCCATTCATGCTAGAAGATATCGAAATCAAAGATACTGTTCTAGAATCTGCTACCATCAATGAAAGCATACAAAGCCTTCGTGAACCTCATCGGCCGCACGACAAGTTGTCCGCCAACGATTGGGAAGACCTGCGCAATAGACTCCAATCATCCTTTACCTTTCAACAGCTGTCAGACTATATACAAGAAGCGAAGCACGAGGCTTTAGTCCAGAAGGATGGGGAACCACAAAGCGAGCACGCACCCACTGCTGTCTGGAGACCCGGAACTTCCATGTTTCTCGAAACCGGTCCAGTTTCGCGGGGAAGCTTTGCCGATAGGGTCGCCGTGACACAAGCGCTGAAAGGAAAGCAACTCCTTGCAGAGAGAATTCTACGAGACTCCTGGCAGCTAGGTGTTGCTGGCGAAGTTGGTCAAATCGACATCCGGCTCCCCGCGTACTCGTTGTCGCTGCTACTCAACTCTGAGCATTTCTCTTTCGAAGAATTGGCCAGCTTACACGACGCGAAGATTGACGTCACCCGTTCGTTGAGCCTCATCAGAGTAACTGGGACTCAGCACACATGTGAATCGATTCGCGAGATTATATACGATGCAACGAACAGAATTCGACAGGAAGATGTCGATCTACCTACGCCAAATAATGCCATGTCCAAGAGTGGCCGTATTCTTACTCCTGATTTTCTTGCATGGATCAGCAGGACCTATGGAGTTGCGTTCGAGCAGGAGCCCTCGCAGGGCGTTATTAAGATGTTCTATCTTGCGGAGAACAGAGAAGATGCGGACAATGCTCGGAGAACACTAAACCTAGCGATCTACAACACAACTTCTCCTGCGATACCCTTCGGCACTTACTTATCCGCGACCCAGTCGGCTAGTGTCTACAATGTAGACCCAGAGCAAAACGTCCCGTGGTTCGATCGGCAAAAGGTGTGGTTTCGGTGGGCAATGCCGTCTACCCAATCCTCCGAGGCGAAGATCCTGGACACCCCGTATTTCGATAAGCATCAATCGCTTTTGTCGGACGAGCTTCTCAAATTACTCAGAAAGTCATCGCCATCGTCAGAACGCGATGGTATCAGTGAGACCGTGATAGCCGCCGTTGGGCAGTGTCTGTTCTTACGCAAGCCTTCCTTCGAGATCCAGACTCTCAGCGCTTCTCAGCTGGGCAAATTGAATCTTCCTCGAACTTTCACTACAGATATTCCTCGAGTAACGTCGTTTATGCGTACGCTCAAGCCACGTCTGCTTGATGATGACCAACAGTTTCACCTCTTCCGGTTGATTCCAACCGCTGCCCATGCAAACATCTTTCCGCGACTGGAACTAGAGGTAACTCTGCCAGGATTACACCCTTCATCTGTCTCTGGTGCCCAAATTGGGATTCGTAGCGTGAAAGCTGAGTTGGCTGAGAGCAGTGTTGACTATCTGCTCCCCGAGAATGGCCTTGACCTTCGGTTTACCAGAAAGTTGTACCGCGATCTACTGCATGGACATTCTGAGAATGAGTCAGCCGCGAACATTACGGTGGAAAGCCTCCGGGAATACCTGCAGGGCGTCTTTTCTAGGTTTATGAACAGCGAAGGTGAAGCGCCTCTGCCTGTTTTTACTCATGTTCCGCTTCCCAATGATCTGTTGAAGGGAACTCTCAACAGAGAACCAGACAATTTGGGTAACCACACTACTGCCGAATACATGTTCATGCCAGTGAATGACCTTAGGGGCACGGGCATTCATCGCTATGATTTCAATGGCCAGCGGCTCAACTATGCTTTCTACGAGAGCGGGCCGTTTTATCCCTACCGAACGACGGAGATCTTCCTCGACATGGATCTCACTGAGGGTGACAGCTCCACAAGTCCTCCTGCAAAGGATGCTATGTCCCCTGATCCACTCCATCGTGGGTTCAACACGTTCTACGGTGCTGCTTGCTCTCTGGCATTTGACCTGGATAGGGCTTGGCGGATTGATTCGGTCTAAGAGATATCACTACTGTATTATATGTTTTCTATTGTATTATAATCATGAGACCTTGTTTGCATAGAATCCTCCTGCGTCAGACTGGACAATGTACATATGCCAACTCTACAAATGCGCTGGCTGGTTCACCATAGGAATATATATCTGCCTTGTCCGAGATCAAGTTGATGCAAGCTTTCTAACGCCAGACCAACCGAGAGCTGTAGCCATCGATACAGTCATGTATGTCCTCGAGGATATTCAAACAAAGAGTATGCTATGTGTCGCTCAGGTGCATGTGGTCAGTTGCCATCTGTAGCCCAAATAGGTAATCAGTCACAGACGCCAGGATTCATTAAGCTCAACAATTTTGGAGTCCATTCAACGATTTAAGATGCGGTCGAATATTAAAAAGAAGCTAATAGGAGGCATTGGAAGTCATTCAGACGCAATAATATGGTAATCACTGACTGTCAGATCATATCAACTCACTTTAATGCCCCGTAGGGCAGACACTTACCTACCTGCCTTGAGCGGTCGGTGGGCATTTGACGTAGCTAGCGAGGGGCTCCGCATCTGACCGAATCGGGCTTCGACTTCTTGTGGTTGGAGAGCTCTCCCACCTCGAGACTTTTGCGAAAATCTGCAATTTTGTCAATGACATCGCTATTCTGCCTTTGACCTTGACTCGCTGTGCTATCACAGACTAGGAGTATTACTCGACTCATCGCAGTCCTCCGACCGTCCTGAAATAGAGCTAGCTTGTCTGTCATACTAACCATGAAGATTATGCGGACACGGAAATAGCATAGGCATGGAGAGAACACGGATCGCTAAGGTTTGATCCATGACTACATACAATCCGAGTTGAGACAAAACGCATGGATCTGACTGTACTCCTCCTTCCCTCGACTCTCAGGTTGAAGATGTGACCTTGGCGCGTCGTGGTGAACAGGTCGTCGGCACGCTACACCTCACCCCTCACCATATTATCTTCTCCCACATACCCCAAGGAGCCGAGACTGCGCAAGCTCAGGGTACGCCGGTTCGACCGAGGGAGCTGTGGATAACATACCCTATCATCTCATTTTGTACATGCCGCCCAACCCCCGCCGCATCCCGCCAGCCGTCGTCGATTCGCTTGCGCTGTCGAGACTTTACTTTCGTTTGTTTTTACTTCGCCAGTGAGAGTAAAGCTCGCGATGTATATGAAAGCATAAAGCTCTGGACATGCAAAGTCGGCCGGATCGACAAACTCTATGCCTTCACTTATCAGCCGCCGCCGCCGGAGCGGGAATTCAACGGTTGGGAGTTGTACGATGCACGCAAAGAGTGGGCTAGGCAGGGCGTGGGCTGCGATGGCAACGACAACGGCTGGCGCATTTCCGAGGTAAATACGGACTACGGGGTAAACCTTTCCCTCCTGAGTAGCTTCATGATCGCTGTATTGACTTTGGATGTCTCAGTTTTCACCGACATACCCCGCTCTTCTACCGGTGCCGTCGTCCATTTCAGACAATACGCTCAACTACGCGGCTCGTTATCGGTCGAGAGCACGAGTACCTGTCCTGACGTATCGCCATCCCATCAACAACTGCTCGATCACGAGAAGCTCTCAGCCTCTAGTAGGTGTACGGCAGAACCGAAGCATCCAGGATGAGAAGCTATTGGCAGCAATATTCTCAACATCCCGTACAGACAGGCCACTGGCCAATTTCACCCCACCACATATGGAACATGACTCACTGAGCTCGACGCAAGGTGACGTTTCATCAAACCAGATGCTGACTGATTTGACAAACGCCGAGGAATTGGAAGACGAAATGCTGGAGTCGTTCCGTGGGGATCCAGAGGAAAGACCTCAGGTTTATGGTGCTCAGCAGCATAATCTAATTGTTGATGCACGGCCGACAGTCAATGCATTTGCTATGCAAGCCGTTGGTCTGGGATCAGAGAATATGGACAATTACAAGTTTGCTACGAAGGCCTACCTCGGCATTGACAACATTCACGTCATGCGGGACTCGCTCAACAAGGTTGTTGATGCGCTTAAAGACTCAGATGTCACGCCGTTAGGACCTAATAGGGATCAACTGGCACGAAGTGGATGGCTGAAACATATTGCTGGCATTCTGGATGGCGCCGGGTTGATAGCTCGTCAAGTCGGCTTACAGCACTCGCATGTGCTCATTCACTGCTCGGATGGATGGGATCGCACGGGCCAGTTGAGCGCTCTAAGTCAAATATGTCTTGATCCTTACTTTAGGACGATGGAAGGGTTTATGGTACTTGTGGAGAAGGACTGGCTTTCTTTTGGCCACATGTTCCGGCACAGAACGGGTCCTTTGAGCAGCGAAAAGTGGTTCCAGATTGAAAACGAAAGAATTGGGGGTGATTCCGGTCGTGGATTTGGAGAGAGTGGTGGTGCAAGCAAAGCCATAGAGAATGCTTTCCTCAGCGCAAAAGGATTCTTTAACAGAGACAACACGAGCCGCGACTCTCTCCCGGATTCGGAAGGGGAGATGCAAAATTGTGACTCCGACAGTCCCCGAAAGCCAGGTTCCGCCCCCAGAAGCGTTGTCTCCGAAAAGGAGGTAACCAAGGTGAAGGAAACAAGTCCGGTCTTTCATCAGTTCCTGGATGCGACCTACCAATTGTTATACCAATATCCGACACGATTCGAATTCAACGAGCGGTTTCTCAGGCGGCTGCTCTACCATCTCTACTCATGCCAATATGGTACATTCCTTTTCAATAGTGAAAAGGAGCGGGTGGAGATGAAGGCGAAGGAACGTACTCGGAGCGTGTGGGATTACTTCCTTGCCCGGAGAGAGCAATTTCTCAATCCCAAGTATGATCCTCAAATAGACGATCATAAGCGCGGCAAGGAACGCCTGATCTTCCCGCGAATCGATGAAGTCAGATGGTGGAGCGAAGCATTTGGTCGGACAGATGCGGAGATGAACGGAGTCCGCTCTACCAGCGTCACTCCCTCTGCCCGTCGTGGTAGTCCCGCCTCTGAGTCAACGCCGGTCTTGACGGGTATTGAGACAGCCCATCATGCTGTCGGAAGCGGAGCTCCTGGCAATGTAACCGGCAACGCTGTCCCGACCGGAATGGCAGCAGTGGCCTCAGGAATCTCAAATCTTAGTTTCTCAAAGGGAAAGGAGAACTCTCAGGAGCCGAAAAATCTGAGTCAGACGGAGCTTGAAATGCAATAGGAATAAAGCAGACAATGAACGATGATAAAGCACATAGCACTTGATTGCAGTTTCACGATTTGATGTATGTTATGTTATGCGACGGTTACAACAAAGGATCGGCCTAAGCTAGGTTTAGAACATGACGGATATTCCTACGGCAAGAGTTGAAGATTATTGCAAAGGCTGCTGGCGGGTAGGTGCCTCGATATAGCCTGAAAGAAGCTGTGGAAGGTGATGTACTCGGTAGATAGTCAGCAAACTGATGCCTGAGAGCCTGAACAGGATTAAGCTCTGAAAGCTAGATGTTTGGCCTATTCCTATTATGGGAAGGGGTCGGCGGAGTGCAAGCGAGGGTTGAGCCCTATCCCAGAAAGGAAGGACAAGCCCTATTCCCAGAAAATCCCCACTAACGCGGAATCTCTCAAATCTGGTCTGACGACTGCCGACCACTTCGCCCTCGAACGACTTCCCAACTTTGGTGCACCGCTACGGCCGTTTCTTCGACAACCTAGAAACCAACCAGCAGAAACGCAATCATGGCCGCTGTCCAGGGAGCTATTTCGAAGCGCCGCAAGTTCGTCGCCGACGGTGTCTTCTATGCCGAGTTGAACGAGTTCTTCCAGCGCGAGCTGGCTGAGGAGGGCTACTCTGGTGTTGAAGTTCGTGTCACTCCCACCGTCACCGACATCAGTACGTTCGCCCGATCATAAGTATTTTTTTCCGTTAGGTTATTGGGGATTTGAAGGAGGCCAGAAAAAATGGGAAAACCACGAAATTGGGGACGCAATGGGAGGAAGACAATTATCGCGAGGAATTACATGGGGAATAGTGTCATGATGCTAACGGATGCTCTTTTTTTTGCGCAGTCATCCGTGCCACCCACACTCAGGAGGTTCTCGGTGAGCAGGGTCGCCGCATCCGCGAGCTCACCTCCCTCATCCAGAAGCGCTTCAAGTTCCCCGAGAACTCCGTCTCCCTCTATGCCGCCAAGGTCCAGAACCGCGGTCTGTCCGCCGTCGCTCAGTGCGAGTCCCTCCGCTACAAGCTCCTCAACGGTCTGGCCGTCCGCAGAGCCTGCTACGGTGTCCTGAGATTCATCATGGAGAGCGGTGCCAAGGGTTGTGAGGTTGTCGTTTCCGGAAAGCTGCGTGCTGCCCGTGCCAAGTCCATGAAGTTCACGGTACGTCAATAGTGCTTTGGGGAATTTGCTCAAGGGAAAGAGGAACTATGGAGGAAGATGAATGGAGTGGTTTCGGGATACAGGGGGTGCAAGCAACGATACAGGAACCGTGTGACTGACTCTATCCTCTCTGTACAGGACGGTTTCATGATCCACTCCGGTCAGCCCGCCAAGGAGTTCATTGACAGCGCTACCCGTCACGTCCTTCTCCGCCAGGGTGTTCTTGGTATCAAGGTCAAGATCATGCGCGGCTCCGACCCCGAGGGCAAGGCCGGTCCTCAGAAGACCCTCCCTGACTCCGTCACCATCATCGAGCCCAAGGAGGAGCAGCCCGTCCTGCAGCCCATGAGCCAGGACTACGGCGCCAAGGCTCTCGCCGCTCAGCAGCTCGCCGAGCAGCAGCGACTTGCTGAGCAGCAGGCCGCTGAAGGCCAGGAGGGTGCCGGTGCGGAGGCTTACGCCCAGGAGTAATCTGGTTTCTTTTCTCTAAAATAGGCCCTGCTCTTCTTTTCTTCGTTCCTGTCCTACCTACCTACCTACTTCCTACCTCACGCAATAAAGAACACTACATGAACTTCAATTGTCTCCCCTTCCGACAATATTGTTCGCAACTGCCGGAGAATCTCTCTCGGCTTACAGCTCTCTCCTAGATCCCTAGTGAAAGACCTAGGTAGGATACCAAAAGTGATGCTTGAAATGAAATGAGATTGCGGAATGGGGAAGTCGTTCTCGTTGCGACTATTTGTAAGAGTACTACGGGATGGGCTTTGTCGACTCATTAAGCAGGCGGTCTTTCACTTAGACTTCTCTAGATTGTATCCTGGGTGGGTGCGTAGCGTCGTATAACACTGGTGTAATAGCAACTGCCCCTTTCAACTTTCTACCATCCAAAAATATCGACGTACGCCGTAAAGCCGGAGTCCGGCATTTCTTCTGGAACTTGCCAAGAATGTGTATGATCTCCACTCTAGAGATCAGATAATCTAAGAAAGAGGGCATTTTCTATGTCATATTCAAGGTACGTCGTGATTCTAATGCTGTAACTGCTTTGTGCCGAGGGTTATTTTCAGGGCATATATCTATAAGTTTTGCTAAAAAAAACCACTTCCACAGCTGCCTTGACAATCGCTTACAGGAAAGCCTCAATGTTGATCTCCAGCGTGCTCACGGGGTATTTCAGCTCGTACTTCTCCAATACTGTAGGGTGTAAGATACCGAAGGCACCGATGACGTGGTCCTTGCCAGCAATACGAAGGTGGATGGACGCCGCATGGCCCGGGAAGTAAGTGGGTTCTAAGACCGAGTTAGTACCCGATACATACACGTAGCGAAAAAGCATATAAGACTTACCGTCGAGCTCTTCAATCCAGTAATGCGAGTCGCCGACGGCTGGGTTTTCGAGACACTCCTCACCTGTGATGAAGGCGCTCTTGAGCATGGCCATGATGCGGTCGAGCAAGCCGTGCACAACTTCGAAGCCGCTCGTCTTGCCGTACCAGGCTGCAGCGAAGTGTCTCTCGTTGCGGCTTTTACGTTCCAAGGCCAGATCTTTGAAGGCGACATCGCTGCACTCGAAGATCTTGATGGGTACTGCGTGATGCTTGTTCTCACGAATGGTCTTGAGGAGACCAGGAAGCAGGGTTGTGCGGACAACTTGGAACTCTACGGTCTTAGGGTTTGCCAGTTTGACGGCGGTGTTGCCGTCATCCTTGCGGTTGAGCCAGGCGAAGTTCTCGTCGTGAGAACACAAGATGAGGGGTAAGACCTCTGTCCAGCCTGCCATTGCAGCTTCCATTCTGACAATATCGGAGAGCTTATTGATGGGTAGAGGCTGAGCAATCGTACCCGACTTGCTGGGGAAGGACCGTGGGAGCGAGTTGAAACCGTACGCAATGGCAACATCCTCCATGATATCTGCCTGGTGAAGCACGTCCGCGCGGGTGGGGGGAACATCCACGTCAATGAGGTCGGGCGAAGATGCAGACGGCCTTGCTTGGTATGCCATCTTGGTCAAGAGCTTGCAAATTTCCTCGGGAGAAAGCTCCAGTCCGCAGCACTGGTTGATGTAAGAGACCTCGGCCTGAGTGGTACGAGGTGCAATGTCAGGCTCGACTCTGGTCTCGTTATTGTGTTCAGAGACAATCTGGACAGGCTCAACACTGCGCAAGAATGAGTCAGTATCATGCGTACAAGGCGAAGCAGACCGTACATACGTGAAGGGCTCGGAGGTATATTGGGAGAACATCGTGACCATGATCTTGGTGACGATGTCGAGCTTTGTCTTGTCAAGAGCCGTAACCTCGATCAAGACATTCTTGGTGTCTAAAGTAATCTTTGAATGGTCACCGTTAATAATTGGCGGCAGGGAACAGACAGTCCTCTTGGAGTCGTAGATGACGGGGTAAACGGGGGAGTCGCGGATGATGTGGAGATATTTGCCCAGATGCTTGTCTTTCTGTTTATAGGGATAAGTATTAATTGCGATGAGCCATGGATGGTTTCAGTTCCATACCTCGTAGAAGGACATTAATTCCTCGCCGTTCAGTTCTTTCGTCTGGTTCAAAGGCACAAACTTGATGTCCTTTGGTGGCAGTGCCTCGTAGGTGAAGGGGCCCTGGATAGTGTCCAGGTCATGGGTACCGATCGACACAAGAGTTCTCTGTCTGGCAAGGTTCTGGTGGAGTTTGTCTTGCAGAGCAATGAAGGATTCATAGCGGGCTTTGTCGAATTTGATGTTGCGAAGAATAGCCCCGGAAACCAACGGCCTTACTTTCATGGTCTAGTTGAAGATTTGTTTAGTCCATATTGACGCGATACTGAATTCCCAACCACGCCCACTTACATCTTCCTTGACAATGATTTTCTCCAGCTGTCCATTGGCGGGCTCAACCAATCGGTAATTGGGAAGAGGCTTCCGGCCCAGGAAGATGTTGAGCATGAGCTGGATACCTTCGAAACATAGCAGATCATAACTGTAGAGAGACTCAGTATATACGCTTGAAGTGTTCAACGTTTGCCGAAAAGTATGCGTACCGGTTGGCGGGGATTTCGATCTTCAGCTGGGGTGGTTCCTGCTTGCCATCGACGATGGGTCTGTCCGAATTTGTGGTCTGTTTTTCTTAGCAATGTTCAATCGTGTTCCTCAAGGTGTTCGAGGGCGCATTACATCTTCATCGAGCTCAATACCTACAGGAAAAGCCGTCAGCGAGAAACCTAGCAAAGAAAGGTGAGGAATCAATGAGTCAAAACGTACCGAATTCGAAGCACAGCTCATCGAACTCCTCTGTCGTATATCTTGATGGTTCAATTAGTCACAAAATGGGTGAGGACAATGAATATAAGAGGAAAACATACTCCCGACCAAGCTCTTTAAAAAGCGCGGCCTTATCGACCGAGATGGTGGGCATGATGAGGGGCTTGTTCTTAGCAACTGTATAGAAGGAACGCCGCGATCAGACAACGATTGAATCCTACCAACGAACTGGTATGGAGTGATAATGAATGTCCGAGTGTTTCAACGCAAATTAACAGCGTTGGTAACTCCGCCGATGCTCTGTCTGTTCTCCAGTGTCGGGCAGATAATCGCAGTCATAGAACTTAAGTCCGTGGCACTTTTGTCTCTGTTGGGGCTTGACCCTCCGCCAATCAAGCCACAGATGAATTGCACCGCCACGATTTCACCCCTCCTGATTCCTTAGGGCCTCAGGCTCTGCCTTGGTTGTTTTTACCCCCACCAGCCACAGGAGCAGCTAGAACTAGTACTAGTGCCTCAGGTTCAGGTGAGCAACCAGCGACCGTCGCAGTTCGCCTTAATAAGAATAGTAGCCGTCTTGATACCAGCCTCTACAGACTCACTCGAGGCTATTCTCCTTTCTCAAGTTAGGAATTTTGATTACTCCATTACTGTTTGGCAACGAATTGCTGTTTCGCTGAGTTCAATCTCAATTGTCCAGGTAATTTTGCTACTCAAGTCAAGTGTCCTGCGGCGGCCCAAACCCCACGAAACCTCGCTCCGGGGTTTCTAACCATTATCCCTTCCTATACCACTAGAACTCTGCTATCAACAGCGACTAATATCAATCTAAGAGCAGGTGCTTGATCATTTCATCCTGTTCTCGACAGCTTCTCTGTGTCGACCACAAAATAACTTCCGGAGCCCCTGTTCAGTTCGCGTCATACCGGATTGATTTACCAACTTAATTCCAGTTCCTGCTGAGGCCTTGAACCTGCCCGCATCCCTGCCTCGTTAGCCTTTTTTTCACTCTTTCAATAGTACATTGAAAAGGATACAGAACTTCCCGCGATGGAGGGTCAGGGAGAAAATGATGAGCTCTACCCCATTGCCGTTCTCATTGATGAACTGAAGGTACAGTTGCTCTTTCACCCACGTCATCTCTTTCCAACACATACTGATAGTCGCGTGCGCCGTCTCCTTTAGCATGATGAGGTTACTCTTCGCATCAACGCTATACGCCGTCTTTCTACGATTGCATTGGCCTTAGGACCGGAGAGAACTCGGGACGAACTTATTCCTTTCCTCGATGGTTAGTTCGACCAAAGGCTGGGCATGACAAGACGTTAGATCTAATTTACGGTTTTCGCAGACTCTGTCGAGGACGAAGACGAAGTCCTAACCGCTCTGAGCGATGAGCTGGGCAGTTTCGTGGAATATGTTGGCGGTCCGGAATTTGGTCATGTACTCCTTTCTCCCCTGGAGAACTTGGCAGCCATTGAAGAGCCATTGGTGCGGGAGAAGGTAAAACTCAGCGTTTTGGGTGTGTCGTTTCTTTTGCTGACAGAAAGCTAGGCCGTCGAGTCGCTCAACAAGATCGGGGAGGAATTATCCGAGAAGCAGATCGAAGAATACTTCATCCCCATGGTTATTCGCCTCTCGAAAGCCGACTGGTTCACATCGAAAGTCTCAGCCACGGGTCTCTATTGCGTTCCCTACAGGAAATCACAACCGCCACTGCAGCAAAGTCTCCGCCAATATTTCGGAGGCCTTGTACATGACGAGACGCCGATGGTGCGACGACAGGCGGCAAATAACCTTGCCAAGTTTGTCAAGGAAATGCAGACACAAGTGATCATTGAAGAAATAATACCCTTGTTCCAATACTTGGCAAGTGACGATCAAGACAGCGTGCGCTTGTTGACTGTGGACATTCTCATCTCTATCGCCGAGGAAATCCCCAAGGAGCAACAACCCAGCCATGGTGTCCTGCTGACCTCCCTGCGCAATCTTTTCGAGGATAAGAGCTGGAGAGTGAGATACATGGTTGCTGATCGATACGAGAAGGTAATTCGCCCCTGGTGCGGCTTTGGTTATCCTATTTAGGCTGTGCTGATATTCCACGACAGATCGCTAAAGCTGTACACGAAGAGGTTGTTACTCGCGACATGGTGCCCTCATTTGTTAAGCTTCTGAAGGACACAGAGGCTGAAGTTCGGACTGCAATTGCGGGCCAGATTCCAGGTATGTAAAGCTTTTATGCAAACTAGGACTTGGTTAACTTGATGGCCAATAGGTTTCTGCAGCTTGATTGACCGGGAGACCTTGCTTAACGAGATTATGACGAGCGTGGAGGATCTTGTCTCGGATCCATCCCAGCATGTGCGAGCGGCGTTGGGTACTCAAATTAGCGGACTGGCCCCGATCCTCGGGAAAGAAGAGTCAGAGTGATACCGTTCTATTTGCTTGGACATGAATGCTGATGATATGCGTTTAGGACAATTGCCCATCTGCTCCCGATGTTCCTTCAGATGCTGAAAGACGAGTTCCCCGATGTTCGCCTGCATATCATTTCCAAGCTGGAATTGGTCAACAAAGGTAAGATCCAAGATACAACTTTGTCATTGGTTATATCTAATCGTTTCAGTCATCGGCATCGACCTCCTTTCGCAGTCGCTTCTCCCTGCCATTGTCCAGTTAGCTGAAGACAAACAATGGAGAGTTCGGCTTGCTATCATCGAGTACATCCCTCTTCTCGCTAGTCAGCTGGGTGTCAAATTTTTCGACGAACAGCTCAGCGACTTGTGCATGGGCTGGCTCGGTGACACTGTCTTCTCTATCAGAGAAGCTGCCACTCAAAATTTGAGAAAGCTCACAGAAGTCTTCGGAGTCGAATGGGCTCAGGGCTCTATCATCCCGAAGGTTATGGCCATGGGACAACATCCTAACTATCTCTACAGAATGACCACATGCTTTGCTATCTCGGTGAGTTTCCCTAGGCCTTTTCGAGTGCTGGGCGATTACTGACTATGATAGACTCTTGCGCCCGTTGTCTCGCTGGACATCATCGAAAACTCAATCCTTCCTATTCTAGACAGACTCGTGACGGATGAAATTCCCAATATCCGCTTCAATGTCGCCAAATCCTACGCTGTATTGATCGACACACTACGTCGCCTTCCCGCTGAAGGGACGCTATCCGAGCTCGAGAAAGCTGGGAAACCAGCGACCCCGTCACCTCGGAGTCAGGAGCTTATCCAGCAGAGAATCCTCCCCAGTCTAGAGAAGTTGCAGCAGGATGAAGATGTCGATGTCCGGTACTTTGCTACGACAGCCGCGGGCGGCCACGAGGAGGCCATGCAGACTTCACCCTAGGCTTAGTTGTTTGATTATGCTACTTCGTTGCATGCACCACTTCATGCCCACGTCCTAACGGAGCCTTTCAATAGGGGTAGCGGGAGTAAATATAGGACTTGCGCTTCTGTGGGGGGGCGGGTTGGAAACTTGACAATCTTGTCCACTTAGAGAAATGGTCAGGCCAACTGACTCACTGAATGAAATAATCCCATGGCGTCCATGAATTAGACTTTGTTCCACCGTGCGAAACTAGCAATAACCTGTAGCTGAGACCTGAGCAGAAACATTCTGGCATTGGATTTGGAAGTTGACGAGATATTTTAATAGATTAAAACAAAAAGGTGGCGAAAAAAAACGTCAGCGATAGGACTCGAACCTATGCGGCCGAAGCCAAGTGATTTCTAATCACTCCCCTTAACCACTCGGGCACACTGACTGAAAGTTATTTTGTTGTAGTTTTAATTTGGTCTGTGATCACGAGCTAAAAGCGTATTCTATTACATGCCGTCCTTGTCATATGGGAGGACTAAGATATGTTTGCAAAAGGCGATACTCTGTCTAGCATGACAGAATTTCGAATCAGGGACATCCAACATTAGAACTCACCAGTATTTTGAAGTATCGGTCGGAGAAAGCGAAACAATCCCCATTGCCGCCCTTGGTTTTATCGCCAATTTCCTCACTCATGGCTAGCATATACCAATTCGGAAACCATAATCACGTTCCACTTTTTTGACGCTATGTAACTGTTCTCTTCGTCAACTGGAGCAACATATCCCTGCCATTTGTCACATCTATGTCGGGTTCAGTATACTGTAGAGATACTGTCTTATCGCCTATAATATCTTACAAATGCTTCATCTAAAGCCCAGCCGCCTGCCTTCTGCATAGCAGGTAGTGCAGTGTAAGCTCCGGGCTTGTCCACTTTGATATAACCAGGCTAATAGAATCGTAAAATTGGCATTTTCTTCAACCCCAGTCAGTGTGCCCGAGTGGTTAAGGGGAGTGATTAGAAATCACTTGGCTTCGGCCGCATAGGTTCGAGTCCTATCGCTGACGGCTATTATTTTTTTTCGCCCCATTCTCTACGCCTTATGCCTGGCTTATCTAGATTACTGGGCAGCTTCTTCAATGTGCCTGTCAAACTTACCAGCGTGTAAATGAGTTTTGCTGATATTCCCGTGCCTTCTCCGCACTCGTGTCTAGTCAGGGTCCTGCCATCGGAACTGTCCAGCAACCGTACAGCCGGTATGTCGCTGCCGTGGTCCTGGCATTTTACAATTGTTTCTCCAGCCGAGCAGCAGTACCGCCGCGAACTACTTGATCTTCGGGGATACTACGCTCAACTTTCTGTCCTCATTTCCTTGGTCGCGTTCAGATGCTATAAGAGCTCTTTTTCGCGCGTGGAGTATGCAAGTGATTCTCGGCGAGCACACAGATCATGGTGGGAATCCGCCCCTTTTCGCGGCTGGTCGGAGACTCGGGCACAATATGTTGCTTGTTTAATTTGGCTTGGTTGGCTTTTGGGACTCTCCATGTGGAGGAGTGGTGAGGGTATGTACTTTCTTTTCTTGGTGTTCATCTGGACGTCCTTTATGCACAACCAACAATATCCCACGACGATTGGCAGAGCCGATAATTGAATACTGTATTGCTTGATTCATGATTGGACAAAAGCTGAGTGACAGCTTTTCTGCCAGATTACCTGCACCTAACCAAAGCGCTGGGCCATGTTGCGATCTCGCAGCTGCCATTCCAGGTGTTGATGTCTCCGGTCTGGTATATATCCGCATCCAGGCCGACATCACCGTCCGTTGTGTCGATCTTGACGACCATCCCACAATCCGCCTTGACGTGTTTCCACCGTCTCTTTGGCCGAGTAGTCCTCTCACCTTTGTTGATCACGCATGCCACTCTGTACTTGTCATTCTTCGTGCAATCGCCCCACCCGGATTTCGGCTCTTTGCTGGCCAAACGTATACGCGATTTGGATGTCCAGTGGGGATTGTGCGGAATCGTCATCACGATCTTCATCCTTCTCTTTGCACGGCCCCTGGGATCGACCAGTGGACTGTGGGCCATGAAAACAGCATCGATACATATGAGACGTCAGGTGTTTTATATTGCGCATGTTCTGCTGATCGCAGCATTGTGTCTTGCAGCATATTACCATGTTGCTCAGGCGCAAACATATGTTCTCCAGACACTGGGGGCTTTTGCACTTAACATAGCTTGCTGTTGGATGTTTTCACGATATGAGAAGCACTAGGTCACTATCTCGAGTCAATTACTACCCTCATTGGTACCATCCTTTGACAGGAAGAACCCAGGGAAGGCTGAAGATGAATTATTATATATATTCGCACTTTCACTGCCATACCCAATGTCACTACGCTAACCGAGGGACATTTGCAGAATCAACACCATTGCTGCAATAAAAAGTTTCCCATCATCAGGGCCACTGCAAACTTCCGTACCATTTAGACTATGTACTGCATTAAAATTAAGGCACCTTAAGGCAGCTAAAGGGTATAGTACGCGGGCAAACCTTTCCGCCATCAACGATAATCGTGGTTTACGAAAAGACCCCTTCTGAAATCACTTGCAGGGTCCTCTAATTCAGATTATTCTTCTCAAGCATGAGAAATGAATGCACGGAAATTAGCAACGGCCACTGGAGGAACGAATATGTCCTGTAGGTTCTTAATAACTAACTTAGTTAACTAGTTCATACCTTTTGAGTCAGCCTTCAAGTTTGAGCACCTGCGCCATCGATCCTTGGCACACCAAACCCTGGTCGGCACTTGAATGGTCTGGAATGCCCCCTAAGAGGCCTTGCAGAACCTTAAAAGTTCCTAGCGGTGGGTGCACTGGTGCAATTAGCGTGTTTTGTGGTCGGACGACATATTACGTATCTAGGTAGCTTTAATTAGATACGGATGACGGAGAACTTTGGGGTGTTTTGAAGAGAGTTTTGGTCCCACTATTTCCATGAATTCGCATCGAACAATCGGATTACTTGGTTGCTTGTCGTCTAACTGAGTTAGATTCCATATTCTTTGCCAATTACAATTTACCTTTCGCGATCTTCATCGTCCTCGCCCTTATTCTTTATTGCTTCTCCTTTTCACACTCGCACAACCCTTACATGACATTAACAACAAACATTCCTGTGACCACCCGGGATTGTCTCAATGCCCCCTCGGCATTAATTTCGCATAAATAACTAGAAGCCCCTCTCGATGGCAGTATGCGACTTCAGAGAATTGTGTTCTTATTGGGTGTCGTCGTCCTCGCAGGCTTATCGGTTGTCTTTCTGAGAAGAAGCCACCATGATTCCGACTTACCTCTAAATCAGTCTCCTCCAGCTATTCCACACTCTCCTTCAGTACATATTTCTAGCAATGCACAGCAACAGAAACATGAGCCAGAAAATTCTGCGACAACTCCCTTCCCCAGAGATCGACACCCAATCGCCACTCTAGTCGGAAATGCAGAGCAGGAATTTGAAAAGCTGCATTCGCGGCAGTCCAAGACTCTGACCGACGCTGTCAATGAATACCGTCGTCGATACCATATGCATCCCCCGCCGCATTTCGATAAATGGTTTCAGTTCGCTCAGTCGAGGGGCGTTCAATTGATCGATGAATACGACACGATTTACCACTCCTTGCTCCCTTTTTGGGCGATCGAACCAAAGGTGATTCGTGAACGTGTGCGCGAGGCGCTGGGATATGACAATGCTGTCATTGGAGTGCTCATCAGAAAGGGAAAGGTCACTCTGGTTGAAGGAGGTGGTGACGCACTCAAATGGCAGCGAGATGCTACTGTTGGGATGATGAGTGATTTTGTGGAGTTTCTGCCAGACATGGACCTCGTTTTCAACACCCACGATGAGCCTCGAGTCGTCATTCCGAGTGATGATCTGCGTAGGATGGTCAGTATTGCGAAGGACAGTGTCCTCCCGAGATCCTTCCAGAATCAATCGCCGAAAAACGCATGGTCGCCTCGGCCCAAAGATTTGAACAAGGGTGACCGGATTGATGAAGTGCGTACGACACGTTTCAACCGATATGCACATCAGCCCACATGGACCGACTCTCGAGCTTCCTGCCCGGTGGACAGCCCCGCCCGATCCCTGAACGAGGATGCGCCAGATAATGTCGGAGTCTACGAACGTGGTGATCCGGGCTTTATCTACAATACCACTGCCTTTTCGGACATCTGCAATACCCCGTCACTGAGGAGAACCTACGGCTTCTTTGATCGCCCAAATGCTTTTGACGTGGTTCACGATCTATTCCCAATTTTCTCGCAGAGCAAAATCTCCAGCTTTCAAGATATCCTCTACCCAAGTCCCTGGTACTGGGCTAACGTGGTTCCCTACGCGGAGGAAAATGATTACCCCTGGGATCAAAAGCAAGAAAAGATGTTCTGGAGGGGTTCCACAACCGGAGGTTTCTCTCGAGCTGGTGGCTGGCGGCGGCAGCACCGTCAAATTTTTGTCGGCAACATCAATAGCCTGGACAATGTCCAAGTTCTTGCTAAGACCACTGACGGTCAATGGCAAACCAAGGAAGTCAGTCGTGCGGATTATCGTGATCTGTTCGACGTCAAATTTACGTTCATCGGGCAATGTGACCCCAACGACTGTGATGCTCAGAGGGAATTCTTCGAGGTCGTGGATGCGGTTGGTCAGCAGGATGCATGGGCTTACAAGTATTTGGTCGATATCGACGGGAACGCATTCAGTGGCCGATATTACGCCTTTCTGCACAGCAACAGTCTAGTTTGCAAGGTGGCTATTTTTCGCGAATGGCACGACGAGTGGATCAAACCCTGGGTACACTACGTTCCTCTGAGTCTGGCGGGCGACGAGTACGTCGAGACGATGCGGTACTTTGTCACCGAAGATGAAGGGAAAAACACGGCGGCAAAGATTGCGGGAAAAGGCCGGGATTGGGCACTGAAAGCACTACGAAATGACGACATGGAAGTGTGGTTCTTCAGACTGTTATTAGAGTAAGCTTCTCCTCTCGGTTGCAATTTGCGACTCGCTAACATTGCCTTGACAGGTACGGACGCTTAGTAGACGATAACCGGGAGAATCTGGGATTCTTCCTTTGATCTGCTGCGGAGTTGGCGATAGTATCCTCCTCCCCTTCTTCTCTAAAATCGGTGTCATGGTTTTTGCTTCCTGAATCTTGCGCTTGCTCTGTACCAATACCCATTTGCGGAGTGATATCTCACATACCTGATTGCATTTCATAAGGTTGCCGGCGTTTATTGTATATTGTGTTTCTTTCGTCTGGTATGATATTCGTCTATGATGAAGGCGACTATTCTTGACGGTCCTTTTGCTGCAACAGGTCCCTGTCTTGTATATGTAACTTTGCAGCAGTCTTTGTAGCAACTGTATCTACCAATGGACCGTTCGTCCCCCAGGAGATTCAAGGCTTCCCCTTCGCCTACATGGAGAGGTTCTCTGCGTTTTGATTGTGAGAACTTGGCTTTTTTGGATGAACATATGTTCAATACCAGTAGCTAATCATATACGCTCTGCTCAAATATGGCATCCTGTAATTACTATCATGGTACTAGCTATAAGCTCGGGTTGAAAGTTGAGTTGAGTTGCATAAGTGTGTTGCCTTATGCATCAGGCAAGGAAGCATAATCACATGCGTTATGACGCATCATTTATATAGTGCTAGACAGCTTCCCCTCAGCTCCATCTACTGCTTAAGCTTATTTTTCGCCCCAAGCCAGTGCATTCCGTCTCTTTTTTTTTTCCCCCTTCGATTTATTCTGTTATTGCACTGAAGCTTACCATTAGAATTTTCCCTATGAGCAAAGTCACTGACCTGTTACGTTCCTTCTGAAATCACAACTCCTTTTTTTACTGTTAACGTCATTCTTTGAGCGGAGAGCAGGTCATCTGCCAGACTGCTAGCAACATGGCTGGCCGGCTTGCTAATAGCTTCAAATCTGCTGCGGTTTTTGCTTATGGGTTTCTGACTCTGATTCTGTATGGACTTCAGGCTGTGAAACTTGGACTTTTCTTCAAACGTCCCTCTGAGAAGGAGAACTTGGAGTTGCAGTTAGGTGAGTAGGCTCACATTGCAGGCATTTTGATCGCGGTAGAACTGACCCAATTTCTGTTGCAATGGAATAGCCCGCGACCGCTTCTGGAATCTCTCGAAGGAATGCTTCGGTCTTTCTCATCACATCCTCTCCCTGCGAGACGGATTCAAATTCCACTACCTTTGCAATGATTCCCCTGAGAACTCGGCGGCCTCCCAGAAACCACTAGCGATCTTCGTCCATGGCTTTCCTGATAGTTGGGCCGTGTGGCGATACATAGTGAGCTCCAGTTCCCTTCAATCTGCGGCTACACTGGTCGTCGTCGACTTACCGGGTTACGGAGGAAGCGATACTCTGGACAAATATTCGGCGACAAACGTCTTGGAGAGCTTGACAGAGTTTATCATTGCCATTAGAGCCAAGTACGGGATAGATACGGAGACTGGAAACAACCAGCGACGGACGATTATCGTAGGGCATGACTGGGGTTGCGTTATCTCCACGCGGCTTGCAGCTGAAGCTCCTCAGTTGGCTGACCGGTTTGTCGTCACCAATGGGCCGGTGGTACGTGTAGCAACTCACAATGGATGTTCGCTAGTGCATGGGTATTTGAGCTTCACTAACCAAATTCTCATTTCCAGCCCGGTCTGGCTGCAGCGAACATTCGTCGCCTTCTATCCTCCTCGTCGAAAATGTTCAAGACTTCGATTCGCTCACCAATCCGGTCGCGCTCGACTCTCATCAAAGCCGTCAGGTCCCTGTGGCCTGTGTTCCGGCAATTGAAGCGCTCGGGCTATATCTTTGTGATGCAATTGCCAATGGGCTTTGTTACATACTTCGGCAGCGGGGGCAACTTTTCCTTCCTAAAGGCGGTTCATCAGACCTCCCATGGTGATATCGACTTCACCGCTCGGGATGCTGCAGAATGTATGGCGAGCACTATGGGTCCGTCGACCGAAGAATGCAAGACACGGACTGCCGCAGGCGACGAGTATCCAGTTTCGGTGAAGGAGGAACGTGCGCTCTCTAACTTTCAGCACATGGTTGGCTACTACCGAGATGGGGCGGCATTGGGCCGCTGGTGCAAATCGGTCCAAACAATCGCCGACCTGCATAGCATTGCGGGAGGGAATGAGCTGCGGCGCATTAGTAGTGGAGTTGGTTTGTTCGATGACGGACCTACGGGAGCGTTGAAAGCAAGCTCCACGATCCTCTGGGGTAAGGCAGATGTTGCTCTCGACCCTCAGATTTGCCTTGATGGCATCTCAGACTACCTGGTTTACAATAGCGAGGTCGTCATGCTTCCACGCTCTCGTCACTTCACGCCATTGGAGCGCGAGAGCCGTGTGGCCATTGAGAAGACCGTGGAATGGGCTGTGAAGGGAGAACGAGAGGACATTGGTGCTGTTGTTCAGGCTTGTTACCCTGAAGCCGTCGTGACTGTTCGCAAGTAAGAACGTGCGTCGAGACGGATGTGGTAACTCGTGGGAGTTGACCTCCTTTTCTCTATTGCCTTCTATCCTTCCATTGATATTATTATTGTCTTTGCATTGTCCTATCGCAGACTTGCTGGTCGAGATTGTATGGACAACCTCAAGAGTTGACGTATCTGCGAAGTGTCACCTAGAAAGCGAGACATCCAAATGTAAGTTTACACATCAATATTTCATCCACCAATCATTACCATCATCCATTGCATTCTGTCTTTATGCCGGTGCGCACTGTGTGCGGAGTAACTGAGGTTGAAGTTTCTCCTCGTCTGTAGCACTGTCGGTGGTGGTCTTGCTCTAATATGGGGCTAAACATAAAACAAGGGAACTTTCCCCTCTCAAACGATGAATGCAAGGGTCATATCAATTGACTTCTGAGTCAGTTTGATTTGTTTCACCGGCCGGTTGAGAATAACAACCCCTTTACCAACCTCAACGATTATTAGTATGAATCTCTTTGGGGATCAAAGCGCTGATGGTGGCACGGGGGGCACGGCCTAAAGGCAGGGGTTGATGATACTAGAAAGTCTGAAGGCACCTTGATAAGAAGCAGTTATCTGTCGTTGACCCACTTAAGCAAGCCAGGAACGGTCCAGGTTAGCCCCAATCCGGCCAGAGCTGTCTTGGAGTAGCGCCTGTGTTGGGAGTACGAAGAAGACAGTTACTGGTCAGCTCATTGTTCTGGAGAAATTGTTAACGGAGTTGGCTTTTGTTTCTGGTTTCTTTATCCGTGACCATGTTTTATCCACTTACCCGCCAGCAGTCTCGGAGCAGCTACATCAGAGATTAGATAGATTCTCCTGGTTACTTGTTCTTACGCTGCCACTGTTTCTCTCAACTGCCCAATCTTTTCGATTTTCCTGCTGAGTGACCGTTCAAATGGTGTGTCTGTAACCTCTTTGGACGCGATGCAGCTCTTGTGGAAGCTGTCGCCCTGATCCACTTACTCGTGTCGCTGCTTATGCTGGCGGGCGGGGCTGGTTGGTTTGCTTTGACGTTACCCTTGACCGAGAGGGGACGAGAGGAGATCCCGTCTTGATCGCTATTACCTGTCGACCGTTTTGCCTTTCACTTTTCCTCCTTCGTTCTGGCATTTCTGTCTGTATCCTCCTTTCATAATCTTTACTTGACGTCTCATCCTGTTTATCCCTTCCCGATCTCTACGGAGTTCGAGCGGGATCAGGTACCGTCGAGATGGTACCTGATGGAAGCTCGGTTTATTGCACGGTATGTATTGAATCGCTTTCCCTGGGCAGCCAACGACGTCGAGAGCACTGTTAATCCAATTTTAGCTCCTATTGAGCGATAATTATTTGCCTGGTAGACAATTGCTCTATTGAACACCGTCAAATTGGTCTTTACTAAGCTAGTCCCTCTAGGTGCTGTGGTTCTCGCCCATTCATTGCGGGACAATGGCACGAAGGCCAAGCTCGTTGCTCTCTACACACCTGACACCTTGCAGTATGTCACTATCAAGGAGCTTCAGGTATGGCCCTACTACTTTACTCCATTACTTCAGACGTGTCCATGTGTTCGAACGGTCAAGGGTATTTCATCATAGCTATGCCGCTGACGAGGTCTTCTTAGACGGTATACGACGAGATCATACCCGTACAAACAGCAACGAATCACACTCCGGCAAACCTATGGCTGATGGATCGTCCGGATCTGATCGCAACATTCACCAAGATTGAACTCTGGCGACAGACGCAATTCAAAAAGATAGTATACATTGACTGTGATGTCGTGGCTGTAAGGGCTCCGGATGAACTCTTAACATTGGAGGAGGATTTCGCGGCCGCGCCTGATGTTGGCTGGCCGGATATTTTCAATAGCGGTGTCATGGTCCTTCGACCCAACTTGCAGGATTACTATGCGCTTAAGGCGCTCGCTGAGAGGGGCATTAGCTTTGACGGCGCGGACCAGGGGCTGCTGAACATGCATTTTCGGAATTGGCATAGGCTGAGCTTCACGTATAACTGCACTCCCAGCGCCAACTACCAGTACATCCCTGCCTATAAGCATTTCCAGAGCACCATTAGCCTGATTCACTTCATTGGAGCTCAGAAGCCCTGGAACTTGCCTAGACAAGTGTTACCCGTGGAATCACCATATAATCAGTTGCTGGGGAGGTGGTGGGCTATTTACGATAGGCATTATCGCCCTGTTGTAACGGTGAGTTTTGACCTTCTCTACTATGATGCATTCCCCTCAGCTACCTTTATTGCTCACTACGTTTCAGGTGCCCGTCCACTCCCTGCCAAGTAGGTTTGCCACAGTAGAGGGTGACATAACTACCTATCCGCAAGAGACTGTACCACAGCCGTCTTGCTCGCAGATTTCACACCCCCCTGGAGACCGACCTATGGCTGGTTCCTATGGGCAACTCTTAAAAGTACAGCATGATCAACACGTGGCTAGCTCTTCTGAGCAAGCGTTAGGAACGCATTATGAAACTTCATTCAAATCTGAGTCGCCATCGCTACAACCACATACAGTACGTAGTCATAGCCACGCCCAGGTCGAACAGGCTCCTCACGAGGAAGTCTTCTATGACCAGGGCAGTACTCCTCATGGGCTGGAGGTGTCGCACGTGGATCACGGGCAAGCAGTGCCAGAGGAACACCATCCGATCCAGAGTGAAGCAGCACCTGTCAGAAGTGCTGTCCCACAGTATGTTCGAGGAGAAGAACACGTATCCGCCTATGTGCTCCCGCATTCTAGCCAACCAGCGTTCACGATACAGAGCGAACACCCTACTCACCAGGCTACCAGCGCTCCACCCCCTCCGTCGGAACCTTCGGCTGCGAATGAGGTCTATCACGCACATCTAGAGCCAGAACCTGTCGTTGAGGACCAAAAGCAACCTCCGGCGCCGTCCGCTCCACCAGTCGAGGTCGAAACTTTTGAAGCACCTAAGGCCGAATGGGATGCAGTTCGGTAAGTTCTATCTTGATTCGCCGAGAGGACCATTCTAACTCAGTCTTCGTAGGGAACCGCCTCCTTTGAACAGCAAGCCGGAAGGGTTTGCATTGGCTGAAAGGACTTATACCATGTCGGATGATCAGCGACTCTTTCAACCGCCGGCATCTTATCCCGAGGCTCCAAAGAACATGTGGTACCAGGTCCCCGAGACAAAACCGGAGCCAGAAAAAATTACGCAAATATTCCCTTGGGAAAGTCGTGCACCCAAGCCCACGCGCGTTTTTCTGGAGGACCAGCCGAGTACAGTCTCTACGGAGTCAGCATCGTCCACCAGAGAAGAATACAGATCCTCCCTAGGGTCAAGGACCTCATGGACAGCTGAAGAGCCTTCTACCGCTACATGGGAGACATATTCTCGTTCAAATGCATGGGACGAAGTGCCAGAGATAAACAAGTACATCCAATCCATTCAACACGGCAGAAAAGCCAAAGTGCAAGTGATCTCCGGGGGTCCCAGCCCGGGAACCGAGCCCTCCAGCTGGCGAACAACCGATCATGGACCCATGGGCATGCGAGTCACGGATTTCCCAACGGAGGTAGAACGCCCCAGCCTTCCCGTGACGCCAGCGCCCATCAGGCGATCCTTCGCGCAAGCCTCGGGGGACGAAACTGCCGATGAACAGTTGCCGATCGCTGAAGGCGTACCAAAACAGGAGGACTGGGTGGGTCTCACGGTTGATGCGTTTTTGCACCTCCTTCGAGCGACATACTTATACTGGAAGTTTACAGAATCCGTTGGCACGCCTCGAAGAGCTTTGCCGGCGCCAGTCCGAAGTTTTGGAGAACGCCGATTTATTACTTAGGCGTGTCTGATATTCGTCCCGCATTCTCCTTCCCTCTGCTTTTTTGTCGTACGATATCAGTGCACTGATCTTTTTGAATTCTGTCGCTGGCGCTTTTTCCGTTCTGGGTCATCCGTGTCCTGCATTTCGCATATCATTCCATGACTGTACAGTACGTCTCAAGCATGTGCATTTACTTTCCCGGTATTTGATTGAGCCAAGCATGAGGAGCCAAGAATGTCTTTTGGCAGCATTCAACCAGTTGTTCATGTAATTGCGCCTGAGGTTGTCTATTGTGAACTCTTGTGGATCCTGCGCTTAATTCTAAGCAGGGATATGAGAAGGGAAAAGCGAGAAAGCCATCTCTGCTTCATGCAAATCACATTCATTAGCGAGTAAAGCTAGACGTAAGGCTAATATGGATATCTTGGGTAGCATACTCGAATCACCTCTCATGCAGGAAAACAAACGCAAAGGTATCTTGTACGTGCTGAGCAACTAGCTCAACATCAGAGAACAGCAGGCAGAAAGCGAAGCAGCCGAAACGCAGACCTGGACTAGCACCGTTCTCCTCTGACAGAGTAGAAATGGGATTGCTTCACGCGACTTGCTTTCCCAGTCTTTTCGTCGAACACGCAGAAACCATACGTTGCTGCATTTGGTGGGGTATAGACTGTCAAGTTGGTATGGTTAGCCGCAGCGCACAGCGAAGCAAACATATGTACCAGTTCAAGGGAAAATACGTACGGTGTAAGGAGACGGCGGGATTATGAGGGTCTGGGTTTGATATCTTATGGAGGCCCAGCTTGACAAGTTGTCAGTTTCGAATTATCATACGCCTGAGTGAAGTAGGCAGGAATTTACAGACCTTGTCAGACATGTAGGTTACCTGATTTTCGGTGTAGGTGGTTTCCTTGATGATTTGCGGCGATGAGGACTGCCCGTTTCGGAGCTTATCTTGATCAGGCCATGTATATAGAGTCTCTTGCAGAGAGCCTTTGAGGACCTAGGGTGTCGTCAGTTCAGCAATTTCGCCCCGACGAGGGTATAGGCGGGTAGCGAATGATACCTTCATGACACAATGTGCATTGGCATGATCATGTATTGCGCTCCCTTTGCCAGGGCTCCAGACCAATATTAACTGCCGGAGTACATTATTAGCATGCGACCCCTGACTCAGTATGGCGCGGTACATATGGGCCTTGGTCTCGGCCATATGCAGGTACGGCCATATCATCACAGCGCCGCTGAAGTTTATAGTACCGAGGGGATCGACGTCCGACCTACCAGATTACTTTTACCGTTCCCCTGATCAATAAGGTTCCTTGTATATCCCCTGCTGTTATCGCCCAGGGCAAAAGGGCGCCATTCCTCCGGGTTGGAGACATATTGCTCCATCAGGCGCTGGATGTCGAGGGGATTGACATCGTCCGAATCCAGGCCTGAGCTCGGACCCAACGCTGCGCTGAGGTCTAGGACGAGATTCTCGAACGCATTATCAGGGTATTTGCTTTGTGAAGGTGGTAATGATGCTGTGGAGTCGAGATATGGCATTGTTGTGAAGGATCCCCTGCAATATGGATGTAAGACGTAGAAGATGGGTTATGATTCGTCGCCAGCTAGAAGTATAAAAGTCGGATCAATAGTAGTCGTAGCGACTTCGGACCAGGGAGATGTTCAGCATGAAGGTGTTAGGATAATGTTAAGGTCAGTAACAATGGGTAATTATAGGTTTTATACGAGTGCAGCAATGAAATGCCAATTCATATCATCTCATAATAATGGAACATAGGACCATTTTCGACCACTCATGGTGATTTTCGTTTGATACACAAGTCTTTCCATCCGCGGAAAGAGCGGGAAGTTGCCACTGTGATGCCTTATTTTGGCCTGAGGCCACAACCCCGCCATGTGAGACCGCCTTGATTGAGCAGCAAATGAAGTGGCGGCCACAATTTCAAAGATTGATCTCTCTGCAGAAACACCTTCACGATTGACGTGCATACGATTTGTCTCGGGCATAGACTGCTTTCAGCGAGCGAGACATAGGACAAGCCTTACTGGATTCTTCATTTTACTTTTTATCTCTCTTTTTTCGTTTTTATAGATTGCGCCTAGTACGAGGATAGTACTCGTACCAATCCGTCAAAATGTCGACGACCGTGGAGAAGGTATAGCTATCACATATGTCTCATCTTGATGAAGTTGATCATGCTAATTTCTTTATGACTGCAGATCAAGCAAATTGAGGACGAGGTTCGTACAGCAATCGCCGCGTTGGATGGTCGCATGTGCTTCGAAACTAACCGAACGTTCAGATGGCTCGGACTCAAAAGAACAAGGCGACAGCGTTTCACTTGGGTATGTGCAGCACAGAGATGACACTATTATGTATCTTGAAGAGTATAACTGACGGTTGTGAAGGTCAACTCAAAGCGAAGCTTGCAAAGCTAAAACGAGAGCTTTTGACTCCATCAGGTGGTGGCGGTGGAGGTGGTGGTAAGTGGAAAGGTGTCGCGATTGTCTTTTATAGGAGGCTAACGAAGAGGTTCAGTTGGTTTCGATGTCGCTCGTACCGGTGTCGCCAGTGTGTATGTATCGACTGAACGATCTTTGAGTACGACAATAGGCTTACTTGAAGTAGTGGTTTCATCGGCTTCCCCTCCGTCGGCAAGAGTACATTAATGAGCAAATTGACTGGCCAACATTCCGAGGGTATGTTTGGAATTGATCGCGTGGGGCTGAACGGAAACTGACCTTCGGATTCGCAGCCGCCGCATACGAGTTCACTACCTTGACAACTGTTCCCGGCCAGGTGCTGTACAACGGTGCGAAAATTCAGATTCTCGATCTCCCCGGTATCATTCAGGGTGCCAAAGATGGTAAAGGTCGTGGTCGTCAGGTCATCGCAGTGGCCAAGACTTGCCATCTCATTTTCATCGTCCTTGACGTCAACAAGCCGCTGCTCGACAAAAAGATCATCGAGAACGAATTGGAAGGGTTTGGTATCAGAATCAACAAACAACCACCCAACATTGTTTTCAAAAAGAAAGATAAGGGTGGTCTTGCCATCACTAGCACCGTTCCCCTAACACATATTGACCATGATGTATGTGCTCCTGATGTGTGGCTCTTTTCAGGTTCGAAGCTGACCATTATCGAACAGGAAATCAAAGCTGTCATGAATGAATATAAGATTTCTTCTGCGGATATTTCCATCAGATGTGATGCCACCATTGACGATCTAATTGACGTCCTCGAGGCAAAGAGCCGAAGTTATATCCCAGTTATCTACGCCCTGAACAAGATCGACTCCATTTCGATCGAGGAGCTGGATCTTCTTTACCGAATTCCCAACGCCGTCCCGATCAGTTCCGAGCATGGCTGGAATATCGATGAGCTTCTGGAACAAATGTGGGAGAAGCTCAACCTCAGACGAGTCTACACGAAGCCCAAGGGAAGGGCTCCTGATTACTCAGCTCCTGTTGTCTTGAGATCAAACGCGTGCACAGTCGAGGACTTTGTATGATTTCACCAGACCTTTACGAGACACTGGGAGCCGTTACTGATATGTGTGTTTAGTGTAACGCCATTCACCGGTCGATCAAGGAACAGTTCAAGGTTGCCATCGTCTATGGCCGCTCCGTCAAACACCAGCCGCAGCGAGTCGGTCTCTCGCATGAATTAGCGGATGAGGATATTGGTATGCTACCCCTGTGCTCTACGTTATACTTCGTGCCGCAAGAGCTGACGAGTCAACGTAGTCACGATTATTAAGCGCTAAGGAATCTTGATGAACATGAAAATCCGAGAGTCCGTCCCATAGTAGGAACGGCTGTGGCGAATCGTGCACGAGAGCTTTCGAAGGTCTGTGTCAGTGATGCTGCGCTAAGATCCTTTGCGAAAGGACAAAAGGGCCTCCCTTCGTGTGACATAGCTCCGCGAGACGCCACGGGCGTGTGACGGGGCCGGACTAGACGATCCGCGCACGGGCAGCATGCTGCCGGCTGCGACTTAATTTCGGACAATTTACTTGTTGGAGATGATCTACTGATTCATGGACTAGAATGGTCACAATGCTACCCTCTAGTGTTCAAGGTGAGGTCGAGAAGAGGTTATGATGGGTGTCTGAAATCAAAAAGTTTCAAAGTCGGGATCTTATTTTTGATTCAGCAGCATGTACTCCATACCTACTATATAGTAGCCTGCCGAATATTTTTTCTCCTTCCCTTCAAAGTTAGCATGCATGCATTTGCTGTAAGATCTGTCCAGTTTCAGCCCGGAAGTAAGATGAATGACTCGACGGCGAGTCAGCTGCGCATCGTTCCTTGCGTCCTCATCTGAACCCGATCTCCGCGCAGAGGCGTCAACGGTTCAGCCGTGAAAGACCACCTCAATACGCGCAGATCGCCCGCAACACCAGATAGGTCTCGCTTGTGGCTCATGCAGAGTATTGCAATGTAAGTTGTCAGTGCGAAGGACTGCGAGGGGTCAAGGCTTCCATAGACTTTTGACATATTACTATCCCACCACAATTGAAGAACTGGGCACCGGTCTGGATTTGACGAAACCCGTACTATCAGAGCGCTGTGGTACGAAATAAGTTGCGTGAGCTGTGCTAATCAAGACGCCAATTTATATTGTATTTGTGATCGCTCTCCCGACAAGGAGGTGTGGTTGCAACGCTGACATCGTCAAGTGTTAGCCGGGTAGGCTCCGTGGTTGGTTCGAGTATCGTGAGGACAAGCGGTGCCTGCGTTAGCAAAGGGGACGTACATGCCCGGGGAAAAGGCAATACCTATCGACTTGACCACTTACCGAGCATGACGAGGGGAAAGCATATCCTCTGACGGAGGCAGAGCCCGTCATATTCTGTTGTCACTGATAAGTTAGAAAGCACCAAGCAGCACTTCATTTTCTGCGAAGAGTGCTGTGATGAATCCGGCCAAAGGCAAGGTTGCATATGTGCAGCAGAAAGACAGGATCTTGCTATGCCCTACATTCGTGCCCTACCTGCGCCTTAGGCCTCAAAACCCCACCCTCAACCTGAACCTGAAGCTTGACCCTCAGGCAGTCAGGCAATCAATTAGGCTTTCAAATGACGCCACGGATGTCAGGCACCGATTTCTGTGTCCTGAATTCTGAAGGCTTACGGGGGGTGATCCTAGTCACGGAACGACAGGAAATTAGACCATAGGAATATTCTCATTGGTGGATCTGATGAGTGGTCTAGATGATAAAAGCGTCCGGATGTGGGGGAATGCCGCCTCATTGCGATGAAGCTACCGACAGGAGCGCTTAATGGGCTTCGATCATATGTCCAGGATCGTACCACCAGAGACGGCTTCCAAGGTTCGTATGTGCAGCATGACTGCGATAACAGTAGGAATAAGAAGCGGTCTGCGCGGAACCGAAGCCTTACCCATGCTTTCTGGCCTTTTAGCTGCAGTTGCGGACGAACTTTGTGACAGGGAATAGCTTCCTGAGGGTTATGCGCGGGATCTTTACTGTGGGACTGGCGGAAAGAGCTAATCGAATCGTCATTTGTGCATCGGGACTTCGATATCGGAGTTGACTGTAAGATGCGTGGTAGATGAGGCATGGAATCAGATCCATGGATTCAGTCAGAGCAAAAACATAAGACATTGATCGAATAATAGCTATTGTTGTTGACACATTCTGAGATGGAAGCAAAGCGTTCGTTTCACAGCTCGATCCGGTTAAGCTACGCCGCTACAGAGCACTTCTCCATACTCTGTCTCGGTAACAATGGAGAAGAACGAGGGCGACGGCGCAAGTCAATGCAAAGCAGCAAACCCTTCCCATCAGGTGACTGCAATCGCACCAACAGATGCAGGTTTTCATCAGTGTGGAGGTCTGCAATTCCTCCTCTCAATTCACGACAGTACCTGGCCACATATTTGGTCGTTTTTAAAATCCTTTTCTCGGAGCTTGTCTTAAACTCTTGTCCAGAATACGGAGTACTGACTCCTTTTTGGGGTCGGCATAGCAGGATCCTTCAATGCAGCCACACGACGGCTGTGTTACATTGAGGTTGAAGTTTCTTTTACCTCAAAAGGAAGTTTGCAAGAGAGGACTTCCAGACGTTCAGCGATTTGCAACTCTGAAATTCTTGACAGGTATGAAAGATAGAGTGTGAATGTTATGAGCTCATTTCGCAAAGTGAGACAACGACCATCGGAATTGGGGTATCTCCACCATCGCCCACCCTTAGTACTAACCAAAACAGGGTAGACTAATACTATGTAGGCTCTGATCTCCTTTTAAGTTCAAGCGGAATTCTTGCTGATGTCATCATTGTCTTAAGCTTGCGAAGATGAGCCGGGGCTCGGACTTTTCCCGTTGGCAGTCTCCTTTGATTATTATCATCGTGCGGTGCGTTTATGCAGATTATAAATACGGCGGGGAGTACCTCACCAAACAGTCAGTATGGTAATGGAAGGATGGTATGTATGTAACTGTACCAATCGTCAGCAAGACCTGAGGTATCTAATCATGAAGCCAACCTGGAAGTATTACGGAGTATAATTTCACCTTCACGTGTACAGGCTAGGTAAGCAGTAGACTGGATGGTACCTACATTAAATAAATGACCACACATAATTTGTGCTCATATTAAATACTGACAGATGCGGATGCAGTCGTACCTGGCAGATGCTGATGACTTGGTCAATGATTAAATACCTTAGGGTAGGTAAGCCTAACACGATGGCACCTTGTCTCAGATTTGTTATCTGAGGGCCGGTCCTCAGTCTAAAGTCTAATCATGAATGGTGTAGCTACCTCACTATGAAGGTAGGTGGTCTAAAGTCTGAAAAGAAGCCCCGAGATTAACCCAGTAAATCTTACAGTTGGATGAGAATCTAGACAAACTATCGTAGTACTTGCTCTCACTTTCCATTCCGCCTGCGCAAAACCGGCCGGAGACCAATTATGATCTCTATCCGGGTCGCCAAATAGAGACAATATTCCTTCTTACTCGGCAAAGAGAGATTGCACGATCCTATGCACCCTACTGCTCCATATTTGTTGAGCACTAGAGCAAGTCAGGTGCGGCGTAGAGGTTATCAATCTATCTAGTCTAGATTATGAAGGAGCACAGTGCGCATAATTAAATGGCGCTCATATGCTCCACCTTGACCTGCAATTCATCGATAGCTTCGATTTCGAGTTTCCTCTTGGCTAGCTACAAGGGACAATTAGCATTTCTTATTTGTTGGATTGCAAATTTTTGGCCAATATAGCAGCGACAAGGCGTCGTGCTTTTCGCCAAATTAGATCATGAATCGATCTGGGTCGGAAATCACTGCCGCTCTTAATTCGTCTCGTTTCAATCTTTACCTTGGCTTGAAATACCAAATGGTCTGAAGAACGACTTTGACCATGGCAGGACAGGAGGTCAAACTTGCAATCCTCCGCTATCCTTTAAGAGGGACACTAAGACGTGTCATTTTACACGCAAAGAGAAAGTGACATGGACACCTCTATGTCAACTGTCGAAATTCCTTCTGAGTCAACTACCCCGATCCCTCGTGGTTATTCCGATAAGTGGGGCGCATTGGCGAGACCAGAGCATAGATTTTGCCCACGAATATGGCTTTCAAGTACTGTACTCCGTAGGCGGTCTTTTTTTTTTTGCAATACAAATATCATTTGACATTTCCACCCATCTGCCTACAGTAGTAAGCCAAAGAGCCACCTGTATTTGTGTACTACATTGATCATTGAAGCCTTGATAGGGCTGTGTAGAGGCGGCAGAGCTTTCCTTGCAATTTACCGCATCTAGGTAGTCTAATCATGCAGGTGATTCTAGTACGAAGTAGCTTAGCACCCGTACAGAATTGTACTCTTTTTCAATTCTCTTCTTAGACAAGACGTGTTTACAAACGAACCCACTTATGTGTACGGAGTAAGCGAAATCATTGCCTCCTTCCTTTTTCCCCTATAAAGTTTCGCGATTACCTGTTCATTAACCTCTTTAGACAGAGTTTGGTCACGATTTGCATTGCTTAGGGTGCCGGGCCGGAGTGGACCGCTGGTCCGCTGCGGGCCTTGTGGACCATGGGCCATGGGGGTCCTAGCTCCTGCTCCCTTATTACAAGTTGGCCACTCTTAAAGTCTCCTCTGTCACACTGGTAGTTTGGCCGAGAACAGTAGTAGAAATCCGCAACTCATCAGCAGGACTGCCAATGACTCTAAACCTAATAGGGAATTAGCCCTTTTGATGTTTCTCATCCATGCTCCTTATGCGCGTTGTGATAGGACGAAGCGTAAGTATAACCTGGTTTTGTCTTGCATAGAAAATAAATTGAAATTGATATACAGCCTTTGATTCGACCGAAGTATTTCTTCGAGTGTCGCCTCGTGACAAAGTACTGTGCATTTTGAGCTGTAGGTTTTCCTCTTTTTCGCTATTCCCTAACTTATCTGTGGCTCTAAATTGCGCACTTCTACTTTCTTTTTCCGTTTCCCTCTCTTCTCTGATGAGGCGTCCCCCGTCCAACACGGATGACATTGTTTTTGCAAAATATGGTTTGACTTATCATCACTCAAGGTGTCAAACCGCAAATCGCGCTTTCTTCATTCGATGAGACTGGCAAAATGAAGATTTGTCATCCCTGGCCGTCAATGCAGGACGATCACGATCTGCCCCTTAAGGATTTAATTTGACACATACTTTACTGTATGTTAATCGGGCGCCATCTTTCTGTCTCCATCATCGACCATCTTCATATGTCGCATCTTATAATCTTAAAAGTTGCTCAACTGACCGTCGCAAGATGAAGGATGGGGTGGATTCACACGTCGACAACCCAAAAGGCCTTATCTGGCTGAATAGTCCGGCGAGCTCATAATCTACGAGATTGCGAAGAAAAACCGTTGAGCCAGAGCTTTATGATAAATTTTCTAGAGTCCTCGCTCTATCAAACTCACCTCTACTTGTTTGTTTTAGGTATGTCATGCGGATATTAGGTTCAGCGGTTTATCGATCCGTTCCCCGTCTGTCAACTTGGTCGTGGCTTGCATCTCGAGGCAATCGCTATCGAGTCATCCGAACCCACTTGGTATCTGGTCCAGAAGGAGTGCCTTGACTCTCGTTCGACGACGATCTTTCTCGAGTCGAACAGATGATCATCCGCTAACACCCTGGAGTAGCGCCATCATATGGCCTCGATGAAGCCGGTGAGCTTGTCGAATGAGATGACGATATATGAACACAATAACAGAGAGCAACGCCTCCTGCCTCTATCTTACTTTCACTATTTCTTCTGTCGTTCTTGTCCGGAGTTCTCCCAGAAACCCAATGGTGACATGGTTCTTTACTGGCTAAAGGTAACTTTCGCTCCACTCTGGATCGGGTACCAAACCCCCTTTCTCGTGATGCCTGGTACACTTAACCAAACGACTTAGTAGTAGTATCTAGTAGTACTCCATAGCCTAAGCCAACCAGGCAAGTACTTGAGCTGGTCAGCTGTTGTCAATCCATGATCTTTGCTTCCTTGTAACAACACCCATGCTAAGTTCCCTGCAGACAAGGAGGACATGGGACTGTAGGTTTCCATCAGACTCATGTCTTATACGAACCTTTTAGGTATCACACATGTTCCCAGGATCTCGACTACGCCTAACTTCGTTTAGAAATTAGGGGAAACCTGAACATGTCCTCACCGGCATCAATACTAGGTAGATACAGTATCTTTATTTCATGAAACAGCGTCATACGAGACCGTACTAGGCTATCTTTACCTACTTAGCTGTATTCAGACCCAAGTAAGATCCCTGTCCAGCAATCTCAGCAGTTACCAATCAAGAACTGATTCCCCCACCATTTGCCATTCAGCAAGATCATTTTGATGATTTATTTCCTTCTTAGCCTCCTGCCGATGGACCAATCACTGAGAAAGTCGTCGCATCTTTCTTTCTGTTCCCTATCTCTGTTTTCTCCGTCCTCGGTGATGCGTCGACAGTCCGTCGAATCATTCATGTCAACTCCTGGACTAGGCCCTGCCGGTCGTGCACCAAATCAAGCAGGACCAGATGATATCCTTTTTGATAGGTAGGTACCTCACTCTTCCTAGGAGCGCTCAGTAGGTAATCGATCCGACTCTGCTTCACCTTACCACGGACAAGGAGGTAGGTACCAGCTCTGTCCATCAAGGCTGTCAAACCTGATAGGTAAAGACAGGTCATAGAATTGGACAGGCACAACAGTGTCAACAGTAGTAATGTGGTCTTTGTAGGTACGGGCAATGCTCAGTCCATCACAGTAGGTAGATAGACATCCCTAACCACTCCTCGGCCATGGGCAACAAGCATTGTTCTGTTCGTAAGCAGAGAGTACCTACCTTACCTAAGTAGGTGGTTACCTACAGTATTATTACCATGTCTATTTTTCTTGATCAACCCTGTGCCTGTGCTTCGAGCCGACCTCTTTTTTTTTTCTTTTCCCATTATTTATTATTTATTATTTTTATTTTTATTTTCCATTACTTTATTCTTTTTATTTCTTTTTATTTGAATTTATTTTTTCCTGATATTTTCCCCTCCAAATTTAATTCCGCGTCCATGCCTTCTCCCGCATGCTGCGGCAGCTGCGCAGCACCCCTCCATTGATCTAGCTTGCCTTCTTCTACTCAGGACAAACGAGTAGTAGAAGAAAAAGCCTGCATGTCCTTTTTCTTGTAGACATATCCCCATCTATACATATTGTCATCGACAATTTTCTTTTCTTTTTTTTTTTTTAATTAAAAATTTTATTCTATATATTTTTTTTCTTTTTTTACCTGAATAGCTTCGGATGGCTTGCGGGGATACAGGTACTCGAAAGAATTGACCCTCACGGGATTTGCTTGTTGCTGCTAGCATTCACTACCTATTATCCAGAAAGGGACCTACTACCTATCTAACTACCTTACGCCGCTGCTACATACCACTGTTCTTCAACTTCCGTAATTCGCATATCGTCCTCTCTGAATGCCTTCGGATTGAGCATGCATGATCTTTTATCCTCTTGGCTGTGGATTGTCCCCTCTTTGCTTTTTCTTTGTGGACGATTGACCCATTTCCCCTCTTATACTTTTCTCTTCAGACTACTTTAGCGGCCAGTCCGGCCTGTTCCTAGTTGGTATCTCTTGTGCCTGTACTGCCGAATCTCCTCCCCATAGCCCTGTACCCTCCTCTTCTCCCTACAGATTCTCGCACCCTCGCTAGCTCTCCCTGACCATGGATACGGAGAGCTCTCATACGCAAGAGAATGAATTTGCACAATCACCCTGGATGGATATGGGGGCTTTCCAACCGTCTCCTCAGAACTCGCCCCCAATGGATTACTCAGGATTTGGGTATGGGGTAATGCCGCTGGACACTCAGTACGGTGTTTCGATACCTCCTCCATATGCATCATTACCTTTGACGATGCCTTCAAATACATGGCCCAGCATGCTCACGACTCAACCACAATTCCAAGAACAAGCCCTGGCGCCGGTTCCCATCCCGGCATCCGCAGTGCCAGTCACGCCGGTTCAACCGCCTCGCAAATCGTCCACCAGTGGCTCCACGCCTCGGAGGACTCTGACGGATGAGGACCGTCGGCGAATGTGTCTCTATCATGAAGAACACAAGACGGCTAAACAGACTGACATTGGAGGTAAGAGCTGCTTCTTTGTTGCGCAACAATGAACGAGTGAGACTGACGGAACCATAAACAGCCTTATTTGGAGTAGAGAGGAGGTACAGTATACCAATCTTTTCATTTCGATCCTGTTGTTGTACGGCATGTGGGTAACATCCATTCTAACGCTTGCTTTTACGTCCCAAAGTACTGTTTCCAAGGTGCTTCGTCAGAAGGAGAAGTATCTTAATCCAGACGAAGGAAGTCGGTCTCCGATTAAGCGAGCCAAGGGACGAGTTCCCGACATTGAAAAGGCTCTATCGAATTGGGTGAGGAACTACCAAAAGCAGGGTTACCCGCTGAGCGATGAAATGATCAGAGAAAAGGCTCTGTTCTTCGCAAGCACTTGTGGCAGTCCAGACGGCAAAGAAAAGGTCCTCACCCAAAGCTGGTTGGAAAAGTTCAAGCTGAAGAACAACCTGATGGGCGCGAAGTCTCGGAAGGGCTCATTTGCGAAAAGCGATTCAGAAAGCCCTACACGTTTGACTATCGATTCTGCTCTAGCTTCTGCTGTGCAGTCCCCTACTGTGCTTTCTCCCACATCACCCACCGGGTTTGCATCGCCGTCACCGTTGTCTCCCATCATGAGCCCAGAACACATGCGCAAGGAGCTTGCAAAAAGCCTAGATGAGCTTGCTGAGGAGTATCAGCACAAACACGCGAAAAGCACCACCTCGCTCGATACGACTTGCTCGCTTTCTGCCAGTGTGACTAGCCCCACGTCCACATTGGTATCGGACAGTCCATTCACACCTGTCAGTCAGTCGCGCGGATCGCTCGCAGACGGCCAGTCGAATAGGCCACGAAGCCAGACGCTTCCAACAGGCACCCTCGAACCATCCTTGATGTCTACAGAAGAATCCTCCGATCATTCGCTCTCTAAAGCGGCTTTGCAGCAGTCATTGTCTATCACGACCCTCGAGTCACCTCTCGAGGACGAGCACACCTCGAAGAAGGGCCCCGGTCTCGATACATCATCCAATACCATCAAGCGCAATCGCAGCAATCCTGAGATCAAGGCAAAGTCCATGTACCCGCCTTCCTTTTCCAAATCAACAACCGTGTCACCAATTAGTTCCCCGGGGTCTCCAACGCAGGATGAGGCACGAAGAGCTCTTGAGCTTGTGGTGTCCTATTTCGAGCACCAGCCAACGGGACTCGGCGCACAGGAATTCGTAACCATTGGGAAATTGATGGAGAGACTCGAGCTCGCCAGGGCCCAGCAAACTGCTCTCCCGGGCGGTCTGGCGCGCATTGATGAACTTGAAGATGTTCCTCAACTGACCAAGAAACGAAGCATTCACAACCTGGGTTAAGCCGGGGTTTCGAAATGGAGACGCTGACGAGAGCTCCCACTTGGCGACATGCTACATGCCAAAATTTCGCAATCAAATTCAGCTGTCGTCACCTCATTTTCCTATTCTTGAATTTTTACCTTCTCCCGCCATGACCGATCTTCCCCCATCTTCGAATTATATCCCTTTTGTTTTCCTGGGCGGCCGTTTTGTTTTCGAGCTTTGCACTACCCATGTCATATTCAAACGATTTGTTTCATTAAGGGCTCGACAGCTGTCGGGCTGTGAGAAAAGCTAACGGATGATACACTTATACGAGAGGGCAACCTCAGCTTCTACAACAATGAATGCGGAGAGCACTGGGAATGCTCTATTTATGGACCAACAGCATGGATACGGTGAACAGGACGGCTACCTACAGAGCTGGAGCTGGTAAAATCTGGATATAATCATTTCTCGGTTATTTCTTTCGCCTTGCATTTTTGCGACTTCTCATTTCCTACATTATTATCCACACTTAAACTTGATCGCTCACGCGGGCTTGCATTTGACTCCCATCGTTCCTACTTCTCACTTCATTTCATCATACTCTATCAGTTTCCTGGGTTTCGGTTGGTACAGGACAGGGCTAATACTTGGGCGACAAGGAACGGAACCTTGTAAGGTCATCCACAGGTCATGGATTGTTTGTCATTTCTCTTGCATGTCTACTGCCTCCACGTCACTTTATCCACCTATCCTTATCGTTATTGATTTTATTTCTTGCAATTTCAGTGGGTTTCGATACCCCTAGGTTGTCCCTGTCAAATGACAGGTACGGTACCTTACTTTATCTATTGCGAGCAGTGGATTTGGTGCCTTACCTTGCCACGCCTCGTCTGCTTCCCCGCTGGCAACGCCACAATGCTGGTTGTTCCATACTTTATCTTCTTCAATATGGACAAGGGCCCATCGGCCTATCGGCTCATTCTACTCCGTAGGTCCTGCTGTTTTGCAACTAGCTTGCATGGACTGGCTGCTGAGAGAAGCTAAGCCTCGAGTCGTACAGAATATGGTATCTTTAATATGATTAGTATAATTACGCTGCAAAGAGTTACAGTACAACAGTGGTATTGATATGTTGGCACAGTCAGGCCGTCGAGTATGGGGAGGGAAAAATGAAAAGGTCTATGCCTCTGGAACTTGATCTGTGGCAAAGGCGATACCCCTGTCTTCCATGAGCTCCGCTATACTGTGGCCCGATAGCTCGGGGAGAAGCTTCGCGAGAACCGTTTCAATGATGGAGTAGGTTAAATGTTTGTTGCAGTACTCGTCAGCGAAAAGGTCCAAAATATCACGCTCAATTGCTTGCAAGATGAGAGTCTCTTCAGTATCGTTGGGTGGAGTGGGTACAGGCGAAGATGATCGGGAGGGCGGCTGCTGCGAGTCATCTCCCGTCGAGCCGTTAAGGGCGGTCGGGCCAGAGGTATTATCTGCAACACCAAAGAAAACCCGGGCGACTGGCCGAGGCACTAGGGACAGAATGCGTCTCGCGCATTCTCGCTTGATGGCAGCAATTTCTGGCGCAGAGGGCCCCTGGTTCTGAGCTAAGGACGGCGTTGGCGCAGAGGCAAGAGGTGTCGGCGTCGTCCTGTCAGCATTGCCAGGGGTTGTTGTATCACCAGTAGGGCCTTGCTGTGTGGGCGTAGGAGGCCGCACGGACAATTGCGGAGGCTGCGGAGCCGGAGCCGATAATCGATTTACATCTGCCCCTTGGCTTGGACGGGCATTTGATGGGAATAGCGCTGCCCTGGATGCGCGAAGCAAGTTGGGCAACAAGGTGGGGGTGAGAATATGGTCCTGAATGCTCTCGTGAAGGAACCTGGATGGAGAATAGCCCGAAAAATTTTTCGGTCAGGGGTTAGCACTCATCAGACATGCAAATGAGAAAAAGAAAGATGAGGAATCAGGGATCGGATTGTGTAGGCGGAAAAAGCGCAGAGGGCCTCGAGAAAGCAGCGGTAAACCCCAGACTGTGGAAAGGCGGTCGTATTCAATCCGGGTCTTTCCTTCAGACAGCCTCAAAAAGGGAAAAGTAAGTGGATGTCAATCAAGTCGAAAGTAACCATTTGTAAGGTTGCATGAGTGGAGAGCTAATAAGATCGCATTGACTAGGGCCCGCAAATGGTAGCAGAGGAGCTTGGGCCAGTTATTGGAGCCAGCCTCAATGCTGAAGATGACGAAAATCTGATGGGAGAATGGAAGGAGACCAGATCGCCATTTGTTGATGTGTATCATTCAGAGAAAAGACGGCAAGGCAGGCGTTTCCAGAGCGGAAGTTACAGGCATGTTTAAACCCAACCAACCCCAAAGCCACAGTGACCTCGGCCGGGATTAATGAGATTTGAAATACTGCTGGAGAGTATTGCACTGATTGGCCCTGAGAGGAAAAAGAAAAGGGGGTTGGCCTCGCCCTATCCATGCAAAAGTCCAAACGTTGCATGGCAGTTTAATCAACACTGTCAAAGATCGTCACAAATCATGTTGCGTATCGTGCCTCTTGGCGTTCAGTTGGAGAACGCAAGGCTTGACGTGCACCCAATTACTGCAGGGATATTGGATTAATTCGAAAATTGGGGTTGTTCCAGCGACACCATGGCAACGCTGCGGTCCAAATCGGCAAGAAGGATTCTTCTTTCTTGTATACTTTTTTCCGCTTCGGTTTTCTTCCTCTTCGACCGTGTAGTGACGACCCCTTTAACCAGGCATCGGATTTGCACGGAACGACTCGAAGTTGAGCGGCACGGAAAGGGCCGGCCCAGGCCATCTCTCAACTACCAAAGCCATGACAGTGCGTAGTGGATAGAATGGACGTGAGATTGACAGGGGAAGTCAAATTCGACACACGTTCGGCCACTCCGAGCCAGTCACCAATCGGGGAGAAGGAGGATCACCAGGTCCCAGGATGATGACCGCCATGTAAGCCCGGAAAAGCAAAAGCCCATGCCTGATGATGGCATTCTTTTCAAGATCGGAAACTTGATTCTCCTCATTTGTATGATTGGAGGACATTGAAAGGCGATTACGACCATAGGCTCATTCATAGGAAATTGGTCGGTCGGTAATGACAATACGGTATCGTAAGAAACCCATACGCGCCGGTCACCGTTTGTAATGACAATACGGCCAGACATGGATGATGGAGGTCGTCAATCGCAGGGCCCATGCGGTAGAGGAGCCGGCGAAACCACCAGTAGCGGATCAAGTGACCGATGCAATATGCGAGCAATGCAACTCCATTACTCCACTGCATCCTTCATCCCGCTGGGGCCCTCGAGACTTGAAACGCTCTGCCGATGGAGGAGACGCCAACGTAGATCATGTTCGAAGATCGGACTGGCACCTCTTGTCCACAGTCCACAGTCCACACCCACTCTTCTAGAGCGCAAAAATCGTAATGGCACGGTTCTCTTGACTGAAAGCTCTCGCCCTCATAGCTGCTGATGATGAACGGCACATGGGGAAGAGTGGGAAGTATGTAAAAGCTAATGAGATTGCTTTACTCACCTGTCAAGGACACTGCCGGTCTCGCCCAATTTGCCCGGTCCCGCCAAAGTCAAATATTGGAAAAGCGAGAGAGATCCTGCCAGCCATGGCATTCTCCGAGGAATGTCCAGCATTTGCGAAACCATACTATAGATTCGATAATTGAGAATAGGGCGCTTCGTCGATGTGCCACCCATGGGAGCCAATTTCCCGCTCTCGGAATTTCCTGGCGTTGTAGCAGCTGACGAAACATTCGCTTTGGCATTTGTCATCACGCGAAAAAGTCCCGTCACGATGAATTGAAGAGCAGTATATGTCAGATACAGATATTGCAGGATATTCCATAGCCATGCTTGTCCAAAAGAGCGAATCTGTGAAGACGATTGGTCCGACTTGGGATCATCGTTGACATTGAGCAGGCCGAATCTGTGTAGGCGATCCTGCTGGTGACTATCTGCCGTGTTCTCCTCACGTTCGTCAAGTCGTTCTGCTGTCGATAGGAGCTTGGTGGTAGTCTCCCACAAGAACCATCCCTGACACATCTTTTCGCTGACTGCGTTCCCAAGTATCAAATCTGCTAGTATGTCACCGATAATGGTCCGTAGAGGGGCATTTTCCAAATCCTCCGTCGGGAGTAGAATAGCCAACATTCCATGGACCAGCAACTGCCGGTATATTGCCTCGTTCTCGCGTTGTTTCGCAATAGTCCGCATATCCGAGGAATCTGGGATTGGTGAAAGACTCGGATGTGGATGTAAGGCATGGTATGTCTCGCGAACAGAGGGAGAGAGTCCGGATAGTGTACTTTCATCGCGGGCCAGCCTGTACGCTACAAAGTAATTTCGCGCGTGAGTATAGAAGACCGGCCAGCTGCCATAGGGGGATATCTCACATATTATATGCGCCTCTATTAGACCAGGAATCTCATCCAAGATCAACTGTGCAATGTCAGTTTCACGCAACCTCTGCTCAAGAGCACGAGTACAGTGCGCGATCACTTGAATGACTTCCTTGACGAGGTTCTGATCCGATGTGATTTTCGAATACCATGAGAAGACGAATTCCTTGATAATGATAGCGATTAATGCATACAGTTGAAGATCAACTTCATTTGAACTCGTCAAAGGAGGCAACAGTTCTTCCAATGGCTGTGGGGTTGAAGCACCTCCGCTTTGATTGCCCGCCTGCGAACAAAGAACGCGTCTTATCAATGCAACAGTTGCCTTGTCACTGGTCGCGCTAACCGGCTCATCACGATTGACATTTTTTGATAATCGAGACCGATGTCGAAGCTGAGGAGATGCCTGCAAAATGGACGAGTCTTTGAATGCGACTGGCTTGGAGCTGGAAGTAGTAGGCACGGCCTTGAGATGTGAAAGCGGAGTAAGACCCGGCTGAACAGATTCGCTGGTCATTTCATCCCAGTAATAACATGAGAACGGCGAAGTTACATTCAAGGTCTCATGGAGAGGTATAGCAGGATAAATTAAAATGGTGCTTTCAGCCTCAGATCGAGACTGCCACCAACAGTTGAAGTGGACATCCGACGATGAACAGCTCATGCAGGTAGAAGCGTAGAAGCTTCTCAGCTCCAATCACAATGACGCGCAGCTCCACATAATGGCACCCCAAATATGGAAAATAGGGCTCAGGGTTATGAGTCGGCGGAGTGATTGCGTTCCTGATAAGACAACAAGGCCCCTTTTATCTGCGGTTCCCCGCACCTTATCAACATTCGCATTTCGCAGTCAAGAAAAACTACGTGGATTTTGAGAGAAGCAAAAGTCCCCTGATCATACTTCATTCTCCTTGCGATTTTCAAGAATGGCACCCTCCCCTGACAGCCCAATTCCTCTATGGTTGGATTGTGATCCTGGTCCGTAAGCTTCATCTATACTTGCCTTGGCTACATCGATGCTGATCAGCTGAATTCAGGACACGATGTAAGTACTGGACGCTGAAACACGACATTCCTATAGGTTGCATGAGAAGTTCTGGCTGAAGACGGAATGTCTCAGGACGCATTCGCTATTCTACTCGCTGCGCATCACCCGTCGTTGCATCTCTTAGGAATTACAACCGTCCACGGCAACTCTTCTCTCGAGAATACGACGACTAACGCTCTAAGAGTCCTCGAAGCTATCGGTCGTCCAGATATTCCTGTCTATGCCGGCAGCAGGAAGCCTTTTTGCCGGCCTGCAGTTCACGCTCCGGACATTCATGGTACGATCCACGACCCCTCCCCTTCTATACTTCCGCCAGCAGAAATACGATGGCTGCAATGAGACAATAAGGGCTAATGTCGTAATATAATACAGGCGACTCTGGACTCGATGGAACTGATTTGTTACCGAAAGCAACGAGCCTTCCTGTGACAGACAAAAACCCAATTGTCGCAATGCGTGATGCTCTCATGGCACAACCAAAGGGAACGGCTTGGGTTATCGCAACCGGCGCCTTGACCAATGTTGGCTTGCTCTTCGCAACGTTTCCCGAAGTAGCGGCCCATATTCAGGGTCTTAGCATCATGGGCGGTGCCGTTGGTGGAGGGTTCACAGATGCTCCCATGAGCCGGCTGCCGGGGGAACATGAGAGAATTGGAAATACGACACCCTGGGCAGAGTTCAATATTTATGTGCGTATATCAACATCGCGTCTGATTTCCTGGTCGTTCTCTAACCTCGTGTTCGGTCAACAGTGTGATCCCGAGGCCTCCAAATCTATTTTCAGCAATCCTACCCTGGCACCGAAGACAACAATGATCGGGTTGGATTTGACTCACCAAGTGCTTGCTTCTTGTAGTGTGCAAAACCGCATACTCCATGGATCCAGCGATTCCACCCAAACACCCTCAGTTCTCAGGAGAATGATGCACGCCCTACTTGTCTTCTTTGCTCAAACCTACGACAGCGTCTTCGGCTTGTCGTCCGGCCCTCCCCTTCACGATCCGCTCGCGGTGGCCGTCGCTATCTCAAATCTCAACCCCACCTTCGCGAAAAAGCACCCCGACCAAGCCTTGAAGTTCAATGACAAGAATGGTGAGCGGTTTGCTGTCGACGTGGTTACCGATGGCATCCATTCAACGAATGTGTTGGAGACTGGACAGCTAGGCCGCACACTAGCTACTCCAATGGGCGGACATGGAGTAGCTATCCCCAGAGGAGTGGACCTGGAGGCCTTTTGGGGTTTGATTTTGGATTGCCTCACGCGCGCCGACGAGTGCAATGCTGCGCGAAAGTCATGATGGTACGTTGCATGATACTAACTGTTATCATTAGACTGTGAATAAGCATATATAGAACCTGGCGATTATTAGACCAGCGTGATAGAAGATTTATTTGAGTACGGGAGGCATATTCTCTCTTGCATCGGCTCACATCATGTATTTCTCATTTCCATTAGTCTATAATTCAATGTACCGCTATTCAAAACAAAGAAGATGAACCGCATGTTCAACCAAAGCGTGCACCCAAGGCCCTCCGATTACCATTCACGAATACCGCCATCAGGACCGAAGAACTCCTTGCACAGCCAGGGTTCCGACTTCAGCGCGACTTGCCGAACAACCTCCTCGTCGACCTCAATGCCCAGCCCCGGAGCCGTCAGGGCATCGACATAACCATCCTTAACCTCGAAGACACTAGGATCCTTCACATAGCTTGTGATGTCATACTCGCCCGCCTCTGTGTTGTAGTGGATTCCCAGGCTCATCTCCTGGATCACAAAGTTGGGCGTAGAGAGATCAACCTGCATGCACGCCGCCAAGGCAATCGGACCCAGCGGACAATGAGGCGCAATGGCAACATCATACGTCTCCGCCATGGAGGCAATGCGCCGCAGCTCCGAAATCCCACCGCAATGGCTGATATCCGGCTGGAGGATGTCGACGCTTGCGTCCTCGAGGAACCGCTTCACGTCCCAACGGTTGTAGAGCCGCTCGCCTAGCGCGATAGGGCACGAGACCTGATCAGCGAGCTGCTTGATGCCCTCCGGGTGCTCGGAGAGGAGGGGTTCCTCGAGGAACAGCGGCCGGTGAGGTTCGAGGGCCTTGGCGAGCTGTTTCGCCATGGGCTTGTGCAGTCGGCCGTGGAAGTCGAGGGCGGCGTCGAGACCCAGCGCCTTGACGGCCTTGAGGCGCTCGACGCATGAGTCGAGCACACTGGGCGAATCCAGCCAGTTGATGTCTTCTGTAGCGTTCATCTTGATCGCTTTGAACCCCTGCGCTAGTCGTGCTTTGCCCGCGGCTTCGACGTCGCCTGGACGGTCTCCGCCGATCCAGGCGTAGACGGAGAGCTTGTTCCTGACTTTTCCTCCAAGGAGCTGATGGACGGGGACGCCGAGCCGGCGGCCCTTGAGATCCCAGAGTGCAATGTCAATGCCGGAGATGGCGGACATGAAGACCGGCCCTCCGCGGTAGAATCCGAGTCGCCAGGCCATTTGCCAGATGTGTTCGATATCACTGCAGTCAAAAACGTCAGCCAGTCAGTAGATGAGGCTGTGACGGACAGTAGTCTGAGCGCATACTCTGCTTCATAGCCCTGGAATCTCTTGCACAATGCATTAAGCGTCCCTTCCACAGCTTCGGTATGACCTTCAAGCGTACTCTCACCCCAGCCATATTGGCCCTCTTCGTCAACAATCTTGACGAACAGCCATCTGGGAAGGACACGGAAATATTCAATGCTCTTGATCTTGACCATGGTGTCGACTTCTGCAGGAAATTGCGGGGAGAGTTTGGGATAAGGAGCTGCTCGCTTCCTCAATGATTAAACGAAGATGCGGCCTTGCTGGAAGACAAAATGAGAGCGGACAGGAGTAGATACAAATGATCGATCAGCTGTAGCGAGAAATTCAATAATGTAAAAGAGCTTCATGGGACCATTACCCCCCATTCTCCGCTGGACGTGGGGGTGGGGGATGAAGTATGTTGGACATCCTCCGCTCTTTGGATACCGATTGCCGACCGTGGGATGATTATATAGGAGCACTTGGCAATCGTTTCAAAAGTCAAACCATTATGAAATCAAGACGGATTGTATTTGGGGGTTAAAACTGTTGTAAAGCAGCCGAAATCCATGGAGTGAAGGGTCATTGGATGCAGGAGTAACTGTCGGAAATATTACCTATCTGGCATGACATCCCTAGAACTTTCCGATGAATATAAGGTAGGTCACTTGACGCCAGTGAATCACCCTTTACAGGCCCAAATTTTCTCATAAGAAAGAAAATATGTTCTGCAGAGACACTGATTATCAATAATAATTTGCTTGGTGGTCCTGATCACTATGATTCCTTTCATGGCAGCAGATGAGATCCCCACATAGCGATCAGGCACTCATCAAGTACTGGGGACAGCATCCAAAGGCCACGATTTAGACATGCGTTGGGGATTCAAGTGTTAGAGCATGATTATTGCATTTTAGAGAAGACTCAGTAGCCATCAGTAGGGTTGAAGATTGATGGATCGTCGTAGAAGTTATCTCTGGAATCGATGATTTCTATCCTCCAGTACTTTGCTACAAACCAGCAACAACGTCAACAACCAGGTTACTGGCAACAATCATCCAATCAGGCATTCCTGCATATTTCGTCATTTTAGTCTTGGACCATCTGAAGGCTTTCACCTCGAATAGTACGCAACTGCTAATCGCTACTTGGAGTCCTGATGGAAACCGTCGGCTGAGGGGAAATCCGAAAAGGGAAAACGAGGCAAAATACGGAGATTTCCTGATCGCCTTCACATCAGTCCCAGTCATTCGTTCCTCTATCTCTCGATCCCCTCGTTATCCAGCGTCCATTTAATTCATCGCAATCTATCACTATCTGAAAGCACCTCTTCCTCACTCTAAACTGCCAATCATTCCAACCGTAAAGAGAGGCTCGCATGCCTCGTCCACCTCATCGTCCTTCCAATCGTCCTCGTCGTCCTCCGTCTCCCCGTTCCAGTCTTTGTGCGCAACCCATAGGTCAACGGCGGGTTTGTCAACCTCCACAGGGCTGATCTAGAGGACCATGCCCCCAGAAAATACTCCCTCGGTACGTGCCTGCGTTTGTCCGTAACTCTATCAGAGGGTCCATATCCTGTGCCTCATCTGCCTATGACATATTGCTCCGATCCTCAACTCCACTATACTGCACGTGGCACGATTCCATGTCCTGGCCTTCGTTCCTGGGCTGCTTTGCTTAGTTTTGACATTTTGCGCCTTCTTTTCGTCGCTGTGCTCATTGATCTGCGTTCTCGGACAGCAAGGAAACTCTGCTCGATCTCCTCCGCCTGCATTCGCATCATCTCTCCAGCAGCTGAGCGCTGTCTCAACCCCTGTCCTCACTCTCCCAGCGGCCGCCTCGCATGATGCTCATGATGACAACGTGATCTTCCTTCGATCTCGAGTCCGCTCTCCTCACGGCTCTTCTTCCTCAAGTCGACAACGTCGTCGACGGCATCAAATACTATCCGAGTTCGAGTCTGATCCGATGGAATTGGACGAGTCGACTGGAGTGCGTATGTCCGTGGAAATCAGTCGCCATCCCATAGTGCGTCGGCCACGAGAGGAACCGACGAATATGCCGAACTATGAAGGTCGTGTCTCCAACATACGGTCGCTGTACGGCTGGGCCCCAGGCTCCGACGAGGATGACGAGGATGATTTGGTTTACGAACCTCTGCAGGATCCCAACAGTGTCTCCTCTTGGTTTGGCAGACTCTCGGATCGCAATGCGACGTCGAGGCGCCACGTACGACGTGATGCGACCGGACGAAGCCCTCTTCCACTCCCCGTTGAGCCTTTAGAGAGTAGTAGACACCGGATGGACGACACAACTCTCGCCACGGCCGAAGCTCTGTTGCAGTCGGTCAGACGCCAGCCGCGCCTTTCGAGGACGCGGACATTACACCACTATTTTTTGGACCGGGAGCGTACCAGTCAGGATTCAGAAGATGGCAGGGAACGAGCGACGCAGTCACCGACTTCACGCGCATATCGGTTCATACCTAGTAGTCGAGGCGAATCCAACCGGATCTCAACTCACGGCGATGTGCGCGCTCGTGTCAACGCTCATCGGCAGCTGCATATGGATCATCCTCCCAGCCCGCGCTTGAAGGAAATTATTACATATCTCGACCGTTTGCGCTATTCGACCTCCTTTGAAGAAAGTCTTTCATCGGCTGCCGCAGGTGGGTTTGTTCAACTCGATTTCTCCTGGGATGAGGATGATTTCATCCTGGATACTACATTAATTGCACCGCCGCCGCCATGTTCCTGGCTACGTCCAGGTATGGTTTTTAAAGGCTCACAGATGGCAGCATGCACTCCCAGCTCGATTTTCGCGCACCGTGGGCCAACCTCTCATCCGGCCACCGAACCGGTGATCGTCAATGGCAGCGATAATGGTCGCATTAGTGTTTATACGACAAGCGGTCGACGATACCTGGCCAACAATAATATCCCCAACTTTGGAACAGGGAAGGATGAGAATTGGCCGGTCAAAGTCACCATTCACAATATCAACTACCAAGAGATGACGCTTTCAGGTACAATGGAAGCCTACAACATTCCTGATAAGACGTCGCCATCTCACGATGCACATATTGTCACCTTTCTGGAGGGAGAAATTATAGACTTCAACACTCACACTCTTGAGACGAAAAATTTCAAGTCCGACGCTGAAACCGACAGTACCTACTGGCGCGAGCTGCAACCATTCAAGAACTTGACGGACGACGAGATGACAAGGAACCTTGTGAGTAGGAAATGGATTACCGAAGAACTATCCAAACGGTGGATTTTGATGCGATGGAAAGGTGTGTATGATCTTTCACCACCTCTCCAATCTGTTTGTGGTTTGTGCTAATGACGGTACAGAACGCTGTTTCATCACTCCCACCGACGCACGCCAGGGCCTCACCATCTCAGGATTCTACTATATCTCTCTTCGTCGAGATACTGGGCACATTGAAGGTCTCTACTACGACCCGGGAAGCTCACCGTATCAGCAGCTGTCACTGAAGCCAGAGACGGAGAAGATGATTCGTCCTTCATACGACTTCAGGTAGTTTGGAGTCGGGTAGTCGGGTGTGCCCCAGAGACACCTTGCTCCCAACAATTCGCTTTTGATATGCTCTACTTGCTCTTTGGCACTGTCCGTTGGCTTGGGTGATTGTATTTGGCTTTCGCATAGCTCTGGAGTTTTCGCTTTGCTCGGATCTTCGATTTTGGGGACATAATTAGGGTATGAGTACATACATTTGCCATTCAGGGACTTTCCCGTGCTGGTCTGGCTCGGAACGAGTCTGCGAGTCTGGTGCCTATGGTTGACAGTTACTTGATGTATCTGAATGGACATAGAAGCATCACATCTACGACTTTTAAGCCTACGTCTGATACTCAAGATTCAAGTAGCACTCATTGATCATGAATATTCTTCATTCCATTAGTCCGTTGACCTTAGATAAATGTGAATCCGAAGTGAATGGATCACGTATCGAGGACGGGGAAGAAGAGCCCGAGCCCCAGGCCCATTGGTCACTTAACCAGGAGCTCCTCCTCCCCTTCAAACCACCCCATTTCCGTGCCCATCACACATCACATCCCATCCGCTAAAGCACATCGCAGCGGCAGTGCATTTACTGCTCAGTCTGGAAGTAGTTGAGGAGGACGGAGCGCTCCTGGGACTCCTCACCCCAGTCCTTGACGACAACGCAAGAGCAGTTGACAACCTTGCGGGCGTTACCTTCACGGTCAAGCTGGCCTAGTCACACAAACAACCATTAGCCCCAGCCCATGTCCAATGGTTCCCACCACAAAAGGGAAAAGGGGAATACATACAGAGACCGACCCACTCGCCCAGCATCTTTCCATCGGGAACCTTGATGAGGGGGATCTTGTGCTCAGAGCACAGAGCAATGACGAGCTTCTTGTAGGCCTCCTCCTCGCAGCCCTCGTTGAGGACACACATGTGGGCCTGGCGGCGGTCGAGGGCCTTGGCGGCCTCGCGGAGACCACGGGCAAGACCGTCGTGGATGAGAGCAATGCGGAGGACACCCTTCAGAGCATCGAGGACGGACATCTGACCGCCGGCGCCGGCATCAGCGGAAACCTCGACCTCATCGGCGGCGGCAACGGGGGGGTTGGACATGGTCTCTTCTCCGTCCGACTGTCACAGTTCATCGTTAGCTCTTGTCTTGGGTGGTTTGATGCGCTACGCGCGGACTCGAATAGCGAAGGACATCATCAGAGCGAAGGTTCGCATTGATGGGTTGTGCTTGATCGCAACGTTCCCGATTGAGCATTATGATATACTCGTCGGTGCTGCCCAAGTTTCCCCTCCCCTCACTTGCTTTGGCTTCGCTTTCGTCTCTGAATTGCAGGAAGTTGTCACATCTGGTTCAACTGATACGTACCATTTTGATTGGTGGTATTTCTGACGTTTGATATCAAATGTCGGATTATCCTCAAAGAGTTCGTGGAGATGATCTGTTGAGCTGTTGTTTGAGTGTGTGCGGGCGGTAAAATTTTCGGTATCACTTCGCCTATTTTCTAGATTGTGCCCTACCGCCTAGCGCTTATGCCATTTACATAATCACGTGACTCATATTCACGGATTTGTGCAGTCCATGAGTAAGCAAACACAACTAGTTAACTAAGTGAAGACAGGTCGTACTACGGCATAGTTTTAGCGGGAAATGCCCAGCATTGAGCGATAAACTCGCATCATTGACTCTATCCAAGGGTCCGTTATCCGAACAAAAGAGACATCACACATCACATCTCACATCACATCAATAGTAAGAGGTATCATAGTCATACAACCGAGGAAACAAGCCATCTGTACATTCAAGGCTATGCTCGATGATCGCCGCGGCGAGAGAAAAAGAAAAGCACAAGGCACTAAACGTATGTACTTGGCCGTGAATGGCCATATCCGTTGGTAAGCCCGGGTATCCCAGTAGGAAAGCCATGAATATTATCAAGATGGGCATATTCGGGCCCTTGCCCGTTGGGCTGCGCTGATTCAAGGAGAGGTGCTGCTGTAGAAGGCTCCTGGTCAATGTGCATTCTGAGAAATTGGATGTCAAGGCCATGAAGATGCGGAACGTGAGGGACAAGGTCCATGAAGTCGGAAAGCTGATTGCCATGTCAGTAAATGAACTGATTCTGAGCTATAATGAAGGACGGTCGCAAAGGGAAATGACTTACTCTAACCCAAAATACATGTTCCATGTCAAAGTATTTCGGCCGCGTTTCGCAATCCTTCTGCATGATCTGCCCAAACGAGGAACTCATGAAGTCCATATCATCTCCCTGAACCAGCATCCGACGGGTTACGCGCCACAGATTCTCTCGCTGAGTGGGAGTCGCATTACGCTTCTCCCAGCTCGTGTACTGGGACAGCTGGAGATCATTGGTCGCTAATAAAGGTGCCACCAGGTAGTTTGGAACCCATCTCTCGTCAGCGACGCTGATATCACATGAAGGATCCAGTTGTTTTGTGAATGCAGTAACAACGGGCATGAACCTCTTCAGCCAGGCATGACTCCGCGCTCGTGGGTCATTGGAGCCGACGAGATGGGCAGCAACACGAAGCCGACTAGGAAGTGCAGCGCGACGCCGCTGCTCCTGCTCTTCCTGCTCCCTCCGTAATTTCGCAAGACGCAGTCTTTCTTGTTCTAGTCTCTTCTGAAGCTCATCCTCGGCTTGCTTGATCCGCCTTTGCTCGGCCTCTTTCCGTTTGCGCTCCTCTTCCTCGACCTTTTCGCGCGCCACACGGGCAGCTCGTTCTTCCTCTTCCTTTGCCAAGCGAGCCTTCTCCGCTTCAGCTGCGAGACGCTCTTCTTCCGCGATACGCTCCTTTTCGGCCCGTTTCGCCTCTTCCCGGCGCCGTTCTTCAGACTCGGACCTCTTGGCCGCAGTCTTCGCATCTTCCATGGGGATATCAGCCAGGTGGCCTACATCCTGCCTTTCTCGCTCTTTCTTCACAGCTCTTGAGTCGGTCGCCATGTGTGGTGTACTCTCAATCTGCTGATCACGCTCGCGCTCCAACAATTGATCTTCGGTTTTCTTCGGCCGAACATGCGTTTTGGACTCCTCTGCTATGCCGCTGCTGTGACTTTTCTTCAATTTACCATTAATTATGCTTGGCGTCCTGTCTTCAGATAGAACACGTCGTTTCTTTTTCTGGCCATCGCGTGAGTGGTGGTCGGAATCTGCACCCCGAGAACGGGGGCGTTCGGGACTTGCGCTACTGCGTCCGCGTTTCAAGGCCACAGGCCCATCCGGGACCGTCGTAGCTTCGGTAGAAGGATCAATCCGGAATTTGGCAGAGTCCTCACGGCCTGACAGGGAATCCGAAGATGGTATGCTGGGTCTTCTGCGATCGCGATCCTGTGGAGGGCGCCCTGCAATCAAACGCCTTCTCCTGGGAGCTTCCTCATCTTTGGTAAGTGTTGCTAATGATTTGGACTGAGCAGACTCCACCCGAAACCCATCGGCGTCCGCCGGATTGTCACTACCCTTGTGGGCTATTCTGGGGCGATTGGTACTGGATCCGGATCTCTCCTTTAAGTGAGCTACACCATCTCGTTTCTTTTCCTTCGATGTAACAGCATCTTTGGAAGAGAGCTCTCGGTGGTGTCCGGCGCCTGGACTTGCTACGGCCTTCCTGGAAGAAACCGCGGGCGATGGGGAGTGTCTGCGACCCGGCCGCTTGTTTTCCTTCTCTCTGTCGCGCGGTCGTTTCGGTGAAGAAGCCTCCTGCTTGCGCAGACGCTTGGCTCTAATGTAATTATCATAGGCTTCTCTCAGCAAGTCATATTCCTCCTCCCAGTTGTCAGCTCTCCGTTCTCGAGATAACTCAAAGTAGGTACGATCACGGTAAAGCCGGCGTGTCGGATTAAATCTCGGCTGATCCAGCAGCAACCGTATGACAGCAAGATTACCTCGGCCGATCGCCGCAAGCATGGGTGTATTGTAGCCGGGTTTCTGGTTTCCTCCTTGAAGTGGCTCAGGATCCGGATCCGCGTCGCCCATCCCTAGCAACAGAGACAGTACCTCGTCATGACCGCCCTTGGCTGCAGCTATCATCGACTCGGTGTCGGCTTTTTGCCCAACGTTGAGAATGTTGGCAACTCCGGCAATATCACCTTTCGCAGCAAATGCTTGCAGATTCTCGGGTGTAGCTTTGGTCCAGAGTAGGTCGTTTCGCGTAGCTTCACTTCGCACAGTCTTTCGCCTCGTAGCGGCCCCGAATAGAGGGGGGCTACGGGGTCCATTCACCGGGGGGGACTCGCGCGGGCTTGCAGCAGCAACTCTTTTAGAGCTTATCTCCTTATTTGCGGAACCAGCACGCTCTTCGGAACGGCGACCCGGCCGGGGATTGGCTTTAGCCTCTGCAAGTACACGGCGTATTTCTGTATAGTCTTCCGAGTCCGAAGGGACCAAATCATATGGCTCATCACCTTCCGCGTTGACCGTGCGAGGATTCGCGCCCGCCTCCAGTAAGAGTTTGACGACTTCCAAGTGGCCATTTTCGACGGCATCGATCAAAGGAGTATCTTTGTCAATGTTTTTTGTGTCGATGTCACAGCCAGCTTCAAGAAGGAATTTCACAATCGGCGCACACCCTTCGAGGGCAGCAATTTGGAGGGGCGTATTTCCCGCATTGTCGGCCACATTCAAATCTTCTGGGCGTTCTGCATGCCTCGCCATTGCTACCTCCAGTTCCTGAGCTGCACAGGCACGTGCTAGACGGGTTCGGCCATTTTGGTCGCGCTGTTTCTTGTGACCCGTCGGCCTAGCGGGAGATGCTGAAGCGCCGTCGACACCGGCTAATTTTCGCAGTTGAGAGCTGGGTAGAGGAGAGCCACTTGTTGAAGACGAAACCGACAGCCTGTCCTCGGAGCTTTGCCGTTGAAATCCAGTGATGAGCGGAGTAGTAGTCTTCCTCTTCTTTTGCAAGTCACTGCCCCCAAGCTGCGGACCGGAAGCTGTTCGCTTGTGAGCCGACCGAATAGGCGAGACTGAGCGATCGATCGACTCTGGTGGAGGTAGACTGATGCCGTTGATATCCATTCGCTCTTTGTCGCGTGAGGCCGTTGTGTGACGACTAGATTGAGCCCTGTCCCTCTCAGTGTCGACACTGTCGCTATGGCTACGCTTTCGTGAGACCTGGACGTTCTGACCACCAGGGACAGCCTCCGTGCTATGTGAAGGCAGAGCGGAATCAAGATTATTTAGGGCGAGCTGTAGTTCCTCTGGCTTCTCAATTTTCACACGTGATGGAGAAACAGCTGTTCGAGAATGAAGTTCCGGGGAGAACCCACGGTCGCGTTCCGCGATGGAGTCATCGATGGATCGCTTTCTCTTCCTAATGTGTGTGTCATCAGGTAGTGAACTGTCCTCCACCGTGTCACCGTTGTCTACTTGAACATCGCGTTGCCTTGGTTCATGTTGAATATACTTCCGTCTCTTTTCTGGCGACAGCGACTCGCGGCCCGACTGGATGATAGTTTCTGCTTCCGAGTCAGCCTTGGGGCTCGGCGGGCCATCCCCTTCTCCTGACGCAGAATCAACCTCCTTGACGCGAGTATCCTCTCCTCTGCGATGGGGCGACGGAGAGACCCTCTTGGAAGACAGCGAACCAGAAGCAGACCGGGGGTTCACCGTGACAGCGGTAGCATTTTGTCCGGCATGCAGGGCAGCTGGCAGGGAGGACACTGCATCAACATCACTCATAGCGGTAGTAATCGATTGCTGGGTGTTTCGATCGTCATTTTCGGAGGCCGTGGCGGACAGAGAGTACTCGCAGTCGAAACCACCAGCAGTCGCGCGTGGAAGCTGGTGCTCGACCACGCCTAGCAAAGCGAAGATCCCTATCTTTTGTAATTTCTCACGCGGCCGTTCGATCACCGCACTGGACTCGAAGTTACGTATGGGTGAAGAATTTCTTCAGATCCTGGAGAAGAGAGTTGCTGTTGAACCAGTAGTGACGCGGTAGTTAAAGGGGAGGAGAAATATGGCGCTTTCAGAGTTATGTCAAACTTTCTGGGATAAGAAGTGGAGAGAAAATAGTTAAAATGTAGATAAAGAAAAGAAGAGGTGAAGAGACAGATGAGAGTGGGAGACGGATCAGTGAGACGAAGACGAAGGTGAGGATTGGATGGGTAGAGAGGAGGAATTAGTGGAGATTAAAGGAAGAGAGGGAAGCAGAGGGAGAGAAAGGGAACAAAAGAAGTCGAGGCAGCGATTCTCTGGGTTAGTGAGTTTTAGCGGGAGTAGGTAGAGTAGTAGAGAAGTCCTCTCAAAATCGCGGGACTCCGGACTAGTCAAATTATTGATAAAGGTGACTAGTTGTCTACTCCGCTCTCCGTACGTATGGTGGCAGTACCTAGTAGATAAACTAACTGGTACCTATGTATCTAGTGGTAGATGATTTAGGTAGAGTAGTAGACTGCTTGGTAAAGGACTGTACAGTACGGAGGTAATAGTAGGTAGCATCTTGGGGGTTAAGATGGGTCCTCGCTCCTCAGGAAGCTATTTGGCCACCAGCTGGTTTGGGTTGGGTTAGTGGTCACGGGATATTTTTGCCTCAGTACATATCGTATGATGTTGGTAAAAATACCCAAATTACAGCATTTTGCAATGGAATCACCCTTATCAAATTCACTCTTCTCTGATAATTACTTCACAGAAGCTGCTACCATTGAATAAAGAGTCAAGTTGATCACAATCCAGGGTGCTATCTATTTTTATTATTAAATGTTGTATGCATGAGACTCGTCGATCTGTAACAGCTTTCTCTGTACCTCCCGAAAATAGGTACTACTAGCCAGATATTCTTGAAACAGCAGTACTCCGCAGCGTACGTTGCCAAGGCAGGAGATCAACTTGCTTGGAAACAATAATATCTTCCACGGAATCGCCGTTATCTGCCTGAACAGCGGGGTACTCGCATTGAAACTTTCCTCATACGTCAGACTCCGAGTATGTCCATATCTTCTTCTCTTCTGGAAGGAGCTGCTATCTAGAAACTCAGCATAGAGTGTCTCATAAACATGGATCCAAACCTATCGTGAGTAAGATACTAGTCAGGGAGTCACCTTTCCAGCTGCGGAGTACGTAAATTAGGCCCTGCATCAAGCCAATGACTGACGAAATGGCAACTGAGCCTTTACTATTTGCGGCCTAGTAGTAGCAGGATTAAGTCGACGAGTCTGATTAGGCCCACTTAAACACCAGTGATCTGCTCCTGTGCAGCCAATGATCAGACATGATAGCTCAGCTTATCGCCCCACTTTGCCCCTTCCGTTAGCCGTTGCTGGTTTACGAAGTTGCAACTTGCTGCAAATGGCGAGAAGCGGAGAGGGGGGCAAAGTCTGACGAAAGGTGTCTTGATTCTCAAACTCTGAAAGATGAAGGTGTCATCTCTCGTTTCGATAGGTACACATGCTGGCATGTTCTGCTCTTACGATAAGATTGAGGTAAGGGATCTGTCAAGTCTCTCAAGTAGGCCACCATAGTAGAAACTCAACCCTTCATCATGTCTCTGCCAATGTATGAACTAGCTCTCATAGCAGGCGGAGCTCCGAGGCAATCCAAACCCTCCATCTCATAACTACCCTAGAGTGTACTCCGTAAGTAGCTGCGTTCCGGGTGGGGTTTCAATTCTCATGGCAATTGGTGACAGTAACATGAAATCATGGCAACCACTATCTCAGGGCTTTTACAACACTCTCCGAACTAATTGAAAGAAGCTGTTCTTGGATTTCCGCCTTACCCCTTCTTGCGCCTTTCCAGGCTCTCTGCAGCTTCAACGTCGGCACCGGCTACACCTGGTCAATCATACCAAGATGGAGCTTATCAGGAAGCTTGTGGACACGACGCTTTCCGTCACGCACATGGACGTTGTTGATGCTCTTCGAGCTTTCTTTATCTTTGCAGCCTGCACGGTACGGATATCTCGGGTGTGAGATGACGATGGTTACTTTGGCAGTGATGCATCAGTCTAGGCGAGACTTTTCGATGATGGACTAAACCAAAGCAATGACTACCAGATACTGTCGATCAGCCTGCCAGATACACTTCGCGGCCGTTTCGTGACTTATGGTGCTCGTGCAACATCAACAACGGTCGGGTCGAGACCCCTTGCGCCTGCCGATGGCTCGGACAACTCTCGCGTACACCTCGCACTCGATTACCTCGCCTCTCTGAGAGTTCCTCACAGCTACTTCACGCACTTTTATGTTGCCTCTGTGCTTTCTTCGCTCTTTTGGGCGTTCCAATTGCTATCCAGAGGTTCGGCGTTTCAAGCCATTGCGACAAGGATAGGCCCACAACACTTGGAGAAGTCGATGTCCATACATCAAGTCTTACTATGCTGGGCATTGATGTTAGTACAAGGAATTCGGCGACTGCATGAGAGTCGCATCTTTTTCAAGCCATCCTCGTCCAGGATGTGGTTTGTCCATTGGCTTCTAGGGCTCGCCTTTTACCTCGCTGCAACGGTCGCCATCTGGATTGAGGGGACAGGTATGCGTCTAAGAACTAGATCCAAGAGATTACGCTCTAACAATCTTCACCCTCCTAGAAACTCTCATGACCCACAAGTTGACTCTCGATGATGTTCAAGTAGCCACCGCTCCTACTCTTCGCACATTCCTCTGCCTTCCATTATTTTTGATCGCCTCGGGTGTTCAGCACGATTGTCACCACTACCTCTTCTCGCTTAAGAAGTATACCCTCCCGACTCATCCTATGTTTCAAAGAATCGTATGTCCCCATTACACGGCCGAGTGCGTGATATACCTGTCGTTGGCTCTGCTGGCTGCACCGAATGGCGAGATGGTGAACAAGACAGTTTTGTCATGTTTCACGTTTGTAACGGTGAATTTGGGTGTAACCGCCGCAATCAGCAAGCGATGGTACAAGCAGAAGTTCGGACCGGACGCTGTCAAGGAAAGATGGAACATGATTCCTGGACTCTTCTAAGCAAATATAGCTTTATTCAATCGAGTTGATACCCGGATCAGAGGGCACTTGAGTCGCCGTCTGCAAGGTCATCGTCCGCCTAGGAATTTCATCGTATTTCCCAACTTTGACACCTTGAGCACGTCCCGATACGTCAGACTGATCCGAGTTTCCCTCTCATACCAACCACACTGATAACGATCCGGTTCACGCAGCAGATCCCAATTGCAGATGATGTCAGCACTTAGGTTATCGTCCTTGCGGGTCTCTGCAATGCCGTGCAAGAAATCTGTATAGATACTTCGCCTCGTAACCAAAAGGCTGCGCCTCTCCTGCAAGATTCGATACTGGGGCTGCTGGGGCTGCCGAGCGCCACCCACCCCGCTGTTGTTTCCATCGTTGCTTGAACCGAGCTTCGGATACAGATCTAGTACAATCGGTGCTCCCAGACTCACGGTCGCAACCAGGGGATAGTACGCGGCTCCATCTTCATGCGGCATGATTCCTTGGCCGGGACGGTATTCGTTCACCAGGACATGGTTTGGAGCGCCGTGAGGGGCGTTTGCGAAAATGTCGAGTGAGTCCAAACGAGGGTTGATGATAGGTGAGACGAGCCATGAGGGCAATGGCGATGCAATTAGAGTATTCGACGTCGTCAGAGCAGAGGGCCAAGTTTGAAGACGTCGGTGAGAGAGCTGAGTCCACCGCGGGAGAGGGGCAGTTGTTATCTTCGAACGTTAGCACTGTCTCTTACAAGATATGGAGTGCAGTTGGTGGTAACATGGAGCGATTGATGGATCATCACTAGCTCTCTGCCAGCGCCACATAGGCCAGTCACACTACGGAGCTACACGCTTGTGATCGCGAAACATACCTTTTGCAGCAGCAACTCCTCCTCTTCCTCGGTGATAAAGTCTGCAATGTAGAATGCGTCATCAGGCAAGGACTTGATCCGCGCTGCTTCCAGATTGGATTCCATTGCAGCCTCTCGGCCTATTAATGCCTGAAGATAACACCAGCATCAGTCTCATTGGAACACACGATCGCCCTTCAGTGACAAGTCATAGCAACAACAGAAGCTCTGATCAATGATACTGTAGAGTCATGCAAGCCAGCTCCGAAGATAGAAAGAGTAGACCTTATCGGCGTACCTCAGTTTTCAAATCAAACACCTCTTAGTGTAAGCGACAATACAGAGACTCCAATGTCGTCATTCAACGGTTCGCATCTGGTACATAAACAGTAGAGCTGTCTGCCTGTCTGCCTCAGGCTGCTAGCCATACCCCACCAAACCCCACTCTCCAACTCTGGTAATGCATCAGTCTTGACTCTTGAGAAGCACCACTCTCGGCGCAAACCCTAAAGATACTTCCAGCTACAGCTTCTAGCTAAGTCCAAACTCCAAAGAGCCTCTATTCCTGCTATATCGGTCCCCAGACTTGGGCTGAGTTCACCGCTGCACCGACGTCCCATCAACGGAGGTCTGAAGCGTTGACATCAAGGATGGCCCCTAAGAACAACGCCAAAGGAGGCGACAAGAAAGGCAAGGGGAAAGATGCGTCGGAGGGGGACAAGGGGAAGGGAGGAGGAAAGGGGTTGAAGCCCGCTACGTCGATTAATGTCAGACATATTCTTGTACGTAAATCTTTTTCTCTGGAGTATTGCTTCGCACAATTGCACTTCGCTACAGCTGTCTTCCATGTATCTACTTCTAGACTAATGCTCGAAACATAGTGCGAGAAATTCTCGAAAAAGGAAGAAGCGGTTGAGAAATTGCGCAACGGGGCCAAATTCGACGACGTCGCAAGGGAGTACTCGGAGGATAAGGCTCGGCAAGGTGCGTTTCTGTTTCTCTCTTTTTCTTCTTTCTGGTTCGGACTATTGGGTCTACTTGGTGCTGATGACTGTAGGCGGCTCTCTTGGGTGGAAAGTCCGAGGCAGTCTCAACGCGGACTTTGAGAAGGCCGCGTATGAGCTTGAGCCCAGTACGACTGCGAACCCCAAATACGTGGAGGTGAAGACCGGGTTTGGGTACCATATCATCATGGTTGAAGGGAGGAAGTAGCCTCGTCTCCTATGACCAATTTACCTTTAGCAGTTGAGCGTTTCTCTATCAGTACCTCGAGATGTGTCATCAGGGATGGAATGGAGAATCTCCTGCATAGCAGTAATAAAAACGTATCTATGATGGAATGAAGATCTACTATGTGTGTATATATGTACAATAAAGGTCGAACAGATCAAACAGTCTAATCCTTCTTTCCAGCTAATGCCTTCGCCCGTTCTTTGGCTTGCTTCTCCCGCTTCTGTACCACGGCTTCAGCCCCGATGCCGCCGAATACAAGGCCAATTCCGAGCCACTGGCCTGCGGACAACGAGTGTCCAAACCAGAACACGCTCAACAGCATGGTGAGCATCTTGCGCGTGACGGTCACAGTCACCAGAAGCAAAGACGAGAAGCGAGAAAGCGTATAGAATATAAAAAGCTGGCCGATGGCTCCGCAGGCGGCAAACCCGAGCACATTCTTCATCACCTCTGGGTGTCGTGAGAGGAAGGAAACGGCGGATGCAAGCTCGGTTTCGGTAGAAGGTGGAATTGGGATGGGAAGAAGAGCATGCAAGGCGCCGGTAGAGGACAGATGGGGCATGACAAGCAAGTAGGTGGTGGTCAGGATTGTCGAAAGGACGTTCTGCGCTACCATCATCTGCGGTCCGGTGAAGCGCGTGTAGATTTGCGGTGAGCTAAAGACATGGTCTTGGGTTGTGTTCGTGAGGCCGTCCAGAAGGAGGTTGATGGAAAGCAGGAAGATTCCATACAGAGATGAGCCGGACTGGTTCTTCGCTGCCGACGCCGCAACCTTCTTACTGGTTCCAGGGTGGTGGAGGGTGAAAGTTGCGACTCCAAGGGTGACCAGCAAGACAACGCCGTACTTATACAATGGATATGTCTTGCGGAAGATGGTCAAGTGGAGGAACATCACAGGCAGAAGCTTGCATGACTTGGCCAGAATAAAGGTCAAATAATCGATGTGCGCAAGACTGGCATATCCAAACGGCGACGCCAGCGACGAGGAGATGCTGACCAGGAGCAAAGGGAAGAGAATCTTGCGAGTCGGAAAAATGGACGGAACCTTCTTGCCGGCCGGAGTAGAGAAATAGAGGTAGAGGAAACCAGTGATCGCAGCAAAAGTGGATTGTATGGTGTTGAGAACGATCGAGAAGGTGAAGCGCTCCGTCGGCGGGTTTGGTTCTTCGGCAGTTGGAGGACGGACTGGGAAGTTGACCGTAGTAATCGCTTCTTGAAGAACACCCCATGACAGACTTCAAACGTATTAGAGACTGTATATGGAGAGGATGATCATGCGCTGGAGATAAATCACTTACAATGACGCATAAATACCCAGGACACAAATCGCAAGTTGCATCAATCCCGGAGTCTCCAGGGGAGCTTCAGGCGCTTGTCCCTTTGTCGAGGCAGATCCATTTAGGGTAACAGGCTTCTGAGCGCTGCCATTCTGTTGTGTAGACATTGACTTGGATTCTTCAGGCACAAGGTGCATCAATTCAGAAGAAGTGGCCCGTTGTAAAGGCACTGCCTGTTTTTGGCGTGCCATGAGCGCAATTTGGGTATGTGTACGGAATGACGATGAATGAAAGACAATGAATCATGTGAAAGATAAGTCAAGATCAATAACACTTTCGCTTGGAATAAGACTCGAAGACACAAAGGGAGCTGATGGACCAAAAATGAAAAAGAATATCGCAGTGAGGATCACACTGTCATTTCGAAACACAGGCCGTTGATGCCATGTGTTCTGTTCTTCTTTTGCCAAAAACGCGCTGCGCGGAATTTCGGCGCGATCGCCCTAAATTTTTCCCTCTCCGCCTGCAAGACTCCATCGCTATTGTCCAGCCCCGCAGGTCAAGCAATACTGATCACTTTCTACATCGAGTATCATTGAGATATGATTATTTGTATCTGAGAGGATAGATTCCGTCCGTTGAGAGTAAGCAATGACCATCAATTGCTCATCTCCATATGGAATGCAGCGGCTATCTAAACCTTCGAAACCACAGACTGATAAGAGTCGTTATCTAGAATTAAATCCACCAGTCTCTGCTACAACATCCACACAAAACAAGCTCTTAGCAACTCACTATGCGAACCGTACTCACATCAACACCCCAGGCTCCAGAGCCCTCGGCCCTCACCACCCTCTTAACCTCCACCTCTGCCTCCCCGAACCCTCTATCTGCAACTGCGATCCAAGTCCTCCACAACCTTCAACATCAGCATCTTTGGACCTCTCTCCAAATCCATGACTTGCAAATATCCAATTCCTCTGTCTCATCGTCGTCGACCCCAACATCTACAGACCAGCTTTCCAGCTCACCCTCCTACCTGATCTCCGGCATCCCGCCCCACAGAATCTATACGCACCCAGACGAGCAGCTGTTCATGCTCGAGAGGGGTCTTCGCGAGGACGACATCGAGCTGGAACGTATGTTCGTCATACCCACGGCTCACGGACAATCATGGAGTCTGCGCAAAATGGCTGCCGTGTTCGATGCGCTTCCCGAGGACGAGGAAGAGTCGAATGCTCAATCATTAGATGATGCCAAAGCATCTGGTAATAATGCTGAGAAGGCAGCGAAGCTGACAGAGTACTATGAGTACAGACGAACGGCTCGGGTCACAAAGGAGTGGGGTGGGAAGAGACTTCTCTTGGCCATGGTTGATCGAAGCATGGGTGGGGATGGTACCGTGGTGTACTATGTCGTCCAGGAGGGTGCTGTGAAGCCAAGACAGAATTAAATGAGGTTGGGACGATCGTACAACTCCATCGAGATGTACAGGGATATGGGATCTGGCTGGTACCGACCATATCCATGGCTACGCTTGAAATCTCTGTCCTACAAGCCAGCAGCACACCGCATCCTGGCATTTCACAAACCATTCGAATTCGCTTGAAGCTCGAAACATCAGAGCTATATACCAGCAGAGAGCTGGACTGCGAACATATACCAGAAATCGCCCACTCCGATCAAGTCAGTAAGACAAAGATAACCGCCAACATCCGGTCAATTGTAATGGGGTATCGTTCAAAACGTATCGATCCGTCCGGAGTAAACAAAACGAACAAGCAACCCCTATGTACCTTCTAAATACCATATACAACACCGCTCCTCTCAAGCTGCTCCTGTTCCACCTGGCAACTGGTACAGTATTTATCGTACCACTGCTGAACGTCACCCGCGAGGTCTGCAAATACAGTTTGACTTGCTTGGTCAACCTGCGTGTTGAACCCGTCATCCTCCTTATCCTTTCCGAGAAGTTTTTCGACTTGGTGACAGCGTCTCAATTCCTGCCGGAGCCATCGCTCCCACTCGCCTTGAATGACCTCTCTTTCAATGCTGTTCACTACCCGGAGCGCCACTAACAAGTTGTGTCTATACATAGCGAGTCGCTCGCGGGTTTGATGGATCCGCCTGGCTGCACTCCGTGTCACTGAGTCTCGAGGACCTGAGGCGCCAAAGGAAAGGACTGTTCCCTGGTCGCTCACTGTCTGCTGGTAGAATGTAGAGAAACATTTACTCATGTTGTTGCTAGATTGGCCGACAGTGGCATTAGCAATCACCTCGTCGATATCCCTCATATAGATGGCTTTGCTCATCACATGGTTGGGACCGACCCCAAGACGAGCCATGAAGTTTCCCACGTTCCTCTCATGCCACCAGTCATAAGTGTACCGTGAAGTGAAGAGTCCGTTCATCAAAGCGCTGGAGATCAGCAGGGCCAGAATGACCATGTTTGCATTCGTAGTTTTCCAGGTCCAGCGAAGCAAGGCAAAAGTCCACATGATTATGGACGAAACAGCGCTCTCCAGGAAGGAGAGAAGCGTCTCGAGTAAGAGTTGAGTTAAGGTCCTCTGACGCCGAGGCTTTCGAGGTTCAAGTTTCAGAACTGATTCGCTGGACGAGAGTTGAGATGTATGTTGTTGGCGTCCGATGTGACCGAATATGGTGATGGCCTTTTTTGTTCGGCTATGGAAGCCCAATTTTCGCACTTGATCGCTGACAAGATCAACGAGGTCCAGAGCGTCTTGCTCTAAGTCACTTGTTGCTTGCTTCTCAATGATTCCTGTAAATAACTTAGTGATCCTGCAGGACAATAGTCTCGCGAGTGCTAATGGACCACTTACTCTGGAGGCCGTGAGGAGACCCAAGCCACTCCACTTTCGTGTATACTGCAAGCTTGCTTTTCCCCTTCGCGACGAATGTAATCACAATCTTGCTCACCAACCTGAACGAGCGCTTAAAGGGAAGGTGCCACGGAGTCCGCTTGTCGGTCACCACGTAGCACAAGTGATCATTGAGAACATCAATGATTTGGTAATCAGAAATCGTCTTGTCCTGAGTCCGTCCTACATGAAGGCGACCGTCAGTCACTTGCTAAGCGGTGATGAGTAGAGATACGTACCAAGCAAGTCGGTTGTCTCGATATGATATTCAAAGTCGCGCCGCAAATGCCGAGATTCGTTTCTGATCCAGGGCCCCTGTTTGATATCTTTCATATCGGTCAGCCAAAGGTTACCCCGATCATTCGGGGGGACGAACCTCGCGATCTTCTTTCGTGCAAAAGGAGTTGCCAAACAGCACTCTTGTCACCGAAAAGGATATGGAATATCGCCTTCGGACTAATATCGAATATCTTCTCTGCAGCGAGGTGGAGGTTGCCTTGGGGAACATATTGAACAGGTTGTGTTGGCAACCGGAACTTTGGCACATTTTTGCCGTGTTTGCCATACTTTGAATGCGGATCCAAGTCATAGTCGATGTAAATCGGTCGGCGGATATCTTTTTGCTGTCCGGCAGCAATGTTGTCCTCTTCGGTACCATTCTTGTCATCCGAAACGGCCGCATCTTCCCAGCTGTTCAGGCTAGGGCTACGGTTCCTCGTGTCGGTCTCCATTCTGATCAGAGCCTTGAAAATTGCTTCCAACCCCATGGGTTCCACCGCGGTTGAATCTTGAATCAAGAAATTCAGGCGTCTTTGAAGAAGTTTTAGAGGCTCCAGGAATGTTTTCACTGTGATTCGTCCAGGAATATCCTCACCAAGAGGCGGGATAGTATGGAGAAATAAGAAGTCGCAGTCTCTGCCAGGTGCAGCAGTCACTTCCTTGATGCTTTCCAACGGGACACCTGTGGTTAAAACTAATCCAAAATAATGACTGTAAAAATATATGCTGCGAGTCGTAGCGTATGCTCTTCCGGGAAATTCTTGCTGATCGTTGGGATTCCATGTGGCTCGGAAGACCATGACCAAAGGCTCCTCTCTTTTGACGTCGGGAAAGAGCAGGCGAAATTGAGCATCCTGAGGTCGAAGTTGCTCGGGGTAGTAACTGGGATACTCATGCGAAATGCCCAAAATTGCCCTCTGCACCTTTGACGCATCGCCGTCAAGACTAACAGTCTGCCTATGGCGAGGGCCGGACATCTGCTGCTTGGATGCTGAAATGCCGTTGGTCAAATCTGCGTCAGATGATTGCGGTTGCTTTGACGAATCAATCACCGGAGTTGATGCTTGTTGTCCCACAGAAGCTCCCTCGCCGGCCCCAGCAAGCTGAGCATCACGTTCGCGTTCGAGTCGGTTCATGAAGCCCCAGTTGGAACTACCCCACAGGTTGGCCATCATACCGCTAGGCATCCCACCTGTCTTGTCGGCTTGCCCCAACCCAATACCTCGTTCATTGCTGACGATTACAGCCGCCTTGCTCATACTGGTAGGGGCGGGTGGATTCGCCAAGGTAGAAGGTGCGAGTGTCGTAGGAGGAAGGCTCCGGCTCGTCAGACTGCGACTTCTGTTCCCTTCATCAGTCCCGCCCACGGAGAGACCGTTGCTGTGCCCTAAAGTGCTATGGCTGGAGGAGATCAGGCCTGCGATACCACCACCTGCACCGGGCAGAGATATAGATGGTGGGACAGCATTATTGTTGGACTTGCGGTGAAGATCTAATTTCTGAATGAGTCTGGAAGTATGCTCTCGCGCAGAACTCTCGGGGTCCAACCCAGTCATGCGCCTGGGGCTGCCGAGATCGCTGCTGTTTCGGAAGGCTGATGGCTCCCGCTCTGGAACTGATAACCCTCCGCTACGATCCGATGGTCCATGCTCATCATTTGCGTGCGGCGTGAGCGAGTCGGCCGGATCAGCGGCAAATTCAGGTGCTGGAGGCTGAGAGATTGCAAAGGCTGGATCTTGTACAGTAACCTTTCCGGAAACCGAGATGTCGGTGCTTGTCGGGTTTTCCAGTGCTTTTCGTTTAGCTGCTTCAAAAGCAGCAATCCATTCCGTGAGCTCTTTCTGAGTCTCGGCCTGCAATACTATGGTGTTGCTCTTGGTCTTCACCTCGAAGCAGAATCTTCGTTCTTCCTGGAAAGCAGGCCGTATACTGCACAATAGCACGCCTATACGCTCGCTTTCTTCAACCCCGCCAGTTCGAGAACCCTGCACGAGGCAACCAAAGATACCGTTCTTCAAAAACGCCCAACGCCTCAGCCAAACAGTACGTGTTGGTTTGCCTGACAATGTTCGCAGATAAACCCAGCCTTGTTTCTCGGACCGTGCTTCCTTGGGCATGTTCAGGTCCGAAAGAGGGCGAGACCCTAGATACGGAACGGTGGATACTGAATAATCTTCCAGCTCTCGAGACGGCCTGGCAGCCAGCTCTGCAGCGTCTTCAATATGCTTTCTGGCAGAAAGAAGCTCACGCTTTGAGAACTTCTCGCTGCCCTCCATTTCATGGATCCAACCCTTTATGCGATCCATCTCTTGGCCCCATTTGGCAAAGGATGCACCATTGTCATTATGAAGGGCCTTAAATTCCCTCCACTGGTCGAAGGAAACTCGGACTAACAGTCGATCGAGAGAGTTCCGTATTTGTGGTGCTTGTACTGAAAAATCCATTGACGCTTTCAGGTAGGCTTTCCGGGCTTCGTGAAGCTGGAAAGCATCTTCTCTCAGGGATGAAGGCTCTTTTGATTTGGACTGTGAAGCATATCGGGATAGAAGGGAATCGTACTGCTTTTGCGCTTGTTCGAGGGTGCGACGGGTCTCCTGTAGCGGGGTAAGATGACGCTCCTCTAATGCTTTCAAAAGGGGCCGGGGACACTCAGTTTACCTTGAAACTCCGTAAATCATCGTGGATGAAGGCTCTTATAGGCTCCGATATAAGCGATTCCATTTTCTTCGCAGTGGCCATTAAACCATTCCACAGAGCTTTTGAGCTCTCACCACACCTGCTCATTGCCTGTAAGGTATAATCATGGTCGAGGGCAGCTTCTGAGACGATGGGAGGGTTCGAAGAATACGCCAGAAATGTATTCATCACATTTTCTATGGTCGCAAGCTCCGTGACGAGCTTCGAAGCAGCCTTCGCATAACCATCCAGCCATCTTTCAAGGTATTCAATTTGCTCGGAGAAATGAAGTGTGGTGGCCCTAAAAGTCGGGGAATCGAGAGCAGCCTCTTTCAATCCAACGGGCCTGTATCGACGCCATCAGGTTAGCATTAGGATAAGGAATCTCATCATCCGCACTTACACCACACTAATAAGCTTCCCAACTTGGGACAATGCGGTCTGCGGCTGAGTCGACATCTAGCGAATATCCCCGGCCATACATTCGATACGGATAGGCGTAATGGTGTGATAGATTGAAAAGTACTACCCCAAATATTGAGAACAACGATTTAGGGGGCCAGTTAGACGGGGTAAATACACACGTGAGCAAAAGAAACACTTCATGTCGAGAAGAGAGCTCCTGGAACTCTCCCAAGCCATCCGGGGTCAACAGCCCCATCCATGATCTAATTGGCTACGTCAGTGCTCCGTTGTTGTGGCCTGCGTTCTGAGGCAGGGCAGGGCGGATGGCAGGCGGTGAGCACCGGATGAATATTTTTTCTTTTTCTGCCGGCGACTCCAACTTTTTTCAATTGAAGAGCGTTGCACAATTCTGCTGAATCGGCGGCTCTCAGAATATTTGTGTCCTTGTCCCTTGTTTTGCCTATTTGAATTGGGCGAAGATGGAGCCTCCAGCGAAGAAATCACGCAAGCTACTTGACGATGACAGCTCCAGCGATTCGGGAGACGAATCTGGCGGAGTTCCCATCACCGATCAGTCGGAGCCTGCATTGAAGATCAACGAAGAATATGCCCGTCGTTTTGAACACAACAAGAAACGAGAAGAGTTGCAGAAATGTAAGTCTGCATTGCTTGAAATCAATGCCTTTTCGGTTACACAAGTCTGATATTTGTTACAGTGGAATCGAAATTAGGAAAGACTTCAGCGCTCGGGAAACGCCGTGATCGTGACGAAGATGACTCCGACGATTCGGAAGAGTCGTCGTCAGACGAAGAAGAAGACGAAGATGGGGAATTGGTAACGCCGGCCGTTGATGCAGAAATTATGGCGACACTGAACGCAATTCGGTCAAAAGATCCTCGTGTCTACGACAAGGACGTTAAATTCTACACAGCCCTCGAAGAAGAAGAAGAAAACGCAAACACGGGAAATACAGAGAAAAAGCAAAAGCCCATGACGCTTCGAGACTACCATCGGCAAAATCTTCTTAGCGGTGCCAATCTGGAAGAGGACGATACCTCCGACGCTCCGAAGACCTACGCTCAGGAACAAGAGGAGTTGAAGAATGCTATTGTTAAAGAGATGCACGCCACCTCTGGTCAAAATGACGAGGATAAGGACGAGGACGGGGGATTCCTGATCCCGAAATCCACTACCAAGTCAGCCTCGGAACCCAAGGAGGAAATTAAGCTGGACGTTGAGAATGCGGACAAGGACCCGGAGACCTTCCTTTCAAACTTTTTGTCTTCCAGGGCATGGATTCCAGCTGGTAGATCCGAGCTGCAGCCTTTCGAGTCTGAGGATGAGGAGGAGGTGGAGCGGGCAGAAGCCTTTGAGGAGGCATACAACTTCCGCTTTGAAGACCCTAGCAAGCTGAACGCGACCCTGTTGACCCACGCTCGTGATAAGACCAACCAACAGTCTGTTCGAAGAGAGGAAAAGAGCGCCAGAAAGAAGCAGCGTGAAGCTGAGCGCATGCGAAAGGAGGAAGAGAAGAAGCAGCGGGAAGCTGAGAAAAACCGTCTTCGCAAATTAAAGATGGAAGAACTTCAGGAGAAGGTCAAAAAGATCAAGGAAGTCGCTGGCTTCCGCGCATCTAAATTCACCGATGAGGACTGGGCACACTTCCTGGACGAGGCTTGGGACGATGACCAGTGGGAAAAGGAAATGCAGAAACGGTTTGGCGAGGACTACTACGCCGAGGAAGACGCCGCTGGTAGTGATGGCGAGGCCAAGGGCAAAAAGAAACGTCCAAAGAAGCCTACGTGGGATGATGATATTGATATCAAAGATCTGGTCCCCGATTTTGATGAGGAGGAACCCAAGCCGGTATTGGAGGATTCTGATGTCGAGATGGAGGATGATGCCGACGACACGAACAAGAAGAGCAAAGCTCAAGAGAGGCGGGATCAGAAGCGGGAAGCCCGCAAGGACCGCCTCCGCATCGAGGAGGCAGTCGATCGCAACCTAGACCTCGACATTTCTCTTCTACCCGGCGCCACCAAGAAGAACACGACTCGCTTCCGCTACCGCGAGACCTCGCCTCAAAGCTTCGGGTTGACCGCGCGGGACATTCTTATGGCTGATGATGCACAGCTGAATCAGTTTGCGGGTCTGAAGAAGCTCGCTTCCTTCCGTGACCCGGAGAAGAAACGCAAGGACCAGAAGAAACTCGGCAAGAAGGCTCGCCTGAGGCAATGGCGCAAGGAGACCTTTGGCAATGAGGAGGGTCCTGTCTTCAGCTTCGGCGGTGAAAAGCCTGTGGGTAATGCGGAGCAAGCAGACGATGGGGACAAAGTGGATATCCGGGAAGGGGAGCCCAGGAGGAAGAAGAGAAAGAGGTCCAAGAAGCATTGATGTGTGGCTTTTGTTGGAGCTGATGTTTGTCTTATAAATACCACTTGCAGTTGCCGGAAATGGCTTGTTTATAATGAAAACATATCGTGAGGTTCAGAGGCTTCCCGTTTTCCTTCGATCTTTCAGGCCTGATCCCGTATCAATGGAAGTTTCACAACGGCCGCATCTGCGTCTAGTCTGGATGACTTGGACATTGCTACATATCGATGTTCTTACCGGCATTTGAGTATTGGAGTCTCGAGTTGAGGCAAACTTGATACTACACTTGAATTGTAGATATTATACCTCGTAGCGTTTCATACAGTCTGATTTGACTGGCACTGTACGAGGCAAATTCAAGAAAATATCATTACTTATCAGAGGACTTGCCACAGGAGAAAATTGAAGTCCCATATGAGTATATGGAGTAGAAATCGATCATAGTAGAATGTTCTCAGTCCGATATATGGTAAAAGATTGCCCCCATGTTGTGTGGGTCTTCCCACTTTTTTTCAAGAGCAACTAGGAACAGCCTTAGGTAGCTTGGAAAAGGTGAGGCGCGAACGCCCGAAACCGAACCTGGGAAGGTATTGCACAAAGTGACATTAATATTTCCAAAAGGGAGCTTCCGCTTGATGTTACCTATCTATCTACTGAGCGATGGCTATACAATCCCTATTGGTATCAATCCTCGTCGGGAAATGCTAGACTAGTCAAGCAGCTTTGACCTCCCGAAACAGAGTGGATGCTACCGAACCGGTCATATACGGTTTATAGGTACACTGACTGTCCTGTCGAAGATTCCCGTCAGGTATGCGAGAAACAGTGCAGTTTCTTCAGAAGAATCGGATCGATCTCATTGCTAAGAATTGTATTTACGGATGGCATTCTGACTATGCTTTTTGAGAGAATTCGCTAAGCTCAATCGCTGGGTACACAATTGACATTGCTTGAAGATAACTATCCACTCTAGGAAAGATGTCGTAGACAGATAGTACTTTGTATGTCCTGGAACATCCGCGGCACTGAGGGCCGAAAAGTAGCGATGCATATGACCGGCTTGATAGTGGATTATGGAGTGTCTACCGCCCAAAAAAAATTTACTGGGGTATCCGGACTTTGAAGTCATCTATATCTTCTATCCGCATTTACGGAATCTACAAAGATTACTGACGGGTGGCTAACAAGGAGAATTTTGTCATCGGAGACTCGGGACAAGACCAAGAATAGAAATCCTTGAGGCTAAGGTAGAGATACGTTCCCCGTGAAGAGACTGACTGTGGGCGACTGGGCGGAGGCTCTCCGGGTTACGGTTGGCTTAGTGACGGGGAAACGGTGAAGAATAAGGTACAGGGAAGACTCCTTTCGATCAACCAAATGGATTTATCCTCATGTTAGTTAGCTATAGATTATTAGTCAAGCCTGTCCCAAGAAGAGCATTGTTATAATTATAAGAATCTTTGCAGAATAATCATCAAGCGCAAGTGACAGTGTGTTACGCAGTCTCTGTTATTATTACAATGCTTCTGGTAGATCGGGAATTATCGGCTCTCGTTGCCTGGGCCATCATTAGCGCCCGGTTCCGAATTTTCTTTTTTTCTCTTTCGCTGGCCGTTTGTCCGCTGGCAAAAGGAAAAAAATTGCTGCGAAATTTTTTTTCCCTTTTACGCTTTGAGGCCAGCAAACCAGAATTTTCCCAGAGCGTCCTAGCGGCTCCACTCGCTTCCGCCCGCTTACAAGAGCCCTTCGCTCGCTATTTTTCTTTCCTCCCTTCCCCTTCCCGTTCCCCTTCCTCTTTTTTCTCCTCCCATCCTCTTTGAAGTGTCCTGTTCTTTCTTGACACTCAACCCCATCTCCTCTCTTCGTCTCTTTCTTAGTTTTCGTCCTTTACAGCCGTCAACATGGCCAAGGGTGACGTTAACCAGGCCGACAAGACCGTCTTCGGCATGCCCGTAAGTTGTTATTCCCGTCCTGTTTTGGGCAACAACCGGTCGCATCGGATCGAGGTCTTGAAATGATGGCAATGATGAGGAATCAAGCTCCATGATGTGGAAGATCATTGCAATCGTCTCTAGGAACTCCATTTGATGTTTTCGACGCGGTTTTGCCCTCGAAGCCTGGGGAAACGACTCGCTGACAGAATTTTCACCGCAGGGATTCGTCGTCGACTTCCTCAGTATGTGCTATCCAAATCATTCCCGATGATTGTTCAATCTTCAGCAGTCATCAATTTGCGACAATGGGATCATTCTATCGAGCTTTTACTGACTCTTTCGCAGTGGGTGGTGTTTCCGCTGCCGTCTCCAAGACTGCTGCTGCCCCCATCGAGCGTATCAAGCTCCTTGTCCAGAACCAGGTTGGTTAACCATCTTCGCTCCCGGACCAACAGTGAGAATGGCTACCGCTCTGCGAGAAAACAAATCGGACAGAGCGAAGTTTTGCGATGACCTACGATGTTTCTGTCGCTAAGATTGGGACAATCGGGTGGTCGCAAAACGTGCCATTCTACAAATCTGGCCGACAATCTGCTCAACTGGAACGCGACTAACGCCATTCGCTACAGGATGAGATGATCCGTGCTGGCCGTCTCGACCGCAAGTACAACGGTATCGTCGACTGCTTCCGTCGTACTGCTCAGGCTGAGGGTGTCATGTCCCTGTGGCGTGGTAACACTGCCAACGTCATCCGTTACTTCCCTACCCAGGCTCTGAACTTCGCTTTCCGTGACACCTACAAGTCGATGTTCGCCTACAAGAAGGACCGTGATGGATACGCCAAGTGGATGATGGGTAACCTTGCCTCCGGTGGTGTACGTATATCCTTAGCATGTCTCCTGCAGAGATGACTTGAAAACTAACAAGCTATTCAGGCTGCTGGTGCCACTTCCCTCCTCTTCGTCTACTCTCTCGACTACGCTCGTACCCGTCTTGCCAACGACGCCAAGTCCGCCAAGGGTGGTGGTGAGCGCCAGTTCAACGGTCTCGTTGATGTCTACCGTAAGACCCTCGCTTCCGACGGTATTGCCGGTCTCTACCGTGGTTTCGGTCCCTCCGTTCTTGGTATTGTTGTCTACCGTGGTCTGTACTTCGGCATGTACGACTCCATCAAGCCTGTTGTCCTGGTTGGTTCTCTTGAGGGTAGCTTCCTTGCTTCCTTCCTGCTCGGCTGGACTGTCACCACTGGTGCTGGTATTGCTTCTTACCCTCTTGACACCATCCGTCGTCGTATGATGATGACCTCCGGTGAGGCCGTCAAGTACAAGTCCTCCATGGATGCTGCTCGCCAGATCGTCGCCAAGGAGGGTGTCAAGTCTCTCTTCAAGGGTGCTGGTGCTAACATCCTCCGTGGTGTTGCTGGTGCTGGTGTCCTGTCCATCTACGACCAGGTTCAGCTCATCCTCTTCGGCAAGAAGTTCAAGGGTGGCTCTGGCTAAACGATTGATTAACTTCGAATCGTTTTCATCGATGCGGCTTCATAGGGGAAGGGTTGGTCAGTTGCAGGCGTAACTTCCTGAAACTGGACGCTACTGTGGATGGTTATAGAAAATATGCTCCAAGAAGGGTATCGGGTTTCTTGAGCATAGAGCAGTGTGATATTTCCTCGTGTACCCGTTGTACTTTACTGCCTGCAAGCTTTTTCTTTTTTTCTCAATGTGTACTTCTTTCCGGTACGAAAACTGGTTTCCGTTTGTTTGGGGTTGCTTCCTTGACGTTGCCTCTGTAGGTGAAAATTTTCCTCTCCGTAAACACCACGTGTAGTCAATCACGTGATATGATCCCAACGTCGGTCGGTGCTGCTATCCCTTAAGACAGGGGAACTCGTCTACCATTGAGGTTGCTGGGCTTTATGATTAAAATATTCATCTCAACATGACTACAACGGCGCTTCCTGACGCGACGGTCCCGTCTACATCATCGAAGCAGGACGAACTAGCTCTATCTGAACCTGCATCTGTGTCGGCCACCGCAACAGCACCTCCATACTCTCCGATCTACGCCACTGCCCAGGCCCAACCAGGAGGCATCACAACCATGCCCGCGCCGACTGCACCAACGGCGTCTGGCAGTGACGGACCTCCTCTACCCACACCGACCGAAACGATAGCCACGCCTGCCACGAGAACGAGCACCTCGCCTCCTCCCCCTCAGCCTGGAGCTCGTCCTGATCCTGGAATTCCTGCACCGACGGCTCCTCCAGTTTTGGCTGCATCTTCAGCTCCTGCTCCAGTCCCTGGTCCTGCTTCTGCTCCCCAGGCTCAACCTCAACCAACACCTACCGCTACAGCCACAGGCGCAACTACAACTACAACACCAGCGAACCCCATGCCTAGCTACGGCTACAGCTACAGCCCCACAGCCGGCGGGTACAGCTCCGGATTCACACACCCAGCCCAGGACCAACAATTCCATCCACGAGCACACCCTCACGCACAACCACACCCAAACTCAACATCCACACCCTACGCCTCGCTCTACCAACCAGCCAACACCTCGTCACAACTACCCCTCTACCAGGCCCAGGGCCATGGCGCCGACGAGTTTGCCTCCGCCCAAGAAGACGCCGGGTTCCTGGCGAGCGCCAAGTCATGGATAGCAAGTGCGGGGACGAAGCTGGCGGAGGTGGAGGCTGAGGTGTGGAGGAGGATTAATGAGGCTCATGATAAGTAGATGTGCTGCTGCTGTATCTCCTCCGTGTTTATCCTATCTATTGATTTTTTGTTGCGTTGGTTGTTTCTGGTTCTGTATGTGGTTTAGGTCTGTATCATCAATCTGGGATGGTGTAAGGGATGAGCTGGTCTGGGCTGGGTGGCGTTTATTTGTTATGCCTTGATATGTACTGGGATCTTATGGTTGTATTGCGATTTTGGGCTGGGTGAGGACTTGGGTTTACATCAGATAAGCGTTTTGTATCAAGCCAGTCTTGAGTTCTCCGGTCATATCGACGATTGAATGGACAAGGAAAGCAGAATATATTCGACGGAAGGGTACGGTGAACTACAGATAGACTATGATCACATAATTTGGGATATATCATGCCAAAGGCAACGCTACTTGTTTTTGTTTCTTGTATGTATATGTAGTGTTATATACTGCTGAAACCTGTCCGAGAGTAGTTCACCAGGAACATACAGACATGTAAGTCATCAAACTGAATGTACAGCTGACCAAGAAGATTAAGCGGAGAGAGTCCATCATCTCATAAATAGATGAAATGGGAGCAGTATGACATAAATAGACTGCGAAACCCAGATGTGTAAAATGCAAAGTGAAAGCTGAGTTGTGTGCACTCAAGCTTGGTATTAACAGCGAGTAACAACCATGAAAACCCCATGTCCAGAAACTCCGTGAAACCGACCCCTGTGAAGTCTAGATCCCAATGCATTTAAAAGACCATTCGATCGAGCCAGCCAGACCGCGAGTGCCGTGTTGAATATCTGGCAACCCGATTTTCCGAGAGCATATCATAATAAATCGTAAAAAGCCGAGAGGATCGGGGATGACCGTCCCGCCTCCGAAATCATAGAAAGTAAAAATCAGGTCGTCAAATGTGTACCCGAGTATAAACCATCCGTACCAACGCCGTTTTCCCTGTTGCTGAAGTTCATATAGATCCAAGTCTTAACAATGCTTCTACCGCGGCGCGTTCTTCCTTGTTGCTAACCATGCCGTCAGGCACGGAAAAACCAAGCTGTTGAATGGGAATATGTCGCGGCGCGGATTTCGCCAACGAGGACGGAGCGGGTCCGCCGCCTCGTAATAGAGGTGATGGTCCGTTGCCATTTATGAACCCTCCGCCTCCGTTCAGTGAACGTGCGCGAAGTGCTGCTGCTCCTATCTGCGCCCAGTCCTCCTCGTCGGTGACATCCTCCTCACCCCAGTCTTCATCTGGGATCTCTTCATCAGGAGCCTCCGAAGACGAGCAATATTCGCGGTCGTCTCCGTCGAGAGACATCTTGTCTGCTTCGTGTTCCAGCATGCTGAGGTCCCCATGTCCATGTTCTCGCTCTGTGTACGAGAACACGGTTGAATCACCAGTCATGCTGCTTCCATAGGTATATGCGGCTTCTCGCCTAGTCGGGATCTCCATACCCCGCTGAGTAAACGAGCTCGAGAAACTGGCGGGTGGCGACGCGGTTGGATGCGAAGGGTTGCGCAATGGTTCGCCACGGCGTCGCGCATCCCAGCGGCCCCAACCCACTTTCTCGAAGATGACATCGCCGCTTAAACCCTCTCCCTCATTCCCCCGGCCTTCCAAGGCTGCCACAACGAGTCTGCGCGCCTTGGCAGGGGGGATTCTGGAGAACCCGGGCACCGAAGTGGTCAGGTATGCCATGACGTGACGGATAGCCAGAGGGCCTTGGTTGAGCATGACCTCGGGCAGGTGATACCTGGCCAACATGCTCGGAGTAATTTCTCCCACGTTATCCGAGCCATGCGCGGACTGACGCTGCTCATTTGCAGCGTCGCCCAGGTCGATATCCGAATCCACATGGGGCGAAGTAGCAAGCGGAGGGGATCCTGGACGGCGAAGATCTTGTTTCCTGAAAGCCTGCGGAGGAAGAGTCGGAGAGATGGAGTTGGGAGGCGTAGGCAACATCGCGGGATGTCCTGGACGGACAGAGTCACGCCTGCCAGAAGAGAAGCCGGAACGGGGCTTGGGGATATCAACAGAGGCCGTCTTGCCAGCAAGGGCCATGGCGATGCTGGATGTAGCTGTTTGAGGAGCCATGATTGTAGAGAGAAGTAATGGACTGAAGAGAAATTGATATGGTACTTCAGTGGTGGCTAAACCTGTCATCACATGAGTCAGAAGACCGTCCACCAACCATAAGACGCCGCAAGGGGGAACAGAACAATGGACGGGGATGACTAAACTGGTAACACGCAAATAGATGAACAAAGAAACCAGGCACGTCAGACGAGGCCAGGAATCGAAAAAAGACACAGATATGGATATGATCACTCACGTAGTATGTTGGGGGGAACAGATGACAGTTCAAGCAGGAGATGCAGGCACAGTGTGTGAGCTGAGCGAGATGCGAATACGACGCGCGGATACTAGATAGATCAAGGCACGCGACCGTTCAGACAAACAAGACTTAACAAGCGCGATGCTAGCAGTATGATGACTTCCTGGATGACTTGCTTTTTGGATGGTAGAAGAAAGAGAGATAAGAGGAGGGGAGGAAGGAGGGGGGGAAAAGTAAGTATGAAGATAGGATATAATAATAGTTGCGATAATAATAATAATATCAGCAGGCGCAGTGAAGCGTGCCCGTAGCCCGTCAGCCGGCGTTGAGTCCGCGGGGGCAAGAATATCGCGTATTTGCTGTATTAGGATTACGGCAAGTCGATAATCATGAGAAATGACGATCGCAGTCTAGGCTGGAATGTATAAGTACCTGGATATTGAGGACTTGAGGTGAGGGATTATTACTGTTGTTTAAATCCTGTGCAGTACTTGGACTCAATCTACATACTTCGGAGGTCCATCAGGGTACCATAGTTACTGCCCCATACAGTCTCCATAATCGACAGTCCAGACGGAGTACTGCTCCATACAGATGATCCATACGGAGGAGAACAGGTCCATGCCAACGAGACAGGCGCGTGGCCCTGGTAATTGGCCAGCAGCCTAGAGCTTCCCGGAGTATGTCTCCTCCCCAAGTCAGAACAGCGCCGGGAGGATCCGGAGCCACTGTGGACACTGTATTACTTACGGAGTACGGAGTACAGTTATACATCTACTTATCTACCTGAGGTACCTTGACAAATCTAAAAAGAAACTGCGTCATAGCACTGTAGAGTAGAAATCAACTAAGACATGAGATCTGATCAGTTTTCCCACATCTACCCAATTGATCCATGATCAGATCATACAACAGTATCGGAGTACCATGTACTACTTTGTACCTCTTGAAATGCAGCTAGATGTACTCCGTATCCCACCGAAAACACACCGGTAAAGACCTCGCCCAGTACTCCGCAGACAACCAGGTCTCAAGAGATATACAACCCCTCAAGGATCGACAATTAAGAATTTCCATCCGGTTGCAGCGTTACCGGCGTGTGTTTTCTTCTTCTGGGGGGTCAATGCAACAGGGTGCAACCCTATCACAACATTCGGTACATAGCAAGACGGGGCGGGCGATAAGCGTCCATGATTAGGGCACGTGGGATCTTCACGACAGCACATGCATGTCTATGACTCCCATGACTGGCTGCGCTTATACACCCCCCTCAGGATCAATTCAGAATGAATGTCTTGATCATTGGTGGTCAATCATTCTCGCCTCAATGTTAAGAATTTGATTCTTCAGTGTCTGGGAGGTACAGTTACAACTTCAGTAGATCTATGAAACCACCACATCACCAGTGGGCCCCGCAAACAGGCGATACTTGAGGTGTAGGCACTCTCCAAGTACCTGACTCCATATGTACTAGACCTGGCTACTACTAAGGTCTCTGTCAGTACGTCACACCCGGTGTATAAGCAGGTAGGTAATACTGGGTTCTGGACAGGTAAGCATTGTCCTTCATCACATATGTAATTCAATAATGTTCGCAAGCGAATTATTTATCAATTCGATTCTGATGACTTCTATCAATGATCTCACTCAATTGCATCTTGAGTAAGGCAATATAGACAGTAATATCGAGAGGTACCAGTTGCCGATAATCCGGAGCCCAGACAGTGGGGGTTTACAGTCAATGCACTGTCCTGTTCAAACCCTTATTTACTCGGCTAATAAATCCCTCGACATGCTATGCTAGTGGAGAGTCGGTGCCCTTCAGTCTCTCCTGCGGATTGCCAGGTGGAACTGGACCTATTATTTACTAAGCATAGCTGCATGGTATCCTGGTAAAGGTGCCATTGACTTACAGAAGCGTCGAGAACTCGCGATATGTGGTGCTGTGGGGGAATATCCCCTTAATAGTTGTCCATCCGACTGCCATTAGTACACTTACAGCAATACTGATTATCTCAGTCTGTATATATCCACATTTTTCACTGTGCCTTGTTTAACTTTCATCTCCAAACAGACTGAGAGTACCTCGGCTCGCTTAGTTGGAAATCTCATATATATTCCTCTTATACTTTGGCAGATCATCACCGGGATGACGCAACATCAGATCTTATGCTCTACTCGGTGGGGACAGCGGAAGAAGATTCCCCTGCGACATATTTGTCAATAATAGTTGTGAACCCAGAAACCATTGACTAATGTGTCCAATATGATACTGCCTCTTCTAAGCTCTCTCTCATCCCTAAGAATGACGGAGCAGGAGACTGTCTCCTCGATATTGTCACGTGATTATAGCACATGACCGTAGATAAGCACTATCCACGTCTCTTCCGATCTTATCGGCCTCGATTGACATCCGATCGAAATCATCCCAACCTGCAATGTCTTCGGATCTCAACCTCTCTTGTGCGGGGTTGACATTTCACAAGAGAATGCTCAATGTTCATTCGCTGTTTCCTTGAAATCTTCATAATTATGATTGTACAGTACTCGCTGCAGTGCCGAATGATTGTCTGCATGCATCCACCCGACGGGCGATAGCTCGGAATCGAATCGGACATGGCCATGTGCTTTCCCGCATCATATTCTCCATTCAATGGTCTGCTTAAATAAATTCTCGGGACGATCTACTTTGAGTCATTATTATCTTTCAAACGTAACTTTGATTGTAAAACATCAACTCCTTGGATGGGCATAGAACCATATCCGACAACCAGAATCTACACTCAACCCGCAGGATTGTCGATTGCTGTCTAGACGTGGAAACTGAGAGTCAACATGACCGACACAGAAACAGACAACTCGTATTCGCCTGTTGAGGAAGCACGTCGGATTTTCTCATATCTCTGCGATCAAGCCGAACGACTGAGTTTGCCGCCCCAGATCGTGGAAAATAAGGATGCCGTGTCATTCTCATCTTCCCACAACGAGATCTACTACCCGATCCCATTCAAAGAAACAGAGACTTTGGCCGCATTGAAGGGTGTCGAAGGTGTTGTCGCTAGTGCAATTGCCGACTTGCGATTTGGTGAACAGAAGCGCAATGTGAAGATCAGCCTGGAGAAGGCGACAGCTTTCGGATGCCAGGCATACATGGCCAAACTTGATGGACTTTCTAAACTGGACCCAGCTGTCAAGTCGAGATTGAAAGGTAGGTCGAGTTGAGCTTGAAGACATGCTTCCTCGGAAACTGATCTGTTCAGACACCGACCTGCTTGCGGCCCAGTCGAATGGATACCGTCGGATGTCCGCCAACCTTTACAGAACCAAGAACGAGGGCGAATTCTTTCATATCCATGGCTCCCTCGAGGCTACGACGACACTCAACATGATTGGATTGGAGGGTTACCGTCCTGATCTCACAGACTATGAAGAGATCATTAAGGTCATTGAGGGCCACGTGCAAAAGTACAGCGCTGCCGAGCTAGAAGAGATGAACAAGGAGAGGAGACAAGCTGGGGTCACGGCATTCAAATACGAGGATTTCATCAATACTCCCCATGTTCGTTCAGTCAACCTCTCCGTCGCAGCTGGACGATAAGCTGATTGTTGCTCAGGGACGACTTAATGTGCAGGAACCTCCATGGAAGGTCAAGCGACTTACTGGTGGCTTGCCCCCGACACCCTTCCCCGCCAGTCGCAGTGGGAGCAGGAAGATCCTAGAAGGTGTCAAGGTGCTGGAACTCTGCCGCATCATTGCGGGACCAACCGTTACGCGAATTCTGTCCGAGTACGGCGCAGACGTCTTGAAGATTACTAGCCCTAATCTTTCAGATGTCCCCTTTTTCCAGGTTGATGGTAACATGGGCAAGCATGCCGCGGATCTCGACTTGAAGACTACCGAAGGACGTCGTCAGTTCGAGGAACTTTTGGCTGATGTGGATGTGCTTGTCGATGGCTATCGCCCAGGTGCGCTCGAGAAATTGGGATACGGTCCAATCGCTCTCGCCTCGCTGGCGCAGAAGCGTGGCAAGGGCATTGTATACGTCAACGAGAACTGCTTTGGCTACGAGGGAGAATGGGCCAGCCGTCCTGGTTGGCAGCAAATTGCCGATTGCGTAAGTCTCACTAAATACGGGCAGTATGGCCAACATGGGCACGACTGACTCTTATCAGGTAACTGGTATCGCATGGGCCCAGGGGCAATTCATGGGCCTCTCCACTCCAGTGGTACCTCCGTTTCCCATATCTGATTACGGCACAGGCTGCATGGGCGCCATTGCCGCGCTCACAGGCCTCTATCACCGTGCGAAGACCGGCGGATCCTACCACGGAATGGCCTCTCTGATGCATTATGACCTCTTGCTCTTCGCCGTGGGCAAATATCCGGATGCTGTGCAGGAGAAGATGCGGGCTGCTCAACCCCCGGAATTTTTCAAGCTTCGGCACTGCGACAGTGTGGATCGCATCTCCTCGACCGTCCTAAAGATCATGCAGGCGCGGTTTCCGCATCTCTATGTAGCCCCCGACGTGGCTGGACAGGAGGCGCTCACAGAGAAATGGTTCTCCAAGGCGTACAATGCCGATATTGAGGTTGTCAAACCTATCGTGGAGGTTGACGGCGTGGACAACAGCTTCTCGCGCGCCAGTCGACCGAACGGCTCCGATCGACCTAGCTGGGAGGACTTCAAGCTGCCCGAGGAGGACTACAAGAAGGCTTAAGGAGCAATTGTACATATGTATCAATCCAGGCACTCTAGATCAGGATGTCACTGTAAGAAAGCTGCCTTCATGGCTCTGGTCCGATTGATCGGCCATATTCTTGAATCCGCAGCCCAACCCGCATCTCCGATACAACCATATCGGAACGTCGGATACGGACAGTGAGCATCGGCCCGAACCCACCAGAGGTATACCGCAATTGACATCACAACATAGATTAGAATCAAACATTGTAGATAAATCATTCAGATAACCTCTCACAAACCAATAGACAAAAACCCAGTTCAAATCGTTGCATCCTATCATACCCCGGTATAATCAAAATGTCCTACAAAATCACCACAGACCCAACCCTCTCCCCACCATACGCAAACGCCATGATCTCCTTCATGGAATCCTTCTACCAAATCAGCGACGATGAATCCCAGCACGAGCAATACGTCGCCAGCTTCACATCCGACGCAACACTAATCATGGGGCCCAAGGTCGCAAACGGAGCGGACGGTAGCCTGCCCCCCAGCCCTCCTCCCCCGAAAACTAAAGTCCATGCTAATGCTAACTGGGGTATACTGTTCTAGAAATCCTAAACCTGCGCCACAGTATCTGGACGCATGTCGCGTCGAGGAGACACACCCCGCAGAAGATCTATTTTGGGGGCGAGAGGGAGCTCATGCTGTATGGGACGGTGAGGTATGTGCTTAAAGCGGAGCCGGGGAAGGAGGTGGAGGTTCCGTGGGCGGGGAGGGTGGTTTTTGACGACGATGAGTTAAAGATGAAGTTTTATCAGGTTTACTTGGTAGGTTTCTTTCGTTCTTTCGTCTTTCGTCTTTCGCGTTGCGGGATGGGGATGGGATTTTGGGATGGGTGAGGCTGATGTTGTTTACCTTAGGATACGGCTGCGCAGTCGGGGAAGAAGTGATTGTATATACTACGTAGCGGGGAGGAAAGATGGACGTGAGAGTATATCATATCCCGTTATTAGACACAAGACAGATGGCTCCCTGTGTCTGGCTATTTACAGAGGAGACGTGCTTTCGTCTCTCCGCTGGCCCATCCCCATCTGGTCATCATCGACAACTGTCGGAATCGAATGGAGTAAAAAAAGGGTAAAAAAAGTTTCATTCCTCTCCCGCTGAATCCATAGTGTATCAATCCAACTCATCCATGTTGCCGACTTGTATGTAACTTGACCGGTTCAACTCAAAGCCACCCAGCTTTTCCTTCTTGTAACAACATGGGGGAATTGTTTCTAGACAAGGAAAACACCAGAGGTTCAAGATGAAGACATCAGGGACTTTTTATTGTTTTAGTAGGAGACTAATTTACTCCTCGTCCTCCTCCTCCTCGTCAACGGTGGTCTTGGCAATCCGGTCAAGATCCCGCTGGCCGGCCTGGGTAATGCGGCGACCGCCCTTCTCCTCATCGTACTCAAGGACACCGATCTTCTCGAGAGACTGGATGACCTTGCGGTCGACGGAGCCGGAGGCATCAACGTGGTGGTTGGGGCGGGAGCCACGGTTCTTGGTCGAGCCGTGGACCTTGCGCAGGCGGCCGACACCGACGGTCTTGCGCATGTAGATGTGACGGGCAACGGCAGCGGCGCGGACGTAGTACCTGTAATCATCAGCCGTTAGATGGTGGTCGATCACGGGACAATTCATATCAATCGTACCAGTCAGCGTCCTGGGGAGGGAGCTCGTTGGAGGAGGAAGTCTTGACAGTGTCAACCCATCCTAATAACCATCAGTTTCCAAGATGTCCTTTGAAATCCTTGTTGCGGAGGCCGAACGAACCAGGGATGGGAAGCTTGCCCTGACGCTTCAGGAAAGCAGAGTAGGCAGCGATGAACTTCTGCGCCTGTACGTAGAAAAATCACTCGTTAGCACGGTTCTCGCCCGTCACATGTTTTCGTCCTTGTTTCCTGCTCTCTCCTGGATTTATTGGCAACGGTGGTCCCAGCGAAATTTTTGTTCATAATCTCGTTTCCCAAGCAGTCGATGTGCGCTGTGTTGTGATCGACTCTTCCGACCGTATCTCTGTCCCGTCAAAGTTTCGACATCCTCACGTTGCAGATTTTGTTGTAGATTCCCATATGCGCGAACAGGCGACAGGCTGAATATCAAGGAATGTCCCTTCCGTAGCATCCATATCCCGTTTATCAAATTCCTCCTCTTCCCATTGCCAATAATCCATTGCGGCCTCTCCGCCAAGAGAGAAACAGGTGTCGCAGACTGCAGGGTACTGAATGGAGCAAACTTACGTCCACATCGCGAACGGTGACACCACCCATTTTGACGACTTGTGACCTCGAAGGTGAACGGTGGGAGTTGAAGAGGAAGCCGGGGGGTGAGACGGATGGGCGTCGTTGTCGTCGTTGGAGGGAGTCGGAGTCAGGTCAAACCTCGAAATTCGCACACACACAGAGACAGCCTTTCGCTGGGCCCGTTCTGTGTGGGCGCTTTCGCTTAGCCTGTTCGGGACTAGCCGTACCCTAACCATCTACAGGCTGCGGATGCCTTAGGCTACCAGGCAGGATCTGCGTCCAATTAGCGATCAGCTTGGCTCCAGGTATCTTACTAGTACCTACTAACTACAACAGTCTACAAGAAGATCTCGAATCGATCGAGCCATGAATTTAAGGCTCCAAGGCTAGTTATCTAAATTCTGCTGCAATCATCGCCGGCTACTCCCTACCCATTCACAAACGAGACTCAAGCTGCCTCTTTTTCCGAGAGTCGGCCAGTCAATCTCGGCTACCATGTAGACCTTCCGTAGCCGGTTTCTGTAGTGTAAGTGCCGCATTGAATTCCAGTGACTTACTTTTGTTGAGAAGAAGGAGTGGGAAAGCTCGCGGCGATCATACTTGTCCTCCTTGGCTCGGACTTGCCAGTCCAGCTGGCACAGGGGCTACCATTCAATAGCTCATGAGGGACGACATCTCAATAGCCAACGAAACAGTAGTCGTCTGTCTTCATGGCTTTCATAGACAGGTTCGCCTCGTTCATCTGAGAAGAGCGAGTAGACGTAGCAAGGGCAGTGCGCAGATCGCGAGACGATGAGAACTTTGTGTGTTTGATCCAAGAAACCAATCATGTCTAGCGATCGAATCTCCAAATGATAAGCTCGCGGTTTGCATTTTCACCTATCACGAATTTCTCGTTTCCGCAGATCTTTCCCCTACCCGCGATTTCAAAAGCATCGTCGGGTTTCAAGACAATCCGAGAGTATGGTGTCTGTATGCTCATATAAATTTTGGAATCAAAAGGCCAGCCCAACGGAGACAGGTGCAAAGCAAATCCTGCCTTTGAATTTCTGTCATAGACCTCGGAAATGACAGTATACCAGAACTGCTTGCAAAGCAAACCGAGGGGCTTCGTCTGTAACCCATTGCTCCCGCGGTAAGGAGATAAGATGTAGCCAACGTCTCGCCTCCATACTGGTCCATCGCCAATCAGGGGAATGCTCGTGATCTGCACCTGAGACGTCCACTCCGTCGGTCCGACGAGTCGGTCAAGCGGTCCTGTGCACAAGTTCTCAATGATTTCTATGGCTTGGCCATCATCGGTTATTTCTAGACCTTGCATGCCCGGTACTCCTCGTTGTCTGACGGAGAAGAACCCTAACTCTCTAAAACCGAAACGAGAGACAATGGAGGGAGCTTGATCCTGCTCTTCCCTCCGTTGCTGCCCTGTAGGATCCAGAGAAGGCCTGTAGGGACATGGCTTTGAAATGTCCCAGACGAACAGGGACTCGATTGGGGCATCCTCGTCGGCAGTGTACAAGCTGCGATTGGGTTGCCATATGTAGATGACATAATGCGTCTTGTTATGAGTGGAGTAGAACCGATCTCTTTCGCTCAGAGGATGGCCAAGGAACATGATCTTCCATTCGTTGCGAAAGGCGACGTTCCAGCTGCCATTGGCTTCTTGGGTCACGTCAAATGAAGATGCAAAATGACGATGGACCCCGTCGCTGTCATTCAGCCAGTGAAAGGCCTTTGGCTCAGCCCATTCCACTACAAGGACTCGTTTCTGCAAGCGGATTCTCCTAATCACCTTACCGATAATCAAGAACGGTACCATAACCTGTTTACCAGTCTCCACATCCATGAGGACCAAAGAGGAGTAATCTGCGCTGGGGTACACAAGCAGACCATCCTCGTAGGTCCAGAACGTTTCGGGATAGAGGTAATCAACGCGCTGCATAAGATGACTGGCATGACTATCCCAAGGCTGTACCTGAAACCACTCTCTTTCTCCTGTGACTCCAAAGTCATCACAGAGCTTGAGCTTTTGGACCGACCTTGGCTTGCCCCGGCTGAGATGATCGTATCTCGAGGCAACCTTGTCGAACAGTTCGCGCCAATGCTCACCACTCTGAACCGTGGAGAGTAGCTCGTCCAACGACTGTTTGCCTTTCAGCGCCCGAACCTCTGGAGCTCTGGGAAACAGTCGAATCAACAGGCGAACCAGATACTCTGGGTTGGTAAATGCTTCGTTCCAATGTTTTGAAACCCGACGACATCGTACAATATCCCTGGCATCAAGATACTGCAAGATCATCCAGAAGACTTCCAATGGCATGAGCAAAAAGTCCACTGTCCCTGATCCCCGTGGAGACTCCGACGTGACTTTTGTCTCCGCCATTATTTCAAGTGTGGGGAATAGCAGAGTATCTGGGGACAATTAGAGGTCATCACGAGAAGAATGGATGATGAGAGATTGTCGATAGTAGTCTCGATGGAAAGCGAGCATGCTAGTCAATTAAGAGACTAAGTAAATGAAGCTGTAGCCGAAAAAGCCATAGCGTTGGGGAAGCTGGAGATGCGTGCATGATTTGTTTGCATCATGGCGGAGTTGTTTTGTTGATCTCCGCCGTCACATGCCAAGAGCTTCAGGACACCTTGCTTCAACCCCCAGGCAGACAGCTCTAAATACGCCTGCTGTCCACGTTTGGACAATCATGATACTTGTCTGGTGTGCCTTGCTACCACCTACTCTCTAGTCACTAATCACCCAAGTTACAGGCACTGAATTTCCTTCATTATGATGCAGCCAAGCTCTGCACTTCTGCTCGTGGCATCGCTTCTGGCGGCTTCGTCCGTCAACGCAGATGGACTGTACACTAAAAAGTCTCCTGTGCTGCAGGTTACTCAGAAGACCTATGACCAGCTGATTGCTAACTCTAATTACACATCGGTAAGATGGCCTCGAAGCGTAATGTGTCGTAGGGTGTCTGTATGCTAACACTTCTCCCAGATCGTAGAGTAAGCTCCCCACCCTCGCGATTAGTCTCATCGACAAGCTTCTAAAACGTATGCGCACTACTCTAGATTCTATGCTCCTTGGTGTGGCCATTGCCAGAACCTCAAGCCTGCATACGAAAAGGCAGCCAAGAACCTGGAGGGGCTGGCCAAGGTAGCGGCTGTGAACTGCGATGACGATGCCAACAAGCCCTTGTGTGGTCGGATGGGCGTACAGGGTTTCCCAACTCTGAAGATCTTCACTCCTTCCAAGAAACCCGGCAAGCCAAAAGTGGAGGATTACCAGGGAGCAAGAAGCGCAAAGGCAATCGTCGATGCTGTTGTGGACCGAATCCCGAATCATGTGAAGAGGGTCACGGACAAGGATTTGGATCAGTGGCTCTCCGAGGACAAGGAGGCTCCCAAGGCTGTTCTGTTTACTGAGAAAGGTACCACGAGTGCCCTCCTCAAAGCCGTCGCCATTGAGTTCCTCGGTTCCATCAAGGTCGGCCAGATTCGCAACAAGGAATCAAACGCCGTGGAGAAATTTGGTGTCAAGGAATTCCCTACCCTCGTCCTAGTCCCTGGCGGCGATAAGGAGCCCATCATCTACGATGGCGAACTCAAGAAACAAGCCATCGTCAAGTTCCTCAGCCAAGTCGCAGCTCCAAACGCCGACTCGGCCCCCGCCTCAACCAACGCCAAATCCTCCAAGACCACCAAGTCCGTCAAGTCGTCCAAATCTTCCACTATCCTCAACGAAGAAGCAGAAAACTTGAAACCCACCGAATCCCCCGACCCAAAGGTCGTCCCCGACGACGCTACAGAGTCAAAGCCCGCCCAGGTCCCGATCCAGGCACCACCCATCCCCGTACTCCCTACGGCAGAGGAACTCGAAGCCGCCTGCCTAAAGCCTACATCTGGTACCTGCGTCCTAGCACTCCTCCCCGAGCCCCGCGAAGCGGATGCAGACGTGCCCGGTCCCGCGAAAGAGGCGCTAACCAGTCTATCGGAGATCGCGCACAAGCACGCCCAGCGCAAGAGCAAGCTTTTCCCGTTCTACAGTATCCCCGCTATCAACAGCGGGGCCAAGACGCTGCGGGCTGGGCTGGGATTGCCCGAGGACCAGATCTCGGTCGAGATCATTGCTCTGAATGGACGGAGGGGCTGGTGGAGGCGCTACGACGCGTCGGAGGCTCAGGATTATGGCGCCGTGTCTGTGGAGGCGTGGATCGACGCCATAAGACTGGGTGAGGGGTCGAAGAGCAAGTTGCCAGATGGTGTTATTGTCGAGCAGAAGGAGGAGGGTGATAAAGTGGCCAAAAATGACGCTGATAAAGAGGCTGATAAAGAGAAGGGTGACCATGATGAATTGTAAAATCCGAGATAGTTTGTATGCTATGTATCCTCAAGCAAAAGGAGTTTTTGACAAGGATGAGAGTATGCGATATGCGAACCTCTATTCAAACTTTTTGGATATACAAGGCATATATACAAACGTAAAACCTCTTCACAAGAGAATACCATAACACCGTTCTTTCATGCAAGACTGGAATGATTCAGGTTCAGGTGAATACTTCATGCCTTCTTTCGCCCTTCGGTTCCCTTCTTGATGATCTTCTGTCTTTTCGACTCGATCTCCTGGTCATAGATCTCTCGCGCGGTCTCGCCCTTCTTCCGTTTGCTGGGTTTCGAGGTCTTGATGCTGACGGTTGAGGCGCCTCCGCTGCGGATCTGCTTCTCGGCTTCCTCCCACGCAGCGCTGCCGTTATCGATCTCGTATCTGGAGGCTAGAAATCAGTTATTGTTCGTCCGACGACGAGCGTCCACAGCATGTTGTAAGAGTGGGACTTGGGGTTGGGTTCGACTCACTTGTCCAGAGGCAGAGAATCAATCAGAGCTCTCTGCTTTTCCCTTAGCTCTTCGTCGACCTGCTGGCCGCCCTCGCGCAGCTCGTCTTCCAGACCTGTGTCCAGGGGCTTGAACCGCTCGTCGACAACCTCGTCGTGCGCATCAGCCGAGGACTGCGCAACGGGCACCTTCTCCGCGGGGAGCGTCTCCGCGACGGCGCCCTCAACCAAGCCCCGGAAGTGAGTTGACATCTTGCGGACGATCTTGAGGAACATGGCCAGGAGCTGCGATGAGGGAAGGTTTAGCTCCTTCTCGACGTCGTCGACGTTCTTGCGCTGGAGGCCGATGGCGAGGAGGATGGACTGCTGGACGCCGGAGAGGTTGACCTTCCCGCTCAGGCGGCCGGAGAAGTAGTACTCCGCAATGGTGGGAACCATATCGAGGATGACGTGGTAGTCCAGCAGGTTGTTTGCGTAGCTGTCAAGGCGCTTGAGGTCGAAGGGGGAGAAGGCCGCGTCGAGATCGCTCTTCTTGAGCAAAGAGGGGGTGTACGAGGTGTCGAGCTTAGCGCCTGCAGTGGCGGATTCGCAGATGCTGAGGGAGAGAACAGAGGGGAATTCTCGGAATTGGTAGGAGAGCAAAGCTAGGAACCGCTTGTGGAAGTCCCGAGCAAACTCTCCGAGCCAGCTAGCGTCGCTGGCTGCGGAGGCGAGTGTGCGCAGCATCACACAAGAATGTTCACCAGTCAATTCGTTTGGAGTCTGGCGAAGGTAGACAGGAACGAATGAAGAGCGCTTCCAGAATTTGTGCAGAGGCGGTGTCAAACCGTAACTGACGCCGACGTAGTCCAGCGCGTCTGGACGACGCTCGGAGAGCTTGCCGAACAGAGGGGGCATAGAGCGGATGTCCCGAACATGGATGTTGTCATCAAGGAGAGATGAGTTGGCGAGCTCTTCATCAGTGACCCTGACCATCTCTTCCTGCGCGTCAGGAATTTTCTCGGAGAGATCCGTAAACTTGCCCTCGTAGAAATCAATCAGAAGCTCCAGAGCGCGGGATCCATAACCCATGTTCATATATTCTGGGTTGGTTGCAATGCGCACAATTCGGGCGCCGGAGAGACTGGCAAAGTCCTCATCCTGGTACTGCTGGCTGACAAGCCAGGGGATCAAGTCGCCACCGGCCCGTTGGCCACGGCTCAAGCTGTTCAGAACACTTTGTCTGCTAATACGACCCTCCAGAGCAACTTGAATGACGCAGAGAGGTTCAGGAAGCTTGGTAGCGTCCTCGTCTATGGGGGGCACCAACACGAAGAGCTGATGCGCAGGCGCATCGCTCATCAGTTGGAGATCGTTGGGAGTGTTCTTATAGTGGCTGGCAACGTACAGAGCCATCATCTGCTGCAAGAACTTTTCCGAGACCGGGTGAAAAGAGAATAATGTGTCTCGGTTGACTTGGAGGAGTTGGCATTGTGACGGGTGTGGGCAGCCCTGTGTGTTGATCTTGGACTTTGGCAGCGTCGCATCCAAGCACAAGACTTTGTTTAGCCACTTCTCCACTGAATCCCCAGGGGCGTAACGAATAGGTTCTGACAAAGTAATCTCTCTAAGCGAGCGTCCACCCAAGTTTTTCTCTGCGCCCTTGGCAGCCTTGCCAGTGGCTCTATCAGCGATATCTGTATCGTCCTGACCGCTGGCCTTCGGACCACCCCTGGACTGCTCGCGAAGCTGCTGGATCAGCTTCAGGGAGAGCGATCGGCCAGTGCCTTCGTAACCATTGATAGTGGATGCCATGAATACCAGGTATGGGCCCATCAGTTTGCGCACTAGGGGCAGAGGGATGGCTGCTGCCTCATCAATGACTAGAAGCTCCGCCTGGCCGAGAACATGTGCATCCTGGGGCTGAATATACTGAATGGTCTGACGATGCTGGCGATGGATGTTGACTCTCACAATAGCCTTATTGAAGTCCGGGTTGGTGGACTGAAGGATGGTGTAATCAACGTGATCGAGATATCCAAGAGCATCGAACCCTTTGAAGATGAATTCAAACAGGGTCTTCAAGTTCTCCGGGCTAGGGGACGTGATGAAAATGTTACTGTATCCATGAGCAACCGCTGCCGCGATGGCAACACCAAGAGCTGCCGACTTTCCCCGACCTCTAGCAGCGGTCAAGGTGACGGTGCTGCGGAGGGTCTTCTCAGCGATCACGTCGACGAAGGTCAACAACGCCTTTGCCTGGTCAACAGTGCGAGCTAGACTGACCAAAGAGCCCACTGGCTGAGTGTCTGCTAAGCTATCCTTGATCTCTTTCAATTCCTTCTTCGTGCCTGTGTTGTCGTCAAGGGTCTCTGGCGGTGGGAGAGGCTTCACGTTCTTCCCACCAGAGATTGGAAGGACATTCAACTCATCATCAACCACCAAGCATGAATCACAGCTGCCAAGAGAGAGGATAAAGCGCTCGTTGAAGCGGGCGACCACATCATCATGCGCTTCGGTCCTATATCTGGAATGAATATCCATCGACAAAGTGTAGAGCTGCTTCAAGCTCTTCATTCCCTTGAGCAGAAGCAACACGATACCACCTCCTTCGACAGTCTCGATGGTGCGGGCAAGCAGGTTCGGCGTAATAGCTTCGAAATCTTGGAGAATGCACATTCCGTAGGTATTACCCAGAATCTTCTCCGTCTCTTTGTAGTACACATATCGGATCTGGTTGAGGGTGATGAACAGTTCGAAGGGATCCTCCTGGTTAGGTTCTCTGATTCCTCGCTTGACTTCCTTCTTGATCTTCGCTTCGCGCTTCTTCCGATGGCTTGTGAATCCGAGGAGGTCTTTCTTGTATGCCCAGAGGACCGACTTATTCTGCTTGACATCGACGCTGGACATAATGTAATGCAGGTTGACAATCACATCCTTGGCGCGGTCGCCGACCACCACAAAGAAGCTTCTTTTCTTCTCTTGTACATTATTCCGAATGAGCGCGGGAATGCGCGAATCAATTGCCTTGCGTGGCATTCTGATGTAGACTCTTCTGCGTAGGGTCAACCACTGGGGGTGATGCTCACAACGGAGCAGGGAGATTCTGTCGACTCTGCCGTCTGCTATTAGAGTTGGTAGCAAGACTCAAATTGTTAAAAGCAGACTGAGCAAAGATGAATCCCATAAAAAGAGGGTGCAGAGAAAAATCGGAATTACCACGCCGTATCCTCTCAGTCCAAACTGATTATTAGAAAAAAATTGTTATCAGCAACTGATGATCTGCCATTGTCTACCGCCTGCCATAAAAGCTACCGCCTAGGGAAGAAGGTAGACACGTGCACCAACTTTTACCCAGAAGACCGCGCTTTGCCTGAAACAGAATAGCCCATACTGTCTAACCAAATTGGGGGTTCATTGTCGACTTTTGACGTTATTCCTGATTAGGTCGGTGTACTGTTCCGTCGACTATGCTCAGGTACAGGAAGGACACCCACGGTTCGTGACAATATGACAATATCATCCATCAAGAAAAGCGTCCATGGAAGATTCTGTGACTTTTTGTCATGGACAAGACGATGTCTATAAAGTTCGAAGTTTCCAAGGTCAGTTACGCTTCCTTGCTAATGATTGGACCCTGCGCTAGCACGGACAACAACAAGCAACAAGACTGACCAGGTTTAGCCGACGAATGACCAGGATTAGTGTCATCAAATGTGCCGAATTCGAGGTTATTATTTCCTCTCTGAACTGATGGACTTTGTCCACCGTCTCCTGTCGATCATCAAACAACAACGCAAGGCCAATCGGAGATTACTACACAGGCAATCCGTGGAGTAGTCCAGCTGCTGCTCTCTACGTGCCAACAGCGGAGACAGGAATAAACAAATGCCTGTCGGTTATCGCAATCAAAATGCTCCGCAGGCTCGCAGCAAAGTTCCTTAAACGGCCCACTATCTGCCGACTCCCCATGGGTCCAGAATGACTCGTTGACGCAACCCTTCCATTAATATCCCCTGGTCTAGCCTTATTCGTTTCCTTTTTTTCTTCACCACCCCTGTTCTTGCCGTCACAGCTCAATCTACATCGTTACTACGTTCTCCTCGTTTTGAGATCATTGCTTCTATTCGTAATTGTGTCCTGTCGCATGTCACCTTACTCAGCACTGGAAATATCCTTATTCTGCCCGCCTCGGAACGTCGACAGGACACGAGATTTGGAAATTCAACCTGCAGTCGCATTCGTCCAAAGCTGTTCAAAGCTGTCCAATTATTTCGACTTTATATCCAGTATCGATTAGGATGAGCGCTTTCACATAAAATAATTGGCAATGGCTCAATAGCGGCTTTTCTGGCTATCAACAAGCAGGATCCTTGAATATGATTCGGCTCTCCGCGGAGACGGGGCTCAAAGCCTCATTGGGGTAGGGAGATCGCTGCAGGATTGCCTCATGTCATGTACTGGTTTTGACTGAGTCCACAGGGTATTTCTTATGAGTTGCATGTTTTTAACGACTTCCTACACGACGACATTCGCTTTCGGTAAGGGCAGTCAAATCCCCTTGACCAAGGCAGCGCGGACTTCAATTTGAGAGCTGGTGCTCACCAACCGTTTTTACAGACCGGCCCCACCATACGCTCATCTTCGCGTCCTTTCTTTCGGGTGTATCGCTCTTGATTTTAAGCAGATTCGATATTCCTATTCCACGCATACCCCAACCTCAGCACAAATACGCTGCGATCCCTCTCGACGAACGCGTTGATCAATCATCCGGAAATGCGCCTTTTACGCCGAGAAGTCCGACCAGTGATTTCTCCTTTACAAAATCAGGTAGTCGGAAATGGTGGACCAAGATTGCCTTGATTTCGATGCTTGGCTGGATAAGGGTAGAGTTGTATCGCCAAGTGACCGTTAAGATTGAGTGCGCGCCGGCTGGATACGCAGTAAGTGGGCTTTGAAAGAGCAAATGCAGCGGCACCTTTTGACCAAGTATTACGTTTCCCTAGTACGCGATACCACTCCTCGTTTCAATCTACGATTATTGGCGCAATCGACGACCTTGTTCGATCCCAGACGGCTCGGATGCCGATTCAGAAATCTCTCTCGATGCGCGGATTCGCAAACTGGTCAGCACTGCTCGACGGCTACACGCCCTTTTTTGCCAGAGTCGAATGCGATACGTTATATCCGCTGCTTTTCTCATGATTGGGGGATTAGTGGCATCGGAGTTTCAAGAAGGCATACAGTCGACTTATATCTGTCCAATCAGTTCGGGTCAATATTCCTTGCTGCGGTTCATCAGCATTTTGAGTGTCTTGCTTGACTCGGCGATCTTGATTGGTGTGAGTGAACTGTTTAAGGAAAGCACTGAGCCTCAAGAAGGCAGAAATAAACATTTTCTGGTCTCGTGCGGTTTCGGCCTAATTGTAAGTGTACTGTCCACTGGATGGAGTTGTGGTCTAACGCAATTGATAGGGAGTTGCTGCTTTTTGGACGTTAATCGCAATCATTCTCGCAATTCGGGCCAGAGATCAGAATGATGGCTTTGTCATCTCTCATTACTTGCCAAGCGCATTCAATCAAAGTCTGCTGATGACACTCCTCGTACTTTCCGCTTCCCAGCTTGTAAGTTATGGCATAAATGCATCCCTTTGAATCCTACTGAACAGTACTAGATACCGTTTTACGACATAATCGGAATTTCCATTTTGGCTGGGTTCGTTGTGGGTTGCTTCTCGCTGGCCGGTACATTGTTCGATGGACAAGAGCCCTTTCCATTGATCTATCCGTCACATGCTTTCTCCTCCCTTCTTGCTACCTCTCTTGGGTGTGTGTTGTACTTGTGTGGGCGGACGGCATCCAACGAAGAACCGCCTTTCTTATACAGAGCAAATATTGTGATGCGAGTGTTGTTCTCGACACTTTTTGGCATTGGCATCATCCTGGTCGCCAGTCAACCGGTGTTAACGAACTTCCATACTATCGAGCTGTTGATCTATGAGAACATAAAACATCACGGCGCGTGGTCTTCTCAGGCGAAAAGCAGCAAGACTCTTGCCGATGCTGTTGCGAACTATCGCAAACGATACAATCAGCATCCTCCACCGTGAGCCGCCCATTAGCGTGAAGTGATATGAGATTGCGCCCATCAACTGACTGTCACATAGGGGCTTTGATAAATGGTACGAATACGCCACCAGTAGGTCTTCCGTCGTGATTGATGACTTTGATCAAATCCATATGGATCTTCTCCCGTTTCGTGCATTGTCTCCCGCTAGGCTCCGAGACCTGACGCGCGACTTGGCCACAAACCCATTCAACGACATTGGGGCGATCAGCATTAGGAATGGCACGCCTAGAGTACAAGAGGGGATCAAACCAACTCATGCCTGGATGGTCCTGGGTGCTGCCAAAATGATTGAAAATTTTGCTCAATATTTACCCGACATGGATCTGGCTTTCAACCTAAACGACGAGCCACGCGTGGCCGTTCCCTGGGAGGAGGCATCCAGATTGGGGACGGAAGCAAAATCCCATGGCCCGGCTCCCGATAACAGCGTATTGACAGTATGGTCGGCGGACCGTGGCATGCAATGGGCTCCTATAGAGCCAGCCGATCAAACGACCGAGACAGTTTTTACAGATAGCTCCATGCAACCTATTTTCGACCGATATATCCGCCAGCTATGTCCTCCGTCGACGAAAGCTCGGACCAAACGGATCTGGGACCGGCGTCATATGTGCCTGGACTGTGTGCGGCCGCATTCAATGGGCCAGTTTCCCCTAGATGCGAACAGCATGAGCGACATATGCCATCAACCAGACCTTGCATGGCTTCACGGGTTTTTCCTTTCTCCCGCATCCTTCAAAGTATCCCAAGTCTTGACGCCTGTTTTCAGCCAGAGCAAGGTGTCTGGATTCAATGATATCCTGTTTCCTAGCCCGTGGAACTATGTGGATAAGATCAAGTACGAGCCGTCTGATGAGTATCCCGACCAGGAGTACGAGGAGAAGGAGAATACGCTTTTCTGGATTGGCAGCACATCGGAGGGAGTGAGCCGGTCAGGGGAGTGGAAGGGAATGCCTCGCCAACGTTTTGCGCACCTAATCAACAACAATACTCTGAGCCACGTATCGGTCTTGCTGCCCGTTGAAGGTACCGACAGCTATCGGTATGAGGTCCTAGACGGCTCAGCTCCGACAAATCTCCTCGGACTAAACACCACTGTTCACATCCTGAATCCTGTTCGATGTGGCTCGGATTGCGAGGCGCAGAAGGAAGAGCTGGGCGCCGCGTCCTCGGTAGATTTCCAGAGTCACTGGAAGTATCGGTATCTGTTTGACCTAGACGGCGCGGGCTTCAGTGGTCGATTCCTTCCGTTTTTACAGAGCCACAGTCTGCCCTTCAAGACTGGCCTGTTTCGACAGTGGTTAGACCGGCGGGTTACTCCCTGGCTCCACTATGTTCCTATTGATGTCCGTCTGCACGGAGTTTGGAGCACCCTGGCGTACTTTTCCAAACTCGACGTACCAGTCACGGAAGACCCCGACGGTCAGCCCAAAGACATAATACAGCGACACGATGCTCGAGGCAAGTATATTGCCGAAGAGGGCCGCAAGTGGGCCGAGAAGGCCCTGCGGAAGGAGGACATGGAGATCTACTTCTTCCGTTTGCTATTGGAGTGGGGCCGCCTGACGGATGATAATAGAGATATGCTTGGATTTAAGATTTGATGACCGGCTGTTAATGTTTTGCTTTGAATGATGATTGGCATAGCTAATGTATAAATAATGTCAGGCTACTGATGACATACCCTAATAGACATGAACTGATAGCTTCTCGCATATGAACCGAAATGTAAATGTAACAATGTAAGTACACAGCAAGATGAAGACATGTACCTCACCTCCAAACTATAACCTAGACTATAGATATAAACAGGGGTATACTCAAATACAATATACACAACATCCCCAATATATATATACCATATATACTCTCACCGCTTACCAGCGCCCTCAAAGGCCACGACCATGCCGACCAGGTCTGCGCCTGCCACCCTCCCAAGGCAACTGCGCATGCAGATGGTCAGTGGCATTCATCCTCGTCTTACTCGCCCAGGTGCATCCTGATACACCTTGAGCGAATTAATGAGCCAGTACGCCTCCTGGAACACAGAGGGGTTATTCGCGACGAAATCCTGGCACGAGGACTCCACGGACGCACAGCTGCCGGAGCCCCAGACAGCGCCTGCCCAGCCGCCGCAGAACGTCGTATCGAAGACCTTTTCCGTCTGTCAGCCCGCTGCAAACCCATGAAAAGGATAAATGGGGAATGGAATTGGGGGAAGGAAAGGACATACAAGCTGCATCTCGCTAAAATGCGCATCAAAGTCGCAGCTTCCCGGGGCAAACTTGGCGAGCGGCGTTCCCCAGTTTGTCGGGTCGGGTGTGCCGGCTCGGATATCCAGGGGGGTAGATCCGCGAGGGAAGAACCAGATGCTGATACCTGCGGAGGTCCACTCTGTTGCGTAGATGCCGCCGCCGGCGTTGTTGAACCCCGTCCCGTAGGTCAGGCTTGAGGTGGCGGCGATGCTGCAGCCTGCGTTGGTTTCTTGGCCGGGGGCATAGTCGTAGCAGTTGCTGGTGAGCAGGGTGCCGGTGAAGCCGCCGTTGGCGATGGAGCAGCCGTCCGTGGAGTGGAGGGTCATCTGGTTGGTGGACTGGGTGTTGACGCCCTCGATAATGTCGATTTCGCCGTGAGAGGGCCAGTCGGGGCCGAGCAGCCAGCTGCGCAACTTTAGCTTGGGTTCATGCTGAGGGATTAAGGGGAGGGGACGTACAAGGCAGGCCAGGTGCCGCAGATACCGCCTGGCATGTGCGCCAGATCCAAGATGACGAGGCCGTGCGTGTAGCTCTTTGTGCTGGTGAGGCGGACGCTCTGCCGGCCGCTGCTGCCGGCGACGTTGGTATGGTCCACGCCCATGTAGACGGCGCCGTTGGCAGAAATCAGGCCGGCTTTCTGCGCGGTGTTGCGGTCGACGTACGAGACGAAGCCGCCGGTTGGATCGGGGTCAGTGAAGAAGGAGAATTTGTCGAAGAAGGAGGTCGAGGTGCCGTAGTCGTCTTCGAGGACGTAGGCGGCCATGCCGGTGGCCGAGAGGCCCAGGATGGGGAGGAGAGTCGACCGGATGTACATTTTGGCTTGATTCAGCTGTCCAGCAGGAATCAAAGGAGTGTTTGGTCTTTCCAATGAGCGTGGTCACAGTAGGAAAAGGAGCGACAGCACAAGGCCAAGTGAGAAGGAGAGTGGTGATTCGAACAACAAGAGAAAAGAAGCATCCTGCTCGTCCAGATCCATCTGAATATATACATGTCATGCATGTCAGTCAGCTCAGCTCGTAAGCAGAGCAAAACGAAGCTCTGCATTTAATGCACTAATGCACTAATACAATGTGGCGCCTCGCTATGAAGAAGATGATGCATCCACCGGCACCGGGCCCGGCCCTGAGACCTGCTCTGGAGTCAGAATGAGATGTAGCAGAGGCCATGTGGCCATGACAACTTGGAGCCAGGTACAAATTAAGTCATCTCTTCACCGAGAGATGATGAAACGGGGAATTTGCGGGCCTCTACTCAGCCCGGAGCCCTCTTGTCAGAAGGCTTGGTCAATATCGATTTCAGCATCTGACTGGACGGGAACAGTAGTCACTGGGATAAAGTGAAACAGCGGCTTGCATCAATCACATTCTAAGCTTTGTTAGTCGGGATGTAATGGTAACCATGCAGGATCAACAAGCGTTGGAAAAGGGGTCTAGTGACTTCACTCGACTCGTCACGTCGAATAAGCAGGCAAGACGTGAATGGATGGATCCATTCTTCTAGTGAAGAAAATGACTCCGATGTCATCTCTGTCCCCTGCAGATTCTCATCTATCTGATGTCAATAATGCATCGGGATATAGCCAACTGCCGACTGCGGTTTCTTCATGGTTGGATCGCGCGCAGCGCACGAGGCCATGTTGCATTGGCGTCAACATACCAATACAACTATCGCCATGTTGTTGCATTATTTCCGTTGCGTTACAATCCCGGCCTGCTGATAGACTCTTATGCTGCGAAATTAGCCCTGAGGCATTCTTCCAGCTTATGACATCCGTCAAATATGCTGAGTCATGGCATGCCTCAAGAATGCGGAAGGGGGACAAAGCAGGGCTGATGCATATTTTACATCATACGGAGTTATGATTATAAGAATGATGACTAGATGGCTTCCAAGTCCTGTTTATGTACAAGTCGGACATGACAACTCCAATCCTGTTCCATCCGGCGCAAAATGGGCCGAGTTCCGCTTACTCCTCCGTCCAGCCTGAGCCATGTCCACCAGACACTGATGGTGGTACAAATGACGGCAGGAAAATACAACGGCGGGGCCGATGCGCTTTTCTTCGGCATTGTGGAAAGCCCCGTCGGTTTCAGGTGGTCCAACAACTTCCCGATGTTGATGGTCATGTTCCACATGCCCGTTGTAGTGCAGTGACGGACCAGCGACTGCGCCCACGGCAGCAGCTTTACCCTTTCCCCTGGCAGTTGCAGGATCAAATCTGCCTTCCAGCCGTTTGATCGCCCGTCGTTGCCGCTCCTCTTCCTGTCTTTTCTCCCATGCTTCCCAGTACTGCGACCCCACCCCGGGACCCCAGATGCGTTGCCGGCAGATCTCGCACACTTGCCCCCTCGGCCGCCATCCCCGTTGACGCAACCCCGTGACCTCCTCCACATGCACAAAGAGGTCTCGATCGAGCATGCCATTGGCCAGAGCCAGTAGAGATTTTTCATACGTGTAGGCGGAGAAGACCGACGCCAGGACGGCACGCAGCTCAAAAAGCGACGGTGACCAGCTGGCAGCTCGAGTGAGAAATGCACGTAGGATGCGGAGAAAGGTTACATCGGTCCGCTCGGCACTAGGTGTTGCTCCGCCTAGCTTGACAGTGCTGGACAGAAGAGCAGTAAATACTTGTTGAACCAGAGTGCGGACGGACGACATGAGTTGGGCGGTATTGTCCCCTGGTGAAGACGTCTCAGGGGCCATCTGGGTGAGTTTGTCGTCGTCAACTTGCTGTCCCCGCACCAGAGCAAATACACTGCTCGCGATGCGAACTACTGCTTCAATGAGATCCAGCCACAAGGTCTCGTTGAACGACAGAGGCTGGTCCAACGCGACCTTGCTGCCAGTGCCGTTCCTCTCCGGTCGCGACGTTTTGGTTGTCTGGCTTTGACTTTGGCACAACCAGATGCCAACATGCGCGTACTTGTCCAAGGATACAAGAAGATCGGTGATCGCTTCCGCCGTACTGGCTGAGTCGGGAGACTCTCGCGCACTCTGCAATATTCCCACCAGACCCGATTGCAGTGCACCCAAGTGAGCGATGAGCCGGTCCATTGCAGCTCGCACCTGGCCTTGTCTCACGAGCAGAATGACAGCCGCATCGACCACGCCGCTCTCTTCCATGGCAGGCAGCAACTCCTCCAGATGTACATCGCCCGTTCGCAAGTCATCCACAAACTCCGCAACGTGCGACGGGTTGTACCTGCAGAGCAGCTGCACATATCGCTCAATCATCCAGTTTGCGACGTTTCGGGGAGCCCCTGCTTCCGCAACATCCCGCGTCGGGCTTTCCACGACAACGAGCAGATACTGATACTGCTTGTAACTGTCGTCCTCCAGAGCCTTGAGGAATGTCTCGTGCGTTTCGGGGGCGAATTCCTGCATTGTCTGCGCGGCTTTTCTCACATCAATGCCGGCCAGTTGTCCAGCACGTCTCTTGATCACGTCGAGGACATCCCGTCTTTGCTTTTTGCCCAATATGGAGCCGGGACGGAGACAGTCCTGCAGACAAGTAAATACCGCTTCCTGCTCGCTGGAGTCCTCAAGATAAGTGAGTATCAACTCGGGGAATTGTTTCTCGGAGCGGTATGTGGATTTCAAGATTCGGTAGAAGCGAGCTTCCCGAAAAAGTGGGATCATGTTCTGAATATCCGGAGGATGGTAAATAGACAGTAGGTATTCGGCACTGAGCTCACAGTCGTCCGCCATCTCCTCACTCGGGTAGCGACACAGTCGCACCAGTACTTGATGAAGCGTAGTGCCAGACAGCAGGATATATTGAGGGTATTTGGGCAGGTTGCGCGCAACGAACATGTCGAGGTAGATGGTATCTGAAGAATCGAAAGAAGTAGGCGTCATAACCTGGAACAGAATGCTGATCAGGTATTGGCGGTTGATGGAGACTCCTTGCGCGGGGATCTCATCGGGCTCCTGGTCGTTCAGGAAACTATCCTCAAACGCCTCGTTCAACATGCTCATAAAACTAGATGCGTCAAACTTCAACATGGCATGCAAACTCGGAAACGTTCCTATCGCTTGAGAAGTGCCAGATTGGTTCCCTGAGAAGAGGTAGTCGTACAATGTTGTCTTGGCTCTCGTGGCCTCAGCATCGTCCATCTCTTCACCAGTCGGATAGATGCGGCCTGTGAGCACAAACGAGAGATATGGAAACATCTTTGCAGCGTTCGCATGTTGATTGGGCTCATCCATCGAATCCCCGTTGACCAAGGGTTCTGTCTGCGACGGGATGAGTGCAATAAGTTCCTCAAGTGGGCCCACGTAGTCACCAAGGCAGCGGTTCCATACATATATAAAGGCGTCGTATAAATTATAGTGTTTGCAAAGATTTGTGACCTGGTCAATGTCCATCGTCGTGGTATCGAGTAGACAGATGATCTCTTCCAATCGACTGGTCGAATGATTTGTGCTGAAGTGGTTGATTAAAGCCTTGACAGCAGTTGGAGGTAAGGAGCGCACTGCTCCGTCCACGATATAAGGCTCAAGAGCATCGAGGAAGACACCTTGCGAATCATGCTCCTCGTACCAATTGAAAACCTCGTCCCAGAGAAACTCGTCCTCCGCCATACTAACACAGGCGGATATCGAAACCTCGGCCAGCTCCTCAAGCTGACGGCTTTCGAGGCGCTCATTGTTGGCTTCTGCGTTGCGGCCAAAAGCAAACTTCAACGAGGCCAATACGATCTCCAACAGTTTTTCGCGAACAATAGGTTGCCTCAGCGCATCCTCTTCCGGCAGCCCTACGGTCAATTTCTCGGAACTACCCCTATAGTATGATGTCGCCAATTGGATGGCACCAATAAAATCACCGGCCTCCATGAGTGCAAAGAGCCGATCCGCCCAGTTGGAAAGACTTCCGACCAGTGCTTCATTGAAGCCCATCAAGAAGAGACGTCCTTTGTACGAGCGGAAACTCATGTAAAAAGCATCAGCGACAACGCCATGCATTGACGTATCTTCCTCATTCAGTTGCTCGACTAAGGAATGCAGCTGCGAGGAGAAAAGGTCGACATGGTATATGTGCCGATTCAGCAAATCCACGGCGTCGGTCACGCGCATAGAATGGTCCTCAAGAATCAGCAGCTGCTGAGTGATTGTGAGCACCGCCAGTACTGAGCGACTCAGCCACTGCACGGCAACGATTGCCTCTTCGGCCTTCCATCGGCTTCGTGGTGTGAATTCCAGAGCAGGGGGTCTATCTCCACTTGGCGGTTCATCCGTCTCCATCTCATCGACATCCAGGACTGTCAGCACGTTGGACCAACAATAAACAAGCTTCGTCTTTGAAGTCTCAGAGTCTCTGCCTTTCAACTTAATTGCTGGAAACCAGGCCAGCGCGCCCGTCATCGCACCGTGGGCGGCAACCTCTTTCGGGCGCGGTGACTTGTATTGCGTCTGCGCTACGGGCGTCGTGGAGACAATCACGAGGAGGTAGGGCGTCAGCATAGCGACCAGACCCAGCGAATCGGTTGGCTGTTCGACGTTACCAAGAGGGAGAGGCGAAAAGGCGAGGACGGAGCTCGGTCTCCGTGTGCGGTGACCCTCGGCGACGACTTCGGGATACCGGCCCAGGATTCGTGTTGTCTTCACCGTTCGACCTACTGCGCCCATGCCGCGAGTGGCCAGATGCGAGAAGGCCATTCCTCGCTTGTCAGCCGACACCAGCGCAGTGCGTCTCGTCCCCAGGAAGCCAAGGTGGATCACCGACATTCCTGCTATGTGACCATCGGAGGTCCGAAACTCGAGTTGATTCGCGGGTATTGGGGGTATGTGAAGGAAAGGTCGAGCAGATCGCGAGATCTCCCAGGTGAATATGTCGCCAGAGGTATGGCCCCCGGCGACTGTGGAGTGATCGGCCGAAAGTGCCAGCGAGGTGATGGCACCACATTCAATAGCTGTCGCAACAGTCAGCCTTAGTGTACTAAAGTGCAAAACCCCAACCAACATACCCTTTGTTCCTGTTCCGATGATGGTCTTCAAGCTTTGCTGGTAATCAAACACCAGAATGATCCCTTTAGACGTTCCAATCACAATACTTGTAGAAACCGCCATGCACGTCGGATGACCAAAGTTCCGCTTGCCTACTTCCGAGAATGCTTGCCCGGTAATCTTTCGAAGTTTGGTCCACCGAATTACATCCCAAGGGCCTTGAGGGGTTTCAGACTCTCCGGTGATCGGGGACATGCGGCTTGTAAGGGAAGACTTTCGCGAGTGAATATGCGACAGAAACGGCGAGGATGGCCGGAACCCGAGAGGGGAGGAGGAGAGCCTCGACTGAAAGCGGAGCTCGAACGGACGATGGGAAGGACTGGGACTAGGACGAGGAGATGCTCGGAGCGCCAGAGCACTGCTGCTTTGTGACGAGAGAATGGAGCCCTAGAACAATCAGCGGGTCGATCGACGGCATGCGGATTGCAAGCACACCGACATGTAAAGAAGGGGTATCATCCGGCGTCGAGGCTGTCTCATTGGGACTGCCAGCAGCAACGAGCTGCCCGATACGGGGCGTTACTGGAAGATTGGCAGCCTCGGTGTCAGACGAGGGCATCGTTTTATCTGGCGTCTGGTCTTGGTCGGTCTCTGGGGAGAGATCCTCCTCAAAGTAAGCCATTGTACCATTTTCCAGTTCATTGCGCCACCCATCGTCTCCTAGGGACCTATTTTCGGCCGGTATGAGAGCTCCCTCATCCTCCTGGCCCAAGTCCAGCTCATCCTCGCGGTCCCGGTCATCACTGCCCTCGATATTGGAGCTCATCGGCAGGACGTTCGCATAACCATCTCCCCTCCCTATTCATTCAAATGACGTTAAGGCGCCGTGATAAGGAACGAGCCCAAAGCCAGTTGCCCGGGATTTTGGTGTGGAAGATGAGGCGGGTGCGTGAAGGTTGACCGACGAAGCCGATCGCAAGGGACGGGTATTGGAGGTTCCAGGCGATAGAGATCGACACGGCGATAACTCGAATCAAGAATGTTGGGATCAATGGTAGACCGCAAACCCCATGGATACCTGTGAGACAGTGGGATCAATAACCGTGGCCGTTTCTCGCGTGGCGGATGAAGCAGCTCGTTGAGCTTCTAGCTGATCCGCCAGAAATGGTAATGGGGAGGCTGGCTTGGCTGCCTGCTAGTATGCTATGCTAGTATGCTATCATGTCACCAAGCCCACAAGCGAGCAGTCACAGCCTGCCACTTTCATCATTTGTCTATCTACATGTGAGGAGAATTGAGACTGAGAGGTTGCCTTTTGATAATGTTTGAATTCAAACATTATAGTATCATTACTGTTGATGTCGAATAAACCAGAAACAGTTAATCGTCAATCGTACCTGGATTGTTGATGGCCTGTACCTGAGATTTATGCCTAAGGCTGCCATCAACAAAGTATCCAAGCCTACCTCTCCTCTGCTACAAGAAGTAGGTAACTAGGAGTACGTATAAAAGAGCTTGGTTAATAATAATGCCATATTTCTTGCATAATCCAATACTAAACGATCATAATAGTCTTATCCATCCTCTCACAAATCCAAGCGAAAGAATGCAACCAAAAGCCCCACCCTACTCAAGGCTAAATATGCGAGAAACAAAACAACATCCAACCATTCATTCCACTGACTCAGGAGACAAGAAATCTTTAACCGCAATTCATCCATGATTTGCGGGATAGTTACAGTAACTGGCAGACGCTTGCTGGAGTGCTGGACCTGCAGGTGATAAACTCATCCAGTCTGATCATCCTATCAATCTGTCCCTCTCTCTGTCCATCACAAGCTAATTGTGCTCCATCCACCAACCACCGAGCTTACCCTCTACACGCCATGCCGGTACCTTGTCCCCCTCAGAGCGCTATAACCCGCAGGGTAGTATCAGCCTTCATCCAAGTCGGAGGCTATTCCACAAGTATCGATGTACATGATGGGAGCTGATACTACCCAGGTGGTCGCGTTGTGGTCACAAGGAGCTGTGATGTGCCGTGATCCAGGACATTCTTCAAAGAGGGACAAGGGCATGCATGATCTGATCATTCCAGTGTTCTTCTTTCTTCAGCTGAAAGGAGATAAGAATAAGAATCAAGCTTATCCCACGTAGCTTCGACCTTGAGCACTGTCTCTTCACATTACAGCCTACTTCTACCTCTCTACTCCAGAGTATATACTACAGCTCAACATGTCCCCTCTCCATTTCCTCCCTCTCCTCATCTCCCTCCTCCCCATCCCAGTCCTCACAAACCCCATAACCCCAAGAGCAACCCCAACAACCTGCAACGGCAACCCAGCCTATTGCACCCGCCTCTACTCCAACATCACCTTCCTAGGCGCCCACGACAGCCCCTTCGTCGGCCCCCTCCCGCAACAAAACCAGAACCTCGAGGTGACAGAACAACTAGACCTCGGCATCCGCTTCCTCCAGGGCCAGACACACAAGAGCCTTGACGAGAGCGACACTGCGCTCCGGCTATGCCATACCTCCTGTCTGCTCGAGGACGCGGGGACCTTGCAGTCGTTCCTGGAGACCGTGAAGGGGTGGCTGGATGCGCACCCGGACGAGGTCATCACCCTGCTCTTGACGAACGGGGATAGTGTGCCCGTGGCGCGCTTCGACGAGGCCTTTGCGGGGGCCGGGTTGAGGGACTATGCGTTTGTGCCGGAGGGGAGCCCCAAGGCGTTGGCAATGGATGCGTGGCCAACCTTGGCGGCGTTGATTGAGAAGGGGAAGAGGCTGGTGGTGTTTCTGGGTGAGTGTCAGCCGTCTATTAAAGGCACGTCCGAGGGGTATGTGCGACTGACCATGGATAGATTACGGCGCCGATGTCAACTCCGTCCCCTATATTCTCAACGAGTTCACTTATTACTTCGAAACCCCCTTCGGCGTAACAGACGCGAAGTTCCCGAGTTGCAGCATCGACCGTCCATCCGGTGCCTCGGCTGATGGGCGCATGTACATCGTCAATCATTTCCTGGACGTCGAGATCCTGGGCATCCTGGTCCCCGATCGCTTGCGCGCACCGCAGACCAATGCCGTATCTGGCAGTGGCAGTATTGGCGCGCAGAGCGCATTGTGCAGCTCTCTTTACGGTCGGAAGCCCAATGTCGTCCTGGTGGATTTCGTCGATCAAGGTCAAGTCATGAAAGCACAGGCCGCTTTGAATGGTGTCTGATTTTGTTGGGTGCTTTTTTTTGTTTGCTGATACCCTCTTGAGTTTATTCCATTCACCATGATTTCGTTAGAGATAGCAACCCTATGTCTACCTACTAGAGTGATATGTCCAAGAAGATTGTCTCACAAATTCTCTATTCCAAGTGCCAGAATTCAACGTAGTTGCTTTCATCTTCGTACCACTCCGGAACCCTGCTCCGGGCCATGATACAGTTCATCACCGCACATCTTTGAAAAAAGGTCGAATGCTCGGGTGATATGCGTCAGTAAACCTTGGGAATAGTCATAGTTGAACTCGGCTTTCATTCCTCCAAGTCAACTTGCATCTCGCGTTCTAAGACATTGACCTGAGCATTCATTCAAGATCATCTAAAGCCTCGTTATACATACCCCAGATCTTATTAGCGGAAGCCACGATAATCTCGGCTTTTGCAAGCAGCTTTTTTCTATATCGCTCAGCCTCCGTGGGATGTAGCTGGCTCTTTTGCGCTTTGCGAGGATTCGCCTGGCGACGGTTAGCCCCAGGCGTACTTAAAACAACCAAATGACATACCATCATCAGTACCGGGACAAGATCCTTCGCCTCTGCCTCCGCCAGGTCTCTTAAGTTCCGAAACCCATTTTCTCGGAGCAGTCGTGCTGTCCAGCCTTTCACATATGTGACCTGAGCCATCTCAAGTAAGTCTGCGCGCGCTCCAGCTTCCAGTCGATCACGCATGTGATCTAGGACCGCAGCAAGCATGCCCCAGTCCATGCGCTGGCAGAATTTCACCATGCCTGCCGCAAAGCCGTGACATTGCTGCGCTAGCGTCTGAACAGCGCCACGGGGGATGTTGTAGCGGCTCGCAATTGTCGATAGCGGCACCTCGTTACTCAAGTCGCGCAGTTGGAAAGCTGTGTAGGCCCGCCGATAGATAGTGGCCTGCTTAATCTGTTCTGGGTTGTCTTCTTTTAGCGACCCTCCACTCTGAACCCTGCAAACCGTCAGTGCCTCCATGCTCTTTACAAACGGAATTAGAACAATTCAGCGCACATCAAATTTACAAAGTACGGCTGAACACCGACAAACTGCAGCGCCCGCAGACCACTTTCGTCGAGATTATCCAGCTGTTCTCGGAAAATGAGCCAATCTATCTGGGTATTCATCGCCACTTGAATCGGTGTGAACATGTAGAAAATATGCATGTCACCATCCATGACAAAGGCCCGTAAGGCTCGTTTCAATTCTTCGTATACAAAAAGGCCATCCTCGGGAGCGAATGCCGAGGCCACTACGGCCTGCCCAAGTTTTGTCGCCTGGTACGATTCGTCCTCTTTGAAGATTAGTAGCCCTTCGTCAATGAGATCCTGCAGTGACGATTGCATAATCGAAGAGGCAATCTTCTTGTCCACCGTCCGATACAAAAGCGTGCATTTCACATATTCTTTGATTGCCTCGCAACCGGAGACCAGCCCCGTCGCAATAGCTTCCAAAAGCGCCCTGATCATACATCAGCCACTGTCCGTATAGCAGTGCTTTGAAGACAAAATACCGTTTTAGACCTCTCTTCTCCGGTGCTAGACAACTTTCAATGGCCGGCATATCGGCTTCGAGAAGGTCACAAACAGCTTGTATATCAACTTTTCCGCATATCAGATACGTCTCACCGGCGTTGTCCTTGCCCTTGCGGCCCGCTCGTCCGCACATTTGCCGCCTTATCTCTCTCGTTAGCTCGGGTCACAGAAATCAAAGTAGGCGGTTCTTACAGCATCGCCGGTCCGACCAACTCTCGGCCCATGCGTGCTCCATTAATGATCACCCTCCTCGCCGGAAGATTGACACCCGCTGCCAGACTGCATGTGGCCACAATAACTTTCAAAACTCCTTGATCATATGCTTGAGCTATCAATTCCCGCTCTTCAGTTGTCATTCCTGCGTCTGTAGCCGAGTTAGGTCGTCGACGTAAGCTAGTAATGTGAGCACCTACGGTGAAATCCGACACCCTTGAGTATGGTGTTTTCTAAAACTGGATCAAGGCCGCTGGGAAGGCTTCTGAGATCGGCAAGGAGGTCCAATCTCTTGCTCAGTTCATCGGCCTCCAATCCAGACACTGCAGGCATAGCTTCGCTGATGATTCCTGCACTGATCTGGCAACCCTGCCGACTTCCGCAGAATACCAAGGCACCATACCCTGCTGCAGCAGTGTCGACGGCCAGAGCCACCATTGCATTTGTCATGGGGTTTGCAAGTTCTCGGTGTTTTGAACATTGTATCATGCGGTGTGGAGGTATAGTATCCGTCAAGGAAATCGTTTTCATCGACTTCAACCTAGTGATAGTCTGGAACAATTGGCGCGAAGTTGCAGCAGGGTAAATAGCGTTCTCGTAGACCAAGTACTCGTCGATTGGAACCGGTCGATAAGTAGAAATAAAGTACATTGCATTCATCCAGTCCGCCAACAGTTCCGTATTCTGTCCTTGAGTTAGCGGTCCCCAATCGAGATACAAAAGTGATCACTTACAGAAAGGGTGGCACTCATGCCAATAATCTGGATGTCTTGTTGCAGCAACAGCAATTTTGTCACCATCAGTTCGAGGATGTAGCCACGATGCTCATCGTCCAGCATGTGTAATTCGTCCAAGACAACGACACCCAAGTCTCCGATAGAGCATTCTTCAACAGCGCTATTAATCAATGAGTTTGCCTGGAAGGCCGTGTCAATAATCAGTTCAACTTCCTTGATGGCCGTTGGGCAAGACAGACCTTCTCTATCGTGCAGACGGCAATATCCGTGTCAGCCCAAGAGGCAGCGGTCCTACTCCCGCCAAAGTATCCTGTGACCCGAATAGATTTCTGTAGCTTTTTCCAGCGCTGGTAATATGGCTTTGACCGAGCTGTTTCGTCATCATCGTCAGGGACATTCTTTTCAACGTTTTCCACAATGCGTCTGAGCCACTTCAGCTTTTCTTGAACGAGTGCCACATACGGAAGGACAAGGATCGCCTTGCGAGACGGATGTTCAATGATGCGCTTCAGCATCAAGACATCGGCCACGAGGGACTTGCCACCTCCAGTAGGTGCTGTATAGACAAGATGCCGCTCCCCTTCGAGGAGTCCTCGAGCGAGCAAACATGACGCCTGCCACGGGTAGATGCTGGTAACCCCAAGAGCAGCAAAATTGGCCACCAGAGCAGGTGGCAGTCCATATCGGGGGTTTTTAAGAAACAGGAGAGGATTTTGACTGGAACCCGGTACGGCGTTATCTGTCCTTCCTGGTTGGCTGCCTTCTGGAGGTACGGCGGCTGCAACCTGATGAATCTCGCTTGCGACCAGTCGGTTTCTCTGAGAAGTTACTGAGGGACGAAAAAAGTCGACCGCGCGAGTATCCAGCAAACCAGCCTTGCTGTGATCAATTTCCTGTTTGAGGTTCGCGACCTTGGAAGAGTCATTTGGGGAATGCTCTGTAAGTCGCTTTTGTCCTGCCAGTGAGGCTACATCATAAGTCTGCTGGCGAGCCACATCGATGGAGGTCTGGAAGCCATGAATTTGGAATGGCTGCCCCGACATCCCTTGAGCATCTGTATTGTATGCTAGAATAAGGTGCGGTGTACGCTTAGCAAGTAATCGGGTTCCAAAGGTCCTTGGCGCTATACAGGATGCTGAAGGTTGGGCGCCAAACAATGGAGTGGGTGCACTGAGTTATCGTATCAGATCCGTCCAGACTCCTCCAGCATATTGACCATTTAACCTGCTTTAAATTCCAATCAATCAAAATTCTTGAGAATCATCGCGTTCATTTCTCTGTTCTTTTTACTTGCACAGGACATAATTGCATTCAAGGCAACAGCGCGGGTGCACCGCGTTAGTTTCGGGAAACTGCAGTCGCGCATATGGAAAAATAACAGCCTGAGGCAATGAGGCAGCAAGGCAGATATGGCGGTTACTTGAGCCTGGTAAGGATCCAAGGCACTTAATCATTATTAATTGCTGCTTACCGTCTGCACTCTGCAGGGCGGAACGTTCCTGGATCAGCTCCGTCCAGCCAACCGGAGCACGCTAGATACTGACTTACTGATCCGCGAGTGGCCACCTAGCCAGCAGCCACCAGATAGCACTAGTAGATAAATATCCAATGATTCTCATTCACTACATGAGCACGCTAGACAAAGTAGGTATGGTGGCTTAAAGGGCTCATTTACCTAGCCCAGCAGGTTGGACACCTATGGTTGAGCACGGACAGGTTATTTGTGTGTCTACACCGTCTAGGGAGGTTGACTCTGGCCATATGCTGCATCTCTTCTCCTGCATCTGTTTCTATCTCATCCAGTATAGAGATTAATGGTTCATTCATCTCTTCACAAACATTATTAATACGGAATATTAAGAGCATATCAATATAGTTATCCAACTTCAAATTGCCTAGGGCTTGTTTTGATGAATCATCATTGATGCTTGGCTACGCGGTCGCCTAGTATGCACGATGTGGTACAGTGGCTTCTGATAGTCACCACTTACCTGATGTAAGTGGTAACCGATAACCCCTAAGTTCAGTTGCTAGAAATTGTTCCCGAGAGTAGGATTATTCAATACTACTGGAACACAATTATTCCACTGAGTATTTCACTGCCATATGCAACGCGGTAACGGATTTTCTGAAGTGTACCCGAGGATGAAATCCAGCGCATGTACGGAGTACCACTAGTCGCATGTAGCTAACTTACTTCTGTCCAGTATCTAGCACACATGACTCGATACCCCTCTTAACTACTGTGTAGTGTGGATGCATTCGATCGATGTGGATGCACACCGTATCTGCCAACGAAGTCTCATGGCCAGGAGTATTCCTAGATCGATGTAACTAAGCTCCCCTATCGAGTCTGGAATACAACTCTCAAGCCCGGCGGATACTCGCGAATTGAAAAGGTAGACAGTACTGGATCGCGTTTGAGATCCTTTGCTCTTTTTCTTCTTCAAAGGACATAAGGAGCATCGCCAAGACCCGCTTCAGTCCCCTTCATTTGGTGCATGTGCGCTCCGTTCTGTTGAAGCTGTGCTTTGCTCCGTGCATCCGGACTTCCTCGGTTAAATGCTTTCTACGACCATATGTCCACGAAACAATAAGTCAAGGCGGCAATGTGAGATAGACAAGCAAGGACAGCAGGCGAGCGAATGGTGCAGAGATAGAGTGCCAAATGGCAAAGAGTAGAATAGTGCCCATGGTCCGGACCACTTTGACCCTTAGTCATACGGTCATCCGTAGCCCTGGGTCGTCGAAGTGACTGACGAGCACAACGACACGGGCGGCTATACAGCAGTGAATTAATTTATCCAATTTGAACATCATAATATGTCTAATTATAGAGATACAGGTTGACCTAATAAGTCGGCTTGAGGTGCGCTTGTGCTGATATTAAAATTGGCGTCATTCGGAGATATATATCCATATAGTGTAGTCACCTCCTTCCTGCCCATGAGTGGACAATGTGAAGTCATGGGCGCCGACAATAGACAATGCGATTGAATTGAACCCGATTATTTTTTCCGTATGTTCCCCAATGTATTAATATCTCCTATTTACAAGGAAAGACTATCATCACACGACTGTTCCATGAGTTGGTTTAGCTCACACTATGGTATATAGGTATGACTACACCTGCCATCGCCACAGTCAGCAGCAATCCTCCACAATGCCGCTCCCAATCTCCATATGAGTTGTCCCTGATTTAGTCGCGAAACACGCGAACAGGAGGCTGAGGAGTACGAGCGTCTCAAGATCTTACACTATCGCTAAATCAAGGTAACAGCATGAGGCAAACATTCGATCAGATCTCACAAGACTCCGTGAACCAAGCATCTCGGGGACGGGTGAAAAAACCTGACCTCCATGGCTAAATCCTATTTGAGGACGGACAATTTGCTTTGGTGGTGTGTGCACATCGAGCTCGAACCAGCAATAATAATGTCTAACAATGGTGGCCACTCCGTCAGAAACGTGAGCGAAAAGCAATCATTGGTTATCATGGCATAAGGACTATGATTAGCCGAGTCTGACGTGGTTTAGGTATGATCTTCAGACAACAAGCGGTATCAAGGAATCCGCGAGGCAAGCAGGTAGTCATGAGCATGCATTTCCCTCAGCCCAAGAGTAAAATAATTCTGACTAAAACTAGGGAATGATTTCTGAATGATATTGAAGAGGAAACCGGGATCGCAGTCCATAATAAGCAAGTGTGGGATTGTTCGCAGTTATTTCCGTCGAATAATAAAAAACCTTAGTTCCAGCCAAGACTATTAATATGGAGCCAGCCAAAAGTCCGCTGCCGCGGGGATCCCCAGCAAATGCATTTCACTCCTGCACTAAGCCACACATATCGCAGTTCGCGCTGGTAATGTGATGATCTTTCTCTACCTAAGAGAATCGAGATAATAATAACCATTCACTACTGCCCGGTTGGTCCAGCATATTGAGTAGAAACCATGTATTTTAATAATCCGACCGAGCGCCATGCAGAGGCCCTACCGGAAGGCCCTCGCTTGACTATTCGAGTCAAATCATCGACCGTCCCTATCACTTCATTTCGGGTTGCGGGCAATATTCGGTCGTACAAGAAGTCTGATACTCCCTCCCCCCTTTACAAGCGAATCATCTGAAACTGAGTAAGGACTAAGGATTTCCTATCGTTGCCCTTTGTTTGTATTGAAAGTGGCGTTTGTCCACACACAGGCGGTATTCATTCTTCGGATCGATAGTAGCTAGTGCGAGGGGTCCCAGCCATACCAGACGAAAACTTCGAAATTTTATTTGTAGGTAGAGAGATACCTAAGCCAGTTTTCAGTCGGAACCTTGGCCTCCTATATTTTGTGATTTCTTCTGAATACTGTATGTATCCAACGTTGTCGCTTTAGTGAAAATTTTGGTAGATCTATATATTCCTCCTGTAATGCCATAATTTTTCGCACATTTGTCATTCATACGCATCCTCCTCTATCCAGTAGAGCGGAATCTAGCCGTATGTATGATACCAAGTTCCTGTGCGACTATATCAACTCTTTGGACGCCAGAGTACCTCTCGGCCGTGTCGACGACGGAGCATAACCGCGCACCACACTCCTGGATTCTTTTCCCAATGAGGCTATCGACATCAATAGGTTCATCATATTGTATCTTCAGGAAGTCCAGGGATTTTTGATTTCCCTGGAAAGGCGGAACAAGGTCGTATGGCTTCTTCCAGGACCAGATGGTGACTACGGGGAGAAGCAACAGCCAACACGCATGCTGCCCTACGTAACAACATTCCAGCCACAACCTAGACTGAGGCTTTTCCCGTCTCTTTCCCTTTCCCATATTTTACCATACATTTTCCGGATCAACTCCGGGTTCTCATCGAACCTCGCAGGTACTTATAGCCTTATGTAGTGTACATTGACCATGGTGGATGGGATCGTTCACTTTATACTATAGATAATGGGGGCCCTCATAATGCATTACTTTTCTATGGCCCCATGTTCAGATATCATCTCAATTGTCATCATGGTTCTTTGCATCGGGTCGCTCGGCCCACAACAGACACACGCACACACACAACCCTTTCGAGGTGACTAAATAATCAAACAAACCTGGCGGGAACCACCCATATAAAACGACTAGAACTAAACCTGCCTACATGAGTAAATTCTCCCGCTAGCACCAATACGTAGATCACCCAACGGGTCAACAGCCGCCTTAACCCTTAAGACTGAGCAAGGGGACCAAGAGATAGTTAGCGTGTAAAATAATAATAACCGGTCCTGTGTACGGAGTATCTATCGAGTCTACGGAAAAGCTGCCTGTCCAAGTGTCCAGTGTCTTGGTATTCGAAGAGAACCAGAATCTACTAAGGAAGAAAAAATAACCAAGCATAACGGTGCGGCTGGATCAGCACAGCACACTGGAACAATCCAGTCCTAGGTACCTTAATCTTGTATGATACAATCTATCCATCAAACCAAGTCAAGAAATATCATTGAGGATAGGGAGGCCGATTGCACATCCTGGTACGGAGTAGTTCAAGTCTTTCAAGGGCTCTTCTACCCTCAGATTTCCCGCCTCACTCGCTCGCTCTCTTTTGGTTCTTCTTACCCTTCTTCCATTTTCCTACCATCCTTGACTAAACGCTGTACTCCGTCGTAGTAAATCTCCTCTGGTTCGTCCTTTGGTGGAGGACCCGTCATATTAACATATCGGGACTAGGGGGGCAAAAGGGACGTGGTCTGGTCGGGATCCTCTCATCCTCTAGTTAGACGGATTTCCTGATTCTCATTGCCTCCATATCTTCTTCCCTCTTCCTCCTCATCATTATTATTGTCTTCATCGTCATCGTCCTCGTCCTCCCCAAACCCCTCGTCCCTTGACTCGACGAACCCATCTTACCATTCTTCCTCTTCCTTTCCTACCAACTTTACTCTTACCGCTCCCGTACCTTGCCATCTTATCTTGCATCTTCCCCCGACCAACTCTCCTTCACGACTTTCGGTCTAGGCAGAGTTCTATTCTGGTTTGATTCGATAATCCTACATACGGAGTAGGCTACTAAGCCACTACCACGACCTACGCAAGTACCAACCTAGGTAAAAACCTTCTTCTACTTCCATTCCCTTTAGACTTGACTTTACCCTTATGGACCTACATGCATACATACTTTAAATCACCTCCTACTGGCCCATCTTACCTTTTTATTGCTCACTCACCCCACGAGTCTTTCCCAACACATACACCTATTTGCGGTACCCAAGTGGCTTTGCTTTTGTTTTGCTTATACCGCCGTCACTTTAACTTTATCCTACAGCAACTTCTATTCTCTCTCTCGCGCTCTCTCTTCTCTTCTACTTCTTCCTCTTCTTTCCTCCCTTCCTTCTCCACCACACACACCCCCCCATCATCAATTTCAGTCTTTCGGACTTCCTCAACCTTCCGTCTCCCTTCCTTTCATTCCTTCCTCCCCTATCTCCATTCATATTCCCCTCGTGGCTTGTCTAACAGTTCTAAGCGAGGTTTATCTTCCCTGGAGTCTGGTAGTCTCCCGCCTAGGCCCGATTTTGGAGGGTGTCGATCGTGATCTTCAAGATATCCTGCGTCTCTTAAGTCTTGTCTCTCCGACTTTTTCTTGACACGCGATTGACGCTTTCCACACCCCTGCGGGAACTGGTACTAGCACCACTTTTTCATCTCGCACCCAAGTCTTCACTTTCCGAACTTGTTTGCGTAGACATTTGCATCACGGGACTCGACTCACTTTCCCCCCTTGACTTCCAGCTTGCCTTCGCTCGGATGTCTTCAGCTTCCACTCATTCTCTGCACAACCAAGTTTGATGAGGGATCGTCCTTCCGTCGCGGCCCGTATTTGAACCTTGCATTTTCTGTGTTCAAGCCACTTTGGGGTGTTCTTCAACTTTCACGTCTACCACCTAACGCAACACTGGCGGTACGCTGCAGCCACCCAGACTCCGTGTAAATCACCTCACCTTTCTACCGCTCTGAGGGCTGGTCATGGCCTCGGACAGGTCGCCGCCCCGGAAGCAACCGCAACAACAACAACAACACGTGAAGTCTACCTCACCGTCACATCGCATGCCCACTTCTGGTCAAACTTCCCGAAGGGGATCCGCGGATTCTTCCACCGCCCAAGGCAACGCAACCGCGAATGAATCATTATCGCAACCCATGACGGCCAGCGCAACACCTTCAGAGGCTGCGGGTGCGGAGCCGCCCAGCACCTCCGCCACTCCTGCGCCTTATGGCACTCGGTCCAGGGGTCGCAATGCGCCTCGCCCCAACTACGCCGAAGATCGCGACATTGACATGGACCTCGAACTGCTTCCACCCTCAGCACCCAAATCATCCAAGAAAAGTAGTGGTACAGCTGCCACTAGCACTACTAATGGTGTCAAACCAGACGGCGAGAAAGCTTCATCATCATCGAATTCTCGAAGGAGCCTAACCGCGGTCAGTGGACCTAGTGCCGCAGCCGCCAAGGACGCGATTCCTGGCACGTCTTCTTTTTCTGCGAAGCCAGACGATTCAGCCGGATCTTCGAGCTCGTCGAGAAAACGTAAACAACCGGCGAGCTCTACGAACTCGAACTCCACAAACGGAAATGCGGCCAAAAAAATCTTTACCGCTGCGCCAAGCGCGGACCCCAACCTGCCTGAGTCCAGCATGGTCTCTTTTGAGAACACTGGTGCCTACCTCAAGGATGGCAAATTAATTGCCGATGACGGCACAACGTTCGCCGTGAATGGTAAGTTCATTCGACATACAATGTCTTGTGCGTGATTTACTGAATTTATACATTCAGATCATGTTTACCTTATTTGCGAACCTCCTGGAGAGCCGTACTACCTTGCTCGAATCATGGAGTTTCTTCCGTCCAAGGATAAACCCAATGGACCCATTGAAGCGCTGCGAGTTAATTGGTACTATCGACCTCGTGACATTCATCGCATCGTCGCAGACACAAGACTTGTCTTCGCTTCCATGCATTCCGACACGTGTCCGCTTACATCGTTGCGTGGAAAATGCCAGATTAAGCATCTGTCGGAAATAGATGATTTCAATGCGTATCGGAAAACCAGGGACTCGTTTTGGTACGACAAGATGTTTGACCGGTATATCCATCGCTACTACGAGGTCGTCCCCACCAAGAAGGTGATCAATGTACCGGCCAATGTCAAGAAGGTCCTCGATGAACGTTGGAAGTTCATCCTAGTGGAGATAGGAAAACGGAAAGAACTGTTTAGTGCGGTCAAAACCTGCAAGCGATGCGGTTTGTACGCTGCTAGGTAGGTGTTTCATGATAAAGTCATAAGATCCTTCGAGCTTACCACTGACTCATCTTATAGCAATGACTCAGTTGATTGCGCTGTCTGCCACAATACTTATCACATGTACTGCGTGCGCCCAGTTCTCACCAAAAAACCCGCCCGAGGGTTTGCATGGGCCTGTGCAGCTTGCAGCCGTGCACAGGAAAAGAAACTTGAGGCTCGAAACACGCCCATCATCGGTGAATCTCCAGCCGAAGCCGAGGAAGAAGTTGCGGAAGAAGAAGAGGAGGAGCCGAATGGTCTTCCTAACGATACCAATGTTAGTACGCCTGCCCCGGCGGAGGAACATCCTCGTCCGGCGACGAAGGAACAGATTGCGCAAGCCCGGATGTGGCCCTACCGTTATTTGGGGATTCATTGTCGGGTGGAAGATGCGCTTGATTACGATGACCGCATCTATCCTCGAGCCAGTTCTCGACTGGGACCACGGCATCAAGCGATTGTCAATCCATGGCCTGGCCGTCCAGTCGAGTACGCCAAGCCGATTGATATCAAAAAGAAATATTTGAGTCGCTCTGGCCGCAAAGATTCGAAGCTCTCGAAAGAGGCTCAGGCAGCGATCGAAGCAGCGAAGCAGGAAATCGCAAACCGCCCCAAATGGGTCATGGATGAACCAGTTGGATACGTGCGACGCGGCGAGGACGAACCAGTTCTGATAAACGGCAAGCCAACCCGTACTGCCGAAGTCCTGTTTAAGATGCCCACTGCAACGCAGATCCCGAGCCGGGGCGAAGATGATGCGCCTGGAGCGGAACTCAGTCCTGCTGATCGAGAGAAATTTATCGACGAATATATGGAACGGGCTAAGGAAATCGCACCTCAATTAGGAGAGGAGAAGTACGCTACAAATTTCCTGGACAAGGCCTTGGAGCTTCTGTATTCGAACAGTTTTGATGCCGAGGCCGCTCTCGCGAAACTGAAACAGCAAAACAAATACAAGGACCTGAAGGAACCGCATTTGCGCCCCGAGGAAGTGAAGTTGTTCGAACAGGGCGTTGCCAAGTACGGATCAGAGCTGCGCAATGTGACCAAACATGTTGGTACAGTTCCACATTATCAGATCGTTCGATTCTACTATATGTGGAAGAAGACCCCGCGTGGTCGGCAGATCTGGGGCGGCTACGAGGGCAGGAAAGGCAAGAAAGAAGCCAAACGGCATAATGCCAATTCGAAGCTTGTGGATGACGTGGCCGACGACCACGATGATTCGGCCTTCGACAATGAGAAAGCGGCCGAGAAGAAGCGTGGCTTCCAATGCAAGTTCTGCTCCACGCGGTCCTCGCGGCAATGGCGACGCGCCCCTGGCGTTCCGCCAGGCACCACGACCCCGAGCGAGCCATCGAAGAAAGACAAGGGCCCACTGCTCACGGTGGCGCTCTGTCTTCGCTGTGCTTTATTGTGGAGAAAGTACGGAATCCAGTGGGAAAGCGTGGATGAAGTTGCGAAGAAAATCGCGCAGAGCGGCAACAAGTCCTGGCGCCGCCGAGTCGACGAGGAATTACTGACGCAGCTCCTGCTCTCGACTGAGACACCGATCAGTATCAACAGTGCCACTGCAGCCACTGCGGCCTCGATCGGCGTGCCTGTCAACGCGAACCCGCAAGTACAGCAACAAGACTCCAACAAGAAGAAGGCAAAGCCCAACGAGAAAGAAAGCACTGCTACACCTGTTGCCACCTCGGTCGAACCGGCACCGAAAAAGAAACCGCCCCCGGAGAAAGCGCCAGAGCCGCAACCAATCGTTCCGGACCCTCCAAAGGCCAAAACGCTGCCCTGCGCCGTTTGCAACAGGCTGGAGCCTTTGGGCGACCAACATCTGTCGTGCCGAGATTGCCGTTTGACTGTTCATCGTAACTGCTACGGAGTCAGTCCATCGCGTAATTGTGCGAAGTGGCTGTGTGATATGTGCTCGAATGACCGTAGTCCCATGATTTCCACATGTTACGAATGCGTTCTGTGCCCTGTGACCTGGACGGAGCATGAATTGATGGAAGCGCCAAAGGTATCGCATAAGAAGAAGACGGACCGTGATCGGGAGAAGGAGAGACTCGAGAAGGAGATGGTGCAGGAGGCTATCAAGCTTTATCGGCAACGGCAAGAGGCCGTGGGCAAACCAATTGGTCCACGAGAACCGTTGAAGCGAACTGCCGGTAACAATTGGGTTCATGTCATGTGTGCTGTCTGGACCCCAGAGATCAAGTTCGGGACCGCCAAAGAGCTCGAGCCTGCGGAGGGATTTGGACTCATCGCGGCAGACAGGTACAGGGACGTGTGCAAACTCTGCAAGACCACCAAAGGTGCATGCGTTACCTGCAGCCACAGCGGCTGCAATGCCCGTTTTCATGTGGGTTGTGCTTTTCAGGCACAGTACACGTTCGGGTTCAACATTACGCCAGTTAAAAGTTCCAGACGGGACACGGTCAGCAGTATACGACTTGGAGAGGAGGTGGGAGCAGCAACGGCGGGCATCTGGTGTCCACATCACGCTCCTTCATCCGGCCTTCACCAGATTGGTGAGGTGACAGGAGAAGACGGGTTGAACGCACTTCAACAATTCGTTCAATCGTACAAGCAGGCAGACTTGACCTTGCCCGGGACGGTTCGAAGAGCAGCATATGTACAACAAACGGTGAATGCTTCTCAGCATGCAACGACCGCCGGAAGTCGGCGTGCCTCCGCCATAAACGGTGTTGTCACTGCTGCTCCTCAATCGGCGACCACGACGAAGGACAATCAAAAGCTCGCCGCGACGGCTCCGGAACAACATACGGATGAGATGGAGATTGATTCCGGAAGCCGTGCTCCCCGGCAAGTTTCCAGTCCCGAGGTTGAGCGGAAATGCTGTCGTTGCACTACCTCGTTCAGTCCTCGGTGGTGGCCGATCGACGGTTCGCGGCGAGCTGCTGTCCTTAACAGCAGAGGCTCAAGCATGAATGGAGTTGGAATGAGTTCTGCCAGCCCGCCATTCCTTTCCCAGAATCTATCCCAACATGCTCTGCCCAAGCTGAACGGCGATTACAGCTCGGTCGCGGAGGGGCCACTCTACGAATGTCACAAATGCTATCTGAAAAATGCTACAGCTCAGCCATCTCCGGAGCCTCGACCGTCTCCCTACTTAGCGCAGCGGCCAGTGCTGCCCGCCCCGCGAATCCCCGAATATCATGGGCATCCTTATGGACCACACGCGCATCCGACTCCCCCTCCGACCAATGCTCTCCCAAGGCCGCTTAGTGGCCCTCTTGCTCATGGCTCTGAATGGTACCCGGCCCATGAACAGCGGTCGACCGAGCTTGCCGATGGTAAGCTGCGCAACGGCTTACCAGTTCCGGCATACCACGGAGGACCACCCCCCGTCCAGCCTCATCCGCTTAATGGCTTTCAACATCCGACGCCGCCTACTCATCACGCTCCTCCTCCACCACCACCTCATTATCCTGGCGGTGCGCCTCCACCTCCGCACCAGCCGTACACGGTTCATCAGAGCCCGTATGCGCCAGTATCCATGCCATCACCTCATCCGTCGCATGCACCGGGCCCTCGACCGTACGCATCCTCAGCGTCACCTCCAACGGCACAAGCGACCATCGTCCGCCACTCTCCTCAACACTCTCTCAGCGCTTTGAACGGAGGCCCGCCTCCGCGAATGTATTCTGTGGATCGCATCCTCAGTGCCCCGACACAATCACCCCCAATGTCGCAGGCGCGTATGGATCCCCGGGGGCTGTCGCCTCCTGGCAAGATGGAAGACACGTCTCTCAGTGCAGCCGGAGGAGCGATGAGCACTGGCAGGAGTTCGGGTGTCAATGGAACGCACGGAGGATCTGGGGCAAGCGCCAGTCCATCGTTGAAAAATCTACTTTCTTAGCGTGGGGTATCACTGTACGGTGATTGGGAATGTATGATAGTAATTATTAATTTTCGTTTTGCTTTCTGGCATTCAAACTGGGGTTGGGATCTCTTGTCATTATGAGCGCCATTTCAATCTGTCCATTATTCTTCTGCTACTTTTTTCTTCCCCTTTTGAATGTTCGTGCTTCTGGGGGCCGTTATCTACAGGGAAGAGGATTAGAGATTCAGATCATCGTCATTTTGAGGTGCACGGGTTGGGGTCTTGTCAGCGTTCGATTGTTGCAGCTTTCAGGCTGTGTATATTGCATTTTAAAGAGACGAACAAGCTTTATTTGATTAACTCAAAATCAGACTGTGTTCTCTTGTTAGTAAACAGAACGATTTCCTGGACTCTTGACTCTGGCCGATCAGCGAGGTCAACACGGGATACTGTCGCATGTCTGAGAGATCAGCCAGGCAAGGTGTCTATCCCTTGGAGTTTTAGCTTTCCCTCCCACTTTCCGATCATAAAAGCCTCCCGTCCAGCAAGAGTCTAATAGATATTGGGTAAGCAGTCGGCCAACATCGGGCTTGATTTCAAGCCTCAGCTCTATTCGCTACTCCTTTCTAGGTGCTTGTCTTTCATAATGCTCCGTAGGCTGTAGATAGTAGGAAGCGTGCTTGATACGATAGTAGTAGATATGTTTACGTGATGACTCGTAGTAGGCAGACGCTAGGGGGAATTCTGGAATCTGGACCGTCTCCAGAGCGGGGCCACAATGTACTCGAGTAATCTGTAGGTACCTTAGTAGGTACGGACTAAAATATCTACGGAGTATCTGTATCTAAGTCTAGTACGGAGTAGTTTATAAAGAGGTGAATAGAATCAAAAGATGGATAGGATCGATATCAATAGATCGATCTGAATCGGCAGTGATATCTGGGGAGTCGCCACATAACATCATCATCGTCCTGTACTTACTTGATCGGGAGGGTCAGTTGAGTTTGCTAACTGCAGTAAGTTCCAGGTAGTTAACTTTGATGGAGGACCTAAGGCACCAAAGATATCTTAGGTTCTGTGGCATCGCATCGCATCACATCACGTCAATGGCTCGCTTGCCACTTGATCATGGAATTATCACATCTGGCCATGGGTGGTGGTTGTGCGCTTGCGCCCCCTGAGGATTAATTAATTTTTGATTAACTTGGTAGCACCCTTAGGTCATAGGTGAATTAAAAGAAAATTTAGTCTGCATGTACGGAGAACGGAGTACTCTGGACTCTGTATTACTACGTCTATAGGCTCTCAGGCAGCAAACATCACTCAGGTTAAGTGATACCTAATCCCTGCCTAATACACTAAGAGATTGAGAGGGAGGTACTTGAAGTGCACTTATGGTTGGGTAGGTAGGCTCTAATGATGGAAGTAGGAGAGAACCTCGGTAAGTGTCAGGTGTTTTTTGGATAAACGAAATTACGAACCATAAACAGGCGTAAATACCCAGAAATGAGACAAGCTGATTTGCTCAGCCAGCATTCTAGAAAACGCGCGGAGTGCAGTGGTCGATGAGATTGGATGGTTTGATCAATGATCAGGCGTTGAGGCCTCCCCACTTTCTCCACTTACTTTATCTTGAATTTTTCTTTTCTTGTCATAAGTGTCAACCGTCCGAAATCTGGATGGTAAGGTATTGGGTAAGTGTTAGTACTGATGGAGAGATGGATGAGAACGAGGTGAAAACGCGACAGACTGCATTTGAGCTGGAGCTTGATTCGGTGCCTAAGGTAACGAACTCCCCTAAATACGCTGTACTACCGACTCGGAATGTTTCTAGATGGATTGCTTGCATCGTTCTCCTTGCCTTTGCTTTTTCTCTGCAGGTGATTTGTCTGATGTTGATCCGAAGTTGAGCTGAGCACGTTCGTGATATCCAAGCATACTAAGCCAGAGACTTTCAAGCACTCTATTTCATCATCTATCTATTTGGTACGAATGTGCAATGTTCGCAGGTAAATAGGTATGCCTGGCTTATTATCTGTAAGGTAGTTACCTTTGTAACTCCTTAGTAAGATGATCTTCGTAATACCTTACGGTAAGTTTGTATTACCGACTCGGTAAGGATCGGCCCCATCGCCGAGTCTCTGACGACGCCCGCACCCGCTGTGCCGCGACCTTCTGGAAGACTGGAAGAAAAACCCAAGAAGAATCCTCATCTGCAGAAATAGAACTACGACCGTCTATCTTCAATACTACCCTAATAATAGTTGGATGTAGTATCTAGATACTAATAATAATACCGTAGATACATAGTATCGTCTAGTCGATCTTAATTCTAATTTGAACCTCTAATTGTCTTTACCTCAGTAGTCAGTACGGTAGACAGACCCTCATAGGCTCCGTGGTCTGGTCTGGTTGCTCTACCTCATTCCTCTCCTCTCGTCTCCTCCTCCACTTGGACCCTCCCTTGAGATCGACTTCCTTCTTTTTGCCCTGTCTGTCCCATTCTCTTCTCCTCCTGCTCCATCAGCCTCAGTGTATATTCTAGGCGCTGTCAATCTCCATCATCGTCATTCCATACCTTTGCTTTTTCTAATATTTTTTTTTTTTTTCCCTCTACCTTTTTTTTTTCCCTAATCTTTTCCACCTCTCATTCCCTACGCTTTACCATCGACTACTACGGAGTAGACATACACCACCGCGTTTCCTTTTCCTCCTTTCCACCACTTAACCTCATTCCACACTAGTGGTTATCCTCCTCCCTTGTCCCGTTACATCAACGTCAATCCTCACCCAGGAAATTCGACTCGTGCGACAATTCCGTCTTTATCCTCCCCGATAAACAAGACCTGGTTGTTCCAGTTGCCTTCTTCGATTGCCTCTGTCTATCTGCGTGCCGTCTCTATTCCGCCTGGCCCTCTCGGAGGCCCATCATGGCATCCTGAGAATCCTCCCCCCTCCGATCCAGGAACCTCGAATTTCGCGTCCGTCTCGGCTAGACGATTCTTGAATACGTTGCGATTCCGACTCTCCGCTTTCTGGTGGATTATCGACCGAACGTGTATCTGTCTAAGACGGCCTTTCGCGAAAATCACTGCGGCAATTGGTGCTCCCTCCCGACCGTTTCACCTCGCCGCCCCGACTGCTCTTCTCTTTGATCGATTGATCTTCGTTTGCGATCCGTCGCAGCATATCGCTTTATATACATCTCTCGCTCTCTTTCCTTTCAGGAGCTTTTATATTATTTACGATTCAAAAGTGAGTGGATTGTGATGTGCATGCGCGGATTTGGTCATTGCGGCCAGGACAGCATTTCTTTTGCATTGAGGATCAAGGGTGCGCTACTGCAGGGCTGGACTTGACTCTGGGTTGTCTCAGAACGAGACATCTACGCAAGGGACTGCTGTCTTTCCTCCCCCGCAGGACAACAATCGAAGCCCCAACCTGCCGTGGGAATCTGCAGCGAACAAACTCATTGTTCGGGATTGCGCCGCTGGCGTGGATCGTCATTCGTTTGTTCCCTCATCGTTCTCTGGTTGCAGGGCCCTTGCCTTTTGACTTCTTTCGATTGCATATACCGTCGCACTTGGATCATGACGGCCATGAGCGCTAATGCAATTTCCACAGAGTTTATAGAATCCTCACTCTCGTTACAAGATTGCGCCCCGCTCCCATACAGCTCTTCTGTCGACCGCTCGTTTTTTCCCTTCTACCGGACTCACGCCCGACGATCTTGGTGGTCCGCATACCATATGAAACCGAGGCCAGACTGGGCATCTCTTCTTTCCTTCTACCTTTCTTTCTTCCGCTTTTCCTTAGATCTGTGTGAGCCTGCTTCTTTCTGAGCCCAGAATCTCCTGGCGATGGGCGTACCCAACCCGGCCGATACTATGGATCGTGTCGAATGTTGCGCAGTATATATCGACGATCGCGTGCAAGAGGAACGATGGGTGGACCGGGATTCGTTTGACCCGACAGCTTCCCGCAGCGATACCATTCGTGACGATGAACCTGAATCGTTGCGGTCGGACGTGGCGCTTTTGTTGGAAGTGTGTAAACAAAGTATGCGCTGCCCTCTGCCTCCATTGCTTCTACGGATGCTGACTGAATCGCAGTATACCTCTGTCATGTCGGGACATCTCTCGCTGCCAAACTCGCTGAGCTCTCCGATAGTGCCAGCAGTAAATGCACGCCCATTTTCGCTTTTTTCGACATTGAACTTGGTCGCAGCGAGGACTCTGTCCGGGATCGTCGCAAAGCCAGTCGCGCTTCGTGGCCGGATGCGGGACCCCCGTCTCCGACATCTATCCGTCGCGGCTTCACCTTCTCCGCTCAATCCGACTCCTCCTACGGCTTGCAGTTGCTCTCAGGGGTATCTGCAGACATTCAAGTCTCCGAGATCCCAAACCTGATCATACCGATTGCAGTCTTGCGCCACTCGTCCACCGAACCAACCAGCGATCCTACATCACAACCGTCGGCCACTCCCCTTTCCGATCCGCAGCAGATTTCCAAATGCTTAGATGCAGGCGCTGTTGACGTTCTCTCAACACCACTTGACAGGTCAAGAGTGCAAGGCTTGATAGTCCATGCCTATCGGGTGCGCAAGTCGGCGCGCAGGGAACAATCTCGCTTCCTCGCCAGGAAGAAGTCGCGCAAACAATCATGGGTGGGCGTTCATGATGAGCAGCCGTATGCCTACCTGAGAGAGGCAATGTAAGTGCATTCAACATAATGTGGCAGCTGCAGTGCTAATTTATTTCTCCTAGGGTATCCAAACTCATGAAGGGTATTTGCAACCCCGAGGAAGTCATTGAAGAGTTCCAGGACAGGTGCGTTCGCTCTGCCTTCGAGTTTCTACCCACCAGCTAACGTGTAAAAGGGACCTGGACGTGAGTCCAGAGCGGCAGAAAGTTGTGAGAAAGCTCATCGGGAACTGGAACTTCACTGCTCATGAGTTCTCCGAAGACGAACTCGTGTTTGGGGCCTGCGAGATGCTTCAGCATGCTTTCACTCTACCCAACTTAGATCAGTGGCGATTAACACCATGTAAGTTATTCGTAGGTTTGATACTTTGAGAACTTGACTTACGCAACACCTTTCTTTCGCAGGTGAACTTCGAACTTTTCTGCTCGCTTGCCGCGCATCGTACAATTCATTTGTCCTCTACCATAATTTCCGACATGCCATTGATGTGCTGCAGTCAGTGTTTTGCTTCCTGGTGCATATTGGTGCATTGCCCCCATATGGCTCTGTCGGCACCAGTCCTGATTCGCCGTCCTCCATCGCATCTCTCTTGACACCGTTTGACACTTTGACCCTACTTATTTCCGCAATCGGTCACGACGTCGGTCATCCCGGAGTCAACAACTTCTTCTTGGTCAAGCTCAATGCTCCGTTGGCGCAGCTATACAATGATAATTCGGTCCTGGAGGCTTTCCACTGCGCTGCATTCTCACAGATCCTGCGACGCCACTGGCCTGCCGCTTTCAAGGATAGACAACTTCGGAAACTGCTCATCAGTTCGATCCTGGCGACCGACATGGGCGTACATCAGAAGTTTATGGAACGGCTGGGCTCTCTGCAGGAGAAGTTCTACGCGAATGGCAAGTCTGTCGATGGCTGGAAGCCGCAGGATATTGAAATCTACAAAACACTTGTGTGTGGCCTTTTGATCAAGTGTGCCGACATCAGCAATGTGGCACGGCCGTGGGATATCGCCGAAAAATGGACCAAGATTTTACAGGAAGAATTTGCCAATCAGGGAGAGATGGAGCGCGAGGTAGGCATGGAAACTGCGTTGTTTGGTGGTCCACCGGAGCTAGGAAACGTCTACAAGCTCGCCACCGGTCAGATCGGGTTCATGTCTATCTTCGCTCTCCCTCTCTTCGAGGGCGTTTCGGACCTTCTGCCTGAGCTGCGATTCACGGTCGAGCACATCCGGACCAACCAGACTCGCTGGCACTTTCTGGCCGATATGGAGAAAAGGAAGCAGTCACTGCTAGACCCGCGTTTCGAGGGCGGCCTTTCCCCTCGCTCGCAGAGCCCTGCCGCGAGTTTCAAAGGTCTGCGTGCACCGTTGAATGAGAGCTCTGCCAGGTCGGCGCTTGACCCTGACGACCCTGCGACGCAGCGACGCGAAGCAACCGGCGACTACTTTGGGACGATTGAATCATCATCTCCGAGTGATTACAATGAGAACACCATCAGTCCTGTCGTGTCGCCAGACACCCCAGGCCCATCGATGGATATCACTGGCAGTCCGATACCGTTCGTGCCTTCTCGAAAATCCTCCAGTGCTGTCCCTGACCTCGCTATGCTCTCGGTATCCGGCGCGTCTCCTGAGGCGAATAGACCCGAGCATGCTGGAGATTTCGAAGGGCAGACCGGCCAAAATTCCAGACGCTCTTCGAGGGACGCTGTTCTCGCTGCCGTCATCTTTGCCGACACGTCCGAGGACCCGAATCGCTCCAACTCCCATCATACAAGTGGTGAATCCACTGAAAGAGAAGCAGAGCGACCGAGCAGTTCTCGGCAGGGACCGCAGGGGCACCGTCGCCATCACGCCAACACCAACTCCACCGGACGCGGCTCAGGTGCACCGAACTCGCAGCGTAACAGTTGTACGCGCACCCACAGCTTGAGCACATATAGCAATACCATGACGCCCATTTCTCCGGCCACCAATGCCACCAGTTTCGTCACTGTCGATAGCAGGGACGAGAAGGAGCATTCCCGGGAACAAATCAGAGACGAGCATGACGAGTCTGACGGTGCACGGCCGGGTTCATCGAAACAGTACTCCGTCGGCGAAGGGCGTTCCGAGGGTGACACCCATTTCAGCGATACCAACACCTCTCATTCACACATGGATGATGGAAGAAAGAGTCCCATCACCACTTCCGTAGTGGGGAACGGGTCCAACAGCCCCGCGCATTCTACAACAACCACACCGAGCGTCAAGAATGAGGCGCATCCCGCTTGGGATGACCCAACTGCCGGTGAGCAGCCTCCACGCAGGTTGCCGAAACGGCGGAGTCGTCTGCGCTTGGCGTTCTGGAAGCGCAAACCGCATCATTCGCATCACCATGAGCTGAGCGGGGAGACTTGAGCTTTCCTTTTCATCTCGCTTCACCTTCTCCTCGCCTAATGTTCCTTTCTTGTAATTTTGTTTCAAGGTGTTTGGCTCCTGGCGACGAAATGGAGGAATGACGAAGGACTTACGAATGGTATATCCGCTGACGAACTTGTGCTTATGATGGATTGCATGATTCTACGACTAGGCTTGGACGCTGGGTTAGCTCTACACTCAGTCATACTTCCTATATTCCGTGGTTAGGCAATGTGCCTTGCCGTCCTCGCTTTAGCACTGCCGAGTGACTTGGAAGTCCCCCTTCCGGCTATCAAGTCTCCTTCCTTCTCTGCCGCTTTTCTTTACCATCTATATTCTTTCTTTCTCATTTTTCCTTATCTTATTGCTGTATTTTCCGTGGGCAATCATGATTGATTCCCAACGATGCAACGCAAACCGGTTGGGATCAGGAAATCAAATTAGAAACGGGGCGTGGGTTGGCGTTTGGAGGATCCAGAGTTCTCCCCATGCGTGGACTGAACTGTATCATTTCTTGTTTCTGTGACATTCTCTTTGATTCTTATTGCCATTGTTGATTCATATCACCATATCACGATTCATATCAACCCGGTTAGCCAACCTGTTTTTCACTTGTCATGCTAGATTCGGCGAGTCTCGTTCAATATGTTATCCGTCTTCTGTCCTGTCTGTCTGACAAGCTCAAGATTGATCTTGATATATAGAGTTGAATATATAGGACTTCGTCTATCATATCGGTAGCGGTAGCATCACTAAGCCTGACAATCCTCACACTTTTCCGTTTCCTTTTCTTGACTCTGTTTTTGACTATCCCCATTCTCCTTCCTCAAGGCCCGATCCGTATGGCCCAAATCCCTCTGCGGATCAACCACATTCCTCACCCGACTCTTGAGTACCTTGACCTCTATCCGGCATCAGCATCTCAATTCCAGTACCAAACCCAACCCGCACACCTATCCTCATTCCCCCAGAAGTAAAGAGAAAGAAAAGAGAGTACATACCAGGAAACCCCCCATCTACCCTCCGATCCCAGAGCACACTCTCCCGCACCTCCGTCTCAGCCAACGTAGTAATACTCACGATAAACGTCCCCCCAGTGCACGGCACAAGAGCAACCTCGCCGAGACTCGTTGGAAACGTAGAGAGGAGTTCCTGGGCGAACTTTCAATCACGTTAGCATAGCATTAGCATTAGCATTAGCATTAGCGATAGCATGGCACGTGTGTTTGGACTTGTTTGTTTTGTATCGTGTGCACACTGATCTATCTGGGTGAGACGAGAGGAAAAGGGCAGACATACATAAGCGGCTCGGAGCATCCATTTACATTGCGTGCAGTATTTGATTGTGATTCGGGGGAGGGTTGTGGCTGTCGTTGCTGTTGTTGTGGTCGTGGTGGGCGGGGGATTTGTGGTTGTGCTTGAGGTTGGTGGGTGTTGTTCGATTGGGGGAGTTGGTTCGGTCATTTCGTTGCACTAGATGCACTATCAGGGATCGTGTGTACCGTGTGTTGATCTATGCCCTGTGTAGCTGGACTACGTGGTTATTTGATTATTGACTGGAGAGCTGGTGAGATGGAAGGTAGTTAGTGATGGTGGTTGATGATGTCAGCAAGTCGGCGGATTTCTGAAGTCGCGCTTGGTTATGTTGGATGGTTGAGATGAGATACAAGTAGTTGGATGCGACTAAGGTAAGACATTGATTGCTGTATTAGAGCTGGAAACCAGCGATTTCTACTTTACAAGATGCTGGGACTTTGCTCTCAGCCTCGACAGCCGAGGAATGTGCTTTTCGAACCCATGAAACACCATCCGTACCAATCACTCACTCACTGCAGACAAAAGGAAATATGGCGGAATCACAATCACACGAATCGGGAAACAACAAAGACCAACGTAGATAGAAGAAAAAGTTTTAGAAGAGAGAAATAGAGAATATAGAATAGAAGAAGATAATGTCAAGTCGGCGCATCCTCAAGTGCACCACGGATAGCTGGACGCTGAGATCAATGATCATCCCTGGGACGATGTGATACGATGCGACGCATGCTTCGTTCAGTAGTAGGCCTCCCGGAATCTCTGCAAGACCAGCGCGCGTTCCTCCAGTCGACCCGTCATAGCCGCACAATGGCTCACAGACACAGCCGTCACGAGTACCCGGTTTCATTGTTCGATGGATGAGGTATTTTCAGTTATCGTCGTGATGATAGAAGCGGGAAGCCATGTCGAATCCCGAGAGTCCAAAGAAGATGTCAAAAGTATTAGGCGAAAAGAAGAAAAAACGGGGCGGGAAATCATGTCGATAGGGAATAGAAAATCGCGAAACAACAGCTTCAAGAACAAGTCGAGCCGTCTTCGATTTCGGAAAAAAGCGTTCAGTGTCATGACACCATTACATGACCGTGCAGCAGCCTCCCTGCTGCTGAGGAGCATACGGATCCTCGCGCTTGTCAACCTAGGTTTGTGTCAGCACTCCGCCTGCTGATCACTTTTCTTCATAAATCGACATCAATCGCATACCTGGCCCCATACAGACGGTACCATAAAATCACGAGTATTGTTGCAGTAGTTGATCAACCTGGTCAGAGAACGGTTTGTGAGTATTCGGGTCAAGTCCGCACGGCGGTCGGCAACTGGATCACAACCATCCCGTCGCTCATCATAGATGAATCGACAGGGACGATGACAGTTTGCACAGGCAATGGGAATCGGACACTTACGACATGGCAGCCTCAGACACCTTCACTCGAGGACGATCCAGATCCTCCTTTAAGCGAGCATTGAGCTCTGTCAAGCGACGGTATTTGAGATCGGCCACACTCTGCTTCTTGTTCTTGACATCTCCCCCCGACCGCAGCTCGTAGGCAGGCATTTTCGATTCCAATTTCTGTGATCACCAAGAGTCGAGGAAGTGACAAGAACAGTTGTAGACAATTCCCTACACGCGACAACGGAGTAGGGAGACTGTGGGGAGTTGCTGAGCCCTGGAGGGTAGGTAGTCTGGGTTGAGGAGAAGCTTTGGCGCGCTGAACCGGAGAGTAAGGGGAATCCGGAAAAAGCGGGCGGAGTGACCACAAAAAAGGGAGGGGATTAACTGAACAGTCAACAGTCGACACAGAAAGAGTGAGAGGGCGAGAGGATCAGCGGTAGGAAACGAATGGATTTAGTGGGAAATTAAGGAAAGGAAAATAAAAAAAAGAGTAGAGGAAGAGTAGAGTAGTATAAGAAGAAGAAGGAAGACGAAGAAGAAATGGAGGGAGAAATTAAGACCCTACTATTGGAGAGGGACGGGGGAAGGACTATTATGATTATTACTAGCAAGATAGCACCAGCGGGAAAGACACCAGGAGGAGAGTAGAATGAGTAGGTAAATAATCACTACTAATAATCATGAGAATGTTAAGCCAAGTCCACTCTCGCAAGAACAGACCAGTTTCCGACTGTGTGGGAACTGGGAAAAAGGCGATGGACTGATGGTACGTACCGATTCCAAAGTAGATAGTGAAACCCCCCTGAGAGCAATGGTGCGGTGCTACGGACAATGGTCTTATTTAAACTTTGAACAGTCTGGACGGATGGGGGCTTAATCTTGGGGGGTTCTTCTGGTGCGAGCGACGGTATCAAAAAGATTGGACATTTGAGGCTCCTTGAAACAGATTGAGAATGTGTATCATCTCGAGTCTACATCCATCCATCTACGACTTGATGCTTCTCGATGTATGGAATTTCCATGTTGAAGGATCTCACGTGGACCCCTCATTAGCGGGTGGAATGTAAGAATGTATCAGAACTGTCCTAAACTTACCTTACAATACGCTACGAGTAGTATCCAATCACGTGACTTTGACGCATCTCAGCCGCTGGTGTCAACCCTGCATCTCAACAAAGCACATGCTTGATAGGCTAAGATTGATCGGAAGCACGGAGTAGAGTACCTAGATTCGAAGTTCGAATACAATGTAATCTGTATCTAGATAGAGCTGATATCTCATACGATCGTCCAGGTTGCTCTCGGTCCACAAGCAGTTCAGGAGCCAGTTGACTCGTCAAGCAGTAGCCATTCGAGGGAAATAGGGACAGACCTAGCAAAGAAACCAAGTGGAAGATTCAAATCATCCAAGATGAGCATCCTCAACGTCTGATGTATGACTCAGTCTATAACTATTGCTCAAGAGGGAGTGTACCTTTGTACTGTCTACTCCGTCACGTGACCCCGGTCGCTTATCCCAAAGTGGGAACGCAGTTGGGCCTGTTTTTTTCGTGATTCTCCCACAACGACGCATCGCCGCCGCCCTCACTTTCTTTCTGGCCGACCGTCGCGTGGCAGCATCATCAAGAAAAGGGCCTTTTTACACTGTCGAACAGTGCTGCCCGCCCGTCGTTGTGCGATTTGCCAATCTTTCGCCTCGAGATTTCTCCAGCCTCGATCCGAGAAGCCTCTTCGTGAAACAATTTTCACCGGTATCATCTTTAAAACCCACAGGGTCCATCGCCCACCATGCCGCCTCCACCCCATATCAAGCCGGAAAATGTCCTGAAAGTGAGTGGTGATCATGGAAGATATCATCAGTAGCATTCTACAACTCAGAGACTGGTAACTGACCTTGTGTTCTCTCACTGCAGCGGGCTCAGGAACTTATCGCCGTGGGCCAGGCTCCCGCCGCCCTCAATGTCCTCCACGAACATGTCACCTCTAAGAGGACGCGCAGCAGTCCGATCGCCTCTCTCGAACCTGTCATGCTCCTTTTCGTTGAATTGTGTGTCGATCTTCGCAAAGGAAAGGCTGCTAAGGATGGTCTCTACCAGTACAAGAACATCGCCCAGAACACCAACGTGGGAACCATCGAGGTAGGCACAGAACCTTTGATTTGTGATATTTGATTTACAGGGGCTGATATATGTGCTGCGAATAGGTCGTCCTCAAGAAGTTCATCGAACTCGCCGAGAAGAAGGTGACCGAGGCCCAGGCCAAGGCCGACGAGATCCAGTCCTCTCTGGAGTCCGCTGCCCCATCGTCCAACGTCGAGGATCTGGAAGCGATCGAGACCCCCGAGACCATCTTGCTTGCTACTGTTTCTGGCGAACAATCTCGCGACCGAACCGACCGCGCTGTCGTCACTCCGTGGCTCAAGTTTCTCTGGGAGACCTACCGTACCGTCCTGGAGATCTTGAAGAACAATGCTCGCCTTGAGGTCATGTACCAGACCACCGCCCTGCAGGCCTTCCAGTTTTGCCTCAAGTACACCCGCAAGACCGAGTTCCGCCGTCTTTGCGAGCTGCTCCGTAACCACGTCCAGAACGCCGCCAAGTACTCCGCTCAGATGCACGCTATCAACCTCAGCGATCCCGACACCCTGCAGCGCCATCTTGACACCCGCTTCCAGCAGCTGAATGTTGCTGTGGAGCTGGAGCTGTGGCAGGAGGCTTTCCGCAGCATTGAAGACATTCACACTCTTCTCAGCCTTAGCAAGCGCCCCGCCAAGAACGTCATGATGGCCAATTACTACGAAAAGCTTGCACGGATCTTCCTCGTCAGCGAGAACTATCTTTTCCATGCCGCCGCTTGGAACCGCTACTACAACCTTCTCCGCCAGTCCGCTGTGGCTCTCGCCGCAGGCCAGGGCACCAAGAAGGAGAACCCCTCGGTGACCGAGGCTGACATGACCAAGGCTGCTTCCTTTGTCCTTCTGTCTGCTCTGTCGATCCCCGTCATCAGCACCTCCCGCTCTCGAGGCGCCTTGGTCGATGTCGATGAGGCCCGCAAGAACAAGAATACCCGTCTGACCAACCTGCTCGGTATGGCTCAGCCACCCAGTCGTGCGGTGCTTTTCCGGGATGCTCTGAACAAGGGCCTGCTCAAGCGTGCTCGTCCTGAAATTCGGGATCTCTACAACATCCTCGAGGTTGACTTCCACCCTCTCTCCATCTGCAAGAAGATCACCCCCATCCTCAAGCAGATCGGTGCCGATCCCGAGATGGAGAAGTACGTCCTGCCCCTGCAGCAGGTCATCCTCACCCGTCTCTTCCAGCAGCTGTCCCAGGTTTACGAGTCCGTCGAACTCAAGTTTGTCTACGAGCTTGCACAGTTCCCCGATCCCTTCCAGATCACCCCGGCCATGATTGAGAAGTTCATCATGAACGGATGCAAGAAGGGCGACCTCGCTATCCGCGTCGACCATACCTCGGGTGTTCTGACCTTCGACACCGATATCTTCTCTTCCGCCAAGGCTCTGCATTCCGGCAGCGCCGCCGGTTCTGCTGAGAGCGACGTCGGCTCGGTGCAGCGTCTTCAGAACACCCCTGCTGAAATCGCCCGCCTACAGCTCACCCGTCTCGCCAAGACCCTTCACGTCACATGCATGTACGTCGATCCTTCTTATAACGAGGCCCGTATCCAGGCCAAGAAGGCCGCTCAGGCCCGCGCCGAGGCTGGTGCCGCCAAGGAGCACGAGGAGACCCTTGCCCGCCGTGTCCTCATCGAAAAGAAGAAGGAAGCTGCCACCGATGCTTTGCAGCGCAAGCAGAGAGAGGAGGAGACCCGCAAGCGTATTCGTACTCAGCAGCTGCAAGAGGCTGAGAAGCAGAGACTGCTTGACGAGCAGCGGGAACGCGAAAAGAAGCGTCTGAAGGATGAACAGGACCGCATCCGCCAGCAGGAGCTCAAGAAGCAGCTTGAGGAGCTCAAGAGCGGTGTCAAGGGCATCGACATCAGCGAGATCGACCTGGAGGACATGGATGCCAACCGGCTGCGCGCCATCAAGCTTGCCCAGCTCGAGAAGGAGAAGAACGAGCTCAATGAGCGCATTCGCACCACTGCCAAGCGTATCGATCACCTGGAGCGTGCCTTCCGTCGCGAGGAGTTGAAGCACATTCCCGAGGACTACGAAGCCCAGAAGAAGCGTGACATGGAGCTTTACGAGGCCATCAAGGCCGAGACTCTCAAGGAAGCTGAGGAGAAGCACAAGGAGGCGGTTGCCCTCAAGCACCGTCTCAGCCGCCTTGTTCCCGTCTTCTCCAGCTTCCGCAAGGAGGTGTCGGAGAAGCGCCACGAAGAGTTTGAGAAGCGCCGCAAGGCCGCCGAGCGGGAGTTTGAGGCTAAGAAGAAGCAGCGTGTCAAGGAAGTTCAGGAGCGCCGCCGTCGCGAGAAGGCCGAGCGTGAGGCGGAAGAGCGTCGCAGAAAGGAGGAGGAAGAGCGGGCCAAACGCGAAGAGGAAGAGCGTATCGCCAAGGAAGAGGAGCGCAGACGCGTCTTGGCTGAAGAGAAAGCCAAGCGTGAGGAAGAGAGAAAGTCAGTTTCTCCCCAGTTCTATCAATTTATCCTAATGGTACTAACTTACGATACAGGAGACTCGATGAGATTGCTCTACGGCAGAAGCAGCGTGAGGAGGAAGCCGAGGCTCGCCGTGCGGCTAGAAAGTCTGGCCTCGCAGAACCTCCCACTCGTGCTGCTGAGCCCGAGCGGCCCGCTGAGCGGACAGCTCCTCGCCTTAACCTCGCGTCTCGTACTGGTGGTGCCCCCAGCTGGAGAGAGCGCCAGGCTGCCAAGGAGGCTACCGGCGCTGCCCCTGCCCCTGCCCCTGTCCCTGCCCCTGCCGCCGCACCTGCTGCTGCACCTGCTCCTGCCGCCGAGGCACCTAAGGAAGAGGTCCAGCTCCCCCGGAGAACCGGCGGATACGTGCCCCCTCACCTCCGCTCTGGAGCCAGCGCCTCTCCCGCTGCTCCTCCCTCGAATGGCCCTGCTCCCGAGAAATACGTTCCCCGTCACATGCGCGAATCCAGCTCCTCCCAACCCCCCTCCCGCACACAGACTCCCCCCGCCCCCGCCGCCGCCGCCAGCTCCGACAAGCCCGAGGGTTCCCCCGCTCCTCAGAAGTGGGTGCCCCGGTGGAAGCAACAGCAGCAGTAGAGCTAGCGCGATCAAGCAAGCCCTTGTCTGTTGAATCTTCAAAATAAAATCTGAACGCAAAAAATGTTTCTAGCTGCTGAAACGTGTAAGGGGGTTACTTCGTGACCCTTTGGAGGGCTCATACCCCTCGTTTGCATTCTCTCTTTTTAATTCTAACGGTGTCTCTGCTACCTTATCTGGTTGTTCTTCTCATGTTTCATGAATCTAGAGAGTGGGGACTTCTCTCCCCTTTCTTCTCTGGGTAGCCATCATGTCTGTTGTTGACTGCATTGTGCCCCATAAATGAAGTCCAGGTTTTCCCGTCTATATCTTACGTCAGACGACTTTTGTTGGATGAATAATGCAGGAAGAATATGATTTTCACTACTTTATTTTCATACTATGTGGTCCTGCTGTAGCTCGTGTTCGTAGTCAGGCTCTTATCAGTATGTTCGTGGTGGTTCAGGTTTCTGCGGAGGAAATCGTTACGGGATAGACTTAGGAATCAATCTACGCACAGGAAGAAGGAAATATTAGAACCAAAAGCATAGGCAACATTTCCGACAGAATAAATCTATATATTCTTGAAGAGAAAGAAAGAAAAGGGGGTATGTTGCAGGCTACGAAGAAACCCATAAATAAGGACATATGGACAGGATTCGAATCGATGTATGGTGTCAAAGATACAAGAATGAGAAAGTAACCGGCTCAAGCAGCGGCCATTTCCGCCCCAGGAGCAGCAACAGCAGCCGCACCAAAGAGCCTCTCCCTCCATTCGCCGCAAACGGCCTCGAACCCACTGACGACGTCCCGACAGACGCGGCCAGCTTCGCGGTCTCGCAGCCGGCGGTCCCAGTCCCCCTTTTCGATCCACCGGGTGGCTTCTTCGCGGCCTTCCTCCTCGCGGCGCAACTCGGCGACGAGTTCCCGTGCGGACCGCAGTCGTCGCGAGGCGGTTGCAGTTAGCTGTCGCGATTCGTAGAGGGTGTCGCTAAGGCCACGGAGGGACAGCGTGAGGTCCGTGGTTTGCGCGATAAGAGTCTGGAGGCAGACGAGTGGGTTCAGCGAGGGCGATTGAGAAGGTGTGGTTGGTCTGGAGGAGTGGCGTGGCTGACCGGGGAACGGGTAGGGCAGGTTAGGCAGAAGGCCTTCGTCGATGAGTGGGATAAGCTCGTCGATTGCGTCCGGAGAGAGGAGCGGATAGGGGGAGAAGAGAAGAGGGTGGGTGAGGGTCTGGAGCGTTCTGGTCTGGTGGGTTAAGTGCGAGGTGATGGAGGTGTGTGCTGTTATTAGTCTGCGGAGGTCAGTAAATGCTTAGGAGTTCATCAACTCAAGAAGGCGACGTACCTCATGGCGTTGTTTTCGATCCCGCTCTGGCTCCCTAGGTCCCGGAGCGTCTCAACAACACGTTTGATGACATGATCGTTCTCACTGCCGTTGTTCTCGATCCCTCGCCGGACTAAGCTTTCGATCTCAGCCATCTGCCCCTCCAGACTAGGCGATATGTCTGCCGCTTCCTCGAAGTCCGACTCGTTGCCGTAGTCGGAGCCGTCGTATTGCGATTCGTGCCTCCGGTGATTTCGTTGACTGCCGTTGCGAGCTTTGACCCGAGGCGGTTGCAGCGAGGCATGGCCCGGCGCGTAATCTGACAAGGGCGATCGCGGTCCCATATTGTAGTCGTCCTCACCGTCACTCCTGGTTGTGCCTTGTAGGTCCCCCGATGCATTGTCCTGACCAGAGACATAGCCATAACCCCCTTCCTCTTCTTCGTCCCACGCGTCCGCGAGTTCGTCTGCAAGGTTTCCCAGCCCCCCTGCGGCGTCTGCAGGGCCTCCGAAGTCACCTGATAGCCTGTACGACCCGTTCATGGCTTGCGCATTCCGCTGGCGGGGTTCCACCGGCGAAGGGGGCGCTGAGGAACGAGGGGTCCGAGGCGATTGTGTAGGACTCTGAGAGAAACCATTGGGAGCGTAGGTTCCGGGGGAGATGGGGTCGAAATCGAGGTTGGAGGACTGGCTGTGACTATGGCGGTGAGATAGCCTCAGGGGGGATGGTGGGATGGCCGGCATGATGCAAGTCAGTTGGAAGAAGGTCGAGAATCCCACGTGGGATTGTGACAAGGAATGCAGACAGCAGCAACTGAGAATCACTCCTTAGGATTCTTGACGTCCCGACAGATCAACTGTGTTGTTTTATTTTCTCAGGATTGAGGGGTCTGTATCGTCAAATGTCGATCGCGGAATGAGCTGGACGCGGGCAGGGGCCACACTGAGGAGAGGAAATAACAAGACAGGAGGTCTCAATAATCGTAGCATCACCAGGATGCTGGAAGAGTAGAAGGAAAGACAAGAGAATGGATGAATCTCATGACACAAAGAATGAATTTCTCGATAAGGATAATAAAGAATGATGATGTAAAACACAACGAACTACTCTCAGCAGAAGAATAAACAGCCGCTCTTCCCGTGACCGCCGAAGCCCCAATCAGATCATTTAATTTACATCAGCTTCATTATTTCATCTGCACCCCACACCACCAAAAGTTTCACTTCTATTGAGCTTGCCAACGGCAATTGATGGTCATTTCCTATTAATAGCAAAAATGAGTTCCATTCGGCGCGTGTCCCCAACGGACCTCCTCTCCCTCAACCTCACCAACCTCGACCCGTTGACCGAAAACTACGACCTGGGCTTCTACCTCAACTACCTCATGCGATGGCCCTCACTCTTCAGCGCTGTCAAAGATCGCACAGAAGGCATAGTCGGATACAGTACGTGCAAACATCATCGCAGCCATACCACCTCTGCAAGACCCTCGCATCGCTAATGAAATCAAAAACAGTCATGGGCAAACTCGAAGAACAACACCCTTCAATGCGCCACTCCGAACACTACACCCCCTGGCATGGACATATCACCGTGCTGACGGTTGCCCCAGCCTGGCGACGTCTAGGCCACGCGCGCCGCCTGACAGAGCGTCTCGAGCACGGCTCCGATATCAACGATGCCTGGTTTGTGGATCTGTACGTGCGCGCGGGGAATAAGGTCGCTGTGGGGATGTACAAGGGGATGGGGTACTCTGTTTTCCGGCGTGTGGTCAATTACTACAGCGATGATCCGACAGGGATGTCGGATTCGGGCGAGGATGCGTTCGATATGCGCAAACCGTGCAGTCGGGATAAGAATTTGCAGCATTTACGCGAGAATGGGGAGGAGTTTCTGGTGAATCCGGAGGATGTTTCATAGGACGTAGCATTTGTCTTTATGTTTGAGCGGGCTGTGGTGCTTGATGCAGTCGATTTAGCTTCCTGGCGTTGGGGAGTTATACTATGGTATTCTGCGGCAATATGGATTCGAAAAGCATGGGATGATGATAGACAAAATCACTTTTATTTTCCTGTCGAGAATAATGCTAGACCCTATCATGCATGGTGTATATATGAAACAATTTGAAGAGCCCATCCAATATGAACAACTGTTCACGATGCAAACCCGAAAGCAAAGCCCGCGTTTTCGCTCTATAATGCAATACTGATCTATGACCCCGAAACCGACGATGCATCCGTGATATGTACCGATTATCATGATATGTGCTTTCAATAAGCCACAAACGCTTCGCATAAGTCGTGCAACGTTCATGACACTGGTGGCTATCATGCTCTGACAAGCAGCCGGGCCCCAGTGCGTGAGAATCGCAGGGCCGCAAAAATGGCGGCTGCGGTGATGATGCAGCAAGCGGTAAAGAGTTGAACGCCGAGATAATTATGGGTATTACTCATGATGGCTCCACCAATTGGTGTTCCGATCAGCAAACCGATCGAGGTCGTGGCGAAAATCATGCCCAGACGAGTACCCAGGTCGCGGATATCTTTCGTCAACGTGACCATGACTACCGGTGGGAGTGAGACAAACCCACCGGAGCAGAGACCGTACAGGACAGAGAGAACAATGATGCCGGGCACATTGTGCACGCCAATCCAGGCAAAGGCCAGAACTGCTGTGGCTGTGACAGCTGGCGTCAGGATGTTCAGTGGGCCGGTATGATCAGCGACGAAGTTGGGAAAGATTCGTCCCACGGTAGAACCCGCATTAAGCATGGAGAGCAGATAAAACCCCAGATTTTCATCGACGATTCCGGTGTCGATGGCATAGGACTGCACGTAGAATAGGAAGTTATAGAAGCCCAGGAAGCCCAAAAACATGGCAACGGCAAACATCACGAACGCTGGTTCTTTAAAGGCAGACAGCTGGACCAACTTGCGTTTCTCGGTAGGCAGAAATCGCATACGCATGAGAGATAGGGAGATGCAGCAGGTTCCGAAAGCTACGAAGCCCAGTGCGCGAGTCGCCCACGCAAATCCAACTTGGTCCTGCAGCTTATTGAACATTATCGGATAGACCACGCCCCCGATACTGCTGCCTGAAGCCGCCAGTCCGTTGGCTAAACCTCGCTTCCGCTTGAAGTATTGGGGCAGAATAGCAACCGAGGGAACGAACAGGCATCCGGCAGCCAGGCCGATACAGACTCCTTGACAGAGGATCAAGTGCCAATACTGTGAAGAAATACTGGTCATCATCAAGCCAAATGGGAGCACGACGGTGCCAAATATGACGAGAGCTCGAAAGTATCCTGCATCGAACAACGGGCCGGTCACTACTCCAAAGAGCATCAGAAGAAACGATTGCAGAGATCCAATCCAGGCAATGGATGATGACGAAACATTCGAGAGAAGATTTTGTTCATAGTATGTCTGGAAAGCGCCCCATGTATTGATCACACCCCTAAGACGACGTAGCGATTAGCGATGCAAAAGAGCAGCCTCAACAATGTCATGCATTCACAAATGTACCTACCATGAGTTGAAGAATAGGAAGAATGATCCAAGGACCTGCAACCATGCCGGGATGCCTGTATCGAAGGTTGGCTCTTCTAGGTGTTTCTCTCCTGGCTGCTGTTCTGGTGTGCGCACGTTGCTCTCGTCATTGTTGCTGTTCACCGAGGGCGCAACGGCCTTCTCCTCCGCGTGTGCCCTCATCCCCATTTCCTGTCCTTCTAGATGGCAATATCGTATAGATCCGACTCAGCGCGCGAACAACCACGGCCGATTCTATGTGTAGCGGAGATGTGATGGCAAACTATGCAAAAAGGGTATATATAGTCAAAAAGTCCCATAGAAATGCAGATTAAAGACCGACGATGAATTGATTCAAGCGGACGAAAATAATTCAAATCAAGAATCGCCCAACACCTGTCAATCTATCAACATGCGACACGGAAAAAACAGCAGATGCGCAAAACCAAATTTATATGCGATAAGGATTTCTCAGCAACCCTTAGAGTCAGCGGGGCACTAAAAAAGTCCAAGCTTGCCAGCCAGAGGCCCGAGAGGATACCACTGGGACTGCGGATATCAAAGGAGAGATCCACTGTGAGCCGGTCCATAAGTCGTATTCCTAGGGAGACCAGAGGCATGAGTCAGTCTTCAAGATTCCAAACTGCCGGCATACGTGACCAGTTTTTTAAATGTCGATTGGGATCAAGCCCATTGACCCTACAGCTCCAGGATTTGATACGTGTGTTAAGTTGCTTGCGGCATTGACTACCGCTAGAAGCCTGAAAGATTCATCCTTGTCCTTGGGGTAACTCCGAAGGTCTTCTCCATTCGAGCAAGAATGGCCAACCGCTAAGGCTGATGGATAACCGAGGGACCAGGGCCCACTCGACTACCAAAGTCGGTAACGAACTCAGGCCTTAAAGACAAGTCAAGCAATATAATCATATGCTTTTGCATAAGATCCGCTGTAACTATGATTCATAATCAGATGAGGTAGCAAATAGGACGAGCCAGGGTGACTATGGCGTCCCAGGGCGCCAAAAACATGGACAACGTGACGTGCCGAGTGCCGTCTTATCCAGCGGGGAAGGACCATGCTTCATGATGATGCTTGCGGCTTGATTCTCATTAATAATAGAAACGAGGCATATCAGATTGTGCCCTAACAGTAGCCTTGGATGCTGCTGGACACAAAAATAAAGTTTCCCTGGTCATGTTGAAATTCTGAACTGACGAGGAACTGAAGTTAGTCTAGACTTGACTGGAACCACCTGAAAAGAAAAGAACACAGGAATAAAAGGATTAGGTAGGGTAAGACTTGACTTGCAAGGGGAATGTGGATCGCCAACTCGGGGGCTTTGCGGCACACTCCGAAAGACCGAATCCACGTTTTCCCGCACTTCGATCTCCGAGACTCCGTGTGCCAGATCCGAGCCAGATCATTCGAAAACATGAACCAGACTTCTAGCTTCGCATTTGCAGTTATGGAGAGATGACAGAGGGCATTCGGGATTATGTACGTTTGCGGCCGGCAATCGTAACAGTATCTGTGCAGATCAAGAACATGGCGATGTACTCCGTACGTAGAAACATTCTGTTGACTGCCTAGTGATCATCACGTGATGCTGCATGTCACGCTAAGCTCCTTTTGGAAGAAGGCATCAAGGTAGTATCAAAAGTACAAGCAACCGATGAGCTACTCCAGATCATATCATTGTAAAGCTCATCAAACTCAAAATCACTGAGGTCAGGTGAAGATACAGACTTGCCGTTTACTCATTTTATCGCAACGCGTGCTCCAGCATGCAAAGGGGCAAGAGAAACGGAGGTTCGTACACTTCAGGGGGAACTGTCCTGTACTCTTCACCTTTCGCATCATTCGTTTAGTGTTTCATTATGTTTTGCCCTGATATCGTGCAATAGGAAGTTATGCTCGAGTATTGTGAGCGCAGGCTTCGAGATAGTACACATAGCACACATTTTGTTGGAAAGGCTAGAGACTTGTTGAGAACTTCAGGTGTTTGTGGATGCGGGTAAACACCCAGGGCCAATGGAATGAACGTAACACTTTTTTCATATTCTATCCATCAAAGGTAAAGTATACTTCTTTTCTGTTCTTTGCTGAATTCCAAATCCCGGCGACCGGATCATTAGCAATGCAATGAACGGTTCGCTTCCTGCTCCCAAACTCCGAACGCTATGCGGGACGTCAAATCAGAAGACCATAATTAGAATGACAAGTAGAAACAAATAGCTCAGTCTCAACAGACATCCACCCAAAATGTGATCAGATTCTAGAGTAGCTCTTCACACGTCCAGTCCTCGTACCTAAATGTTCGAAAGCGGATTAGACATGCGTCCATACACGAGGTACGGGATAACTTACGTTCCATCCGGCAGATATCTCCTCACAATGAGTGGGATCTTCTTCTGGTTCAGCTCCTTGATGGCGATCTGCAAAGGATCTGTCTCTCCCTCAAGATCTACAAGCACGGGAGCATTCATACTGTGACAAATGTCAGTTCGACGGTCTTCACATGCCACATGTCGCAGATGACAAACCTGATCTGCAAAGCTCTGGTACCCAAAACTCGCGCCCTTTCGTATTTGGTCATGTACGGGGTTGTCTTGCGTTCTTCATTGGGGATTTTCTTCGCCCGTGCTTGTTCCACCACCTTGCCCGAGTATCCCGCACTGGGATCGCCAGAGACGACGATACGGTCACCATTGACTGCCGGCGTATAATGATCATCCGCATAGCCATCGGCGCCTCCTTCGGCACCTTCGAGATCCTCGGGGTTTATGAAGTCTTCGGGCTCATTTTCGTCGAACACCTCCTCCGCGGGCTCGTAGTCGTAGCTGTAAAATGTGCGAGTCAGAACGGCTGAACTAGCTCAAGAAACCATTTTCACCAGTGGATTATGCGGCGAGCAAGTGGAGTGCTCCCAATCCAGACTGAACAATGCAGTCAAATGAGGTGTCCTTACGTTTCCTCAGCGTCGTGATCTCCGTAGTCAGACATGGTGTCAAATTAGAGCTGGTAAACCAGGTAAATAATAACCAAACGAGCGTGTTCAGCAGCCACACAAGTGAAGGGACGGCAAATATCACGTCCAGGGATAGAGACGCTGCGAAAAGATCGACCTTGCGACAGGCTTGGTGAAGATGAAGATTTCGATATCGCGACCCTCCAAAATAGCGGCGGAAAAAGTTCCTTGGCCCCGTTAACACTAAGCCCTTTCTGGTCAGCTTTGTCACCGCTTTTAACATCAGTCCCTGGCATAATTTTTATATGATATTCTTATCAGCAGTTGAATGTGCGCTTGATGCGTTGACCATTGTCCAGTCTATGCTCTTAATGGTCGTATTCCTGTGAAGCCTAATATCAGGGCTCTATCTGAGCCATGGGTGAGAAGCGCAAACTTGAGTCGGATGAGCTCACTATCCCGAACAAATCTCGGAAACGCACGGCGCTGGACGATGCTGGTAAGACGCTTGAACCCTGGGATTGAATTGACTGTGGAGCTGAACATCGCTGTCGCAGATCCGATTTACGAGGAGCCTCAGTCAGATGCCGATTATGTATCTTCCGACGAATCCAGTGTGAACAGCGACAGTCTCCACGAGACTCCAGCGACACCAATCTCTACGACCTCAGCCAAATATCCTTCGGAGCTGAAAACTCACCGCTGTCCCTTCGATGGTTGCACAAAGGCATTCAACCGGCCAGCGCGACTTCAAGAACATCTGCGCTCCCATAACAATGAGAGAATCTTCAAGTGCACATTCGAGGAGTGTGACAAGACGTTCCTCCGCGCATCTCATCTGAATCACCATATCAAAAGCGCACACACTGGGGTCCGAGACTACGTATGCGACCGTCCTGGCTGCGGGAAGAGCTTCGTGACCGGCTCCCGGCTCCGTCGACATCTGGCTGCCCACGATGGACGAGATAAGTACCGCTGCACGGAGTACCCGCCTTGCAATGAAACATTTCGGAAGCATTCCACCCTTCAAAAACACATCATGACCGCACATCTAAAGCAAAAGCCTTTCCAATGCCCCCACGCGGATCCGAGCACCGGGCAGAAATGTACAATGGCATTCGACACAGCAGGGCATCTTCGAGCCCACGAAAGCCGCATTCACACCGAGAAACGCTTTAGTTGCACAGAATGCTCCCAGCACGCAGAGGGTGCCGAAGCAACCTTTCCCACCTACGCCCTCCTACAAGCTCATATCCGATCCATCCACCCCCCGCGATGTCCCAACTGTTCTCTGACTTGCGCGACCTCCCGCGAACTCCGCCGCCATCTCGAAGTCGCCCACGGCGACGTCAGTCTCGAGGAACGCAAGACATTCCCTTGCACCGTACCCGGCTGCGACCGCAGCTTCACCAAGAAGGGAAATCTGACCGTACACATCCGCACCGTCCATCAGGGCGAGAAACGCTTCGTCTGCGGCGAGACCGACCTCTCGTCCTCGAAAAAGGTGTCCGGCTGGAACAACGACAACGGCTGCGGCAAGCGGTACGGGAGCAAGCTCGCGCTGGAAGAACACATCCGCACCGCACACCTGGGCTACCAAAACGCCAAAGCCGAACGCCGCCAGCGTCTCGGCATCACCCGCGATCGACAGCATTCTACCGCAAGCTCACCCGGTGTGTCCGCGCTGGCCGCGCTCACGGGTGAGGGCTACGCCGAGGAAACGGGCCGCCACATCGCGTGTCTGGTTGAGTCGTGCCCGCACCGGTTCCACAGAGACTACGATCTCTGGGTCCATATGAGCGGCAAGCATCATTTCTCCGAAGAGGAAACCCGCGATCTATTTCTGCGGCGAGCCCTGCTCGCGCATGAGTTCGGTGCGTCTGCTTCTGCTTCTGCTTCCTCCGAGGAACTGTTCGGGGGAATCTACGGCCTTGAATTCGATAACGATCATTCGTCGTATGATCCGTATGCGTTGGATGGGACCGAGACGATAGCGACTTCTGGCGCGGCCGTGTCGAAGCCGTTGCCTGCGCACGGCGTCGATGTAATGATGCATGACAGCAATTCTACGATACCCACTACTGGCGATGATATGGCGCTGATTGATCCTGCACTGGCTTACGATATGATGGAGTCGTAGCTTTGGAGCGATTTACTTTTCATTATTTTCGGGAGTTCTTACGACCAAAACTTCTCTTTCCATAGATCTATCATTTGAGCTGATCATGATAAATGAGGATTATGCTGGATCAAATCTATTTCTTTCAACCGCACGGTCGTATGTAGATCGCATAGATGGCTGTAAACTTCATACTTGTACTCCTACGCAAATCTAGCAGGCCGTCAGAAGCGAACAACTGAAATTCAGTCCATCACTCACCTTTACTTCTAACAGCACAGTATTGATCATTCGAGCTGCTGAAGGTCAGCAGTCGTCAGAGTTCAACCTACCAAACCAGGCCCGCCAGAGACGGTCTGGTCTGGCCGTCAGTACACTCCTAGGTTCAGGTGTCAGCATTCACAAAGCATAACCCAGTGATGCCCCAAGCGGAGACACTCATCTCGGCGTGAGTCAGTACGTTGCACGAAATTCAGCATCATGACCTGGTTGGTTGAACAGTTAGCTGCTGGCTCCGCTCCGCGTAACGTGAGAGAAAAATGTGAAAATGCATCAGCCATGAGAAACAGAACAAAATTCACAAAGGGGAGTTTGAGTAATTCTGTAAGTACATATGTGCTTTTTCTCCTTATTTTTATGTCCTTTCATCCATGTCCCTGGAAATGAGTGTCTTTGTTTCTTCGATATGGAAACTAGATAGGCCGCAATGCCTCGACAAGTGCCAACAGAAGACCAGCCCCGAGCGCATGCGATCATCGCAGCCAGAAAGCTTCAAGAAGACAAAAATTATCTTCAACCACGAAGAAACGATTTGGAAGCCAAGGGATGTTTGGTGCAAGATGAAATGAAAGAAAGAAGATGGATGACCGTACCAAACCAGATTGGAACTGATTTTTGAGGCTGAACGCAGCTCAAACCGCCAAACATGGCTTCTTTCCGTCTTTTTGGGTTTTTCTCCTTTTTTTGCTGATTTTCGAATAGTTCCCGAGGGGAGAAGGCCAAGTTACTGTCCAAAGCCGGATATTCAACGGATTGCTGGCCCAGACAACATCACAGCTGTGCAGGAGGTCACCCCGGGCGTGCGGTTTGAATCCTAGATCGAACGTGCGTAACCGGCGAAATGATAAACCAATCGCTCTTCCTCGGGTGAAGCAGGATGGTCAAGAGTTGTTTCCTCAGCAGGAAGGCTTGCAGAAGGAATAGCCAAGGGGCCGGTTTTCTTTGCCATGTTCTGCTGAGCAAGTAGAAGTTAGCGGCCTCCATAGAAAAATCAGATAACCTAGCTTATCTCCTGTGTAGACTGACCTTGCGATTGCCATCCCAAGCACCAGCAAGAGATCCATGGATTTCGGGGAATTCAGTGATCATACGAATTCGCATGCCCTTGGAAGATTGGCCACCAGAGGTGCGGTGGTTGGGATAGCCCTGCTTCTTCTTGTCGCTCTTCTTCTTCAAGAAAGATGCCATCTCGACCTGGCAGCACACCAAGCTTTTGGCAGATCTGAAGACATCAATAAAGAAGGCCGGGTTGCGGTCCGCGTAGACCTCGTCGTCGTAGGGAAACGGGGTCGGGATCTGGGATTTAATCGAGCTGGGGCACAGTCTGGCCTCGGCAAGTTTCTGCATGAAGAGGATGTAGCTGGCACTCGGATTCTCGGAGGGGTTGTGGATGGTAAAGTTACGAGCAACGTCACAAAAGAGATGGACGGCCGCAAGTCCTCTCGCTAGACCAAGCCACTGAGCAACCTTGAACAGCAGACTCATGATTTTTTTCTGATGATCGTTCAGAGGCCAATCAGACACATCGACAAGATCAACATTGGTAGAGGACGAGCGAGGAACCCTGATATGTTCTGGTGGCAGCCATCCAAATCCACGAGCCTTATCGGGGTCATGCTCCATGACATGGCGTTTGAAATACTGGTGGAACCTTGTGAGCTCGATCTCAGATGACAGATAATTGTTCCAGCCAATGGATGCGCGAGAGCTGTCGCACCGCTGTGCCCTCATGCTTGTCAGCACAGTGCGCTCATTACAGACAGGGAGATCGTTATAGAAATGTCCTGGGTTCATTGTGGTCAGCTTCATCGACAGGTGGAATGGTGACGTGCAATCTTACTTTCCTCGTCAATCTCCTCTGTTGCAGACCGCATGTCAAGCTCAAAGGCTCTAATCACCTTGATGGATGCTTCAAGTTTCTCGCAGGACTTGCCAATCTCAAAGGGCCTGCAGTTGATCCAATATATGGCCTTGTCGTCGTCTCCACGCAAGGTCGACAGCAGCCGTCTCAGCATCTCAATCTCGGACATGAAGAACGTCTCATCGACCAGTTGAGTCTCGCTTGGCTCACATAAAGCAATGGGATAACGAGCACGCAGCCACCGAACTAGCTTTACTTGGGCGATTTCGATCTTGCCGTCGGTCTGAAGAAGGAGGATCAAGAGATGGGCGAAGGAGCTGGGGAACAGATCTTCCTCGAGCAGTGGTAGCGTAGCCATGATCTCTCGAGCAAGGGAGTCGGGATCGAACCCTTTGGCAAATTCGTCCATCAGTTGAGCAAAATCCTGAAGCTCGGCCGCGGTGATCTCTTTTACTTTCTGATCAACCCAAGACAGACGCTCATCGTCACCCTCTTCAAAATCGTTAAGTCCATCGGTAGTCTCGAATGGATCCTCGAATTCAAAGTCAGGTGAGAGAGGGAACACGTCCATATTGGCGACAAAAGGCTCAGCCACTGCTCATTGGAGGTTTCGAAGCCTGAGACAGACAAAACACAACAAAGCACGCAAAAAGAAACGCCAAAAAGACAAAGAAATAGAAAGACAAACTGGGGAGGAAAACAAACAAATGAAAAGCTGAAGCTGGAAGAATGCCCGTGAAGTCGTTTCAATAGCTAAGGGTCTGGCTGAAGCATACGACAACTCCACGTGCTGTAGGAATAATCAAGATGGTATCGAATAATAAACGACTCGTTTTAGTGGTGTAAGGAAGGAGAGATGTGGGAGAGATGAAAAGGAGTGGAGGTGAGGGAGAGGTCAGAGATGGGCTGAGGGTGAATGAGCAATGAGCAGTGAATATCTGTTGTCATGGCGAGGATGCCACGCACGACATCATTTAATGAGGAAGAACCTCTCGAACTGATATTCACCTTTTTTCTAAGAATCTGTCATTAGAGCTATAGTCGGTCAATCGCAGTGACAGACTGGATTATCCTTGGATTCAAGTTGCGGACAGCTGCCATATGAGGCTATCTTGCCTGTCAGAGTTGAGGCTTCAGTCCAGAGTAAAGATTTCCAACCCTGACTGAGCTGATGTGTACCTTCACACTATCAGCATAGAAAAGGACAGATACGCAGTCAGTCAATCGCTCCTGATTCACTACCTTGGGGCAGCTCTGTTAGCTTAGGCGCCTGGTTCGACGACTAAGGCCATATCTTCAGCAATGATCTCTAGGAGAATTCATCATGAATCAGGTAAATTCCACTTGAGAATAATGCCGAAAAGAGGATGCTGTCAAAAAGCAAACAGTTTGCAACCTGAAGGGGTTCACAAGCTGGATGAGTGTGGACGCCGTCTCCGCTCGAACGGTCTATCAGGACCATACAGCAGTCGACTCCCTGAGTTGAATCGAATCCCTTGCGGGTTTGGAACACATCGATCCTCAATGAGTTAGATGCATTGAGTCAGACTGACGGTCTAGGCTGAGCTCTGAATGGTCCAGTGTCCGCTTTTCATCGCGGTGTGCTGAATGGCACCTTCCTGGACGATCAGGCCAGCATAGGGTCTTTGAATGTCCGTTAGGATGTCTTTCTGATCTTCTTAGACAATCCATGATTTGAGAAATGATTACGGAGACCAGAGTGATATGGCCCATTTGGATGCTCATAAGGTGCCAAGGACGTTCCCATCGAAAAGACCAAAATGAGTATGGAATACCGCTGATAATTGAGACCTGGACCTCCCTACATTTTCCCTCATTTATCGAGACGGTTTAAATGTGGATACTACTAATCGATTCCATGTCAGAATCCAAGATTGGTCTTTTCCTATTCCTCGCTAATAATCAAGATCATACCTAACGCCAAGAGCATATACTCGGTACGGAGAGCCCAGGCTTCCGGTGATGAACTGTACGGAAATCTACAACCTGACGGAAGGCCACGGTGGCTTGTCAAGGTCACTGCGCATGCTCTCAAGTTTCCGAGGCGATCATGGACTGTTACTACTACTGCACGAGGATGAGGGAATATCTAAGAGAGAAATAATGATTACGTGGTTGATCAACAAGAAGCCCTTGTTGATCATCCGAGTCCATGGGTCAAGAGAAAATTAAGCCCACTGCTGAGGTCATAATCTGCCACCCGGGACTCCAGTTACAGCAAAGATCGCTGCTCTCAGTGCGCGTCCGATGGGGTTCTGATGGAAAGCTCCGCTCTAACTACCGAGTCTAAGGCGATAAACTCGGTGTCGGTGAATCGCTACCAATATCAGTCACATGACGATCAGATCTAGCACAATCATACCGCCATAACTCGAGCAGAGTCATTCCTCGCTGGAGTTCGGAAAGAAATTCACCAACATCGGCCTTTTATGGTGGCAAGGCGTGCCTTTCGCCTTTGCGCAATAACCATGCAGACAAATCAAGTGTCTTGATCCATGGCATGCAGCCAGGAACAGACCGGACAGGCACAGAAGCGTTACGACGTGGGAATTAGACTTCAGCCGTCCTCTCGTCAGAAGTTTGCCACTGGTTACCTTGCCTTGATAGACCAAGACCGGCAGCAGGATGATATCAAATCCTCCTCCTTGAACTTCCTTTGTGGGAATTGTACAGAGGTACCAGAGCCTAAGGTAGGTAATAGCCGGCGTTCCCAATATGTGGCTGCATGGTATTGGGGCTTAGAATGGCCTGTAATGACATTTACCTACGACGATTACCCTTGTGGCCATTCGGATGTGTACGGCTTCCGAGTGCTGTCGAATAGTCAAAATGTCCAAAAAATATTATCCAAACGTCCCTACAACTCCGCTGTTAAACTGAATTGCGCTTAGCGCTCACTTATGCGATCGCTTCTCCTCGCCTGGTTAAAAATGTGCGTGTTGAAAAGGGCAAAAGGGCGCCTTACTCTTTCATCAATCAGTAAGGTAAGGGAGCAACCGTACTGTAATTTAGCAGTCTAGTCTAGTCCCAGAATAGACGTCTCGGCTTTTCTCTTGGATTCTCTCCTGCCAGTAAGACATGCATATTTCTCTGTTGCTATATTTGGGTGTGTTCTTGATACACTGGAGTAAGGAGTGCGCTGGACAGGGTCAGATTTGTTAATAGAACACCATCGTCAAATTTGTTGGCAAATATCAATCGAGTCTGTAAGGTACAACAGTATCCTTTGCTGCGTATTTTCTGAGCGAGAAATTATCTTCCTGAGGCTCAACCCCTATTCGATCTTAATGCATATTAGTTCTCTATTGATTATCCGTCCATAAGAGCACTACTACTCCGTACACAAATACTAGTTCATTGCGTCTAGTCCACATAGGATATCCTAGGTAGATGCAGACTACATACAGTACTTATTATTATTAGACACTTCCTGTCTTTACCGCGGGGTGGTTGGTCTGGCCGCGTCACAAGTGATTTAATGGCCAATAATAAAGAAATACTACTGTTTAGTATCATTATTCATTGACACTTACCGGTGGCTAGTGACAGTCTACTAAATGATTACTCCATTGATGTGACCTCTTGCCTATCATTTAACAATGGCAACGGCAGTAAACACGGGAGTGGAGGTGCAAGAGAAGAATGTGTCTGATCACATCATGGACACAATTGACATGACCAACCGGAATGAGAACAATGGTCGCATTCAAGGAAGAGATGGATAAGCCAGAGTCAAACCCTCCAGATATGATGAAAGGTAAAAAGAACGGCAATGACGCCAGCCGCGACTTGGCCTGGTGGTCCAGTCATTTTGCATGTCTCTGATATTGGTATTATTATTATTATTATTATTATTATTATTTCTAGTATCTAGTCTACCTAATAGTTCCATCCAACTCCTTCTACTGATATCGTTTCTCCTATTTCATCCCTATTCTTTGGCTACAATCAAAATACTCCTGATCGTCCCTCGACCTTCAACACCGCCACAGGAAGATTCAAAGAAAAAGAAAAAGGGAAAAAGGAAGCCCTGCGAAACAGTGTGGTATTACAGTTACCATTTCCACCTTGAGACCCACGTTCGGCGACCATCACTACTACGATACTACTCCTCCTACTACGGAGCAGTAGTAAGTAGTACTTACTACCTTATTTACCCTATGATCCATCATCCCTCATCTCTCTCGCATTTCTTTCTATTCTTTCCTATCTCGCTCGTTTCCTAGATTTTCTCTCTGATTGTTTCCTCTTCGAAGAACCTACTCCCTCTCTCTTTTTCTCCTCATTCCGACCACCCACTCGCCGCTGTTCGCCCCGCCTTCCTTCTCTCCACTGATCAAAGAGAGACTGAGACACCAAGCCTGTGACTGCAATTATCCAAGTCAGGCGCTTGCAACCTGAACTTTCCTCGTCACCAGCCGATCTTGGCGGTCATTACGACACTGTCCGGTTGTGACCTGTCCTGCCACTCTTTTCCAAACACTATTTTCGTCTACTCCGACAATTCATCAAATCCAGATCCTACATGGAATCCTCTCCTCAATAGATCCCATTCTTGGCGGGCCCGAGACCCCATTGCTACCTCCGCGCGGAGGAGCCCGGACCTAACACACTGTTGCTCTGTTTTCTTACTCTTCATCTCTCGTTACTTGTCTGTTGTTCATCCGCGACCTGACAGCTTTTTCCTGTCGTTCCGGTCAAGTTGCCTGGCGGTAGAGTGTCATATCTGTCATCTCAAGGGTTGAACCGGCAGCTGGTCTTTTCTTCTGCAGCTTCTACCTCATTCTACAATAGATCAGTCACTGGAGTCTAGACCTCGATCATTATGGTTCGTTCGCGTGGTGAGTAGACGATCGTCCCCTTCCCGAATTCCGAATGACGGTAACTGATAACCCCTTGCGTTATCAGTGCGGTCTTTCATATCAGCCTTCGGTGGCTCGTCCCGCAAGGAGAATGCCGGACAGCATCATCGTACAGCTTCAGCCTCAGTCACGTTGAGCAATCCTCCGTCAAGATTCGAGACCCCTTCTCCCGATACACCCTCACCGATCGAAGGCTCGCCGTCGCAGTTGACAACAAAAGCGGAACGCCGCATTTCACGGCCAGCATCGACGGTCTTCTCTCACAATCCTCCGTTGACGGAGCTTTCAGAAGATACGCCGCCCGAACTTCAGCCGATATTCACTTTCCTCAATAACCACGCCAACAAATTGTACCATGAAGGATATTTTCTCAAGCTGAATGATCTGGATACCCGTATGTGCTTGTCTCAAGTGTCTGTCGAAACCAGCACGAACTGACTCAAGTGTATCTAGAGGGCCGGCCTTGTTCCGATCGACAATGGGTTGAATGCTATGCGCAACTTATTGGGACAGTACTTTCAGTATGGGATGCCGCTGCGCTGGACGCAGCACCAGAAGGCGAAGAAGTCCCTTCCACATTCATCAATCTGGCGGATGCTTCAATTCGAGTCGTGAGTACCAGATGAAGCGGTATAGACTTATTGGACTCTCTAACGAAAAAGCAGATTGAATCATTGCCCACCAGAAACCAAGCAATGGAGCCACTGAAGAATGTCCTGAGCATATGTTCTGCCGGGCAGAACCGGTACCTGCTGCTTTTCAATTCTTTCCATTCATTAGCCCAGTGGGCCTCAGCCATTCGTCTTTCGCTGTTCGAGCACACCTCGCTCTACGAAGCGTACACAGGCTCGATCATTGCCGGCAAAGGCAAAAATCTAAATAACATTCGATCCATTCTCGAGCGCAACCGCTATAAGCAGGAAGATTGGGCCCGTGTACGATTCGGAGCAGGGACACCGTGGAGACGCTGCTGGTTTGTGATCTCGCCTCCGAACGAGAAAGAGTACCAAAAGGCGCAGAAGTCGTTGAAGAAATCTGCCTATGATCGGGCGCCGAGGCTGGCCACAGGAGACATCAAATTCTACGACACGAAGAAGACCAAAAAGGCGAAACCTATTGCGACCATCACAAACGCCTACGCTGCATATGCCATATACCCCCAGTCCAAGGCCTTAATCGATCAGTCGACTCTTGTGAAAATTGAAGGGACTGTTACAATTCATTCGAATCCAGAGTCGACTTCGGAGGGGTTCGTCTTCGTCATGCCCGAGGTCCATCCTGCCATCTCCGGCTTCGAAATGATGGTTCGCTTCCTCATCCCCACTTTCGACACTTTCAATCTCTATGGGCGGCCGACACGCCTCATAGCTGCCACGAATCATGTCAAGAGCATCATGTTCGCATTCCCTAGCCAACGGCGTTATGGGTACCTGGACGTCCTGGATGTAGCGAGTCTGATGCAAATGCCGGGTAGCCACACCTGGACTGAGGCGGAATGGAGAAAACAGCTGAAGGATGCGACAGCTCAGCGTATGGCCGCGGCAGGAAGCAGGACCAGCAGTGTTTCCTCAAGAAAACCACGATACAGAGCCAGTCTCCCCAATCGCTATAGTAATGTACCCGCAGGGGGCCCTCGCAACAATCACTCGTTACCCGAGAGCCGGCCTGAATACAACCAGTCAGCAGATGCCATCCTAAATGAATCGCCAAAAGAGGACATTGCATCCAGTTATCATTCTCGAGGCTATTCCGATACGACAGGAATTAAGTCCATGCAACAACGCGTGCAGGCTCGGGTCGTGGAGGGCTCACCATCATCTTCCGATCAAGATCTAGTGCCTGTGGAACGGCAACAGGCCGGCACTGCTAGTGTCAGTGACCGCAGCAGTGAAGAGGGCGACTGGAAGCAGCAAGTAGATCCTCCGGCCACCGCTGTTGGGGAGAATCTACGACCTCAATCTCCTCCTGACCCGGTAGCCATGCCGCCGGCATTTATGCATGCACCAGGAGAGACTCCATCAAACCGGCCATTACCTTCGCCGGATCTGAGGAAGGCCAATAACAGGATGTCCGACAGCACTCTCACACAGCTCGCCGCCGCTGGAAAGCTGAATCTATCCAACTTGGCCCTACCCTCAGCTGCCGAACATAGAATCCAGGAGTCTAGTGGCACCCACCAGTTCAACCGCCCATCGGCTCCGTCGAATGAGAGTTCCGCAGATCAAGCACAAAACTCGCCAGCACCAGTTAGTTCGAACAACGTCTTCGGCCCACCACTTGTCAAAACGACCGCAGGTGACCTTCACCAAAACGGTGCAAAGGCTGTGAGAAGAAAGCCTGTGCCTTCGCAGCAGCTGGGAGAGTTCGACGCTACCAGTCCCACCGGGGAGCCCAGTTTCGATGACCTGCGCCATACAGTAGACGAAGAAGCCATGAATCGCATCTCTTCCCGTCAGCTGTCATTCCGTTCGCCCGTCAAAGAACGCCAACCGGATGATGAGAGCGTCTACGATGACGCTTCCACAACTTCCCCTGACTATGCCAGTACGCACGAGTCGGTATATAGCAAAAAGTCCGTCAAGTCTGTTTCAAAGCCCAGAATGGGGGTCATGAAGACCGTGGGGACGGAGCCCAAGAAGGATCTTGTCATTGGGGACGCCCGTTATACGCTCGATGAGCCGTCGCGAATCGATCCGGACATTCCAACGGTAGATTTCGGGCCAACACTTACCTACCTGCCCACCACTGGACGTCCGAGCACATCGGACACTCTGAAGAAGTTTACGCATCATAGGACCGGTTCGGATGCCACGGAAAGACAGCGCTACGCGGTGCCGACACATCCCATGGACCACGGTCATGCCAGGTCTCCCAGTCAGGACGAACACCGGCGGAGTATTCTATGGCAGCCAGGCATGGCACGTCCAACGACCCCTGGTGGCGGTCTTTCCCCAGAACAATTTGTGCAGCAACGAGCTGCCCCTAGCCCGCCAATCCATCTACACCATCACCGGGCAACTTCTACGACTCCTCCACCTCGGAGACCGCTCTCGGGAGACTGGATGGCTCATACTCGCTCCAAGTCTCAGATGACTATTCCCAGAGAACCCCAACCTCGGCCCCATTCCCGTGGCGCCAGTAGCATGCTGAACTTCAACGACATCTCATCCCACCTCTCGGCTCGGGAGCAGGAGCACGTGGCTCGTATGACAGGATCTTCTTTCTTTGATATCTCTAACGACAAGAGCAAACAGACACCTCCCGTTGATCCAATGGGCCTTGTTGGTGCGATTGATGCTCGAGAGCGTGAGAAGAAGAGTATCAAAGAAGGAATGTCGAATCAGCTGGTGCAGCACGCAATTGCGCAACGGCAACAACACTGGCAGCAACTTGCCACAACACCACCTCAGAATTACGGGCTACAAAGTGGCGTTCATAGCAGTGTTTACAATCTCCCGGCGGCGAGTCACACTTGGGATGCGCTCAATCAAACTTATCGTGCTGATGAGCCTCGCCGTCAGTCTTGGTATGGGCCATTTGCGGCTCAGGCACCCCAAACACCGCCAATGTATCCACAAAGCCAGCCTCTGAACCAGCAAGCTGGCTACTTTGGGAGTGCAAACCATTTGCATTATTAGTTCTTCCGTTGCTGATACACTTGGACCCTTCTTCCTTCCCTAGACCCTTCTCTCTTATCCTCTTCTCCCAATCGCTCAGTTTCTTTTGTCGTCTTATACCAGCGTGTGCGCTCTTTTCAGACGTTATGCTTTTTCCTGCTTTTGCAAATGTGCCTCAAAAAGGGGTTGCATCTATGCCGACTTCTTGACGCTCCCTAGAACTAAACTGTCTAGATTCCTACGCAGGATTTCCCTTGCTGATTTTCCTCCCATTTACTTTGCTACAGCAATTGCTCCGTCGCATTACGCATTGAATGGAGTTGTGAGAGCAGGTCTGGCGTCTTCGGTACTGCTTCAGTTGCCTGTCATTCTTTCGTGTCGTTTTACGTCATTGCGGCGGTGGACTGGCTTTTGACTCATTGGGAAAGAATCATTCTATCGTGTGTCTTTGGCTTACTGTGGTGGTTTCGTGTACATAGGACGCATTACATACAACTTTGCAGGATACAGGCCTGGCTTTATCACCTTCAATCTTTTCATTACTCAGTTTTGTGAGTTTCACACCTTTATACTTGCTATTGAAAATGGTCCATGGCCAGTCTTCCCGAGTACGATTTGCTCACAGCACAAGGGGAAGCTCATAAAAGAGGTAAAGCGATATTTCTCTGATTCGCTATGTATGCTCTGTCAAACTCGACACTGCTCCCTGCGAGTATACAAAAGAACAATAATGCAATGCTGGAGAGTCCCGGAACGCCTTGGCTACCAGAAATCCCAATCACATCTTCAATAAAACACCCTTCGTATCAACCACAGTTCAAATCAGATTCTCAGGCATGTGGATGTGATACATCTTGTATTTTCGTTTTCAGTTTTTCTTTTCTGGGCGATGAATAACGACACTCAGCTCGAATGCAACTTCTTCACCCTCAGAGCACCCTCGTACAACCCACGGTCAATGGCCGCGGCAACGGTCAAAGTACCACCGATGATGGCACAGACGCCCGTCAGGAAACCCGAGAAGCTCTTGGGGCGGGCCTCGCGGTTGATGACCTTCATCGGCGAGATGTCGTAGTTGAAGAAGACGCCGGGGATGCCGTTCGCGGCGTGCAGACGTTCCTTGTGCCCTTCGTCCGAGGCGTCGCCGCCGCGCAGGGACCGCTTGTGCGAGGTCACCGAGTACTGGTGCGTTTCGATACTGCCGCCGGAACCGTACGCGATGCCGTGGGAGCCTAGGGGAGTCTGGTCGTGGGCGTTGTGGGCAGCGGACGAGAAGAGTGGGTCCCAGCCCAGAGGCAGGTAGGACGTCGAGACGACCTTCACGAAGTAGACGAAGTTGTAGGCCGGGTCGTTCGTCTCCTGGCTCGTACTGTCGAGCGGGTTGGTGTGGTGGTGGTCTGTCCACTGCCAGCGGTCGGAGACTTCGTCGGGGAGCTGGGGGCCGAAACGCAGCTGGTGGATGTGGTGGGTCATGGTGTGTTTTTCGTTGTCCGGGAGCTCGAGGTCGAGATAGTTTTGCAGGTCGTGCGCGTGGACCTGGCCGCTGGTGAAGCTGCGGCCGGGGGCGATGTGGAAGTTGCCGACGACCTTGTTGACGCGCAGGATGCCCTCAAGGCGGCAGCCTTCGCGGCGTTGGGCGTCGATGCGCGCCGCGTAGCCCTCCCGTTCGCACTGCTCGATGTTGGAGCCCTTGCCAAAGGCCCAGTTCTTGGCTGCGTAGGCTTCGCGCACTTCGTCGCAGGTGTTGCAGCAGCCTTCTTTCATGGAGCCGGGGAGAGGGTCCGCGCCGCCGCAGTCGCCGCAGTAGTTTGGGTCGAGGTGTTTGGCGATTTCCTCTTTAGAGTGGCTGGCGGACGCACACAATTGTTAGCAGTGGGCGACAACGGTAAAAGAAGTTGGCTGCTTACAGGTCCAGAGCTTGAACGTCCAGCACACGGCCTCCCTCGGCAGGAGAACTCAGGCGCACCTTGTTAACGCCATGTGCCACGCCAACTTGCTGTTCGCCCGAAACGTCCATCACATCAAGGGTCAAAAGCTCGCATGGTAGTCGGGGAAAGGTAATGTTCATGTGGATTTCCATTCGCTCGCCTGTTCAATGCCATCGTTCACATCAGTCCCTATACCCATGTTCTCTGTTCTTCGTAGGTCCATACCTCTCGACTTGTCAACAACCAGTTCTGGAAGAACAACTACCCGTCTATAATCCAGCCATTCTCCCCAAACCAGGTACAGGATGACAACCAACGAGGCCAAAGTGATGATACCTCCGGAGGTGGTACGGATGCGAGCATCCTCGACTGTTTTGGCGAAAGCATCAAGCCTCGTAAATCGCGACTTGGCAGGCATCTCTTCAAGGAGCGACGATCATAAGGTCGAAACAGTAGACGATGTTGAGCAGCAGCTCGACGAATTGATCAGCAATAATAGCGCGCCCGCACGGAGGGGAATCTATAGCGGAGGTATTCAATGTCAATGAAGCTCAATTGGCAAATAGTTCGGGAATCGCGGCATGTCAATAAAACGACACACGAGGCATCGACACAACTTACAGGTCAGTGAGGTAACTCGGCGAAACAATCATCAGCAATAACAAAATTGAGCGTCGGGATGGTTCTCCTCATCAAGTCCGGTCTTTGGAACAAGCTGTCCTGATGAATCCCAAAACGAACTAAAGCATCGGCTTTACTCTAGGTAGTCGACGCTAAGAGGTGATAGGGACTTAGAGTACAGCGCGTATCAGGTACCGCTGATAAGCTGCGCAATCTGGCTGCTTCGGTATTGGTATTTCCAAAAGGACAGAGAGCAGTTGCTCATTGGTGCATGGGGCCCACTGAATCTCCCACTCACATATTGGAATTTGACGCACAAATACCTCTCGTACATCGTCCCTTTGATGGTAGGTTGCACTATAAGCTGCTAGATAGAATCAATATTCAGTTTTTGATTGTCACATTGCCATGGTAAAAGATTATCAGGGCAAAAGTAATGCAAAAAATTGCCTCCGGGGAGGATCGAACTCCCGACCTTGAGATGTCCCAGAAGTACTCTTCTGAGTCATATGTGAGATATGAGACTCACGTGATAACCAACTACACCACAGAGGCAATTGTTGGATAACAGCGCTGGAAATTAAGTTGATAAGGAAGTCCAACAGCCTTGAACCGAACCCGGTCGGAGCTTATATGGGTCTAGCTCCCCTCAGGCATCAACGACACCCAGAACAAGAAGTCCGCCCACGTGACTAGACTGGAGCCTGCCGAAATGCTTTCTGATTCACGTCACTTTTTGTTCTTTACTTTTGTCCGACAGCCTCAAACCTCTACTAGAGGTTCACATCGCCTCGCCATCTCCTCAAAAACATACGAATTGATCAGCTCGTCTCCTTTGAAACCACATACTTTGAAATTCTCACCTTTTTCTCCTCACTCACCTATTTCCGTTGTTACATGTCGAATCCTTAAGTGGAACTCGGTTTCTTCGAGGCGCACCGCGCATTTTCGCCTCTTACCCACCCTAAAGTCCTTCCAACGTCCACTTCCAGCCTATTCCTCTCTCCGCTAGCTCGGACTTTCCTTGACACTAAAACAACATGAAAGGAAAAGGCTCTCGAGCTCGCTCCGGCGCCTCAGATCGCGGAGGTATTCGCAAGCGGGGTTCGACACGAATCGACCGAGATGGCGACCTTTCTATGGATGGGGGCGCCGCTCGCGGGCGTGGGAAGAGAACGCGCGGCGACACAGGCCGTGCGACTCCGGCTGGTGGACGGCCTCAAGCTCGGGACAGGACTTTGAATGCGATTCAGAAAGCGATCGCCAGTAATGCGGACTCGCAAGCGAATATTCGGCAGGGAACTCGAGGAGCGGGCTTGGAACAGGTCAGCGTTCGTGGCTGGAAACAGAGCAAGGCGGCTTCCAACCGTGATGGAGGCCTGGAGAGTCTCATCGCTTTCCTCGAGAAAAAACTCACTGCACCCGATTCGAAAGCTGGCGCCCGCGCGAGAATAACAAAGGTATGTGCAACACCAGAATTGGCGGTCACCGACAGCAAAAACGCGCAGCGGTCGTACTCTCCGGTCTGTCCTCGTCTTCTCCAGGCATGGTATTTCAGAACGACGATCGGCAACGTCTAGGGTCCTTTTTTTCTTGAGCGTTTGTTTGTCTGGGTGACTGCGGTTTCAAGGTCTCTTAAGCCTTGCTAACTTTCACTAGTCGCGAGTTGAAGGCGACTCTGTAATAGTGTCTATCCGGCCCGAATTGTTGGATAGAATGCTTCAGATGAATGGTTTTAGTTTTGCGGGTGCGCCTCTTACGATCGAAGCGTACGGGCCGTCCGCGAATGGAATGACGGATCAACCGATGCTTTCGGATATCGCGCAGAATGGCGGTGCTCCCTCGACCGCCGATACCAAGAGCAAGATGACTGCGATTTTGAGCAAGCGATATTATCAACAGACAAAGTTGCTTGATCTTTCCAAGTTGGGCAGTGACCCCGATCTTTTGGCCATGGGCATCTTCAATAGCACATCCACCGAGTCCAAGTTCTTCCCTGCGCTGATGAAAGTTTGGGAGATGAACTTCGACAGTTCTACGACGAGGCGTGAGGCCGTTGAGAGTGTCAGTCTTGCAGACAACCAACTCGCAAACATCGCAGTCGTTACAAGTCTAGCCCAAACGATCCCCGACCTGAGAAACTTGGACCTCTCGAATAATAACTTCAAAGACGCGCAGTCCTTGATCGGTTGGCGATGGAAATTCCGCAACCTTGAATTCCTCGACCTCACTGGTACTCCTTTTAGCGCCGATCCTACCTTCAAGGAGACAATGATGAAGTGGTACCCGAAGTTACGAGTACTGAACAATGTTGAAGTTCGGACCGCGGAGGAGATCGCTGCCCAGAAGAAAACACCGATTCCTGTTCAGCCACCTCACTTCTTTGATGAATCGCAAATCGCGGAGAACTTTGTCCGGGCATTCTTTGTTGGTTATGACAATGACCGCAACGACCTTCTCAACGGTGTTTACGACAATCACTCGACTTTCTCCTTGAACGTTAACACATCCGCGCCGAGGGCTCAACAGACCGAGACCGCTGGCTGGGATCCTTACATCAAAAAGAGCAGAAACTTACTCAAGATCAACCACCTTCCAGCTAGAATGTCTCGCGCCTATGTCGGTGTGGAGAAGATTCGTGAAGTCTGGAATAGTCTTCCTAAAACCAAACACCCGGACGTGGCAGCTCATCCGAACGAATGGCTCATCGAATGCTTCCCGGTGCCAGGTCTTCCAGATCCGTCCGGGCAGAGCAGCACTGGAGTGGGTGGTCTTCTGATCATGGTTCATGGGAAATTTGAGGAGCTTATTGATGGAAAAGTTGAGGTGCGCAGTTTTGATAGGACATTTATCCTTGGTCCTGGTGGAGGAGTTGGCGGTATCAGAGTGATCAGTGACGTTCTTTGTCTGAGAGCATATGGAGGACATGAGGCATGGATTCCAGAAACGCCAACGGTTCCTCCGTCGGTTCAGCCAGCAATTCAGCCAGCAGCTCCCCAGGCAGTCCCGGAAGGCTATGGTATGCCGTTGCCCGGAAAGCCCGAGACGCAGGTCCAGCAAGAGCAGCTGGTAATGCAAATGAGCACGAAGACAAACATGACTTTACAGTATTCCGAAATGGCACTATCAGGAAATGGCTGGAACATGGATGCTGCTCTGAAGAACTTTGAAGAACTCAAGGTAGGGTTACCCGGACTCGTCCGTCTCGATGATACATTATAACTAACTGCGTTGGTATCTACAGGCACAAGGAACATTACCTCCAGAAGCTTTTCTTCCTGGAACGGTCTAACACCTAAGATGATCACCATCTCAATGTTCTTGATCGGCCTCTCATTATCACTCAACGCACAACAGAAGGAAACAGGTGTGGTAACTCGGAGTACAAGATTCTATTCATATCATATGGGTGGTTAGCTTCTCTGCATGGCTTTGGCGAATGGTTTGGCTTCATAATAGCCATTTGGGTTTATCTCGCTTTATTGATTTTTTGAAAAGAGCGTTCTCCATCTGGATGCTACGATATCATGTCCGCATAGAAGAGAAAATATACATCAGCCGCCTTCTGCTGCGGTATTGACACTACAGCAACAATTTTCTTGAGAGGTAGATGGATATCATAAGTATGATGATGGCATTTGATACGGGCTTTGAGCTTCCAAAAGCACGGTCATTATCGTGATTGGGTATTTCTGGCTCAAGACCTGGTTGTAAATAGTAAATGTTTAAGATCAAAAATATTTATGCCTGAACGCCAAGGCATACGCTAAGCTGCTCCGCGCCGATATTGATTTATCGACAGCTATCCGCAGTCAATGCACAAAGAGCCCACCAGAGATCTCGCCCTCCTGGTTTGCCTTTGATCTCTTGTCTTCTCACTTGGGCCAATTGGCAGATGGTCACTTGTCGCAACTGCAGCATGTGCCCTGCGTTTACTACCCCTAAGAGCTAATGGAATGTCCGTCTCGACTCCCACCTCCTCTACCGGCCATATGCCACCCAACGGCGCGGCGGACCTCGATCCATTGGATGCAGGTGAGCACACCAACCTGATTTAATCCCGGTCGAACGATCTTGCTAATAACCCGGCATGAAATAGCTGATTACGATCCGATCGACCACTTGAACGCGATTTTCTCCCACCCCTCCACCCTCTCCTCCGTGTCCGAGGTGTCTCAATCCCTCCGTGAATATGAAGACGAGCTCGACCATGACATTGCCACGCTGGTGGAGGAGCAGGTCACCTCCAATGCCGAGAGCGTGGAGCGCATCCAGGCAGCCAAGGCCGATTTAACGGAACTATTCAGGAAGATCGACGATGTGCGCGACCGCGCATCCAAGACGGAACAAGCGATTACGGAAATGACGGCGGACATCAAGCAGCTGGACAATGCAAAAAAGAATCTGACGCAGTCCATGACCGCACTCAAGAGACTGCAGATGCTGACGACGGCGTATGACCAGCTCCGTGCCCTGAGTAAGACGAGGCAGTACCGCGACTGCGCGCAGCTGCTCCAGGCGGTGATTCAGCTGATGGCGCACTTCAAGTCATACCGATCGATTGATCAGATTGCGCTCCTGAGTAGAAATGTGGCGGATATTCAGCGGGAATTGCTGGAACAGGTCTGTGAGGACTTTGAGTTGGCGTTTGCTAAGGGGGAAGTTGCTCAGAATCGGATCACGCTTTCGGAGGGCTGTCAGGTCATGGATGCCTTGGGCGAGAGTGCGAGGTCCAGGCTGGTGACCTGGTATTGCAATTTCCAGTTGCGGGAGTATCGGCAGGTCTTCCGGAACAACGAAGAGGCGGGCTCGTTGGACAATATCTCCCGAAGGTATTCTTGGTTCCGGCGCATTCTGAAAATATACGATGAGGAGTATGCGGCGATCTTCCCGGCGTCTTGGAGGGTCAATGAGATTCTCGCGAATGTCTTCTGCGAGGGAACCCGCGAGGATTTCAAGGGGATATTGTCCCGGTCTGTTCGGAACGGTCAAACGATCGATGTTAATTTGCTACTTTCTTGTCTTCAGGAGACCCTGGACTTTGAGCATTCCCTTGAGCGCCGGTTTGCGAGCCCGGCCCGGCCCTCCACTGACACCTTTGCCTCAACCGAGACTCCTGTCTTCGGCCAGGCTATTTCGGAGGCATTCGAACCATACCTGAGCGTATGGGTTGAAGCTCAAGACAAGCAGCTGGCTGCGCTTATACCTAAGTACCGGCAACAACCCATTCGGCCACCGGACGAGGAATTCGACTCCCACATCGTCATATCCTCATCTACAGAACTCTTTACTTTCTACAGACACTCCCTGCAGCAGTGTGCCAAACTCTCCACCGGCGGAAGCCTTGCTGACCTGGCCAAGGTCTTTGCCAAGTATCTGGATCAGTATGCGCAGCAAGTCCTTCTGAATTATATCAGTGAACGGCCTACAGGACATACACCGTCCAGTGTGCCATCCTTGGAAGACCTCATCTTGGTCCTCAATACTGCCGATTACTGCTACACCACTTGCAACCAATTGGAGGAGAAGATCAAAGGCAGGCTCGACAAGAACCTCAAGCAAAGTGTGGACCTGCAAAGTCAAGCAGACTCGTTCATGGGCATTGCATCTGCCGCAATTAGAGGTCTGGTACGGAAAGTCGAAATCAACCTAGAACCCTCTTGGCGCGAAATGCGCAACACGCCCTGGAGTCGGCTTGAGGCCGTCAGTGACCACAGCTCTTATGTTGGGGAACTTCTGTCCAAGACCCAGGCCACGTTCTCGGAAATTTTGCAGTTCTTGCATAAGCAGCAGTATGCTAGAGCCTTCGCCGACCATGTCGTAGAGCTCGTGTCGACCCAGTTCATCTCGAATATATCCCAATGCAAACCTATTACGGAGACTGGCGCGGAGCAGGTATGTTCTGTGTTTCTAACCTCATGAAATATCGTCGGTTCAAGGCTAATATATGTCAGATGCTTCTTGACACATACACTCTCAAAACCGGCCTTTCCTCCCTCCTCCCGGCACCAGCTCCAGCAAGTTTCGTAAAGCGCGTCAACGCCAGCTTCTCAAAGATCGAAACCCTCCTCAAGACCCTGCAAGTCCAGCCCTCGCCCCCCGAAGCCCTCGTCCAAGCATATCTCATCCATATCGCGGACCGCAACAATGCAAATTTCCGCAAGATCCTCGACCTTAAGGGCATCCGCAGCCGCCAGGAGCAGAATCACCTCGTGGAACTATTCCAGATCCATCGCACCTCCGATCGCTACGCCTCGAATCTCCAGCAGAGCAACCCCGTCCTAGCCGCCATGCAGACCACTCCTGCCCTCTCGTCGAGTACCGTCTCCCAGGGACTCGGACTAGGAGCTGCCGCGTCCATTAGCGCCTCGAATCTACCTACTCGCTTTGACCCGTCCATGCTCGGGTCCGCCCTCATCTCAGCGGCCAAAGACGGCGTTGACCGATTTGGCACGCCGTCCAGCGGGACTAATCCTAGTAGCAACACCGGCGGAGTATCCACCCCACCCCCTTCTGGAACGACAGGACAGGGGCAAGGTCAAGGCGGGGACATGAGCTCGAATTTGAACGAGAATTTGAAGAATATTGGGAAATTCTTCAGGAGAGATCTGGGAGGGTTTGGGGGGAGATTTGGCGGTAGTTGAGGATGGTTGTTTGCTTGTTGATACCAGGAGACTATTATATATTTGGAGGAGAAATGTAATTTTTACTGATCATAAAGCGGTTCAATACCGGAAATGTGGACATAGGATATTCATTCATAAGACTACCTGCTATGCAAACTTCTGCCGGTGGGAGCTACAAGCGCAATCCACGCAGATAGTTCCTGCTGTTGATTCTACGAAAGTTGTGCGTCAAGAATATCCTGTTATCACCATTAGCATCTAGTCATAAAGAGTGCGAGTGCATGTGATGGCAAAGAGGCAATGGATAGAAATTGGCGTCATCAAAAAATTAGAGTGTTTGTTGTTGCATTGTTTTTGATCTTCAAGGCACCCTCCAGGGGCTCCGAGTTAAAAAATATAATCATCCGCCGGGATAGGGATGTGCAGGTGTAGGGAAGAGGAGATATGAAGGGGAAATGCTGGCTTACCTGCTACTCATCGAAAGATAGTGGAGCGTGTCTACGTTCCACATCTAGATGAGAATGAAAAGCCCGTAAAATCCATGATAGTCATTTTTTCATTAGCCCGACCGTCAAGATCGGACATGGAATGGTCTAATACATGGTAACTGTAACTCGCGCAAGAATTTTGCAACGAGTTTAGTCGAAGAGGCCGAAGCCCATGTCGTCGTCGGACTCCTCGGCCTCCTCTTCCTTCTTCTCCTCCGCAGCAGGAGCAGCACCGCCGGCAGCAGGGGCGGCGGCGGCAGGAGCAGCGGCGGCGTAAGCGTCAGGGTTGGCGATACGGTCCTTGAGCTCCTCGATCTCGGGCCAGCTGTACTCGGTCTGGATGGCGACAGCGAGGACCTTCTTGTAGCCGTTGATGAGAGAGTGCATGACGGAGGGCAGAGTGGGGTAGTTGAGGGCCAGGGAGACCGTGGTGATGGTCTTGACGGCGCTGCTGAAGGCTTCGAGGAGCTGAGACTCCTCAATGTCCAGAACATGGGCGGGGAAGCACTGGCCGTTGTCGTACACCTGGGCGATGGTCATACCGTAGGTGAAGGGGGAGATGTTCAGCATGTTCAGCAAGGTGGCCTCAGAGGGACCGACCTTGGCGCCAGCCTCAACGAGCTTCAGATCGGTGGTAATTTCGATGGTACCACGAGCAATCTTGGTGGGGACACCGAGAGCCTGGAAGAAAGAAGTCTTACCGGGTTCCATACCGGTGTTACCAGCGGGAATCCAGACGTCGGCGGGAGCGACGGCACCAGCACGAGCAGGAGCAGCGACACGGTTGGCCAGAATCTTGGTCTTAACATCCTTCAGGTCACCGTTGGTGAAGATGAAACCGACGTTGCCTATCATACAGAAATTAGCCACCAATTTCAAATCTCATTGTTTCCCGTCCCACACGGGTGAAAGGCATTCTACTCACCCTTGACGTGAGGAAGCAGACGCTCGTACTCCGGGTTGTCGGTGACGAAGCCCTTGATGGCACGGCGAACCTGGATTTCATGGTCAATGGCTGTGGAAACAGTAAAATCAAGACGATCAAACGTACCATAGTGTTCTTACCCATCAGGACGACGGCCTGGCCACGGAGAGCGACACGGATCTCGTGCATCTGCTGAGAGCTGACATTGTCGACACCGACAATGAAGACGGTGTTGTACTCATCGAGAAGGCTCTTGAGCTTATCGAAGTAAGCGGCCTTGCTAGCTGACTTGCCCCCCATGTCTTCTTAATTCAGTGAAGATAGGTTATTTAAGGGCAAGGAGGAATTTTGTGAAATTTGGTGTTGTCCGATATGAATCGTGACGTTGAAAGTTCATCAAGAGAAATTCCGCCAGCGGTCATTTTGGGGAAATTCTTCGTGTGGATTCGCGAAGCGAGACAGTCACGTGAGCTCCACCGGCCGCAGTGCAAAAATGCCCAATGCAGCGTTAGGGTCGGAGTCAGTGTATAGGCCTGTAGTTGTGACGAATCGACGACTTATACAAGTCTCATTGGGGTTTGATCGCTCGCACCCATTTGTTTTTCGGATTTTTGGTCGTTGTGCTTGAGCAATCCTCTAGTCAAATCTACAAATATTTGGGTGTATTGCTCCACGACCTGTACCTTTCAATATGGTGGTCAACTACCAACATCCGATTCAATGCATCAGATATGTAGAGAGGCAAACAGCTGGTTTCCGCAATCTGTTTCTCGCTTCTGCTGGCTCGAAAATATACACCTACGCTGCTGAGACCGGAAGACAGCTTGCTATCTGGCCTGAGGCTGCCAATGCTGCAAATTCTACAGTAGTCAGTGTAGCACCAGGCTCAGAAGGGGACCAGCCATCAGCTAAGAAGAGAAAGGTTTCTCCAGCCCCAGAGCAGACAGCGAAAGGAGGTCAATCGGAAACCTCAACCGCTTGGTCAACGATCCCCATCTTGGCCGTGTCATCCGACAACAACTTTGTGGTTGCCGTCACTGGTGAAGACAAGTGTCTACGTGTCTTTGAGATAGAAGAGAGTGGCCATCTCAAGCAATTGAGCGAGAGGTATGTCCGTTATCGATTGCTTTATAATATAAGGGGAATGCTTACGTTCTGGTAGACATATGCCCAAGCGGCCATCTGCGATCGCTTTGGTTGACGATGATAAAACCATCCTGTGTGGGGATAAATTCGGGGATGTCTATTCTCTACCACTAATCGACACTGGAAAATCAAGTATTGCGCCCAAAGTCCATGGCAAAATCAAGCAGAATCAGCCAGCAGCAACGACTTTGACTGTTCACAGTAAGCGAAACCTGGCATCGCTGGAACAGCAGTTGCGACATTACGGCCAGAAAGAGAAGACTGCAGAAGAGAAGCCTACATCTGCCTTTGAACTCCATTTGATTCTTGGGCATGTGTCGATGCTCACAGACTTAGTCTACGTATCCGTCCCAGTGGATGCAACTTCGGGTCGAAAGCGACCATACATTTTCACGGCGGACCGCGATGAACATATTCGGGTTTCTCGCGGCCCTCCTCAGGCGCATATTATTGAGAACTACTGCCTGGGGCACACCTCGTTTGTTAGTAGCTTGTGCGTTCCCCAGTGGGCGCCGGAATATCTCGTTTCAGGCGGAGGTGATAACCACTTGATTGTGTGGAGATGGCATGAGAGCCGTCTCGTACAGAAGGTCCCCTTGCTTGAAGAAGGCACAGACTCTGAAGTTGTTGTTCGTCGTATCTGGGCCCTGTCACTTACCAAGGTGGCAAACTCTCAGGAGAATGCAAATGTCATGCTTGTTGCATTAGACGGGTAAGTTGATCCATACGAACTACATCATGAACGAGACTTACGATTCATTCCAGGTCCTCGAAACTTCTTTGCTTTACGCTTGAGTCTGATGGCTCGTTGAAAGCCCAGAACTCCATCCAGGCTTCTGGCAACGTACTTGACTTAACAGTTCCCGACGAGAAGAGCTCGATAGTAGTGTCTGTCGATGCAGTGCGGGAGGCTGGCTCCACACAAGAATGGAGAACTCCCTCATCGCCATCGACCCTGGTTGAGGCTTTCCGCTTGAAGCCAGCGTCCGAGGGTCTTCTTGATTGGGAGCCTACATCAGCGGCGATCACTGCACAGATAAATTCCGAAGGTACCTCCGAGATATCGGCAGACCTCAATGAGAAGCAGAAGAAAGAGTTGAACGATTCGTTGTATAGTTTGGGCAACCTGCGGAAGAAGAATTTTGGTGAAGACGACTAACGTTGAAGAGAAAATGTACAATATCTTAATTAGCATAGAATCTTGCATGAATACTGGGTTGTCTCAGCAAGCTTTCACGCTTTCTTTTCGTAGGACAAGTGCTGTAAGAGCTTCTGATACTCCGATTTGAGTACCCTCTGGAAGATCGATCGATCGCGGCAGGTTGCCGGCTGGGCCCGCACTCTGCAACCCGAGGTGAATGTCACCCCGCCTCAGATCTTTTTTAATTCTTACAATGTAACTCCCACTCATATTCAAAATGCAAGAAAAGTTTGAGCCTTTGAAGAACGACCTTTTGCTCAGAGCCGCCAGAGGTACAAGGTGACTCGAGATTCCGCGCGCAGGCAATTGAAGGAACTGATGTGATCTTTAGGCGAGCGAGTTCCGCGTCCGCCAATATGGGTTATGCGACAAGGTATGTTCCTGGACGAATATTCTACTTTGCATCCCTGAAGTGGATCATTGAATCACTTCTTGTCTAGTTCCGGTACTAATGAACCAATGCTCTAGCTGGCCGCTACCTCCCCGAATACCATGAAGCGAAAGGAAACCGCGATTTTTTCGAATGCTGCCGGAACCCGGAGATTGCATCCACGCTGACCATCCAGCCCGTGGATCGGTATGCAGGATTGATCGATGCTGCGATCATCTTTTCGGATATCCTTGTCATCCCTCAGGCGATGGGAATGCAGGTCGAAATGGTGGACAAGAAGGGTCCCCACTTTCCTGAACCTCTGAAGTCGCCGGACGACGGACAATACGAGAAGGTTATGCAGAAGGAGGTCAACGTGAAGGAGGAGCTGGACTACGTGTACAAGGCCATCACGCTCACCCGGCACAAGTTGAAAGGCCGCGTGCCTCTGATTGGCTTCTGCGGTGCCCCGTGGACTCTGCTCTGCTACATGGTTGAAGGTGGCGGAACCAAGCTGTTTGTGCAGTCCAAGACGTGGATCTACAAGTATCCGAAGGAGTCGCAGGCACTGCTGCAGAAGATTGCCGAGATCTGCGTGGAATATCTCGCTCTCCAGGTTGCCTCCGGGGCGCAGCTCGTCCAAGTGTTTGACTCCTGGGCCGGAGAAATGTCCCCTGCGGCATTCAAGACCTTCTCTCTCCCGTACCTGCGGTACATTTCTGCCAACCTCCCCAAGAGACTGGACGCGATGGGTCTGGAACGCGTGCCAATGACCGTCTTCGCCAAGGGGGCGTGGTACGCTCTCGAGGATCTTTGCGGATCGGGCTATAATGTTGTCGGTCTTGACTGGTTGCATGATCCTGCTGAGGCAATGCAGATTGCGAAGGGCCGCGTAACGATCCAGGGCAATGCCGACCCCGGCATACTTTACGGTAGTCGCGAAGCTATTACCGAAGCCGTCGAGGTCATGGTCAAGGGCTTCCAGGGTGGCAAGCAGGGATGGATTGCTAACTTGGGCCACGGTAAATTCTCGTCACTTGTACGAACTTCATCGATTCGAGCACTAACGGTAACAGGTATTACTCCATTTGTAAAACCTGACGATCTCAAATTCTTCTTCGAAGAGATTCACCGTTTGACGGCCGCATAGACAGACGATATACCCTGTGTTCAGGCATGGAAGAGCATTATATTGAGGATCTAGCCTATTTACACTATATCATTTGTACACATCTCCATTCAAAGGCGTTTTGTCGAAGACTGCTTGATGGTATGCTTAGACTGCAATGTCCTCATTCCTATAAAGGCAATTAGTATCAATATCTGCAACTGCAAGAGAGTAGCGGCGGAAATAATGCCGCAAGAAAACCAGAGGCGAGACTGAAAGACGTACCAAAGCTCCGGCTTCTCCTTGATAAACTTCTCCATCAATTGCTTGCACTCCTCGTTATCCAGCACCACTACTTCTTTACCCCGATTCAGGAGATACTCCTCGCCGCCCATGAAGTTCTTGTTCTCCCCGATGACAACCCGCTTAACCTTGTAGAGTATGCAGGCACCTGTGCACATATCGCATGGCGACAGCGTGGTGTACATAGTCGCACCCTCGTAGGCGGACGCGGGAAGACGGCCGGAATTCTCGAGAGCAGACATCTCAGCCTACAATGAGTCGAATGTGAGCTTCGCTTGTGCCATGTGCAATGCCAGCGCGTATAGGAACGATCGACAGCGATCCAAAACAGAAGTAAACTGTATCAATTGGGACTAACATGCAAGGTTGCGCTTCCTTTCTGAACGCGCATATTGTGTCCACGGCCGAGAATCTTGCCATCCTTGGACACCAGAGCTGCACCGATAGGGACTCCACCTTCAGCGGCGCCTTTCTTTGCCTCCTCCAAGGCGGCGATGAAGCCAGCATCTGTTTCCATTGTGAAGAGTTTCAATATGTGAGTACAGAGCGTCAAGGAAAGCAAGCTCAGTACACGAGTTTGATAAAAAAGAAAGGGTGGATTGTAGATAAGTTATGTAGTCAATATCAGAGGTGGGTTTTGATGGGTCCACTATCTCGGTACAGCTTGTCGTCGATAACTTGCGAGGCTGGCGAGCATTGCTCTCGTAGAGATTAGCGGCATCAGACTCGCTACTCACAACTCATCCGTATCAATTACTAGTTTACTTATATGCGGAGGGGAAGATATCCGTATTCGTAGGGTAGGTATAATAATGGCAATGAGCGTCAATGCATGTCATGTCGAGGAAATCCCCTCCTTCCTTTCTGGAACTGTCTCTTATCTCTTATCGATAAGAATCGGAGGCAATCATCCACTTCCGCCACATCTGAGCCCCAATACGGATTACTCTGATGAAAGAAAAAGTTAGACAAAGGTACCAGAGTTCAACTATATGGAAAGAAGGTGTAGGCAGTAAGACTCTTTACAAATTCGCCTCCATTATTAAACAGTGCAAGATTTATCTAAGTGACTAATGGTCAGAACTGTAACAAATTGACTTTTATCTTAAATTAAGGCGGAGAGATTAGCAATCTAAGAATGAGCCTTGGACAGGGCTCATATGGATGACCATTGTTCTTCCGCAGGCCGTATTGTTATGTACAGGGTTGGTGGAAGACAGCGGAAAATTACTTCCAAACACAACTATTACGCAGCAAAATGCCAGTAATGCTCATTGAAGGACGTTGTCAGAAACAGCGTATTACAAAACCTCAGTCAGCCATGGAAATGCTGCGAGGCGGACAGAAGCTCATGGAATTGCATCGAAACTGTCAGAATCCCGCTCGGGCCATGGATTCAGCCTGTGACGGGGTCAGTCGAAGCAGCGAGAATGTCGTATCGACCATTTTCGGAGTTTTGTAAGGCTTGCATGAAGAGAATTCCTATTCTTGAAAAGCAAGAAAAGGCGAGCCTGTAATCATCTGTTCCTGCTCATTTTAAGGCGACTCGTACCGACTAGATATACTCTTCATCCCTTCCTCTCGACTTCCTCGGAGTTTCAATATATCATATCTCCGTTTTTAGATACGCGGGCAGATCTTGAAAACGCCTGGCGTATCAGAGAACATCTTTTGCAGAGAAAAGTGGTTCTTTGGTGCCTGCCCTGGTAATCAGATTTCAGAAGTTTACGGTTCCAGCCTGAACAGCCGCCTGTCGCCGCTCCTGTCCTGATAATCTGGCAAGGGTCAGACCTCCAGACTCTTTCTCTTATCCTCAGTTCGACCTTCAATTCCTCTGAATTCGATATTTGACTATCCGGTCGATATCTCCTTCGCTTCGCCTCTCCTCTCCTCTCTCTCTCTCTTCTCCTCCACTTTTTCCACCCGTCCAGATTTCGGACAGTCTTTTCTTAGACGAAAAGTTTTTCTTGTTGCTAGTTCTATCTTTCCGAACAAGCCTCATTTTAGATTCATATCACAATGGTCAAGGACACTAAGCTCTATGATACCCTGGGGGTAAGTATTAGACTTGAAATTCTTTATTATAAAAATTGTATTGACGGTTTGATTGTCAGGTACCTGAGACAGCCTCTGAGGCTCAGCTGAAGAGCGCCTACAAGAAGGGTGCACTCAAATACCATCCCGGTATGTGATTGTTAATGATATTCGAGATGGATGGATTTGGAGTCTAACAGGACGTCATATAGACAAGAATGCAAACAACCCAGAAGCGGCCGAAAAGTTCAAGGAAATGTCTCGTGCCTATGAAATTCTTTCGGATCCTCAGAAGCGTCAGATTTACGATCAATATGGTGAAGAAGGTCTTGAAGGCGGTGCTGGTGGTCCAGGAATGGGTGCCGAGGATCTCTTCGCTCAGTTCTTCGGCGGCGGTGGTGCGTTCGGCGGTATGTTCGGTGGTGGCATGCGGGATCAAGGCCCCAAGAAGGCCCGTACCATTCACCACGTACACAAAGTCAGCCTCGAGGATATCTACCGTGGCAAGGTCTCAAAATTGGCATTGCAGAAGTCGGTCATTTGCCCCGGATGTGACGGCCGTGGTGGTAAGGAAGGCGCTGTCAAGTCCTGCACTGGTTGCAATGGTTCCGGTATGAAGACGATGATGCGCCAGATGGGCCCCATGATTCAGCGATTCCAGACCGTTTGTCCCGACTGCAGCGGAGAGGGAGAGATCATCCGTGAGAAGGACCGTTGCAAACGCTGCAACGGCAAGAAGACCGTCGTGGAGCGCAAGGTGCTCCATGTCCACGTCGACAAGGGTGTCAAGAACGGCCACAAGATCGAGTTCCGCGGCGAAGGTGACCAGATGCCTGGCGTCCTACCGGGTGATGTCGTATTTGAGATTGAGCAGAAGCCTCATCCACGTTTCCAGCGCAAGGATGACGATCTGTTTTACCACGCTGAAATCGACCTCCTGACTGCTCTTGCCGGCGGTTCTATCAACATCGAGCACCTTGATGAGCGGTGGTTGACTGTCAACATCGCTGCTGGCGAGGTTATCACTCCAGGTATGTTTTTGTTTGCTTATTCTTCGTCTGGTTGAGTCGCTGTAGCTAATACCTCCTCTAGGTGCCATCAAGGTGATCAAGGGCCAGGGTATGCCCTCTTACCGCCACCACGACTTTGGTAACCTGTACATCCAATTTGATGTCAAGTTCCCTGAGAAGGATCAGCTCCAAAACCTCGATCTCCTCGAGAAGGTGCTGCCACCTCGTATGGAACAGCCTCAGCCTCCGGCTGATTCGATGGTTGAGGATTTCGAACTGGAGGACATTGACGCCAGCGAGGGCTCTCAAAGACGCGCTCACGGCGCCGCCAGCGCCATGGACGAGGACGACGATGATGTTCCTCCTGGCGCAGAGCGTGTGCAGTGTGCTTCGCAGTAAAAGGCATTGGGGAAGATGATTGTGGCTAATATAGTTGGTGTGTGCTGGTGCACTTACGCGAGTCCCTTATGATACCATGTGGGGGAGCCGTCCCTGGTACAATTCGGTTCCTTTGTGTTTCTGACTTAATGATTTGCTTTGCGGTGGCGTTCGCTCTGAAGACCTGGGAGATGACAATGGAGAAATCTGTTTTTCGTTTGATTTTTTCATCATACTTCAGATTCCCTTGCATAGGATTTTCTTTCTGTTCTGTGGGATGAAGCATTGACCTTGATGAGGTGATGAGGATGAATGATGTTGTTTCATCGAAGACTCGGTTGCTTCGGCTCGCTTTGAGTGCCGCGGGATTCTTTCACATCTATAGACTTGAACGCGGATTGGGTATTGAACTTCAAGAATATCTGTTCCACCGAACGCCGTAGTCTTGGCCTCTTGCCATTCCCCCCTCAGCAACTATACTCGTCCATTTGATAACTCGGCTTTCGCTCCGGAACCCCTAAGAGTACTGCCATATGGAAAATGGCGATGAAAAATTGACCCTCAAAACTGCACTCATTGGCTGATTTCAGGCACCATTACGCCTATCGTCGTTGGATATTACTCTACAACTTGGAAATACGTATACCTGGCAGCGTCGCATGCACATGACGCCTAAGGAGCTACCTACCTTGCTTTCTGAATGCATGGTGAAGAGGTTCGCTGTCGGATTGGAGCTAAGATATGATTGTCGAGGATGGTTCGAAAGGGAAGGTCCAGAGGTATGATTTTAGGGTCGGATTCCAGGTTAGACGGGAACGACAAGGTCAATTCTCGAGCATGTAGGTAGTTCAAAGGTGGAATTGCGCAAAATTGATTGATGGGCTGGAAGTATGTGATTATTGTGATGGTGGTTGACGTTGAATCGTCTTGCTTCGTAGCGAACTTTGACTGGTATTCGAAGGTGATTTGAGGCATCTCACACAAAATTGATGACGACTGCCCGAGGAGAAAACGAGGGTTTTGAGACGTATCGCTTTATTTAATTGAGTGGACAAGCCTGGGTCGAGGGTCTCAGATTAATTGAGGTAGAAAGGAATGATAACTGCTCTCGACTGATAGCTAAATTGTGGCAATGAGTTCATTCAGCCGCCGTTGAGGCGAGTCGTTTGACTGCCTTGGGCCAGGGTGGCTCGCAGACTCGACTATTGGTCAAATTCACGGTAGCGCGGTGACTGTGATCGCTTGACCAAGTAGACCGGCATTGGCTTGGACATGCTTTACGCTGACCTGATACAAGGACACGGACGGCATCTCTCTTGCGTACCTGGTTGCCTTAACATGCTCGGACATTTCGATGTCCAACTCGATTGACAATACGATGCGGCCCTGCGGCTCGCCACATGGACAAAGCCGCTCAGATCGCCAGATGCAACAAATACACTGTGGGGGAAGTAGTGCTGACTGTGCTGTAAGACTTTCATGTAAGGTAAATAGTTCCTGGGACGTTAGCACGAGGCAAACCGTCAGCTTGGGTACTGATCCGCAGTATCAGAGCACATGCTGCCTAGATTCTCACGCATCCTCGCTAGCGGTTACTTGTTTCTCTCCATCCGGGAGAGTTGGATGGTGCTTTCAGTTCAAGCCAGGGAAAAGTAAACAAGTAATGGTCTCGTTTTCGTGGAACAGAGCTCACCCCTTTCATGAGAAGCGAGGGGCTGTACCTCGAAGCGATCACTGCAAGCCTTCTAGCTACAGGAGTAGTCAAGTCATGCGGCGACTCGTCTCTGCTGTGTGACAGGAGCTAAGACGGAGTAAGCCACCAACCGGGCGTCAGACTTTTGGGGTTTGATGGCAACGCAATATTACCCAATCCGCTGCGGGTGGAATGACTTCGTCGGCGGTTGCCAAGTATGTAAACAGCCATCCAGCAATGAAATTGGCGGCCAGGTTGATATGACGAGTCTCGTTCCTAGGTAGGACGGCACGTAGTCAAGAGATTAGTGTTTAGGGCGATTGGGCCTCATTTCTGACTGTCGCAGGATTCCTTGATGGGATAGCTTGATTCAAATAGGAGTTGCCAAATGCCGCACTGTGATAAGATGGAGATGATGCGATTTTGATCTCGATGGTGTCAGAGTGGGGAAGACCAGGATTATAACTCTGGGGGCGTCTGGGTGCTGTCTGACTCTGAGAAACTCAGAATTATTGGATTATCCGCAGTTGCCTGCGTTATTCGAATTACATTTGGATTGGAGGTATCACAATTATCCGTGTTTGACGACTTTGGGAGCTGAACTGGATGGATCCAGACATGTCGGTGTTCATAACAATCCTTCTGGTGTTCGCGGCTGGATCAGTCTCCACTGAAAGTGATCAGTTCGAGTAAGCTTACTTAACTAGCCAACGTGCTTCAATTTGATCATTTAGGCGTTGCTGACTATCTATGTCTTATAGAGTTCATGCGGTCTTGCCCTGTAAGTAGACAACTGACCTGTCAGAGGACGGAGCTTGGACGAGGTGAGCTGCAGCAAGACCGAAAGAGGTTCGTCGCCGAGAGTTCAAGCCACTTGTTGCTAAATAGGATTAGAGCCCTGCAGTCTGCATATGCGAATGATCTGATCTCAGAGCGCAAAGCATCGGTAGGTTAAAGCAACTGCAGAGTGCTCACAGCTGACAGTGAAGATGCTCTTGTGGCAAGTTATCAATCTCCTTGTAACTACCCCACAGTTCTATATGCTTCAGCCTTGAATTCTCTTGCAAGTTCATTTTCTTCAGAATTTCCACTTATTTTGAATTACATGCTACTATTCTTAATTAAACGTGAAACATTTAGACTTCCGAGATTACGCTTGATGAGTAGCGTCGACACCTTAGTCAGACTGTGCTCACTGTTTTATGTCCTCAGAATGCTCGCACGGCACACGTGGACCTTCCAAGCCGGTAGGAGCTTTCACCATCAATGCAGGCGATGGCGTGTTCTGCCGGAATCCCTATTGGTGGTTAAGCTTGGTGGGGTATGGAGGAATCTGCGCGGATGATGTCGCTGGTGTGCCCGTCACCAGCCTTGATTGGCTGTACTCTAAGCGGTGAGGTCCGCAAGTCTGGAGAGTCTGCCATCAGTTCCCCACTTCTCCTTGGCATTAAACGCCCTCTGCTTCGGTATCTTGGAGTTTGGAGGTCTTACTGAGTAGATAATTGAGATTGTAAGGTTGTAGCTGCCGGTACAGTAACGGAGAACAATTACGGAGTATAATTTTCGGACAGAGGGCCATGGATCTCTTCTCTAAGGCCGTTGGATATACCCAGAATATTCCTTCGAGGGCTTTACTCTGTGCAGAAAGCGGAAATACGGCGGAGATAATCATCGTCCTTCTACGGAGTAGATGCAAGTTCTGATGGCAAACTATGGACCCGCCCGTCGTCATCTTGCAAGTATCTATCTACCTTTCATACTAGTGCTTCACTGCTTCCAGACCTTTTCAGGTCCCAAACAGAGATTTCCGTTGGCTCTCCGGGAAACCTTGCTCTTACGTCTGCACCTTGGGTGGCCTGTTCAGCTAAAATTAACCGGGTTCAGACGTGCATCGATAATTTCGGAATTCGAGCCTGATTACTTCCTGAGCACTTTTTTCTCACTCTTTCAGAGGTACAAGTATCGTCGTCTTGCGTTTGCCGGCGATCAGTGTGGGTCTCATGGTTTCCCATGTCGCCATGCACTCTTGGCTTAATTTTCAAGGTACGTAAGGTCTCTCCTCCGTATCTAGGTATGGAGTGCATTAAATATCTAGTTTAAAAAAAGTATCCATAATTTTTTCTTATTTCCTTGCTCAAGAGCCGAGATAGCATGACCTGATTTGAAAATCTGGAAAAGTAGTCCTGTCATTATTAATGATTTTCTCCCCTGTTCTCGAATCTCCATCAACTTCCCCCATGAGTGATCTGCATCTTGACGGCGTCAACGCAACTCTCCACCTGTTTCTTTTTGCTCGACTGCTTTAAACCACCTTCATCCCTTCCTCTATCTACCTCTTCCTCTACCTAACTTCCACTTGCTTTTTCCTCCTTCGTGTTCGAACGCCTCCGCTGGCCAGACGACGTTCCCGGCTGGATCTCCCAAAAGCCACACTACGATTCCTTGTTTCATAAACCGCAGAGTCTAGCTCCCCCACGTCTCTATCGTTTTATTTCCATTGATTGCTTGTTCAGATTGGTTGCCTTTTGATCAGTCTGGTCAGTATCACCTTGAGCTTTACGCTTTAGGGGCTTTTTCATTGCGGATAGCTAGCAATTCGCATTCTCATCTCCGGATCACGACATCGCTCTTGGCTTTTCTAGATCTTCACCCTTTCATCTTATATATCTACCATCAACGCCATGGAGTCTGCTTGAATACACTCATCAACACACCACTCGAGCCAATCTCATCTGTGGCACACGGGCTATCTGTCTCCAGATCTGAAGGTCTCTGCGTCGCCGAACCTCGTCGAGCCCTACTGAGGTCGCGGCATACTATACCCTATCTTCCAGGCATCTCCTGGTCCATTCGAACGCTTGTCTACCTACACAACCATTATGTCTGCCGACCTGAAAACCAAGATTGGTCACGGGCTGGCCAAAGGCCTGGGGATCAAGCTTCCCTACCGCGACCCTCTGGGTGCCAATGCTGACCCGGTGACCCGGGGCGAGTCCATGTTTTCCGTTGGCACCGTAGATACCTATTCCTACGTCGAACCAGAGCCCACCTCGGCTGAATGGCTCAAAGAACTCTGCCCAACTTGGCAGGATGTTGGCCACTACTTTTACAGACTTTTCCCTTTCTTGACTTGGATCACGAGGTACAATATGCAATGGTTTTTGGGAGACCTGGTTGCTGGTAAGTAATCCCTGCTTGCTTCTCAACCCTATGCTTCTGTCTAATCGAGTCTCAGGTGTGACTGTCGGAGCTGTGGTCATTCCCCAGGGCATGGCGTACGCGAAACTTGCTGCCTTGCCCGTTGAGTTTGGTCTCTATTCCTCTTTTATGGGTGTCTTGATCTACTGGTTCTTTGCTACTTCCAAGGATATTACCATTGGTGTTAGTAACACTACCTTTTGTTCCCTCCGCAGATAGGTATGCTAACATTGCTTTAGCCCGTAGCGGTTATGTCTACGCTGGTTGGAACCATCGTCCTCAAAGCTCAGAAAGAGATTCCGGATGTCCCGCCTTATGTCATCGCATCCGCCATGGCCATCATCTGTGGTGGGATCGTCTGCGCCATGGGTCTCCTCCGTCTCGGTTTCATTGTCGACTTTATCCCCCTTCCTGCAATTTCTGCCTTCATGACCGGATCAGCCCTCAATATCTGCTCCGGTCAGGTCAAAGACCTACTAGGTGAGACTGCCAACTTCAGTACCCGAGATGCAACCTACAATATCATCATCAACACTCTCAAGCACCTTCCCAGTGCTGGACTTGATGCGGCGATGGGTCTCTCTGCCTTGGCCATGCTTTATATCATCCGTTCTGCCTGTAGCTATGGCGCAAAGCGATACCCTCAGCGCGCCAAGACCTTCTTCTTCCTGTCTACGCTGCGTACTGTCTTCGTGATCCTATTCTACACGATGATCAGCGCCGCGGTGAACATTCACCGCAGGCAGCACCCTGCATTTAAGCTTCTAGGAACTGTTCCCCGAGGCTTTCAGCATGCCGCCGTCCCGGTCGTCAATGCCAGAATCCTTAAAACGTTTGCCGGTGAACTCCCAGCTGCGGTCATCGTCCTTTTGATTGAGCACATTGCCATCTCCAAGTCCTTCGGCCGTGTTAACAACTATACCATAGACCCGTCTCAGGAGCTGGTTGCGATTGGTGTTACAAACCTGCTGGGCCCGTTCTTGGGTGCCTACCCTGCCACCGGATCCTTTTCCCGAACTGCCATCAAGTCCAAGGCGGGAGTGCGAACTCCCCTGGCTGGCTGCATTACCGCAGTCGTCGTGCTGCTTGCCATCTACGCCTTGCCGGCTATGTTCTTTTACATCCCCAAGGCATCCCTCGCGGGTGTTATCATCCATGCAGTGGGCGATCTCATTACCCCGCCAAACACCGTCTACCAGTTTTGGCGCGTCTCTCCCTTGGATGCGATCATCTTCTTTATCGGTGTGTTTGTCACCGTCTTCACCTCCATCGAGATTGGAATCTACTGCACTGTCGCTGTTTCCGCAGCCGTTCTGCTGTTCCGTGTTGCCAAAGCTCGTGGCCAATTCCTGGGAAGGGTGACCATCCACTCGGTCATCGGTGACCATCTTGTACAAGGTGATGGCAAGTATGGACCGGCCAACGGATATACTCCCGCCGATGGCAAGGGCAATTTGCAACGCTCTATCTTCCTTCCTATCGACCACGCCGATGGAACCAACCCCGAGGTCGAAGTGCAGCAGCCGTATCCCGGCATCTTTATCTACAGATTCTCCGAGGGATTCAATTACCCCAACTGCAACCACTACACCGACTACCTTGTCCAGACAATCTTCCAACAGACCCGTCGTACGAATCCCTTCTCCTACAGCAAGCTTGGCGATCGGCCATGGAACAACCCTGGTCCTCGCCGTGGAAAGGAAGGAGAAGACCGGTCGCATCTGCCGACTCTCCGCGCGGTCATTCTTGATTTCTCGTCCGTCAATAATGTGGATGTGACCTCCGTACAGAATCTGATCGATGTGCGGAACCAATTGGATCACTATGCCGCTCCGCAGTCCGTACAGTGGCATTTCGCCCACATCAACAACCGCTGGACCAAGCGAGCCCTGGCTGCCGCCGGTTTCGGCTACCCGACTCCAGCCTCTGAAGACGGATTTCATAGATGGAAGCCTATCTTCAGTGTTGCCGAAATCGAGGGCAGTGCCTCCGCCGCGGCGCTCGCCGAGCTCGTGAACAACCAGCAGGCCCACAAGGCGGAGCAGAAGCACGGTGACATCGAAGAGGGTCTCAAGGACAACTCGCACGCAACGGAGCGCGAAACGCACGGCATTGAAACCCCATCCGACAGCAGCAGTACTGATGACGATAAACTGCAGCGCGATCTGACGGAAAGCAAGGCGTACCGGAACCGCCGTAAAGTGGCGCTCGTCCAGGGTCTGAATCGGCCGTTCTTCCATATCGACCTGACCAGTGCACTGCAGAGTGCATTGGCCAACTCGGCGCCGGACCTTCATGTTGATCCTGCCGAGGTGAATGCCACGACTGATGCTTGAAATGCCTCCCTGGTTGGAGTTGAATGCCGTGCAGCTATATATGGATTTTGATCTAATGGTGCATTTTCTGTTTCTTGTTTATCAGCGAGTTCAGTTTGTCGGGATGGATATCCCGAGGTATACCCCTACAGTCTGGCTTTGTATATAGTCATAGAGCCATTGGATATTTGGATATAACATCATGGCAATGAAGAACTATTCTCTCGAGAAGTCAAATTTCCCTACTTTTCTAATACTTGCGGCTGAACGTGATTGTGGCAGTGCGCCACCCTTGGTACCAGGATAGGAGACACATTAAGTGCGCTAAGATTCTCAGCGATCCACAAAGCCCGACTCGGTTGTCCGTGTGGCTGACGCTTATCCAGGCTTCAACTTTCCAATACGAGAGTTGCCTCTTTGGGAAACGAAGCACCACGAGGGAATGGAACTGGTGACAGAGACAACAGAGACGCTCGTCTATAAAATGATGTATGCCCTCTGCTTACTTGTTCATCATATCACCTTCTGTTTATCTTGATACAAATCGACATAGACTGACTGCGCTTGCACTCCGATGTTCGCAGCCACCAGGTACATCTACAACAAGACGCGGACAGGGCCCAAGTCTGGCGGAGAGAAAAAGCCGCTCTGCCAACACCGCTTACAATCGAGCCAGTCTGCCCCTGCAGCAGATGATGGCTTGTCTACGGAGCAAACCTCGATAAAGACAGAGGACCAGCACATACTCCCCCAGTCCTCACCAGGTCCAGAAGACGACAGCAAATGCCACCTCTGCCAACAGCAGCGGCGCCACGACCGCATCTACAGATGGAAACTTATCTGCGGCCTGACACTCCCATATATCCTCAGCACGCTAGATCTCACAATCGTCGCCACGGCCGTCCCCTCCATCGCATCCCATTTCAGTGCGTTGCCCCAGTCCTAATACACACGTTCACAAAGTACTCACCTTTTTGTCCCAGACAAATTCGACGAACTCAACTGGATCATCACCGCGTTCACTCTCACATCGACAACATTCATCCCGATCTTCGGACAGCTTGCCGACGTCTTGGGTCGGCATGCGGTGCTCCAGCTCGCCATGTTCCTGATGCTGGTGGGGAGTACGCTGTGCGCGGCGGCGCAGAGCTGGGGGATGCTTTTGCTGGGTAGGGCGCTGCAGGGGACGAGTTCGGCGGGGATTATGAATATCATTATGATTGTGCTAGCGGATCGGGTTTCGCTGAGAGAAAATGCAAGGAATAATTCGATTTTTGTGTTTGTGGGGGGGTTGGGCTACGGGGTTGGACCGGTTGTTGGGGGGTAAGTTTTTTGGGAAATTCTTGATGATGGTGATGTGGTGCTGATGGCCATGGGCAGGTATTTGACTGATGTAAGCCTTGGGACTTGAAGTTCTTTGGGCGTCTGACTGATGAGACTAGAGTAATTGGAGGTACTGCTTTCTGGTGCCTATACCAGTAAGTCTGGTCGTTGATGGCAGGATCTGGACTTGGAACTAACCGTATACTCCATAGATTGCTTTCATATCGCATATCGTGATCTTCGTCCTCCTACGCAATGAGCTCGTGGAAGGAACAGTCTTTAAAAAAGGCTCGCGGTCGTCTGCCGTGCTTCCAGCCCTGGCAACGCTCGACATCGTCGGCGCAGTCCTGTTCATCTTCGGTGTCGGCCTTATCATCCTGGGCACGGCCTGGGGAGGGCCGACGTATCCCTGGTCTTTCCCCGAGGTTCTAGCGCCACTGATTGTGGGCGGCGTATGCTTTGCGCTGTTTTTCGTGTACGAGTACTTCCTCGAGCCGGGCAGATTGTTTGCTCGGATGTTCCCAAAGCAGGTGCCCATGCTGCCGTATAGCATGTTTGCTAGACGCGATACGATCTGGCTTGCGGTTTTGGAGTTTTCCAGTGGAGCGGGTACTGATCTCATCTTTTGCTTCTATGGTCAACAGGTACTGACGCTGGCATTGCAGCTATGTACTCCGTCTTCTATTTCATCGGTATATATTTCACACTAGTCGAAGCCTATCCTGCGTCGAGAGCAGGTATCAACCTGCTCTACTACATTCCAGGATTAGGAGGTATTTCGCATGCCCCCTGCTCTAATTCCAGCATCAAAGCTAACAGACAAAGCCGGCGTCTACATCGCCGTCTACCTCTGCAATGTCTACCCAGCCCAGACCTTCTTCACCATCAACACGGGCACCATCGCTGAAACCACCGGCTTCGCCCTCCTCATCTGGGCCATCAGCACGCAAAACACCGCCCTCATAAACGGTATGATGGTCCTCGCCGGTGCAGGCACGGGGCTCCGTCTCATGCCCGTAAACCTGCACACGGCAGGCGTGTGGCCCGAGAAGATCGCCCCGGCGATGTCGCTGATGCGATTTGCGCTGCCGTTCGGTGGAACGCTGGGGTTGACGATTATGGGGAGTGTTTTCAACAATCGCTTGTCGAGTAAGAGTAGTGCAGGCGGGGATATGGCCCGGTTGGACGTGCACGACGGGGCTTCGTTGGAGTATATTGCTGGTCTGCCCGGTCCGGAGCAGGAGGCTATCCGGACGGCGGGCAAAGAGGCCATCATGTGGGCGTTTATTGCCATCATGCCCGTCATCGGGTTGAGTCTTGCTACGGGATTGGTGATGGGTAATGTATGGATCAAGCCGGAGCGTTCGCGTCAGCGTCAGCAGCAGGCGGAGACCGGGAGCGAAGGAGCAGACGAGGGCGGCCACAGTGAAGTCATATACGTTCCGTACCTGTGGGCACTGCTAACGGTACTTCCCTTTCCTTTTGCCTTTCTCGACGCCCGTCATACAGTAAACTGACAGAGACAGGGCAACATAACCACATACAAACACACCAACAAGCCCATACCAAGGCACGAAGAGGAAACCGAACTCCATCCTCTCCCTCGGAGCCAAGCATAGCATAGCAAGCATAGAATAGCTTAGAGCAGCAAGCATAGCATAGAATACCATTCCGGATAATAATAATACACCCTCCAAACCTCCACCACACCTCTATCCAACTTCTATCCAATCCAATCCAACCCATCCAAAAAGGAAGTCATCACCTCAAAACACCCCCAACACCCGCCCACCCCAGAATAAACCCCGAGAGCGCCTCCCCAAGCACCCCGCCCCCAAGCCACACATCCCTCCACGCGCCTCTCCTCCCCCCATTCCCCTTAACCAACCCCCTCTCATCAATCCCCGCAATCTCCCCCCCAGCACCAGGAAAGAAAACACCAGCGCCCTTCCCGCCACTCCGCCTGAGAACAAGTAAATGAAACAATCCCGACACGAGCACCGTCCCGAGGAGATAAAACGCGAAGCCGGTTGCTGATTGCAGCGCGAGGATGCCCGCCGTGAGGCCTAGGAGGAAGGAGGTGAGGGAGTGGAGTTGGGAGAGGACCTATTTCTGTCAGTACTCATTCTATTTCATGGGGTAGACAAGAGGGAGGGGGAGTCTAACTCTGTTATTGTGTTGGACGGATTCCGGGACGAGCGGGTTGATTAGCAGGGAGAGCTCCTGTTTCGTGGCAGGCATTTTCTGTTCTGGTTCTGGTTCTTTCTTTCTTTCGAGGTGTGTCTTGCGTGTGTCAATCCAGTTCGCGTTGGTATGTCGTTGGCCGTGAGTCTTGATAATGATGTAGATATAATCTAGTAATGAGTGTGTTCGAAAGTGATGTACGTCTCTAAAGTGGTGGGGATATGGTAAGTTGATGATAGACGGAGGTTGACGAGTTCCACCGCTGTCGAAGAGCTCCACCAGCCAATCACAATGCTTGTTACCTCATCTACCTAGGTACTACGGAGTACAGATTAAGGAAATTGACTACGGAGTTACCTCCTACACACACTCCGTTACACTTAAGACTGCTTAATCATGTCATATTAATTGATTATGTGCATAACATAACAGTAGTAAATCAAACACTGCACATTCTGGTCAGACAGACCTGTTGCTTTCATAACCCGTTTCCAGACATCGCCAGCACTTGAGACACAACCGGGCCTCTCAAATGCAGCACGCCCTGTTGATCCGTTGATCGGCTGCGTAAAGCCAAAAAGCACGTCACAAAAAGTACATACATCTCTCCTTCCAAAGCTCATTCCAAAAGAGATCGCTCATAGGTCGGATCCTGCCACTTATGCCAAGGTCAATCTAGTCAAATTAATGCAGTTGAGAGAATGTTAGAATGAAAAAGAAATGGACAGAAGCAAATCCGTGTTCATCACGCAATGTTGTCGAGTTTTCCTTCGGACTTGGCCTCCTTGACTTGCTCAAACACCTGTGATCATCAGCACATACATCCCGTTAATTCAAGGGTTGAGCGAGACAAACCTTGAGCATCTTGTTCCGGGCGCCAAGAGCGTTGACACCTCGATCCTCCAGAGCCTTGTCGTCGAGCTCTATCAGCTCGGTCCATTTGAGATCCTTGAGGTTATCCGTGTACTTGTGCAAGCGAAGAGATCTCAGCCAGCTGGGAATATCCTTCAGAAGATTCGGGTCGGTGGGATCCTCGGGCGGCTTGGAGCTGCCACGGCGACCCCGGGGAGAGCGGCCACGAGTGACTTCGGAATGATCAGAGAGGTAGCCCTCATGACCGCCGAGCCCAAACTGGCTGAGACCTAGAGCACCCAATCCATTACCCAGTAACGGATTGTTCGGGTCATAAGCCGCCAGGAAGCCATTGTTCTGCGGCGAGGTGAAGCCCATTGCTCCAAGCGCGCCTCCCTGCATGGCAATGCCTGGGGAGGTGGGGCGGGACCGTCGACCCGCCATCGCTGCCTGCTGTTGAGCTTGCAATGCAGCTAGCTGTTGGGCGTTCAATAGCTGTCCCGCAACTAGATGATTCGCTCCCGGTAGACCGGGGCTTGCAAGACCGCCTTGCATCGTCTGGTTGACATTAGTGTTGGAAGACCTGCCCTGTCCATCGTTTGAGCGAGCACGGCGGTACTTGCGTGCATCATCCAGGGCAATGCGGTTGTTGACCGTCGACAAAGCGGCCAGCTTCATCGCGGTGGCATTCGCGACCATATCGGCCTGCGAGTTCGGCGGCTGGTGCACCTGCTGACCAAAGGTCGCTGTCATCGGAGTGTTGGTCATGGAGGCCCAGCTGGCATTTCCAACATTGTACGGCGACAGCAGCGGTGCCTCGATCTCAGGAGCCGGGATGGTGGCCGTCTGTGCGGGTAGCGGAGAACGCAGGCCGGACGAGGCCTGACTGAACTGTCCCATCGGCTGCTGACCGGATGAAGACTTGGGTCGGGCAATAGGCGGCTGAGGCTCATTACCTCGTTGAGCCCAGGGCGAAGCGGGAGGCTGACCCAGATTGTCTGTGTTGTCCGGAGCGGAGATGGTCGGTGCAACAAACGAGGAGCGGTCGCCATAGACAGCGCTATTGCGGTTGGAAGGCGGAGCGTTGCCGGTTTGCTGCGTGAACTCGGCCTTCTTCTTGGCGATGGCCGCAGCCGCATCGGGGAACATGGCATTAATGGTGGAAGAGTCCAGACCCGAGTTGCGCTTGGCACCTGGGGACGGCGGAGGGCGACCCAAGGAATTGCGGGAGCTGTCAATGTTCAACTTTGACATCGCATCATTCAACCTGTTGGACATCGCGTCTAAAGAACAAATCAGCCACAACCCTAGGATAGATATTTAGCCGCCTACATACCTTTCTCTCCAAAATTGGCAGGTGACAAGAGCCCCGACATTGGGTGACTTTTGGCCATCTGCTGCAGCACCTGAATGAAGAATCGGATCTGCACCTGCGTAGTCTGCTGCAGCAGAGCATAAAGAGCGGCAGTCCTCTCGGCCTCACTGAGGACGCGGAACCATTGTTCGATAGCACTCAGCTCGTCCTTGAAGTCCTGGTCAAGTGTGGCAGCGGCCATTTCCTCCAGAGTGGTCTCGTATTGATCGATATCGGCGAGCCACTGCTGAGCTGCACGATCCAATGGATCCTCCGCATTGTTCTGAGCCTGAGACTGCTGGTTATAGTACACCTCCGAGGACGGGCGGATGCTGCGAGACGACAGCGGAGACGGGAAGCCCGACATATCGGCCGACGCGCGTAGCTGGTGAGAACCTAGGTTCCGAGAAGACGACGGAGGGCGAAGGGACGACTTGGAGGCGTCCGGAGTGCTGTTACGGTTGCCGATGATATGGCTAGCCATGACGGCGATCGAATGATGGTGATAGTGTAATTCTTTTCTGGCTGAGCCGTTACAGCACTGGTGCGTGAAGAAAAAGTATTACTGCAAAACACCTGCAGTACCTGCTGAGTTTGCGCGAGAAGGAAACTCCAGACCTGAACGACAACGGAAAAGAGGCCGTATCACAATACAACAGAAGGTAAGGGCCGAGAATCACTCTAATGATGGAGACAGGATTTTGCAATGGCGAAGAAACCCAACCGAGATAGCTCTAGGCGACAACGATCGGGGCACAGACCAAGCCAGTGGCTGCACTACTTGATTCGAGACTCTGCCGATTAGGGATCGAACCGAAAGGGTATCGAAGGATTTTGTTCAAGGATACGTGAGAGCTCGCGTCGGGAATGTCGTCGTCGATAGGAGTTGTGCAAGGCGTAGCGGTCAGAGAGTCGGTATATTATCAGAGGCGATTTTGTAGTTGTAGGCTACCTTTTGGTTTCTTTTTTTTTTTTTCGCGTCGTATATTTTTGTCTCTTTTTTTAACGAAAGGATGTCAGGACCAACTGCAATAGTGTGTCAAACACAACAAGCAGAGACCTGAATCATCAAAGGAAAAAAGAAAAAAAAGAAAGTGAGAAAAGGACGAAGAGGGTGAAAGGGAGAGGGAGGAGATTAGAGATGATGGAGGATGGACGAGGGATGGAAGAAGGAGAGAGATGGAGGAAAATAAGAGAAAGGAAGAGGAAGAAGAGTTTCCAGTTTGAGGAGACAGTCGAGGCTTTTTCCGGTTGGGCACTTTTGGTCGCTTTTTTTCCCTGGGTCAGCCATCTGCTAGCCCAACACCCAGGACAACGTGCTTCTGCTGTGATCCTGAACTATCCAGAATTTCTTTCATCTCTTTGAGCTTTACTTTGTATCTTCTTCACGGAAGTTCATCATCGACATTTACTGTGATTCCATCAGTCTGGTGAAGTCCGAGGAACCCACTGCCCAATCAGACCGTTCGCTTGCTGTTAGCAGCTCGCATGCTAACTTATAGATAGTGGGGATCTGTCGCTATGAATTAAGCTCATGAGGATCCTTTATGTTTTTCCTTCTATCCTCTTTTGAATCAACCTCGTGGAAACCAACCAGCAGTATCTGCGTCGAAACGAGTCTGACGCGCCTTGAATGAATGTGGAAGCTGGGGACAGTACTCTACTTGACTCCATTGGATACATGCCATCGGATGCATCCAGCATCGCAGTTGAGTTGCTCTACTCTTGGTGATACTCTCGTACTCTGTATGCTTGTGTGAATCTGCACCTGGTCATCTCTGAGCTTATCAAGCACTACTCTCCTGCGTTCATGGACTGCGATTCATTTGGTTTTCTCTGCAACGTCATAGACCCAGGTGGATAGTTCAAATCGGACTTTTTCAAGATGGAATATCCTGGTGACGGAAATGGGTCCGGCCGCCCCTCTCAGTCTCAGGAGTCCGCCTATCCTGACATTGATGAGACGATGCAGTACCTTTGGCAAGGTTCTCAGCCAGCCGTCGCAGGCGAATCCTCACTCCACTCCGTAATTGATCCTCGCCTTTACAAGGATCTGTTTTCACAGAGCGCCTCGCAGCTGCCTGGCCAGCAAGCTATGGAGTACGAGGACGAGGAGGATGCACAGGAGTATTCGCAAATGGATGACTCGGCGGAGGACTCCACTTACGAATTTTCAGCAGAAGAATCTTCAACGTCAGCTTGTTCATCCGAAATGACCTTGTCCCTGATCACTGATTTTTTCTAGGGAAGAGGAGCCTTCAGATGTAGACGAGAATGCTGCAGACGAAGGTGATGACGATTCGGTCGGTCGGAGACGACGCCGCAGAAGAGGCACGGGGGCCTTTTCTGGACGATGGGGCGCCCGTGGTGGGAAAGGAATTAAGAGAGGGCCTCGTAAGCCGCTGGAGCCCAGTGCGGAATTCAAGATGCTGCACTCGGAAGCTACCTCGGCCTTTATCGATGGCGACTATGAAACCGCCATTGATCTTGTGAAGCGTGCGATCCATATCAACCCTGAGATGTTTGCTGCCCACTCGCTGCTGTCGGAGATCTTTCTAGCTCAGGGCCAGAAAGACAAAGCTCTAACGGCGCTGTTCAGCGGCGCTCATACGCGACCGAGGGATGCATCGGTGTGGTTCAAAGTAGCGCAAATGATACTTGATCGAGCCGGTGATGATCGTCCAGCAGCCCTGAACGATGTCATCTATTGCCTGAGCCGTGTCATTGATATTGAACCCAAGAACTACAATGCGAGGTTTCAGAGAGCTGCAGTCTATCGGGAGTTGGGCCATAACGGCCGGGCTGTCACGGAGTACGAAAGAATCCTCAAGGAGGTTCCGCATCATCCAAGGGCTTTGCGAAATTTGGCAGAAGCCTACATTGATCTCAACGAAGTTCAGAAGGCTGTAGATCAGTGGACGGACAGTGTTGAGTACTACAAGTCCTTTGAGCCGGAAGATGCTCCCGACTTTTCCTGGTCCGACGTCAACATATACGCCGAATTGTTCAGCTATCTAGGCCGATATGAAGAAGGATTAAAAGCTCTTAAGTCTGTCTCGCGATGGCTTCTTGGTCGCCGAGATGATACCATGTGGGAAAATTTCAACGAAGACGACCGCGAATGGGATGCAAACGATTCTCCTAGGCGCATCAAAGTCGATGGTTATATTCCAGGACGTTGGCCGCGAGATTCATATGGGTTGGGCCTTCCGCTTGAACTTCGGATCAAGCTTGGTCTGTTTCGTCTCAGGATGGGCTACGATCACAAGAACGAAGCTCTGGTAAGTGCGGAGGGCAAACGTCGCTTGTGGATCTCAGATCTTTCTGACAGAGTCACAGCATCATTTCTCATGGTTGAACCCAGAAGACACCTCGGAAGGGGCTAGACTCTATGATTATGGCGACCTCTTCCGCGAGGTTGCTGATGCGCTCAAGGAAGTTGGTTTACTGGGGGACGCGCTCCGGTATTATACGCCGATCCAGCAGACTACCGAGTATGCCGACATCAGCTATTTCATGGCCATGGGAGACTGCTTCATGCAGTTGGGCAACATTGAAGAAGCTGAGAATTGCTATCTTACGGTAGCAGACTATGATACAAGAAACATAGAGTCGCGCGCACAGCTCGCAAAGCTGTACGAGAGCATCGGAATGACTGAACAAGCGCTGAAGTACGTCAACGAAGCCGTCCTGCTTGGGCGACAGGAGACCAGGACTCGTCGCCGGAGAAAGGATAATCGGTTGGAACAACTCGCGCTGGAGTTCAGAACCGAGACCGATCCGGAACTACCAGGTCTGAGAATTGCTGTACCGCCTGAACATGCTGAAGGACTGGCTCCGACGCTTACCACTACTTCTGTAAGCGCTACGAGGAGAAATGTCCAAGAAGCGGAGGGAGAAAGGACAGAACTAGTCCAGTTTTTGTATGGGAAGCTGTTAGATATTCACCCAAGGGTCAAAGAGGGCAATGCCGAAGCGATTGAGGACTGGCTCGACATTGCGGATGCTTTGCTACGTGAGTTTCGCTCCAATAAGGTGTTTTATCCTTTCCAACGCAACATCGTCTTTTTGGGTTATTCAAGGGAAGCACAAAGGAAGGCGGGAAAGTACAAAAATCGTACTCTCATGGATGAGATGCAGGAAATGGCAAGTCGTCTTCAGGAGTCTTTAGGTATGTAAAAAAAGGCGCTCCGAAAAGACATGATCCGGCTTTAGCTTACACTTATGACAGGCACAGTTACCGAAGAGCCTCTCCAGGACGCTGTACCAACCGACTACCATGGTATCAGCTTCGACGAGTGGCTGGACTTATTCCTGCAATACGCTCTTGTCGTCTCAGGGCAAGGGGAGCCTGACGAAGCCTACGATAGTCTTGCAGCCGCTGCAGATGCCAGTATTTGGTATCACTCGAAACCTTGCACTCGACTTATCCACGTCTGCTGGTTTAGTAAGTTGCCCCTTGCACCTTGGTCTCGCTCGATGGTATACTGACCTGTACAGCATGTGCCCTGAAGGCGCAAGACGAGGAAACTCTTGCAAATGAAGCACGCTGGTTCATCAAAGAGTATCAATTCGTCACAGACACATATCGCTTATTCTCCATGCTGAGCCGGCTCTGCGGCGACCCTCACCGGTCTCTCTTCCATTCCTCACCAAACATGAAATTCATGCTGCGGCAGATCAAGGCCATGGACTTTTCCATCCCGGATGGCCCCAATGACTCCCGACCCAGCAAAGCAGTCCGCGAGTCAATCTACAAAGAGCGTGCGACGCTTACCACCCGTGACGAGTCAGGCGAAGCCATTCCCGCTGACCAACTGGACGTCGCCCTGCTTGTGCTATATGGCCACATCCTATATTCCGGCAACAGTTTCTACCCAGCTCTCAACTACTTTTTCCGCGCATACGATCTCGACGACCAGAACCCTGCCGTCCTCCTCTCCATTGCCCTCTGCTACATCCACCACTCGCTCAAACGTCAATCCGACAACCGTCACTACCTCATCATGCAGGGCCTCTCATTCATGCACGAATACCGTCGCGTTCGCGAGCGAAAGGGAAGCCTCCTCCAGGAACGGCAGGAGATGGAGTTTAACTTTGCTCGCGTATGGCATCTACTCGGCCTCGCGCATCTCGCCATCGAAGGATACCAGCGCGTCCTGGCGCTTGGGGGGCAGATCCAGACCGAATCTCAGAATAAGATCTCTCAGCCGCTGACCACGAACACGCGCCCAGCAGACGGTACCAACGTCGTAATGGGGGATACGGATCACGCCGGGCAAGTTGAGATTCAGTTCGTGGAGGACTTCTCGCGCGAAGCTGCCGTTGCGCTGCAGAATATCTTCGCATTAAGCGGTGACCTGGAGTCAGCGAGGGAAGTTACGAGCAGATTTCTGGTTATATAAAAATCGCCTCGGAGTCCCGGAGCGAATTGTACTATACTGGTTACTATGAACGAAGCAACGAACATAATCAAGGTCGGCGCCTGGGCCTGTGATATTCACTGATTTGAGCATGTTTTGATACTATTCACAAATATTACCCAAGTACGAGATAAATTTCTGATCACATGCACCAGTGGTGGTCACTGTTATTTACCACGAAGTATTATCAATGCTGCGCCAGGTATCCCTCAAGCTACCGCATGACGTGATAACACAAGAACCAAGCATCAAAACAATATATTAACGAGTATGACAGCAAGGTATCAATCGATGCTAAAATCAATAATATAGTACAAGAGGAAGCCGATCTACTCTAGGGGTATGTCATACGCCAACGTCACGCAGCACGTTCAAAAGAAATGGCACTATGCGACCGGGTTCCCTTCGCCCTTCGCGAAGATCCCCGGAGATCGACTACGCATGGTGACCTGGCGCCCGCTAACACCGTTGCCGACTAGCCACCAGCCATCCATGCAGGCATCCGAAAACAGAAATCGATGATGGAATGGGAAGAACAGAAGACACGGGCGCTCTAGGTGGTTACTGCATCCTCGTCGGCGTACATGTCTGAATCGTCAAAGAAAACGGCTGACTGGCGCCGCATTTCCTCGAACATGCTGCTTCGTCGCGCGTCCGGGGTGTGTGGGCGGGACGAAGTTGCAGACAGGCTGTCTGAGACCTCCGTGTAGTGGGACTCGTCTTTGTAATCCGACTGGCGCTCAGGGAAGCTCTGGTCGAGACGCTCGACCATCCGGTCTGCATGTTCCTCTGCACGGTCCTGGCGTCGGCGCGATAGAATCGGTGACATTACCCTTCCTCCGCCGGAGGAACACTGCTGCAGGCCCTGCATAATCGCGTTTTCAATTTTGAGCCGATTTTTGATAAATTGAATCTTCGGGAAAGCGCTTTGCTTGCCCACGTGAAGCATGCGTGCTAGTCGCTCTGGACTAGGATCCGATAGTATATGGTAAAAGTCGGAAGGGATGCTCTTGGGCCAAATCGTGATGGTGCCGCTGAATTTCTGCAGCCAGATCTCACTCCAGTCCTGGCCCAAGGGTCGAGGCAGTAGCTCGAGATGGCGGAGAACTCGAAGCCACTTATTCATATCGAGTTTGATATATTGTTCGATCGCAGACCCCAGAAACCCTCCGCGCCACCCGCGGCCTTTACGATGGGTGACAGGCCGGCCGACGGATCCTCGCGAATTGAAGAAGAAGAGGTTGATATGCGGGTTGACCTATCAAATGATTTCGTTAGAAGAGGTTACTAGTTACTGACGACCCAAATGCAAGCAGAACTTACCTGTGATACTATTGTAAAATTCACGTTGAAGTGCAGATTCAAAGCCTTGATAGGTATATCCGTCCTCAAACTGCCGTCCTTCCACTTGTGTCCAAAAGAATATGGAGCAAGTGTTCCATCACGCTTCTTGGTCATTAGAACAACCGGGTTGAGAATACCAGGGACTGCCGCGGACGCAAGGACTGCGCTCCAGATGACACAGTCAGGCGAGGTGAGATAGTTCGCAAGAATCGTCGGTGAATGAGGGTCAGACGGAACACAGGAAACATTCAATATACGCCCTGTTCTCTCGTAGGCTTCTCGGAATGTGGTCGAGCCCCTGCAAAACCAGCTACACTGACGAGCCCAATCCAGAGTGTCGAACCTAGCGCCCGTTCGCCACCAACGCCGCACCCACGTTGTGAAGCCCTCATGGCACGCCCTGATCCTATGAGCCAGAGCCGGAACGAGCAGCTGTTTCAGTTCCTCGTCAGTCCTAGTAGCGACTAGAGCGGCAACCAAGGCTCCTCCTGACGTGCCGGTAATGATCTCCGGTAAGACGTCGTTATCGAGCAGCGCCCGGATCACACCAAAATGGTAATAGGCAAATGTGGCACCACCAGACAGGCAGAGAGCCGTGCGACCGAAGTTGGTGTCCAGATGCTTGAAGAACTGATACTTGTCCTCATTCGAGATCTGTTTACTATCCAGGACTAGCCGGATACAAGAGTGGACTTCGTCAATGTACTCCTGCACGAGATCTTTCGTTCCTGAATATGTTTCACTATACAGTCGAGGATTCTCCACGCCTGCGAAATTGTTCTTCACGCATGCTTCGAGCAGGAAGCAAAGCTCTTCGACGGCAGGCGGATCACTCAGGCCTGAGCGTCCATTCTGCATCTCCGTCTCGGCTGCCTTTCTAGTCTGCTTGAGCTGCGCAACCACTTTATTGATGGTAAGATGGTCGTAGTACGCATATTCGTCCGTTTCCTTCCACTTGAGATTGCCGAGGTAAGTATCGAGGGCCTGTGCTGCTTTCAGCCAGTCCTGATAGTTGGTTTGCATGGACAGCTCTTTCCTGAGTCGCTCCCTCTTGCCTCTCCATGTCACGAATTGCTCATATAGGAAGATATACAAGCGCGTCAGTGTATAGGCGAAGCCGAGGACCGTAATCCATGCGAAAACCGTGAAGAGAAATGGCCATTTTAACACCGTGTAGAGCACACCTTCTCGCGTTTCATCTTTGCTTCTCCTCGGTTTGGTTCGACGGCTTTTTCGAACTCGTTGATTGACTGGACGCCAGTCATTGAGCGCAACGAGAGGAGCGGCTTCGGGGGCATTCAGCGCCTTCTCGAACTGCCGGAGGTCATCCGGGTCGATAAACTCCCGGTCATAGTCGGGAAGCGTATTGGGATCGTATATGTCGCGAGTGGCAGACTTTTCATCCGATGTCATTGTTGGAAATCATTCATAATGGATAGATAGAAAGAAGAGACGTTGCTGAGATGTTGTCCCCAAGTCCTGTTGGCAAGCCGCAACTAACTTGACATCGACGTCAGATGGTGTCACCGCCCCACGTATCAGCAAGCAAGCCACAATTCCAGCTCCAGGTTAGTGGGTGGACTGTGGCTGATACGTTCTAAACTTTTCTGGAACTAGTGTGGGAAATATATCAAATGACTAATCAGCTGGGCGGAAGAAGATAACGTTCTGATAACACCCCCGCTCAACCGACGGTCCGAAACACAAGGACCCATGGGTCTGTGACTTTAACGCTTACAGGGATGAGGACAAGGGCTCAGATAAAGACAGATCGACCGAACAGCGGAGTACTCACGGAGTATCGACCTCGAAGTTTGTCCTTTTTTGCCTATGGACCGTTCATAGGCTATCCGCAGCTTGCATTCGCTCCTAGAACCAACTGAACGCTCCAGATGACGAACGCCTCAGTGATTGCAATCCAGGATAACTAGCATTCCGCTCAACATCTCTTCCCCTCAATCAGTCCCAGGATGACCAAGTTTTTGCCTCACACTTGAATACTTTTCCGAAACTTCAGCAGGTCCATGTCAGCCACCATCGAAGCATTTGCTGCTCATGTCGGATCTGTATGGCCAAAGTTGCTGATAGATCGACATTGCAGAACGCAACCTTGAGACATTTTTCCCCGTATTGCTCTTGATCTTCGAAGGCAACGCGTGGTGTGCAAACCCCCCAATATCACGTGTGTACACTTGGCAATGCATTCCACGCAAGTTACCCCGGATCTTGCCTTCTAATCTGGGGGACATTGGAATGCGTCCTGTACACACACACATTGACAGCCCACGCGACATCCAAAGGCAATGCGCATGTCTAGGTAACAGATCAGCTGGCTTTAGAATGCGTGGCTTGAAGGGAGTACCCCTCCGTAAACATCATCAAACAAACCACAGCAACAGACAAGTATCCAATTGATAGCCAGCCATCAGTCGCATACATACCATTGGTTACTCCAGCTCTAGCCTCCGACACCAAACAAAGTCCGCGCTGCAGTCAGCCATTGGTGATACATGGCTAGGTTTTGAATATGACACCGCCCATGAGGGGTCCTCTTCATTCGGAAGAAGAGAGCCATCCGCATCACCAAAGCACCGCAGCATTAGCGGCCCAAATCTCAACTATGTAACCAGCGTTGACGTAGTCTACGCAGAATACTCTGTAATGATGAAGAAACATCTTCCTGAAGAGTTGAGCGGGGTTAAGAACATTGATCGGCGAGACTGAAATAGCAACCAAGCCTCATACATCACCTCCAGCATTGCGGGATATCTGAATGTGGTACTCCGGAAGGAAGGAAAATTTCACTGGCGGGACTCCCTCTAGTGCAAGGCGACAAGCATACAGAACCAATGTTATACATTGAAGATAGCAATGGCTCGATCAGATGAGATCGGCCCAAGGATGTGCTATGCTTACTGGCTCGGCTCAAGCATCATCGAGGCGAATGATTTGCAGCTACTGCTTAATATCCTGCCTAGCGTTGCAGACACGACCCCGCTGGTATAAAGTTGGTACACAGGGTGCGGTGTGCCTGCAATTATTCCCATTGACGTAGGTATGGACATCCTTCAAGAACAGCGGTGGCGATGGATACAACCACTCAGATATGGAAGGATCTGAGTCTATTGTGTGCTTTGGTCGATGCAGCATTAGCGTGCTCGATTAAGCCTGCTCGGCTTGTTGCCGCTTCCATAGGATGCTGGCTGTAAATGGGTCCCTCTAATGGAGACTGGAGACTGGAGGGGTCTTGAGAGGCAGAAAAAGAAAAGTGTCCTGGTCGTTCACTTGATTTGTTCCACCTGGCTTTTACTCAGCTATGATGCTGTCCTCAAAGGATCAAAGAGCGGCACATAGTACCCAGGAGCCCTCTGCCGAAGTTTGAGTCCACAGAAAGTGAATCAATACAGTTTTCTTGTCCGTATATGTATTTCTCATCACTAGATGTACTCTGTTTACATCAGGTAATTTCAACCACGTTTATTCGCTTAACGCGCGATAGCCGCTGGGTGTCAATAAATACTACCTCACACCCCGGTCGCCGTTGGACACTGTCCTTTTTCGAGGAATCTACTTTCCGAACTGTTACTAAACAAAGGACAATCGCCTTGCCAGAAACAGCAACCTGCATGGGTCTTAATCTTAATTGTGCCATCCCCTCCATGGAACGGCTGCACCACCCAATCGCACTCGTGATCCCGCCTGTTACGCCGGACCTCTTCCTCTTTCTGACTCGTGCATGAAGATCGGTCATTTTACACGGCCTTGGTATGATGGTATGTGCACGCTACATATGTAGGCATCGTGTACATACCACTAGTCGGCACCGAATCTCTGCTTGGCGCCGCGTTCATACATCATGGGAGTTGACCTATGAATAGTCGAATACTCTGCGCTTCTCCGTCTGCTGAGTTACGGCTTGGAGGTGCACTGTGCACAAATGCACAGTGCGAATGATCGCCACGGTGGATTTGATTGGCACGAGAATCGCTCCTCGCGTAAGGATCGCTGATCATTCGGGCGGTTGACCGCAGTGGAGAGTCGACCCGCCCACACGACGAAAAGAAAGCCGTCAGATCTTCCCTTCCTAAAATGGTAGGTTATGTAGCTGCAAATGCTATCCAAGTCTCCACGTCCGGCCCGGTTTCTCTTCATCAAAGCGGGTTGTAGTAGGACGGATTTCCTCCACTCAAGGGATGATGTTTCAGCAACTTGGATTACGGGCTTCAGTCATATGTCATAGCTTTTTTTGAGGGGGTCATGGGTAATTCTTCCCGACAAATTTTCCAAGAGCAAAGAATGCTATGCGCTGGTCTTACAAGCCTTGTATATCTTCCTCATCCTTTCCCCTTGCTGCATATTGAGCTTTCATGCAGAATGCTCCTATATCGGAGAACGAATGGGAGATTTAAACTCCAAGCATCATTGTTGCCAAGAAGTTTTCCCCGTCGTGTGAAACACAGTTGCCCAGGGGTCCGCGTAAACAAAGAGCTCAACACCGTACTCCCGTGATGTGAAATGTTGATAGTACCCTACCGGCAAAGGCCGTGTATCCTCCAAAATGATCGGTATTTGTGGAAGCATACCTTAGCTATCCATCAGAAACCTTCGTAGAATATCTTGATGCACGAGGCTCGCTTATTGCAGGTGCATCATGCTGTAGCGACACCTCGCAATTGCTTGCGACTAACTCCGCAGTTGCAACCATGCTGTCAATGACCTGTTCTCATGAATGGACTATCAAACTTTTCCCTCAAGCAAGGAGCTGAAGGGATGCGTCACTTCTGAAACATCATTTGATCGGTTCATCCAGCAACCTGAAGTTTCGGCAACATTTTGTTTTGTAAAAAGGCCCATCAGTGCGTTTGCGTAAAACGACTCAAAAAATTGATAGCGGTCAACTTAGAGAGCTGTGACCAATACAGCTTCTTGCAAGACGTTTCCAGCGATCACAAGAACGTGGGCTTTCGTATGGTATGAAGCTGACAACAACAAGGCGGATGTTATGAAGAGGATGGCAATGAACCATGGATCAAACGATTGATGGTATCCGCCCTCTAAGCCATGGAGGGTGGAATGGTTGTAGGCAAGTGGTGTGATGATGAGCGGTGTGACTGACAGCGGGGACAATTATATCTTCAGCTTACCTATGGTGAGGCTTTCCCCAACACCAAGGGAGTAAAAGCTAATGTGCCTGATACTAAATCGAGGATATGCAATGCAATGTGATCTTGAGATTTTCGAACTAACACTTTACTTGGTAAGCATCTGAGTCAAGAAGGGTTCATCCAAAGCATCTTTATGGCCGATGACAAGATGACCACCAGCCACAATCGGGTCATTTGATATTGAAAAGATAAGGAGAAAATAAATACAACATGATACTAAACGCACCACTTGAGCCTCTACAGAAATGTCAAGGTCAATGCGAGGTCCCAGTCCGAGTGGTAGTTATTCGCGTATGCTGAGCAATCCAAGGAAAGTTTCAGATAAGGAATTCCATGATTGATAGGTGTCTTGATATGGTATCGATATACAGGATGCGGAGCAGCTTCAAAGTTTTTCATTCTCACCCAATTGAGGCAACTAGTGTATGGTCTTTTTGGAGGCTGATTTCTTTGCTTTTTCTGCTTCCGTACCTACGATGATCTCCTTGTCCCTGATGCTACTTCTAGTACTCTTTAAATCCGTCCTAATTGCTTCACTGTCTGCCTGCTGTGCCTATCTAGAGCTTCCTTGGTAAAGCGTGATGTAGGTGACTGGGTCCCGCCTGTGATTCGTCCACTGTGCATATACTTGCATATCCGCCAGGCGCTATCAGCTGCACGCTGAGATCCTTCCAACCAATCACAGCGGTGTGCGCAAGGACCACAGACCGCAGTTGCATCGTAAAATGTGGACCATAAAGCAGCACGGGTCAAGCGAACGCTAGGATTCGATACCACCTCCAAATCGAGGTCAGTAGGGAACGGGAGTGACTGCTGCTAACAGCAATAACGCAACTCGAAAGACTTTTCAGCCGACCGGCATCTTGTTGAGCTTTCCCAGGTTGAATCATGTGGCTGCGATTGGAATAATTACTCATGATCAGCTCCGCAGTCGTCATACTTCTGTGTGTACACACAGAATGTGGCTTTTCAAAGTTTGGCTTGTTTAATTGGACATTGTTATCGAAATTGATAACGTTTCGATTTTCAAGGTCGGCCATCGGGATACCCGCTCCCTCAAGGATTCGGAGAGATAGCCCACTATTTCCCAAAACCCGAAGAATGATGCTTCTGGTTCCTCTGGTCTAGGTGGTACGTTAAAACAACTAAGGTTAATGACCGAGGGGTAATTTGTCTGTACCAACGGCTCGATAATATGGATGATACATTTAATACTTCGAGTGCAATGTCAGGGCAAATAATAGAAAGATAATAGACGGGCAATCCGCTGGAGATCACCAAATATTTGAGTACATACCTAGCTACTTAGGTTTTAGTTGCTTTGCCAAATTTATTTATCGTTTGGTACTCCGTATGTTAGTACCACTACAAAACTTGATAGGGGCGGCAGAGGAAGAGTGGTGTTGACACTGGACAAACCACATCTACGCTTGCCCCAAACTAGGTCGCCACTGATGAGTCTACACATGAATGGCGGTTTGAAAGGAGCAAAGAACATATTAAAACCAACGAATAACATTACGACATTATTATTTCGCATAAATTGTAAGAACAGCGGGAAAGAAAATAACGTATGCCTACAACTCTAAGGTACTTCAAATATTCCACCATCGTACCGTACCATACCACGGGGTGTAGTACATCGACAACTGCCCCAGTACGGCGGCTCCCTGACCCAGAGGAAAATCGAAACTCATACGATAACAGATAATAATTATGATAATGCTAATCATCGCCTGCCGTCTTTTCCTACCCGTTGCCTCCTGGATTATATTGCGCTCTTGATCCCCTCCTGTTTTATACATCTCTCCTCGATTCCTCCTGAGGTCTCTCTGGATATCATCCCCAAACCACTACTGGCATCTAGTGGGATATCAATCCTGCTCCATCGAAATACTTTACCTTGTCATTACTGCTTACTTCCCCCTAAGCCCCTCAGCTGATTGATTCAGCGCACCTCCATCTCCGCCCACCCTCCACTCAGGTCCTCGCAGGCTCACACTAGATTGCGGTACTTGCATATTAGCTTCCAGAAAAAAAAAGCAACCCCCCTGGTCCTATCTTCCGCCCATCCCCAAATTCTATCATATTCTTTGAGACGTCAACTGCTTCAGCAAGCCCCCTTTCTCTCGGGTCTGTCCAGGCGACAAACTTATACCGACCCTGAGATTGGACAACTTTTTCTTTCCCCCTCCAGAACAATCACGAAAGGTTTTCGTTGCGGTGGAAGGTCTTGTGAACTTGTTGGTTTATCACACTTGTCCAAGGGTTTCTATTCCGGCTCTCACTATATTTCTTGAGGTACTCCCCTGCTTCCTTGTCCTCCTTTTGTTCAGGGCCATTCTCTCTTACCATATACACCCCCATAACCTTGGAGGATGTGAATGGTCATGGGAAATCAGGGGTGAATCGTTGCTAACTGGTTTTCTTTTCTATCAACAGCTCATTTCACTTCTCGATCTCCCTCCTGCTTGTTGTCAGCAAGATGTCGACTCCTGTCTTTCGCCTTACGAGTACCTCCTGAGCGTCCTTCACCAGAGTTCGCCTGACTGGATACCGTCTTGTTGGGCGAAGCAACTTCCGTAATGGAGAAGCTGAACACTGAAGATGGCCAGCTTTTCATCAAAGTTAGTTTAGACTCAGCACTTGGTTACACTGCAAATAGGTGTGTACTAACCTATATACTTTCCCCTGGTTAGAACCTCGCAAGCTTCGTACGCACCCATGAGAAAGCTCTCGCAAATGCACTGCAGCTAAGATGCCAAACCAACAAGAATGCACAACCTACTCAGTCGGGCTTGTCCTCGAGCTCGGCTTCGTCGACCTTGGCGGCAGCCTTGTCCTTTGGGCCATTGAGGTTTGCCTCTCATAACATCAAGCCCGCCAAACTCACCCTCACCCCTCATCATCTCTTCTACCTCCTTTCCTGCTTTGAGGACCTTTCCATCTCTGTGGGACCCATGAACGTTAGATTGGAGAATATCCATAACGACGTATCGCAGTCCTATGTCTCGTTTCTGAACAAACCCCAACGGTCCAAAGGCGACAGAGATTCCATTCACTCCGTGTCAAGTGTCCGTAGTGTCATGTCTGGCATGAGTGCCCTCTGGTCCTCGATAGGTCTGGGATCGAAGGATTCGGCTTCCAAGTCCGAGAAAGTCAAAGCTGCTCTGGACGCTGATCTTAAATATCTGTACTCTGCTTTTACCAAAATCCCCTGTTTACGTCTAGCCCCCGACCATCGCGCCCGCTTAATACGTGGGTACGAGGAGTTTCCCTTTGACACTGCAGTTCCTCTCCATGCTTTCAAAAACTTGAGCGTATTAGAGATTATCGATATAGACTACCGCTCATTCTTCGGCTGGGACCGACTGTCTGAGCAGTTGCGAACATTGACTTTAAAAAGGGCGAACGTCGAGGACATGGCAGATCTGCTGACCGGAATCGTGCTTGATGACATTGATAAACGCCGACGACGGTCGTCGAAGGCTCAGCACTCGCCAGTTCTTGGTTGGAACGGAAATGCCCATCCTCAACCAGTGCACAAGCCTGATATCTCAGGCTCGGTTTCCGCTCCCGGCTCACCAGTCGTTGAAACGGCGTTTGGAACAAGCACAAGCCCCAAGGCAGTTTCTATGATGCGAGTCGGCTCTGAAGGCGCTACCTCCGGCCGAGCACGGACTGGAAGCGTTTCACCTTCACGCCCTACCAGTTCAAAGCACTCGAGCCATCGTCACAACCGAGGAACTTCTTCGCGAATCAGGCGTACTGGGTCGGGTAGCTCGAACTCTAGCGAAAACTCAGGGTACCGTAACGGAAGCTCATCAAGTCTGCCGTCCGGTATCCTTCCGCCATCGAAATGGCGGTTCCTGCGGCACTTGGGCCTCCCTGACAACTCCCTGACCTCTGTCACTGCAGCCGCCTTGGCACCCGTCGCCAACAGCCTGCATTCTCTTGATCTGTCGGCTAACCTCTTCACCGAAGTCCCTGACACTTTGGCCTCTCTCGTCGCTCTGAGAGCTCTCAATCTGTCTCATTGTATGATCGACTCTCTTCACTCACTGTCTCGCAACCCCCTTCCTGCGATCACAGCTCTAAACCTTCGTGGCAACCGTCTCCGTTCGCTTGCCGGTATCGAGCGGCTGCCGTCGCTCGAGAGGTTGGATCTGCGAGACAACAACCTGTTCGATCCTACAGAGGTTGCCAGACTGACCAATCTCCCTGAGATACGGGAGATCTGGGTATCTGGAAATTCATTCGTCAAGACGCATCCCAACTACCGCATCGTGATTTTCAACCTCTTTCGCCGCACACCGGGTTATTCAGAAGACATAATCATCGATGGTTCGGGACCAGGATACACCGAAAGGAAACAGCTGGTCGATCGGGTTGCAGAGGTTGAAAGCGCGCCAGTCATTCGGTCAGCTGCAGCGGACCATTCGGCCGTGGCTGTCGTTAGCAAACCACCGAATATCGCACAAGGGGCCGCAGCTTCAAAGGCTTCTCAAGCGCCAGCACTAGAGAATGATCGCGGAATTGGGTCCAGTCGACGAAAGCAGGCTGCTCGGCGGAGAATTGTTGACATCTCGTTGGATAAGCCCACTGATGATAATGGCGATACAGGTGCGGTGGTGCCTTCTGTTTCTCCCATGCAGCATGTTCACTTGCCCGTTGATCCGTTTGTTTCGACGCCTACCGACCGTCAATGGAAATCTGATGGTGGACCCCAGGCCGAACCCTCCAACGTACCTCACCCTGACGGAACAGTCGACACTAGTTTCTCATCCCAGATCAAAAGATCTTCCGCTCTGCAGAACATGCCTCAGAACACCGATTGGAAGGCCGACGAAGAATTTTACATGCAGAAATTGGAGGCTCTCAAGCAGGAGTTTGGTAGCAGTTGGCTCTCGATGATGGGAGACCGTACTCGGGATAAGAGCATCAGCATGCCTCGTACAGGCACGAGCATTGGCGAATCCAACCTCCTGTCTGCAGGAACTTTCCCAAGGGCAGCTAACCAACCTATACTCAGTGGCGGAAACCCCTGAGTCGACAAATGGGGATTACGCCAGTGACAACCACTGCCCTAGTTACATGGCAGCGACAGACCCTTTACGCCAATCGAAAACCAATCGAACGAAAAGCAAAAAGACAGAATTTTCGGACTTCGTTGTTATTTGGTGCGGAATTAAAGACTGCAAAGGCTGCAAGTCTTGGAGCTTAGTTACATCTGGAAGCACGACAGACGAACCTTCCTTTTGGCTCTGAGCATCTCGAAAAATAATGATAAGCAGGTCCTTATTTGCGGCGTTGTCAAATTCTTGGTTATTTTGCGCCTCACCGTCACGACTGGCTGCCTGCGTGTGCTATTCTGGCAATTGATGGCTCGACTGCATTGTTTATGGCGTTACGCGAAACTTCGAAATTGCGGGCTGGATGTTTGAACACTTTTTGCTCCCTCTCCCGCCTCTTCTTGTCAGCCTCCCTGATTCTCTCACCTTACAGCCTTATTCTCTATCCGCAATCGACACTCAATATGGACCGACATTTGGGAGGCATCATGAAAGAAAGTCACTTTCCTGTTTAGACCGCTTGTATTGTATTTTCTGATGACGCGCAGCTGGGAGCTGGTGTCAAGGCGTTACTGGATTTTGCTTCAGAGTTTTTATGGTTATATTTCTCCGGCTTCATGCTTTCCCCCCTCTTACTGAAGTGTGGTTTTTCCGGTTCTCCTAATGATGCGTTGTGTGAGGATTACCACCTACATTCATCGAGATGTCGTTGTCTATCATTGCACGATGTATACTTGCCTGCCATCTTGTTTTTTTCTTTCGGTTATTTTTTCTGTCAAAGATCAAGTGATGAGATTCGGGCCTAATGCATGAGACATGAATTTAACTATGATGAGTCATATTTCTGCAACGGACGATACTAGTTTTATCAGATGCGATTCACCTAGGCCGCTCTCGAGGCTGTTACTGCAGACGTAACGTAGATACATTCTCCCCCGCGTTTTCGGAAGATTGTGAACGGAAATCGGTGCCACGCTCTGGACTCTGGAATCTGGATAGACTCGGAGTCGCTGATATCTGTCTAGACCGGGGGTGGGGCTTCCCAGTAGATGCTTGGGTGTAGACATTGTGGTAGCTCGGCTGCTGGAAAGAGAAGAGAACTGGGAGGGTTAGATAGGGGAATGAGAGGAGAATTAACCAAATGCTTAAAGCTTCACCCGGTCACAGACAGCCATAAGTCATAACAGAAACTCCTTGCAGGGGAGGGAGTTTATAGTGAAGTTTGTTGTCGTACTTGGACCACACTATGCCTGAGCGCTATTTTGGGAGCTGGATGTGCAGCTGAGATAAAAGCTGGTCATTAAGAACAGATAGATTGATTCAGTTGTTGCTGTTGTTGTCAAGCATATTCACCTAAGTCAAAGATGGAAATAAAGCCATGAATAACAGGAAGATATCTCAAGTAGTCTTTTAAGAGTGCAGCAGTATCATGGAGGTGAATAATAGATACCCGACCTTCTTCCTCCTAGGTACCTAGTACGTACACCTTACACAGAGGACAGACGGTACGCCGCCTTATGCGCGCGCCAATCCTAACCCGCAACACCAAATCTAAACTCTCCTCTCTCCCTTTTCTCTTCCCTTGCCCATGCTATCTGTGTTCTGGCCTGCATCACGACTCATTCTGACCTTCTCTTAGTTTCTCTGGTCGACCACCTTGAGATCAGCGAGAGAAAAGAAAAAAAAAGCTAAGACTTTTCGAAATAACACGCTACCCAAAAGGGGGAAAAAAATTTCTTCCGCCTCGACCGCTTTGAACAGGAGATAGTCTAGAGAGCAAGAGAGAGAGAGAGGAAGACCTGAGATCCCTTGATTGCCGACCAACAATCTTTCCTCCCCTCCCATTCCACCCCCTCACGCCACCACAACCCAAGATCATCGATTTCTTCGAAGCTCTCATCCTCTGAGAATAATACTATCATCTTCACCAACAGCAGCAGATTGAACGGAGAAAAAGAACGTCCTTGTCGAATCCCCGTCGTTTATCTGTTCTGCTAGTCCCATCCCACTCTCAAGCCAATCCGCTCCGTCGCTTGTTTTCCCGTTACACGCTTCCCGTTTTTTTCCCACCCGGTCAAAAGCAACCCCATCCAACAACACCGGGCTCTTTTTTCGACGCTTATTCTCTTCCAGAATCTGCGGGAGCCGCATCACGTCGTTTTGCATCGCGCGTCATCAGTCAAGGATAATTCTCAGAGCGGGCTGCTACAATCCTCACCATCTGGCATAACTGCCAGATCCTCCACCTCCTCACCACTCCCAAGGCCATTTGGCCTGCTACAAACTCTTTGAGTCTGTATTTTCATCTAGATTCTATCTCGGTAAGCCTTCTACTCCTTTCACTTCCCGTCGTTCTTCCCGATATCAAGAGTGGGAGGTGGGAAAAAAAAATTTACCGGGCGCATTGAATTACGCGTTTGGTCGGACTATACATGATATTCGAGCAGCTCTAACCTCTTTTCCGCTATCACAGTTAATAGACGCCGCCTAAATTGGTGTACCGAGCGCTCCGGGAACTACCATCTCCCCTTCGTCCTTCTTTTCTCCCTTTCGTTGTTCAACGCCTTTGTATTAATTACTTTTTTTTCTTCGTTTTCGTCTCGAGAATCAGCACGTCATGGCTGATCAAGAAGTGGACCTGGACAACATCATTGATAGACTGCTGGAGGTGAGGGGCAGCCGGCCTGGAAAGCAGGTGCAACTGTTGGAAGCGGAGATTCGGTATCTTTGCACCAAGGCTAGGGAGATTTTCATCTCTCAACCGATACTGTTGGAACTGGAAGCGCCAATCAAGGTAAGATGATGCCTGTTCCTCGGGCTATTGCCGCGGCTTGGCGACTATGCTAGCCTACACATCGGATCGAAACTGATGATTTTGCCTTCATCAGATCTGCGGTGATATTCACGGCCAATATTACGATCTCTTGCGTCTTTTCGAATACGGTGGCTTCCCGCCTGAGGCCAACTACCTCTTCCTCGGAGACTACGTCGACCGTGGCAAGCAGTCGCTCGAGACCATCTGCCTCCTCCTTGCGTACAAGATCAAATATCCCGAAAACTTCTTCGTTCTCCGTGGTAACCACGAATGTGCCTCTATCAACCGTATCTATGGCTTCTATGACGAGTGCAAGCGGCGGTACAACATTAAGCTCTGGAAGACATTCACTGATTGCTTCAACTGCTTGCCCATCGCGGCAATTATCGACGAGAAGATCTTCACCATGCATGGCGGTCTCAGTCCCGATCTGAACTCTATGGAACAGATCCGTCGCGTCATGCGTCCTACCGATGTGAGTTTCTCTCCCACTCATAGCTTCATATCACGGATTGGGTCCTTTTTCTCGTTACGGGCCTCTGTGGATTTCCTTTTGTCTGTACTGTTGAAACAGTCGAAAAGGGTCCCGCCGGGCTCTCGCAGCTCAAGGTTTGCTTTGCTAACTGGGATAGATCCCTGACTGCGGTCTTCTCTGCGATCTTCTCTGGTCCGATCCCGACAAAGATATCACCGGCTGGAGCGAGAATGACCGAGGTGTATCGTTCACATTCGGTCCCGATGTTGTATCTCGTTTCCTCCAGAAGCATGATATGGATCTGATATGCCGTGCACACCAAGTCGTCGAGGACGGTTACGAATTTTTCTCGAAGAGACAGCTTGTAACGCTATTCAGTGCTCCCAACTACTGTGGAGAGTTCGACAACGCCGGTGCAATGATGAGTGTCGATGAAAGCCTTCTTTGTTCATTCCAGGTATGTTGTGAGCCCTAAGCTTTGGGCCCAACTTGTGGTTACTAATGTGACTTTTTTCTAGATTCTGAAACCAGCAGAGAAGAAACAAAAGTACGTTTACGGGGGCATGAGCTCAGGCGCGCCCACTCCTCCGCGCAAACCAAAGAAGAAGTAAGAAATCATACGAGCTTTTCCATGTGCAGCAGGTTCGGGCGGAGATAAAACGTTACAATCCCACATTCGTCAACCCACGACATAGCGAATTACCACAGCGACCCCTGAAGACATAACCTCAGACGATCGAATGCGGATACACCAGGCCATCCAGAGACCTCTCAACATGCAGGACCGTCACAATATCTCCCTCCATCGCTACTCCAGCGACTCCGGTCTTACAGTTTACTTCTACGGTGAACTTTTTCCCTTATCTCTATATGGAAGGTACTTTCTGCTCCTTGTAGGGGTTTTGTTTCTTATTGTCTTTTTTCTTTTCTTTTATTTCATCCATTTTCCTGTTTATCTTCATCTCTTCTTTCCTCTTTCTCTGTGTTACCCTCTTCGTTGTTCCGGACTATCTTGACAGGTGGAGGCGAAGCGACGGGCTGCATTGTGGTGTCTTCCGTTTGCTTTTTTTTCTCATTCTGAGCAATCTTCCTGTGAGTGTAATGCCAAACCGAATAAGCAACGACATGTCCGTGTCTTCCGAACTGTGCCACGGCTCTTTTTTACAAAGTCTAGCTCCTTTGCGTCTGCATGTTGCGACGCCTGATAACGATCAACGCGAATTGAAGGATACGCTACAGTGACTGCTAGATGCCTGTGACATGATAAGGTACTTGACGAAAGTGGTGGACAAAGTTGGCCGTGGCGGGATAAGCATTTTTTCATCTCGTTTACCTGGTGCATGACGCTCGAATGCATTTGGGGTTGTAGGTTAGGTCGGAATCAATGGGGTACTTTTGTCATTCATACAATGATGTTTCCTTTTCCTGAGTTACACCCAGTATATCTCTCTTCGGTTGATTATCAGCCAGTGTAATACGTAGGTTGAACTAAGAAAGAATCTTAGAAGAACAACTTGTGACTTGAACTAATCGCTAGAATCTGCATTTGACAGAGGGGGAACTGAGGACTATAGACTGATAGGGACGGATGGGGCATGGTTCCATCTTCATCATCATCATTATCGATAGGCCGGTAGCAAAGTAGTGATGGGTAGAAATCAGAGGGAACGGATGGAGTTGATTGTGATTGATCGTTTAGACGTATTGGGACAGCCACCTGATACCTTCGCCGTATCCTAGTAGGCATCATCCACATTAGCATCGTACTCCCAAGAGCAACGCAAAAGCCGTAAAAAAACATGACACAAAAAGTCAAAAAGAAAACTCACCCTGTCTCATAACAACACTGCACATAAACACCTCGATGGGCCGGATCCCCTCCAGCGGCACCTTGCCCTTACCCGTGGTCTGGTACAGACCAAGCTGATGTCTCAGCTCGTCCTCGCTAACAGCATCGGGGTGATCGATCTTGTTTCCGAGGATGAGGAAGGGCACCTTGGCCAGCTCCTCCATGGCGAGGAGGGCGTCGAGCTCGGCCTTGGACTCGGGGAAGCGCTCGTGGTCCTTGGCGTCGACGAGGAAGACAATCCCGCTGACTTCGGGGAAGTAGTCTTTCCACAGGCGGCGCGCTGTACATCCATATTGTCAGCTTACTAGCTCCCACCTCCCAGTTCGGGCTGCGCCGTGACCGCCAAGTTCTACTCACCCTGCTGGTGACCGCCCAGATCGAACGTTGTGAACCGGTTATTGCCGATGGCAAGTTCCTCCGATGCTGGAATCATCAGTATCAGCTCCCTGCTCGGGATCTTCCGTCGCCAGTCATGACTTGTTATAAGAAGACGTACTCGGGTGCGCCGTAGGCTGGAGCGTCGCGACACGGTCATTCTATCAATCAAGCGCAAGCAAAGTCAGCATATACGCAACTCCCTATCCAACGCTTCCAGGTTCTTCGAGGATACTCACCTTCAACATGTGCAAAAGGGTGGTTTTGCCGGCATTGTCCAGGCCAAGGAACAGGAGCTTGGCATGCTTGTTGAGGAGACCTAGGGAAGCCAGGACATCGTAGACTACCGAAAGAGAAAACTCATTAGCGACAGAAACCGGCGGGTGTCAGACCAGTAATGCAAGTAAGATGCCAGTTAAGTCCTCTAGATGGCTCTTTATGATAGCAAAAGCGAATGCAAGGACGGAACTTCGAGGTGTCGAGGACCCGGAGTTGCAGGGCAAACCAAGGAACAAGGAACTACTTACACCAGTTAATGATCCACATGGCGTAAAACTGTCCAGATGTCAGATATGAAAGAATTTAAATATAGCTGACGATCATAGGGAGAAGATGAAAGCCAGAAGAACAGTGGCGAGCGGCTGGGCCAGAGATAAGTGCAGAAGAAGACAGGTTGTGGTGGCCCGATGAGTTGACGTTGACTTCTGGCCGATTCGCTAGCTTTGGACGCTTAGCCGAGCGCTAAAGCCAACTGCAACCGCCGGGAAGATCAACTTTAAACCTGCAACCACATGACCTCTTGCACAACTATGACAGAATAGATTACTTTACTATTCAAATAAGGAATCATTTTAATTTGAATTATTTGATTTCATTGATCTTTCGCATCAGCAAGGACTGGTTTGGTCTTCTTGTCATGTTGTGGCCTGCCTACAAATGCAGCAACAAAAGCAGTGGGTATCCTCCATATGAACCGCGAGCATGCAGAACTAATTCAAACAGGGCCCCGGCCACAACAGTGAGGGAATGTAAAAAATATAGTTTAAACCGATAAGGAAAGGGTAAATATGTATAGGTGAAGCAAACACGAATAGAAAAAAGTGATCTCCCTGTAAATGCATGACGGATGTCCTCCCAAGCAACGATGATGCTGTGCAAAGAGTACACGACGACCGAGGGGATTCAATCTGTAGAAAAGAGTGAAGGGAATCACCCCGGGGCAGAGAAGTGACAAAGAATGTTCAAGTATGTACAAGGAAGACAAACGTCCTTTTCTGATGGAGGAAAGGTCTAAACAGATAGGACGAGCTGGGCGTCTTGGCCGACACCGTAAGCTCTGAACCTCTCAGCAACTTCGAGGCCAAGCTCCTTCATCCGTTCAGCTCCCTTTCCAGGGATTGGTCGCCGCTCCATCTGCTCTTTGGCAGCTTTGCGGCAATGTTGACGCCAGAACTTCTCCCTTCGCTTCTGACGCTTCTTCTCTAGACCCTCGACGATGTCGATCGGGCCTCTAGTGTGCACCTCGCGAGTGCAGGATGATTCACGCTCTGGCGATTCTTTCAAGTCGGCGATGGATGACCACCGATGAGCTTTGTCGAGGGACGTGAAGAAAGGGTTGGGAGTTCGAGGCAGGGACTTGGTGCGAGTCATAAGGGGGCGTTGAACCAATTCACTGATGTTGACACCTTGGGGGCGACGAGAGGGAAGCTGATCATCCGAGGCACCATCGCCACTTTGTGTAGGTCCCATCTTGACCGGCGGTGGAGGGGACCGAAGACGTCTCGGAGACATGCGACCAACACGGCGCGGGGGAGGGGACATCATCCGCTTGGGTGACAAGCGAGGCGAGTGTTGACGCACGGAATCCCCACCAGTTCTTCCCCGAGTCGCTTCATCAGCCCTAAACGACAGCTCCATCTCATCCTCTTCCAGGTCATCTTGATCATCAATGTCCGACGTAGGGAAGCTGGGATCAATATCCTGAGGAATGATGACTTGTTTGGAGAGGCGACGTTGCTCGATGCAGGACTTATATGCAACTTCCAATGGACGATCCTCGTCCAATGTGCCACAAACAAAATCTGTGCTGTCGGGTAGGTTGGGAGTTCCAGGGCGCATCTTGACCGGGGGAGGTTTGAAAGGGGATCGACCATTCGCCTTCCACGCGAGTGCTGGGGGCCATTTCTTGCGGGGATCGTCAGTCATAGAATCCAGCGATGTGTTCGAGCCGCGACGTTCCAGTGCCTGGCGAGCCGACTCCAATGTCTGAGGGCTGGTGGCAGTAGTGGTCGCAGTGGGAGCCCAGAATTCATACTCAGAACCGTCATCACTCTCATCGTCTGAATCGGCGAAGCCAGCCTCATTGTCGGATTCATTGCCATCATCCGAGGAGAAGTCATGGATAGTCGAGTCCGCATCGTCCTCGTCCTCCTCTTCGTCTTCCTCCTCAAGCGCCTCTTCCTCCGCTTCTTCTCCGAGCTTTCTGATGGCGATTTCTTTTCTCATGCAATCGCTCATAGTAATCTTCTCAGTGAATTCACCAACCTTGGTGACCCACTCATCATCCTCGCTGACAGAGCTAGCAAATTCGTGGAACCGGGTCGCCTCAGACTCTTCAAACTTGCCGAGACCCTTCACAGGCACACCTCTTTGACTGCTTGATGCCGACGGCTTCTCATCTTGCTGTGCCTTAACCGAGCAAGACACATCTTTATCCGGAGACGCCTTGCGGGCGACAGGGGCAGGGGATCCACGAGGCCGCGATCTGAGAGCAGCTGTGCGAACAGGAGGCCGTTCTCTTGTCGAGCATGAATCCCTTGCCGGGCAAACAAAAGTAAGCACCGTCTTCCGCTTGGGAGGCTCCGCTGGAGTCGAATTGGCAGTCGATTCCGGTGCTGTAGGTTGTTGGGGTTTCGTTCCCTCAGCCTTACGCCCGCACGCAAAGCTGATGCATCTCTTACGTCCAAGATTGGCTTCCACAGTGGATTCCGCCGCATCCAACCCAGATCTACCGTTGAGTTGAGGAGATAGCGGGGGGCTTGGAGTGTTGGACAACGATGGGCTCGTCAGTCCACCGTCGCTGGTCAGCTCCGCGGTCGAAATTCCGCTGACGGTGCCCGAGTGGTACGAGCGGTAGAATGGATGGTCATGGTGGTCGGCAGGAGCCAGTTCGGGACTGTGCTTGAGGGCACGTGTGAGAAGTGATTCCTTGCCGCGACTCATGGTGGTAGGGGACTTGACGTAGACGACACCGTCGTCGACGTTCATTGGAGAGGTATTCAAGAAATGGTGATCAGGAGGCTCATCGACGTCCTCAAGCATATCTGAATCTTGCTGAACAGGCTTGTTGGACTGATGGGGCGAGAGTAGCATCTTCAAAATCTTGTGTATTGAAAAGGGTCGATCACCACCGCGCAAGTATGCCATCGCTTCGAGTAGGTTGCTTAGTTGAGAACGGGATTGAGGTCGAAGAGGTAGTTAATGATATGCTCGTATGTTCGATATCGGTGACTCGAGAGGATATGTGGCGGCGGTAGGTAGTAGAATACGAAGGTCGGAGAGGTAATGACGAGTTCAGTGAAGAATTAATTAAACTTGTCAATCAGATAGATAATAGAGAAGACGCTCTCTCAATATCGATCAATGATAGCACCGATCGACCCAGAGGGCGGGAGATTAGGTTGTCCTCAGCAGGACGATGATTGTCATGATATACAACGCATGATGTGAGGGGGGCGGAAGTAAGAAAAGGTACAATAGGATAAGACCAAGAGAGTCAGGTATGTAGCCAAGAAGTACAGTCGTACAAGCCCTCCCTTCAATAGAGTGGCAGCTCAAGAGAGCGCCAGAAGGAGACGCGTCCGAGGAAATCAGAAACGCAATGTGTTGGCAGTGCTAGGTAGATGGAAATGGAGAGGAAGAAGGAATGTTAAGGAGGATTGAAAGATGCAAGTAATACTTAGTGGAAAAGTCCAACACAGAAAAAGGGCCCAAAAAAAAAGAAAAAGAAAAGAAAAAGGGTAATAAAAATTCAAATAATTAAATAATTAATTAGGGTCGCAGCAATACTCTACCAGCCTACGAGGGAAGAGAACGAGAATTTGCTGGGGCGATCGTTTTTTTCTATGACGGGGCGGGAGAGCGGCACCAGGTTTAGGAAGCTGATTTGGTCATTGGAGTGAGTGGTAGTAGTGGGTTGCCACTATCAAGAAAGGAAAGGGAAAAAAAGAAAATCACAAAAAAAAAAAATTAAATTGTGACACTTTGGTGATCTTCTCCTGGGCTTCTTTCCTTCTGCAGGCGGCCACTTGACGCTCAGTCCAACTCAACCCCGCCAAGAAATGACCCACCGTGTCTCTTGTTCCCACCAACCCCAGTGCATACTTCGGTTCCTGCGGCTAACTCACTGTGAAATGTATTGTCACACAGTAATATTGCCGATGTACGGATCTGTACTCCGTACTTGGAGGGTATAATACGAGCAATTATTACAACCTTCTTTTCAGATAGTAACGGAGGCAACTTGATGACAATAATGGAGTGTCAAGTACGTGCACACGAAAGAATGAAGAACCAAGTAAGATGAAGTCCATGAATGTCTCTGGGTTTCATTCATGTTGAGTTGCTGGGTGTGAAAACTTACGTGGTTTCATCAACCGGTGGGACGTCTTAGCGAGATTGAGGAATAATAATGATGACTGGTACAGTGGAAGTGGTACTCCATAGAGGCAGCCGAGTCCTTGAGTATGAGGGATTTTGTATACGGCACTAAGCCTTGCTCAACTATACTCAAAATGACCACACAGAGATATGGATGGTAAAGAGAATCAGAAAACAACTGAAACCCACAAAGCAATCTTCAAACACACAAAGACTGAAATGTCACAATGATAAGGATCTTGCTTCTTTTCTGCTGTGCAACACAAAGTATCCCAGAAATAAATCCCCTGTACCTCAACTTTAAATTTCGAAACACTATCTATTTCTACCCCCACGAGTCTAGGACTAGCAAAGCAGCACGAGCTGCTGTCACTACTCAGAAACTGGATAATGCAGCCTCCTCCTCTCGGTTTAAGAAGCAGCATCCAACAGACACCAGCTAAAATCAGCCCGTGCCCACCGTTCTCTGCAGTGCGCTTTTCAAGGTAGTCGCCAGCCCTCAGTAAGAAGTACTATGCCCTTTCCGGGCTCCCTTAGGTAATCCGCAAGGCGTAATTCCATTACCGCCTGTGTAAGGACGGGGCGGCAGACTGACCCAGGGGCTCACACAAAAGGGGCGGCGAGGGCTCAAAGGGCAATACAAATCACCCCGAGGCTGTCCTAAAGGTTACGGGGTAAATACCTCTCTACGGTAGGTCTCAGCGAAAACCGTCCCCTTACGAGGTGGTATTACTTAACCACGACCTAAAGCCAACTAACTACTGAGTGGTTCAGCGCTATCATCATCGGGTTGGCAATTAAGATTACCTGCACTCTGTATGGTTCCTGATCCTGAACCTACTTTGGCTCAAGTGGACGTCACTAGTACTACGGAGTACTCTGGAGCAAATGATGATGCTCAAATAATAATTAAGGCGCTCTGCGCGCTTCGTCTCAGATATCCTCTAACGACCTGCGTCTGTGGTTTAGCTTTCTTAAGTGCTGCATTTGTTGCTGTGCTTAACTTCTGCTACACTATAGAACTAGCATCAGAAGTCCATACTGCCATGAATAACTCACAATAGTTGTCTATGCTTGGTATTCTTTGTTGTCCCGGGTCATTATCGTGCCTTGTGCCGAGCCTTTCCCTTGCCTGGCAACAATTCCAACTGTCCAAATTCGGAAGGCATTTATCCTGGCCCTCTGACGTATGTTACACTCAGTATTGCAGAGCTTATGAGGACGAGATATTCAAGGATAAGCATGATTGTACTCAGTACGTTGTGCTGTCAGAAGATCAAATTATGCAGGTAAATAAAAGAACAGCTGCAAAAGAATCTCACATAATGTACCGAAGGTTCTGGGAAGGTTGCCCCCTTGCGGGAAACGTCTTTGGCGAAAGTACGCGGGCTATTACAGTACACTTTGCCCGTCGCATGACGCTATTCAAACTCAAGGACGGGGCTATGAATCTGACTATATGCAGCTAACCCATGACAAGAAACCCCTATGTTGAACCTGGTTTTCAATTTGCAAGTAGGTTCCCATCTGAGATCATGATGGAATTGGGAATTTCGGCCTGCTTGGGATCACAGTCACAAGAATAGAAATCGACGAAAATACTGAATAGTTACTATCTGCTACTACAGACTTGGAATCATAGTTCGATCTTGGCTGTACAACATCAACGAAGATCACAGCAGGGGCCAAAAATGCCAGAAATAACAACCAGATGGGCTAGGAACGACTTGCAGATACCGATCTGAACTGGTCATACTGTATGGTTTGCGTGGAATAATTATCACTAGTAACTCCGTAGTACTACCAGATAATCATCTATCAATAAATGCTTCAAGGTATGTTCTGTTATCGACACTGGATAATTATCATTTGTAATCTGGTACGGCATAATCAACGTTGCTATTACAGCATTCGTTTCAAACAGGCATCCCCAATTCGAAAGCCGACCAGAGCATCCATGTCCATTCCGAAGAAAATGTTGCTTTTTCGGCATTGTTCAAGACCGTATCGTGGCGATGAGATATCCACCTAAGCACGATCTCTTCCCAAAAGTGTCCATCTCTTTGAGAACTCTCCGATCATCGTGCATCTCTTTAGGCTTCGGATCCTTCGATAGTCCCCCAATCTCCACATATACGATGTTGGCTGGAGAGCTGACGATTTCAGCCTGAGATTGGATCATGAAGATTGACGCCAGAGAAGCGGTCAGAAAAAGTAAAAAAAGCAGCCCTCTGATTGATGATGAGCTTGCGAGTTTTGAACGCCAAATGGTCAGTCCGCCAGCCTTCATTGCCTTCAAAAAAGCGGGGACCACCAGCCAGCTACGGATCATGTTTGCGAATCAACGGAGGCCCATCGGCCAAAGTCTTGGTCAAGCTTCCTACACATCAAGGATAACCCCCACCTGTGCCAGATTGCTATTGTGGTTGTTGTTTTTTATCCACCGTCATCAGCCAATCTGATGAGGATTTGACGGTTTTTCCTCGTCTCTACTGTTTCTGATTCCAGGATCCGAGCAACTGAGATGCATTTCAGGATATCAGCTGGTAAGATGTCTCGTGTTGAGAAAGGACGGATAATATGCTTCGAAGAACGGTGAGCAAAGCTAAGCTCAGCCTTACGAGAAAGTATCCTGGGGCAACATCAGCTCCAATACGACAGTGGATGTCAATGCTGAGTGAGATTCATCCACTGATATCATTGTCTCTACAGCTGAGGACGCCATACACGAGATATTGTGCATGACAGATATGCAAACAAGCATCAAGGCGGAGCTTGATGCTGAATCTCAAGCAATTTTGACGCTCTCAGTGTTACACGCTTCTTGTCAGAATACATAGATCGGCAGTCGACTGTGGGATGAAATCAATTCGGTCATCTGAAACTCCGATTGAGATCCAATCATACCGCTCGACAACAGTGGCATGTGGCCAGCTGGGAACTCGTGGTCAGCACATCAAAGCCGACCGATATGGGATCTTGCCGATGGAAGGCGAATGGCTCCCGCGTTGCTTCATGCTCCCTGTCTAACTGGGTGCTCCTGTCCCTTCCACATTCGGTCACCGGTGGACCAGAAAAAGATATCGCAAGCGTGGTTTCCCGCCCCTAAGAACGAGTCTATGTGGCATACGGGATATCCTATCGCGGATTGCGGATTCCCCAGTTGAATTGCTGGGATTCGAGAAGGCAAATGGCAAACTACATCGAGACCCAGGGTAAGTGGAGGCTACTGAATTGTACAAAGGATGATGTAGCAGACCAGCAGCTCAATCCTCAGCCTGCTTGAGGATTATGACCATAGAGGATTATGTAGCATTAGTCCGCACCTCCAAAGTCCGTATGGATGAGTAATAATCGTAACTGGCGTTGTATGTCTCAGTGGCCGACGTCGGCCCAGCATCTGATACGCCGAACGACGGGGCCCTTTATTAACCGCGAGCACATTTTGTATGAGGGATTTTTGTCAGTAGCCAGTTCGCGGGTTGCGCTCTCCACTCCAACACGTTGAGCGTTGCCAACTGCGTCTCGCTCAGGCACTCTTGGTGCATGCAAGTGTTGCCAGATGTAGTAAGATAAACACTAACTGTGCGCCAACAGAAGCAAAGCTGCAACTGAATGAACTGATCGAAGGGCACAGACAGCATTTCTTCTTTGACAGCTGCTTCGATCCAAAGCTTCGGGTCGTATTCTTCCTCTTACGCATAAGCCTTCATCGTCGGGGGTTTTCGGTGTTCGTCAATTGTCAAATCATCGCAGAATGTCAACGGTCGACAAGTAATACCTGACTCAAGCGAGAAGTACCAAGACGGGATCTTACTAGGATCATATGCGGGGGTTATGTACAGTTGCCTGTGAAAAGTTATAACAATGCTTTGATCTCGTCCTTTGGACCTTCTGACCCCTCATTATCATCCCAAGTCGTGCCTCTCAAGTCTCAACATCGACACCCCCACGATTTTGCTGATGTTGAAGTCGACCTGGTCTGACATTGAACAGTCGTTTTGAAACGGTCTGTATGACTTGAATCTCTGGACGGTATCAAGCGTACCATACCGTATGTTCTAGTACATACCACGGGGAAATACATTCCTTCACAATGACCTCTGCAGTGTAACAGGTTACACATGGGACTTGCCTTGCTTTGGCCAGGCTCAGCCCGAAGTGTCATGCACCTGGAAGCATTCCAGATAGCCCTGGACCCAAAGGGTCCCGACCGTTCTGCGGACTCGGTGAGATAACTATAGATCTCTGAAGTTGTACGGCAAACAGTGTACGGAGTCCGGAGACCGTCAGAACTGGCAGACGGAGTACAGCCAAGTCAAATCAACCTCGCACATCATCGCGATCTACTGATCGTCTGCACAACGCATTCCACCGGACGAATTCCAAATTCAAGGGAGCACACTGCATACTTGATGAAGCAGCCAAGAGCTCCGCCAAGAGCCGCCAAGATCAATACACAATGCACAGTTATGCTGGTCCTCTGCATCTTCCCTTTTGGGAAATTGGAGGTCAGCAGGATATGCTTAAAGGGATGTCCTCCTTGAAAGTCCTTACTCCCCTTTTCATTCCACAGCAGCACTTGGCGACGTTGCTTTACCTCTGCCAAGACGATAACTCATACCGGTGCCCCGTCTAGATGACACTGTATTGAATATTGATATCCGTTTGATGATCGACTATCCTCGAAATATCTACAACAATGTTTGGCCTACTTACCCTCTCCGCGATCTCGTGACTCGTGGATGGCTAGGGTATCAGTGTCGTCGGGAGCGCGGAGGGACAGCCGACACCAGACAAACATTGCTTTTTCTTCCTGCTTAAGCCACCCTCTTGTTTCCTCCAGTGTTACCGTCGACCGACCGTTCCATACTCAAGTTACTCTGCTTTTGCCAAGCGCTCTGCCAAGTACTGCACATTCTACATATGTGGTTTTCTGTGCCCTATCTGCCAGCTCAGCGTCGGGAGGGGGCGCAGGCGGCGCAGAGATCCTGCGCCCCTTTTCTCACCCAGTACATAGGCTCGTGTTGAGGGTTTGAGACAGCCGACAACAGCTAGCGTTAGCGGTAGATCATGTCGATCATCGATAGTGATACTACGTATATATCGAGGCTGAATCGAACATTTCCCCAAAGTGCTACGAGCCAAATGCCAACACAATATTTGTCGCTTGGTATCAAGAGGACTGATACATACTTCCAAATTTGGAAGAAAGTATTGATCTCATGATTGGGTCCGAATAATGGCAATTGAGACACAAAGTTCCCGAGCACTACCTAGTCCTGGTTACATTGAGTTGCAGTAATCAGGCAGAACTAACATCAACGGAAAGACAAAATTATGCTATTGCCGTGCAGGTTCAACTGATAAGTAGCAGACGGAATACGTTGTTTGAATGAATACTCGCAGGAAAATAAGGTATTTTCATGCAATATTCTAAACCCATAAAAAATACTCGTAGCACGGAGTAGACTACTCCAATTCACAATACGACATAGATCGTACCAGAAGCCCACAAACGCCAGATATCAATTTTCTTCTGTCAGTAGTCATCTTGAAGCAATGGACCATCCAGCATCTGAACCTCGGGTATTTCCGAACGCCGGAGCTATATCAGGGCACCTGCACCTTTCCACCAGGCACTAGATAGCTACAATACAGCCTATATCCCCTTCATTAACGAATTTCCGTTCGCATCCATCATTCCCATATTGATAGACTCATACGTCATGTCCAATCGCAAATTACCAATTATTATGTCGGATAGACCCCAGGGAAACTACCTTAACTAGGGGGGTAAGACAATAACACCTGGGTAAATATATCTGCATCCGGCCGAACAACCCCAACACACCTCATCCATCCTATGACATACCCCCCAAATCTTCCAGCAATCAAAGACAACGAAACGAAGATAACCAGGCACGGAATCTACTAGGTAGTCCCCACATAACAAACTGTACGGAGTATTCATCGAAGACTTACCTTTGGGTAGTGTTGGTGAGGTATGTTATTGTCAGATGAGAGTCGCTTTGACAGGGATGACATCATAGGTTCCGGATACGCTGCGCATCGGGCATTGCGGCGATGATCCATCCCAGCCATGCATGTAGGTAAGGCTGCACACAAAGGATAATACTATGTATAGGCTGCTAGATATAGGTTGGCCGTCCTCGTCAGTATGTTATCATGATGATAATCGCAGGGCTGGGTTTCTAATTATATTTTCAAATAGGGGCGTAGTCGGATACATTCTGTAGGCATCATAATTTAGGCTTGGGCCGGTTTCCTAGTAGCTGATGATTGGATGTCTACATATTTTCTTGTTTCAAGTCTTAGATCATCGTGGCTGTATCAAGTGTCGCTGCAACAGGTGTTCTCGTTTCATAGACTACCCATAATATAGATGCTGTACAGTAAATCATCTGCCAATGCCAGATCGACAGACGCCCAAAGCATATGCAGGAAAAAAGAAATTGTGACCCTTAAGGATACCAAAACTCCCAATAGCGGAAATGGCTTGGAAGCATCTGCTCCCCTGCCATCCGCTAGACACGCGTCCTTCCATGGCCACGTCGAGGCGCCCGTGTCGCTGCCTGGAGACGCTTCTCTGATCGACTGCCCATCTTGCTACGTTGCTGCCTTTGCTCTTTCAATCTCCTCCACCATCGCAGGATGATCGCTTTGGCCCGAAGCAGCCGATCCCTTGTCTGCACGACCGCTGCGCATTGCAGTGCCAGATTCCTCGCCACACTTCTTCGGTGAGCTTCTCAGTGTGCGAGGACGCGTCGCCATGCACTTTGGAGCACTATAGCAGCTCGAGCTCGCTTGGTCGACGAAAGTAATCGAGAGCAGAGGAAGGCGAGCCCTCCAACCGTGAAACTGCTGTCGAAGATATGTGCCTTGCGGGAATTGCTAGGAGAGACGAGGTTCGCTACAATCATCGGTTAGCCGTTGCCCTGGGCTGCAATCTGGAGATAAACTCACCAAACTGAGAACTGCAGCCAAGTGCTCGTAGACGGGCTGCCAACGAGGTTGGCTTTCGGCCAGGACTTGATGCGACATTGCCCAGGATATATTCTTCGTACTCGTTCACTATAGCCTCGTAGATCCTTCCATCCGCAAAGCTTGTGCTGAGATTTTCCAACTGGAGCCCACTCAGATGAGCCAAGATGGTTGCCCATTCCTTGAGCAATACAATAGCTTCGTCGTCTTCTGCAATTTCGTCATTAGGACTCTTCTCCTTAACCAAATTTGCATCGTTGACCTGTTCGTATCCGAGCTGTGATGTAGCTTTCTGCCTCAGTCTGTCAATCTCTTTCCTCACATCATCCCAGTCGATGAGCTCCGAAAGACCCCATCTACTGACCAACCCCCATAGCAAGGCAATCGTCTTCTCGCGATGGCCATTAACTATGTCTTCGGCGTGCACGTCACGAACAAGCGGCGCAGCATCTGGTGCCAACTTCAAAGCATCCAAAGCAATCTGTACATTGAACTTCTTCACTGTGCGGCTCGAGCAGGGGAATTTTAAACGTCTCGATAGCGGCCATTGATCGTTGTCCAGTGGCGGCACTGACTCCCCTACAGCCCCTACTGATGGATAAAGGAGCAATTCCACAATCCTAATCAATCGCACACCGTCCCTGAGGTCAACCGCAAGATTACTCATTTGATACTCGTACTCTTGAAGTTGGTGCTGTTCATATGACAAGAGACAGTCCAAATGTTTGAGTGATTTCAGAATGTCACCCGATGCTGGCAGCAGAAGACGGGCCAGTGCTTGCATAACCGCTGTGGAAGACTTGAAAGATGACGAGAACCTAAAAAGGCAACTTGGAAGTATTGTTCCTGGACACAATCTCGCCTTGTCCAAAAGGATAACCATCATGATACTCCGAAGGACTGTACGGCGATATGCTTGGGAAATCATATCTGAGCCCGCGTAGCTAAGATCCTGGGAATCACGATCTATATCTTTGTTTTGCACCAAGAAGACATCCAAGAATCGTTCCAGTTTTCGTCTGAGGATTTTTTCCTTATCTGTAGTCGTTTCAACCGAGAAATGATGGGAATCTCCATCAAGGGACTCATTTTCAACTCTTCTTCCGGTAACCGTCTCGGCAGCTGCTCTCAGTGCTCGAAGGTCGTACGTTTCCAACCAAATATCCAAGAACTTCCGCTTCATACCCAAGTCATGTCTCAAACGCCTTGTTTGTGCTAGAGCATCTTTTGGTATACTGAGAGAGCCACACGTCAACGACGCTTGCAATCTCTTATGAAGTTCGACAAAAGGTCCGCTTTGATACAGTTGAAGAAGCTCATGTCTGCGTGCTGCAGGGTCATCATATCTCACCTGACCGTCCGTTCGATCGAATAATCGGTTGATTAACTGCGTGATTACTATTTCCTGATGCGCAAGCCAATGGTCCTCATACATCGCTGGGTTGACAATATCGTCGGATATGAGTGCAAAACCAGTCATTGCCGTCTCTTTCTTGACTAGCGATGCGTTGCTTTTGTATGTTTTGGACTGTTTGAGCGCATTCGAAAGGGGTGTTCTCCTGGAAGCGGACAGAACGGCGCCTTCAAGTCTCGAGCCGCTTCTGACGATACCGTCCATTCTACTGCCGATGCCGTTTACAGATGCCCTAGCATTATATCGTTTCTCACCGGGCACAGATCTTCTTAGCCCTTCGCTGGTGGCCACTTTCGCCAGTGGCCTCGCCAGAGGGGTTGCAAAAGGACGGGCTTTGTCTGATAGGGCTCTAGGCGATTCTGAGTTCAATTTTTCTTCCGTATTTGATTTCCAGAGACTTTTGTCATTGGAATTGAAGATCATTGCCCCTGGAGGAATATTCTCCTTTCCAGTGTTCTTGCCAGCGATATCGATGTTCATGGCACTTCGTTGCACCACTTCAAGACTTGGTTGCAGCGGAGTCTTTCGACCAGAGGCCATCGTTGTCTTCGCTTGCCGTTTCCGCACAATTTGTGACTCCAGGCTGTTGATCTCTGTGTCCTCTGGAACATAGTGATTGAGGTTGTCGGACTTGAGCGGACTGAACATACTCATAAACACGCTGGCGACCGTAGTATCGTCCGGGGGAATGAAAACCGTATTGCGGCGCACATCTCGTTTGAGTTTATCTTTATGTTCATCTTCGCCTCCTCCGCCGCTGATTCGCATTAGTAATGACCTGTTTGTCTCTGCACCGGCATCTATGTTCTGTCTCTGGTGCTTGACTTCTGCTTTCTGGAGCTGTGGTTTGGATGGCGAACTCGAGGCGAAGCTGACTTTCGGACGGAATCGATGGGCTGGTTGGGCAAGCAATGAGGATTTGCGGCCAGAAACTCTGGCTGTGATTGTGCTCTCTCCTTTTCGTTTCGGCACTGCGTGCGTAGGTCTCTCTTTGTTCTCATCGTGGATTGCGAACGATGTTCCTGCCTTCACCCTTCGCTTGGGCTTGACTCTAATCAAGGCATTGTTTTTGATCGCAGTGGTGAAATCGAGGTTGGCAGTATCGTCGCCACATTCCAAGGTTCCTTCCCACGAGCTATCAAATGTATGGATAGTATCACTGTTTCTCGAATTCCTTGACTTTACTGGGCAAGGAGTTCCAATTTCCTGCAATAGACCAGACATGATGGTTGTTGTTCTGAAATTATCCCATCAAATAGCCTTAAAGGATGTAACCAATATCTGATCTCAGGAAGCTTATCAGTCCTAGTGCGCTTGACACTTTGAGAGTTCGTACTTAATCGAGGCGGGTTAAGGCGTCGAACTTGGTGGGAAAGATAACAATCAGAGAATCTAACAAACACGTTAAGAGACACTCAATAATTTAAGATTCCGATAACAAATTGCTGGTCATAAGGAATAGAGATAAAGATAAATGGTGAAGATTTAAGGTAGTCTCATGGACTGAAATAATGTATGGAAACGCGAGGCCTGGACTATTGACGGGAAGCGGTTGCCCAGGTAACATATTGGTACCTGAGTTCTGAGGCAGCCAGACCGACTTCCATTCGGTTTTCTTCGGTTAGACACCGGTTGGAGATATTCAATTAGTCCAGCATATAGAATCTCATCCATTTCCACGCGTGAATGCTTGCCGATGAACTGTCTCTACTTTGAGCCGTTCTCCCATGGCCATGGATGGATCATCGCACATGAGAGAGAACTTGACTGCGCGAGAAAGACCGATCTCAAGCGCTCTGGTTTCTATGCTGAGGCTGGAGACTCTTAGGCTTCCTAAGGGGGTTATGATAAAACTTTGTCAGCGATATTGCTAGTCGCCACGCGTGTCCAGAAAGCTGTAGGCCTGTTGGATAAGATTGCTCGTCGACAAGTACGGTTAAAATGACTAGGTTACTGCTCGCTTGCGACCAGTGTCTTGAGGCAGTTGGCTTTTGCAGGCAACTGCGAGAGGCGCGTAGCAGATTGCTCGCTTCGTTGGCACAGAGCTCTCGCCAGTTGCTTGACTTTTGATATGGTGGCATCTCAAAGGCTGCTAATTTTTATCCCGGGCTCGAGAATAACAGAAGATGGCTCTGCTGAAAATACCCTATACAGCATCACTAAGCATATAGGAAGCAGGGACTTCCCACTTTGAAATCCGTACTGCGTGCTCACTTGAGCATCCAGCTTAGGAAGCCATGCTTACAGAGTAAACACACCGTACCTAAAGCACCATGGCACAACGAGGCCTGCGTAATGCATCCGCATCTAGCCATCAGGTAAAGCTTTTCATCGACCGTCGTGTTATCCAATTGATGGTGAGCTGATGGAGTCCACTGCTACTGACTGGCGTATCGTAGAGACTGTCCCTGAAAACCTACCTTGGCCGCCGAAATAGGACAACATCCACGGTGACAACGCGTTGAGATTGGAAACTAAAGACCACGATGATCGAGAGTGTTCGGCCCTCTCTGAAGTTCCTCACTTTGATCAGAATGGATAGATGTGGGCTAGCACTGACAGAAGCTCAATCTTCCTGATAGTCTGATTTGAACAGTAGCAGTCAGTGTGCATCAGAACGTCGTAGCCAATCATTTCGTTTCAAAAGATCATGGTCTAATATGATTGTGAAACCGTGGGCCCAAAGATTCTGCGGGTAATGCTGCAGGATTTCCGCTGTAGTCCTTCGTCCGAGGTTGACATTTGAAAAAGAGCTGTAGTGTAAGAGTGAAGGGTGGAACCTCGGTCTGATCTGGTATCACATCACTTAGCATTGTCATATGAGTGTAATGATCAGACGGGCTTCTGTTAGGTAGTATCGGATTGGATCATACTCCTTTCTCCAACGACGTTAATAGATCTCACCCAATAGACATCTGTTAGCCTCATCATCTCCTCATCATCTATTCCAGTTTTCGTTCCTGACTATCCCTAGTGGGTCAGCATTTATGCTACGGAGGACTAGCAAGTTAAAGCCAAATGGGCTCGTGGTATGAGAACTCCGATTCGACGAAAGCCAAAGCACTCTCCATCCCCGGAGAGGCCCAGACACATGAACCCAGCTTGATCTTCAACGTGGCCCTCTCTTCTTGCTCTCTAACTCTCCTGTACCTTGCATATCGACCAGGGCAGTCATTTCCAGGATTATTACATATGTACTTTTTCACTTAATTCTATGAACAATCCATGTGATGCGCTAGTTGCTCTCTGACTGTCACCCTAAAAGTCGCGTGCGTCCTTGCTTCCTGCTTACTCCCTCCACTTGCCGCCAAAGGAATCCGCTATCATTGACGTCCTCCCCTCAAGCACACCTCGCCGTGAAATCGCTGTAGCGATGGCCGATGAATAACTTCCGTCAACCTCGTCTCACCAGTCTCTACTTTTATTTAGCCTTGTTCAGTTGATATTCCCTCCAAATCCGCCGCTCCTTCACTACCATCTCACTATCCGCTTCGTCCCGCCACGATTCCTCTCCTCTGCCAACATATAAACCGGAATGATTGCAGGTCATGGAAGCCCTGGTTTATGAGAACTCGCCGTTGGCGGAATATCTGAAAGGTATGTCTCCGTGGAGATTCACGCATAAAGTTCGCATTAGTAAATGACGATATCATTGGCCATTCAGGGGAAGGTGAACACGATCCAGACTGGCCGGTCCAGGAAACAAGGAGTGAGGATGACCCTTTCGACTCAGCAGCATCAGACTTTGCCCCGCGGGGCACTTCAAAATTTCAAGAGCGAATCCGAAACAAGCTACCCAAACCCCTGGAACTGAGATCCTCGCGCCAGAGGGCAATCTTGGGTAAACTCTACGATGCCTGTGCAGTATGGATTCCAACCATGTTACCCTATTAGCTGCGTCCGGAACTGGCTGATAAGTTTTCATTTGAATAGACCGCCCTGAACTCGCGCGTCGGACGAAGCGATAATGAAAGATTCCTAGAGCAGTTTGGATACGTTATCGTCGCATCGCAACTGTTGAACGAACACAGTGCACCCTCGTATACGTCAGCCGCAGACGTACTATCCAACTCGAACCCCGTTGACCTTCCATCGCTTTCCACAACCTTTGGCGTGCAGGGTGCCGTTGTCACAGCATCAACGTCCTTCTCAATCGCTTGGCTGGTACACTGGAGTCGATCTCGGACGGGGTCCGGATTCAACCCTCGGAAAGTCGGTGTACTTCTGGTCCTTGTCCCAGTGCTTGGGGTTCTGTTCTATGCTTTTGCCAGACGCCAGTGGCTCAAGTACCTGCGGCATCAGGCTGTTGATGCGGCTGTGGTATTCATAAGCAATGCGCAGTCATTCGATTCCGCTGCTTCGGCATCGGTCGTTTTCATACAGGAGGTCGAGCTGGTCTCACGGGGTTATCGCATGTAAGTTACATTTGATCTTGCATGATCAAGCGCTATGAAGGCCGAGAATGCTAAACCCCGTACCAGAAGCACGCCCTTGCCTCCTGTAAGTAGGCTTGAGGATCAAGCGCAGACACGAAGATGTCTGAGACTGCGCCGGACCGTGTCCGAGTGCTTCTACTCAATGTTGCAGCGTTACCTACAGGCACAGCACATATTGCAACCACTGACAGACAATGACAATCTCGCCAAGTACCACGACATTTACGATGTCTCACTAGAAGAGCTTACCGAAGCTGAGACTGCCTTGGCTGAACGGGAAACAGAAGACCAATACTCATTGCGCGCTCTTCGCACCCTCTTTGGAAGGCTATATAACGTGAGAAAGAGCATTCTTTGCTGTCTCCTAGCTCTGGGTGCCGATGGTGGCGGATCCGACATCGTACGATGGAGCACGGCTGTTGAGCAGATGCGGGATCTTGCTCAAGTCACGGGCGCGAATACCCGCAAGATGGCCAGCATTCTCAATGAAGATGACCGTGAGTTTTCACCTCAATGTAGAGTATTATCCGATCCGTCTCTGACTCTGTTCTTAAGGTGACGTGATCCCTCCTTCGCCGCTGCCTACAGCCTCTCCTAACAGGGAGAATCTCCGTGCTCAATATCGAAAGCTCAATACGCTTACTCAAGGCATCCGCGCGCTTCACGCAAAAATGCATCTGATCAGAGAGCTGTCCACTACCTCAGAGCCTACCGACACGGAAGAACTCGAAGCAACTCTTCTTGCCCAATACGAATCAATTGGAACGGACATCAGAGGCCTTCTTCAGGAATGGGAGGCTGGCAAAGCTGCTCTGATGAGCAGCTTCGACAAGCGATCCTCGGTAGATCATATGTCGCGCCCGCCCAGCGGGTTGAAGCTGCCATTGTCGCCGACACCCAGCCTTGGCGGTGCCACCGCGGTAGAGGGAAGCCCGGCAGATGCGCTCCGGGCGCTCAATGGCGATATTAAGCCAGATCCGAGCATTATCCAGAGTGTCGACGAAGATGAGGAGATATTCGAATCCATAGTTCTCCCGTCCCGCAATAAAAGGGCGTCTCTGACCAGGGAAGAGCGCATTGCCCGTGTCAAGGAAGACCGGGCGAAACAGGCTGCTGCACGCGAACGAGCGGACGCGAACACCAGCATGCTGAAAGAGCTCGAAATGGTCATCAAGCAAAGACCCCGAACGACGGCTTCAAAGAGGGTCACTAGTATCTAACCCACACCTCCCATCCATCATTCTTTTCCCTTCCCTCTTTCTCGACTTGCCTCCCACCTGGATATTCTCCCTCCGCAAACGAGTATATAATATCCTTCAGCATTCATGTTTTACACTGACTGTGAGCGAGCATTGACCAAACAAAGTCTGCAGGCTGATACCCATTGCAAATAGAGCGGGTTGGCGTCACTGGTGTTTTGTGCTTTCCTTTCTTCTTACGTTCCTTTTCCACATTAATGCTTTTCTGTGTCCATTGTATAGCATACTTAACCACTGGTCTTGGGTTGGTCTCGCGCTCTTTGAACGCTTCTATCTCCTTGGCTTTGACTTTGACAATTGCGTCTTCGAGATTGGCATCCGCTGAGTAATTTCCTATGTATAAATTGAGCTGTAAATATTATAGTTTGAGAGTAATGTCGGAATACAAGCAAGATACTGGATACTCTTCCTCATACTCCAGTGACAAGGCAACGATGCTGCTGCCTTAGGGTAAGATGAGTCTAACCACAGTTGTTCATATCAGCCTAAGGCCAACCACGCATAAATGACGCGCGACTCGTGAACGCGTCTGATTCCCCACTTAGACCTCGAACGCGAATTTACAGCACTTCAGAACCTCACTCTCGCTCTCCAGCTTCTGACCAGAGCCATTCTAGCTTCACACCTACATTCACCTGCAAGTCCTCCTGTCGTTCAAATCTCTCGCACTACAACAGCTAACGACTGACAATTTTGTCTTCAGAATCATTGTCATTCAACACCTCGCTTCACTTCACATCATCACCTTTCATCTATACCTTCTGATTTAGACGTCTAGAGACACATATTCAAGAGTAGGCAGTTCTTTTCCAATTGTCTCAACGAATATCCTCTGACCGTCATCCCAGTGTTGGAAGCACGACTAGAACAAGCAAGCCTTCTCAAGCGCGTACGTGCGCCCTCAATTACCGGTTGCCTGTCGGCTTCATGACTGACCTGATTCATGCTCTATCCAGGTCGTCGACGCTATTAAAGATCTCGTACAGGACTGCAACTTTGACTGCAATGACTCGGGAATTGCCCTTCAGGCGATGGACAACTCTCACGTCGCTCTAGTTTCCATGCTTCTCAAGGCGGAGGGTTTCTCGCCCTACCGCTGCGACCGCAATATTGCCCTTGGTATCAACCTGGTTTCCTTGACCAAGGTTCTGCGTGCCGCTCAGAACGAAGACATCCTCACACTCAAGGCGGACGACTCGCCCGATGCCGTGAACCTCATGTTTGAGAGCGCCGAGACCGACCGAATAAGCGAGTATGATATCAAGCTGATGGACATTGACCAAGAGCACCTGGCCATCCCAGAGACAGAGTATGCCGCTACGGTGGAGATGCCGTCGGCGGAATTCCAGCGGATCTGCAGAGATCTGAATGCGCTCTCTGAGTCTGGTGAGTTACGGAATTCTGTCATTGGCAATTTTCTTACTGACCCGTGGTAGTCGTCATTGAGGCCACAAAGGAAGGTGTTAAGTTCTCGTGCCAGGGCGACATTGGCAGTGGCTCGGTTACCATCCGTCAACACACCAGCGTCGACAAGCCCGAGCAGAACGTTTCCATTGCCCTTAGCGAGCCTGTTGCTCTCACCTTTTCCCTTAAGTACCTCGTCAACTTCTGCAAGGCTACATCGCTGTCGAGCCAGGTTACTCTCTGCCTATCACAGGAAGTGCCTCTACTTGTTGAATACGGGTTGGGAAGCGGCCACCTGAGATTCTATCTCGCTCCTAAGGTATGATCTTCCCTACCTGTCAATTGTGATGTCTTAAATCTAACTTTCACACCAATTAGATCGGAGACGAGGAGTAAGAGATTCAAGCGAATGAGGCGGGAAAGGCGAAGGGGGTGTTACTATGATATGAAGAGGGAGCATAACGGTGGCAACGAACATTTCTTTCTATTTTCCTGGTATTCAAAATATCCCATGAACATTAGCCCGATAGGACAACTACGGAAATCACATTCGATAATTCACCTCGAGGGCTGGCGATCCAGATTGAACTACGTATTCAAGGACTGAGAAATGTCTTGAGATGGCCAGCTACTATGATCACAAGGCTACCCGAGCACGACTACTTTCAGTTCAGTGACTACGAGTCGTGTACGATTTGGAGTGACCGGATTCCATTTTCATTCCGCAGTAAACCACACAGTATGCCAACAGGCCACCAGATTTCCACCCATCACCAGCAAATTCACCAGCACAAGGCAAGGGTACCAACAGCATCCGGATTACCCTTGCCCCTCACATGACAGCAACCCTATCAAGCCCAAAGGCCAACCCCCAATACATTAGCAGGGGCAAAACAAGTCCTTTCCAGTCCCAAACCACCAAACCACACAAACAGAAGGGAATAAACAAGTACAAACTGACCTGAAAGAAAAAAAAGGTGAAGCGCCACCCCAACCAGAATAATCGGAATCGAATGATACGCCCTCCAAACCCACCATTTCTGGCCGGCAAGGACAGGCGCATGCTGCGTATTGCACTAAAGTGTCATAACACACAATCTTCGCAACGACTCTCCCATGGGGAAACCCGAATCCTAGGATCCGGCCCCGATGTTTCTGATGCCGATTGCAGGTGCTTCACACCAGGCCCTCACGGGCAGTACCGGCCCCCCTGGACCGCGAGGCCCAGAGAGGGCGGGTTACTGGGTTAGGTGAAGATTCCTCCGAATTTCTCATTTGCGGGGTCCCTCGGTGATGGTTGGGATCACGCGAGGGGACGGGGCTTGCGCCCTCGTCGTGTGTAGCAAAGAAACGCAGCATTGGCTGGGGTGGCGCTTGAGGAGGAAAGGAAAGAGAGGGAAGAGAAGAGGGAAATTTATTGTTGTGGCTTTATGGTGGTGGGATTTAGTGACTCACCGCCTGCCTGATGGTATTGACAGCGTTGGGTTACTAATCGGCTTCATCATAAAGCGAGAGACTTACCTAGTACGTTCTAGCAAGCGAGGGAAAGGTCGACGTGCAATGTGTATGCTCTATTGTGTGTATATATTTGCTTTTCTCATGGTGATAGATTCATTCTGGTATTGGTCGAAAAGAAGTATGCAGCAAGCGCTCACTGACTCAGGACTGTGGTCATCTTGATAGACATTAATCTACGCAAGATTGTCAACATCTTCCGATATGGTGTAACGGCTAACATCGCCGTCTTTCACACGGCAGCTCGGGGTTCGACTCCCCGTATCGGAGCTCATAATTCTTTTTTAGCTATTTTTGCTAGCTCATCTATTCTATCAAGCTGTATGAATGTTGTGTACTTTTGAGGAATGAGGAGGAGCTTTTGCAGTTTCAGACTTTTTTTTATCTTTGACCAATAGATACTGGGGTAAATAGGCGGCGAAAGCCCGGTGGTTATATGGAAGCTGTTCCAGGTCTGTTGCATGCTACACCAATGTGGCGCTACTTGTTGACTAGTCCACGCCATAACGGAGAAAGTGCTTAGAACCATGACAAGTGACTGAATGCAAGCACCACCAGCTAAAGAGCATGAAATAATGTACAAATGTCTCCATTCATTTTCTCTGAGCTCCATCAAAAAGCTTATGAGGTCATTGTGATTCCAACGGCAATATCATAGTGGCATTAACCTATGCTGCAGATAGGTTTGAACTCAAGCACTCTCAACTGGCTTGTGCGAGGAGGCATGCTGTTTTCAGATCATGCCGCTCTCGAGTCTTTGATATGCACCGGTACAGGGAAAAGTGACACCAAGGGGTATATGATTGAAGGGAAACATCGAAACAACTGAATATACGACCACGCCTATCATCCTCGCCTCCAAGTTCTCAATGTTCTTAGCGTCTGACAGGGCGAGAACGGTGCATATTAACCACCGTCTCATCTGCCGATTCCATTCAAGTACGGATTTGACCAAAGAAAGCCATGATTGCGCGGACTAGACGAAATGACACATTTCAGCAGCTCACGAGGAGAACTTGCGGGTGATCTTGGCGATGACTGCAATAGCAACAAGTATTAGAGCATTGGCTTGAGGTTTCGGAGCGCACACCACACATACCGTGAAGACCGACAACGGAGAAAATGAAACCCAAGCTGAGCACCAGAACGACAACAGGGTCGACCCTCAGACCAGGGCTCTCATCAGTGTAGAGCTTGAGCATAGTGCCGGAGGAACCACCCGCACCAGCAGCACGGGTAGAGCTGGGCCTAGCATTGCGGAGAGATTCCTTGTGGTCCGCGGCCGCGCGGCGACGCAAAGCAGCTCTGGGACCACCGGGAGGAGTAGGAGAAGAAGGACGGTTCACGGAGCCAGTGGCGGAAGCCCCAGCACCGGCGCCGGAAGACTTGGTATCAGGGCCGGACTCAGCACCAGAGGTCAAGGGAGAAGCAGCACGAGCAGAGGCCTGGATCAGTTGCATAACTATGGTCAACCTTCGATTCAAAGTAGAGGTTCGGTCTGAAATGACAATTGGAGCTGCCATCCGCAGAGCACATAGCGCTCCTTCTCAAGGGACGACGATCGAAAGAGGCACTCACCATCTTGAGCAATTGAATGAGAAAAGGGGAGGAGGGGAAAATCAATGAAGGAGACCGAAAAGCTAGACTGCAATAAAACAAGAACCTAATAGAAGAAGTAAAAGATTGTGGTGACAGGTGAAAGAAGAAAATCGGATTGGGGGATGAATTAGCTATGTGAGGTGAGGTCGCGAGTTGCCAGAAAGAGGCCACGATCACGATTTCCAGCCAGTCGGGTATGGTAACGTATGGTTACATGACTTACCTTAGACTTACCCCAGCTTCATGTGACCCAATCATGTTCGCCCTCCGCTTTCTGACCCCTGAACTGCGGCAATCAACAACTCAGCATCAATGAATGAGGCTGGCTAGGTACTCCGTAGATTTCAGTAGCGATGGGTAGTTTGGATTGTTTTAAGGAGAGCTGTCGCATGCCATTCGAATAAAGCCAATCTGCAGCAGCGCTCTGATCATCAGTCATGCTCAGCCACAGCTAAGAATCTACCAAAGCTAGCTAGGATTCATCCTGTTTAACACTCCCAAACATTTGATATATGATAATTATGTTATATTTGAGTTTAAATAGTTACAATACACGCCAGAGTAGATGCACATTCGTGATATACCAGAACCTGAAGGGGAATAGAAACAGTCATCAAATGAACGCCATTGTGCCATCAAGGAATAGGAAGTACAGTAAGGGACGAAACGGGAAGTGACTGAATGCGACTGAATGAAAATCGCTCAACCAAACTTCAGGAGGGTCGAAAATAGTCGTCAGGCAGCCTAATAAACGCAGGTGAGGTATCATATCGAAGATTTCCAAAATCATGCCCCATTGTCAGTACCCAGCAGCCCGCAAGCGAGGTATTGATCGAGTACCACCGCGCACTCGCGGTTTCCCTTTCTAATATGCGGAATGAAGAAGCGAAAAGCTGCGTATTTGCATTTTCGTTTCCTTTCAGTCCTCCGTTTCTTTTTCAATTCAATTGGATTTGTTCATGAGGAGCAAGACAGCAACGCTCGATTAATCAATCATCATTCGACTGGGTATCGCGCCAGCCACATTCGAGGACAGCTCGGTGGTCTTCTCCGCCTCCTTGCTCGACCTTCTTTTGTTGATATGGGGCTTCAGACCCTTGTGGAAATTGTGCATGCACATGCAAGCGTTGATGATAGTCATGATGATGAGAGCAATCGTGATGACAGCAAAGAACGTGAGTGACCGCCGGGCAGGCAGGTAGTCCTTATAAGTCTCTGGTTGGTACATGCGCACAAGCTTGAATAGGAAATAGGCCATAGCTGCAAAGTAAAGAAGCTAGACTTATGGTCAGCAACAGCAATAGGTTGCGGAAGCAGGAAACATACGATGATGATAATCATTCCGATTGAGCTCTCACGTCGAACAAATATCGCCGCGCAAACCAGAATCAAAATAGTCACAGGTATAGCAGCTAGGGTCAGAGAGAATTCAATGTCGGCTTTATCGGTAACGATAACGACGAACTGCACCGTGAACCCGAGGAAGAAGAAAAAATCAAATTTGAGAAGTGCGACATAGATCTGGCCATTGGTAAATCCTCATGTTCCTTGATCTTCATTCTGTGAGTAGGAGTCACAAACCTGATATGTGAGGTAGCGACGCTTCATTCGCAGATCAGCACTGATATGCTTGTAGATCGACCATGCAAATTCATCATAAAGTTTCCATGCAACCATCACCATGAGAACGGTACCCATCGCCACGACGCATGGAATGATGATCAAAAAGGGCTCGGTTTCTCCCCATACGTCCTCATTGATAGCCGTATTGTCGGTCAGAATGGAGACAGCCTCCTTCACCTGCTGAACCTGCACAGCCCCATAGATCAAGAGTCCAATGTTGCAAAGACATAAACCAATGACCTGAATCGTGTTTTTCATCCGCAAGGCATCATATACAAGCACCAGCTCATATAGGAATCCAAAGCTGTAGAGCGCTAAGAAAATAGGGATCGTTTTTGATGCGGTGACAACCTCGGCTTTTGCTTTAAGCTGGCTCTGGTAGTTGGCGAAAATGTAACTGAACAGCCATGCGTTAGCATTAACGGCGTAATGGAGGTTTATAGATATTCAGGCCCGCATACCATTCTAGCGCGAGAGTTATGACGGTCTGGATGAAAGTGACGATAACAAAGGACCACGTCCACATAGAATTTGGAATATACATTTTGCGCTTGGGCGGTTTTGGCGTTACATTCGTGTAGCCCTCTCGTGAACGGAAGCCTCCAGGACCTCTTCTAAACGAGGGATCGAATGACCCCCCGAAAAGAGAGGCTCGCGAATTGTGTGCGTAAATTTTGACGAAGTGCTCCGTGACGGAGCTCGAGTCCGCCGGAGTTTCGGTCGCAATATGCAATATGACGGTTCAACCACCTAGCGGCGGCGTGGATGCTGCCAGAGACCGCTGATGGTACGAAATAAAGAGGGTCGAGGGAGAGAGTAGAAAGACGTTGTGATGGCCTTTGCCGGTTTGTTGACCTGACTGTCCGACAAGATGTTGGCAGAATCAGGAGGTCACGTTCGGAGTTTTGGTCATGGAAAGTACCGAGGATCTGTCCGTACAGACAGGCAAGCCCCAGCAAGCCTTCGCCGAGCGTCGATCTGGAGGAAGGGGAGGGAGAGACAGGTCGACAGAGTGAACGAAAGGACTGGGTGGTGAAGAATATGAAGAAGAGCCTTGTTTTCTCTCCCCCAGAAGAAGAGTGTTGTTGCCAAGCCGCGTGAAACGTCGTCTATCAGGCGGGGACTGGAACAGGCGCTCCGATCATCAATCACTTCGAGACCAGTCTAAGGCTGAGCACATGTAGGGAATCACGAGTGTACGGCTGGGCTCTAGCCACAAAATCGCGCAAAGGAGAAAGGGCGTGGAATGGATGGAGTATCGGATGTACAGCAGAAACAAAAGAAAGGATGAACGAAAGACAATCTCAATTCGCTGCTTGAAGAGCAAGACCTATGAAGCTGGTGGTAAAAAACAATAACGATGGAAGTTGTTCAAAGACAATGAATGGAGTAAGATGAAAAAGAGAAAGGTGTGGCCTGAACAATAACAGTACATAGTCCTGTCCTGTACCCAGTGGTAGGTGTCTTCGGCAACTAGTCACGTACCTCACTTTGCGGGTGGTCCTGTGGATTTGTGGGTTTTGGCAGACTGTGGTACGGAGGAATGCTGAAATAATTATTATTATTTTACAATGATCTTTGAGTTGGTTTGAAATGGAGTGAGCAGTGATAATAATATTAATGCGATCTGGTTGGGGATTGCTCAGCTTGGTCTCCAGGGTTCTTCACGAGTCTAGACATCGGCACCTCCCATATAATTGAGCAGGGAGCCATGGAAAGAATATCTACACTGTATCAGCTAGCTAGATGCTTCAGATATTCTATTGCCATCCATCTATATTCATGGATAGGCAGGATAGTCAAAGTAACAGCAGCGAATTCGAGGCAAAGTCTGCGCTTGCACACTTCAAAGTAGATGCAGCCAGCGTCCCATCTTCCTAAGTTTCTGTCGCTGCTATGAGTCTACTGTGTATGAGCTTGTTTCTTTATTTATCCTCCCACATTGAATACTGAATCGTTCACAATAATAATTTGAGAACGCTCTTAATCTTTCACCACTAGTGACCGCCAAGAGGTCTGTACGTAGCTAGGGACCAAATTTTCCCTCGTAGCCTCGAATGACAAGTCTTGTGTGCCTGGAGATGGAGAACAATCCACTAGCTGTACCAAAACAATTAAACAAAATTGCTTACAATCGAAAACTAGTCAATTCCGGTGGGCCCGACTCATCCAAATTCTGCCTGTCGTAGTCCCGTAGAACGACAGTGACAGCTCCATTATTATTCTAGCCTCTGCTTACGACGGGCTTGGATCTCGGCGAGATTTTGAATTGTGGCTTAAACCGGCTTGTAATTATGCCCGTCCGTGGTTCAGAACACGTTTCTAGGTACAATAATTATAGAGAGTCAAGGTACTCCGTAGTCGTGCTATGTACTTGGCAGATTAGTGTTGCATGAATGATTCCAAAATCTGCCATGGATACTCCTACTATGTATACTACACAACACATAGTTACCCATAGACAAGCTGAATCATCGCCCCGTTTATCCGTATGTTCCGTTGAGAATTAAGGGAGGATGATCACTTCCATTTCCGAGCAGAAAGGGAAAGGCGTAAGCCGATTTTACTATTAATATTCCCACATAGCAGATGCGAATCATGCGAGACTGCGGTCTTTCCCATAGCGATCTTCATCTCCCACAATCTTCGCGATTCGCAAATTGATGCCACTGTCATCGACTCAAGGTCTAGACCTACTTGAACATCGAATACACTAGGATTCATCTACTTTTGTTCTGCATGGCGTCGTTGAAGTACGCATTTCCTGTCCTCGCCCTGCATCTTGTGCCCTACCGATCCTCAGCTGGTGGCAGCCCAGTCAGCTCATTATTATTAATTAAACATCCTGACACAGGGGCCCGGAGAAGGCCTGCAAAAGTCTCCATTGTGGACACCGGAATCCAAAACTTTTCCCTCTTCAGGGAAAAAGTAGATAACCCCGGTCTCTTCGTGCGATTGAGTACTCGCGTAGAACGATCATGTGCAGTGACAATCTGTAATTGAGCTACTTGCTCTCCGAAATCCACACCTGGACTCTCGGAGCCTCGGGACAGAGGCTAGAGGCCCAGTTGACAATAATATTAAGGTTGACTGAGCCACTCAGTCAAAAGCCACGACTGACAACAATCCTACATGGCTACACCCAGCCATCCGCAGTGCGGCTCACGCACATAAGAATGTTAAGGGATGGAGGTGGCTGTGGCTGTGGCTGTCACCCAGCCGTCCACCAGTTTGTATTTCTGTCACACAGTAAAGGGATGGCAGATCCGCTCCATGAGTCAGACCATAAGACAAGGTGGGAATAAAGGGCAGTGTGACAAGTATATTGATGTCCAGAAATTGAACAATGTTCGGAGGCCATCAGTAGTAATCCATGAGGGGAAGAGAGAACAAAAAAATATTGAAGACGAAAAAAGTTAAGAATATGAGCTCCGATACGGGGAATCGAACCCCGAGCTGCCGTGTGAAAGACGGCGATGTTAGCCATTACACCATATCGGATTATTTGATGGTGATTTAGCCAAATTTTTGGCTATATAAGCTAATCTTCACCAGAAGAAAGGTAAGGAAACAGAAATTCAAAAAAAGTTGGTAGTTGAGCTCCGATACGGGGAGTCGAACCCCGAGCTGCCGTGTGAAAGACGGCGATGTTAGCCGTTACACCATATCGGACTGGCTGATATAATTCGGCCTTCCTTAGGTCTATAAGAAAGGATGCTGCCCCGGAAAAGGATACTGTAAGGAATGGCTCTCGTTACATGCTACTCGATCTACTCGAGCATCACTCTATCAGCGCTCTAGTTCTGACCATGATACCTGGTCTGAGTCTCGGGTTTCTAACTGATGTAGAAGATCTCGACGTAACGAACAGTACGATCCTCCAGTCTATTGGCATCGGCCAGCTCCGCTGCGTCAAGACTCATGGAATTTTACTCAAGCCCATCCCTGCTAGGTAGTCGCGGGTCTTGAATAATGCCATTGTCAACTCTGACCAAAACCATGTTGCTAACTGTTTACATAACTAGCCAGTCAACCACTCCGCTATCATGATATCGAAGGAGTCCGGGGCCGGAAGGCCACCTTATCAAAAACACCGCTTCAGCAACCAATCGCCATCCGCTTCGATCTAACTTCCACTGATAAGGATGAGCTACGAAAACAACGTCCGCCAATGATGACGTTCAAACTCAAGTCGTTAGAGATAACCTACTTCCATCCTTTCGGAATTGTACAGAAAGCTAATTCGAAAACAGGAACCGAAGGGAGGAGGAGCACTGGCAACCCCATGTGGCGCCTTGGGCCTGTGGCCCTTGGGCCCTACATCAGGATGAGACTGATAGCAAGTCGTTCTCCAGGGTCCTGGGGCATGCTGATTACGAAAATATGCTCTTATCGCGGAGTCACAAGCGGCTCGTAATTTCCTATCTGAACATGAAGCATAATTTTGATCAGCATGATGTCTGCGAATTCGGAGAATTATCTGAAGCTCCATTGATATGCAGCCTGCAGTAACGGCTATATGTATGGAAGGTGCCTCCTGCTCTGGGGTTCTGGTCCAGGTACATAGCAGACTCCGCAGATCTACTGGTGATTATCAGCCTGGTAATCCACGTGGAATCTCCGTACAAGCTCCGCCGTCATATACACTCTAATACACTACTCTGTTACATTGAATCGAGAGGGAATCAGAGGCTGTCAAACATGTCCTCAGAGGAGGTCAAGTTTGTTGCCCCCCTTTCGCAAGGGTTTGGCTATGGCATCATTATTGGATTGGGTTTCGCTTTTGCGTTGGTGATGATCTTCATTACCTGGGCTTTGAGGAGGTAAGAGCTTCCCATGTCCGTCCTCATCGTGGTACACCTAATACCCGGTGCAATGCCTCTGCCTTGACCCGCAGCCATGCTAATAAGGGACTCACTTACAGATATCAGCATGAAGTCCAGACATCTGAAATGTTCTCGACCGCCGGACGGTCTGTAAAGTCGGGTTTGGTCGCCGCAGCTGTTGTCAGTAGTTGGACTTGGGCAGCTACCCTTCTGCAATCTTCAGCTGTGGCTTACCAGTACGGTGTCTCGGGGCCCTTCTTCTATGCTTCAGGTTAGTCCTAAGGGCGTACCATGACTTTGAGTGATGCGACAGAATTATTGATATTGACCGGGAATAGGTGCCTGCGTTCAGATTATATTGTTTGCGACACTCGCCATCGAGCTCAAAAGACGAGCCCCCAACGCCCATACCTTCCTGGAAGCTCTCCGCGCGCGATATGGAACTGCAGTGCATCTAGTGTTCATTGTATTCTGCCTCATGACCAATATCCTCGTCACCGCCATGTTACTCACTGGCGGTTCCGCCGTTTTGACTTCTTTGACTGGGGTTCACACAGCTGCAGCCTGTTTCCTACTGCCCATAGGTGTTGTGCTCTACACACTTTTCGGCGGTATCAAAGCAACATTTATCACCGACTACATGCACACTGTGGTCATTATCGTTGTTATTTTCATCTTCGCGTTCTCCGCCTATGCAACGAATGCGGAGCTGGGATCCCCTGGCAAAGTGTATGATGCACTGGTTGCAGCCTCTGAGCTTCATCCAGTGGAAGGCAACGCTCAAGGTAGTTACCTTACCATGAGATCCAAGGAAGGGGGGATTTTCTGGGTGATTAACCTTGTCGGTATGTACCCCTAGACTGCCCTGTACGACGACATAAACTCTGACAGATGTTTTGCAGGTAACTTCGGGTTAGTAACATGCATAATTCGGGCTTCATGTCAGATTGCTGACGACTGTAATAGCACTGTGTTCCTTGACAATGGATACTACAACAAAGGTGCGTCTATTCTATCCTCGAAAGAATAACTGTGTGAAGAGGATACTAATTACTTCCAGCCATTGCCGCAAGTCCTGTCCACGCTTTCCCAGGATATGTTATTGGAGGTCTTTGCTGGTTTGCTATACCCTGGCTGTGCGCGACCACCATGGGAATCTCTGCACTTGCCCTCGAAGGGGCCCAAAGAATTAGCTCCGACGATGTCACCGCTGGCCTTGTACTGCCCTTCGCTGCTGTCAGGCTTCTGGGCTATAGCGGAGCTGTATGCACGACCCTTATGGTATTTATGGCAGTTACTTCGGCGTTCTCAGCTCAATTGATTGCCGTCTCCTCTATTGTCACTTACGATGTCTATCAAGCGTACATCAACCCTGCCGCCAAGGGCAAGAGATTGGTGTGGGTCTCTCACATGTCTTGTATTGCCTTCGCTCTCATCATGGCTGCATTCGCGACAGGGCTCTACTACGCCGGAATTGGTATGGGCTATCTGTACTTGCTCATGGGTGTCATCATCTCCTCTGCGGTGTTTCCCGGTGCCATGACTCTTGTCTGGAAGCAACAAAACTGGATTGCGGCTGCCTGCTCACCAGTTCTTGGACTCGCGGTGTCTCTTATTGCCTGGCTCGTGACCGCCAAGAAGGAATATGGTGAACTTACCGTCGCAAGTACCGGGGCGAAGTGAGTCTTGTATTGCCCCCTGGCAGTTTGTCCCCATCCGCTAATTGAAATTAACAGCTACCCTATGCTTGCCGGTAACGTCGCGGCTCTGCTCAGCCCGATCATATTCTCGCCGGTTCTGACATACCTTTTCGGCACTCAAAACTATGACTACGAGTCGATGCGCTCTATTCGCAAAGTCGACGATACAGATGTTGCAGCCGCCGCGCACGTCGACATCGAACTAATTCCTGGCGAGCTTGACGTACGCGATGCACAAGCGGAGGAAGAAGAACAGCGCAAACTCAACAGGGCGGCTCTCTACTCTCGTACGCTGACCGTCGGCATGGTGATCTGCTTTCTACTGTTGTGGCCGCTGCCTATGTTTGGCACTTCCTACATATTCAGCAAGAAATTCTTCACCGGCTGGGTGGTCGTTGGTCTGATCTGGCTTTTCTGCACTACATTTGGCGTCGTCATCTTCCCTCTCTGGGAAGGTCGTCAAAGTATCAAGCGGGTGGTCAGGCTCATGGCCCTCGATCTCACAGGGAAGAGGCCTGCCCTTGTTGGCCAGAAATCACGAGTGCACGAAGATAACTCTTCTGGTGTTGCGACACCAACAGAGAAGATGGAACCAAAGACAAGCATTTGAAGCTCTTTTCCGTGGAACTATTCTGACGACGGAAGGTACGAAGTGATGTCTGATTATTGCCTTTGTGTTGGGATCCGTGAGATCTCATTTTGTCATGCTTGATTTATACCCCATTTGTTGCCTTAAGTAGATAATATTAATTTCATTAATCACCGTACTGTTGGCATATAATCCTAGCAACACTTGCCTGCTCTTCGACTGTGGTATATTACTGAACACAATGAGGCAAATCCACAAAGTATGATAGATATCATAAATAAAAGACGACAACAAATCAGTGGCTCTCAGCTCATCATTTATAGTTGTAATTCTGCGGCGGTGGCGCCTGGGGTTGACCCTGTCCCTGTCCCGGGGGTGGGTAGCCCTGCGGCGGATAACCGCCGCCAGCAGCGCCAGCAGCATAGTATGCCTGCGGCGGTGGTGCAGGACCTGGCGGTATGCCTTGCGGAGGTCTTGTATCCGGCGTGATATCAGGGCGATCGCTGCAGACAGTTAGAGAGAGAAAAAGGAGATTTCAACGCCAATTTCTGACGGAAACGTGGTAATCTTACCGCAGGTCCTGAGTAAATCGACACGTGTGGCATGTTACTTCCTGCCACATCTTAGAATCTCGTGGATGTACAATCTGAGGAGAAGACTCACCTTGTACTTGTGTGTCGAGAGAGGGATACAGGGCTAGAATGATCTTAGCTTTGCTTTTATGTGGCGTCTATAAGCTTGCACGGTCATACAATGAAGCAAATGGTAAACCACGGCCTGAAATATTCTTCATTAGCAATATCTTCGTGATGAGATTCTGGGTTCATGACATACCACCGAGTTATACAGTGTCCGTTCCAGTGTTGGCCTAGAAGTCGGAATCAGTACATCACCATTTCTCATGTGACCTCAATCAGGTACTCACAGTTGTAACAGTATGCTCTGACATTCTCGTACCCTTCCAGCATCGAGGTAAATTCTGTGATTCGGCGTTAGCAGTGTGAGCGAACTTAGTATGCATATATGTGAGCTTGCGGACAAACAATGCTATGTATCCAGTAATATAATGCGGAGACATAGTTGTGTCTTGTTGCTGGGTGAGACCTTACCGTGTGTTCCGAATGTGATGCAAATCGCCATGGTGGTGAAGTTTCCGAGTCTTAGTGTCTATTGAGTATTCCCGATTATAAGTATAAGACGATGCTGGGATACAAGATAAAGAGGCCTTAAACTGGGACTATTAAATAGAAGATGGTCTAGGGGCCAAGGCAGCGGTATCAGGTGACGTGTGGCGCCGTGGCTTAGCACTTGGCATATGTTTTCAGAAGAGATGTGTTGTTCAAAGTCTAAAGAATTCCTTCTACATTTTCGCCATCAGATACAGGCACAATACTAACATGGGCCAAGTCAAGTGTGACACAGGATTCTACCAAGGCCCTATTCTCATATAGGGTTGTACGGCCGATTTTCTCTGGGATTCATGATAAACATGATAGACAAGCCATCAGGCCATGTTTGCACATGTCTTCCAAACAAAATTGTACTTCTATCTCAAAAATTTCACAAGAAAACAAGAGGTTTAAAGTCGCTCAAGGTAAGCAGGAAGTCACATCATGCAGCGTGCCGCCGAGGACTGTATCAACAAGACACATTGGACTTGTCCAGCAGCAACCGAGGTCTGTTATGTCCAGCAGCAGCGCACCACCCTTCCACCTGTGACTGTTCTCGAAGGGCCAACTCCGGGGTTGCCACTTTTCAGCCGAAGGGCTTCGTAAAGTCGACTCTCCATCCCCAAAGTAGGAAGTGAACATAATGTATGATTCTATTGCGTCTTGAAGAGGAGGATGGCGCAGTGGCCGAGGTAGAAGTAGATGAAGTGCTTCGTTTCTAGAATGAGGTTAGTTGCTATTCGGAGCGGATGAGACCCCAATGCGTACCATGTGTAACGAAGCTGCCAAAGTTTCTTCCTACAACGCAATGCCATGTCGCTCCCTTGCGCGAATCAAACTGCCAAATTGCGAGTCAGCCAATCGACCCATGACATCTCGGACGGATAGAGCGCACTTCTCTCTTGATGTACTGGGCAATGTCCTGAGAATGGTAAGTATCCTAAAGGACAACAATTAATTCAAATTGCATGCACACCTTCTCGATGTGATATTTCTCCATCGCCTCAGTGGCTAGAAAGATCAGCTGCCGAACTCTCCTGGAAGCTAAGAGAGATCATACCAACTTCAACAGCCTCTTGCTGCATCTCCTCCGTCTATTGAACGAAATGAGTACCTGCTTCGTGACTGAAATAATTGCTCCCTTACCATATCGACGGACTTGATCTGAGCTATGGAAGACTTTCAGTTGCGCTCATAATGGATTGACAGCAACGCGAACACTTACGCTCCAGCTTCTCCTTCTTTTCGGTGGCCATGCTTCCGTAGAGATAGGGTGACTAAGAGGGTGCAGATAGAAACAGAAAATATAGATTGAGAAGATATTATCTTAAGGTCCGAAAGATGAAATGTGAATTGAGGACAAAACTTCAGAATATAAACATCGTCATAATTAGATGCCCAAACGCCGATGCGACGACCATCGCGTTGATGATGTGCACGGGCCATGCCCACAACTTCCTCACCGCCTTTGCACTATAAGGAAGCATCGACCAAAATTTTTTTTTTGGGCTCCCACTTGATCATCTGCGGAAACTCTACACCCACGAGACACAATCATGGAGAACACAAGAGTGTTCGTGTCTGGCCTTCCGCCGACATTTACAAATGATCAATTGAGGAAACATTTTGCAAGCCGCTTCCAGATCACAGACGCTCATGTACTTCCCAAGCGCAGGATTGGCTTCGTCGGCTTCAAAAGCCCCGAGGCAGCCCAACAAGCGGCTTCTTACTTCAATAAAACATATGTTAAGATGTCCAAGATCTCAGTAGAGATTGCTAAGCCGGTATGTCATTTCTTGCGAACAATCCTGATATTGGCCCCCATGTTCTGCTGTCATTTTCATCTTCGCCCGCTGACTTGCTGCAAAGTTGGTCTTGAGACTGACCAGAATTATTGTAGATTGACTCTGAGCCTGTGAAAAAGGCAGAGAAGCACAAGAAAGAATCAGCCTCAAATGACTCAACCGCAGGAAACGCACTCAAACGTAAACGGGACGGGGATAACACCCAGCAGGATCCCCAATTACAAGAGTATCTTTCCGTAATAGAGCGTCCCTCGAATACTAAGACGTGGGCCAATGGTGAAGACTTTCTCAACACAGTTCAAAACCAGCCAGCGACAAGTGAACGGCGGGAAGAACAGCGCGATGATACGACTGAACAAGTCGAGGAGCATTCTCACAAGCAGCGGAAGAAAGCAAGAGTGGATGATGTACCAAAGGTGGCCCATGGTCGAGAACATGAACCAATGGTCTTGGACAAGACCGAGGAAGAGCATGAGAGAGCGAATGCAGATGATCAGGGTGAAGCTATATACCACACGCAAAAAGAGGCAGAGCCAGTGTCGGATGCCGATTGGCTTCGTTCGAAGACGAGTCGTCTTCTAGGTCTACTTGACGAGGACGAGCAGGCTGAATTCGACTCTACAGCCCAGCGAAAACCCGATCCGTCGCCGCAGCCAGCGACTGTCTCGAAAGCCGGCGTTCAACACTCCGATGATGGCAAGGCTGCTGTCGAGTCATCGACCGAGGAAGAAGAGGTTGACGCGAATATTGAACATATACGTCTTTCCTCGCGGTTATTTGTTCGAAATCTACCATATGACGCCAGTGAATCAGATTTGGAGCCCGTATTTTCCAAGTTTGGCAAAGTTGAAGAGGTTCGTATTATCCCTTTGATTTATCACTGCCCTCCACCGCCTCCTCCCGGTAGAGAGTTGCTCGAATGATGATCTTCCTGATAGGGACATCTGATGCAAAAGCACATGATGCGAACAGGACAAGAGATTTTAGTAGATGCTTCTTGGATATCTGAAGAGCAACCTCGACTGAACATATTCTACTTCTTTGACACACAAAAGAGAAACCTTAACGAACTCTCGCTAATGGTTGCAGATTCACGTTGCCTTTGACACTCGGTCTACCACAAGCAAGGGATTCGCCTACGTTCAGTACATCGAGCCTGATGCGGCCGTCCAGGCCTATAAAGAGTTGGATGGGAAGCACTTCCAAGGCCGCTTAATGCACATCTTGCCAGCTGCTGCGAAGAAGACTTACAAAATCGACGAACATGAACTGTCTAAATTGCCCCTCAAGAAACAAAAGCAGATCAAGCGAAAGCTGGAGGCTTCTTCGTCCGCATTCAGCTGGAATTCATTATACATGAATGTGAGTATAAATTCATGTAGTCGCTATATCTATGAGCCGGCTAACACGATATTTGTAGACTGATGCAGTCATGTCCTCGGTGGCCGAGCGACTTGGTGTCTCCAAAGCTGATCTTTTGGATCCCACCTCGGCAGATGCCGCCGTGAAGCAAGCGCATGCTGAGACGCATGTCATTCAGGAAACCAAAGCCTACTTCACAGCGAACGGTGTCAATCTCGACGCCTTCAAGCAGCGGGAGCGAGGCAATACTGCCATCTTAGTAAAGAACTTCTCGTATGGTGTCAAGGTTGACGACTTGAGAAAGTTGTTCGAGCCATATGGCCAGATTACAAGACTACTAATGCCCCCAAGTGGTACAATAGCGATTGTTGAATTTGCTAGGCCAGACGAAGCGCAGAAAGCTTTCAAAGGCCTTGCATACCGCAAAGTGGGAGACTCTATCCTCTTTTTAGAAAAAGCGCCTGCGAATCTCTTCGACGCGACAAGTGCGCCGCAGACTTCTGTCCTCGAGACCAAGGCTGTGTCTCAAGGCTTCTCGACAGCCGACACTTTCGCAGCTGAAGATGGGGACGAACCTGTGGTCACATCGACCCTCTTCGTAAAGAACCTTAACTTTTCCACGACCAATGAAAAGTTCACGGAGGTGTTTAAGCCACTGGACGGCTTCGTTTCAGCTAGGATTAAAACCAAGCCTGATCCTAAACGACCTGGACAGACACTTAGCATGGGCTTTGGCTTTGTCGACTTCAGGACGAAAGCTCAGGCACAGGCTGCTCTTGCTGCAATGAATGGCTACAAGCTCGATCAACATGAGTTGGTAGTAAGGGCGTCTAACAAGGCCATGGATGCTGCCGAGGAGAGAAGACGTGAGGATACAGCAAAGAAAATAGCGGCGCGTCGCACGAAAATCATCATCAAGAACTTACCATTCCAAGCAACAAAGAAAGATGTCAGGTCGCTCTTTGGAGCCTATGGGCAGCTACGCTCTGTGCGGGTTCCTAAGAAGTTTGACCGGTCCGCTCGTGGTTTCGGTTTTGCTGACTTCGTAAGCGCTCGCGAAGCGGAAAATGCCATGGACGCGCTCAAGAATACGCATCTCCTGGGTAGAAGATTGGTATTGGAATTCGCAAACGAGGAGGCCGTCGATCCAGAACAAGAGATCGAGCAGATCGAGAAGAAAGTAGGGGAGCAGCTGGACAGGGTCAAACTGCAAAAGCTCACAGGAACCGGGCGCAAAAAGTTCACTGTAGGGGCACAGGAGGACGAGGAGACCTAAAAGCCCTTCTCCCTGTGTATAGGGACCATTACTGCAACGACGACTACTTCTTTGATATCATCCCTTGCTTGAGCGGAAGTCGAGGCACGGAAGCAAGCAGGCCCGGCCGACACGTTCCTGTAGCCGTCAGTACGTACATACGCGTCCTGCAGAGCGTATCGAGCACCTCGTGCATCTTAATTGAGCCTCTTCTTTCCATCCCACTTACCTGGATATCGCGAGTCACGTCCATCCTGGATTTTCCCCTCTTGTATATACGCTTAGCTTCCTTTATCCTTGGAATACCTGCACGGCCGAATCGGAGGAGAGCTGTCTGCCCTGCGTTCTGACCTACATTCCTCATGTCCTTTTAGTAAAGAGCTTCGACATTCCTCAGTTATGTTGTCCAACGTCTTGCATTCTTCACTTTGCCACCTCTCAACTGGACCTGGCTCATTTGTACCTGCTTGAATAGCGAGCGCCAGTTTTGAATGTGCGCAGCATCAAAATCCCCGAGCAGGTGCTCACTGGATCGTGCCCTCTGTGATCGCCCCTTGCGTCCCCTTATTTTTCCCTCCTCCAACTCATGCTTCTTCCTCACTCCTGATTTGTTGCAGCAAGGCGGCCGCTGCCTTGCTCTCCTCGTCACCTTGTTTGGACGCGTGAAGTGCAGGGCAAAAGGCCGCCTTGGACGACCGAGGGTGCTCTCGAATGGCTACTGCCAAACAAGCAGCACGGTCGAGAAATGTAGATACTAGGGCTTTGATAACCCTCCCGACGTCAAGGGAAAATGGTTCCCTATAAACATCTTGTTGTTCGCACCCACATTCTCTTTCCCAGGTTCTTACATTCTCTTCCCATCATCTGCGTTCTTGATCGCTGCTTGGTGACTGCTGCGTTCTTAGCCAGGCAGTAAGCATTTCGCGGGCTTCATCACACCCTTCTCTTTGGAATCTGTCATTCTTTCCCAAGAGCCCTTTGTTGGTGTCCACCCCCGATGGCTACTGACTGGCAGCCCGAGTGTATTGCGCCTCAGCATCAGTCAAGTCTGGAGAACATCGGACACCATACGGATCGAGCTCTCCAGAACACCTCGGGCAATGTACAGTCCTACTCAGACGCTATCCTTCACGGTGGGGTGAGTGGTCGTGATGACCATCTACAGCATCTGGCCTATAAATATTCCCATGCCCCTGTGCATCCTCATCCCATGCCGACTGCTACCAGTCTGCATCCTCACCACATCCTAAACGCTCGAGTTCAAGCGAAAAAGCTTCGACGTGTTCAGTCACTCGGTCCGAATCATGTTGGCGCTCGTAGGGGAAGAAGCTACCTCAAATCTCAAAAGTATTTGGAGTATCGGGCGCGGCCTCGGCGGGACACTGGCAAGGACGGGGAACCGGTCTGGTCAGATGAGCTCGAGGACGCTTTTCAGCAAGGTAACTGAAGATCTGCTATTGACATTGATTTGTGCTGTATGTGGTAACACTGTTTAGCGCTGGAGGCAAACCCACCCATGGGTAGAAGAAAGTGGTCTGAACGAGGAAAGTCGTATGGCCGAAACGAACTCATTGCAGAGTATATCTACAAGATGACCGGCAAGAAGAGGACAAGAAAGCAAGTTTCAAGTCACTTGCAGGTTCTTGACTCCTTTCTCAAGGGCGACCCCGATTGTAAGGCCACTTGCCCGAAGTGAATCCTCATTCTGCCATTCGACGAGTTACATTAACATGACAATGTTTAGGGGAGAGACTCGTCCGAGAGCAACCGGCAGACCGCTCAAGCAATCAACATCAGTCAGTTGGTCCTAAATGGAGAACTTCGCTGGACCATCCTCTGCCCAGTCACTATGGTGGGCACATGCACGCGGCATACCATGATCATCTGAGGCCAGTGCAGCCTTATGTTGGGGAGCTTCCTCCGCCCCATTACACCCTGGGCTCGAACATGCATGAACGGAGTACCGATACGATCCATGGCTTCAATTTTGACATGTGGGTGAGCGCGCCTCAGCAGGCGAACCAGGTCGACAAAGCCTTCCATGTGTACACATGCCTTCAAGGAGACCAATACCACCCTGTCGCTCCCCCTATGCCGCTGGAGAATGTCAGGGACTGGCGAACTACTTTCCCTCATTTGAACTCCGTGATGGAGGAGCTGGACGGCCCCTTGGACTGCGAGATCATTCTGCTCGAAGCAAGCCTGAAGCTGATGAATGATTTCCCCCCGCCAGGTTCCAAGCTGGGGATTCAGTTGGATATAGACTTTGCACCTCCTGGCATGACTGATGCCACGGTCCTCAGTCAAATGGACAACTGGACATGTAGCACATACATCTATGAAGATGGCCATCGGTTGTCCAAGGCCGATCATAACCTTGCCAGACCACTGTCCACTAAAGTGAAACCCCCATTTGAGTCGTCGTGGTGGGCGAAACTATTCACAGAACTCACGCAGGACAAGCAGATGGCCGAAAAATCAGGACGGCACCAGAATGCAGATGACCATATCCGGCAGTTCTTCCGCTCTCTGTCCGCAGTCCAAGAGATTCGAGCGATCTCTCAAAACTCGCGGCGAGTCTCTCATCAGGGCTCTGGCCATCCGGGCGACGGCAGTAAGAGGATGGCAATCTTACTGTGGAAGTTCCGCCAGACTCGACCTGACGAGGTTGGGCTGACAACCTGGAGGAAGCTGATTCCTCCACCCGACCGAACGATAATGAATAGTCCCAAGCCGGCCACGGGGATTGACCTGCCCCCATTGTCTCTCGATTCGATTTTGCTGAAACCACAGCCCACGAACGTGTATCACACGCCTCAAGGTCACGACATGTTGCATCACAACGGGACTTCTCAACCGCATTGGCCTTTGTACCCGCCACCGCATGAGAACATGTCCAATATGTATCATCCGACAGGCTCCTTTGATTTTCTGAACTCAGTCAGCAAAGCCGAAGATGGACTACAAGATAGAACTCCTGTCACTTCCATCCTGGATTCCTTCTCGGGCATGCCGCCACAGGAGACCAGTCAGCCATCCAGTCTCAATGTCTCCAGCGGCGGACCTGTGATGCTCAATGTTCATGACATGTCCCTGTCGCACCATAACCTTGCAGGGTACACCTTGAGCCACGACAACCACTATGTGCCCTCTCAGCAACACGGCGTTAGCGTTCACGACAGTAGCAATGTTTTGAACAATATCTTTGGTCCTGGGTCGCAGTCAATGGACGAAATCGGACATAGCCAGAGCGCATGGGGCCCTCCGATTCCGTCCACGACCATTCCAAGCGACGTTGGCTCCAACAACTACACGCACCTTCCGTACCATCACCACGACCATCAGACGCCGGCATCCCGCGAGTCGCACCCACCCAACGGCTTCGAGGGCTTGATGGGACCGGATGACCTGATGGACAAGATCGTGGGCAGCATGCCCGACGATCCTGGCATGAATGGGGCAGGACCCGATCATGCCAGTGCCGCCTATGCAGATACCAATGCAGCTGAGGCGGTCCAATGAAGGACTAAACAATATCCATTGGAAACTCTTTCTATTCTTAATGGTAATCATATTGCCAAAAGTGTGTTCAGATACCATTTTTGTTTCTTCTCTTTCATCTCTTCCTCTACTTCGGTGTCTTTTATATTGAGATCTTAGCGCAGCATTGCTGTTGGGCTTGGGTCATTTTCTCCAGGGGTTGGTGTTCACTTTTCGGAGTACCTAATATGTTTTTTCATTCTCTCTTTTATTATCCTCCAAGTCCTTCGATGTATTATAATCTTTCTAGTAATAATGATAATGGTACCATGTCCCTTTGCTTCTACGTCTGATGTCAATCCTTCGAGTATGGAGATGGATTGCGGGGGAATCCTTCGATATCGGCCATCACTTTTTGCCGGAATACTACAGGTGGATTTTCTGGACTCAACGAACCGCTGATAGATTATGGACACTTCAGACTATCTAGCCAAAATCGTTCCGATGGGATATACGTGGTAACTTGGCCCCTTTCCGTATCTCCTGGAGAAATATTTTTTTGGTGGAATTCAGCCGGCGGCAGAAACAAGGCATTTAGCCGGTATTAACCATCCCACTTGCCCACGCACTTTAGCCTCAACCTCCTGCTTTGTCGATGGCTCATTGGCTTTTCCAGTGCAATTCCCCCTGCCGGGTTTATTCCAGATGGGGTTGGTATGGGGCTGCAGGTGGTCCGGACCAGATAAATTTGGAGATGATTATTGACCATGATGCGCGCGTGCCTTTTATGTGCTGCCCCTCCCCCTCCTATTACTGATTGTTTTTGAGAAGAATAATATCCGCCAGCTGCCGCTCTTCTTTCCTGTAAGTCCTGCGTCTTCCTGCTATCGAGTGCCTGTAAGAGCTTCTTCTGAGAGTTTCCTTATCCGTCACAGGGTCAAAATAGATTCAAATCCACTGAATTCACTGTATTCAAAATGACTACCCCATCCACCAAGCTCAACAGCGGTTATGACATGCCCCTCGTGGGCTTTGGCCTCTGGAAGGTCAACAACGAGACTTGCGCCGACCAGATCTACCATGCCATCAAGGCTGGTTACCGTCTCTTCGACGGCGCCTGCGGTGAGTAACCCCTCATGTTCTCCATCTCCAACGAAAAGGCAGAGCGACAGAGTCCTGACCGTTGCAGATTACGGCAACGAGGTCGAGGCTGGCAAGGGTGTTGCCCGTGCCATTCAGGAAGGCATTGTGAAGCGTGAAGACCTCTTCATTGTGTCCAAGCTCTGGAACAGCTTCCACGACGGTGACCGCGTCGAGCCCATCTGCCGCAAGCAGCTGGCCGACTGGGGCCTTGACTACTTCGACCTGTTCATTGTCCACTTCCCCATTGCGCTCAAGTATGTCGATCCTGCTGTCCGGTACCCTCCCGGGTGGTTGTCCGAGAACAACAAGCTGGAGTTCAGCAACGCCTCCATTCAGGAGACCTGGACCGCCATGGAATCGCTGGTCGACAAGAAGCTGGCCCGCAGCATCGGTGTCAGCAACTTCAGCGCTCAGTTGCTGATGGATCTGCTGCGCTATGCTCGTATCCGCCCTGCCACCCTCCAGATCGAGCACCACCCTTACCTCACCCAGGAGCGCCTGGTCACCTATGCCCAGAAGGAGGGTATTGCCGTGACTGCGTACTCCTCGTTCGGTCCTCTGAGCTTCGTCGAGCTGGACCTGAAGGATGCTCACGAGACTCCCAAGCTGTTCGACCACGACGTTATCAAGGGTATCGCTCAGAAGCACGGCAAGACCCCTGCTCAGGTCCTGCTGCGCTGGGCTACGCAGCGCAACATTGCCGTCATCCCCAAGAGCAACGACCCCACTCGTCTGGCTCAGAACCTTGATGTCACCGGCTGGGATCTTGAGACCAGCGAGATTGAGGTCATCAGCTCCTTGAACCGGAACCTCAGATTCAATGACCCTCTTGCTGTAAGTTCAGCCTAGCCGGCTTGATCCTATTCCAGATGACTAATTCGTTTTCTCTTCTAGTACGGCTTCTATGCTCCCATCTTCTAAACGACGGATAGATTCCGGTGGTCTGAGTGGTACCGCGGCAATGCAGGCGGGAATAACTGCTCGGTCCGTTGGTGGATGATGATTGACGTCCTACGCTTAAAGTAAAATACCATAGTTTTTCCAGTATATAGTTATGACCTCGACGCATGCATTCGTGAATAGATCGCATGAAACTATACTCAATGAACCAGTAGCATCATATTCTAGCCAGGGGAATAGTGGAAGGCTGCAGATTGCGGACTTGATACTCTGTAGGAAGATCGGCTATCGGAGCGACAACACGCCGAGGGCCCCGAGACAGCATCATCGGCCTCACCATCACCAGTTCGACTTCTAGATCAATGCATACTGCAGCATCAACTTCCTAAACACAATGCCCCCTCCTGCCGGGCGCCTCGCCTCGCAGTCAATCCACATCGTCGCAAACCCCGCCCCCGTTTCCCTCGCCGAGAGCAAACTAATCCTCAGCGCTCTACAAAAATTCGGCGAAGTCGTCACATTCCGAAACCTGAAGGTACGTCCTCTTCCACCCCCAACTTCGTTCTCCAATCTGACAACGAGCAAAATAGTACGACACAACCAACACCTCCAAAGCGCCCACGCGCCCTATCCTCGCCATCTTCGACTCTCCCGACGCCGCAAAGCAAGCCCTCTCCTCCTCCCCGCTAACCATCCGCCTCCCCAACACCGACCCTGACCACACCCACACCCATAACCACGACTCTCAGTTTGAGCCGTCAGCATCAAGAACCGGAAGACCAGACTCGAGATCCAAACCAGACTTCCTGAAATGCGAGATCCTGCCCTCCCGGCATAACCACGAGTCCGCGCTGCAGCGGAACCCCTTCCACGGGACCTTCCGCGTCTACGACTCGACGTACCAGTACCGGGATCTTGTGAAGACGGGGATCCCGCTGAAGGAACTGGCGGACGAAACGATGAGTCGGAAAAGGCATGAGCCGTTCCGCGTGAAGAGGCAGATGATGAAGGAGAATAAGCGGTTGGGGGCTACGTCGTTGATGAGGTTGTATCGGGAGGGGCTTGGGGAGAATATTCTAGAGGAGGGGAAGGAGGGGAATGTGAAGGAGGAAGACAGGAGTGGGAATCGGGCGGAGGCTGGAGTGGATAGATTGGGGGAGAGATGAGTGGATGTGCGAGCACAGCTTCGTATCGACTTTTGGTCTCGACATGGTCAAAGAAGCATGCAGAGACTTCACCGCATCACCGTGTTGCCGTTGCGCCGACTCCAGGAGCGAGTCGGTTGGCAGTCACTGAGACGACCAGAACGTGTATACCACGTTCAGGGCCAGATATTGCTGGCGAGGACATACAGTACGTCCGCATGAGCCCATACAGCAAGTTGCAAGACAGCTTTTGCAACGCCTATGAATACGTTGGCAGAGTCAACCATATGGCGTTGACCATGAATGTGTCATACATTATTCCTACATATAGCAGTCCTATAGTTCCGTAGTCTAGATGAAAGGGATTCGGGCAATCCCGCCCACAAATGCATTGTTATCATAATCATTATCAATGTATACCTTCCATACAACATCACCCGACCCGGACAAAGGCTAGAAATCGTCAGCAACCCATCCGAGAGCCCGAACAGCCAAGAACGTGAACTTACTCGCATCAATCTGCATAATTTGCGGCAGCGCCAACCGCACCTTGTTTCGATACACCGCCGGCCCCTTAGTCTGCAATGGGTTCCCTTCAAAATATACTGTCTGCAGCTTCTCTTTATCCTTCAACTCGCGCTCCACCTCCTCGAAGCTCGAGAGTTCGTTGTTGGATGCCCACAGCTCCTCCAGGTTCTTCAGATGGGAGATGTGTTCCAGCTTCGAAACTTGATTGTTGGAGAAATCCAGGACGCGCAACGAGGTATTGGACTCGAGTCCACTGAGGTCGGTGATGGCGTTGTGAGATAGGTAGAGTTCTTCAAGGTTCTTGAGCGAGGAGAGGCCAGTAATGCTGGTGAGTCGATTCGACTGGATGGAGATGATGCGGAGGTTCGAGAGGGCGTCGAGGTTCTGGGTTCAGTTAGCCTGGTCGGAAATACGGCAAAGTAAGAGACAAACCTTCATTTCGGTGATCTTGTTCTTTCCAAGCCAGAGCTCCTCCAACGAGGTTAGAGTGTCAAGATTCTCGATTTCCTGCTCCATTCAGCCCAGTCCTTCTTCAAGTCAGTCCTGAAATTCACGCACCCTAATCCTGTTCGCTCCCAGCTCTAGATTCCGCAACTTCGTCAAGCCCTCCAACCCCTCAATCTTGGATATCCTGTTCTGAACAAAATAAAGATCTGTCAGATTGACCAAATGCGAGATATTCTTGATGTGCTTGATCTTGTTGAAACTCAGATCTAGACTCGTCAGATCCCGGAACTCATCGAGACCCTTGATGTGCGAAATAAGGTTATCGTAGAGGTCGACTTCGAGCAGCGTAGGCGCGATTTCGGATGGGAAGTCGATGCGAGTAATCTGGTTCTGTCGGAGGCATATTCTCTACGTGCATCATACGGTTAGCCTCGTAAGCCGCATGAGCTGCTGCGGGTCAACACACCTGGAGCTTGGGGAATCGTCCTAGTCGCAAAGCTGGGATTGAAGTGATGCGACAATGTACGAGGTCGATTTCCTAGGATATCATGAGCCCTGAGTTCCCAAAAAGGGCCCTGTCGTAGACGAAACATACTTGCGTCTCTGGATCCTCACCCTCGAGCAGATCTGCAACAAATCAATTAGCCACTCGATATTCGCCCGAAATGCGCCGACAGTCAAACATCAGTCCGCAACATAGTTGCAGCCAATACTCCGGTGCGTCATGACAAGGAAATTGACCTACCCTCATCAGCCTCAATCTCCTCAACCGGCGGCGCATCAGAATCCGAGTAATTTGGATCCTCCACGGCCTCTGGATTTGTGATCGTGGCCTTAGGCTCGACTCTCAGTTTCCCATCCCAGCCTTTACTATCTTTCATCGTTGCAAAGTGTTGTGAAGCTTAGACGGAGAAATTTTTTGATTGATGGCTCCGAGGAACGCGTAACGGAGTGCGGGGAGCTCTTCTACGTAAGAGGGGCAGAACCGGGTAGATGATCACGTTTATAGAGAGTCTAGAAGAAATTCGTAGGGCGCAGTTATTTGGGTATCGAGATGGCTGAAGTCACATTAAAATGAAAGAAGCTCTGTATCTTGAACATGAAAATCTTTGGTACTATCGTCGTGGCGTGCAGGTGATGATGATCATTCTCCGCTAGTCGTCACTGGGCGGTATTTCCCCATCCGCCTTGTGTTAGAATGAGCAAGGGACAATTCGCCCGCATCATGTCCATTGCTATTAGAAGAATTAGATGTAATCAACTAATCCTGAAAAATGAGATTCGCAATTACTTTCCCTATCTCTTCTTTAGGGTATCGTCATCGGGACATGATTCAAGCTGTATTCGGGGAAGAGCTTTTATATACAGCACATGCGCCGGAGCCAAGAGGTACATATACATTAAAAGGTCACAATCTGCGCCAAGTGTAGAATCAACGGTATGCTTTGCGAAATACCAGGGACAGTGACCTGCACACTGGGACCTTTATGGAGATGTCGCTCCTTAGGCAGAGTTCCAAGAAACGAATCAGGGCTGAAGAATGACAAGAGGACGCTGGCGTTGAAGGGGGTAATCACAAAACACAAAGAAAGGTATCGACGGACTGGACAGCGACATGCGCTGGAGGGACGTTGATGGTGGGAATGAAGCACAGGAATTTGAGGCAGAGGGAATGTTGATGACAGAGCAGCGTGTATATGAGACCTAGTCTTTGGCTACAAGCCAAGATAGACGCCCGCTTAATGCAAGAGAATCTCACACGGCAACAGATCAATGAAAAAGAGCAGTGGAGAAGGGGAACGAAACTGGGATGGGGGAATATGGTATGTGCTCGCTTGGAGTGCAGAAAGGAGACGTGATCGGAGAGGATGCTGGAACAAAGAAACAGGATGGGTGTTGAATAGGTAAGACTCAGTCTAGAAAATCACAGACAGGCGAAACCAAAAAATGCTGGTCCCACACGTCTATATGGGCCACAGGAAGGGAGAATAGAAGGGGTAGGGGCAAAACGTCAGAAGAAGCGATTATGGTAGATTCAAACATAAGCTGTGACCCTCGCAGATTCTGATAAAAGATGCTTGCACTTTTCACCTCCTGATCTTGGTAGTGCTTTGAACGACGAAGACGCGTCTCCGCATGTCACGAACAGTTGAGATTGGTTCTGGGGAGCCGTTCTTTTGCAACCACATAAAAGATCGAGAGTGTAGCTCGATGGGGGAAATGCCGGGAACAGATAAAGTTACAGAGATTACATCGCAACGTCGAGGACCAGACTGACGTCTTTTACTTGTGCGCCGGCAAGGTCTTCGAGGACAGGAATCAAGTCGAGAAGCTCGTTATCGTGGGCGTCAGAGAACCAGCTGCTGATGGGTATCGCGTGTTGAGGGTGGAAAATGTATGAAGTTGGAGAATTGTCGATGATAATCGTCTCTCGAAGGTCACGGCCAACCTGTGAGAGGTCCTATAGTAGAGATATCAATGGCTTGCTCTCATCGTGATCTTCGCTGCAGAAGGAGGCTACTGACCTTGACATAATTACCTTGATGGTTGTAGCAACTGTCTCTGAAGAGCCTGTGGTGAACAACATTGTGGATGTCAAGTTGATCGAGTAGAGGATCGCCGTACTTTCGTCCAAATCAGAAATCGTCCATTGGAATGGTATTGGGATGGGCAAACTCACCTTAGAAACAGAGGCAGTGAAGACAACCACCTCGTACAATTCTCCAACACGCTTCATGAATTGATCGACCCCAGGTCGTTTGATCACGTAGATGTTGTGGTACTGCCCTTCGATCTCCACAGGGATTGTGAAATCGGCACGCTCGAGAACCTGCGGTGGTATGTCAGAAACATGTAGCTCATTACACGAAAGGGCTTAGAGGCTGGCGAATTACCTTGAAGCTACTGTGGACCAGCGTTTCATCCAAGTCGAGAACCAGGCATTTCCGGTTCCGCAAATGTGGCAAGGGAGGGGGTAGAAGCCATTGCTGGGGTCTCTCGGGAGTCGCGATCTGTATTTGTTTTCCCATAGGAACTTGCGGAGGGGGAGGGGGAGGAATCTCGGCTGGCAGAGTAGTTTCTTCTTCGTGCGATGACTTTACATCGTTGTACTCGACTGCAGACGAAGTTGGTTGCGCTTCGGTAGAGGCTGAGCTGTCCTCAATAACGGGCAGTGGCAGTGACCCCATAGGCTCCTCCGGTTTGATCGCGAGATCGTTGGCCTTCTCTGTCTCAGTTGCGACTATGACTGGGATTTGAGCATTCTGAGGGGCGTCACTGCGAGTAATATCAACTTGGCCATACTGTGAAGCTGGTTCATGGCTGGACTCGACTTTATCAGAAGAGGACAGGTTGGCATCGAGCTGAGCGCCTTCCTCGGAGGTACTGGCAGGTTTATCCTCCTCCCTGGAAGGTTGATGTGAAGTTACAGTCAAGTTCGGCTTCTCTTCTCCAAAGAGCTTTGCTTCTTCAGATTCCGTCCGGTTCGAATGATTGGCATTGAGATCAGCTTTCTCCGGTGTAGGCTGGGTCGCAGGGACCGAAGGTCGCCTGGCAGTCTTCTTCGGCGGAATCGCAGAGTCGTCCGGGTCAACACCAGATGACGAGCAGCAACTTAGAAAGGCAAACAGCCTGAGCGTAACCTTGGGCTTGGTATCTGGTCTGGGGTTGTCCCGCGCCTCAGAATTAGTCGCTGTCTTTTGCTCACCGATACCAGTTGGCCCCTGAGATGGTCGCCAAGATCTCTTGCTACTCCCTCTACTTCTGTCCCTCCGCCCCTTCAAGATGCTTCTTCTCGAACCTCGTAGCGTGTTTTCCGAATCATCATGCGCGGCATCCTGTCTATTGTCTAACGTCGATTGACCATCCGCCTTGGACGATGAACGCGATTGACTTGGGACCAGCAAATGTTGCTGCTTGGACGGGTCGTTCGTATTTGTCGGGGCATTCGGGCCAAGAGCCTGAGTCGACGGAACGGGTGCAGAAGCAGGCTCAGTAGGCTCTACCGGTTTCGGCTGAGGAGAGGCATCTGAGTCTTTGGCATTGTCCTGAAGCGACGATCCAGGACCTGGTCAGAGCAGCGTTAGCAAGTCTTGTGATGGGTCTGCGACGATCCGCAGTGATGGAATATGACAGCAGTAACAAACAGATTGCTCTTACCTGAGTCGGTGTTGCCCGCGTTGGCAGGCATCGGCACTTCTCCTGTGGGCTTGCTGGATGTGTTGGGCGGAGAACCTCGCTCGGAGCTCCCTCCGAGCATCTGGAGGCTAGCAGAGCGAGATTCACGGAATCAACAATAACAGAATTCAAGAGGCGTAGGAGATATAACGGCGATGTGTTATGTCGAAACACACACTTTATGACCACCAGGGTTCCGCCGAGAGGGGACAACGCGGCTCGAGAGATGTAAAGTCACAGCCTCCTGGATCGAGTAGTCGGAGAGGTAAAGTGCTTAGCTTCCAGGTCGGGACTACCGCCTTAAATGAGGCTAGTGTGCAGCACTACTAAGAAAGGTCGTGGCAGGAAGAGTTGCGAGTCGCCAAACCACTCGATCCACCCTGTGGAGTCACAGAAAACCACACAGCCGGCGAGGAAGGAAAAGAGAAATGCGCTCCAGCTTCAATGTGGGATGGTATGATAGGATGGAGGGCGATGGATGATGGATGAAATTCAACCTCATGAATGAGCCGGGGAAGTCACGTGGCAACACCAAACCAGGGTCGTGTTAGGGGGAAGAAGCGATACAGGACCGCAAAATGAAGAGGTACCACTCGACTGCGGCGGCTGTAGGTTGGCTGATTTCGGGAATTTGCTTAGAGTGGCTAAGATAGGCTGTCTATTTGCTCAGGCAGGCCAGGAAGAAAACAAGTTATCGGATCTGCAGCAATGGATTTTCCTCTTGAGTAGGTGGGTTCGTGCGCTTAATAGCTAAATTATGACCTTAATGGACATGTTACTCAATAATATATTACAATGGCACGAAATAAAAGATGTTAACTAGTAGGATTGGCCCAACACGAAGCCCATAATGGGAATGTTCGGGGGGATGGCTGTATTTTAGCTCCTTGACTGGCTAGCCAACCTCTGTCCGGGGGGTGGGAAAGGGGAGAGACTGAGAGGAGAACGTGCGAGGAGAAGCCCAAGAGAGGGGAAAATTGGGAAGAGGGTGCCGTGCGCCTAGTCTGCGATGGGGAGGAACAGAAGGGAAAATACAAGCTGCATTGGTCTGGACTCTGGATCTTTGAGAGAATGCACTGATGCACTGATGCAGGGCTGCAGATTACTATTTATTGCCCACTATATCATCTCAGCCAATCATATTGGTATCAGATCAAGCGGGAAGATGGATCAACTTATCTCTGTAAATCCGTAATGCGTCTTACGCACGATTTTCATCATGCAAACCAGCTAGGTAGAGTTGGGTTGCAGTCCTCGCGCAGCTCAATGGGAAGTATGTCTGAAGCATATAAAAAATTGGGTAGGACACAAATGTTACCATGCTTCATTGCTTTTTTGCCATTGTTATGGCGAGTCCCGCGCAAAGATGTTCCCCGTCTCTTTTGGCCTTTATCCACCTCACGAGGTTCTTTATTCTGCCATGAAAGTGACCCACCGATTCCCCTCTTCAAAGGCCTCAATAATACCGTGGTATACTTAAACGGGCTGATTTTCTAGGTAGTACGTATTGGTGAATTTACTCGGTCAATAGCCGACAATGTCTGGAACGATTATGTAGCTTCGCAGTCGTCAATATCAGTTCTATCTGATACTAAATCATACTATGTATCTTCGCGTCTAAGGTAGTGATTTGTATTTCCACATTGTTGTGCCACCCCTCACCCCAGTGCCGCATTCTTTTTGTCTCTCATGACCAAGTCATGGAGGATTTCCTTCCCCCCTACTGTCGCAAACCGCGTAGTATTACTAACGCACATACCCAGACTCTCAGATAAATCAAGTGTGACTGACAGGGACATCTACTGGAGGCGACTATTGAATTGATTCATCCACTGGCAAAAGGCAGCTTGGATAGTGGAGATCATGAAGAATATCTTCTCGATGTCCTGAGGTCTGATTTGACGGTTCCTCCCAAGATCCTTGCCCGTCATCTCCACCTTACTTCTCCATAGTCCATAAGCAGGCGCCAAATGCTCGCTTTGGAATGGACAGTTTCTCAGTCCGCGACAGAGACCTGAATGATCCTGTCATCTTGTCTTTTACTGGAGTAGGTCTTTTTTGATCAGCGATTTTTCGGTGATTGTTTATCGGCATTTTGCGAATCCTCAAATCCGATTCTTTGTTCTTCTGTTTAGTCCTACCCTTGTCAGTAATGGTGGTTGGGACCATTTGGGCGCACTGCACTTCGCCATGCGTCCATGCTTTCATTTGCTTTTCTACAGATTAATCCGAGATGGGCTTTAGGCTATAGCACGGAAGAATCAGAAGGAGCTTCCTTCTCCATGCAACACCCGACTGACTATTATTAGAGTCTGGAATGGACTCGTTAACTGAGTGGGCCCGTCCAGTCCTAACAGATCACTGTGGATGGAGTCTGCGGAGAGATAGGCCACTGCAGAAGATGGCCTCGCTCGTAGATTTTGAGATGATTCGAAACTTGAGGGATGTGATTAGTCTGCTGAACGTTTGGGGAACTCAGCGAAGCTGTATACAGATGGCCCGATTGGTCTCCTAATAAATAGCCTTGGGTCTCCCAGAAATCGCTGGGTAACTTTGCCTCCGATCGTGATATTCGACTGTCCCTGAAATTAGCTTCTATCAAACTATACAGAAACCTAAATGCTAAATGCCAGTTGCCAAATGATGTCAACAGCTAACAAGAGAAAAAATCCGGGGGATCCGCACGTGAGGCCAGCTGTGGAACTGCCACTCCGCATTCTTTGGCCCGAGGTCTTCACATGCAGATGGAAGCCACCCTACTTAGCACCAAACTGCTGACAACAGCGTCAACCATCGAGACTACTGCTGGCCATACCATATCATCATATTCAACTGGAACGATTTGTTGAAGAGAACCTCTTTCTCTGACGTCTCTGACTCCGACATTAATGAAATCTGTCTCTCTTACTACATCACCAAGCGCGTCTAAACTGTAGGCGCCTTTCCCTCATGGCCTGCGACGCCTTGGCATAGGCGTGTTGGCTCGGGCAAAGGAAATCCGACCGACGAGGAACGATACCGATACAACAGGAGGGGGTGGTACACTATTTCAAACACGATGGCCGCTCAGTCAACGCTCCGATCTCGAGAAGACCCTCTCGTTGCGCTGTACACTCATTACGTCAATCTCATCCGAACTCGAGTGAAGCAGTCATCGAAGACTTCCAGATTAATCGCAACGTTAGCACTTCTGTTCTCGATCATAGGAAGTGGATATGGAGGATATAACTGGTATCAGCGAAAGGTGAAGGAGCGTGCGCAGGGTAGAAGGTTACTGCGTCGGAATTCTGGGATCAGGGGCAAGGATGGATCTCGTACGATTTATGTGCCATACAAGGACTCGATGACCTCCAAGGTCAGGATCCATCCGACGAAGCCTACGACATTCGATGCACACAGGAGGCTGTTCCTGAACCCACCAGCGTCAGCTCGGGGAAATGACGAGGAATCCGGCTCGATGATCCCTCCACCAACAACAAAGCCAGGACTGAATCTGGCATTTCTACACCAGTTTCTTAGTCTGTGGAGTATCATGGTTCCTCGGTGGAGTAGCAAAGAGACGGGGCTCCTGATGGGCCACGGTGTATTCCTGCTATTAAGAACATACTTGTCGCTGCTGATCGCAAGGCTGGACGGAGCAATTGTCCGAGACCTCGTTGCGGGTAAGGGGCGAGCCTTCGTGTGGGGTCTCGTAAAGTGGTGCGGTATCGGTACTCTCGCTTCTTATACCAACGCCATGATCAAGTTCCTGCAGTCCAAAGTCTCTATCGCTTTTAGGACACGCCTCACGAGGTACATCCACGATCTCTACGTCGCGGACAACAACTATTACAAACTGTTGAACTTGGATGGTGGTATCGATCAAGGAGCAGACCAGTTCATCACGCAGGATCTCACACTCTTCTGCTCGGCCGCTGCAGCACTTTACTCTTCTATGGGAAAGCCACTAGTGGATTTGTTCGTCTTCAACTATCAGCTGTACTGCTCCCTAGGGCCTCTGGCTCTTAGTGGCATCCTCACCGGTTACTTCAGTACGGCAGTGATACTTCGCAAGTTGTCTCCGCCTTTTGGAAAACTCAAGGCTGTCGAGGGCAAAAAAGAAGGAGACTTCCGAGGTCTGCATTCCAGGTTGCTTGCCAATGCCGAGGAGATCTCATTCTATGGTGGCGCAGATATCGAGCGAGTATTTCTCCTTCGGAGCTTCAAAGATCTGCAGCGGTGGATGGAAGGCATCTATAGCCTCAAGATCCGCTACAACATGCTTGAGGACGTCATTCTCAAATACGCCTGGTCGGCTTTTGGATATCTAATCACGTCTTTGCCGGTCTTCCTTCCCGCGTGGGGAGGTGCAGGCGGTGCTTTGGAGCTGGCAGATGCCTACGAAGAGACTGGTCGCGAACGGGGCCGCATGAAGGAGTTCATCACAAACAAGCGTCTGATGCTTTCATTGGCTGATGCCGGTGGTCGCATGATGTACAGCATCAAGGACATTTCGGAGTTGGCCGGCTACACCTCACGGGTCTATACTCTGATCTCCACACTTCACCGAGTCCATGCAAATGCCTACTATCCTCCACATGGCTCTCATGCGGAACTGTACTCTCTGGCAGATGCACAGGGTACCATCCACAACGGATTCGACGGTGTGCGGCTGGAACAAGTGCCAATTGTTGCTCCGGCTCTCCATCCTCGAGGCGGAGACGAGTTGATTGAATCGCTGTCCTTTATCGTGCATTCCGGTGAGCATCTTCTTATTTCAGGCCCGAACGGAGTAGGTAAATCGGCGATTGCTCGGATTGTCGGGGGTCTGTGGCCTGTCTACCGTGGCCTGGTCAGTCGGCCCCGAGGATTTGGGCTTGACGGCATCATGTTCCTCCCTCAGCGGCCCTATCTCAGCGTGGGGACTTTGCGAGATCAAGTCATCTACCCTCACACCGAGATTGACATGCGTGAGGCGGGGAGAACAGATGCTGAACTTCAGAAGATCTTGGAAGATGCTCGTCTGGGGTACCTGCCTGCCCGTGAAGGTGGCTGGAATGCTCGCAAAGAGTGGAAGGACGTCCTCAGCGGTGGCGAAAAGCAACGCATGGCCATGGCTAGACTGTTCTATCACGAGCCTCGCTATGCGTTCCTTGATGAAGGAACCTCGGCAGTTTCCTCCGATGTCGAGGGCGTGCTGTATGAACAGGCCAAGGACAGAGGTATCACTCTTATCACGATTTCGACACGTGCGTCCTTGAAGAAGTATCACACCTTCAGTCTCACACTAGGTCTAGGCGCCGAAGGGGAACAGTGGGAGTTTGAGAAAATTGGCACCGAGAAGGAGAAACTGGGTGTTGAGAAGGAGATCCAAGAGCTTCGCAAGCGGTTGGACAAGGTCGACGAGTGGAAGCGACGCCGTGAAGAGATTGACAAGGAGCTACATAAGGTCTGGGCCGAGGAGGGAGAGCTTGCACCTCCACCGTACGAACTGGGGAACGAAGAAGCCGTGGCTGAAGTATCAAATGAAGCAACGGAAGAGGCCAACATCGACAGGACACATGAATAGGTGGTTATTGCAAGAGATATTATGCGGGTAGCGTATTCAGGTTAGAGGTTATAAGGAGCTCAATATTGTATCTACATGCGGATCTAGACTCGTCAAAGTCCGACAATATAGACGTGTGCTACCTAACTCTTTCTCTCCGATGAAGTGCCCCGGACATTACCAAAGAAGAGAACCATGATTGTGAATCGACTCGATACCTCCTGCTAAGCGGGTACGAAAGAGTGAGCATGGCACGCACCATAGATATGAGTCTCAAGAGATATAGGTTCTCAAGTTAAGTTGCATTGAGACGTATAGACGGGTCTTCGAAATTAAGCTTCTTAAACGCAGGTCAGACTGATTAGACCATTGTGCAGGTGGGTGGCTTGGACGCGTCATGTATAAGCGCGACACGCCTCCCTGATTGTCGCTTATTGATATGCTCAAAATATAGCTGAATAACCTTTCCACGGAGTATACTACCTTAAAATAAAAGAGAGTATCGTACTGTTCTGTTAATATCTTCCCAAAGTTCGTCTCTCTAGGGGAATAGTCCACAGTCGAGCGGGCCGCCTCACGCTATTTGACTTACGACCGCGTTGAAATCCTCAAGTAACAACCCAAACCTCTATCAAGCTCTAAAATACACCAGCAATTGAACGAGCTCCCAGACACTACACACCAGGGGGGAAAAAACAAGTAATGTCATACCGTCTTTCACTTTTTCGTCAGATTGCATAGAAAGTGAAGTGCAGAGACACCTCATTTCTATCACTCCCAGCATGTCAAGGTCATCCTCTTAGCTCCTGCTTCCCACAACTCAACCTCTGGACCATCTAAACTACTTCCTTGGGCCTATCTATAATTCCATCGGCACAGTCATGTCAGCTTCTCAACACTCGCAAACCTCAGAAGAGGATGCAGAAACAATCACTATTCCCATTGATCGGTCGTTCAGTGATGGCGACCCGTCTACTTGGCCTACAGAGCCCCGGTTCGGGATGCCGGACGATACATGGTATCGTGAGAAGCTGGCCATCATGTGGCTGAAGGAGACGGGGGCTTATGAAGAGGGTACGTTCTGATTTCGAATTTTTGATTTGCATTATAGTTCTCGTCGAGGGGTTGGATTTGGTGTTTCTTCTGTACTGCGCTCGATGTTTTGTGTTGTCTGCTTCTGGCGTTACAGGAGTACTTGTCCGAGTATTCTGCTTCCTAGAATCATTTCGTGAACTACAGTTTGTATCAACGTTGGTCATTTCTCCGCCTGATACGGACGGGTCGCGAGCGGACGGTTTGGATTCATTGTACGAATTTTGTCAACACTAGTGGCCATTCGCGAGGTGTCTCCTTTCTGTTCTTTGTGCTTCGTATCAAATAGAGTCCAAATAGTTTTACTAACCATGACCCAAGGAACAAACTATGTCATAGACAGTCTGCCAGAAGGCTATGCGGTCTTTGACAGACCGCGTGGGACAAATCCAGACATCGTAAGTCTTGCTACTGAAATGTGGGACTTACATACTGACCGACCACAGCGTGACCGATTCCTCTGGGGACACCCACTTGGGCAGTACTTCCCCTCTACAATCCAGTTCTTTCCACATTTCCTATACCTGATGAAGGGTGGCAAAGAACCGTGCCCCTGCGTTCTTTGCGAGAAATTGGCAAAGAGGAATCAGCGCATCAAAGGTTGTTTCCCCGCCGTGTTACTCGCTTGCAAGTACGGTCAGAACTGACAGTGTCTTCTAGATGGCCTGCCCGCAAGAGGTCCGGGGAGATCGACCGGGTCACTCAGTACTCCTGGTTCCGCTAGACCTGGAAGACCGCCAGGGAGACCATCTGGCCGACCTCCTGGAAGGCCGCTCGGTCGACTCGGGCGACCGCCTGGAAGACCACCGTTGAACCCTATTGTTGACCGGGAAGGCACACCAGACGTCTTCAAGATGGCCATAATGAAACTCAAGGATAGGGGCGAAATAGATGAGCCCATCTCAGAACCTTTAAGTATGGATTGGAAGTCCGAAAGACCTGGCCTGGGGGAGTATCTGCAAAAACTAAGAATGCAACCTTCCTATGTTCCTCGCGCTGGTGAAATTGTCCTCTGGGTTCCTAATTTCGAGGGTGAGTTGGCCTGGAACCCAGAACACGCACGCGTCGAGATGTACGACCCGACCGTTGATCGGTTCATGGGCGTTCCTGAGTGGCGAGCAGGCATCGTCGGCCAGGTCCCAGAGGAAGACACGGTGCTGCAGGATCTAGTCGAGACGGCTAATAAGGGGTGGGAAGTGAATTATTCTGGATTCCGTGTCGAAACGTTCCCCGATCCCAACAGCGCGGACAAGAGCTACTCACTGCAGTACAAGTACGTTCACTTGAAATGCATCAAGCCATTCAATGCGTACGAGCTCTTTTTGCAGAATATGCCCCGGGACGAACTGCATCCTTCAATCGAGTACGCCATGACCATCATGTCATCATTCAGCCTGCTTGAGAAATTCCATTTCCGAGGAAGGTGGCCGAATGCGTCCATCTACTGTATGGGCATATTCATTGGGGCGGAACTCCTCATTGTAGGAGATGCCGTCCGCTTGAAACCGGTGGGCTATTCGCTCAGTAGCGGCCAAAAAGCAGTTACGGACGTCATGGTGATCGACGAGATCCGGCTCGATCTGATCCAATGCGTTGATGACATCAAATCAGATCAGCTCGCAGAGAGATATCAGGTGCGCGTTGGAGGCAAAGTCTACACGAACAACCGCCAGCGAGCGGTGATAGACAACCCGACGCAGCCGCCCAAGCCCCTATCTCCCGAAGAAGTTCTCAGCGTCTTCCAGTACATCGGCATGAGCGGGTACGGGGACTGGTATAGTCTCAACGGCGGTAAGACGGTAGATATCTCCCAGGGGATGGTCATCGGCCGGTGCTACGAACCCGATGCCATGCGGCTGCTGTTCGGTAGTCTCTCGCTGGGCCGGGATCTGCACGGCGTGCTCAGCGGACGACAATACTCTCGGCAAGCAGACGAGCGCATCCCGGAAGGCAAAGACTGGTTCTGGGGCGACTTCCGAACGCAGACCCTGGCGGTCGAGACGCTGAACGGCGAAGACGTCGGCCATTACAGTGAAATCCGCGATGTGAAGATGTGGCGGGCCAATCTCAAGGTCATCGAGGGCAGAGCCACTGCGGCTGATTTCAGAGAGGCCAAGATCCCCGGCGAGCTCGGACGACCGAGCCACAAGTCGCGATCGGCGTTTGCGGAGGTGCGCAAGACGAGCAAGCTGGTGAGCGCTGGTCTGGGGGCGGCCATTACGGATGTGAGCAACAATGCCAGCTCGGCGGACGAGAGCAATGTCCAGACTCGAATGAACACTGAAGACGAAGGGGAGGAAGAATCGCCCGAGGATGAGGAGGATTTTACTTTGAGTTTGGAGGACTTACGAGGAGGGACTGAGGAGACAGAAGGTGGAGACTACGTGCCTGGGAATGATGGGCATACGGCAAAGCGGCCAAAGCATGATTTCAGAGGCTAGAAACCCATGCTTTTGCTCTTTTATTGATAGATCGAGATAGTAAGGAACGGCCTGTCGGCCTTGACTCGTCATGAGCTCGGTATATACTGCAACGACAACCTATTCCCTTATGTACCCTTTGCACCAGTCAATCTTGTAACCTGCGGCAAAACGCTTTTATATACGCTAATAAGTCCTACTGACCACCTCCCTGGCAAACTCCGCAAAGGTCTTCCCAGGCTCCACCTCCTCCTCCAGATTCGGCTGCGTAAACACCGCCAACGTATTGCGAGCGATCCTCGCTCCACCCGACGGCCTCGCCCCCTTCACGAAATGCGGCACAGCACGGAACTTGCCCCGCGTGATGAGCTGCAGCGCCTCCCCAGTCTGGAAAGCCAGACAGTCCTTGGGGATATTCACCTTGACGACCTGGCCCGTGCGCGACTGGATGTACAGGCCCGCCTTGGGGTCCGGCGACTGGGGCAGTTCCGCCAGCGGCGTCGAGGCATCGGTCAACGAAGGGGGATTGGCCGCCTCATCGACGAACATGGCGGACGTCAGACCGGTGAGACAGCCGTGGTCGAGGTGTGTCGCGCACCAGTCATCATCATCTTCTGCCTCGGAGATAGCAGCCGCGGCAGGGTCGGTCGGGAAGTAATGCAGCAGCCTGGCCTTGGTGGTCAGGCTGGTTTTCACCACGTGCTCGAGGTATCCTTCCTTGTAGCCGTCGATGTTGGCGAGGGCGTAGCGGTCGCAGGCGCGGGCGACGAGCGCGGCGGTGTCGATGATGAGCGTGCAGAGCTCCTCGAGGCTGCGGCGGAAGGTCGGGAGACGGTCTGCTGGCGGCCAGATATTGGGGGCGGTGTATTCGGACAGATCGTGGAAGTTGTCTGCGGGGGCGCCTTGGAGGTCGGGGTTCTGGTAGAAGGCGCAGTTGACGTAGTAGGAGCCTTTGAGGGTGTCGAAGTGGCCGGACCGGAGGGTTTCTTTGCCGCAGGACCAGCCGACGAGGTATTTGGCAGCGGGGCTTGTGAGGGATTCTATTGCGTGTCAATTTGAGTCTGTTGATTCGAGGGCGCAGGCCGGACGTACCTAGTTCATTATTTGGAAGTGCCGCGAGGTAGGAAGCATTGGAGAGTACTTGAGCGCGGAGCCGAGTAAACGCTGGGTCCAGATCTTTGACGACGATGATTCCCAGCGAGGAAGGGCCAAAGGCTTCCGTGAGGGTTTCGAAGGAGACCGCGCCTTAGACCATGAAGCATGAGTATCAGCTCCAGGATTGCATTCCGCGGAAACGACAGCTTTTTTTGCAGATGATCAACTCACCATTGACAAGCTCCTGGAGACTCACAGTGACCGCTTGGGCCTGTGGCACGTCGGTTGCACCCATCTTTGGCTTGTTAAGAGTTGAATTGAAGCAGATCACTGCAGCAGTCAGGTCCCAGAAGGGGAATCAGAACAATAGAAATAAATGGCCATGCTGTTTGGCTGCCCCCTCTCTCTCTCCCCACTTTCTAGCGTTACATTGTGTGGTTAACGGCGACTTCCGTCGTCCATTTCTGGGAGATTGTCCCGTTTGGGTATCGCTTATCAGGCTATCATCGACTTTATCTCTTATCGATTGTCCAACCACTAAACGCGGTAGAAGATATTCACGTAACTCTAGGAACAGCTCAGGAGCAGTGACAAAGATATCTATTAGTGAAGTAATGGCATCTAGCTATTCACTAGTTCTTTGATTAGAACTTCATAGGTCAAAAACCTGGCAGGCTGATGGTATATAAAGATGCTTCTCCCCCATGATACCTCATCTTCCTGACAATCAACCACGTCTTCTCTATATAGACCAATTGCAGTACATGGACAACTACAGATGCTTCTATAGCTGATTACCGTGACTTGAGGCAAATAATATGTCTACGCCGACATAACCTATAGCTGTTCTTGACTTGATTGTCCAAACAACTGCCTACGTCGAATGAGCCATCAAGAGCTTGAATGAACCTGGTGACTCTGGCCTGCTTGAGGCTTGAGATATGAGCCTCAAGCGCAGAGGAGACTCCCTTATGACATTTGACTCACTATTACAAACAAATCGGCTGGAGTCGTTTGAATATGGGGCGCAGAGCCTGCCTTCCGGATGCCAGATTTCTGGGCTACTGCAGCCGCCCAAAGGAGCGTCGTAGAGCGTTGTTGATGCCACTAGACGAGTCTGCCGGCTGGGGCAGGAGAAGATCGGGCTCGTCTATGACTACCATGTTGGAAAATTCTTTGATATAAATAGGAACATGTCTACGACGACTGGAAACTCATTGAAACGACAATGCATGACACGCCTATACCTCCCGCTTACACCAAGATCTCTGACCTACAAATATTCAACCGGTGTCTACCTGTGGCCAGTATGGGGCACTTCCCCAACCGATCCCCGTGAGTAAAAGTCGGCGTCCATGTTGACAGACTGGATGAATTCGAGCTTGAGTCATTCTGGGTGAAAAAGGAGGTCAAATACCACCTGGGAGCAACATATCAATGCATTATTGCGCTGGTTATACGTTCTTACGGGTTCACCTGAAAGCGAGAGCCTACTCGCATTGAAATTCAGGTTATGGTTATATCCAATAGGTTACCAGAGCCTTATACAAACTCACGAAAGAACCCTACTTCTATGTCACGCCAGAGAACCAGTATCAGCTTTTGTTCGTCATCGAGGTTGGCTGGTCTGGGTCACATAGATGGCTTGCTGACGACATGAGCCTGTGGATAATGGGTGGTCGTCCACATGTCAAAATTGTCCTGATCATCAAGTTCGCGGAAGGCCAGAACCAATGAAGTCACTGGGAAGGCGGAATTGCAGTCTGTGATGCATCGGGCAATCCATTTTGCCAGCAAGAAGCCGCCTCAAGTCATGAGGCGACTACCAAGTGTCGACGCTTGTGCCAATATCGCCGGACCCATCGTCTTGAGAAGCGAGCCTCGAGCATCGTGGTTGAATCCGCATCGACCGAGGCCCCTCTCCCAGCAACGACGCCAAATGATCAGATTGCGCAACATCTACAGATGCCTTTCATCTGCACGGGCAGTGCAGCCGCGTCGTCTTAATGGAGCCGCCGATGAACATCAACGCACTTTTCCAAGTGGTCGGCCTGATGGCGAAGTCGAGAAACGTTCGAGAAGAACGGCAAATTCCAGGGAAACTGATGATGGCGATGAGGAACGCGCAGAAGCTGAAAGACACTGCGCTTTGATGGGTCTGCTCATGACTCTGAACGAATCTCGTTCTCGAAGAGTAGAAGGAGATCTGGAGCAGAGCCTGTTATCTTACGTTCAGCGTAGTACAGAGTCTACGAACAATTTCGTCCTCATCCTCGACTCAAATCCTTGTGGCACCGGAATCAGCGTTTGATCACATAGAAAACTGCGGCATCTTCAGAAAGAACGGCTTAGTTGGATATATCTTCTGTATCGTTCCAGTCGGGAAGGAGTCACAACTTGCAGGAATACCTCGAAGACGTCGACGAGGAAAAGGCTATTTGTGTCTGAATAGCTTCGAAGGGAGACGTCTGTTCAGTTCGTGGCTATGGCAATAGCAATACGCTGCGCGGCAGAGAGAGATTACAGTGTGCTGTTGATATGTTTATGTACAACTATCTATATCAACGATGGGAGGAAATACTGGCGGACAGTGAGCAACACTGCAGAGACGGCAAAATGGCGAATCGCCAGAGGAACGGAACCGGGAGTATGTCGCTCATACCAACTGGCAGATAATACAATATACAAGACCACTGACTGCAGAAGTCTTTAAAAGCCTTAGGGCTTGTTGCAAACGGATACGCGACTTGATCACCCACAGAGAGCATCAAGCATCAGCATGGACAATTCAGGATCAATCAGAATATTAATTAAGTACTGGCTACTGCGTGGTATCCATCCCTTTCATCCCAACCATCGCAAACATAAACATACATACATGCTTGCCAACTGTCAGAAAGATATCCTATCTAATTGGGTCCATTCTTGTGGCGTTATCCTAAATGTAAAGAAGAAAAAAGAGAGGCATATCCCAGTCATAGCATGCAAAAGATGACGCCGTACCATAGCCATAACCATAACCATTATGCAATGCAGACAAGTCAAGTATGGTATGAGTGTAACGAAGGAGACGGAAACTGGGTATTCTAATGGTAGAGAATTTTGAACAAAAGGAGACAAGTGAGAAGGGAACAACGACAGTAGGGGAGAACGAAGCTCTAGTGGGTATTTCCTATTATGTTTTCCTTGGTAGAGCCGAGACCTGCTCGACTGAATGGTAGAGAAAGAATGAAATTAGACACGCCCGTGACGACCGCCCATGTGGTAGCCCGCAGCAGAAGCCAAGAATCGGGCGACGAAGCCGGTGCTGCCGTTGTTGCTGGCCATTCTCATCTTCTTGTTGGGCTGCTGGTGGTGACGATGTTCGTGGAAGTCGTTAAAGGACTGCTTTGTGTCTGGCTGGATCGCGGGGATGTTGACATAGCTGTAGCCCAGACTGGAAGTAGAAGGGCTGTTGGTAGCGTCCGCTACGACAACTTCGTCCATGCTGGTCGAAGAGCAGGAGGTGCTGATGCTGGCTGGAGTGCCGCGCGAGCTGGGAGCAACGCTGGAGGAACGGGAGCTCAATGAATTGAAAGTCTCTGCGCGAGAGAGGCAGGGGACATCGTTGACGGATGGTGGAGAGATAGACCGGCCGGACCGGTATGGCGACGTGCGCTGGCGCTGGTGGTGGTGAGGATTGTAGGGAGTGTACCGCTCACCCTCGACGGACTGCGGGGAGCCCCCGAGGCTGGACGAGGAGACGTGGTTGGGAAGACGCTTGCGAGGCGAGCCGTTCTCTACCATGCTGCGGCGAGCGTCCGCACGCCCTTCGACCTTCTGGCGACGCAGACGGTTAGCAAGGAGCTCTGCCGATGCATGGAGGCGGCGCCATTCGCGGTAGTGTTGCTGCTGTTGCTGTTGCTGGCGTCTCAGCTCTGCCTCGCGCTCTTGCGCCTCGAATCGCTGGCGAATAGGAGCCAGAAAGGGTTCGAGATGTAGAAAAAGGTCGTCTTCGGTAACCCGAGTGTCCCAGTCGAGAAGAAACAGCAGCTGACGTTCCATCAGGTTCACCTCTGGCAGCGAGAAGGAGAAGCCATCGTAGCCCTTGACGGCCGTGTAGCGGGCCCAGTGCTTGTTCTTTGGGCTCGAGTCATTCAGGTTCTTTGCAGCCAGGATGAGCGATGCAAGAAAGATCCGGTGGACAGTGCAGCGCATGCCCTTGGCGACAGGGGGCAAGCGAGCCCGCAGTCGAGCCAGGTAGACCAAAGAGGTCATCAGTGTAGGAACCTGGACCTGAGACCGAGTGACGAGCGAGATAATAAACGTCTCGAGCGATGGCAGAGGAGGCAGTCCATCCAGTGGAGGTGTGCTTGGAGGCGTAGGCTGGCCATGACGGCTCACGGCAGAGGTCACATGCGACTCGCAGCGGATGACCAGCGAAGCTTGCTGCGCCAGATAGGCCACCATCTCTCGTGATACTGGGCGGGCGACAAACTCATTAAGAGCGGCTCGATTGAGAGCCACGGGAGCATCCATGGTGATGCTGTTGTGGTGGTGTTGTAATTGTTGGTGTTTATGTTGATGGGAGCGACGGAAGTATAGAAAGTATACCTACTCCGGAGTGAACGAGGCTGACGCTTATTATTAGAAAACGTCCACACCCGAAATTGAAGAGATAAAAGTAGTATCTCGTATTTGTCTTGGTTTTGCTCGTTCTCTTTCCGATGGTGAATGGGGCGAGGAGAGCTGAAAAGGAATGTTGACAATGGTCTTTGTTTGGGGGCGATGTATCTCTCTGGTGGCGAGGGAATAAAAAAGCAAAGCGAGAGATAGGGGAAAAGGACAGAGGGAGATTCTGGCGACGAGCTGACACAGGTCGGACAGCGATGTTTTAAAAATGAATCAAATTCCCGTCCAGCAGGAATAATGTGGTTCTGGAATGCTGAGAGAGAGGATAAGGTTGTCGTGTCAACCTGTCGGAGTGTGCTCTGGGACTGGCGATCTTTAAAGCAGGAAGGCAGCGCTGAGCCTGAAATAGATCTTCAGTGACACACTGAGTACAAGATCATCTAAAAAATTTGATCTGAAGTTCGTATTGAGCGTCGATCGGAACTGAGAAGACGTCCGGTTTGGTGGTGGATATAGAGTGAATGTAAAGCCCAGTGAAGTAACACCAAGACAATGCAAATGCAGCGAAAGTGGATAGGGCTGATTATAACAATCAAAAGCAAATCAATTAATGATTACTATTGCAAGAGAAGAGTAAAAAGAAAGGAGGATCAGACTGAAAAGAGAAATGGCAAGACTGAGCATGTGGATGACCGCGTGAAGAATCCAGCAAAGGCGGCCACCTGATGTACTTTATAAGAACTCATGAATGTAGCTTCATCATCGGCCACATAGTCTGGATTCTGATTGATCGCCATCGCTCATCCATCAATGGGTCGGTATGTTTGCAATTAAGGTGGTGGTGCAGGGCGGCTGGACAGCTGCAAGGACATTTCAGCCAGCAGGAGCATCCACAGGGATAACTGGTAAGGCACTAGGTAACCTGGTCTATCATCCCGGCCTGGATGGGGACAAGAGGACAGGAGCGGATCGAATGAAATCGAGGATCATCTCAAACGCTGGATTCCAGTGACTGATTGACTGTCGTTGATTGATTGATTCTTCAAGGGTCAATGTTGGAACTGTCCCTTTGGCGCGCGATTGGATTGCACGCGATGATTGGTACAAGCCCTATCCAGCACAAGAACAAATCAGAATGCATTATGGACAATCTGGAATTAATTATAGATCGTCTACAGAGTACTTAGGCACATCAAGGTAGTATCGAAATACTAATTACTCTTCAGTTGATTGTCTTGCACTGTAGTCAAGAAAGCGAGGAGGCAGTAATAGATCTTGATACCCGACTCCATAATGCATCGTGGAAAATGCAGTGGCAGGAGAAATACAGAGCATCGCCAACGAATCATTGCTCCCTTCCAATTCATCCCTCAAACACTACCATACTTTTATTGTCTTTTAGCAAGGCAAATATTCATCTACTCCTCAGCCTCTACGTAGCACTGAAACCTTTTCCTGGGGCGAAACGCGCTCCTGTTCCGGCCAGGAATCCGCGCAACGCGTCTACTGACTCTATCCCATCCATTGACTTGCTTGACAAGGGCCGTTCAGTCTGGAATCCAACTGTCTCTGCTCCTCTCTTGAACACTCTAGGAGGTTCTCCTAGCTTCAACCGAATTCATGAATCATGATCATGACAGAGCAGGATCCGGAAGTAGTTGCAGGCGCCACTCATTCTTTGGCAAAATAGTAGTGGTGCATGATGCAGTCCGCAGTCTGCACTCCACACATCATCACAGTCAGAGAACGGACTGGACTCGATATATGATATCACGTATGCGTCCAGATTCGCATTCAGCAATCAAATCCTACCATTCATAATGAGCGAGACCTTGATTGACAAGTGACTACGCCCCTCCTGTCGTAGGCTGTACCCCTCCATGCGTCATCCCCGGCGAAAAAACCCCCGACTACACTCGTGTCAGGAGCATATTCCCTCCTCCTACGAACCTGGATCAAACCATCACGGATACTGTCTAGCACGAAAGTACCTGCCTTAGTTCCTACATTCCCCTCCCCCTAATTGCATCTCTGGCCCTGCCCGCCACAATTCACGACCCAAAGGCCGCTCGCAAGGAGCAGGACAGGAATCTATCTGCAACTTCAATTCCGGAGCACGAGTACTATCTAGTAACTAATGGATTGACCTTGCTACTCCCCTGCTACTATTAATATTCCATCCTGCAGATATCTGTCGTTCACGAACGGGTACTGTAGTGAGTAAGTGGTCTAAGCGCCCGACGCAGGGATGGTCATGGGCGCTTAAGCGCATGTTCCTCTGTCTCGTTTCGCGCGCGCGACGCGGGTCGATTGCTATATATACAAATGGATCCTGGCCCATAATGTGTCAAGTTGATACTGTGGATACGGTTATTCTTGGAAGAGGTTGATGTCCAACATGCTTCGAAGGGGCGATTGGGTCGAGTGATAGAGAAGGCGATTCAGCACCGCTGGCTTGCAACTTGGGAGCTGAAAATGAGGCACATAGATACATACGTTTTTGAGGCCTGACTGCATCTGAAACGAGTGTGTCGACGCTAGACTTTACGGAGGAGCATGCAGGCGCCTTATGTTGCAGTCGTTGTTTGAAACGAGGGCGCGTAGTGAAACTTATATGTTTGGATTTTGTGTGATTCCAACAAATTGATTGATAAACAGATTGGATTATCTAACTATATACACAAAAGCTAGACGCTGCCTTTCATAGAACGCTTAGGCAACACTGACAGAGTAGTCGGATACCGTGAAAACGGCATTGCTTCCGCTGAAGGGCTCGGTACCGGCTTGCACGTCGACCAGGTACAGGTCGCTGGACAGTCCCTGGTTGCCCTCCAGGTACGTGAAGAAGTCGCGCATGTCGCCGGAGAAGCTCTTCGTGGTCGACTGGGCCACGAAGCTGTACACCTGCATCGAGCCGTTCGGGCCGAGGTACAGGTTAAACTTGATGCCAGCGACGGTAGGCGTGGCGATGGGCGAGCCCGTCGAGGAAATGGGACCGGCGCCGCCCAAAGCACCTAGCCAGACCATGATCTCGTAGTTGTGGTCGCCGCCGGGGGAGGTGCTGAGGAACATGTCGTAGGCGACATCGGCGACGATGTTGGAGCCAGAGTAGCTGTTATCGTCAGCTTCACATCCACGGAGAATCTGTAAGGACTGCCTTACTTCCACGTCCAAGTCGAGTCAATGCTCTTGACGCTGCTCAGTTTCTTGGGGGTGAACTGCAGAGCGGCATTGGCGAAGCTCTTGACCTGGCCCTGGCCACCGGACCAAGACCACTTGGTGTTCCAGACGATCGTGTTGCCCGAAAGAGATTCAAAGGTGGTGCATTGGGAGCCGGAGGTGGCCTGGGCCTGACCCCAAAGATTGTTGTAAAGAATGTAGTTGCCCTCGGTGACCGAGCCCCATTGGTCACAGAACTGGGTGGCTGCCTGGGCAGTCGCTGCGGCGAGCGAGAGGGCGACAGAGAGGCTGAACTTCATTCTGAATAATCGTTCAAGTTCTTGCGAGGATGATCTGTTGACTGACAGAGAGCACACCGAATAGACATGAGGGCCCTCCGACTCTTATAGTTTCCTAACTGCCTCTCCTGAACCCGCCCTGGGGAAATTCCTTTTTGGGCCTTTATCCTGTACGGAGTACCCATGGCTTGATTCTTTCGACGCTTGACCTCTTTGATGCGTTGATCATCACCCTCAATCTTCAAGACTCACTCAGTGGACCGGGTGGTCCCATTGACTGGTGGATCAATCTATACCCAAGCTTCAACTTGAGACACCCACACTGGCTGCTCCCCACATGTGGCTCTCAAGGTCGCGGAATGGTCCATTTTAGCCGGACAATTCCCGACGAATGAAACAATCCGAGACGACGAAGACACGGAATGATCGACCAAAACGAGAATTGTCTCCGGGGGCAGTGAGGATATTGGTGGAAATCACATTGGGTTTGAGCGAATGTAGAAAGAAAGAAGCATTGTGGGTGAGGATATGGCTGCGTGGAAATAGATTGACATACGTATGTGGACCCCGCATTCTGCACTCCAGATTCCCAGAGTATATGGCCTCTCGTCACCGAGTGATGCTAGTAGCTTGGCGAGACCAAAGAATCAGGTCTGCAGGATTCAGAAAATTGTTGATGTTGTGGTTGACCTGTGCGGTGACAACTAACAGCTTGAATTCCTGACGTGGACGAAAATATGCCCGTTTCATCTAAAGGGAGATCCACAGTCTGTTGGAAGTTTTTCCTGCTACCGACTCTCTATTGTCCCGTATTTCTGATAGTGTTGACTGGAGAGTCGAGTCTCCTCAGGAGAAGTTCCGAGTTAATATAGACCCATATACAACCGGCGGTTTCATCCTATTGATTGACGTACACAGTAGAGTACCTAGCTGGGGACGGCACTATGAATAGAGCATAGTTGACCGGAATCACGGAAGGAATCTAGGCAGTCCTCTCACCGTCATTATAGGAGGGCTCATAATTTCAGATTCCGACATCCAAAATGCGTCTATGCAGCTGCAGAAGCTACATCTGTCGTCATTAATCCTCTTGCAACTGGGTGTTGCCTAGGCCTTTCCAGCTTCTGTTCTGAAGTATTGTCCCAGGGTGCAGATGTACTTCCCTTCATTGCAACCATATGAAGAGAAAAGATATGCTCAGTCAGAAATACCGATCCATATACACTCTGTTCGAATGCATACAGTGACTTGGATCCTCACTGGATTGAGAAGAGTTTCCAACCTGGAGCGGCAACTGGTTTTGCTGACATAACAGAGCAGTCTCAACTCTCAACACATTGCGCTGCCAACTTCAACAACAATGGCAACTTGACTTCATGATTGAATAATAATAACGATGATGCTCAATCGACAGCAGACGTTGAACTGATAATTTGATATCACTTTCGGATATCTCTATCCGTGGTGGCCTGAGATGCTCCAACCTCCAAGCCAATAAAAGAGGAAAAACAAACAGAACCCGACGCCAGGGGAACTCATTCAACTAACCAGGGATTTACGGAGTACACAGTAGATTTCCAAATCTAAGCGGGCGCCGCGGACTCCACCATATTTTTTTCTGCCTGGACTAATCATCCCTATTACTCCTGTTAAGCTTCTTTTCGTCCCCAGATTCTGTCAATTGTCAATTGTCAATTTTAGTCTCTCAATTGACCTGATCTTTTAATCTACACGACGACCTCCACAATGCCCTCTAAATCCTCCTCCCCACAGTCAAATTCCGCCCGCAAGAACTCCTGCGGTTGCTGCTGCTTCTCCGTGCGCAAACTCGGTTTCCTCGCGGTCTTCGTGGCCATCTTCGCTGCGCTGTACAGCTACCTCGATGCTCGTCTTGAGCAATTCTACATCTTCAATCCCGAACAACTGCACGATCTCTCCCAGCGCGCCGTCCAGGCTCATGGCAACGACACCCGTGCGATGGTCGACTTCATCGTCGCCGAGCTGGACCAGAAGATCCCCGGAAACCACTTGAACAAGAACGAGGAATGGATTTTCAACAATGCTGGCGGTGCTATGGGTGCCATGTACATCATTCATGCTAGTAAGTTTGTTCAATGGCTCCCAGCTGGCCAGTCTTTACCGGAAGATTTCTGCTAATCATGATTTAGGTATCACCGAATACTTGATCATCTTCGGTACTTCCCCTCGCACTCTCCCCTTTTCCCCTTCCGAGTTGTTCTAATATAAGACAGGCACCGCGATTGGCACCGAGGGCCACACCGGCCGCCACACCGCCGATGACTACTTCAACATCCTTCAGGGAACCCAGGTCGCTTTCGTTCCCGGCACTTTCGAGCCCGAGGTCTACCCCCCTGGCACCGTCCACCACCTCCGCCGCGGCGAGGTCAAGCAATACAAGATGGAGCAGTCCTGCTTTGCCCTCGAGTACGCCCGTGGTTGGATCCCTCCCATGCTTTTCTTCGGTTACGCCGATACTTTCTCCAGCACCCTTGACTTCCCTACCCTGTGGGCCACGACGAGAGTCACAGGTCGCGAAATGATCACGAATCTGCTGCGCCGGAAGGTTTAATCGCGCGATGAGTGGGACGATACACAACCAGAGAGAGAGATGGGATATTGTACTGTAATATGATACTTGCCTGTGATTATAGATTATGGTAATGCTGTATAGATAGATATAATCTTCTTATGACTACCTAGCTGTTTTGAAGTCGGACTGTTTTGTTTTTCGTTATCGAGCATCTCTCCGCTGACAAAGCATAATGCAAACGGAACAAACAACAAGAATCCGCCTATCAAAAGAGCTATCAATCCATCAATACTGATAATTATTATCGCGGGGTTCAGAAATTCTTCATCTCCATCATTCGGTCTTTTCCCCTCAATATCTTCCAACCAAAATGCCTCCAACGCTGTGTTTCAACTGCAAGGAAGCCAGAGCTGTTATTATCCGTCCCAAGAACCGGCACAAGCTATGCCGCGCCTGCTTCCTCGAAGTTTTCGAGACTGAAGTGCACGAGACAATCACCTCCTCCTCCCTCTTTTACCCCGGCGAACGGGTCGCCATCGGCGCCAGTGGAGGCAAAGACAGTACTGTTCTCGCATCCGTCCTCAAAACTCTCAATGAGCGCTACAACTACGGTCTAGAATTATGTCTGCTCTCCATCGACGAGGGTATCAAGGGCTATCGCGACGATAGTCTGGAGACGGTCAAGCGCAACGCGGTCCAGTACGATATGCCGCTGGAAATAGTCGGGTATAGCGAGTTATACGGTTGGACAATGGATCAGGTCGTCGAGCAAGTTGGGAAGAAAGGCAACTGCACCTATTGCGGGGTGTTCCGGCGACAAGCGCTCGACCGGGGCGCTGCGCGACTGGGCATCAAGCATGTTGTCACGGGACATAACGCAGACGATGTAGCAGAGACGGTGATGATGAATCTACTGCGAGGAGATCTGCCGCGTCTGTCGCGGGGGACTAGTATCGTGACGGACTCGGCGGCGTCGGATATCAAGCGCAGCAAACCGCTCAAGTATGCGTACGAGAAGGAGATCGTACTGTACGCGCACCACAAGAAGCTTGATTATTTCAGTACCGAGTGTATCTACTCTCCTGAAGCGTTCAGAGGCAGCGCCCGGACGCTGATCAAAGATCTCGAGAAAATCCGCCCTAGCTCGATCTTGGATATTGTCAAGAGCGGAGAGGACATGGCTGCTCTGGTGCCGTTGGAGGTTAGTTCGAGCGGGAAGAAGTGCGGCGGCACCGCTGTTGCTACTGCTACTGCAGAGGACGATGAATCGGCGGGTGGCTGTGGTAGTCAAAATGGTCGATCGAGCGGTGGCGAAATGGCGGAGATGGAGAAGAAGCTTGCAGAAGATGACGCCGCTCAGTCGAGAGAGACCGAGATCAAGCTCCCGGTTGCCCCCAAGAGAAAGAGCGGCAAGGCGAATAACCCGAGAGCGATCAAGAGTCAAACAATGGGCAAGTGTGAGCGTTGCGGATACATCTCAAGCCAGAAGATCTGCAAAGCGTGTATGCTCCTGGACGGGTTGAACAAGAACCGACCCAAGACCGCGATTGAAGTGGGCGTCGGAATCGAGGAGGAAGAAAGCAGCTCTACGCTCATGAGACAGATGGAGCGAGTCCAGTTGACGACCGGCTAAGTCAGGGGGGAGGAATCCTCCACCGCCGTATTGACAAGCTGCTACGCGCTCTGCGATGGCGCACCCTCCCATCAGGACTCAGGCCCTACCCGTCCGCCTAGCCGAACATCGATCGTATGGATCGATAGACCAGGCAAGGCTTCGCGCGGCTCGTCAGCGTCAGCACACCAGACGCATGGCTAGACATGCTCGCACGACGCCTCCGCCGCGAACCAACCCCCCCCCAAATTGCACGAGAGATAAGAACCCAGATGGATGCAATTGAATGTCTGCCAACCATAGTCCTGTACAGGTCATGTCATGCCGTAACTCCAGTAATGCTATAATACAATCAAATCAGTCTCTATACCATCTCCGCACTTCCTCCATATACCCGAACCAAATCTATCCCATCGTAGCCCGATTTTCCCTTCATCCCATCCCATCCCATCCACTCGCACAACAACAGAGACAGTGGTTCACTCCTTTCCCCCCTCCTCCGCAATCGGCAAATCAAATCCCACCCGTCTAGCAGTCAACCGAATCTTCTCCTTCTCCGTCATCGTCATCCCGGGGTTATACCGCTCCACAAGAGCTGCATACGTCCTCTGCGCACGCGCATACTGCGCCATCTGCTCGGCTTCTTGTACCCGCTGATCGAAGTGTGTGTCTGCCAATTGCTCGCTTGTGCCTGTGCCTGTGCGGAAGGCTTCGCGGATGCGTTGCTGCAGGGGCGTTGGGTTGGAGAGCGTGCGGCGGGGGAGTTCGCGGAGGATGGCGCGGTAGGTGGAGCGGAGGTGGGGTGTCATCTTCTTTGGTTTTTTTCTTGAGTTTTGGTTTGTGGAGCACGGGGGTTTGTTAGGTGGTGAGGTGCAGGAGAGTCACAGACTGATGATCAGATAGTCGATTTAGATCTACGGAGTCGTCGGGTGGTAGAGATATTTCGAAGGCGATATTGTCACGTGATGTTATCGTCCGCTGTACGGAAATACTACAAGTGTAGAGAATACGCAAATGAAACGAAGCGCAGAAAAAGGTGAAAAGGCATCTTCGTTGATTATTATGTTGATTATTCAACTATGTATGTTGCATATATGTACACCAAGTGGTTACCACCACTTGAACCGTTATTTGACCATCTCGTCAGTCAATCATCAGAAGGCATGTCACGTCAGGGTGTAGGGGATATAGGAAATATCCCCAGAGTGATGCATGAGTCGTGCTCGTAGCTAGAAAGTAGGGGCGGTTGGTAGGTCATAGTGGTAGAAATCATTTCTGAGGATGTGCTCAATCCGGTCAAGACCGCAGCCAGCCGAATTTCTTGCGTCCTGTGTCGATGCCCGTGGATGGTTCAACCTGTACACTACGTGCATACAAATCCTACTCACATTAGCAAATGGAATCGCCGTCTGTTGGTTTGACACGAACCTCTTCATCTCCGGAAAGCTTGATATCCAGTATCAACCGCTGCACATCCTCATACCGATTAATATGAGCATACGGGGTCTTCTGGCTGCGCTGGATGCCCAGAATGACTTCTCCCATCACCTCGAATTTCTTCCAGTTAATCCGAGATCGGTTGTCTCCGACAAAGGTCTTATTCCCTTCCTCGGCCGACACCAAATCACGGCGATGTAGTGGGAGAAACGGAATTCGCTCCGAGAATGAATTGTCCCAAGCTAAGCGATATGCAAAATGGCTCTTCTGCGTCCCCATGAGGATCACTAGCCTCATAAAGTCCTTCTGTACTTGGACTGGGACCAGCTCCCGCGTCTGAGACAGCCGATGTACTGGAGTGCCATTGATGCCGGCAATTAGTGCACCCAGGGAGTTGTAGTTATTCAACCGTCGCAGTTTCTTCAATTAAAAGTTAGATATCTCCTTTCCCTTGTTCACGATTAATTCTTACCTGTGCAATGTTCATAAACTTCTCCAGGGCCCTTGCCCGGTGCTTCGGCTTGTCCCGAAGAAGGATCATACTAGCCACGAAAAAAGCGATATGGTTGAATTGCTTGATCATGCGATTGACATGCTTCAAGCTCTGAATCTTATCTTTGTCCGGGCCGGAGATACTGACATGGCGTACAAGGTCCCGCGGTCGAAATGAGTTGAACATGATCCAGTCAATTCGTGTTAACTCGCGTGCAAATTCTTCGTCGGGTATCTCCATGAGTTGTCGCCATTGTATCTTGGTCAGTGGCACGCTAGGTGTCAGCTCCAGGTGTTCGGACTCTCTTTGCGCAGCTTCAATGCTCAAGCTCGTGAACGATTGGCTCGAGATCGTGCCGGGCTTGTCCACCGTAGAAGTACCCGAGAGCCTTGTGCTCTGCTCTGGCGGGCCCTCGCTCAGATCTAGAGCGCTCATGTTGTATATGGGATCCTCCTCCTCTTCCTCACCCTCATCTTCTCCTGAGGTAGGCCCTCCTAGAAACATAGATGGAGAGCTCCAGCCGGAAGTGACGTAGAAGATTTCCTGGTCATCGAATTCCTCCACGTCGCCGTCTTTGAATGGCCACCCAACATCGTCATCTTCCATGTTCACTTCGAGGTACGATCCGATCTCTTTGGCGGCAAACATGTAGAAATGACTCTTCTCCAACGTTGATACGAAATCCAGGATCCGCTTCCGCGTCTTTGGATATGCCAAGTCGCCGGGGTACTCCGATACCCACTGTGCCATCACGTTGAGCAGTCTCAACTGATCGGCAATGCGCGTCAGCTGGTCAGTGATGTTCTTCTCATTTCGTTCAAAACGATGTATCAGCGCATTGAGTAGACTGGCGGGTGCCGCAAACTTGCGATACAGGCACAAGAAGATCGATGAGAACTTCGAGTCTTGCTTTGACATTGGCTGCGCCACAAGCCGATCAACTAACTCGTCAAAGGTGTAACCGGTTTCATTCGAACTTCCATCGCTTGTTGATTTGTCCTTGCTACTGCCACCAGGACTTGACGGGGCGCTACGCGACACGTCAATCTCATCTTCCGTCTCCAAGAAGCTATTAAAGGCGTCCGATCCGCCACTGTTTCGCCAAGCAGAATGGAGCCGATGCTGGCGATTGCGGTCCTTGGCTGGAGATGACTCCCCTGACGCTGATGGCCTGTGCAAGTTCAACGTGGCTCCGGAGGGAGGGGTGTGAGGTCGCACCGGAAACGAGTTGCTCCGGGCACATCTCGAATTGTGCGAATTGGAAGCCAGGTTGGATGAGTCGGTCCGGTCGACGGGATACAGGTCGTCGCCGTGCCCATCGACTCCTGATTCAAATACACTCGTGGAGTTTGAGCCGCCCGCGGCTCCGTTGAAGAAGGCTGTAGGTGTTTCGGAGTTGGCACGAGTATGGCGGCGATCTTGCGAGCCCGGTCGGTACGGGGCGTCACCAGAGGTTCCCTGGTCGGACTGGCTGGGAGAAAGATCGGTGACTTCTGAGGATCACAGTTAGCATTCAAATTAAGATCTGGCTCGCTGAGCGCAGCAGCTGTGAGATTTAGGTAGGTTTCCACCAGGAGACAGATAAATCAATGTTCGGTTTCTTTTCAAAAGGGCAAAAGGGCGAGCGAACGCTAACTCAGGCCGTGCCGCGAATTAGCGCGACAACAACCGGCCCAAAAGGGGTTGGTTGTTTGCTCGTCCCATGATTTGTTGCGAAACGCCCAGGAAGCTCCAATCAAAATGGTGGAACAATAGGGGTATAGGGGGAAGCTTTTGCTGTTTGAGTGTAGTGAATCTGTTGGGCATGGGGTCGTAGGGCTAGACGGCAACATCGCCATCCACCTGATTGACACTCACCATATTTTTTGCTGACAACAAATCGCAGAAGCTTGGCAATGTACGTCTTTTGCGATTGTGGAGATTCGGGGGACATCCGATGAATCTCGTAATTGCCCAAAGCAGGTTCAAGGAATCTATCGTGCCTTCGAACGTCACATTTACTCGCAATTAGAATAAACGGCAAGGATGATGCGGACAAAGTGTCTAAGCAAACGAGCCATTAGCAACCATATACTTTCTCAAGGAGTGTGTCTGAAACAAGCGGAAGTACTCCGTGAAACATACCAAGTAGGCCTGTCAATTCTGAGAGGCTCTCGGGTTGGGTCACGTCGTGAAGAACGAGCACTCCGTCAATAACCTTTGGCGAAGTGGCATCGTTGCCAATCCGAGGCCACTCGAGCTCTCCATTGCTTCCGACTGTTAACTCTTTGGTTGAAATCTCCACGAATCGAACAAGGTAAACAGTGCCGTCTAATGACATTTTCTTTGTTGTCGATCGTGAGGATAGCGGGTTCTTCATGTCTAGAGCGCTCCGAATGAATGTGGATTTGCCGGCTTTCTCTTGGCCAACAACGGCGATCGTAAGGTGTGGGAAGTTCGGCTTCTGAGATATCTATAGCGGAAATCAGTGGTTAGCCGTTTACTACAACCTCCGTTAGATCACAATGCTCGTGGACAGAACCTACCCCGTTACCGTCACGTATCGGCAATAAGCCGGTGTCACTCCTTGAGAGAACATGTTCCTCCTCCTCTATGAGAGGGCTCTCAACCTTACTCCGAGTGTCCGTTGCCATTCTGGAGGAATCGAGTTTATACAGACCTCCGGCCGGTGCGGAAATTGTTCTGCCGGGGAGACCTGGTCTCTGCGGGAAGGGTGCAGGCTGAGCTCTGTCGCTGGAGGACCGCTCCCGTCGCTGTTGCTCGAAGGTCATCATAGAGTCGTTTTGGTGCAAAAAGTTTGAACGATCGCGGCGAGTGGAAGGGGGCCAGCGGAGACGTCAAACATGCGATAGCGCAAATCCGATATTGCTAGGCGAGTGACTGATGTAGGCACGACAGCTCATCCATTGTCGCTTGAGTAGAATGGCAGTCGACACTGGTTGATTGGTTCCTCTGAATAGTGTTGAGTCAGTCTCTTTATCGGTAGTCTCCTCTTATTCTCTCTTTCCGCTGACGGAGTGATCGATGATCGAATACGAATCGCACTGGTAAAGAGACAAAATTAGTAAACCCCGTCGTATTGTCGGACGAACTTTCAGGATAACCTCACATGAACGTCCTCCAATTTGAAGAGCGCAATACGATTGTACTCAATTTGCCCTTGCAGATCAGATCAAAGGCGGTTTGCACTGCCCGCAAAGGCGGAAGAATGGATGGGGAACAAAGAAGAGGAAGATCACTCTTCGGTACAAAAGTCGGAGGCTGAGGTGGGTTGCCGGACGCTCAACACATAGGCGATAAATAGTTAAGTAAATGAGTAATTTTAATAGAACTGAGAAGGAGACATATTGAATCACTCGTCTTAAAATATAATAAAAGCAGAATACGCAGCTAGAACCAGATCGTATCCAGGCTCCACGATTTTCGCGTGACTGCAGCCGAAAAAGAAAAAGGCGGCGGGATCTTCAATCTGTGGAGGCAGGCACACCGAAGCCTCCACTATGTCGCTTCAGGATTGGATGGTTGAGGGCCAGAGCTTTGATACTCACAAGAATAAGACAGCGATGAGAAGACCATAGAAAAGAGACAACAGGACGGTAATAGAATCTTATGGTTCACAGCTGACGATGGATGGAGGATCCCGGACGAATCGGAGCAATGGTCGTGTACAAAGTGGTACAAGAGAGACACAGCACTTGAGGTGCCTCAATGGCCTTTCCGAATCAGAAAAGGAGTCAGCCTACTATTGTACCGAGACATCCAGATCTGTACATCATTCGTTGTTCAGTCGAGAGATGTGCACCACTTAGATTAGTGACCATCTTCTATTCAGCTATAGAGAATGTCATGCCTACGATTGATGTCCCGTGACGAGACAGTTTTATCTCGCAAGAGTTGGGAGCAGACTGGAGAGTATAATATTCGCTTAAAGAAGGGACACCAATGCCCCAACGGCAATCTCATTTAGGTTTAGAAACAGTAAAAGGCGTACTTAGAGGAGTAAGCTGCCCAGGTAGCTAAATGTAGCTAAATGAGCTAAGTAGTTAGATAACAGCACCGCCGCTCATACGCCTTCAACTTCATTCGTTCCAAGGAATGGTATGACCCTCGCTAGTGTTGTAGACTTGTAGTGGTCCTGGTGAAATAGTGGATGATATATTGACCTAAATCCAAACTAAGGAAGTTGGCTATCAGCTCAAAAATCATTGGATTGGTCCGGATTCGTTTCGCTCATATCCACAGAGGAAACGTCTGCATTGACACTAGAGCTGAGTGAGTCTTCCCACTTGGCAGTGGTCTTGCCTTGAGAACCGCCTCTCAGTCATAGAGCGAGTGGCGCGCAGAGTTTTGAATCACAATAATACCCTCAGACCTGGGAAGTCAAGTATTGTGCAATACTACGAAGTGTTTAAGAGACAATTGAAAGACTCGGTTCATACAGAAACACGAAAGGCCGATCGTAAGGATAAGATCCGGGGCAGCGGGTTCTGAATCCCGTCACGCAGCCTGATTCGGGCTCCACTGTGGCCAGGCGTCTAATAGACGTACCTAACCATTCAATCACCATTGGGAGCTCGGTTTCATGTGTTCCAAGCTCATTTTTGAGTGACAAGGTTGATCATTGTCGCTTCGAGTCCGATAAGTCACACGCATTCTTAGAAGCGTCCCATGGATTCGTTAGACCGAATACCTCGACTCGCCTGTGATTCGAGCTGTTCGGCATGAGATTGATGGTGTTTCGGCCGGTCGGCTCCTCTCTAGCTATCACAGCCCCCGCATTCTGCTACGGTCCAAGACATAGCCCGAATAGGGGTGGGAACACTGTGAGCTGACCTTTAAGTGGTATTAGGCGGGGAAGATGGAGCAGAAGCAAAACGAGGGCGATTGCCACTTCAGGTCTCATGTCCTTGTAAGATGGCTGCATTGCTCTACTGAGAGCGGAATATCTATCTAAGGCTGTTCAAGTAGTCTGTGTTTCAGCCGATAACAGAAACACCAAAAAATATATCTACTCAAGCTATGGGGAGGCATCTTTCATATATTGCCCATTGGCACTCAAGATTGCCATTGTCCTCCCCTGGTCATAATCGCTCATCAAGGGCAGTTCGCTATCGCAATATTTCGATAGTGCAGCAACATAGCCGTGTTTGGAAATGCGATCTTCCAAGCCATGAAGTACGAATCTCTTTCCTCTCCTTGCAGAGAAGGAAATTCATGCGGGTTGCTGGTGCTGGTTTTCACCGTTGATCAAAGCCATAAAATTAATAAACGCCTCTGCGTGCTTTCCGGTCTCCAATCCTTCTTCGCATCTCTCTCTCAATTTCCTAACCTTGCCCAAACCTCGGTTGAAACCCTTCTCCCGGGTCCACGAGCCTCGATTGCGGTAACCTCCTCGTCCTCGATGGTAGGGTCGTGATCGACCAGCAGGTCCCTGTTCTATCCACTCCTCCTCCAAAGTAATCTTGTAGATATCGCGCAGGCAATCACGAAGCCGAGGACTCTGAGCAAGCAGGTCTTTGATTTGTGGGGAGGACGCTAGTGCTTCCACGCTGTATGCATTTCGGTTCGCTTGTGCGTTCGAGCTCTCGTTGACTTCCTGCTCGCCGGTGACGCTAGGCGTGGTTTGAGTGGCATCCGTCGCGCTTGTCGGCTCCGGCGCCTGGGGTTTGGGTGCGCAGTAGATCTTATGGGACTGAGTGCAGGCGAGCGAGCAACTGTAGGCGGTGGTTAAAACAAGCGCAGGTGCTTTGAGGCAACGGAGGAAAGCTTACCTCAAAAGCCCACAGGTAGGGCATTTATACTTCGAGGGCTCCGAAACGCAAACCTCGCAAGTTCCAGGCATCTTTTGCCAGCTTGAGACTGCGAGCCAGCTGAGCTGCGATCAAACTTCGTCAAGCATGGTTTGTAGCTTTTGCAGCTACAATAAGATGGCAGAGGACAGTGAAAAAGCACCCTTAAGCCAGAGCAAACGCATTAACAAGCGATAGTGAAAGATGGTGGAAAGATCTTCAATAACACCTTCGGTTCCCTACTGCAGAATCAAAAATCATAGATGCCTCAGGATTCAGGAACCATTCAACGACGCAGATCACATGATTCTTCGCCACTAATGGCGAAATGGCCCAAATCTACGATCATTTATCCTGTTCGATAATTGAATATTGTAGACAAGTAAACGGTCATCTTCAGGATTACCGGCAGAGACAGAAAGTTTATGATTTTCATGAGCTTAGTGGTGGACTCATCTACCATCTCTAACAATCGTGTTTGTATACGGAGTGACCATAATGGATGGTGCTCCATTCATACAAACTGGATGCAATATTTGCGGACGACGTAGGTACAACTCAGATTACAGGGTAACGATGTAGATTAAGTAGTATAATATTTTACATGCGAAAATCTCACCAGAGAGGTATGAATCACTTCAAGTTGTCTTAACGAACTGGCTGTTTCTTCTATACCTGATTTGTCATCAACGTAAATTTGGCAGAATTCCTGACAGTCATGTGACCTAAGATTGCGTCAGAGCTTGATTGAAAATGGGATGCGGGAAAATAGTATTCTACTCCGGACAACAATTATCAGTTCTCCTTTTCCAGCATAGAGTATCTTTCTTGCAAGTCATTTTCAGGTAATACTGGAAGATTTCTCAAAACATGTCTGTCAGCCGCACATCGACATCATTGCTCAGAAGGGCTCTTCTGGACACCCGATTCTCGCCGCAATCTGCCACCGTCCAGTCGCAAGGCATCCGACCAGCACTCGGATCATACAAGAGCATCCATAACTCCGCCAGGTTACCTGCCATCACCGCCTCTGAGACTCGTCGCCGGCCGACTTTGCGCCCTCATCATCGCCCTGCTGCCCAAGCCCGGGTGAACGGACCGTTGCCCGTTACGAAGCGGACAATTTTTATCCAGACCGAAAACACTCCAAATCCTGATGTGAGTTAAGCGTCCCGATTGTCATGGACGATTATCTGTATGTAGACCACTAATGATATACTCCCTGGCAGGCATTGAAGTTCATTCCCAATCACCGCGTCCTCCCGGAGGACTTCCCAACGTCTTTCCTCGAGTATCTTTCTCCTCGATCGACCCTTGCGCCCCCTCATCCTTCCCCGCTAGCAGCGAACCTGTTCAACGTTGATGGCGTGACTTCAGTGTTCTACGGTCCGGACTTCATCACCGTGAGTAAATCCAGCGATGCGAACTGGGCGCACATCAAGCCCGAGGTCTTCAGCCTTATCACGCAGGCTGTGACATCCGGAGAGGCGATTGTCAATACGGTAGAGAAGACAGGAGAACATGCGCAGGAGGGCGGCGAGGAGGAATCTCTCAGCTTCAACGAGGAGGACGACGAGGTTGTTAGCATGATCAAGGAACTCCTGGAAACGAGAATCCGGCCTGCGATTCAGGAGGACGGTGGTGATATTGAGCTCCGGGGCTTCGAGAACGGCATTGTGAAATTGAAGCTACGTGGTGCGTGCCGTACTTGCGACTCGAGCACTGTGACGTTGAAGAATGGCATTGAGTCGATGCTGATGCACTACGTATGTTTCATCCTTCTACTGTGTTTGGCTTGCACTAACTTCTTTGTCATGAACAGATCGAGGAGGTCCAGGGAGTTGAGCAAGTCTTGGATGAGGAAGAGGAAATCTCCATGCATGAATTCGCCAAGTTCGAGGAGAAGTTACGTCAGCAGAAGGGCCCTCAGGCTACAGCTTCTACGGGAGGCAAAGGGACCTTGGACACGGCACCGTAGGCCACTGGTCCCTGTTTATGCTTCTTCAAGGTTTCCGATATAACGGTCGTTTATTCCAGCTGTCAACGTTTATTGTGTGTGGAAAGCATTCCTTCCAACTGGGTTGGCGATCCACAATCGCCTTTCCCGGGCAGCTTGTACAATACAGAGATATACATCAACCATCTATCAAAGATCTATGCAAGTGGCTTGAGAGCATTTGACATTTGACCACTAGCCCTTGACTATCATGCAGCCAAGATAAGTCTTCAGGGTTCGAAGCTTGGAAATCCATGGATATATTTGCCATGAGCACTTGCCAATCAACCCAAGCTTTGAAACGGTGTGATACCTTTCGCGTCATAACCTGGTACATGTCCTACGATAAAGAACTTTCTGTATCGAAGTCACGAGGCACGTAGATTCAAGAGGGTCTAGACAGTGGACGTCGAGTGGGTACTACATATCAGGTGAGGCATTGTCAGGTGATGCTTCAAAGCACGTACATGGTAGGTCTTCCATATCAGGGTGTTTGGTGATTGGATTTGATGCCTGTTCATTTGCTTATAGGTAGGTACCAGCTACCGTATGAAAGCTACCTAGATGCGGACCAAACAGAAAGAAATATATAGTTTCGGTCTACTGTGCCGCACCAGTGCCTAGCAGTTGGATGGAACGGGTAGGTGTGGACTAGGGACCGACTCCTCATATGCAGCCATAGTCGCCACCTGACTCTGGAGCCTGTACTTGTCTTAGTGTGCTGAAAACTATTGGGGTAAGCTTTGCGTTAACCGAGAACAACATGCATAACCTAAGGTATGTTCCGCGCTATGATAATTCACCCTAAGATAGTTCATGCCTAGGGACAATTCAGCGGGGTTGCTCAAAAGCACAAAGTACTGTGAACTTGATGGAGCTAATCTAGTATAACCTAAACTTTTCATGGAATGTAGCACAGTGTAGTTTTCGGCCGGAGCGGCTGGACCAAGGTTCCAGTCTCAAATCCAGATCATAAGTAGCGCTGTGCCACACATGGACTGACATCGGTGCTTGTTACTGTGAGCAAAGTACGCCTGCCTGACCTGGCGACGGGACTTGGGGCCGGAATTTCGGGGTGAGCCGCAATTCGCTGCTGGAGATGGAGGATGAGAGTTGGTGTAGGTTTCTGTTTGGAGCTATCAGCTGTCAGATGGCTTTTTTGTGCCTACATGATGGATGCTTTGTGTGCCTTGTCGTTAATAACATGGCTCTCTCTTGCATCCTCAGGTTGACCTGGCGTGGTGATGACAAGCGTTCAATTCCTATCATCTACCGTACAAAGCTACTATATCTCTCGGTAGGAGAAGGATAGAAAAGGTAGGTGCGCACGCTATATTCCGTAGACCAAGTGCGACAATCAACGTCACGACGTTGATCCGTGGGTCGTGTTGAGCCCCATTACAGCGTATCCTTCGCCACCGTCAACGAGGGGCGAGGAAGGGGTCTCAGTAGCTTGTAACCACGGATGAAAGCTGAATCTGCTTGCTTTTCCATCGTATCAAGATCTATCCGGAAATCTCGAGTTCTACTACCTTACTACCCTATGATGCTTACATTGAATAGGAATATATGTTACCACCAATGACTGACAAGCTGATCAGGTACTAGTATAATCTGACAGCAGTCAGTTGACACGGGCTAGGTAGGGACGAGAACTGGCCAAGATGCATGCAATTTTAGAGATTCAGAGATGGAGGGGCGCACTCATTTTGGACGATGGCTGAGTACTGTAGTCAAAACGGGCCTGGATGATGGCTGGATGGGTCCAGTGTGCGGGAAGCTCTCTCCGCAATATTTTCAACAGACCATCCTGCAGGCTCAGAGGCTGCTGCATAAGAGGGGGCCGCAGTGAAGCACCGACGACAAATCGGCGTTAAAATACTCAGGAACTTGGGCTCGACAGTAAGATAAGTCGATGGCCATTGCTCCCCCGCACAACAATGGTGTCGACAAATTGCCTGCAGTAGTGGTGGACGTGAGAATGGACGAATGTAGTTGTCTTCGGATATGAAGATGGAGGCTTCGTACCTATTTATGTCGAGGAATGAGGAGATTTTGAGTTGTGTCTCAAGTGTCTCAGGTTGCTGTCCGTCTAAGGGACTCCACTCATGTTTCCTTCGTAGGTCCGAGTGTAACCTAACATCCATGGTAGAATGACGTTGACGAGTATCTACATCGTATTGAGGGAATAATTTCTGCAACCTCAAACAATGACGACTTATTCTCCTCTAGAGAAAATAACACAATTACGGAGTACCTGACTTTACCCAGCCTTCCCTATATGTAAGGTACTACCTCAGCACGGAGTACATATTTTCCAACCCCATACGCGTGGAAGGATGGAATGAAGGTAGAAACTCTCAACCCCAATACATTTCTGGTCCCTTGTCCCTCATAGATAGGTATATTAATTAATACTGATCTCAATGCAATTGGTCGGCATTGATATAACTTGACAGTCTTGGTAGGAAATAATAATGAACGTGACCAACCTAAAGCACAACTTTCATCGGCTAGGCTAGCAGCTGTCTCCGCATTCTTCGAAATGAGCCCAATGCACTATCCATGCTTCCAACCCTTGAGTTCTTGGCATAAACGACAACATTAGCTGCTTGGGTCGAGGAATACGGAGTAAATTATGTTATTGTTGAATCTAGAATCTTCCTTTTGTAAAGGGAAAGGCACAGAGGACCAGCTGTCAACCCCGCTCTCCGCTCGCCTATGGTTGTTGTAAGAACATCATCTACATCAGGCACGAGAATAACAGACAGGCTAGGAAGTTAAAGACCGCACTTGTTTTAAACTCGAGCGTCATTTGAGACCAAGTCAAAGGCGACTGGATCGTCTTCCTCCCAAATCCCAATGCGCCATTGGTAACTTCGTACCCCCGGACGATCGTCAACTTCACCTCCGGAGACCCGCAGGACCCGCTTAAGAGAATGCCATCCAGTGGTTGACCATTTTCCAGCTCCTGCCACTGTCATACTACTAGGTACCTACTCAACGACTGACTAGTTGATCAAGTTCGGCAACATGAGAGAATATCATGATCCTACTAGATATGAGAACTTTATTAATATTAGCGAATATCATTGCAGTCATTGGTGAGTTGGTCTGTTTACTGTAATCTTACCTGATCTCTCCTGTCAGGAGGCTGATTCGATTAGGAAAGGTAATCGATCGGCCATCTTCCTCTTCAGCATATAAATCCGATTATGGAGTATTAGACTGAGTCCAAGATGGATATTATATAGATATCAAAGAATCATCTTCAGTAACAAAGAAAAATACAGTATTCATCGGCTTAGCTCGGACATAGAGACTCCATTGACGGACCCATATAAGATAGCCCCGAGTTATTGTGTACTTAATGAGTCTCAAGACAAGATCAATCTTTGCGCCACTTCTCGGTGCCCCGACCCGTGGCTCGATCTAGTCCTCTTGTCACCCCCAAACCCAAAAAAACCCCAAAAGTGGCCTGAGGTTCATTAGTCCACTTGCATTAAGTTACCTTCCTTTAGGTTCTTCTACTTTGGATGACTTAGTACCTCCCTTAGACTTGCAACTTGACTGGGGTGTACAACCTTACTCCTCTTTTCTTTCGATTCTTCTTCCTTGTCTGTCTCTCCGTCCGTGTTCCTTTCATATCTTCTTCTCCTTTCGCCGGTCCCCCCTCTACTCCGTACATCCTATGTCCTATGTCGTTCTCATTCTTCCTCCCTCCATTAATATCCCCTCCTTGATCTGGGACACCGAACAACGTAACCTTCAATCCCCTGCATCGGCTACCGCATTCTAGATCGACTACACCGGTCGAATTAACCTTTCCGACTCAGCTACATTTCGGACAGTTCACCACAAACCCGTCCTCGCGATACCTGCGCCGCTTTTCCTCTCCGCCTTAACGCATTCCCCTCCGCCTTAACGCATTCCCCTCCGCTACAAAGCAGTAAGATCACCACTCTTCTCTTTTTGTCTTCTTCTTTTCGTAACCACCTATCGTTTGTATCGCATCTAATCGCAACGGAAATAGCTTCATCAATAGGCGATCGCAATCCTCATACTTCATTCCTTCCAAGATGCGCTGCTCCTAAGCAGATCTGCCCACAGATCAGGCGTCAAGAGTGCTTCCACAACGTCATCCGAGGTCACGCTACCACCCTCGCACCGCATCTTTAATATCCAATACTGCGCCAAGTGCGACATCGACCCTGTCGCGATTTCGATCCGACTACTTTAAAGATTCTGTGGACAAATTTCAGTCCGACCAAAAAGTGTCGAAAATAAAATAAAAAAAATAACGAAATTATCAAAAAGAGAAAAGAGCCCACTGTTTCTAGGCAAGCATTGAACGAACGATCTACAATCGAGACCCCATCTTCGCGCAGCGCCTTCGTCGCAAACTTCTGTGCTCGTTCAGACCGGAAGCCTGGTCGCTTCTTTCGTCGCCTTGCTTATTTCAGTTCGATTACGGACCACATTGTTCTTTCATCGTCGAGGGATTGGCTTCGTTTGGGTTTGGATAGAAAATAAAGGGATCGTTTTTACTCTAGACTGGTAAGTCTCCGACGTCTTGATATGTCGGAAGCTTGCTCATACCTTGGGGACGCTCGCACAGACTTGTTCACGAAATTATTCTGCCTTTTGTATTCGTTGAGAAGTGCCAGTGATACCCACGTCCATAAAGGCTTCTGCGTTAACAGGGGGAATTGTACATTGTTACTTTCTACGGTACGTGTTGAGTCTTTGTGTCATACTTTACCCCATTTTACACCCCGCAATCCCCACAAAAATGTCAACCGTTCTCATGCGGCATGATTTTCTCAATCGTGGCTTCTCCTGGGGCGTCTACATCTTCGCCTGGCGGAGCTCCAACCGCGATTTACTGCATCCCAACTTCAGTGTGTCACAATCAAATGGTCGATCACGTCGACCGCAGTGAGGCATACGGGCGTATAAGCAAGCCGAACCGCTTTTTTTTCTACTTCTTATCCTTGAAATTGCAGTCATTGGGTCGAAAGCTACCATCGTACTGTTCCTTGGGCCGACAGGTGCCAAAAATTGCCACAGACCCTTGAACTCAGATCTCATTGGCCGTTTCTCGATTTGGGCTGAATAGTCCATATCATTATTTGAGGCCCCGGCTGAGAGATCCTTTGGCTTTGAACCTCCATAGCTTTCAATATCGCCACCTCAAGCTACTTCCCTTCATATCGCTCAGTATAGACATTATCCCATGCATCTGTCTGCTATTTACCTTGCCATTCTTTGCGTATCTGACTTAAACATTATCTTCATGCTATGCGTGCTTCATCTCATTTTCATTGACACTTCAATTTCACTGGTGCGACCTTGAACTAACTTATCATGCAACAAGCTCATATTCTGCTAAGGTCACCGAAGCTCGTTCTTAGAGCCAACGCTCCTTCAGCACATTTGCAAAGTCAATAGGGCTTATTCTCTTATTTGTTTTATTCTCTTGAAGTTGACCATACAAGAGTTGGTCTGGTTCATATCTTCTTCTAGTGGATACCTTGTGCTGCTTTACTTCTCAGCACTGCGCACAGAGGGGTGTTGGAAAAATCAAAATCACTCCTCTTCGTCTCTCACTGCCTCCAAGCATCACCATTATCAGATATCAGTAAGTCAATATCTCTTACATTGCACCTGAAAGACCTCATCCCATCCTCATACGTTACACAGCCTCGGTGCTGTATTCTACTCAACCTGTCGGTGTGGACTTCCTTATTTCGTATCTGGTGTTGCTGTCCGGCCCGAATTGTTTAGTTAGGCTTCGTTCTGGATTTCTGACCTTGGGCTCCTACTCATCTCGTCTACTTGCTAGCTTTCTCTAGACTCCTACTGACCTGCTTGTTTTAGCCCATAGAGTCTCAGTCACGACTGCACTGCCACCAGTGATTCAACCTTTCTCACAATCTACGCTTTGAGACAGGGTTGAGCTTACAAGACAATATGGCCGCATCGTCTGAAAAGTCCACGCAGGAATCCAAACTTGCCGACCCGCCAGCTGTGTCCAATGCGTCAGTCAGGCTTGAAAAAACCCATCCTGGAGTCCGTCGCTCGACGCCCGATTCGGAAGCTCTGGCATCCTCAGATGACGACGTGGAGCACTCGCATCTGCCGTCAACATCTGCAGCTGTTTCTGCACCAAAGCCTACTCGCCGTACTTCATGGCTGAACGAGATTCCCCTCAATATGCCGAGAAAGGTGTCTTTGACTACTGGTTCCTTGATCTCAGGCACCGGTGCCTCTAACCCGACTAGTCCCGCAACCGACCACACCGGCTGGCCTTCGGGGACAAGTCCTGGATTGAGCAGCCCAATGAACTGGAACCACGTCGGAAACAGCTCGTTCACATGGGGCACAGGCATTTGGAATTCCGAATCCAGAAAAGAGCCGCCGCCCCGACTGTCAGAGATTGTCCCGTCGCCTACGATGTCTAATGCGTCTGCTACTAACAACTATTTTGCGGATGAGTTGTTGAGTCCCACTGCCCGCACTACATCTGGAGAGTCGGCGATCCCGTTCTCTATCCCGCTTCACCCCACGCCCAAGACCTATCGCTCGCAGTCTTACTCCGTGGGGCAGATGGATCCAGAGTACTTGAACACGATGGCCAATAAGTCCGCAGCACCGTATCCAGGTGGGCGGGTTCGGAATGCTGGACAATACTCCGCGCTGCAACACCGATCGTCTCGGCCAAGCCTCCTTGGAGAACTCGGTCATGACCCTGCCACTCTCGGTCGTGTTCGTGAGGATGATGACGATGGCGGTAGCGGTAACAGTTCCGACGGTAGTCTCAACGCTTATTCGGCGAATCAGGCCCGCACAATTGAGCAACTCTCGCGGGAGAATGCAATACTGCGTCAGGCTGCAGGTCAACTGGATAACAGACTTAGAGATCGCGCCATGTCTTCTGCGTCCACTGCCAGTGGGTATGCAGTTGGTAGCAACTCGCGCAACCTCCATCGGATTCGTGGTACCGTCCCCGAGGAAACAGATCTTGCGGTGGAGGATCTCGACGAAGTGGGCGACATACCCGGTTATAGCAACATTCACAGCAGCCTGCGTAGAAGGTTTTCCGAGCATTCGGGTAACCTCGAGAAGCAGCTGCCTTCTACTCTCACCCCTCTCGAGAACCGTGCGCTGGAAACTATTCGTAAGGCGAATTGGCAGACTTCTCTTGGATTTGGCAGCCTCGCCGATATTCCTCAGAGCAGGCGACACTCTTTTGCAGATATTCCCATTCGGCACGCTTCTATTTCCGGCGACTCTCAAGTAGCGGCCACCTCCCGGGCTGGAATGGGAGATCGGGAAGACCATCTTGTGAATATCAGTGATGGTCCCCTTTCAAATGCCCAGAGCCAGAATCGTGAGTATCACCGTCTGCATATGGCTTCTCGTCCTGAGGAACATGAAATGGAAATGGAATATTTACGAGCTCGTCAATTTGCAGAATCCTACTTTGCTCGCGACCAAGCTCTTCGTGTTGCCGAAGGACCCTCTGCAGTTCCTACTTCGCTTCACCAGGCTTATACGATGCCAAACGCTTACGGCCGCCACCAGTCTGGTCTTGCACATGGCCATCAGAATCAGCTTCTGTATATCGTGACTTTCAAGTGCCACCGTGCCGACGTTTTCTACATTCAAGAAGACACTGGCTTGCAGGTGAAACCCGGTGACTTGGTTATTGTCGAAGCGGATCGTGGCACGGATTTAGGCACTATCCAGCATGCGAATGTATCCTTGCAGAGAGCCCGGGAGCTGAAACAGCAGTATGCAGAGGAACACTACAAATGGCTGATGATGTTCTCTCGGCAAGGCCAGAACGGAACCGCGAACGTGACTGGGAGTGTTCCAGCCTTGAGCGGAAGAAGCACTATCGGCGGCATGGGTCCTCATGGTCCGCATGGTGTGCAGGATTTAGCAGGAGATATCAAGCCTAAGCTCATCAAGAGACTTGCGCAGAACCACGAGATCCTGACGCTCCGCGACAAAGAGGGCAACGAGGCGAAAGCAAAGCGGGTCTGTCAGCAGAAAGTTGCTGAGCACAGACTCAACATGGAGATTCTTGATGCCGAATTCCAAATGTAAGGATCACGTCCGGGCCATCGAATTTCATGGTACTAACTGCAACAACAGGGATTGGAAGAAACTCACTTTCTATTACTTTGCGGATTCGTACATCAACTTCAACTCTCTTGTGACTGATCTTTTCAAGATCTACAAGACCAGGATCTGGATGTCGGCAATCAATCCAGCATCCTTTGTGACTCCGCCAACTGCTGGCTTGCCACCTCCGGGAGGTGTTGGAAATGCCGACGGCCGAGTGTACGGCGCAGCTCGAGACGGTATGGATGTTGGCAGAGACACGGTGGGCAATAAGATCGGGCCCCTGCGCAACACCTACACAGATCCTTATCAGTCTTTTCCTCATGGTGCCCGGCAGCCTGATTCCGGCCTTGGTGAACTCGCACCCAGTGCCGATCCCTTCTCTGCATACCCGCCAAACGCTTATGGTGGGACCCTAGACACTGGCTATGTCGACTATGCCGCGCATAGCCCAGGCGTGGGCAGTGGTCCGTCTCGAGTTCATAATGCGCCAAATGACTGGACCACCCGGTTCCAGGGCCTGTCACTTGGATCTTGAACGAGAACCATCGTACCCTTGGCTCAAGGTATCGCTGTCTCCCGTACACCATGTTCGCGGTTGAGTCAGTGAAATGACATGCACACTGTACTTTTCTTCTCCGTCTCCAATGCTGTGTTGGGTTTTCATCTATTTTCGAAAGTGTTCTTTATTCGGTGATTCCCATTTCTCCAGTCGTTCCTTTCAACCTCTCTCGTCTGTTTTTGCCATTTTCTTCCAACGCTCTAGAAAAATTACGTGACGGATCTGCTAAAAGATTTACGATCTGTCGCTATGCTGATACCTAATAGACCTCAACTCATGAATTGATGGCTTTCCCTGATTACTTTTCGACTACACTCAAGCAGCTGTACATCAGCACTTGCGCTTTGTTCTCTTCTTCGTTTCCTTCCACGACCTTACATACAAGTGCTTCTTGCGTGCCGTCTCACGTTCATTGCCATACTACTGTCCTGTTCTGTACACGGTGCCACAATGATAGTTACGAATGACTTTGCTGCAGTCGTGATGGTTTGCAGGGTTGGAACAATTGAGAGACTTTTCTTTTTTCCTTCCCTTGCGAAACAGAGGAACGAAGAATATTGAAATTTTCTTACCACTGGTAATAAGATTGAACTCTACATTTAGACAAGAAATAAAATTGTTTATGCTTGCACGCTGATAAACTTCGCCTCTCCTCCTTGCGCTCCTAGGTAGTGACGGCAGAGATGTGGCATATGCCCAAACCGCACCCAGCTGTCGTTGCCTTGCGGCCTTAGGGCTGGACCTAGTATTGAGTGACCAAACCTAATAAGGAAAAGGAGGATTTCTAATCCGTAATTGACACCTTAGGCATAAACAAGGGTTAGCGTCAAAGCTGGTTGGTGGATGCGGTTAGGCTTGCGCTCGCCTAATTTGCTAGCGTCCCACACACAACACCTCGCAAAAGAGATCATCTTTCCCTTCAATCTTTCCAGAGCGACATCGACGACAACCGACGACCTGCCACGCCGACAAGGTACGTATTCGCGTCCCTAAATTTGCGATAGAATTGGCTCGAAGTGATTCCAATAATCCGATTCAATCTCTTTGCAATTGTCCGATTCAATCTCTTTGCAATTGTCCGATTCATCAAAGCTGATTGATTCCAGATGGGTGCCCTCAAGTACGTGGAAGAGATCCAAAAGAAGAAGCAGTCCGACGTGATTCGCTTCCTGCTGCGTGTCCGTTGCTGGGAGGTGAGAATCCCCCCCTCAATTTCGAACATTTGACATCCCGCCGGGAGGTGAAAAAAACCTCGTTTGCTTTGCCATAGGATACCCTCGAAAAAAGAGAATTTTTTTTGATTCTGGGTGTTGCTGGGCTCGGCTTCGAAGATCGCAAATTTCGCTCACAAAGCTTGCTTTTCTTTCCCGCCGGCGGATGATGTGGATGTGGCACACAAGACAAGTTATATTTGGGCTTGTGTTGTCTTGCTATACACTCGTTGAACTTTGCTGAGAGTGCATCAATATAGCTCCGTCAACTGAACGCTATCCACCGTGCTTCCCGTCCTTCTCGCCCCGACAAGGCTCGTCGTCTCGGCTACAAGGCCAAGCAGGGCTATGTTGTCTACCGTGTCCGTGTGAGACGTGGTGGCCGTAAGAGGCCTGTGCCCAAGGGTGCCACCTACGGTATGTTTTGCGCATTCAGGATTTTTCTCAATGTGAGAGGAGGCTGGACTAATTATGGTTTCGTATTACAGGCAAGCCCACCAACATGGGTGTTAACCAGCTCAAGTACCAGCGTGCTCTGCGTGCCACCGCTGAGGAGCGTGTCGGTCGTCGCTGCGCCAACTTGCGTGTCCTGAACTCCTACTGGATCAACCAGGACTCCACCTACAAGTACTTCGAGGTCATCCTCGTTGACCCCCAGCACAAGGCTATCCGCCGCGATCCCCGCATCAACTGGATCTGCAACGCTGTCCACAAGGTTCGTCTACAACGCTCGTGCAACTCGGCGCGATTCTGGGAGTTTTGCGGCGCTCTTGCTAACATTTTCTGTACAGCACCGCGAGAGCCGTGGTCTCACTGCCACCGGCAAGAAGTCCCGTGGTATCAACAAGGGCCACCGCTACAACAACACCCGTGCTGGCCGTCGTCATACCTGGAAGATCCACAACACCCAGAGCTACTGGAGATACCGTTAGATGTAGAACATTGGGTGTTCATGGGGGTTGGTGGTTATGGAAAATTTCTCTCTTCGAGGATGTGTTTATTCCGACAAAAACTCGCTTCTGTGACTTGGTCATTGAATCATCAGGGTGCGAGCCTAATGCAACAGATCTTTCGGATCGGATGTTAGCAAAAACCTTTCTCTCTCTGTTTCTTTCTATGATTCCCTTAACGAAGTACGACGACTCTTTTCTTTCTTCAGGACGCTCCCTGCAGCTTGTAGTGGACTGGTAGGCTAAATGTAGACCAAACGTCAATCCGCAACCTGTTGTAATTGATATCCACTGCGGGCGGTGTCAATTACCGGTTTGACGCCAATAGCCGCAAGTGGAAGACGTTCGGAAATGCTGATGTTGCAGTAACCTGGAACATGGTCTTTGGTTAACTAAGACACCACTTAGCACAAGTTGTCAGAGATTGTGAGACTAGTTGGAGCTTCATCGCCCAAAATAGCAGCAGTTCGTGACATCCGAGCGTCACATCCAAGACCAGCGCCTAAGGCGCGGGTCGACCCCATAACCGTGGTCCAGTAGGCTGTCGCAAGAGTTGGTAAGACATCATCTAGTTGGTAATTTCTTTCATCCCGATTTCTTTCTCAGACCTCCAGAATGCCTATTACTATCTTTGATGGTAGAGATCTTTGGAAACTGCATATTCGTTAATACTGGCTCACTGTGGTCTGAAGTTCCCACACTTCTGGCTTCAAAGAAGCTCAAGGTGACATTAATACGGGTATTAACCGCTTTCTATCACTGCCCCTGACTAATCGCTCTCTTACTCATCAATCATCCACTAACTAACTAACTAAGTTAGTTATCACATCATTAGTGTTGCATCAATTGCGGCTTCTTCTTTTGGTTCCCTTTTTGGTTCCTGAGGTCACTTGGTTCAGTCGATCTGTTCCAGGTTTTTTTCGGCAGGATCCGACCCAGTTTAAACTCCTTCATACCTCCAACTCCTATCTACCTAGTACTTACGTTGTCTCTCTCCTATCAATAAGAAGCATCTTTGTGGTTCCTGCACATACTCCCATTGATCAGACGACACTTGTGCAATACCTAGTTTTACCAGGCCTAGAATTAACCTGCGTCTGCTTCTAGACTACTCCATACGAAGAAATTATTTCACGCCTGGAGTTGTTCCAGCTCAGACAGTCTCCAGATATACCAAGCTAATGCGCCCTTATGCCGTCGCGGTCCGCGTATAACCAGCCTCATCCTCCGACTCTGAACTCCTCAACCGTCTATCCGAACGCCGCCCTTCTCTCTTCTTCAGCAGAGAGGAGTGCACAACGCCACATCCAGCACGATGTGCCGATCCTGCCGACGATGACCGGCAACCCGGCGACCTCGCCTCCCCTCCATCGAGGTCATTCTCGTTCGATCAGTCACCCGTTTCCGTCCGCCTTTGGCGGCAAGAAACGCAACCCGAACCCGGGTTTCTTGGACTCTGACTCCGACGATGACGACGTTGAGGTGACGCATCTGCCCGATGTTCTTTCTAGTAGCCCCAGAAAAGGCTCCTCACGCCCGTTGCCGGGTGGAGAGGCGATCTCAACAGGGAAATGCATGACATGCAACTCCACTGTTCGCTGGCCGCGGGGGTTAAAGGTTTTCCGGTGCACGGAGTGTTTGACTGTAAATGATCTGGAGCCGTACACTTCGAAGGATTCGGGGGGTCAAGGCATCTCGGGGAAGGATGGGAAGCCTGGTCTGTCCATACCGAGAAAAGGTGCTAACCTGGAAGCTCTTACAATTGATCTGGGCTAACTTGCAGAACCAGCGGTTCCTCTCTCCGTGGAACGGACACGGTCCATAATCGATAATTGCGTTTCATCTTATTTGCGACGGCTTTTAGACGCGCCTGTGCCTCAAGGCCTCACGTCAGGTAATCGATCTGAAAAACCCTCGGTTATAGGACAGGATGAAAATTGTGCGCATACACATGACCATGGTTCGGGTTTACTGTCTGAACCGCGCGTGGACGCTCGAGCGCGCAGTTCGTCTGCGTCCAGTAAACCCGGGAAACCAGATTGGTTCAACGGAGCCCCAAATCCTTTGAAGCCTACGGCCAGCTCCTTGGCGCCACATGCGGACGTTAGGGGTCCTCGGCTACGTAGTCGCAACAACTCGGACGTGCAGATTCCACCCAAAGACGAACGCTTGCCCCGCGAAGTAGGAAGGCCGTCTGAGCGGGACATCAAGGATCGACCTAGTCACCCTTACATCTTCAAGCCCCTAGAAGAGTACATACTAGCTTCGTTCAAAGGCTGCGACAGTTTGAATGCGTCCTTTAGTACAGCACAGCCTCCCTTACTGGCTGAGAACGCCAGTCCTGAGCATAGCCCTCCAAAACCGAAGGCGGAGAGCAATGAGGCGCTCTCTCATGCGCATCCAGCTTTTGAGATCGATGCAAAGACCCTTTTGATTGGAGACCTAGCCGAAAATTCTTCTTGGTGGATGAATGACGGGGACCCAAACTATGGCCTCGGCCATTCACATTCGAAAGGGAAATCTTCAAATCCCTCTAAAGCAGTTACCTCTAGGAGTCCGCGGATCAATTGGTCTCAATTGGCAGAGTGGCATCATCTGATCATGACGGCTGGTTCGTCATGGGTCGAGCGCTGGACAGCCATGAGGCCGGTTGATGAGCGCGGCCAAGAAGGTCACGGGCGGAGCAAGTTATGGGACTCTGTGGACATTTGTGCGATTGAGAGAGATATTACAGAATCACGTCTACATCTTCACCGAACCTTTCTCAAAGCTACGGAAAATCTGGTCAAGCGGCCACGACGACTACTACACAAACCAGAAGAGATACGGTTCCTTCTGATACTCCTCGTTAATCCATTGATATACCCCACAAGCTCTTCCTCGCGACCTGTCATTCTCACCCAATCCCAAGGTGGCAGGCGACCATCCCATCCAAAGGAGAGTGGTGAGAGGATACCGCTCCGTGATGCTAGACCTTCCCGCAAAGAACAATTGGGACCTTCTGCGCCTCGCAGTGGACCTCCAGGCCATCATTTTGGCATCGTCAAGCGCATACTGGGCTTAATGGCACACTTGCCCAACGATTGCCATCACTATCTAGTCTCCTGGTTTTCACGCCTTCCTACTGGACACTTTGAAAAATTAGTGGACCTGGTGGGCAGCTTCGTGACTTACCGTCTTAGTCGGCAGCAAGGACGGAAACGCAGCGAGGCTATCGAAAATGATAACAGTCTGGTACCCAGTTTCAGTAGTGCAGCTGGGAATACTCCTGCGGAACTGCACGCTGCGATTAATGGTAGAGGCCCCAGCAAGCCAGCGAAAGACAAGCGGATTAAGCCCGTGGTGTACGGTGATGATTGGCAGATACAAGCGGCAGCAAGGGTGATGTCTCTGCTATTTACAGCAAACGATACGAGTGTTGCTCGGAAGCCAGATGCAGCATTTGGCCAGGAAGCAGGCTCCTCGGCAAATAGAGCTGCGGCGAATCGCCGAGGACATAAGGTCCCGATCAGCGCCTTCTATAATACACTGCTGGATTATTCTGACCTCGTGGCGGATTTCGAAGCCTGGGAGTCAAAAATGGCCAAGTTCTCGTTTTGTCAATATCCTTACTTCCTCAGTATCTGGGCGAAAATACATATAATGGAACATGACGCTCGTCGCCAGATGGAAGTCAAAGCTCGCGAGGCATTCTTCAATAGTATACTGAGTCGAAAGGCGATAAGTCAGTATCTCGTATTGAAGGTCCGGCGAGATTGTCTGGTTGACGACAGTCTACGAAGTGTCAGTGAAGTGGTGGGTTCTAACCAAGAAGAGATAAAAAAGGGCCTACGCATTGAGTTTGTCGGTGAAGAGGGTGTTGATGCGGGAGGACTTCGCAAAGAGTGGTTTCTTCTGCTTGTTCGGGAAATCTTTGACCCTCATCACGGTATGTCGACGGCGTTGCACACCAAAACAACAGAGAGCTCAAGCTGATTGATACAGGACTCTTTCTATACGACGAGGATTCCCAATTCTGCTATTTTAATCCCTATTGCTTCGAATCATCTGAACAATTTTTCTTGGTCGGCGTGCTTCTTGGACTGGCTATCTACAATTCAACGATCCTAGACATTGCTCTTCCGCCGTTTGCCTTCAAAAAGCTGTTGGCCGCTGCTCCGCAGACCAGCGGCCCGCAACCATCGAGTGGCCGGTCGAACTACAGGTGTACTTTGGATGACCTGGCAGAGTACCGGCCTGCACTTGCCAAAGGCCTTCGGGCTCTTTTGGAGTTTGATGGAGATGTTGCCGATACATTCTGTTATGACTTTGTGGCCCACGTCGATCGCTACGGCGAGGCTGTTGCGGTGCCTCTCTGCCCTGGAGGCGAAACGAGGCCGGTCACCAATGCGAATCGACGGGAATTCGTGGATTTGTATGTTCACTACATGCTAGACACAGCAGTCACTCGACAATTTGAGCCTTTCAAGAGAGGGTTCTTTACCGTGTGTGGCGGCAACGCGCTCTCGCTGTTCCGACCCGAGGAAATCGAGTTGCTTGTTCGCGGCTCGGACGAAGCGCTGGACGTTGCGTCGCTTCGAGCGGTTGCGACATACGACAATTGGTCTCATCCCCGGCCGGAGAACATTCCGGTTGTTCGGTGGTTCTGGGAATTCTTCGAGAATACCGATCCCCAGGCGCAGAGGAAGATTCTTTCGTTCATTACAGGCAGTGACCGGATACCGGCCATGGGGGCGACAAGTCTTACGATCCGGCTGGCATGCCTCGGAGACGATGCGTCGCGGTATCCGATCGCACGAACGTGTTTCAACACGCTAGGCCTGTATCGATATCCCACGCGGGAGAGATTGGAGCGGATGCTCTGGGAAGCGGTGGGGAACAGCGAAGGGTTTGGACTGAAGTGATTGAATATGTTGTGAGAAACTCCGAATAGATACCTTGTACACCTCAGGGGCAGGTAACCCTGTAAGGAGCTGATCAAGAGTCCTTGTCAGTGCCATTTTTAGTCGAAGGATGTCATGTCATGTGTCTTGCCGCTATATCTCTGACTGTTGTACCTTTCCGCCTGTCTAGTCATACCTGTCTCATGGTCGTAGCTGTTCTAGTCTGTCACATGATGCGGGATCCAAGAAAAGCAAAGAGAGGGTCATCAAAATAAAAAGCTGAGACGCGTCTAGCGGTCTCATTATTGAGCGCCCCCAGATTGGCGTGGGGTTAGAAGAGTTCTAGACCCGAAAATCTCACCGTTGACAGTCGATATGTCCGACGAGTGAAGATCCAGGTCATCTATTCATGCTTAATCGGTGTAAGGATTCGATCTGTTTTCAGGTCATGGGACACTGGCAAGCGAGCAGCCGAGCCATTGACCTTCGGGGTCCAGGGACAGAAAAAATAAACAAAGATAATAGGATAGTCGATACCCGACGAAAGATCAGAGCAGTTTACTGTTCGGGTATGCGGTGCATTATTGTCGCAGTCAGTAAGTATCAGCATCCCACCTACACCTACAGTACAGTAGTGCAGACTGTGCAGTAGACAGCTGTTGTGGAGAAGCGGTGTGCGATATCCTTGTGGACGTATGGAGTACAGGTAGGTGGTCAAGCTCCTGGGGGTAAAGGTAGAGACTGGACATGCTGAAGGTACAGTGTGTCGTATTTGTTTAAATCTGTTTGCAGGTGAATCATGCCGCCATATTATTCTTGTTGTTGTTATTGTTTACTTTCTATCTAGTCAGGAACAACAATATGCGCTCTAACAGCGACAACCAAAAGTTTGCCTATGACGAGGTCATAGCGGGGCCAAAACGGGGACATTCTAGGAGAGTCTGTGGGGGAGGAACGTCATTGCGGATACGGGAGCTCTGCCACCGAGGAATTGATTTCCACTGTTTGTGCTTTGTAGTTTGATGTGGTGGATTAGTGTCCAGATAAATCCCAAGGGTCAAGAGCTGATATGCAGCTCTATCTCCCCAGGTGAAGTCATTTTATTCACTTGCTTCTTGTGTACCTTGATGTTTTGTGAAGGTTTGCTCTGATAGTCGAGATGGAGATATCGTATTGGGAATACCGATGGTGTGTAATTTGGGAATGGTCCACCGGTACGGAGTACACGGTGCAGGTGCAGTGTATACGTCGGTCACTGCCCTGGTGTCAATTGATTGAACTTTGGAGTTTGGACCTGACGCATAAAGTCAATTGATATCGTGGGTAGATATTGAATTGATCAACTTGAAAATAAAGATTACCACCAGCGTGAATAATCAGATTACTTTTTTGCCAGTAGCTTCGGGGAACCGGGCTGGAGGCACAAGGACATCACCTGACAGTGGGACTCTGGGCTGTTTGTGCTAGACCCACTGGGATGGAGCGTAGTGTCCCGAGTCTAGCACCAGCTTCCGTCGATGGCTGATTCCGATACAGTTGGTGCTTGACCTGCTCTGGTCTGGTAGATTTGATGAATGGAGGAAAAGATGGACAGTCTGACTTCATTGGCACCGGAAAATGCATGCCTGAGGTTAGCTTTTGCTGTTCCCCCTCAATTCCCCTCCTTCACTGTTTGGGATTTGGGTCCCTTGAAATAATAAGTAGGCTTGTCTTTCCTCCTCTTGTCTTCTCTTTCTTCCTCATCTTCTCTCCATCTTCCTCTTCTTCATCTTCATCCTCTTCGCTTTCTTCCCTGCTTCCCTTATCCTCCTTTCTTGGTGAGTTTAACTTACTTCGTTTGTCCTCTTCATCGAGTCTTGCCTATCTGATATTGACTGCCGGGGGTTATAGAGCGCAAGGCTTCATCCCACCTCACATCAATCACAATGGGTTCCAATCTTCCTCAGACCATGAAGGCTCTCAGATATGAGAAGCCTGAGGTCCACAGCGTTGTCCAGGTCCCTCTGCCCACCCTCCGTGAGAACGATGTCTTGGTATGTTGTCGACTCAATCGTTATTCTGCACACCTCAAGATCGGATGGCTGACCAATAATGCATGTATAGATCAAGGTCAAGGCTTGCGGTGTCTGCGGTACCGATCTGCACATCCACGAGGGTGAATTCATCGCCAAGTTCCCCCTGGTTCCTGGTATGCCTGATGCTCGTCGACAATTGCGATGGTTCGAGACTAACAACTGCAGGCCATGAGACTGTTGGTGTTGTCGCTGCCGTCGGTTCCAAGGTCAAGGGCTTCGAGATTGGTGAGCGGGTTGTTGCCGATAACTCTGAGCTCTGCGGCGAGTGCTTCTACTGCCGTCGCGGTGATGAGCTGTTCTGCGAGCACTTTGAGGCTCATGGTGTCACCATGAACGGTGGTTTTGCCGAGTACTGTGCCTACCCTGGTATGTTGTATAGCCGTGACCCAACCACAGAATCGTGCAACTAACCATACCACACTGTAGCCAAGAGAGTCTTCAAGATCAAGAACCTCTCCGATGTCGACGCCACTCTCCTCGAGCCTGCTTCCTGCGCCGCCCACGGTCTGGACAAGATTGCTCCCAAGATGGGCTCTTCCGTTCTGCTGTTCGGTGCTGGCCCCACTGGTCTGGTATGTGGTTTCAGGGCTGGTAGCTGTGACATAACGGGAAACTAACTCTGTGTAGATCCTTGCTCAGATGCTCCGTCTTAACGGTGGATGCAAGGTTACTGTTGTTGCTCCTGAGGGTCTCAAGATGGACCTGGCCAAGAACCTCGGTGCCGGTGACGAATACGTCGCCCTGTCCCGCAAGGACCCCTCCGCTCAGTTCGAGAAGCTCAAGTCGGAGAACCCGTATGGCTTTGACATTGTTGTCGAAGCCACTGGTAACCTCAACATACTCAACGACTCCATCAACTATGTCCGTCGCGGCGGTAAGCTCGTCGTGTACGGTGTGTACGCCAACAAGGACCGTGTCTCATGGCCCCCTGCCAAGATCTGTAAGTTCTTCTTCCCCTTGCTTCCGCCGAGTGCTTGCTAACAAACACGTTAGTCGGTGACGAGATCAACATTGTCGGCAGTTTCTCCGAGGTGTACAAGTTCCCTGCTGCCATCGACTACCTTGACACGGGCAAGGTCAAGGTCAACGGCATCGTGAACAAGGTCTTCAAGATCGAAGAGTGGGAGCAGTGCCTGGAGTCGATGAGAAACAAGTCTGCCATCAAGGCCGCCATTGTCTTCGACTAAAGGTTTGATTGGATAGACTTGGGCTGGGGTCAGACAAAATTCTGGGTTGGATCAGAACTGAGTTTTGAACATACTTCATGTAATGATTTATGACATATGCGATGTTATTATTCCTTGAATAATAGAAAGAGAGTTATCTCAAGTGCTTGCAAATCCTGGTCCTGGCTTATGGGAGGGCCGGTCTGGTTATACCTATAGGGGAGCGAGGACCTTGAGGGATTGGTGACTTGTTGGTGCCATCAGTCCCCAAGGTAGCAGTGACGTATCCCCATCTGGCATACCAGTACAACAGCGCAATATTCTTACGCAATTTATTAGAATTTGATGCTCATTGATCTGTTCGAGTTAACTGTTGTAATTGGCAATTCATAATTTGTAAAAGTAAAATCGAACGCAGGAAAGTAAAAGCCATTAATATTGTTGTAAAAGACTGCATCCCAATCCACTCCGCTCGACCTCCAATACTCCGTAATCCTTCAACACTCACTAACTCCCGCCCACACCTCCAAAACCGTCCCTCACCCGACCCAAAACAATAAAAATAAACGAAAATAAAAATGGTCAAACCATTGACCTTCAAAGGTGACAAGCCCAAAAAGCGCAAACACCGCGAAATCGCCTCCACAGAATCCAAATTCGGCGCCGACACAGGCGCAACCACAAGGACCCCCGCCGAGGAAACGCAGCACCTCGAAGACAGCGCCGAAGACCAGAGCTGGGTGTCTGCCGACACGGCGTCGGATATCGCAGGACCCGTGGTGCTCGTTCTGCCGTCCGATCCGCCAACGTGTATCGCGAGCGATGCAAACGGGAAGGTGTTTGCCAGCGAGCTAGAGAATCTGATTGAGGGGGATGCGGCGACGGCGGAGCCGCATGATGTGCGGCAGGTGTGGGTTGCGACGAGGGTGGCGGGGACGGAGTCGTTGAGTTTTAAGGGGCATCATGGGAAGTACGCGTCCCTGTCTACGACGATTCCCCGAAAGGGAGGGAACGGATGCTGATAGGTGATGGGACAGATACCTAAGCTGCGATACGTACGGGATCCTGAGTGCGTCCGCGTCCGCCATCTCGCACTACGAATCGTTCCTTGCGCTCCCCTCGACCGATATCCCGGGTACGTTTGCGCTGCAGACGGGCGGAGGCGACAAGGAGGCGTTTGTGTGTGTGCGGGAGGCCTCGTCGAGCAGCAAGGCGAGCGGGCGCGTGATCGAGGTGCGCGGCGACGCGAGTAGTCTTGGGTTTGAGACGACGCTGCGGATTCGCATGCAGGCGCGGTTCAAGCCGCGTATCAAAGCGAGCAAGGAGACCAGGGCGAGGGAGAAGATCAGTCGGAAGGAGTTGGAGGGGATTGTGGGGAGACGGCTGGAGGAGCATGAGGTGAAGAGGTTGAAGAGGGCGAGGAGGGAAGGGACTTTCCATGAGGAGGTGCTCGATGTGAGGGTTAAGGGGAAGCATGACAAGTTTGCTTGGTAGGTTTCTTGCCTCTTTTTTTGGGTCTGGATAATGCTGATGTCGATGTTGGTAGATTGGCGGGAGAACCTATCGAGATCGATTGCCTGCGTTTGAGATTGAGACGCACTGAACAGTTGCATTCAGGATGCCTGCGGAAGGGGCCCTCCAGCAGGTGACGCGAGAATGCGAGCTACAGGGACGGATTCTACGAGCGCGACATTTTTATCTGCTGGGGAGGACAGGCCCGGACTCATTCGTGATTGAGCGCGACGCGCCTCGATGTCCCATACCACACCTCAAACAATGGGGTGAATGACTTTCTCGGGCCAGAGACGCTTTGGATAGTCTGGTTTGTTCATCTGTATGCATTATCATCTATATGATGAGCAAGACCTAAATAAACCTAAAGTATTTTCATAAACCAAGGGTATCATCCCACTGCAACACCGTACAATATATCCCCAATCGAGTAGAATCTGGCAATCAATGCTCAGTCACGACATAATCCCGATGAACTACCATATCGTCCGCAGGCGTTGTATAGTATTCCGCCGGTAGAACGCTTTTCTTACACAGCGGGCAAAGACTGCTTATCTGCGTAAGCGAAACGTCGATGCAGCTCGGATGAAAGATATGGCCGCATGGAAGTTCCCGCACGATCGTTATTCCCGAGACAAAGTCATCAAGACAGATTGCACAGGTGGGCTGTGACCTGCTGGCAGAGTCGCTGCACGCTCGCGCGGAGGGAGGTCGACTGCTCTCACACGTAATTGCAGTTTCCGGTAGTCTGATGGTGGAACTGCTTGCTTGCATTTCTGTCTCCTTGTAGACTAGACGAGGCTCTTTGTGGTCAACAGATCGTATCGAACTTGTATCATCGGCTCTTGCCAGTGTGATCTGGGTTTGACTAGGGCTGCCTCTCAAAGACGCTTTTGAGGGAATGTTGACAGAGGGGTAAACGTATGTGGGGATCTGATCAAGAACCTCCCGCGAAACCCTGATATGATGTAGCCCGAAATTTTCAATATCCGCTTCGCCGGCAGAGATGCGACGTTCGAGGGCTAGTCGGCGTCTCTTCTGCACGAATTGATAACATAGTAGGATGATAATACTGAGAACCAGTACCATTCCCAAAATTGCGAGGATGAACCCCCAGAGACTGGGCATGTTTCGATGATCCTCCGCTGCAGACGAGGCAGAGCAAAGTCAGCTGAACGGATCCCGCATATCTGTATTATTCCTTGTGAACTATGGGTCGTCTTACCGTAATCTATGAGAGCAAACAATCGAACGATACCATGCTGATCCTGAGCCAGGGCAGAAGACTCATTTAGATTGCTATCCGTATCAAATCCGACCAACGTCGCATTATCAGAGTACCACGACAGCTGCTGCATGAGTGTCTCTCCAGCAGGACCGGGGATCGCATAGACTGGATAGTTGTTCTGACTCTTCCATGCTCCATCATCACCCAGGTTCCAGATAGAATCCTCCGGCGCAGGCGGCTTCGAGTCGTTGGTTGAAGGTAGAAAGAAGATCAGCGCTTCCACGCCTTGTTGTTGCGACGCATTAAGAAATGACTGTGTACATTCGATAGATACCCACGGCGCTAAGCCGATGTTGGGGAAGTTCAACGGAGCGACATGGCTATGGCGAGTCGAGTTGGACGGCACAAGCGATGCTGTGGCATTGGTGCATGGATCCTGAGGATTAAGGCTAGGGACAAAGAGTAGTCCTCTTACTGGACCCTTGTCTGGTGCATTTTGAGTAGATAGCGTCTGGATTGTCCCGTCAAGCACTACATGGAGGCTATCGGTTTCCTGTTGGTAGCCGCAATGTAAGCGGGCAACCCATTTGCTGACATTGATTCATGATTGACCTGTACCACTGGTGAAACATACATTGAGTGCTCGAGTTGCATTCGTTACTCTCCCAGATCCTTCGAAAAACATCGGAGCCGTGGCTAGCGATTGGGCGGCTATGATGGTCAAACATGGTCAGCCCAATTTCCAACAACAAGCCACTGTCCAAAGCGCATGGCTATACCAGAGGTATAGACCAATATTGCAAAGGAAAAGAGGCTCAGTGCACAATCCGAGAATGAAGATGAGGGGTCATACACATGCTTGCGGTATACCACACCGCTGCCGCTCTGGATCAATGAATGGCGTCGAAGAATATAAAAGGTCAAGATCGAGTAGAAGACAACATTTCGCACGATTAATAAAATGCCAAGAGGTTGTAATGCATATGCATAGCTTTTTCAATCAGGAAAATGCAAGAGCAGAATACAGAGATGTATCTAAAGGGAGGAGGGAAAAGGCCAAAAGGTTGTTCTCAATAGTTGCAGGTGATAGATAAATATTATAGTACCCGAAATCGACGATCATCCCAATAAGGTCTTCTACTCAGGTACCGTATGAGAACAAGACCCATCGTACCGACTGTCCTTTTGGCCTAATCTTTTTTTTTTCCCTTTTTCTTCTTCCCAGTTGTCAGTGTGCAAATTCTGAATCAGCTCCTTGATCAAAGATAGAAATGCCGTTTGCGGTCAGACTCTGATGACGTTTGCGGGGACTGGGCCACACATCGAAAAACCGATTTTGAACAGGATGGGAGGAGTTTGAACAGAGGGGTTCACAGTATGCCTGTGCCTGCAGATGATACGGTCTGCCACGGTATCATCAGCAGAATCTTCAGTCATATCCGTCATCCGGTCTGTTCCTAGGCAAGCTGTCTGTGCTCATCCCACGCTGATCGACAAGTGGAGCTCCTGCAAGGAAGGGTACAGTACGGAGCACTCTTGATAGATGATAGATCAGTCCACATCTCCACTTCAAGACAAGACTCAAGTCCGTTGATCATGTCCTATCACTCTCAGCTACCAAGGAAGGATAATCAAGTCCGTAACGTGAATATCGGTACCCCTGAGACGTAGTAGAAACCGTGAATTGCTTGGCTGGTGACTCTTATCACCCCAAAACGGAAGGACTGAAGCCCGTATCTTCACGTGAGCAGGATCACGTGCCTACATCTCTATCAACACTGCGATAACGATCAGCTCCAGGAAACATCCCACCCAACACCACACACACTCTCTCCTCGACCATTCCGTCTGCAAATTCTTGCATCTAGTATGCTCTAGAGGGCAGGTATTCATCAAGCACTTATCAAGCTCTGGACCCCTTGGTCTTTGAGCAAGATAATACCACTTCAGTGACGAGTTGTGCCTCTGAATCCCTTCCCTCTCACCATCACTCTTGTCCTCTCGATTCCTCACCTGAATCCTTCCTTGACATCACGTACCTTAACTGTCTCAAAATGCCAGGTGCCAACAAAGGCAAAGGCAAAGGCCGCGAAGTCCGTCCCACGCGAAGCCGCAACACCACCCCCAATTCAAGCTTCAGTGCTGGTGCAACATCCGCGCAGGCCAGTTACCTCGACGTTGACGTTTCGAAGCTGCTCATTCCGGGCACTATCCAGTATGGCGAAATCCTCGACCGTATGAGCGGTGTTGGTCCGATCCCTGATTCTAAGTCTCTCGAGTCGTTGATGGAACACCTCAAGACTCTCAGTCAGCTAGCAGAGGCTCGTGTTGATGCCTGCGATGCCGGTATTAGAGAGCTCTCGCAGAAGCGCAAAGAGGTTGTTGAAGACCAGGAAACATACGACCGCGAGACTGCATCCAAGGTGAAGCGCGATGTCGACGATGAGGAAGAGGAACCTATCAGAGCCTCTAAGGGAGGAAAACTGAAGAAGCGTAGGGAGCGTGGAGGAAGCACAAAGGAGGACCGTCCGTTGGCGCATGGTGCTCATGACATCGCCCGTCAGGACGGCGCCGAGACAAAGGTCGAAGGAGGTACGTTTTGTTATGCCTTTTTGTTGTGACATTCACACGATGACACGTCCCTGCCAACCTTTCTCACTGGACTTTCCCTTTCATAACAACACGAATTCCTCCATCTTCCCCTTCTCCCTTGGCATTCCTTCTCCATCTCTGTACCTTTCATCCTGTCTTGGACTTCAGCTTCAAACATGGATCTAGCTAACGAGCCAAACCTAGCCGCTTCCCCAGCCTCCAAGAAGTCGAAGAATATGGCTTCTGAAGTCACCTCCCCCACTTGTCCCTCGTCCCTGACATCTCCCAAACACACTGCTACTGCTGGCGAAGCTTCTGCTACTGCCGAGTCTCCCTCCGAGGACGACAGCGATGAGCACCAGCCTGAACCCGCTCCGGCCATTCCTCAAGTTCAGGTGTTTGGTCCAAACCCGCTCAAATTCGATGATCCTACCATCTACCACATTCGTGAAGTCACCCCCGATATGACAGATGAGGAGAAGAAGGAGATCTATTGCGTCAACCGTTTCCCAAAGAGTGATCTGAGCCACATGATGGCTGGCGTTCCTCCAGACAAGGATTTCAGCAACGCCAAACCTACCAATCAAGTCAGCGCCAACACCTTTCTCTCTTACATCGAACCTTACGTGCGTCCCCTGACCGAGGAGGACATTGCGTTCTTGAAAGAAAAGGTTAGTTTCATTGTCATTCCGGAAGGCAGTTTCCCGTTAGCTAACAATCAACCAGGGTGATCGCACTACTCCTTTTATCATGCCTCCTCGCGGCAAGAAGCACTACACCGAGATTTGGGCCGAAGAGGATGGACTGATGAACGTGGATCAAGCCAACGGCGATCGCGAACGTCTTCCTCTGAACCAGGGACGCGGCAGCATCGATCAGGTCACTGACGAGACCGTTGAAACTGACAAGGTCTCGGTCGGACCCTTGGTCAGCCGCCTCTATTCCCTTCTTCGCTACGAACACCGTGCAGATCCCGACGAAAACTCCGCGACTGGTGCTGCCAATGGAGAGGCTTCCACCAGTAACTTCTTTAACGGAGATTCCATGGATATCGATCAGCCAGCTGGTGAATCAGACAGCAAGCCACTTCCGTCCGCGACTTCTTTCCCCGATGCTTCTCCTAGCGGCTTCAAGGTCCCGGCAGCCAAGCTCGACCATGCTCAGCTTGACGAGCGTCTCAAAGCAGAGCTACGCCACATTGGCTTTCTCGGCGAGGATGACAATCCGGATTACGATGCCCATTACGACGATGATATTGCACAGCGTTTGCGTCTGCTCCAGAGCGAACTCAAAAAGCAAATGATTACCAACAATGCCCGCAAGGCGCGGCTACTAGATATCGCTCGTGAACGCATGGCACACCAGGAATATACCACCATCCACGACGACCTCGACTCCCAGGTTCAGCAAGCTTATCTCAAGCGCACCCGCACTCTGGGTAAGAGCAAGAAAGGCTCCCAGGCTAAGCACCGGCCTGGTGGTGCCGGCGGTGGCAGCCATGTCGCCAGTGGTGCAGGTGTGAGCCGGCCTGCCATTGGCGACGTGGCTCGGACCCTCATGGACCGGCGCAAGCGCTGGGAGGAGTGCATCGGGCCCATCTTCAAGGACTCGAAGACTTCGGTCCCCGGCAAGGGCGAGACCGTCTTCGACCCGACCGTCATGGCCGAATACGAGAAGGCCGAGCTCGAGGGCTGGGACGAGGAGCAGGAGTAGGTCTGCCGGCCGTTTTTACCCAAATCGTGCCGGCAGACCTGCACTCCTGTGCTCGGTCCTTGCTGTGGTCGGTTGGCTTTTTTGTCTTATCTTTCTTTTTCTTTTTCGTTTTGTGTATTACCACATACCCCTGTATAATGGCGGCGTTGAGAGGGGGCTTGGGAATGAGTACTGGTCTCCTTTACTTTTTTCGCGCTTGATAGCGCTGGTTTACGACCTCCTGCGTCAAGGACGCAGCAACCCTCGCCAATGTCGGCGACTGCCAAGTGTCGCTGTCCCCTGTGGAAACTTGGCAACGCACCGGCGGTCGTGACTTGGTTTGGGCTTTTTGCTGGCGGCCAGACGAATGACTAATGAAATTTATTTCCCTGGTGGAATAATCTACATCTGCGTCTCCTCTCAATAACTGTAGCGGTTAGATCATCGTAAAAGGGTATCAATTATTCTTGTAGCATATAGAACGTCATCGGTGTATAATCAGGACCTCCCCCGGGTATCTCTTCAGCGCCGCTGTTAGGTCCTTCTCACTGATCTCCAGCTCAGTACAAATCTGATCAAAACAATGCATGCCGTCCAGATATTTAGACAGCGTTTTGTTATCCACGAGCTCCTCTTCGTCCTCGTCGTCAAAGACGACCGCGGAGCGACTCCCGCTATGCACAGACGTTGCATGCTCCCTCGCGTGATCCCCACGCTGACCAGAGTGCTGGTGCTGATGATGCTGCTGCTGCTGCTGCTGGGCAATCGGTGCCGCGTCATCGCCCACGCTCGACGCATAGGGACTATTCGTCCCTGTGCCCGGTCCTCTGGACGAGGGTCCCGATGGCGGCTGCGATTGCGAGTTATGGTAATGATGGGAGGACTTCAGCTGCGGGGCGGGCTGGCCCGTCGCGTAGGCGTACTTGTGGACCCGGTATAGAAACCCTTTAATGATACCGAACGTGATGAAGCGCCGGATGTCGATGTGGGCGAGCTTGCGGCTGTTCTGGGCGTACCATTGCCGCACGCTCTGTCCCTGCTTGAGGCTTGCGTAGAGCTCGACGATGCCCACGCCATCGACCAGTTCCGGGGGAGGTGGGGGCTGCGTGGGGTCGTGGTCGTCTGGGAGGATGGTCGTGATGGAGGGTGTTGTGGTGCTGGAGCGGTAGCTCGAGCTTGGACTGGGTGTTCGGCTTGTGCTTCGCCGGTCGCGGTAGTCGGCTACCGGGGGCCACACAGAGTCCGGGTCGTACTTGGCGAGGCCGACGAGGTTGCCTGGGATGCCGGAAACGTGGGCGTTTGTGAGGCCGTGGGCGGCGGGTGAGAGGGCAGAAGTCGAGGCGGACGGTGCAGTGGCGGCACCGGTGCTTCCGTGGACGAGGGACGGAGCGAAGAGCGTGTTGACGTAGCGGGCGCATTCGCGCTGCATTTCTTCGTCGGAGGCGATGGTAGAGCTGAATTGGGCGGTGGGCGCGTATATTGCTGAGAAGGAGAATATGTCTAGCAGGAATAGGCAGCCGTAGTAGAGGAGATGGCGGATCGCGCGGCAGGTGAGGGAGAAGTCAGTGTCTGCGAGGATGGAGATGATGCGGATGCTGTTGACGCCATTGATATGGGGCACGATCTATCCTGCGTTAGCTTTGTTCTAGATGTCGCATCTGTTGCAGGCGTACCCGTTGCATGGTCAGATCCCAATTCTCATCCATAAACGCCTGGTACCGGACCGTGAAGAGAGGGACCTGCCAGGCTCGCACCTGGGGAGGAGCACGGTATACAGGGAACAGCTTGATATTCAGCGTGTTCAATTCATCTGCATGGATCGTCAGCGATCAGGCCTCCCTCAGCCTCGCGAAGAAGGCAATGTACCTATCGGAATCATGCACTCGCAATAGTTGTTCAAATCCTCCATCAATGTCTCGCACAAACTGTATACCTTCCCCTCTCCACTTTTCGAATGATCCCTAGACAAGAATCCATTCTGCTCTTCCAGCCCATGCATCAGATCCGCAAGCTTCTGCACCACGCTTTTGTACGAGCTGAAGTCCTCCTCCTCAGCCAGAACCAGGCAGAAGTTGAAGATGAACTCATTGCGGTCATACCGGAGCGATTTCATGCAGATCGGGTAGCCCAATATCCGGTATCCATTTGTGCACACCTGAATCAGATTGCCGCAGAGCTCTTGCCGGGGAATCACGAAGAAGGAGATGTCGGAAAACGTCAGGAAGAGAGGCTGCGAGGGCGCGGTCGCAGAGGGTACGATGGCTCCGTCGGGGACTTGGTGGACAACCTTGGGGCCTGGAACAGTCAGTCTTTCTTAGGTCGTGGTTATGAGGTTGATGGATTATTTAATTACCCTCTTGGGTGTCGAATTTGCTGTAGAATATGGCCCTGATCATGATGAGTCGAAGCTATGAAGAACAGGGTGCGGGACTGCAATTGTCAAAGTCATTGGATTGAAGATCAGCAGGGTAGCTGGAAGCATGATCACAGCATTTTTCTATGCCAGTATCATAGATCCTTGTCCATGGCAATAGTCCATGAAAGTGTTCAGGGTGCTATGGCTCTGGGGACGATGTCGCAGTTGAAGACTGCGGGGAGCTTAGACGCGGAGATAGCATGAGGTAGCTCCAAGCAGACATGGAATTTTTGATAATCTCCCCATTGCCCGACCAGCGTTTTCTAAACCGTTGAAAAGAAAAAGTGATTGCCTCCAACCATATTATCAAATCTGGTTTAACATTCTACCGCATTTGCTGTCCCTTTGTGCCCGGTTCAAACTTAACTGAAAATATTTCACACCATTGGCAAATTAGAAAAGAGCCCGTGTTTTTGCGACGCTGAAACAAAAATTCCCAGATGGACAAAGACTTGAGGGGTATTGGAAGAGCATTGGCGATGATTACGAAGAAAAACAGAACGATCTATCAACAGCAGAAAAGGGGATTATTAGGAACGCCCGAAGATGATAAAGAGACGAGCGACACAACTGCGAAAGCGCCGTAAATGCACCACAAAGACCGAAACCAGCCCGCTAGCAATATCTGTAACGCAAATGAGGAAAGAACAAAGGAAAGACCAGTGAGCTGCTTTTCCTTATCGTGCAGTTCCTGGAGGAGGGTTGGGAGGGCGCTGAATGCCAATGTTTGAAGAAAGCACCCTGGGTGGTGCTGGAGTCATGAAACGTTCTGGGAGTGATGGCGGGACTTGTGTGATGCCTGTCCGACGCAACTGGGCCAACGGAGTAGCCATGTGGGACAAAAAATTCAACGGCTGGCCCGTTCTGATGGCATTGATCAGGTCTGCGTAACTTCCGCGTTCCCCGGCCTCCTTCAGCCACAGCTCCCAGTCCTCGTCGAGTGGGACATTGGCACCTTGCTCTCGGGCTGCAGTAGCCGCCAGCAGACGATGGTTCAATTCCACGCCACAGCTTTCCATCTCCTCGTCGCTGGAGTCCTCTTCCACCTTGTGTACTTGCGGCAATCGGTCAACTCCGCGGTTGTCAACGGTGTGACCAGTGTTGATGACATCCTCGAACGGTTCGTCTACCTTCACCTCAGGTTCCCTGGCCGTATCTGAGCTGCCGTTGAAATGAATCTCAACAGATGGTCGCGGGGACGGCGTTGCCGGTCGGATGGCTTCGGCAGTTGTGTCTCGCACCTTGATGCCCTCTTCCTTCTCGTAACGTTCGCGCGCGGATTTCGTTCCTTCCCATCTACAGAGCGATGAGATTTCGGCTTCCGTCAGGCCAAGTTCGTCAAAGACCTTGAACAGCTTTCGATGCCATGGGAATCGGCTCAATCTCATGCGGTGGGGGCCATAGGAATAGTCAAGACCCGGATATTGGGCTTCGATGCTGTCCAGTGATCCATAGAAAGTCGATGTCTCTATCCGAACTTCTGGGACAAGATTGCGAGTGATGTGAGCTGAGAAAGTAGCCGGATCACTAGTACGGGGTCGTGGAAAAATTGCGCTGTGCACAATTTGAGCTAGGGAAGGTTTATGCATGGTCGATGAGGCTGCAGTGGTTTGATGTTGAGGTAGTTAAGATTCTGGGATAAAATAGTCCGTCAGGTTGACCATATAAGAACCCCAACTACACAGTGCGGAGAAAGAGGAGCGGTGAGCGACCAGATGAGGAGAAAGGAGGCAATCCCAGATCTGATAACAACAGTTTCAGATATAAACAAGATGGACAGGCAAATGAGTAAGGAGTCGGAGGAGTTGGAAGGTGGATTGTAAAGGACAGTGAATGAGCTAAAAATGTTTTCAGGTCACGCTTCATAAATTATTGCAAGTTGCAAGGAGAAGAGATCAGCAAGGGGAGCAATATGCACGGATGTTAGTATGCATAGGGGAATGCGCCGAGGGGGATACGCAGTGCGGACAGGAGAACTGCAAATGAAGGCGATTTAGGCGTGAGGCCGGTAGAAAAGAGACAAAGAAAAAGGGGAAGTTTGTAAACAATGGTCGATAATAAGGTAGTGCTGATATAGATCGTCCGTCGGGTCGAGTGTGGAGTTTTTGATACTATTTGGCGGTCGTTATCGTAACAAATCTCAACAACGGACAATGACAACGATGACGATGACGCTGATAACGGTGTAAGACCACAAGTGTATTGGTCTTTCCTCTGACTTTTCCGTCGTGTATCCTGTCTCATTGGATATCAACTCGAGTACTCAAAAGGGAGAACTCGTGATGATACTGGAAAAGGATCCTTAGCCCGTAGAGAAGCCTTGGCTTCAAGTACGGTCCAGGCCTCGAGTCTAGATCAGCCGGAACTTTCTAACAGGAGGAATACATCATGAATCGGGAGAATAGATCAGCCTCAGGGATGCCTTTTATTGCCCTAGTGGATCAGGAGAATGGAATTGATCCGATGAAGAGAGTTTGAAACAAGAGAAGAAGAGAACGGGGAAGGGGAGGAAGAGAGCAAACTTTTTTATATTTGTTGTCGGCGATTATTCTTTTTTTTCTCAGCGACGATGACAACAAATAGTAACAATTAACTATGATGATACGACTATTTGTCTGCTGACACGCATACAACTGACCAGCGCATCAGAAGGAAAAGGGAAACCTGCGTGGAGTTCGGAGAAGAGGAGAACAACACTGTGGGCCAACGAGGGCACTTGTTTCCGTCATAAACCGGCGTCACTATTGCTGCAGACCTTGATGGATCCGTCTAGTGATGGCGCAGAAACCATAAAAAGGAACCAGTCTAGTCTTGTTAGATGATTCTATCCCCAATCACCCTGAGAATGGAGCTGTGGTCCATCTTTTCCTGGCCTTGACTGTGTTGGCGAGCGGGTCTATCGTCCACTCGCCTCACCATGTTGTATCTGCATGGCCACTTGGTCGATGGTCGGACTTATTCCTTTGGGCTTCCTGCCGCTACCCATGTAGGGTCCTGGTTGGTAGATGTTCCAGGTATCAGTACAGCATTGTTAGAAAGACGATTCAACGTAGGATGGAGCTGGTGCTGATGCTTGTGTTGTACAAACCGGCGTTCACTAGTCGGTTGGCATCCGATCTGATGTTCTTTACCGTAAGAAGACGAGGCTTCCTGGCTGTGCATATTCCCCGTTGTCTCAATTGAGGTAGAAGAGCCTACTCCGTAGATCGAGCGGATATGACAAAGATTGAAGGCAACATCTCTGACAACAAAAAGTGTACTCAACTGGATGATAAAGTCACGTGATAATACCCTTCAAGAAGAATTCATGTCGTCTATTTCATCCTTCACGACCATCTGTTCTGTATCAGATAGCCCTGGACATCATTGCAGGATCTGTTGTAAGATTTTCTCTTTGGTCATGTTTCTCGTACATACAATAAGAATACCTTCCGGCAACACCAAATGTCGACTTTCGACGGGATAGTACAAGGTATGGCCACCACGCAGAATAGCTCATAGCAGGTTATCTAACGGCTCTACAGAGTTTCCTTACATACAAAGTGAGCCAAGATCATCTCTGTCAGTGTCTTCAGTATACTGAGCTGAACATAATGATAGTCGACTACTTTCGAAAGAACCCCAAACGGCCGCCTCCACTGGCATGTTTTCTCAGCCATGTGCACAGTGATCATCTACAGGGCCTCGAGTCCTTCCGGGCTCCTTTTATCTACTGCTCTGCTGCAACTCGAGAATTGCTCTTACGCGTTGAAAAGTATCCCCACCGGATGAACTTCAGCAAGGGGATACTGGAGTCCCGCAGACTGCACTACAAGCATTTGACCAAGCTTCTGGTGAGTGATCTTCAGTTTTTACTCCAATTTGCCGTCAACTCACATTCACAGCGGCCGATACCCTTGGACACGCCAACTGAAATTGAGTTGACACCATTATTGTCGATCAGAGTCACCCTCCTCGACGCGAACCACTGCGCTGGTGCAGTGATGTTCCTGATCGAAGGTGACGGCAAGGCAGTGCTCTACACCGGTGATATTCGCGGTACGATGCTTTTGCATTTTTTGCTGTTCCATACTGATAGAGACAATAGCCGAGCGTTGGTGGGTCGACAGCCTTGTCCGGCATCCGGTCCTCATCCCGTACACCCTAGGGAGCAAGAAGCTGGACAGGATATATCTCGACACCACGTTTGCTCGCATTAATCATGTTTGTCGGAGCTTTCCGTCGAAAGCCGAGGGGCTGAGAGAGCTTCTACAGAAGGTCGAAGCGTACCCAAAGGAGACCGTCTTCTACTTTCGAGCATGGACGTTTGGCTACGAAGACGTCTGGATAGCGCTTTCCGCTCTTCTGAACACCAAGGTGTGTGACGGCACAAAGATCTATAAATGCTTTGTACTGACCCGGCAGGTCCATGTTGATCGATACCAGATCGGCCTATATAGGTCACTTATTTCGAACTCGCGAAGAGCTATCAGCGAGGCACCTGCTCTTTGCGGTTTCGAGCTTGGAAACCGATTTGTGCCCGGTTGCTTGACCGAAGACGAAAGCTCTCGTGTTCATAGCTGCGAGCCTGGAGTACACTGCTCTGCGGTCCGCTCAAAGCGGACTGTCTACATCATGCCTATTGTCGGACGAATGGAGGACGGCACAAGAGTCCCTGAGATCGGAGCAGGAGGAGGTGGTGGCGATCTTTATCAGATCCACGAGCTTGAACTTCCGGATCAGTCGTCGCTGGAGCAACTGGAGAGCCTGTGTCTGGAGCAGATCGGCGACACTGAAACGCTCTCACAGACGAGAAAGGTCTTGACCGAAGCTTTCAAGTCAAAGAACAAAGCGCTTTCTCTGGACAGTTATGGCATGAAGGATGTTTCCGACATACCACTGCAGGAGCTTGTGCACATCCTTGGTCGTGGTCGATCCGATAAGGAGATGTGGTCGGACGATGTGAAAGTATCAGCGCTACGAGACACGTCAGGGAATCGTCTGCCGAAGACTATAGTATGAATCCTTGTTTCGGAATCTAGACGTCTCAGCTGACAAATCTAGTATTTTCCATACTCGCGCCATTCCTCCTACGAAGAATTATGCGAACTGGTTTCCGCGTTCAAACCCAGGGACGTCTACCCCTGCACCGTCGATGCCCTGGAATGGGACGAAGATGTGTCCATGCGCAGTTTGTTCGGTCATCTGTGTTCTGGACACGAATTTGTCCACGACCAGTACATGCGCGACACGATCGCCAACGACGAGGAATTGCAGTCTAGGAAAAGAGCCCGCTACGAGGATGACTCAACCCAGTCAACACAGCAATCCATCAGCATGGACACTAGCATCGACTGCAGTCCTACTGTCATGCCTAATGCCGGCGAGTCTGAACTCCAGGCACGCCGTCGCCCAACGACTACCCTCTCCTCCCTTGAAACCGCCCCTGACGCCACCATAAACCTCAAATCGAAGAAAGCCTCACCCCAACCCCTCCCAATCCCCAAATCCACCCCGGAAGCAGCAAAAGCGAAACGCAACGAGATCCGTCGCGCCTGGCACTTCCTTCATGCAGAGGGATCCCACCACCCGGAGATAGACCTGGGCGCCCTCCCATCCTCCTGGCCCACACCGGAAGAAGATGGATTCCACCTACCGCATAGGGAAAGCTCTGAAACGGGGGATGAAACACGCACACGGACGCAGGACAATATGCAGTTCGTTCACGACCACGACAACAGTGACGATGATGATAACGAGGATGATATGCCCAACAGCCAAGCAACAAACACCCTCTCGATCTCCTCGTCCGCATTCGCCTCGCAGGATCAAACGCTCGGCCCTCTCCAGCAGGATGGCCCCGGCGACGTCGACGTCGATATACCGCCCTCCTCGGAGGGAGCGCCGGGACGATCGCGGACGTTGAACAGATCCAGCTCGTCTCGTGCGCGGCGCGCGGCATATCTCGCTGCGCGGGCGGATAGCTACGACGCGTGGGCTTGTATGGGGCTTGTTTCGGCGGGGGATAATCACAGCATGGAGGAGACTGAACTGTAGTCATTTGCGATGATGTATATAACATAGCAGTGTTGATAACTGATAAGACACATGTGACTATATACTGCGTGAATCATTATGTATAGGTATCGCTCATACGCTGATGCTAGTAACAAACGGTGGTATAGAAACAACAACCCAACCCAATCCAACTGCAAGTGCAAGTGCAAGTGCATGCACCTAGTAAACGAAATAATCCTGCGTCAAGGGCAACGCCTCCGCCGGCTCCGCCTCGCAGAGCACCCCGTCCGCCTCGACGACGTAGCTCTCCGGATCAACCCGCATCTTGGGCATGACATCATTAAACTTCATGTCCTTCTTGCCGACGTTGCGGCAGTTCCTGACGGCCTCGATGCGTTTCTTGAGGCCGTAGGACTGGACGATGCCGTCGTCGATGGAGGCCTGGGAGACCCACATGATGGATGTGCTTGGGACGAAGGCCTGAACTTGTTAGTAATGGTTTGATGACAGGGTGCGAAGGGGGTAGCTTACGCCGAACTGCCGACGCATGATGACCGGCTCGATGGTCGGGATGGAGCCGTTGGGGTCGCCCTGTGCTCGACTCGTTAGTAAGATGTCTACAGACAAAGGGGGGTCGACGCACCATCTGCGAGGCGACGATCATGCCGCTTTTCAGGATCTGGGCGGGCTTGGTGCCAAAGGTGCTAGGGTGCCAGATGACCAGGTCGGCGAGCTTGCCGACCTCGACGCTTCCGATCAGGTGCGACATGCCCTGCGCGATGGCCGGGTTGATGGTATACTTGCTGATGTAGCGTTTGACGCGGAAGTTGTCCGCGCCGGTGCCCTCGTCCTCCTTGAGGGGCCCGCGCTGCGCCTTGTTCTTGTGCGCGGTGTTCCAGGTGCGCAGGATCACCTCGCCGCAGCGGCCCATGGCCTGCGAGTCCGAGGACATCATGCTGATGGCGCCGAGGTCGTGCAGGACGTCCTCGGCGGCGATGGTCTCGGCGCGGATCCGGGACTCGGCGAAGGCGACGTCCTCGGGGATGTTCTTGGACAGATGATGACAGACCATCAGCATGTCCAGGTGTTCGTCCAGGGTGTTCATGGTAAAGGGGCGCGTTGGGTTGGTGCTACTGGGCAGCACGTTGGGGTGCTCCACGACGGAGATGATATCGGGTGCGTGGCCACCGCCGGCCCCCTCCGTGTGGTAGGTGTGGATGGTGCGGTTCTTGAAAGATTTGACGGTCTGCTCCACGAAGCCGGATTCATTCAGTGTGTCAGTATGGATCATGCATTGAACGTCGAATTTGTCGCACATGTCCAGGCAGGTGTCAATCGCGGCAGGGGTTGACCCCCAGTCCTCGTGCAACTTCAAGCCGGCCGCTCCGGCACGAATCTGCTCCTCAATACTCTTGCCACCGCAGTCATTACCCTTGCCGGTGATACCGACGTTGATCGGAAGAGTGTCGCACGCCTGGATCATCTGGCGCATGTGCGTGGGTCCCGGCGTGCAGGTCGTCGCGTTCGTGCCCGTCGACGGACCGGTCCCTCCGCCCAAAAATGTGGTGATGCCAGAAGCAAGCGCTTCGTCCACCTGCTGAGGGCAGATAAAGTGAATGTGGGTATCGAATCCGCCGGCCGTCACAATCTTGTTTTCTCCAGCAATGACGTCGGTTGATGAGCCCACGATCATGTCCGGATGCACGCCGTCCATCATATCCGGATTGCCAGCCTTGCCGATAGCAGAGATCAGCCCATTCTTGATACCAATGTCAGCCTTGTAGATTCCGCTCCAGTCAATGATCAGCGCATTCGTAATGACAGTGTCCAGACATTCGGCTTCCGACCTCTCCGAGGACTGGCCCATGCCCTCGCGAAGGGTCTTGCCGCCGCCGAACGCGCACTCATCTCCATAAACCGTACAGTCCTTTTCCACCCGCACCCAAAGGTTGGTCAAACCCAATCGGAGCAGGTCCCCGGTGGTGGGTCCAAACATCCGCGCATAAGCTTCGCGGTCCATTGTGAAAGGCGCGATCAGCGCACTGTCCGCGGTCGGTGCGGGTTCAGGAACGTGAGCGAAACCCTCGACCTGCAAGCGCTGCATGATCTCCTCGGCTCGACTGATATCAACCTTTCCCGAGGCAATGAAGTTGCCGCCCTTGATGATGCGATTGCCTGCAATCTCGACCAGCGTGACCGTCTTGGTGTCACCGGGTTCGAATCGTACCGAAGTCCCAGCGGGGATATCGAGCCGGTATCCGTAGGCCCGCAGACGGTCAAAATGAAGCTGGGGGTTGGTCTCGATGAAGTGGTAGTGGGATCCGACCTATTCGCAGTCAAAAACCTTGTTGCGCGTATGTCTGTGAAACAACGAACGAACCTGGATTGGGCGATCGCCCTTGCTCATCACCTTCAGCCTGATGCGCTTGCGGCCATCGTTCAGGGTGATCCGTTCGTTCTTCACTGGCAGGACAGCACCTGGCATCTTCTCCGGGAGGTAGTCGTCCGGGTTCGGATCTGGGAACGTATCCGCCGGTGGAATGGGAAGGAAGCTGCCATACAACGCTTTCTCCAGGTCGCCGTCATCGCTGCTGATGGGATGGTGGACGGTCACGAGGTATGTGCCGGTGGGGAACGTTCCTTCGACTTGGAGCTCGACGAGAGTATGTACGACGGAGGGAAGGACATGGCGACGGCCGAGCATGGTTTTGCCGATGGACATGAGATCGGCCACCGAGTAGTGGCCATCGCGAATCAGCTGCTGCGAGTAAGCACCATGATATCCAGTTTCCGGCTCGGATTGGGAATATACCTCTTGCAGATTCGACGAGATGAGAGCCTGGACGGGATTAGCCTTGATGAGCCTACCAGGTGTATCGCGCAATGCGAAAAGAGGGAAACCCATACCGCTGCCTCTGCATGATTGAGTCGCACACCGCGTGCAAGACGACGCTGGGCGAGAAATCCCAATTGCGAAATGACGAGCTTGTCCAGCTGCGAGTGCAAAATTGTTAGTGCTGACTTTATTGTGGATGTATTTCGTAGGTAGCAAGTCCCTGTCACGTACCTCCTTGGGAATTAGGTGCATGGTAACAGTGCAGTAGCCAGTTGGGCGGGGTTACGGAGTAGTACTAGGTAGGAGATGTCTTGGCCTGCGAATCACAACCGCCGCAGCCAAGTGCAGGCGATGAGGAAGGGGGTATCACTATAGACTAGGGAGATATAAATGAACGATTCTGAGCATTGTCAAATCTTTAGAAACAAAAACAGACAAGAAGAGGGGCACTTGATGGGATTTAAAGCATTCATTCCGTCGGTCCAGTCCAGACAGTCAAAGGGAGACCGCGAACGAGAGACCTGAGTGGGGATAGAGATAAGACTGCGATAAGGGCTGTTCGGCCTATGGCAGTTGGCCGTCATTTTGTTACTAACAGGCAATTCTCCTTGCCTCAGACGACGGAATGATCAACAGATGATAGTGTGACTGCATGACTCTCTTAGCTTTCGCCCCCATTCTGCCAGTCCTGCTAACCTGGCTGGGAAGAATAATGATCTATCTAGCTTAATTCTTTTCGTCCTCATTCTCATCTTCTCTACTTGATCAGACTTGTGCGCGATGACGCTGGACTCAACAGTATCGGGCGCGAGACTTCCTCTACAACTATTCGTCCAGGAGTAAACATCCATGGAATATCTTAGCTGAATACAAACAGTTGTTTAACTTTTGGAATTCAAGAGACATGGCAACAAACTATCAACCAGTAGATGCACAAGCCAAACTGTATATCCATTCAAGCACCGTATACGCGCACGACAACTATGAACAATCAAGATCTGTTCCCAATTTACTCATCACCGCCAACCTCGCTCTTGCGCTTCTTCTTGGAGCGCTTGGCGCTGGCGTCGGCGCCAGCAGCCTTGCGAGTCGAAGCGGGTGGCTCCTCCTCCTTGTCCTTTTCAATGCCCTTGCGCGCAGAGGTGCGCTTCTTCTTCTCGGGGGATTCATTCTTCTTGGACGGGGTCTTCACCTCGCTGCGGCGGCGCTTGTTGTTGCGAGGCGGAGTGGGCTCCTTGACCGGCTCCGGAGAGGACTCTTCCGTCTCCTCGTCCTCAACCGCTTCTTCCTCCTGCTCCTCTTCGGACTCTTCGCCACCCGAGGCAGATGCGCCAGCAATGTCCTGCTGGAGCTGGCTGGCCGCCTTGGTGTTGTCATCCTCAGTCCAAGGCTTACCAGCCTTGTAGGCCTTGACCTTTTCCTTGTAGACGGCCAGATTATCAGCATAAAGCTTCTTCCAGACCTGCCGATGATGTTAGTAGGTACTACCAAGTCATCCGTAAGGGATCATAGGCATACCTCTTTCTGCGCCTCGGGCATCTCAGCCCAGCGACGAGTGCCCTCGTCGGAAACATCCTTGGGCCTCGCGCTGGGGCCCAATTCCTGCGCAATGATGGGGCGGTTATGTTGCATGTACAGGAAGTAAGGGGTCAGGGCACGCTTGGGTGCGTTCGGGTCAGGAGGAGCGCGCTTGCGCTTCTTCTTTTCGCCAACTTCGGACTTGGCGCCAGGGCTGCTGGAGCGTGCGCCCAGCAATCCATTCTCCAAAAGTGCAGCAGTGATGTTGCTGGCGTGGCCCAAGTCCAGCGTAGAGAGACTAGGGTTCAACACAGTGTTGGTATGGTTGATATAGGCGCGAGTCAAATCAGAGACGGCCGCCTGCAGATTAGACAAGCTGACAAGAACCTGAGAAAAAAAGTATTAGTGGGGCTGTAGTTACAAGGATGGGTAAAACTCTTGAGGAGAAGCAACATGGTATGTGACAAGGCTTAGGTACGCGCTAGAGCCCGGGAGAATGAGGATAGGGGCGCCAGGCGGAAGGCCGGGACAGCCGCACCAAGCCATTGCCGAACATGAATGAATAGGCCAAAGTAACGGAAATGGAACAGCATAACAAGAATTAAAAATCAATTAAGCAAGTCAAGGGCAATTGACAAGTTATTTTACCCTGCGCACAGAGCATAGGTATTCCATAGGTAAGTATATAGATATGGAGTGCGTGCAGGTGGTTTGTTTACTGACGCGTCGGTCGTGGTGGGCATGTGCTGGGGTGGGCGGCCGTGGTACGCTGAAACCACCACCAGTTTTCGGGGGGTGCAGCTGCATCTTCGCAAAACCATTTCTGAAGAAACACAAGAGATGAACTTACACTTTCACGGGTTCTGGTGAAGTCGTCAACATTGACAGTGACTTGGCCGTCATGGGCCTTAGCATCATCCTTGCGCGACATGATAAGAAAAAATAAACAACCCCCCAAGGAGTTGGAGATATTGATTGGTAGGGTAGCTGTAGCTGGTGCTGTTTGTGTCTGGGAGGGAAGAGAGAGAGAAGGATGGAGAGGAGAAAATAATTTTTCGAAACTGGCGGGGTTGGGGCGCGGTGGGAGGCGGGAGCACAGCGCCCTAAATAGTGGCCGCGGGCAGCGCTGGGCCCAGTGGTCGCTGCTTTTGGCTTAGGGGGAGAGGGACTCCATCACTCAGCTTCAGCAGTTCAGCTCCTTTGTTTTGGTGGTGGCCAGGTAGATAGGTAGAAAGTGCTTAGAGTAGGTAGGCCATGGGTGGGCGCTGCTTGCTATGTGTGTGGTGCTTCTGTGCGAGCCCCTTTACCCGTAGCCCCTAGTCTGGGGGGGCACCCACGGCTACATACCTACTGTACCGATGATCCCAAGGTCTCACCTTCGGGCTTGCCTTCCCCTAAGCTCAGGCTTGGGCGAGTTCTGTTACTTGCCAACCTGGCTCCGGGCGCCTAAATCCCAACTGCTGCTATTGCAGGCCAGAGCTTTGCCCGAGCTAGGGCCATTCCTAAACATGGTGGCATGATGCTGTAACTAACTAGACTACTACCCCTGCAGGCTTCCCCCCTTGAACCCACTGGGCTTCAGGATCTTCTTCATCATCTTCAGCCCATGCGACCAGTCTGTCTTCGCCCGTTTTTTCTGAACAACAATTCCGGAGTTCTGCCTTAGCCAACCTTCCTACCACTAGGCATTCCACTTCCCACTTCCCTAAGTTCCAAGTCCAAATATAAGCACTCGTTCAATCTCCAAGTGATACATCTCCCCCATAATTTCTTTTCTTCATTCTCCGCCGCACCGGGCGCGCTAAATACCAGTTGCAGCCTACTGCAGTCTGCAGCCTTCAAGCAGAGTATGAGCTCGCAGATAATCCTCCAGGAGGCTTCCTCGTGCTTTGAACAAGTAACAACAGAGTATTGGCGCTTCCTGACTCCATGCCTATCTACTCCGTACTCCAAGCGCTAAAAAGTCGACCCTGCTCCGGCTTTCTGAAGACAAGACCCAACCCACTCTTTCACTACCCGTAGTCACTCACTTGCAGGCTAGGCTGCCTTGCGCGACAACTACTGACCGCTTCGAGGGCCTACACTCCATGGACTCTGAAGAAGCGGGGTTGTTTCTGCAGGTACGGAGTAGTACCTCTCGTACTCCGTAGTAGATTTATATTTGCGTCACACTGTTACTTAGCAGTGATGATCGCATGACAAGATAGGGTTATTTCATAACATGTCCAATAAACAATTGACTATAAATTTGTGATGCGGGTAATGGCTGCGGATGGAAGCCCTGCCGCAGGATATATATCGTGGCTGCGCATCGGGCCGTTCTGGTTCCAATTTTGTTCACCACTCCAGATAGCATAGATCATCCTGTCAATTTCTAAGAATAGCGTACAGGGTTTTGAGCGCGACGCGACGCATTTGAATAATTTGATGCTAGTTATCCTACCGTGGCTAGGTACCTACCTTGTCGTGCTCTTGCGCGAAAGGGTGTGGAGAAAATCGAGCTTCCACAGTGGAATTATGCTATAGCGTTGCTTGGAGTCCATAAATACGATTCTACGGTCCTTGATGGCAGGAAGACTTGTTGACCCGCGGAATTACCCGGCGTTCAGCATAGATAATGTAGATATTGATCTTGATATTCGAGTTCTAACGCCCCATTCGATACAGGGTACTTCTACACAAGAGTATTAAATGCGGTCAAACATGCCTTTGTACAAAAGCTAAGCGCAGGCTTAGAACTTGAACACCTGGTCCTTGCTGTATCCCAGCTCCGCAAGAATACCAGTCAGCTCACCCTGGTCCTTGGGGCTGACCTTGGGTCCGCTGATGGACTTGTACATGCCGGGAGGTCCACAGACAAAGATCTTGATGTTCTCCTCCTTGGGCTCGGGGAGGACGGTCTTCAGTAGCTCCTTGGTGATGTAGCCCTTGCCGCCGGTCCACTCCTTCGGAGGGTGGTCCAGCACGTAGAAGGCCCGGAAGCGGCGGGGGTAGGTGTTCTCCAGCTCCTGCAACTCCTTCTTCAGGAGAATGTCCTCCTCACGGACGTTGCCGAAGACAAGGGTGACCTTGGTCTGGTCCTCGGGATCCTTGAAGATCTTGCGAGCCAGCTGGTACATGGGGGTGATACCAGTGCCACCGGCGATCAGGCAGATGTGCTTGTGCTTGTTGGCCTCCCAGGGGTACTTGGGGATGGGTCCCTTGAACTCCAGGCGTTGGTCGACGTTCATGCTGTGCAGGTGCTCAGACATGGGGCCGTTGGGGTAGACCTTGACGACAAGGTCGAGGTAGCCGGGTTGCTCTGCAGAAATGGGGTCAATTACTGCGGGTATATACCGGAACAGGGCGCGTACCTTCATCGCTCACGGGTGTGTAGGGACGGATGACAGGCTTCTCGGCGCCGTGGGGCTTGAACTTGGTCAATAGGGCAGCTAGACGGCGAAAAGTCAGCTATGAGACAGCCCAGCACCTCCAGGGAAGAGTCTACCCACATGCGACATGAAGACCAGAGACAGCCTCCTTGTCAGGAAACTCAAAACGCAGTCTCTTGGTGTTGGGGCTGAGATTCTCGATCTGAGCCAGCTTGAGATCAACCCAACCCTGGTCACCGCCGGTAAAAACCTTCGGGCGCTCGGCAGGGGGAGCCTCCGCGCTGGCAGAGTTGTACCGGTACAATCCCACACCGAGACCAGTGAGGCCGACGGCGACGTAGATGGGAGCGAGAGAAGACTTGCCCTTGGAGGGTGCTTCCGTGGAGTATTTGCGGAAGCCCTGCGTGCGTGTCAGTCAGCGGGTGTCCTTCCTCCGATCCTAGAACTAAGACCTAAAACTGTTCGGAGCCGTGTTTTTTTACCTGCTTCAAGGGCTGAGCAAAGCGAAGAGATTGACGCGCAAACATTGTGTATGTAATTGACACAAGCTGGTGGTCAATTGAAGGATAACCCGAACCGGAAAACACACAAGAGGAGCGGGCGGATATCCAACCTTAGTACTCTGTGGATAGGGAGTACCTACGGAGTTAGTTCTCGCTGTTCGGATCCCACTGTCCGTCTTACTTACTGGTCCGCATGACGCAATACCCGTTCCTGACGGTAAGGTATTTGTCAAATCATTAGTAATCGACCGGGGTTTTTAATTGAAGTACCTCTCGAGATAAGATGGTAATGAATGCCATTGTATGCTGGGCTGAGAAATTTTCTCCATGAAGATGCTATAGTTGTGGTTTTTACAGAGACATGACCATGGTGGACGCTATACTACATTCTGTAGCGTTGGTTGTAAATTGCGCTGATGGTCTCGCGATATCCGACGGAAGTCCAAGGAAAAGGCAATGAAAGTAGTGAAGCTAGACCTCCACGGAATAGCTCGACCGTCACCACATGTGTCATGGTGTCAAACATGGTGCAGTTGTACCATCAGTCACTCAATTGCCGAGCCTTTCCGGTCTCACCCTGCCTGTAGTATGTTACTGCATGCAGGGTTTCTACGCGGACTACCTCTCAGATAGAACCATGGTATTAAAAAGAAAAGAACCCCGGTAATTTTTTTGATAAATAACTTGCAAGGGTCGCTGCAGAGGACTAAAGAGACATCAAAAACATCCGTCCCATCTTCTGGGCGGTAGATACACGCCTTGTTCTCCGCGTGATCCGTGTCCTTCTTGCATGCTATGGCCATAACATAGTCATTGATCCGCACACTCCATCTCCCATAACCCAAAACGTCATATCTAAGCGAAGGTAGAGGGTCTCGAGTAGGCAAAGACCTTCTTGCCAGCAGGCTTGGCGGAGCGGTGGGGAAGAGGGAACTTGAGGTTCTTCTGGAGGAGCTGCTTGATGTAGGGGCGGCGGATGGTGTCGGCCTTCTCGATCTCGACAACCTTGAGGATCTGCAATTCGTTAGACCTCAGTGGAACTTGTGCTCTTCAACGCGCTTCAACATACATGGATGGAGCCGAAGCGGGCACGGTGACGAGCAGCCATGTCCTGGTAGAGGGCCTCAACAGCCTCGGTCCGGCTCATCTCACGGAACTCCTTGTACATGTTGTGGGTACCGGAGCGAGAGTCGTAGCGGAGCCAGATACCGAAGTTCTTGACCTTGAGAGGGCGCTTCTCGTGGATCTAGCAAACAAGGAAAGAGACAAAGTCAGTCGACCTCATCTTGACCGAAGAATCCTTTCCCATAGTAGACATACCACGTTGAGGCTGACGATCTCACCGTTGGCCTTCTTGACCTTACGGAGCTGGGTCAAGAAGTACCAGAAGCGCGACTTGGCCACAACGGTGTTGGGCGCGAAGATGCGCATGCGGTACAGCTTGGGCGTGGGGTTAGCCTCGGTGGGCAGGTGACGCCCGATGACCTGGTACTCGGTGAGACGCCCTGTGAGACACACCAGTCAGTGACTGTTTGTTCAAAGTATATCCGAATCGAATAGAAAAGCGTCTTCGATCGTTGCATTGATTCCCGTGCGAACGTCAGAATCGATGGCGCGTGTGTTCAGATCTGTATCTTGAAAAATTTCGACAATGTGCGACCGCAATATAGCTCGACCTCCTTCTTCAATGAACAGTCTCATTCCGTATTTCCAAAAGACCTTGCGCACTTCTCTCGCTATCGGTGTATCCTCCATTGCCATTGTCGCCCAGGGCCTATTTCTTCAAACTTGTGTCGTTCGACGTTCGCAGGAAACCATTGCAACCGATCCGACGGGGAAATTGTGCGAGTTATCGAGGGAAAAAATTCACTCACCCATCTGGAAATCTGGTTAGTATCAAATGCAAACGACAAAAAAAGTTGATAACGAGGGTGGTGCTCACTTTTGTCGACTCTGTTGTGGTTGACTGTCGAGATAGGTGTGCCGGCTGGTCTGGTCGAAAATGAGGATTTGTGAAACTTGTTGAGTTAGGGCTGCCGCCCTTCGCCTAAGCGACTGGGCAGATGGGGCTTGACTCCGACGCTATACCAGATATGGATGCTCAGCCACAGCGGCTGATAAGGGCCTCAGGAATCCACGGCAGCACGCTGTTGTTCCCCACCTTCCCCCAATCACGTTCGCGACCGTCAAATGGAGAAGCCAGGAAATGGATGATGACACCAGAGCCCTAGCTCCATAGATTGTCCGGGTTGTTTGTTGAAGATATTTCTATCATTGTAAAGCACTGACGCTTCGACACGATAATCTAGGACTCTGGTTACAGCACACAGTCTGCCATGGCGTCTGTCTTTACAGACTTCAAGGAAGGCCAGCAGAACGGGTCTGGTCCTCGTTTGGCAGCAGCTCTTACGCCCATCGCAACCTCCGAAAGCCCCGATCGCTTGCTGTCATTCTACAACTTCTCTGACTCCGACCATATTTCCGCAGATCTGCGCTATTCACTTTTTCAAGCGAACGGCGTGAAGCTCCCAAAGCAAGAGCAGAATGGCTGGGTTGACATCTTCGCAGCGTATTGGAAGGCTGTAGGAGAGATCGTCAAGTTCGAGGAGTACAACCCGTCAGCCAGCTGGGCCAAGGTCTTTGATGCTTGGAAAAATGTGGCAAATACTCTCATCAGAGGCTACACGAACTTCGGGCTTCAAGCATGGACGGTCCCGTGTCTCTATGTGGTGGGGAAATACTTGAGGGTGTTTGCGATCAAAGCAGATGCTGAGATTTCCTCTAAAGGAGCCATGGCTTTTGGTGACCAGTTCCAAGATGATGTCGCGGCGGATTTCGAGAAGAGCGCGAAGCTCGAGGAGGCTGCGCGGATAATCAATCGGATGTTTACTCTTTGTCTGAGCGACAGGTGTGTAGTCGCACTGGCCCTCTACACTCCTTTTCGCAAATTACTGAGTAAGATTCAAGGGCACCAATTGAAGAATCCCGGAAATGGGGTATCTACAACACCACAAATCTTCTGTTCAAGACATACTTCAAAGTACGATTGAAGCCCATTCCGTTTCTGAACGTCGTCTGACAAACCTAGCTCAACTCAGTCGGACTCTCGAAGAACCTCCTTCGCGCTCTTAGCGCTTCATCCGCCGATCTTCCTGAGCTGGAAGCTTTCCCTAAGTCCCACATAGTCACATTCAAGTACTATGTCGGTGTTATTCACTTTCTAGATGAGAACTACCGGGAGGTAAGAAGATCCTGGGGCAAATCTCCGTTAGTATTAGAGCCTTATTCTGATGATCTTCCGCAGGCGGAAGAACACCTAGCATATGCGTGGAACATGTGCCACAAGGGCGCATTCAAAAATCGAGAGTCAGTGAACCTTGCGCATGTCTCTATATCCTCACTAATGTCAGCAGGCTGATCCTCACATATCTTGTCCCCTGCCACCTCGTCACAACCCACACTCTACCATCCCAAAAACTTCTCGCGCCCTTTCCCAGATTGGAGAAACTATTCCGCCCCTTGTGCGATTGCATACGAAAGGGAGATTTGGTTGGATTTGACACAGCCATGTCCGCCGGAGAAGAGGAATTCGTCAAGAGACGCATCTATCTGCCGCTGGAAAGAGGACGCGATATTGCTCTGCGAAATTTATTCCGGAAGGTTTTTATTGCTGGAGGGTTCGAGGAATCCAAGGATGGCCAGCCTCCCATCCGCCGAACTCGTGTTCCTGTTGCCGAGTTCGCAGCAGCGCTGAGGATCGGCACACATGCGGATGACAGGTCTCGCGTAGACATTGATGAGGTTGAATGTCTACTATCTAACCTGATATACAAGGTATGCCATTCTTATTTATCATATAGAGCGATCGCAGACTGATTGACTGTTGCTAGGGACTTATGAAGGGTTACATTGCCCGGGAGCGAGGCATGGTCGTGTTGAGCAAAGGAGGTACCGCCTTTCCAGGAACCGGCGTCTAAAACCTCCACTACACCATTCAAGAGTACGACTTTAAGCTGAGCTTGAGTCAGAGCCGGGCTAGACCCGAAATTTGAGGCCTCCCAACAGGATCTGAATCTCACGACATCCAAGTGCTAGCCACCGAAGAAGGCCCTGCGCTGTCTATATACAGCCCAGTTCGCCATGATATCCTTTATGAAGCATGAATAGCCATCGATGCGACACAGCAGGCTATCATCCACTAGTAGGTAACTCTATATACCGACAGTAGAATGGCCACCTTAAGGAAGAGGTAATATCAATCAGGCTGTACTTCCTGCCTGTCGCGTGGGACCGACTGGATTGTTCGGTAATTGACATACATCAGCGTGGAAGCCTACATCATCTTGTATGACTTATACATGAGATTATGAACAAGAGCATCTATGCATGACACCCGTACTTCAAAATCTTCGCATGTATGAATTAGAAAACATCGACCAGGGTGACAAGAGTTCCGCTTTTGATAGAGACATAAAACAAAGTTACTATACACTGTGGGTTTTAAGGAGCGAAAATCAAATTGAAAATAGGGTAGGGTAAAGTAGAAAGGCGCCACAACCAGTCTGGATTGAAAGGGAATAATAAGTCGACAGACATCAGGATGCGAACTAAGCAAGAGAAGACTTAGCAATGGCGAGATCATCCTAAACAAAAGACAAAAGTCAGCTCCGTTCATAGAAAAGCCGTCCGAAAGGACAATACACACCATATGATTACACATCGCGACAAATAAGTCAAAGAATAACTTCCCACCCTTCTCCATCTCCATCTGCATAGTCCCGCTCCGCTTAAACGTCGATCGGCTCCGGATAATCAGGGCCAGATAGTGAGCGCGCAGCTTGGACTCGTTGTCTGACGTGTTGGCGTAGGCGTAGCGAGCGCTGCTCAGGATGGTACTGCACTGGATACCAGAGTGGAGGCCCTGTTTCCGCAAGGCAAGGCGCTTCAGGGGTTCGAGGCCGTACTTTTGCGCGGCGCAGCTGTTAAGCAGCTGTCAGTCTTCCGATGGTGTGTTGTCTCGCGGACTTAAAGCAGACTTACTAAACGGCTGTATCCCTCAGGATCACCGAGCCAGTTGCGTGGTGGAAAATGGTCGCGTTGGTGGTTTGGCCGTCTGTGTCTAGGCCGGTGTTCTCCAGCTCCCATGTATCGCGGTGCCGGTTGTAGATGGCTCGGGGGGTGTAGTCACCCTTGTAGAGGTATTCGAGGATGCAGGATAGGATCTCGGGCTGTTCGTCGGGTAAGGAGATGCTGATGCGCTTGTGAGGGGAGTCTGGTGATGGCGATTGCGCTTGCGCTCGGCAGCAGGCGGCTGCGAAGAAGGGGGATATGCAGAGGGTTTCTTCGTGGGCGGCGAAGAGGCGAGCTTCGGGGCCGACAGAGATGGTGACTATCGATGTACTTGACGAGCTGCGTCGTTAGCTTTCAACTTCCTGTGATAAAAGGAGAGTAGTCTTACCTCTTGGTAGGGGAACTGCCTGTTCTTTGGCGGCTTTCCAGCCGTCGCGATGGAGTACTGGGAGAGTCGCGGACGGGCTTCCTCACTCTCTGGGACGTTGTCGCTTTTCCAACACGATATCGCGAGGATAAGCTGTCGGTGGGACTCTGGGATGGTCGTTTGATGGAAAGCATGTTTTGACAGCTACTGCTGTGCTGTTGGGTCAACATCTTCAAGGCGCACTGAGCAAGTCAATCGAGCTGAGAGAAATGATAGGGTCTCAGGGGTTAATGGAGTAAAGCTGCAATTACTCGGTCAATAGTGAGACAGCTGACGGCGTGCTTGTATCTGTACCTGCGTCTGTAAGTACGACGATCAAGGGGGTGATACTGATACTGTCGAAACAACTGATGAACAGAGTATAAACTCCAGAAACTGAACCATCCTTAGAAGCTGGCTCCTCTTATAGGTTCTCTGCAGTACTGAGTGATTTAGACATCTACAACTCTAAAGACACCAGTCAACCTTTTTGGACCTTTCTTTGTGCATCTATCACAAATGTTACAGTTTGAGGGACCAACTGCAGGCGCGTAAAGACCGGTATTGCACGCGTAAAGTGGTTTCGACTGCATCGCCAAATGATCGCGCAGTCACGGGATTTTAGCCGTCCAATTAGTTATCAAGAAGGGTGAAGGGGGGTGGGGCGCTCGGATCGCCTCGGGCATTCATTGGATTCCTTGAGTAAAGAGACAAATGGAAAAGTTGATACATCCTCCTTAAGAAGCAGGCATTATCCAGGCCTAGATGAATTTTTCTAATAGAACAGGGGACTAGTGGGCGAACCAGACAAATAACATTATCTTCCGGTGACTATGCGCTCTCAAAGTCGAGGTTTGATAACACCCACCCATATGTGGGGTATATCTTGAAGGAATGTCTTCAGCTTCCTAGGAATCGATATGCAAGGGTTTGCAGTAAACTTAACCAAGGTGGGATTATCTGGAGAATATACACACAAATGACTTCCGCATGCCCTCATGACCTTGACACCGAAAACGCCACCATCCTTACGTAGTTGACAAGCAGAAGAGAACCAAAGAAATCCGGATTCCTAAGACCCATCCACATTCTCCATCAAGCCGACTCTTTCTTCCAGGCGCATGTTGGATGGTCCCCTATTCTTCATAGGAAGACCTTCCTTGCCTCTCGCGGATGGCTCTCATTGGGACAATAAGGACACTTGAATCTTGTACCTTTGCAAAGTCGTTTCAACGACTCTTCTGCAATAACATGACCGCAGGGCATCATCATCGGGGGATTCTCGTCTGTAGACTGTTCCTTGGAGACCGGACAGACAAAGATCGAATGGAATAGGTAAGAGGGTGGAAGTGGAATTTCGACCTATAAAGTATGTCAACTATAAATTCCTGGACACGATAGGGTGAACCGGACTGCTGCGACTCGACTTACTGGAAGTTCGTTTTGCGTGGTCCACTCTGTCCTCTTTGCTTTCATAATTGTCTGCAATTTCAAGAGAGTGGGTAGCGCTATCGCACCGGCAGTAGCGGCTATGTATAGTGGCGAATCGGCAGACAAACCCAGCAGTGAGCAGAACTCCCGAGTGAAAGATTGCGCCACATCAGACCATGCCGACGGATTGTCGAAAATATTCCGATAAGGCGACTCTTGGAGATTTGGAGAAAACGCCATTGCCCCCATCAGCTGCTGAATTTCCACCAAGTACCTGGGGAGAAAAACATGGAATTCGCGCCTGGCGTACTCCAATGCAGCCTGCGGACCAGCGACAGCAGGGCCTTGTCCGCCATGAAAGAGCCAGACGAACTGTAACCGGCACAGTTCGAATTCAAGGTTACTGCCTCGTGCCTCCAGAGATTCTTTGTTTTCCCTTGACCATTGTATAGCCGGAAGCAAGTTATTGTTCTCCTTCATCTCATGTAGTATGTGATACATCGTTGCAAATTGTTTGCGAACTTCGCCCGAAGGAACATCGTCGATATCGAGAAGACTCCTGGCGGCATCTGGGCCATCCGTATCCATATCGTTCTCTCGCCTCGAAGCTTTCTTTTCGGCTATTTCGGAAAGGAAGGTTGCGGCTACAGAGAACTGTCCCTCTCGTAACAGGTGCATCGCGATTGCGCGGTTGATGAGATGCTCTCGAGAAGATAAAGCATCATGCTCGGTGCTCGGAAGTGGTTTATCTTTGAAAAGCTGCACAGTGTCAGTTTCGAGAGCACCAGATATGCAGAAATAACTCGGAGACAAGACCTTATCTAGGGCTTTGCTGTACTTGTTCAGAGCGCTGTGGTGTTCCTTGAGGTTGTCATTGATCGAGTCGAATGATGATTTGACTGAATTCTGGAGCTTTGCTAGAGTTATGGATGCTTGGCCTGGATCTATACAACGATCAGTCAATGAACACCGCCAAACGACCAAATGGCCGCCAACCGACGGACGAAGAGGAACGAACCAGAGGCGATCGTGTCTCGCGCTGCTTGAATTAGATCTATCGTGTCTTGCACATTTTTAATATTCTGAGAAGCCTTCAGCCTCTTAGTGAGCCGTTCATGCTCCTTCCGAACAAGATCCATGACGGCTCTGGAGTGATTCGGAGATGGCGCTTGAAGCGGAGTAGGGTGATTTCCGCTATTCTAGCACCACGACACCGATAGCCATATGGGTGACTCGGATAGTGCCCAGCCGATGACTTTGGTTGATGTAAGGACAGTCTCTGAAAGGGTAGATTCGAAAATCAGGACCGACAAGTCAGGTGGAGGTGAGTGAGGTTCGATAAGCTATCGGCGACCGACAGTTCCATTACGACATGGGACATGGGACATCACGTGTTCTCAAATAATGCTTTTTACCCCTCTTTCGGAGGTATCATTCATATAACTAAGGTCATGGTATGATGCTGCGGGGTTTCATGAAGTAACCAACTGAATCTGAAAGCTGTTATTTCAAAATAATTTGGAGTAGTATACAATAGACGCTAGAGCATTTCCTATTCCGACTAATAATGGTACTCCGTAGAACGGTTGCAAAAAGCCCCCATGCGGAGTGGTAGTAGTCCGCTTTAAGGCGTACCTAGCAAAGACAACTTCAAACATTACACAAGTATCTTACAAGCAAAAAGGTTCGCTCCTCCAAATTCCGATCATGTCTTGGAGTCTATATTCGGGCCTTATGTCGCAAAGATCTCGCTCTATCATTATTGTAATGCCTTGCCTCGTACCTCTTGACAGAAGGTCGCGAATATTCGATTGCTTACATAAGATGCTTGATACTGTAGTAAAGAAAGTAATACTACTACCAATCATATTCGTGGCCGCCTAAGGGAAAAGCCTCGCTTACGCTAGCGCAAGTAGTGGGCCTTGGCAAATGTATATAACCTGGCTGCTCCCCCGTGTCTTTGAACTTTTTCTTCTTTTCTTCTCCATCCTGGTGCACGGGTTTTACACGTGTCAGTGAGGAGACATCCGAGACCGTGTTTTTGCTAGTTGAAAACTACCTAGTTGACCGCTTCAGTTGGTCTTCGGATCGACTGGGAATTTTTGAAAAAAAAGTTGCCCTGACTCCAAGTCTCGGTGTCAGTTTTTTGAGTTTTCTGCTTGTCAGATGCTCGAAATATCGGTCTTCTTTTCATCACTGTTTGTTTCCCTTGCGGAGGCCCGTGGAGAAGAGATTTACCGATTTGTTTGATGTTCTTCGTAGTCTGTACTGTAAGTCTAGAATGGACAGATAGGGGTCTCTAGAATCGTGTGCGGAATACTTCTGCAAATTTTGTCAGTGAACATGAAACTATTGTGGTCTCGACATTGGACAGGTCGCTCGCCAGGCCTCTCAGACTAGGTGCTATGTTTCCTCACGTTCGAACAAGATAGCAGTGCTCATCCTTCTCCATTAGCCTGGAGTATTAAAAAGGACTGACCCGATTCCCCAGAAGATTTATGATCTTGCCACAGAAGTAACTCCGTACTCCGTAGCAAGGTAGACTTGGGGCTGGTATCAGGGGCACTCATCCTTAGCCGACTCACCGCTTCCAGAATCCTGTGACGTCGCTGTTTAGTTGCGGTCAACTGTCTTTCTGGCAACTCTCTCTCCCAACTCCACATTTGAGCTCCTTTTGTGACGATGTTACGGCAAATTCATAGAAGTTCTACACCTCCTGTTTGAGATTACAGATGCTTAGTATTTCCTCCGGATATGTCAAGCTCCTTCCTTACGAAGCCAACAAAGCTAGGAGACCCCAGGAGGGTCAACATTTCATCCCCTCATTTCTGAGCTTGGTCTCAGTATTTTAAACACGTCAAATCGACAATCGATTTGAAGACACCAGCAAGCAGCTCTGGATATGACACAGTCGTTACCACTAATGCGATAGCTACCACGCTGACAGAATGCCACCGGCTGTTACCAGCGCACAGGCTGCGCCTCCTGTGGCAAACCGACGTGATTCTATCCCCTGCTCGCATACGAACGGACACATGGAGGCATCACCGCCGCACGGTCATCAGAAACTCGTATTCACTGATCCTGTAGCCCTTCGGTATCTGGAGGAGGACCCTGCGACAGTTGTGCTGCATCGACGCCTCATCCTGGAGGGTTACGAGATATACATCGTTGAGCAATGGGCTTGTTCAAGGGTACACCCAACATTTGTGATTACGACTTACACGGGCGATCCTTCGCACAAGGTCTTGGTGGGAGTCCTCAGCGTCCCAACTGACGAAAACACCTGGTCTCCGCGTTTGAAACTGTACTTCAACGCCGTCACGCAATGTCAAGCACGAACGAAAGACACACCTCTGGGCACTGTCATGGTAACTGACCTGAGCTCGTTTCCGTCTGCGCTGACGGTCATCCCAGTCCCCGACGGTGACATACTCCGACACAAGGAGGATTTTATCGTCAATGAGAACCTGAAACGGCTCTCCTGCGCCGGCCGGGCCGGCTTAAAGCTACAGCCTCCTTCACCTGCGACCGTGGCAAAGTTTTATCAACTCTATCGGACGAGCGAGCGAGTACCTGTGTATAGTGCTGTAATAGAGCTCGTCAAACAATGCCAGATCGCGCTGACAATGTTTGGCCTCTTGGCACCTGAATACGTGGATGGGCTGCTCTGCGATGTCACCGAGACCGCGATCAATGATTGGTGGACCGAGTTTGGGATCGATTTGTACAACATAGAACCAAGTGACGGCGTATTAGGACCGACAACTGTAGCTGCGTTGCTGGGTACATTCATGGGAGCTCGAAATCGACTTCATGCCTTCGGTGCCCCGGTAGCGAAAGACGCCTTCGATATACGCAGTCTCAAAAGGGCAATCGAGAGCTTTCAAAAGTCACAGAAGATGGAACGGACACGCAGACTGGACCGCCAAACTCTCGACCGGCTTCACCGTGTAACTGCCAAGGCGGCGAATGCAGAAGGCTGGACGGACGCTGTCAAGTCAACGATGGCCGAATTGAGCGGACATGGGGGTGAGATGGTCATGGGTATGGTACGGGGTCGTGAAAAGGGTGGCATCGCCGATATTGAGACCCTGGAGCTGGACAATTTCGCATCGCTAGTTACCGGTGAGAGAGCAAAGTGGCTGTGGAGGGGGAAGCCACGTAAGGGTGGGCTGGGTGATGGCTTCGCTCATGATCAGCCTGCTGCAGACATGATGTTCAACAGGGATGAACAGGGCAACTATGTGTGGACAAGCAGGAAACGCCATTCGCACGAAGATCTGGCTGGTGACCGATCCTTGCAAGGCTCAGACCGTCCGTGGAGGCAGCCTGAAACGGGGGCCGCACCGGACGAAAAGGATCAGAACCTCAGTCGCATTGTTCGGAGGGGTGTTAGTGGCAAGGTGTCGGACGCACGAATCGGATTTGGAAGGTTCAAAGAAGCAGTTGGACTGCCCAGCCTTCGATCCCAGCACCACAAGCAGACGAAAGACGGGGCGGAGTTGATGGGTGATGCGGCTTACATGCCGGCTATCGAAAGCGATGCGGAGATGCCTGTGCTAAAGACAGAGGCTGATGTTCACCTGACGGATCAGGAAAGTATTTCTGAGCCTCACGACCAGACACAGTTTGACGCAGCAAAGGCAGAGCCAGCAGCGAGTACTGGTGGTCCGACAGTCTCCGAATCGAAACCTCCAAAAATCACTGTTGATTCTCCGCGAGATAATGAGGAGACTGATTCAGCACGAAAACCCTCGACAAGTCAGCTGGAAGAGGACGAGTCAGATCTAGGGCGATCCAGGACGCGATCGACCGATGCATCTGTTAGTCAGGACGAACTCTCTCGATTCGATCTGATGTTATTGCGCCGACCGCAGAGTTGCATAGAGTCCACCACGACAGATGACTCCGAACGTAGAAGCAATGGTTGGCCTCGCCACCTGTCCTTCAGTATCGTTGAAGACGTCGTACTTGGCTGGGAGAGCCTGGGAGGCCGAGAAGCATTGCAGCCTAAGCCAGATGCCACTCTAGAGCAAGCCGTTGCGCTTGAGGATACGCTGGCCTCTGATGTACCAATGTTTAGTTCCAAAATCGAGGAGCTGAGCCATCACACTGTTCCTTGGGTGGAAAGACAAGTGAACTCGGTGGACGAATTGAACCGGAAGCTCTATGAGTCACACGAGAACATCAGCTCGATCTACCTAGACCAGGCTGAGAAATATCAGCAAATGAGGGAACGCTCCAGTGAGTTGTTGACCGAGGAGCACACCTACCTTGTCGATACCATGAAACGCGTCGAGATGATGGGAGCCAAGCTGGATTATGAGCTCAATGTCCTCGAGTCAAAAGTCGAGGATGTGGAGAGCGGCCTCGGGGAATTTGAGCGGCATGTGCTGGAGCTTGAAACAAGAATGAAAGGACTGATAAAGAACGAGGAAGAGAAGCAGAGCAATTCATGGTTGTCGCGGTTGGCAAGATTTGTTGGAATGTCTTCTACGTGATATACTTCGATCCTTTCTTGTCTTCGTGTTAAGCGTGATATCCCTGTATTTTTATATACCAATTCTAGTGTACATAGTGTGAATAGAGGCTCGGTGTCCATATCAGACGCATTGCAAACGGCACGACTCGGAGACAAAGACAGTAATGCTCGAGTATCCCTCCAGAGGCTCCCATAATAGACAAACCTGCCAGAACCAAGTGACATCTCGTAACCTATCGAGTAAGAGTCTTCATGGCAAACTCAGCATGGGATATCGTCCTGAATCCATTCGATCGCAAGCAAAGACAAACGTTGAGAGAATCCACGCCCAGCATGAAAGTATGACCTCACCGACGAAAGCGAACACAGGAAGAGGTTGTAAGACCATCGGTTCCAAACAAATCAGTCGATGCGTGCAAAATGCCCTTCCAGACAAGACTAGCGAGTAAAGTCTTCGTATCTTCCTTACATGCCGAATCCAGGAGCGCCCTGCTTCTGGGCCGCCTCGCCCTGCATCTTCTCGCTGACCTTGATGTTGACCTCAAAGAACTTGGACACGCAGCGGTCGAGGCAGACTGATTCGCCCTTGTTCAGGTCGCCTTCGCGGTAGTCGTTGGGAATACACTTCTTCTGGCAAGACTCGGTGAGACTGAGATTGAGTATAACTTAGCTGGGTTATCAAAGGCGGATGAAAGTAGGCCATGGTACTAGCTCCGGCACTGGCATAGAAAAAGAAAAGACTGGGGCGTCTTACCGGTTGAACATATCGGAAACCATCTCAACTTCTGTCTCTGCAGCAGCGATCTTCTCTGCCGAGGACATCTTGGGGGGACCGCCGAAGAGGAAAGACATGGTGATGGTATTTTATGGAGGGAGTTTGATCGAGTTCTGTGATCAGGTATCTGTGAAGCGGTTAGTATCCGTTAATAGCAATAACTGTCTGATCAGAAAGCGAGCTTCTGTACTGACTATTAGGAAGTTGGGTCTGGTGATGAATGGTAGCTCAAATTGATTCTGATGAGATATGTATGATATTGCGGCCCGAACGGAGTTGCTGCTATGAGCCGGGGAGCTAAGACCGTCTTTTCCCACCGCCTTCCATAAATTCATTGACCTTCTCATGTCCAGTGCAATTTCTTTTCTTTCTCTTTTCCCATCTTTAACGTGATGTGACTGTAGCTTTTCTCTTTACTATGCACTCAATTCGCCCCCGGTGGGCTTCACAACTGTGCTCGAGGCGTTCTCGATTTAGGTAAGAAGCTTCTTTTTTTCTTTCTTGACTATTTCCCTTCAATTGAATGATGAGAGACACATTCCTTTCCAGAACCGCTGCAGATGATGCTTGTTTCAAGCACTTGATCGCACCGGAGTCATTACCTTTACCTGATTCAATGCCCAATTCATATTCTTACTTTCGTCTGAGGAGAAATTATATTGCTTGAGTTGATAAGCTAATATGAGCAATCTATCAGTGCAGGATTGCCGCTTACTTCCAGTAACCATCGTACTTCTCGCTTAGCAGATAGTTTACTTGGAGCAATCAAACCGGTCTCATCATCATCTATACGTACAAGGCATAGCAGCAGCGCAGCCTCCCCGGATAAAGCATTCAGACACCGGCTTGAGGAGGTTCAAAATGCCTGTGCTGATCCATATCCCCGTCTCCCAAGTGACAACCGGTCGCTGAGCTGTGCGGCGTTCCGTGAGCGATATAGCCACCTTACCAGCAATCAAACAGTAGAAGATGACACTGTCATTGTTAATGGTAGGTTGCCGCTGTTTGGCCCTACTCGGTTGTCCTCTGTACTTAGATTTGTAGGAAGAATACGTGCCTATAGACTGGCCGGGAGCAAATTGATATTCTTCGATATCTTCCAGGATGGACACAAAGTCCAGGTTATGTGCAACATTCGCAAGCTGGACGGAGTAGCTCCCGATGCTTTCAAGAGATTTTACCGTCTCCTCCGCCGCGGCGATGCTTTCTGTATGTTGTGCCATATAGCCGTCCCCCGGATCACTACCCGAGACTGAACGATCTTCCATAGCCGTAACTGGTAAACCTCACCGCACAGGAACCGGAGAGCTCACTGTTCTTGCAACCGAGCTTCCTCGACTCCTTTCGCCCTGCCTGCACGATGTCCCCGTCGACGCCGAAGAGCATGAGACATCTCCCTACCCACGCCATGTCCAGTTCCTTGCCGACCAGAAGGCGGCAGATATCATCCGAGCGCGATCAGCTATCATTCAGTTTCTGCGCCAGTTCTTCCTCGACAGATCGTTTATGGAAGTCAGCACTCCCATCATTGGCTCGATAGCTGGCGGAGCGATGGCCCGCCCGTTTCAAACTTCCGCTACCGAATTTTCCGATAGGCAGCTGTCTCTGAGAATCGCGCCAGAGCTATGGCTGAAGCGCTTAGTGGTCGGAGGATTCGACAAAGTGTTCGAGATTGGCCCTTCATTTCGGAATGAAGGTAAGCCAAGACGGATACTTGATCGTGGATCGACATTGAGATGAGTGACTGACATGCTGTGACAGGGCTGGACAAAACGCATAACCCCGAATTTACAACATGTGAATTCTACCATGCATACGCCAACCTCGAAGATCTGATGTCTATCACCGAGAACCTCCTATCAGGCATGGCGGCCCATATTCAGGAGTTCAACAAGAACGCCAGTCTGAAACCCCCAGAAGTCGACTTCTCGGCTCCCTTCCGTCGAGTAGACTTTACCACCGGCATTGAAGGCAAGATTGGCCGCAGACTCCCTGACCTCACCACACCAGATGCCCTAGACCAAGTCAACCAGCTGTTCAGAGACCTTTCCCTTCCTATTCCCAAGGACCCTACTCTCCCTCGTCTCCTGGACGAGCTGTGCGGCACCTACCTTGAACCCGAATGCATCAACCCAACCTTCATCATCAACCCTCCAGAGTGTCTCTCCCCGCTGTCAAAGTCCTTCATTCACCCCGCCAATCAGCAGCGTGTTGCGGCGCGCGCAGAGCTCTTCATCGACGGACGGGAGATCGTTAACACCTACGAAGAGGAGAACTCTCCCTTTGAACAAAGACGGAAGTTCGAGGATCAAGTCCGCTACAACAAGGGCACAGACGAGCCAGCGGAGATTGACGAGAGCTACCTTGAAGCGTTGGAGTGGGGGCTCCCTTCCACCGGTGGCTGGGGATGTGGCATTGATCGCCTCTGCATGCTCTTCACGGGCGCTAAGAGGATCGGAGACGTCCTCCCTTTTGGGAATCTCCGCGCCGTAACCCGTCGGCATGCTGGTCTGTCAAGGAGTACTGGTTGAGGGACTTGATGATGGCTGTATGATATTTCTCTGCTTAGATACCTGTACAATATTACGACTGCAGAACATCGATTCTCCAACTCCATCTCATGCATAACACGTCTGAAATCTGTGTGTTGACGTAAAGATAGCAAAATTCACTCGAATTGCGGGTTCTAGGGCTAAGAGGCCGGTCCGCGACATCCGCTGTCACTGCATCACAAGAAGAGAACCAACAAAAGAATCACCGACGGCAACAGTCACAGTATTCTGCCTCATTAGAAATCGCGTCATCTATAAGGCCGTTGATATGGCTCATCCCCTGGGACTAGACTTTATCACTCCCGGAACAGTACAGCCTTGGTGAGTCCGCCGGGGTCAACCGACAGGAGCGCGGCCCGGACCGAGGGGGGGGGAGGCGGGGGCGGCGCAGCGGAGGCGGGAGCGGAGATGACGACGCCAACCAGGGCGCCCCCCCGGCCGCGAGACGCTCCACGCCCGCGACCAGCGCGAGCAGCAGCACGCCCACGACCGGGAGGGCGACCCCGGCGGCCACGAACCGGAGCAGGAGCAGTGGTGGCGGCAGCGGCAGGAGCAGCGGAACGACGAGCAGCGCGGCCACGACGGGCGGCAGAGCCGCCGGAGCGAGTATTAGCCATGTTTCTATACGCGAAGTCAGTATACGTCCAAATTCCGGCAAACGCAACGAGGGATTCGATGTGTTATAAGCCGACGGGGCCGACAGCTGTCGACGCAGAAAGGAAACAAAGGATACACGCCCAGAAGAGCGTTAAATCAAAGGAAACAATGAGAACAAGGCTGCAAGGAGCATCGAACGCATAAGATAAAGTGAAGAGACGCGACAAAGGAAACACAAAACAAAACAAACAAGCCGACTGTCGCAGATATTGCGGGAATCCCAGCCAAATCGAAGACAAAGACCGCAGAACACCGGAATCCTCCGCAAAACAAAGAGCAGACGCGCCCCTGCTCGAGAAATGATGAAATAATGAGAAAGGAAACCTCCGAGCAACGACTGGAAGCTACCTCCATACTGGGAGCTGCGTGTGCTTCGTCGAAGCAGCCATGCGATCGCACCAACACAAGCGAATCGCGTCAACTCGCAACGGGAGAACCAGCGACCGCGTGCGCTCGCAGAAAGAAGGAGATACAGATCTTGCGATCGCGAAGACGATCATGCAAACGATAAAGAAGCACGCAGCGAAGGAGAACGAGAAAGATCACTTACAAACGATGAATTTGACGTCGCTGGAGAGGGAGAAGAAGGAGAAGAAAACGATAACGCTGGGATTGACATAACCTGCACCATAGAAAAAGGAAAGGTAAAACCAGACCCTCTAAGAGCGCGGTTGCAAATTCTCCGTCAGATGCTCCGAGTGATTTGCCTTGGAAGTCTGGTTGCGTACGCGAAAAGGCCAACACAGAGAGTTTCCGAGCCACTATTCAAGGTCATCCAGGACCTGGACGCCCAGCCGACTGGCTGGCTGGCCCAGCATGCGGCGGAGACAATCCTCCGCATGCCTCTGGATGACCTCGGCCAGCATCATCCGACTCCGCAGACGCACGCGCGTCTCCCGTAGCTGCTATGACCAGCGGTTTGAGCAGGTCGTGGAGGGACGCGGCTAGCAAGGAAAACGAGGAAAACCAGAGGCCTGCTGTCGGATCGTTGCCTCCGATGTAAACCCCACGGTTATCCTGGTTTCCGTGTCCAAAGATAAGAATGATCAAGGTATATCCGTCTCTCTTTGCGTACCGGCTTCGTCCTCCACGGTCTTGAAAAACCGTTCCAAGACGATAGTCCTGTCCACAACGCGAATGTTCCCTGCAAGTTTGATCTGACTGAGAAGGTCTCTTTCAAGCACAACTTGACGTTCCTTTCTGAGGCCGCCGTGTGCACTACCAGGGGAGCCCCAGTGATATGAATTAGCGCATCATCACAGTGCTAGGACATAACCACCTTCTGAACCGCCTCAGGACCAGGTACCCTTTTCGCTCGGTCTCCTCTTGTCGGGCGGCTGATCGACTCCCACTTCTCAATAGTGATCGCGTTATTCGTCTTCTGCACAGAAATGGGGAGGACATTTTGTACTTCTCTGATGACGTCTTGCACGGGGCCTCTGGGCGCGACCAGTAGTTACCAGCCTTTGCGAAGTCTGCCCGGATCTTACCAGTAGGATCCACTTCGAATACCACTTACGGGAAGGGGAAGTCAGGGAGACCAGGCTTTTTTTTTTCTTTTCCATGGTTACGAGCAGAAGTACTCAAGTCGCTGGGTACTGAAAACAAGTCAGACTGGCAAGGAGTCGAGCTCTGGTACGTTTACCAGTAACGGGTAGTAGCATTTGGGAAGCTACTTCTGATAGCCACCAGACGAGCAGACATGTCACCAGGAGCAAGGCAGAGAACCCCGACGGCACCACTTCCTTCCTAGGGGGAAATAGCAGATATAATAATAATAATAGTAAAACCGTCCAGTAAGTTTTGCCTGTGCCTGGGGGCCCTTGGATAACACCAAACCCGCCAGGTAAGCTGCGGGTGGCGCGACTTGTCTGCAGCTCGCCATTGTAGAAGAGCGAACTGACCAGCTGTGCCATGCTCTCATGCATTCGGTGTTGCTCCGTGAGCATGACGGCATGCAGACCATTCCGGTGAAGCCGAGAGAATAGCCACATCTGGAGCTGGTCCACCAGAGGGTTATGCCCGCTGCTGAGCAAGGTTGCGGTTTGGCGAAGCCTCTCAAAGACACGAATATAATGATCATCAGTGACACCATCAGGAACCCAGGCCGATGACTGGTGAAGGTATACTTATTTCTATCAGGTATGGACTGCCTAGCTTAGGTAGTTCGTCCGTGCCCAGGCGGGCTGTTGAAATCATGTTGCGTGTCCCCTCGCAAGTCGGCCACCAAAAGTCTGAGAACCTTCTCTGACCTGGATTTCAGTCACCATCGGCACCTGGCCAAAGGTAGCACGGGCGATCCGCATGACCTGAGCAATAAAACAATGATAATTTATTCCTGGGTGAAATGCCTCCACCCAGAACAGATCACCGTCGAGGTTTGGATCAGAGGTGGTACCATGAAAAGCAACATTGATGAGTTGCGCATCATCAGTAAAAGGAGCACTGCAATTCAGGCAGTGAGGCATGATTACTGTTATAATATTAGCCAGTCTGATGATTACGGATAGAGTACGGGCAGGGGTTTTCATAAGAAATAACAGATAAAAGATAAAGAATGGGAGGCTTACCTGAATAGCCCTTGATGTAGTTTAATAAGCAAGAGAAGTTGCTGAGAAGGAGGCTCCGGTAGTAGGATAAACAGGAGAGAAGCTTAGGATGGATTAAGCGTGAGACTCCCTGAGAGGAGAGCTTCCTAGGAAACGAACTATTTTCAGGCGAGTATGATTCGTAAAGACCAACGGCCATGGATCACTGTGTCTTTGCTATTATCCTATGGATAGCATCGGTTTTGTTTGCCGTGCTGATATCCTTTGCGATTCGCAGCATAAGTAGCTGGGCCTCGTTTGACATAGTCGCTGCACTTTAGGGACAATCTCTGGTGGGAATGATCCCAATCGCAGCTGCAGCCTCCAAAGCGTTGTCGTTAAACTGCGCTATATCCACACCTTTGTCCAAGAGCAACTTGGTCCAGGAAGAGGCCGATGTCCCGCGTTCAATCTCGAATCAGTAACTGTCAAGATAGTCGAAAGAGAAAGAAATTTGGTGTCCGCTGGCATAGCTCTCTTACGAGTTATGGCCATGGCCTTGCACTCAATGACTGCATGGACTCTCTCTGGCTCCTCGGAAATTAGAGGAGCTCCATCTGTCCGAGCCTCAAGTTCATTAAACCCAAACCGCACCCTTCACTGGGAACTGCTGCCTATCCATTCTGTGTGTACCGTCTGGAGTCTCTGCCCAGAACAAGACCAGAAAGGGAAGAGCGCAGATAGGTTCTGAAAGAGGCAGACAGTCGGCGGTTATTAGACGACTCCGGACATCTCATGCGCAGGTTGGGATCAATGCAGATCTGAGCTGTCAGGTCAGACTCGGTAGGCCAAGCATCAATGGATGAAGAGATTGGGAGTCCGCAACACAGACAGACCAAAGGCGAGTTTACTCAAATCTCGACACCGTTCAATCAAGCAGGAGGAAAATTCACACACGCTTTGCCCTTGCACAAAACAAGGTGGTTATCCAGTGCTGAGCGCATGGCAACGGACAATGATAGTCTCACGGCCGGGAACGAACTGTAACCGAGCTTCCTCGATCCCGACTGCGAGATCATTGACCGCATCGTTGATCGTGCTAAGAGCATGACCTAATGCCGTCTGCCGGTATGACGATTATTGTATGCAAGGAACAGGAGAAAAACTTGGACCGCCCTGTAGGTTTTCCCAGTGCCGAGATAACGTGTTGTAGTTTGCCAATGGATCAAAGCTTTTCATGCAGGAGCCGAGGTTTGGCGTTCTGGATAGGACTCAAAGCATCGATCTTAGTCACCGAGGGTTCCAGCATCACCCAGCATCGCCCAGCATCACCACATACGCTTGCTTGCCCTTGGACCCGTGCCATTTCCAATGTTCAAAGAGGCCGTCAATACAAACAAATTCAAGACCAAGACTGCCATACTCTGTTAGCATGAGGGAGCACCGACGGACTGTCGAAACGTACGGGTTCGCAGAGATCATGGCGTTCCACGCATTGCCTGCACTTCTTAGAGGTACCGTTCATGACCTGACAATCAACGAAAGAGGCGATGTTGCTGTTGGGATCCCAGTTCTTCGCCGAGGTTCTAAAGCATGGCATACGCCAAAATTTGCGAGCAGTGAGGCGATCGGCCGGTTGACCGGGGTCAACGCCGCCATTTCCAAGGCAAGGAGCTTGATATAGTCAAAGAATATAATCGCAGAATTGAGCGTGATGAAGACGAAGCGAGTCGAAGCCGATCGACATCTTCGAAGTCGGTGATAGAAATCGGCCAGGACAAGACGGCCCCGTCTAAGGGGTTACGGCGGCGGCGCTTAGACGAAGGGGACCCAGAGGTCGAAAAGAGAAGTCTTTTTGTTGCACCTTTGCCCTTGTCAACATCGAAGGAGGGAGGACGACGAGGTGTCTCTGCATTCGAAACGAAAGGGTCACTGGCGACAGACGAGGCCTTGTTAAAGCGCCGACGTGTGCTTGACGCTGGAGTCGAAGCTTTGTCGACCTCTCGAGCACGGTCAGAACGAGTCTGGCGTCTAGTTCCCGTCGCCGGCGCAGAAGAGGCAACCTCAGTAGCCACGGGAGACGAAATGATCACGGAGGGGGCGGTGTCATCCAGAGGCCAGTCACGAACCGGGTCACCACAATCCACGGCCCGAAGGCCACCCTGTTGTAGAAGGATGCTACAAGAATTAGTACAAACCGAAAAGGAAACAAAGGAAAAGCGAAAGAAGGCAGAAGAAGCCGAAGGAGGCACCCACATAGCATCGTCACTGTTCCAATGCGAAGACTTCCCAGCGTAAAACTCGCACTGGACCCCTCGACTGTGCCAGATACAATTCGCACATGCGCCTGCGAACAGCACTCAACGTTTATCATCATCACCAACGACTTCCGGCGCCGCAACACATGATGGGAATACTCCCCCATTTTTCGCACAGTGTGCGCAAGCTTCGATTGCTACTTCGCCGCGACGTTGCAACAGGAAGGCATCCGATGGCATTGGTTCTTGAGACTTTTCTTAACCTCTTTGCCATTTTTCGTTGTCTGCAGGAATCGGGAACACTTCTTCCTTTTCGATGATACCTGAATCGATGCTCTTAGGAGCTTTTGCTCCACGTATCAGTTATAGGATAATGGCATATCGCGTAAGATAGTATACTTTCCCCGAGTTAGATACAGCGCTTGCAGAAATTGAAAATCACAGTGCCATGTCGATGGTAGCCGTAACAGCCGTCTGCTATGACAGGCCATGCTCGTTAGGAACGTGCAATCGGCCATTTATTCGGCCAGCCTCACGAAAGAACTGCTGAGGAGGAGTTCAAGGTCAAGAAGACCAATTACTATGTCTGTAAAGATGCGGGTGTGGTCTTCACCAACTTGTATTCGAGGTCTCAAGATCGAGTGGATTGTGATACAGGAGACCGATTATGTTCGGAACGGCTATGCCATGGCAAGTCATATTCCGTTTCTTTTTTTTGTCTGTAGGGGGTAAATATGGCGTGGCGTCCGAGGCCTCTTCAGGAGTATCCTGGCACTGGGAATGAGCACATGTTCGAGTACCCGAAATGACAGACTGACTCTGGCTCAGCTGAGGACGACATTTTGAGCTGATAGTTCGTTAGGAACCCAGCGGCAATTGTAAAAGACCGTTCAGTAAGTTCACTGCACGAACATTGGTTACAGCGTACAAAGTGCTGCTTGACCCAATTCTGTCCACCGAAAATTGAGTGTACGCGAGGTATATGGCGCTGTTTCCGGTGTCGCCGAATTTGGGAACCTGCAGACTGATCTTGCTCCACCGCTTCATATCTCTCTGCGGGCGTTTTGAGGGCGACCAAAACGTCTGTGGAAGTAGATTGTCATAGGAAGCGTCCCAGTAACCAACCCAAAAGCCGCATCGATCATTCCCTGTTGGTCAACATACTGCTGTTGCTAAGAAGGGCGTATGATGACGAAGGCTGGCGGACACATATGGCACTGGACGGCAGGCTAAAAGGATTGAACACGCATTGATACGGCGTTGGATCTCCTCCTGAGACCTCCTGGGTCGTCAAATCCCAATTCACAAAGTCATAGTCGTCAGGCCACTAACTTGCTGGTCCAAGGGTTTCTACCGATTAAGAGTATTCATCAGGGCAATGGCCCGCTCCCGGGGCACTGTTGCTTGGAATACATACTTGCGCATCATGCCGCAAATATTTCGGACGAAGAGACAAATTGACTGGATGTTCATCAATATGAAGAACTGCTTATGGCTCTGTAGCCCTGTCTTTGAACTTGCATGACTGGGATGTCTCCTGTGTGGCAGCCCTTCTGTACTCAGAATGCATTCTGAAAGATCGCTCCGCAGAGATGGGAAGCTTCATGCTTCGGTCATGCACGGGCATTGCCGCGCTGAACTGGTAGGCTTCTTGGTGGAGAATTTACACGCCAACGGACTCGTGGGGCCCTGATTCGGGAGAACTTCATCTTCCGACTAACTACCTGTCAGCTACAGCGACACAATGGGAACACATATCACCAGGAAAGGGGCTACTCACGGATGAGTCGTCTGGCAGGTGGATATGCTGAGTTTGTTCTTGGTAATTTGGTTCAAGGGAGACTCTGACCAACCAGCCTCGATGACAACAGTGGGGAGGGACTGGCCGACAGGTTTGATCATACCATCAAACGTCTGCCTTCTGGAAGCCGCTGTACGGACAGCAAAGCGTCGACGAGACACAGGGCGTTGATGCGGATGCAGCCCTGAGCAATTTGATAATAGGCAATATCAATAGAATCAGAACTCTAGGGAAGAGGTGGGCTGCTGTCGCAGTAACAGCAAAATAACGTGCTGGAACGTTTGTCTGGCGAGACGTCAGCAATGCGAACATGGAGGAGCCTTCGAATCTAACGGCATACCAGACGCAGCCCATATCTTCGAGGCCAGAATGCCGCAAGGAAAAGGAAGCACTGCCGAAGGGATGGCCTTGTACTAGATGCTACTTGATTGTGCCAAATGGATCATCCTATTATGAAGATTTGGTGGCAGTGGAAGAAGAAATGATGAAGGATGGTTGGCTAAATATGAAGGTAAGAAGGAAGCCAAGTTTACCTCACATGGTGAATAGTCTGAAAGGGCCGTCTTGCTCTATATAAAGTGAATGAGCCATAGTAAATGATCAGATTGGAAGAGGAGAGTGGGTTTATATGCTGCGGAATCTTCCTAACCATCCACCTCAAGTGAATGTAGATGATCCTAGCATTCACTGCTGTTGCAATCTCTCCATGCATGAAGCAAAGGCCTATGTGTGATGCAATCTAAAGCAAGCAGGCCCACGCCATGCCAAAGATGCTGTAAGATCCCGGGGTATATACAAAGACCAAAATATGAAAGTGACGAACAAAGTCAAAGGACAAGCCCAGGCTGTCTATAGAACTGGGCTCTCCCAAGAGTCGCGTTTGATCTTCATCAAAGCTGACTGCTTGTGGGGGAACGTAACTTCTCCTTCTTTGTAGAAACCCGCATTTTGAAGATATTGAATAATCCTGTTGCGTGTCAGCAAATTCTTGCAGCCCAAGAACCGGGATGAAGCTTACTTCTCATTGTCCACCCGTGGCTCCAGCATGACTGTCTGCGTCCGCAGATCCGCAAGCCAGCAGTAATGGACCAATGCACTGAGCCAGATGGCAACCCGGTGTGACCCACGGTATTCCTGTTCTCCCACCAGTAAGTGAATTCCCCGGTCATAATTGTCTGCCCCTCCGATAAGCGCTCCCAAGCGATCCTCTTTGACCCAGTAGATTTCAAAGTACCCAAACGGCTTGCCGTCCCAGCATCCAATGACGGGAAAGCTGTGACGGCTGGTAAGATTATTGCGAAGGAATTCCTCTTGTTTTTCTTTTGGACCTCCCTCTCCCCAAGCTGCACTCACGCGCGGGTCATTCATCCACTTGTGCAGCAGGTCTAGGTCAGACGGCGTGTTCTGAGGCGGTTGCTCAATGCTGCTCGTTGAGAGACTATGACCATGGCCCCGACTTGGCGTCGCAGACGAGGATAGAATCGGCACGCGGAATGACAGGTACTGCCCGACGCTGGGAATGAACCGGATGTAGAACACTTCTCCCTGATGGGGCGGCTTAGGTCTGACGGGGTGCCGCAGTCCGTTTGTGAACGTGTACTGAGTTGGTGGCGGCGGAAAGTAGGTCGGAAGGTGGCTGCTAGAAGCAAACGGGCCCTCGTTGGGCATGTGTAGTGGAAAGTCCTTCCCCGCGGAGGAAGCTGGAGACTCAGCTGACATCGGGCTCTCACGCGATGGCGACGCAAATCTGGGAGAAAGGAAGGGCGATGACGGAGCAGAATGCAGTGGGTTTGCAGGAACCAGCGTGAAGACAAAAAGACGGGGGTCAATCTGCCAGAAGCTGCGTCGGCTCACGAACATCCGTGACCAGGCCCCAGATTCTCGCGTCTCGCTCGGCTCAAGCCCAACGGAAGATTCCTCCGATGCAATGAGTCCCATGCGTTCCAGCTTCTGCAGCAAATTGCGTCCCTTGAAGATCCCCTCTCTCTTGAGATGGATGCGCCATTCTCCCTTCGGTTTGCCTGTGAGCGGTGTACGAGAAGCAGCGTCCGTCTGCAAGTGGAGGTCTGGCTCGGGCTCGTGGAAGTACCAGTAAAGGCTCACCCAGATCATCATCGCGATCTGACGAGTCGGAGAGACGGGAGGTTTGAAGTCAGTACTGGGCGGATTGACGATAAACGAAATGTAGAAACAGTCATCGCTCAATGTTGGTGTTGTGAAGCGAGTGGTGCGTGTCTTCTCCTCTGCCTCTCCCTGCGCATACCGAGAGCGACCGCGCTCTTCTTCCGGGGGCACGGAGTCCTGCGTCGGCTGATCAGTGTTTTGGTTGGTATAGAGAACAATTGTCCAGCCGGGAGGAATTATGGAGTCTTTCAAGTGCATGTCATTGGACTTGAAGTTGACACCGCCGAAAACTGGGGTCACCGTGTAGCTTTGGCCGTTGGGCAAACGGCAGGTAGTGTTACGCATGGTGAGGGCGGACGGTCTATTGTTTGGAGAAGGGAAAGACAAAAAGACACAGGGCTCAGAGGATCAGGCAAACATGAGCTGAAAGAGTAGATAAAGTATGGAGACAAGGGCGGATACATGAGCCGACGGAAATCCCACAGTGCAAGTGGGATGATTTTCCTTACTTGCCGCTCATCGATGACGAAGGGGACCCCGCCATTATCGATCTTATCGCCCACAGGATGTTGACCGAGAGGATCCCCGCCATTGTATACAAGAATCCATATCATCACAGTCCTTGCATTCATTTGGTCTTATTGTTTAGTTTGAGTATTAAATATTGTGTTGGTCGTGCTACTATCAGTCTCAGAAGTGATTGATGAGCTTTCCCTGATGTCATACTATGTGGCGGAGGTCCGCAGATGCTTGCAGCCATAGTCAAATCGATTGAAGGGTATAAGAAGCGAAACTGGTCCGGTAAAATACAGGGAAGAATCGACACTTGAGAATCATATTCTAAAAGTCCTCCACGTTGGTTCCCAAATTTCTTGTTCGAGCCATCTGGATGAGATCGCCTCCGGTCACCAAGTCCATCAAGCCCATGCCGACGCTCTTGTAGATGACATTGCCTCGTTCGACCCACTCACGCAGGCTCTTGGTGTCTTCCCGGTCCTGGTTGTTGTCCTTTCGCGATGCGTCCCGTACCATCAGCAGCTCTCCCAGCTCAACAACCTGGTTCGGCTTGATCCCCGCCTGGATCAATTCACCAGCCTCCTTCAGAGCAGCCTCGAGACTGTCGACGACCACGACGCCACTACGGTTAACGTGCTTGTGGAAATGCCGACCGGAATGGTGAGCCTTCACTTCGTCGCGCAGAATATCTGGATGCAGCTCGGTCATGTGAGGATTGTACGACCCAATGGCGCTGATGAATCGGCCCTTTCGGCGACCTTCGCGAGAGGTGAGAAGCTCCGCCGGGAAAAGTGGCTCGATCGACGGAGTACAGCAAAAGATAGCGTCCGATTTATGGATAGCATCGTGGATGATACGGTCGTACTCGCCGAAATCCGTGCTGACCGCGGAGAATTTCACATCACCGCGCCAGCTGGAGTTGTCAGGTGAGTAGATATCCTTGAGAAGCGTCGCCGCCCGCTCAAATGATCGATTGACGATAACGACCCGCTTGATATCGGCTGCACGCAGCGTGAGAGCCAACCGAATGTGCCAATAAGCCTGTTTACCCGCCCCGAAAACCACCACAGTGCGCACTCTCTTGCGCTTGTTGAAAATCATCATCGTGGCCAGAGCCGTCCGGAACGGCGTGAGCTCGTGAGCATTGATCAGCCCGAACGGCATGCTGTCGGCGTCCAGCAACGTCACAGTGCCCTGCGGCGAGGTGTCTCGAGTGCCGGCTCCGGGCCATGCACCTAGTGTCTTGGAGATGCCCGAGCTCGAGCTCGAGCCAACCGATTGTCGATTCACAGTGCCAGACCTGAGCGATCGGCTGCTAGATGAACTCGTCGATCCTTCTTCCTGCGATGATATAGACAGATCGCTCATTTCAGACGACAGGGACGTCATGGAGCTCCTTGGGCCTGCCGACCGCGATCTTGAAGCAGTCTTCGTTCCCTCGGGAATCTCAAAAGCCCCTTCCACAGCACACCCTGCAGCACCCCCGTCTTGTAGAGAAATCATCTTCATGCCGATCGTTCGGCCGGTACTGGCGGGCATAAACAGTGTCGTGCAGCCATTCTGCCGGGTGATAGCGGTTCTTAGAGGTTGGTAAGTAGCGGCACAGCCCTGTTCCTGGCTTCCGGTCGAGTAGTCTAGTAGGGCCTGGGCGAGGCTTTGTTGTAAAGAGGACACCTCATCGCGGTTCAGGGACAGCAACAGCGAGCGGAGCTGCGCTTGGGAGAGGATGGTCAGCGGCATAACGAGAGAAGACGTCGATCAAGTAGACTGTCTAGGAGAAAATTCTAGTAATACCTGAAGAAGACCAAGAGCGTGGTAGAGGATGAAGAGAGGATGAGTGATACGAGGTAAGCGTCAGCCTGACTAAGTCAGAGCAACAGTCATCCACGTTTTCGACTTGCTTCGATAAATAAATAGACTATCAAGGTAGTCTGGTTCGACCACAATAATAAATAATCGCGCAAAGCATACGCAAGACAGTTCATGATGGGCGATTTGCGCACCCTGTGACCCGCATTTGGGTGGGATCCAAAGTCTTAAGCCCGCAACCGGTCGGCGATTCTCGCGTTGTCCAGAACAGATGACGGAAGTCAAGCCTTGGCTCAGCTCGGACTTTGGAGATAGGGCGGGGCCGAATACCTGTGTTTATTGTAAGTGTGACATGATAATTCTGATGACTCGAATATCGTTGTTTCATACATAATTATCGCATAAGTTCTATGATGAGCATAAACGTATAAAAACTATTTTCATTTGTGCATATTCGCGTACACTCTTACATCGTCTACATGTGAAGTACCATTCTCAGATGCCGACTGCCAGAAATCATGTCGATTCGAATAGTGCAAATATGCAAATACAAACTTCTTCCATTTAGTCAGACTACCTCCCAATTGATAAAGCGCAGATAACCAAAGCAAAAACACCAGGTGCCATCTCAGTGAGCTATACCTATCTAATCCCCATGACAGTCCGACATGAATATCGAACTGCCACAAAATAATGCCAAAAACACGAACAAAAATAGGCTCGAACCAGGCAATCTGATCAGTATCCCCACATATCCCCGTCGTCCTTGACTATATCATCTTCGTTCAAGACACGCAAGCCATTCTCCTTAGTCTCTCGCTTGCGCTGTCGCTTGGTCACGATACGGCTGGGTGTGAGGGGAGTAACAGGGGTGAAAGGCATATATGGACTGTAGGGTGTCGGCAATCCCGTCCGAGGACCGTTTAGTGGTTTCAAAGGACGTTCTATGACCGTCGTCTTGGTTGGAGGAGCACTCTGCAACGGAAATGCGTCACGGAATGGGAGGGAAGACGAGCCGTGGCTCGCTGTAGATAGACTCAGTGGAGCTGGGGCAGGAGCTCGTCCAGGGGGCTTTCCTAGCGACACTTGACTAGATGCCTGACTGATTGTTATTGGGGGTGCTGGAGGACGAGCCGGGTTGTAGAGGCGAGGGGTCAACGGCATTTGGTCCTCGCCATAAGAGTTCGGCGCGGTTAAATCAGGAGAGCCCACTGGTGAGGAAATGGACAGATTACGTAGAGGCAGCCGAGGAGAACGAAGCTTGCCCGCTTTTGACTGCGGACGTGAGTTTGAATTGAACAGGGACAGGGACGATATCTTCGATAGCCTCGAGCTCTTTGGGCTCACGGGGGGCTTCATCTGTGAGATCGAGGGCCTTTCTGATGTCCGCGAGGAACGATCTGTGAACGGATTGGTGTGCACACTGTCTGGCGATTGAACTTCCCACTCTTGCTTCGAGGTATCTATCCCGGCCGCCCGCTGTGCGTCGTGCTCCATGACTGCCGCATAGAGCATTTCCATTTCCTCTTGAGCCCTGCGCCGATCGATGGCAACCACGGATTCATCAATCGTAGCAGCGCTGCCATTGCCGGAGACATGGGGTCTTGGACCGTTAGCCAAGCTGCCCCAGGACCTGTTGAAGCCGTTTTGTGCAGTTGGACTTGGAAGACGAGCTGAGACTGGGGTGACAGGACTGGGATCCATGCTAACGGCTTGTTTGCTAGGTTTCATCATCTCAACCTGTAGAGTGTAGTTCGATGCTTGTACCGCTCTTCGTAGTCGTCGTCCCACGAAGAGCAATAGAGTCAAGAGTATTGCAACGAAGATCACGTATGCTCCAACAATGCCTCCTATCTGAATTGCCAGTAGGGACTGATCCACGGGAGGTTCCGTGGACAAAGCGATACCCCGACGATCCAGGTCCAGGTTCAAGGTCAAATCTCCAAAGGATACTGAGCCAGCAGTAGCAATATGACAAAGAGTGAAAAGGAGCAACATTAACAAGAGCATCATCTTTCGTATCCGCCAGAAAACAAGCAATTAAGTATGACCAGTATACATATCGAGTGATTGCGAATGAGCCCGCAAATCCCTTACGGAAACAGACAAAATGGCACACATCCTTGAATGAGAGGGGGGATAGTGGATATATTGCCGACTTATTGGATGTGATAGTGTGAAGACTAAAGGAAGAGCCGTGAGACCTGCAGGGTTTACTGGTAGAAGGTTTGAAGAAGACTGTGACACTTTTGAGACGACGCAACCGACGACGGCGGTTGGTGCAAATACGCGCCGGCATGCACACACGGCACGCCATCACATCCTATCGTTGGCCATGAAGACACTTCGTAGTGATGATCGAGCAACGTGACTATGCTAATTACAGGTAGTCAGTCATCGTTTACTGAAGAGAACTGATTAGAAGAGTCGATGTTTCAGAAGATAGCCGGACTATTGTAGAGCCTGATATTGAGGATTTCGAAAGAACGTATCTACCTCTATCTAGATATTTTGCCTTAGGCATCAGATCCAATGTGCCACAATTGTCTCCAGAGGACTCTGGAAGTTGATTGGATAGGCTCGGCCATCCGAGACACAGCCGCTAACCCATATCAGGCTATACTTCTTGGTCAAAGGCTTCTTGTTCTTGCCTGAGGCCACAATTGCTGTGATGCTTAATGCATTACTCAATTAGGAAACAACGATGTACTGCCTAATTATTTTGCTTCCAGGAGATCTATCTATTGGCTGCAGACATATACATGCATCCTCTTTGCAATGGAATCACTCGGATCATTCGTTGGCAACAGGACCTCTTGAGCGTTAGTTGCACTGGCTTCTTTATATCTTCCACTCGTACTCCCGTTCGCCTCCTGCCACTATGGGAAACAAAGTCTCCGCGGTCCACGGTGTCAAATCAGACCACTACTATGAAAAAGGGAACGGAATCAATGAAATCTGGGTTGGCGATGTAGAGCTCATCTCCCGTCTCCCATTCGGAGACTCCGACCTGGCACAGGCTGCATGGCCAATTGGGGGTTGGCCTAAGATTCCATGGCATAACTTCATAATCCCTCTGAAAAGAAGAGCGTTATCAGCGATCGAGTCATTCTCGCCAGGCGATAATGAGCATCACCAAATGTCGAAAAGAGCCGCGCCAGACAGTGGCCCGCCTTTCCATCTTTCTCGGGTCAGTTTGATTGTCGCTGTGTCTGTCCTCTCGTCCATGTTTATGGTGGCTATATATCTGCCAATCTTCGTCCGACGGCATACAGCATCCTCCGGTGGGCAAGCAGACATCGCAAGACGCAGAGAGCAAAAGAGACGATCCGCCACACGCGCTGGCATCGCAACAATGGCGCTCGCAGTTTCTTTGGTCATCGCCATCTTGCAATTCCACGTTTGGACGCTCATTCGTTTTGTCTTTGCACCTAAGAGCGCCAAGTTTCAGATATTGGAGGTTCTCTGGATGGCTGTGGGTTGTGTTGGCCTTTTCTACTCTGTAAAGGCAGTAACCCTACTCTGGCTTGACTTGCGGGATGCCCGTCGTGCAGCGGTGGAAGAATCCCCCAACGTGTCGAACGGGGTCATAGAGAAACAGCTTCCTGCAATTCTGGTGTCGTGGCTCGAAAGACAGCGGCGACCTTGAGCTTTCAATATTTCCTCATGTGACATGACTTGTTATCATTATTGAGATCAAGCATCTGTTCTTCAGCGTTTCCTAGACGTGTGCGCAGCACATTCTCCCTTGGCAGTATTCTTAGAAAAAATCAAACTTATCAATATACTGAGTAAATTGTCTCATCACCCTGGCCAGAATTAATAGAAATAGCACGATGAATCCAGTCCAAGGTGTATTCCACTCATATCGTACATAACATATCTCAGACAATATGTACACCTGGCTTACCTTTCGTTCTATTTTGAGAACAGGTCACGCCAGAGATCCTTGAATCCATAGCCTTTGGAAGCGTCTTCGTCGTAGACACGGGAAGTCTGAGTAGTACTGAAGGTACTAAGTACCTTATTGGTGCTTGACTTTGCTGTCGGCACACGAGGGCTGGCTCTGTCTGTAGCTCGGCGTTTGATCTCCTCAGCCAAACTTGGTGCGACATCTGCATAGCAATTATTTAGTTCCCGTTCCAGATTGAGATACGGCTTCTGGGCGACGGGTGGTGCTTGAAGGTTGTACGAGCGAGTCAAGGCATTAAGGTGCTTGATTTGAAGCTCATGATACGAACGCTCGGTTGAGAGGTACTGTGGATCACGTAGGGGCGAAAAGTGCGGTAGCTGATTCTCATCGGAGTCTGAGGTTGTTTCGGTCTTCGTCGTTTCATCCGGTGGTGTAGACGATGCAGTGCCTTCCGTATCCCGAAACGCTTGCTCAATCTTAGTTCTCTCCGCCAGTCGAGCTTCGGCTGCCGCATAAGCCTGGGCACGTCTCATCTGAGCTTCTAGAGACCCTCCCTCGCTAGCGATCAACCTTGCTGCATGTCGTCTCCACTCAACCCTCAAACGTTGTCGAAATCTATCAACCTCCCTCGCTAACTCCTGTTGCTTCTCGATCCATGGTGGTACAATCTCCTGCTTCTGTATGATCTTGTTCATAAAATATTCGGTGGTGTCGATGAACGCGCTATTTGCATTGTGATCTGACTGAACGTTGACGCCTTTGCCTCGCTTGATATTGTTGAACTGACCACGCGCAATTGCATCCTCTATCCGTTCGTTTGCAAGAGATGATAATCCTTGTAGGGTCATCGGCATCGGCCGCGCACCAGCGGTGAATCTCTCGCTCATCTCCCTTCGCATGGCTTCACGCTCGTCTCCCGATATCCCGGGGCTTTGACTCAGGGTATAGGTGGCGCTGCGCTCTTTCGCATCGGCGATTCGGAGGCCCGGGGACTTTGAGGGTTTGGGACTAATGCGCATATCAACCGGAGCAGGCTGAGGAATCTTGTAAGGGACCCGCATCGGCTTCTTTGAACTATCTAACATGCGCAGGGTGGCGTCGTGGAGGCTTTCCGTCCCTGTCCAAGGAGCAGCGCCGGCGATGTCTCGAGTACCTTGACCTGCACTTTCCTTCAATTGGTCAGCCAAAGTCTGTAGTATGAACTGCGTCCTTGTATCAACTTACCGGCATATCGACGATTGAATGAGCTGCAGCATATTCGTTTTTGAACGCAGTTGCTGCTATTCGTTCCTGCAGCCGCTTCTTGAGATCTTCCGAGAACCCCGCCTGCTCTATGTTCCTTTGTGCTGACCGGCCTCCTTCTAGCATAGCTTGTTCGGTCATCTCGGATAACCTTCTCTGCATGGCGCTTTCTTCTTCAGGGTTACCCTGTGAATGTGAAGCATCACTGCTTGCATTCGTCTGAGAGCCCGCATTTTGCCTCCGGCTCGCTGTAGAGAAAGCTCTGTGAATCTGTCTCGTGGGTCGGTATAACGACGTAGTGCTTCTGAATATAGTTGTATGCCTTGTGCTCATATCTATAAAGAATCAAAAGCCACAACGAACCTTTCAACAAAATTGGAGAAGAGAGCTTGAGAAGTTCTGCAATGCAGAAGCTCGTCGGGCTTATCGCTTCATAACTATAAGTTAACTAAGTTAGTTAGTTAACTAACTTAAGTTAACTCCGGCAGTGTTTATGTCAGCCATTCCGCCGCAGCCACCGAAAGTCTTGGCACCTCCGAAAGTTTCCCGACAATTTCCTGACACTGCAAGGTTGAAGGGTTCTTGGCTGAGGGCTCAAACTACGCTGCTGCTCTTGCTTTTCGGCTCTCCGAGTGCAACAGTCTGAGAAAATATTGTCTCAATTTGACTGTCAAAATGCCTCCCAAGGGCGTCTCGACTCGCCTCAACCCCGTCCGCCTGCAGACCATTCCTCATCTGCGGGTTCGGCGTCCGAATCAACATGAGCAGAATCCCTGCGTGACGATCATGTCGTCTATGCTGAGTATGTCCCTCATCTACTTATGGCAATTGTCGCGGCTTTCATGGAGCTTTATAATCCTTGCCAATCGTCCGCAATTGAACTCTGCGCCTCGAGTCAAGAGCTAACTGTCGCATGATAGGCTGCTGGGCATCCTCTGGAGGCTCTGTGGAGGGCTGCGCAGCTTTGGAGCAACAATTGAGACAGTGCATGGATGGACCGGTACGTCAACCATAGTTTCTATCTCTACTTCGGTCTCCATCATGTTTCAACGTTCAGTGCTAACGACGAGTCTTCTCCTGCAGAAACCCAAGGGCAACAAGAAGAACACCATCAACTACCACCTTATGAGAATGTATCCCAAGGTCGTCGGTCCTCAGAAGAAGGAGGGTCGTCTTGGATAAACCAGCTCGTCCCACGAATTGCGATGTTGCACTCACTGTCGCAAATATTGCAGCAGTTACGCACTTCTGGACCCAGACTCGATTTCGTCAACGGTGGCTTGACAGAATAACAGAGGTCTGGGGAGCACTGGGTTATGGACAGTTGTGCTTGAGGGAGAAGTCAAAACACTATCACCGGAGTTTGGGTCTCGATTTACGGCAATGACAACTTAAGGCTGTGCTTTTATGTCAGGGGGTGTGGGAGTTTGTATATGTATCTGTACATTAATCTGCCAATTCATATACCTTGTTTGTCATCAGGTCTCATGATTCCACACAACATACTGCCATATTCCTTTCAACCTTCGACTTTGACTAACACAGCCTAAGATGGCTGCATAACAGCGGTATGAAAGCAGTTATCCTTCAGGAAGCAGCAGAACTTCACTTGTGAACGACATCAATGTATCCAGGTTGGCTTCGCCATATGCTTCAGAAGTTCAAAGCTGGAAACAGGAATAATACCAAGTTGGACCATAGTCGGTGATCATGCAGGTATGAAGCTGTACGATTTCAATTCAATGCCTGGCATGCATATGTGATTATAGTAGGTTAGTTGTATAATAACATGGCCAAAAACATTATTGTCTCGCACATTCGACTTGACGCTATCGACTACTCAACTAGTTCAAATCTGAGGATCAGCTCCTCTCCTGTTGGCTTCACGGTATATGCATCAATCGCTTCCATGTTATCGTCACTGACGATTGAAGTCTTGAAATTAGTGTAAACAGCAGCCACCACTAATTTTATCTCTGCAGTCACGTCAGCTTGAGACTTTTGTGTGACCTAAATGCTCCCTTACCTTGCAAGGCCAAGTTACTGCCTACACACATTCTTCCCCCACTTCCGAAAGCCCAGAACCAGCGCCTTCTCTCCTCTAACTCAGAAGGAGTATTGACGTCTTTCAGCCACCGCTTAGGTTCCCAAATTTCAGGGTCTGGGAACACCTCGGGATTGCGGTGAAGGGAATAAGCTTGTGCATTGACCCTAGTCTTAGGAGGGATGTTGTTGTATCCCACCAGAGTGCACGACGGATACGGCGTGACTCGAGGCTGGATTCCTGGAATTGGAGCATGGAGGCGCAGTGTCTCCGTGACTATTGCTTCAAGCAGCGGCAAGGAGTCAACCGATTTTGCCGGAGGCAACTCCGCAGATTCGGACGGTCGAGGGAAGATAATCATTGGCTCAAGGGTGGAAAGCTCCTCCCGAAGAGCGTCCTGTAACTCAGGGCGCTTCGAGAGTTCCCAAAGGAGATACGTAAGAGCGACGGCGCTGGTTTCATGACCCGCCGTCAGGTGGTCGTACATCTCGCAGGCAATATCAAGCCGCTGCTGCTCGAGGATCCGCGCGTATTCCACGTCATTTTGATTCTCAGGCAGGTGCTTCGATATCATCTGCTTGAGGTGTTTATACACGGCCGGCTCATCCTCAAGTCTATTTGACTTTAGCGATTCCTCTGCTTTATCGCACAGTCCCAGCCCCCAAGAGTCAAGGATCTCGTTGGCCTGATCGCAATATCTTGGTATCAAGCGGATACCCAAAGACTTTGTCCAAGAAAGAAGGTTAGGAACTTCCTGGTGATAGAACTCAAATGGCTTCCTGCTCTGGTATAAATGGAGCATCCTTTGCCTGTAAGGCGCGTCCTGAAGGAAATTGGTGCCATTTCTGACGCCGTATAGATATGCTGATACGAAGTCCATTGTCAGTCCCTGGTTGAGGTCATGAACATCGACAGGTCTATTTGAAGTGGCTGCTTCGTATAGAATTGGAAGAAGACGGTCATATACTATAGTCCTCGAGATAAGACGCATATGAGGTGACGACTGAAGAAACGACTTGCTGTAGATGTTGGATAACATCCTCTTGCGAACCGAGTGATCTTTGCTTCCAGTCATGGTAAACATGCTGACGGTTCTACACAATGTCGTGCTCCAGTCAGCAGTTTCACCTTGCTACCTCCAGAGGTCTCTTACCCAAACGATCCGAAGACCCGAGGATACCACTCATGCTTCTCAAAGCCTCCGCTATACACCGTCTTGATACCTCCTTCAACGCAATTTATCGAGATTTCTGAAGGACCCAACCGCACAATGGGCCCAAGTCTTTCATGAGCCGCTTGGATTGTACGATTATTCTGGCTTCGAAAACGCTTCCAGAGTATCCAAGCAGGTGAGATGGGGGCTGACCAATGTGCATTCGGTATCTTTGAGAGCGGCGATAGAAAGACTGGATACACAATTGCTTTGTAAGCTACAAAAAGTAGCAAAACCGCAATTGAAAGCGATGTGTATATAGAGACCACCATCTTCGCGGGTTTAGTCGAAATAACAAGCCAACTCAGGTTACCTGGGGTTCTCAAGATGCCGCATCAACCAGAGTGGCGGTACGAAAGCTCATAACCAACTCAACCGCAGATACTTATACGCCTATATACCTGTATCAGTTGACTTCACTCCGTAGAACTAGTTGGACGGTAGGGACTGCCATAACAGGGTGGACCTACCGTATGAGGATTCCATATACGCAACCCCGCATGGGGGAACTCTGCTGCCACAGAATGAGGATTCCTAGACGGCGAAGAGAAACTCGAGCGGTACAGCAGTAATGTGACTCAGTGAACGTTGTCTTGGACTTTTAGTAATAGATACTAATGAGTGGATTTCAAAGCGATACGAACTTACGAACATCGGGTTGAACCGTTGGAGTACTCCGTACTCCAACACCCCCCGCATGAGCACACAGAGATAAGGCACGCTGATAAGGCGATAAGGAAACAATAGCGGACAAAGGCACCGATGATGACATAAGGAGGCACACAATAAGTTAACTGGTTATATTTACTGATTTTCTCAGGCCCTTACGTCAGGCTTGGTTCTGGATGTTGCTCACTTTACCGTTCATAAAGGCAACTGGGGATCATATCCTCCTATGACTTATCTGAGTTTCTACTAAATAATAAGTGTTGCTGGATGAGTCAAGCCATGACTCCTCAACATAAGATATCGCCGCGGTGACTGATGGGCCTTGACAGCCCTACCTCCTCAAATCCACAGAAAATGCCCTTGATCGCTATGGAAACATAATGATGAGACATTTTACAACAGTATATGGACATTTTTCTTTGAAGACACTTCAATACACACTATAGGTATGCTTTTCGGCTATTACTCAAACATCTGGAATCCTCTACAAGCAATATTTGCTAAAGTTCTTAAAGGATCAACATCATTCCTTACGTCCTCTACATACATTGCTTGATTTAATAGAAACACTGCGCTGAGACCGACTTCGAAATGCTGCTGTCCGATTTACCGTCGGACATAATATACGTGATAGCAACATATCTTCCGTCTGCCAGCTCATTGGCCGCCCTCGCTCAGACCTGTCAACGCCTGCACAAGGTCATCGCTGCTGAAGACTGGCGGGTATTCCATGCACATTTCCAGAACCGGTTCCCCTTTGTTGAGACGCCTCCCTTTTGGAAGGATGCAACTCAGGCGCTCACGGCGCGTGCCCGAGCATTAGACAGACTCGGACTGCTTTGTCGCTTCGTCCTCCCCCCACGAGATGCAGTGAAGGTTGGATCCCATCGGGGCACACGGCAGGACAATCCTACACATGGGTATCGACCCTCGATTGATTCATATGAATCTTGGCCGGGTGGTTCCTGGTCGGAAAGAAAGGAGGTGCTCGTCTGGGGCGCTGCAGATGAGTTAGTTTTGCGGATTCGGCAGCCCACGTATAACGGCGGAGAGAAGTGGTTCATGTTTAACGATGTGGAGACGAAGATCAGCAGCTACCATGACATTTGTGGTGTACATCTCCTCAAACAAGAACATCATACCAGAAAGTCAGGCGACGAGCACATCATATTTGGTCGCCTGAACGGTGACCTATGTCATGTTGCGATTTCGCCGGACACGGCGTCTCACAAATACTACCAACATTTCTTGACTAACGGCCATGGACTTGAGCGCACAGAGTTAAGCGGAGGTGACGAGCCTATTCTGGCGGCCCATTTGGACAATGGGTCCATTGTCTTCTATCAGACGACAACGGGAGAACCCGAAGTTGAGTCGTTTGCGCATTGCAAGATCACTCCAGACGGCACGGCACGTAGCAAGTATTCCAAGTTTCTGTCGCCGGAGTGTATTGCGTATGGAACGGGACGCCAGGAGAATTCTCTGACTATCGCCACGATTTCGAAAGAACGACTATCAGTTAACCGCGAGATCAGTGTGACCTCCCTGGATATCGGGGAAAGTATCGGCCTACGTCGAAAGGCCAACGTGAGCGCAATCGCGCCTCTCACTGCTCAATTCACTAGAGAATCCTCCGGACAAGTGTTTCTTGCTGCCTGGGGTGACCGCTGCATCAGGTACTTTTTTCCCTTATGTTTCTCGGTTATTTGCATGTCTTCTGACCTTCCTAACTAGACTTCACGATCTACGCTCGCACCAGCCGTTCGTGTATACCTACCGAGACACAATCGATACGAATCCCATTTATTGCATACATCCATTCGGCCAGGATCGTTTTCTAGCAGGGGCAGGCGGAGACGCCGTGGTCAAGATCTACGACCTCCGCATGCAAAGCGCCTACAGTCACAAGGATACTCAGATTCCTTCTCCTCCAAATGATCTTCGTCGGTCTTCGAACGGCTCCACTCCATACCTCAACGGGTTCCAAGACACCATCACCTATCCGCGCAAAGATTTCTCAATCTTCCTTACAAACTCCTCCTCTGGCCGCTGGAACTCGAAAGCAGCACGCTCGCGTGTAGATCGTCAATATCGCGGACCAATCTACACCATGTCCTCCCCGTCGCCCTCCTCGTCAACCATTTACACCGGCATCGTTGACGGGGTGATGCGACTCGACTTCGCCTCGTCGGATGATCTGACGGGGCCCGCCCAAGCATGGTATCGAGACTATTTCGGCTTGAGCGCAGACTTGACTCGTCCGGCGACTCAAGCGAACCGGATCATAGAGCTTTCAGGCTACGAACGTCGAGATTCAACCAGTGCGTCTAAGCTGAGGACTCAGCAGCCCTTTGCGCGGATTGGGCCCGATGATATTGAACATGAGAAGAATACTGGTTGGGATAGACGATGGCAGCGGTTAGGACCACCGGGTGCCTGGAGACGGTCGGATATGGTTACGTGAGTGTCGTGACTCCGTCTCAATCGGCAATCCACTTTCGGTTATGCAAGAACGAGTGGAGGGTTTTATATGCTGGATGGTAGAGGATTACTCCCAAAAACAGGATTCTCAAAAGAACAATGCACATTGCCACTAAATCTAGAAAGAATAGAAATAAAACGAAGAATTTGTTTTCTCCAGCTCCATTAGCGCCCTGCTTGTCAAAGAACATAAAATGTATGGCAGAATCCCAAGATTACTTCTCGATCTAGTCTCGTCTAGAACAGAACTATTGGAAAAGAAACAAAAAGCCACGAATGATTTGAAAATAACGCGCAAGCCTCGTCTACAATTCTATTGCACGCTTTTCGACATGACAGAAGTTGTCTTAGTCCTCGAACTTGAAGGACTTTCCTCCCGAGATGTCAATGGGGCCGCCGCGGTAGGAACCACGCTTCTTCTTGTTCTTCTCTTTTGTGAAGCCCTTGCCACGAGTGACGGACAGATCCTTCCAAGCCTTCTCGGCGTAGGCATAAGGGATGTACTCGTTCGAGGGGTGGTCGTGTGGCAGCTCACTAAGTTGAGCGAGAGGTGTGGGACGAGCTCCAGTGTGCTTCTTCTTCGTCGCTGGGTCATTTCCGGGAGCAGGGCTGGCGCTGGACGAACTGGTCTCTTGAGCCTGCTTTGTAGTCTTGTTTACGGGCTCCTTCGCATCGGAATCAGAGGGCTGGACAGTTTTGCTGCTGCCGGATGAGTTCTGAGAAGACGAGGAGCTGCGGCTATTGGTATTCTGATCCTCATCGGAGGAAGACTCGTCGGAGGAGGATGAATCAGAGTCGCTGGACGAGCTGGAGCTTGATTCAGGCAAGGGTGTCTTGGCAGCAGTCTTCAGGATCTTCTTAGCAGCCTTCTTGGCGGGTTCCTTCTCGGATTCGGATGAGGAGCCGGAGTCGGAGTCTGAGCTGGAATCAGACGAAGACTCGCTGTCACTGTCGGAGGACTCGGAGTCGGAGCCGGAGTCAGAGTCGGAATCAGAGGATGAAGCGCTGCTCTCACTGTCGGAGGAGCCGGATTCCTCATCCTCCGAATCCGACGATTCGGAAGATGAAGAAGAAGATGAGTCGGACTTAGTCGACAGCTTGGCCTTCTTGGACTTCGGTGCCTCGTCTTCGGAATCGGATTCCGAAGACGATTCAGATGAGCTCGATTCGGCCTTGCGCTTGGTGCCGGTAGTCTTCGGCGCTGGAGCAGGCGCGGGGACGGCATCGTCATCCTCTTCGTCATCGGCATCGCTGTCAGAGCTGGAAGAGGAAGAGGAAGACGAGGAAGGAGAGGATTCTCTAGACTGCTTCTTTTGCACTTTCGGCGCATCATTCATCTCAACATCAGAGTCACTAGACTCATCCTCACTGCTGCTCGAGCTGCTATCGCTGTCGGAGCTGCTCTCGCTCTTCCGGTCCTGCCAGCTCCGGAAGATGTCCAGCAGTGAAGGGACATCCTTCGAGTCGGCCTTGGCAATTGCCTTTTTAGACTGCTCCTTGGCAAGAGCTTCGCTTGTACTTTTGAAGCCTGACTGAGACAAAAACGCAGCAATCGACGCAATTAACTCTGGTGGAGGAGTGGCAGTCTTGGCCTATTGAATCAGAATCTCGTCAGTGCACCGGGTCAGTATACATGCTTGCGAGTGACAACTAAATTACCTTCGACTTCTCCACGGGCGCCTTTGAGGACGGCTTCTTCACTTTCTGTGCCGCCATTTTGACCAAAGCCTCAAATTGCTTCGCCTCAAGCAAGAGATAACAAAGAACTCGTACCGGTGTTTTTCGTCTTCACTCGGAGGAAAAAAAAGGTTCAAAAAAAATTGGGCAGAAAAACGGCAGCCAAGGCGGTGAATAAAGACAGTGTGTTCATTGGCTATCCTTTTCTGGTCTAGCCCCGAGGTCTGCTCACGTGGTTCCCCGTGACATGATGTATACTGAGGTTGGATTACCAAATCACAACAAGGTACCTCTGTAAGTACAACAATGAACCATGACAATGGGATTGGAATAATTATTGTTATTTTTGAGAAGTGTCAACATTCAAAACAGTAATAAATCAAACTCGAGCTCTTCATTCAATGGAAACAGCCGGAAAGTTCTTATCCACCTAGCATACTTGAGGGACAGCTCTCCGCCCACTTTGAGTGACTAGCGTCCGCGAGTGACCCAACCGCAGTGGCTGATGAGCTAATTCGCTGCTGTGCTCCTCTGTGCCTGTATAATCGACAACACTCTCACATCAAGCTAGCTTGCACTTGCAACTCGGCTCCTCGGTTGACTTCAATGGTCTATATCGCATCATAAGCCTCTTGGCTTCTCTAGTTTGAGTTTTTTCCTCCTATAGGGCGCGTCATTTCCGAGTTGCCCGCCCCTGATTCTCCGACCATGTTCGTCTAATCCTCAGATCATACCCACGAGTGATCGAAGTTCTGAAGGCGCAAAGAACCAGCCATGAGCAGTCGTGATCGGTCTCGGGTGCCTGCACCCAACGACGTCCCACCGCATCGAGAGCCACGCCGAATGGGCGACGGTCGCAATGGCGGTTTCACTGGGCCCGGCGAGGCAACAATGTCACGGGCGGAGAAGTTCGAAGACGAAAAGAGACGAATCATTCAAAGTTGTTTCTCGAAGAAGGACAGTGATGGCTCTTGTACGTATACATTTCTTTGCACCTTTCACTTGCGCTCCAATTTGGTTGTTGGAGCGGACTACGGCGATTGAGAAGGGAGTTCGGGGGTTATTTCCAGTCTGCTGCTTTCCTGTACTCCTAAAGCAATAACCTTGCGCCGAGACATGGGAATCTCTCCTAGAATCGACATTCTGGACATTTCAGACTGACCCCCCCTCTACGGGAACAGTGGTCGAATCGTACATAACCCATGTTCGCATTATAGAAGACGCCGCGCATCCGTCGACCCCTGCCCCTCCCAATTCACCACCTGAGAACAAAAAACCTCGAGTTATTATCGTGGCTGTTAGGAGATCAGGAAGAGTGCGCATGCATAAAGCTCGAGAGAACAACGATGGCACATTTTCTATCGGGAAGACATGGATGCTCGATGATTTGTCCTCAATTCAATCATATACCGGGTTTGTTCCGTCAACGCCACTGGAACAACAACATAAGCAGTGGGCTGCCACTGTTGGCTTTGTAGTAACTGTGGGGAAACCGTACTACTGGCATGCTAGGAGCTCCAAGGAAAAGGATTTTTTCATCGGCAGTCTCGTGAAGATCTATCGGAAATACACCGGCGGAAAAGTGCCGAACCTCATTGGGTTCGATGATCGCGAGAGACAATTGCTCGTTGGAAGCCCTTCTCCTGCTCCTCCGGGCTCGCGAGGCATGGGGCAAGGACCTGCCACCCGCTCCCCGTCCTCGCAGGGCAGCCGGCCTCAGTCGCCATACACCGGTCGCGCGCCCAGCCGCGATGGCCCGCGCGATATTTCCCGTGAGTTCAGACGACAGCCCTCTGAAGAGTACGCTCTACGAGCGCAAAGAAGTCGAGATCAGATGCAAAGGCCGTCCACAAGCCAGTCAGGAAGAGTGGCTGCTCCTTCGCCGTTGGGCCAAACTCCCCAACCGCTGGGAGCAGTTTCCCCTGACCCACGAGGTGAACCTCCTCCGCGGTCAAATGAACGTCTGCCCAAGGCACCCGTGCTACCGCCACCGGAACCAAGAACTAAAGAGGTTACTGATAGTCTGGCTGCTGCTAAGCCAGTGTCACATACACCAAGCAGCCAAGCAGATCTTGGTTCAGACCCTCGACCGGCACCCTTACTACAGGATGCGAAAGCTGGCCTAGACCCCAGCCCTGTGCCTCGGACTGAGGACTTAAGCTCGAGTCTGCACGAGATTGGAGGCGATAAGGACGCCCGACCTAGCACAGCTGTGTCTGTGTCTGCCGAGAACCTCGATGTTATGCAGACCCCGGCAAGCAGCATGGAAGCAAATAGGACTTTGCGCGAGAGCAGGGAAAATCTGTCAGTTCCAGAGATGCAGGTAGAGTCTCAGGTCATTGATAAACCAGCCGGTCCCGTCAAGATGCAGTCTCCTGACATACCACCTGCACTGAGACCAGCTTCTTCGAGAAGTAACAATGTACCTACACCGTCTGTGGCCGCTGCGCCTCTGGAAACAGCACCATCCGTGACTCCACCCGCAGCTGAACCGAGCGAACCACCACGGGAGAGATTACCGAGTCCACCGCCGGTCAGCTCTCCCGAATCCTCCAAGTCGGTTGAAGAAGACTCAGATGCACACCGCCCGGGGCTGGGCCCAATGATCAAGAAGAAACCAAGCAAAGACATTGCGGGTGCATTGCGCAAAGCCGCCACTGCCTACGGCGCGTTCAAGCCCCGACCCGGTGGTGCTGGTGAGAGACTACTGGCCGCAGCGAAAAAACAGCAAAGTATTTCAGATGAACCAGACGGGATCACCGGCGTCGTTCCCGCACCCTCGCTTCGAGTTGGAACCGAGGTCAACCCTGCGGCTGCGTCTGGCACACCCGACAAAGAGACGCCCCCTGCCCTTCCGTCTCCAGTTAAAGAAGCGCCCTCTCCTGTGGCTCCTACTGCGTTGGAGCCTCCCACGGTCGAGGTTACACAGCCTCCAGCGTTGGAAAATGCTAACACTGGTGTTGAATCTCGGGACGAAGCTAGAGATACTGCCAGAGACGAAGTCAAGACCGTCGCGGATGAAAGAGCAAGGTCCGTCTCTCCGTCGCCGAATGGCCGTCGTAGGCGTCGTGAAGACAACACTATAAAGTATTGTCAGGCTCTGGGGATTGACTCGAATATCCTGGAAGGGCGTGGTGCGGACTTTGATGATATTTTGACTGATCTGGGCTGGAATGGACGTCTGAGCGACGACAAGAAGATTGAGGATCTTGAGGCAGACATTCGCCGTGAGATCGGGCGCGTCGAGGCCACAAGCTGGCTTGGTAACCTTGAACAACAGGAAGGCAAGGTAGACCAACTGGCAAGGTTAATTGACAAAACCATTGAAGAGTGCGAAGAGCTGGACGGCCTACTAACTCTGTACTCGCACGAACTCAACGTAAGTCTTCGCCGTGATACTTTTTTGTTCCCCTTCTAATCGTATGAATACAGACATTGCACGAAGATGTGTCATATATCGAGACACAATCTCAAGGTTTGCAGGTGCAGACTGCCAACCAGAAGTTGCTTCATAATGAGCTTCAAAATCTTTTGAAGACGCTCTCTATCTCTATCGTTGACTTACAGCCGCTCAAAGAGTCGTCGCTCAGTAATCCAGATGGTTTGAGAGAGACCGAGGCGGCTCTATCGACGCTATATAAAGCCATGCTGATGATTGATCCCGATATATGGCAGAATAAAAAGCGGTTGGGTGATGCTGCTGGGGAGCAAGGGAGCGTCGGGGTGTATGCCGACACGGAAATAGGACAGATGCGCGCCATCAAAGAGAAGAAGGAAGAATACCGAACACAGTCTCGAATGTTCCTGCAACGACTTCGTCAGTTCATGGCTATTGCCTATAAAGTGGCCGAACAGAAGAGGGTCGATGCTGCAGCGAATGGCCCCAAGGATCCTCTCAAGCTGGACAGCGAAGCTCGAGCGTATTTCCGTCAAGAGTTATGGATGTACAACGCTTTGATGCTTTTCGCCAGAGAGGTCAGCGGGTCTGAGTGGCATGGACTGATCAGTCTCTACGAACAACAAGCCAAACTGCCTTACCAGAACGAATTCCGGGACAACAACTTGGCGTGGAAGAGAGCCGGCAGGAAACCTAGTGGGGAAGAACAGGAGCTCCTCTTCACCCACCAGGAGAAAGAAAAGGAAAGCGAGGGCATTACAATGGCAGCACGTAAGTTGACGGTGCGACGAGGCAAAACGATCAGGGCCGCAGCTGGTCTGCGGCTTACGCCGGGTGAGAAGCAGCATGGGAGACTGGAGCCCTGCGAAGTCTTTGCCGGCGCACTTCAGGAAACCCTGAAGATGATCTCTGAAGAGCAGAACTTTATCGTTCATTTCTTTCACCTGAGCTCCTTGAGTAACATCGAGTTTTCCGACTTCGTGGCCTCTGGCAACCCCGATGAGCGACCACTTCCTGATTTCAGCGCCAGGCAGCCGCATGATCCTGACCGGGGTATGGCTAGAAAAGTCGAGCAAATTATGGACGAGCTCTACTCGTTCTGGTCGACGGACATGCAAAACCTTGTGGACTGGGCCATCCAGCCGGATCCTCTGTAGGCCACATGATCCTATAATGATTATCGCGATATAGAAGCTAACACGTTCATAGACAGGGAATTGGAATTTTGTCTGCTCTGGAAAAAGCCATGTCGGACTTTGATGATACCAACCAAGAGTTCATTATTCGCTGCCTGCAGAAGCTGCACTCCCGTCTGAATGGCCTGTTTAACCGCTTCGTTGACGAACAAATCCGGGGAATCGAGGACACCAAGGTCAAGGTCAACAAGCGCAAGGGGGTCATCTCGTTCATTCGCATCTTCCCCAACTTCTCTGCGGCGGTTGAGAATATGCTCTCTCAGCCCAACCAGGAGTTCTTTGACATTCGGGTCAGTGTCAATGACGCTTATGATCGGATCAACCGAGCTATGTGGGAGTCTCTGAAATTTATTGCCAAGGAGGCGCCGACTGGAGTGGCTGCTAGTGCGGGCGACCCCGAAGACAAGGAAGTGCTGAATTACCATATCCTTCTCATTGAGAATATGAACCACTACATTGAAGAGGTGGATGTGCGCGGCCTCCCTGTCCTGGAGCGGTGGCGCGATCGAGCGCACCAAGATTACGAGGAACACCTGAAGCTGTACCTGGACCTGGTGATCCACCGACCACTGGGTAAGCTGCTGGAGTTTATCGATTCGGCTGAAGGCCTGATGGCTGCGGGCGGTAACCCAGCGGACATCGCGAGCCGTCCCAGCCACTCCCGGTCCGTTGCCAAGAAGGTATTGGCGATGTATGACAGCAAAGAGATTCGGCGCGGGATTGAATTGTTGAAGAAACGAGTGGACAAGCACTTTGGGGATGCAGACGACCCGGGGCTAAGTCGCAGCCTGGTCTTGAAAGTGCTTCGAGCGTGCGAACGGCGGTACGAGGAAGCGTATGATCGAACGCGACACGTGTTGGATGCAGTCTACGAGGGGCAACTTGAGCTGGAATGGCGGAAGGAGGATGCCATTGCCATGTTCAACCGGTAGCATTTTTTTTCTTATCTTTCTGTTGTATTGCTTCTCAGCCTGCCTCCATGTTTTGCGTTATTCCGGGCTCAGGGAGGATTTATGAAGCATTGACATTGACGACTATAGAACTATGGCGTATTTGGATACAGCATTCGATGGATTGTCTTCAGTTAGCCTAATATATGATTGACCCTGTACTTGTACTACTGTCACTGACTGTCCAATGAGTCGATATATGCGAGCGCCAGCCATCAATGTGATTATTATCATCGTGCCTAATCACAATATGACCTCAAACCAGACCTCGATTGATTTGCAATTTGCAATTTCACTGCCAAATTGAGAATGACCTTCTTCCTCTGCTGTCCTGTCCGCTTGGGAATTGGCCTGCTCAATCGCACCAGAACTGCAGTCTGCAGTTTGCAGTCAGGTTTGGAGCGCGATATCCCTGTCTTGCTGCTGCCACTGCCGCTGCCCAGACGGAACTGACTGTCTGTCACTGCCAGAGGTATGTACAAGTCCGAGAGACGCGTTCACGGAGCTTCATCCCAATCTAAGTAGGTATATCATTATTTAGGGATCTGTGAATAGTCTTTTAGTAGCGTTAGTAGTTAATACATGTACAGACTCATCGTCATAGTACCTCTACTAGATATAGACGTGCCTGGTTGAACTCCCCTGCCCTGACACCAAGCACGAGCATTAAAGTGTTCACCATTGGGTCCAGTGTCGATCCAGGCTCCGCAGCATAGGTGTTCTGTCCAGCCGCTGAACGAGTGCCCTGCTCTGTGAACCGTTTGGCCTACTTGGGAACCTCTGCTTCCCTCACCTCCAGACTGGAGATGGCGGCGGATGCTGTCCTCCGCACTCTCGGACTCCCAGTCGACCATTGGGCCCGAACTTGCCCACCGCGCTCATGTCTGCGGGTGTAGTTGTTCGGCGGCTCCAAGGATGATGGTCACCCAGAAACTATGGACTGTAGTAAAGGTAGCACTGAAGTTGGGAGGGTAGAACACGGGTTATCGGGATGGCCTGTCGCTGTCAACTTCCAGTAGCAGAGGATGCTACAAGGGAGCTTCATTATGAGATGAAGTAGCATGTTGCCTAGTGCGCGGCTTTCTTTGCTCCGAGTTTTGGCTGACTGAAGCTGTTTTTTGTTTGTGATGAGTTTCCCCCTATCATCAACCATCTCCCGGTGGTTCACGTCAGCCACTGCATCCTTCTCGTCAGCCATCCCCCTCAACACTTTCATCTATTGGGGTCGTTTAGTGAAAGATCCTTATTTTTGCCTACTTTGCTGCATATAATCTGGACAGTTGCACAGTCGGTTCGAGCTGGTTTTTGGCTGGAAGATCGACGTGCAGTAGTAAGTAACTCTCGTCATCCCTGTCCGCAGTCCATCGACTTTCTCGTTGCTGGCCTCGTCTTAGTTCCCAAAGTGCAGCTGGCTATCGGATAGTTCATCTCTCTGAACGCTGTCTCCAGATTTTCTAGTTCATTTTCTCTTTCTGCATCGAGTGTTCTTCGTAAGAAATCCTAGACTCACAGGCGTGTGTCCTACATCCTACTAATCTGCCAGAGGTCAAAGCAACAATGGTAACCCTTCACGCCGTCCAAGCCCACAATGCGGCTCTCACATCCCTAGCCTCAGGTCTCGTCGCGGTGTTTGGTAAGTTCAGCTCCTCCAATATTCCACACTCTACGATGAAACAATTGGTGCAGATATTCCTCTTTCGGAAGCCTCCAACTCGCTAATACCCTCCAGTCGGCGGTACCTCTGGTATCGCCCTCTCAACGGCCCTCGCCCTCACCCGTTACACCACATCGCCCAAGATCTACCTCATCGGCCGCAGCCAGTCCGCCGCCGATGCTGCCATCGCCTCCATCAAAAGCATCAACCCCTCCGCCCAGCCAACCTTTCTCCAAGCCGACATATCCCTTCTCAAAAATGTCGACAGCGTGTGCGCCGAGCTCGCATCAAGAGAAAAATCAATTAACCTGCTTTTCATGACTCCCGGGTATTTGACGCTGAAAGGCCGAGACGAGACGGCCGAAGGTCTGGACCGAAAATTCGTGCTGCATTACTACACGCGGATGCGATTCATCACCAATTTGCTTCCTCAGTTGAGCGCAGCCGCTCAAGACCCCTCTGTCGACGCCGGCGCCAGACTATCCCGCGTAGTCTCTGTTCTAGATCCAATGGTCTCCGTCCGCGCCGGCGGCGCTGGCACCCTCGACTTCTCTGACCTTAGTCTGAAGCACACCTTTACCCTGAAAAAATGCGGTTGGCACGCCAGCCTGATGGGTAACTTTTTCCTGGAAAGTATGGCGGAGCGACACCCGCATACCTCCTTTGTCCACGCATACCCCTCTGGAGTGGCCACGGGCGTGATGCGTGAACTGCCAGCTGGACGAGTACTGTCGGCTGTACTGACGCCGCTGTTGAGGCCGTTTATGGTCCCTCTTCAGGAAAGTGGGGAGAGGCATTTGTTTGCGGCGACAAGTGGGAGGTTTCCTCCGAAAGCTGAGGGAAGGGAAGGGGATATCACTGCTGGCAGCGATGGGACGAAAGGGAGTGGTTGCTACTGGTTGAATTGGGATAGTGAGGTGTTTCCGCCAAACAAGAAAATACAGAGGACGAGGATACAGGGCGCGGTGGAGAAGGTGGTGCAGCACACAGAGGAGGTTTTCAAGCAGGTGTGCGAAGAGGGCAAGACGTACCCGTAACTGCCTAGAGAGATTTCTCCGGGTCAGTCCCTGGGATGATTCGGATTGCAAGTTCAGCTCATTTGGCAAGCGACACGCTTAATATGTAGCACCCCTGGGCTACGGCCGCGGATTTGTGGTGGCCATGCCCGGATGTCTTCTAGTTTGTTAACGGTATATAGTATTTAGCTCCTTTTTCAAGCCCTCCGCGCACATCAGAGGCTTATCGTATCTTGTCAGACTACTTGTGCTTCTTGGCTTACCAGCCAGTGAGGTTATCTGCGAGTGATAAAGTGGACACCAGGATCAAAGCCACTCATTCTGGACGCATCCAGCCGCTCATCTTTTTTCAGATCTTACTGGAAGGAATTATTCCATATATCTGGTGGATATCCTTCGGAAAGGGTCAGCAAGGTCTTGCACTTGATGCCTGGAGGATTTCTTCCACGCCAAAGATTGAGAGCCTGAAGGTACATGATTAGAAAAGACAGACGTGCAATTTTTTCTCGAGAACCCTTGCAAAGATGACACTGAAATTTATATGGATTAAACGTTAGGAAAGACATCCACCAGGTTGAAATCAAGACTTTGCTAAAATAACCTGGTGGAGCATGGGTACGAGAGCCGGAGTGGTGGAATGATGGCCGGAAAAAGCTCAACTGTGTCCAGCTTTGCAGACTGTATGTAGGAACGTGGTCTAGATATATTATTAATAAAGAGACGAGCATCTTCGTCACTCAAATTCTTGTTCATTGACTGAGAGCGTCCACCAATGAGTTGTTTTGCTTTCCTATGGCTCACTCTTCTCTATCTAGCTAGGTGGTCTCCACTGGTATATATCATAGTATATCTGCCCAGGCCCATGTTCCTAATGTACGGTTTTCAGCAAATCTCCAGAGGTCATGTATTAAGCAGACAGACGCAAATACCAATAAGTAATCTTGACATTCGAAGCAATACTCCCAGGTAAGAGAAATTTATGGTGATCAACAGTCCATCATCAGGACCACGAACATGTTCGTTGCCAAAGTCGATCGTGTTTCAGAATAACTCCTGGACCGTACCCAAGACTCGGGCATCGTTTGACGATCTGCACTACTGTTTTATCACTGGTTGGCTGAAGGAAAGCGCGCATCAAGTTCCGAATAAAGAGGCGATCATCTTAATTATTTTGATACTGTAGAAAGGTGGATAGTGATGTATCCATTTTGTCAATACATCTCTAGGTGCGATTGGGTCTGGTTCAGGGGCCGATACTGCGCCGTGGTTGGAGCAGAGTCTTTTTCTTTTTATCAATGGGTGACATGACGAGTAACAAGACCAGAGACCGAGATACATCATACAGGGCTCAGCAGACGTAATTTGTGGATTATCTAGAAGAACGTGCTAGAGATGCATGGCTTGATCGTGTCAATCTCGATCGAGGGGAGAATATAAAGGCTGGGGTAGAGAGTACAGTACGTACTTTGACTCGATCGTGATTCGAGGGACTGGACTCGGGATACTGAAGCATCAGCATAACCGACTGCGATAGTTGCAATGCAATCGGTTATATCAATGAATGAAATTAGACTTCATATTCGAAGAATCCAGCCTCCAAACTAGTAGATACGTAGTATCGAGTAGGTTTGTGTTCAGGCCCGTCTAGTGTGAACGATCAGCAAGTTTCCTGCCTGGGTGCCTGGACCTTTTGCAGTCGGGACCCTTTTTCGGAGCTTCAATATTTCTTTCCATCGTGATCGCTTCTTTACCAACCTTTCTCCCTTTCGCCTTCTCACTTTCTCTTATATCTGTTATTGAACTCTCTCTCTGCCGTTTCCTGCCATTCTCAACTCGGTAAGCACCCCGCCATCTCCTTCAATACTCTCTTCCCCCCCCCTTTGAACGGCGATTTTCTCCACATTTCTCTGGCAAGGGGAACTGGTGCTGGTTCTCCACAGCGCAATATTAATGCATCCACCGCTATCAAGGGGGGCAAGGCGGAGAAAATTAAACTCAAAGGAGAGGGGAAAAGGAAAAGAAGAAAAGAAGAAAAGAAGAAAGCAGACTGACGTTTTGCATTTCCAATGCTGATACTGAATTTGTTTACAATTCTAGGTTTCTTGTTGCGCTCCTGGCTCCAGCCATCGAGACCATGATCCCCTGTCACCGACGCTCTTTTTGGATTTAACGACGCACACTGACATCTCCCGTTACCTACCTGATCTCCCTGCAGTCCTCACATTGGCAAATTAGCACTCTTTAAATTCTCATACGTCTACGAAAGCCCGTGTCGATCACACACATATTCTGGTATCCAAGTGTTCGCTCCGAGGAATCGCACATTCCACACCTCACTAACCGTCCATACATATGCCTAGAGGTGAACACTCGCATGTAGCGACCCCCTCATTCCTTCGATCGGGAAGATTATCACGCTCTCAAATTCCGATCCGTTGCTCGCTTCCATCGATTGGCGCACTGCCCCTCGTTTCTCGACGGCCGTTGAAAACCACTGCGGGGCTTGCCCTGTGTCGCTCCTTTCATAGCAGATATGCCCTGGCGGCCTCTGCCTCGGATTGCCTTCGCCGTTGCCATCTATCCTTTCCAGCCGTCGACAGCGGCCGACCTGCCGCTAGAGCTTGGCGATGAACTGTACATAATCGAGCAGGGGGGCGTCAATGGAGAATGGTGTCGTGGGTACCTGGTCGCGCCGCCATCGATCTTGGCAGGTCTGACGAGCACCAAGGGCCAAACTCTCGAAGCGAGGGTTTTCTCCGGCATTTTCCCTCGCAATTGTGTTGAGATTCGGGAAGTGCTCGGCGATGGCGACGGGCAGAAAGCGCTGACCAGTGGCGATCGATTGAGTGTCGACCGAGGAGCAGATGATCCAGTGACAGACACCAGAAGCAGCGTCGCTTACTCGCAGGATGATGAGCAGCTGGCCGGTGAGGTATCGAATGTCATCATTGCCAAGAAGGGCAAACCCTCGCAGATCTTTATCCAGAGGCTCGAGGACGGTCAGGCAAGTCCGGTCTCCATCAACCACATCATTCAGACACCCTCGCTTCCTCATACGCCGGTGACGCCGGTGACGCTGACCCCTCGTGATCCGAATGCGCCCAAGCCAGCTGCCCCGGTTCCAATGCTCAAGATCGGTGACGAGACTCCTACCTCGTTGTCAGAGCCGCTGGTCGACGAGATCGCCTCATGTCTGCGCGAATGGCATTCGACGAATCTCCATGAACTATTATTGGCGCGTCAATATGACGTGGTGGAAGAGATGTACACCCTGGTCCGAGAATTGGACTTTGCGCGGAGGCAGCTGTTGCACGATGTGTTGACGACATATGAGAAGGAGGCATTACGACAGGAAGTTGTCTGGAAGCTTGTCCGCGGTAACAAGATGCTGGGAGGGGAGGTGATCGTGCGGGATCCTGAGCAGAGAGGCCGATTATTGACGGGCGAGGATTCTGCTGTCCAATTGACCAAGCTTCAATCCGAAATGAGCATGTTGGACGAGAGCCCCACTCAGCACTCTGATACTGCATCGCTGCACCATCTCCTCCTCGAGGTTAATGCTGTATCCGGCAACTCCCCAGGTCCAGTCACTCTCGCCGTGCATCTCTGCTCCCAAACCGATGGTGGCACCCCTAAGCCCTTATCGGAGACATACCTGCTAGATATTCCGTCCCCCGAGTCCTTCGCCAGCATGGGCCAGAGCAGCAAGTTGAAAACACTCTTTACTGATTTGTGCGCCACTGACATTGGGGATGGATCGGCCAATGGCCCGAAACTATACCTCGTCGTTGAGGTTCGTGTGCCGGAGACGCCGGCAGTAGGCGCCCCTCTCCAGTCCAGACCCTCAATTTCTCGAGGTAGTTCCTCGGCTGCGAAATCGCCAACTTCCGCAGGCCAGCCAGGCAAGGGTAGCCTCAGAACTCGCCGCAGTATGATCTGGAGCACTAAGCCGCGGGGCCTTCAGAGCGCCGAGCCAGGGAAGGAAAGCTCCGCGGGGCCGCCCCAATCTTCGGAGAGTTCTTCCAGTACTAAAGACCGAGGTGATACGCAGTCTTCAAAGTCATCTACGACGCTGCGCACTCTCGGAGTCGGTCTGCTGGAAGTATCGCAGATCCTGCGGCAAGAGAAAGACGCCGAGCAGATTGTCAACATCTGGTCTCCGTCGTCGTGGCTTGAAGAGGGCGAGGGCCATGTTGATGGGTTTGACGGCTTGGTACGCACGCTGCTCCCAAGCCCCAGCGGGAAATACGTGAGATCTGAGCGCGCGGCTCGCATACATTTACACATGTATCCATTCGTGGACTCGGATTCCGACGCCCTGGTCCGAAAGAACCCAACCATTATGCACAACGTGATCCAAACGAAGCGGATCGGCTTCTCTCAAGCGCCATCGAAACCTCGGTCCGACATTTATGTGACCATTTCTCATGCCACCTTTCCCCCCGAAGCTCTTTTATCACATCCCCAGGCGGGCCAACTCCCGGTGCCGACAACTACGGGGCTTCGCAACCTGCAATTGACCCTCGAGGTGCGGGCGGCCTCTGGATCCCGAGTTGAGAAATGCATTTTCCCCTCGTCCAACAACGTAGCACACACCGCATGGCGAACTACGATTACGGAACGTGGCACGCCCTGGAACCAGACGATCCGTCTGAACGTGCCTACGGAGGACATACCAGGCGCTCATTTGATTATGAGCATTGCGGACGCTCCCGAGTTTCCTTTCGCCCTGGCATGGATGCCATTGTGGGACAACCAGGCGTTCATCCGCGACGGTCCTCATTCTCTGCTGCTGCATGCGTACGACAAGCACACGTCCAGCATCGAGAACGGCAAGGGTGCCTACCTGTCCCTCCCATGGAGCTCACTCGGCAAGAACGAATCGGCCAAGGATGAAGCGATTACTGGGCCGCTGGCCACCCTGCGCTTGGAGACTTACCTGTGTAGCACTGAATACTCGCAGGACCAGGTAATTCTGAGCTTGCTGCATTGGAAGGACCGGCCGGTAGATGAGGTCTTGGATACCTTGAAGAGGGTTCTGTTTGTGCCTGAGATTGAGATCGTCAAGCAGCTGAGCAGTGTGTTTGATGCGCTATTTGGAATCCTGGTGGAAAATGCCGGAAATGAGGAGTACGAAGACCTGATATTCAACAATCTTGTGACCGTTCTTGGTATCGTCCATGACCGACGGTTCAACCTTGGCCCGCTGGTTGACCACTATGCGGACAAGCAATTCAATTTCCCCTTCGCTACCCCCTGCCTGATGCGAAGCTATCTCCGCCTCCTTCAGGCTAGTGCCGATGTGCAACAGTCGCGGAGTCTGCGTGCCACATTCAAGGTCGGCCGACATGTCCTCAAGTTCATCATCAATGCCAGGCAGCAGCAAAAGGCCAAGGAGGAAGGCATCGGTATCACTCGCGTGCAGTCCACTTTCAACCGGGACTTGCACACCATCTTCAAATCTCTGGAAGTCCTCATGAGGAATCCGTCACCGGCCATGGTTGGCAGCAAGACGCTTGTGGTGCAGCATTTCCACACGTGGCTTCCGGGGCTATCCAAAGTCATTAGCAAAGACGAGATCATCATGATTGCGCTCAGCTTTATGGACTCTTGCAGCGACGTCAAGGGTCTTCTGATACTGTACAAGTTGGTCCTGATACAGCACTACACGCAGCTGGAGATATTCGAATCCGGACCAGAAAGACGGACTTTGATCTCCAGTTGCATTGGCTGGCTGAAACCGTACTGGGGAGCCACCGGATCCATCACCGACCAATATCGCGATCAGGTTCGGTTGAGTTGCGCGATCGTGGCCCAGCTTCTGAAGCAGCCAGATCCGTTGTTGTACGGTTTCATGCCACAGATCGTCTCGTCATACTATTCAATCATACCGGATGGCGTGGAGGAGACTAGCTATCTGTCTCTTCTCTTCAGCAAGTCGTTCCCGTTCCAGGTCAAGGCCTCGAAAACCAGCCAGAAATTCGATGAGGCACTGGTCGAATTGTCAGCGATTATGGCTGCCACAGCAACGATCCCCAAGCCGAAGAAGCCGTCACTTAAGGGTCCCGAGCTTGCTACGTTTATTTCGCAAGCGTTAGAGGTTCACAATTCCGTTTTGAACTGCGAAGCATATCCTGAGAGTTGGTTCAGTGTGCATGTGTACAATCACCGAGCTACCGTAAAGAGTCTGGAATACCTCGCTACATTACTGACCAGCAAGTTTTTGCCCGCGCCGGATGACGCAGAGAGCTTTGATACGAGGTTGTGGGAAAGCTTCTTCATGACTTTGCTCAAGGTTGTGTCCAGTGATGCACTGGCCTTGGAAACATTCCCCGAGCAGAAACGAAGGGCTGTCTGGAAGATCGCAGGCGACGTTCGTGAGCAGGGAGCAGAGCTGCTGCGCTCCAGCTGGGAGGCCATCGGTTGGGAAACGACAGATGAGGACCGGGAACGGTATGGGCTGCGCAAGCTCGGCGGCTACCAGGTTCAATATGTGCCTGGCCTCGTGGCACCGATCATCGGACTCTGCCTCAGTGTACACGAGGGATTACGGCATGTCGCGGTGGAAATCTTACGGACCATGATTCTGAGCGAATGGGGTCTGAACCAAGAGCTTTCCATCGTCGAGACTGAAATCATATCCAGCCTGGATCATCTCTTCAAAACAAAGAAGATGAACGAGAGCATTATCCAGAAGCTGTTCGTCAGCGAACTCCTCGAATACTTTGAGGGCTGCGCTGCCTTGGACGAGGACCTCTCCGATGCCGTCAAAGGTCTCATCGCGACCGTCGACGAGCTTTTGGATCTGTTTGTCGCATCGCAGAGCGGCTCGATGGCCGAAAGTATGCATACATTGAGGTTGATGGAATATATGAAGGATATGGGCCGGGAAGACATCTTCATTCGCTATGTGCATGAATTAGCGGACGTACAGGCGGCGGCGGGCAACTTCACCGAAGCCGGTCTCGCCCTCCAGTTCCACGCCGATCTCTACGATTGGGACCCGAGGCGAGTAGTTCCCGAGGTCCTTGACCCTCCATTCCCCGAGCAGACGGCATTCGAACGCAAGGAATCGCTGTATTTTGCCATCATCCAGCATTTCGAGGACGCCACAGCCTGGGCCCATGCGCTTGTCTGCTACAAAGAGCTCGCGGAGCAGTACGAGCACACGGTGATGGATTTCGCCAAGCTTTCGCGCGCGCAAAGCTCGATGGCCAAGATCCACGAATCCATTGCCAAGGAGGAGAAGCAGTTCCCTCGCTATTTCCGTGTGGTCTACAAGGGGCTTGGGTTCCCACCTACCTTGAGGGACAAGCAATTTATCTTTGAGGGTGCGCCGAATGAAAGAATGGCTAGCTTTGTTGACCGGATGCAGCGAGAGCATCCTGCGGCGCAGATTGTCTCTTCTGGCGAGGTGCAAGACTACGAAGGTCAATTCTTGCAGATCACCTCTGTCAGCGCGCACCGGGATATGACGCATCCGGTCTACCAACGGTCGAAAATTCCACAGGCCGTCAGGGATCATCTGTTGATCTCGGAACCGTCTCAGTTCTCCTCGACGTTGAAGAGACACGTCCGCGGCACGGATGTGCAGGAGCAATGGGTGGAGAAGACGATCTTTACGACCGCCGAGCCGTTCCCGAACATCCTCCGCCGGAGTGAGATTGTCGCCGTGGAGGAGGTTGCGTTGTCACCGCTGCAGACGGCCGTCGAGCGAACGTGGCGTAAAACGCAGGAACTGTTGTTGCTTGAGCGACGAGCTGCCTCAGGCGAGGATCAGGGCCTGTCCAGTCTGACGGAGGCGCTGCAGCAGCTGCTTGACCTCAACTCTTCTTCGGCCAGTTGCGTGGCCCTCTACCGTCAATTCCTGGCGGAAGCTGACGAGGACGACACTGAAAAGGTCGAGGAGTCGGCCGACCCGATGAAGAATGCTCTGGCCGTGGCTCTCATCGACCATGCCTTGGCCATTAAGCATGCTCTTGCGCTGTATGCCCGTCCGGCGCACCAGGCCACGCAAGCCGAACTCATGCGTCAATTCGAGGAAGCTTTTGCCCCGGAACTCGTCTCTCTCAGTCCTGTGGCGGTCGAGAGCCCGGCAACTCAACGGCAGTCTCCGGTTTCCGCAGAAAGCCGGCAAAAGCAATCGCAGTCGCGCTCCATCAGTCCCCGCCACCACGTTCGTAAGCCTTCGGAGAAACCGTCCGTCAGCCAACGGATTAGCATTATGAACCCTTTCAAACGAGCGAACCACGCACCGAACGGGTCAGTGGCCACCGTGATTGACATGAAGACGGAGGGAAAAGACCATGATGATGATACTGCAACAATCCACAGTCGAACCACCGCTCAGTCCGGGACGACTCATACGAAACGCCGGAGCTTCTTTGGGGAGATGGTCCACAAGCATGGCTCATCCATTGCAGCCTCTACGGAGGACGTACAAGAACAGCTATCGAGAAGCGGTTCACGCTCGCAGGACAACCGCAGTCGGAGCGGGTCCCAACACCACGGGCGGTCTGGGGACGATTCTATCACCAGCATCAAGGGGGGCGGGGTGGCCAGAGCCACTTCTGTCAGAGACAACCACTCGGTGCGGTCTTCTGACCGCAGTCAGGTCGGATCGCCCGGCGGCCATTCATATAGCCAGTCTCACAGCGGAGGCGTCCGCGACTCTGTGATGAAGAGGTTGAGCCTCTTCAAGGGAGTGGGTCGCAAGACCAGTCGTCTGGAGATCCGACCCGAGACGAACGGCGTTCTTCATGAAGAATAATCAATCCTTATCATAATGTCTGGACATTACTCCTTTCTTTTTCGTCTGTCAGTTATATGCATCTGCACATGAGCAGGCAATATGCATTTAGCGTTCTTTTACGCAGCTGAGATCATTCGTTCTACCTTTTCTACGTGGATACACTTGTTTTCGTCTTTTTTGTCATGATTGATACCTTCCCTAGATACCTCTGCAATTATAGCAAATAATGGATTGTCTTGGTTGCTTTAGAAACGGCTGTACGTACCCGTAGATATATTTAGGTCAGGAAGCAACCGGTAAATCCAAATCCACCACCCACGGCGCATTCACTGCCCTATACCGCTCATCCAGCACACTGGCATTCACAAACAGCGTTTCCTCCCCAAACCGCAGCGGACGCCCGGAGTCAGCGCTAACATCCACATACGCCCCCCGCTCCTCGCGCACCTTGTCTGGATCGCACACCACCTTCGTCCCTCCCAGCGTCATATCCGCCCCCCACTCACCTCGCAGCGCACCATACCCCTCATGGATATGCCCAAAGACATGCACCCGCGGCCTCGCCCGCTTCACAGCAGCAAACAACCCCTCGCAGCCTACACTCCCGCCGTTAACGACCGTATCAAGCACTCCCGCCGGCGGACCATGCGTGATCATGATATCCACAGAAGGGAAGTCGGGCACCACACCACCCGCCGCATCCGCGCCCGCAGAACCAGAACCAGAACCAGAAGCTGAAGCTGAAGCTGCTGTCTCCTCCGGAAGGGGATTAAATCTATCCCTGCCCCGGGGATACGCAAACGCCCACCCGCAAAACGCAGGCGTATACGGCGACGCAAACACCCTCAACTTCGCCCCTGTACTCAGGCTAAAACAGTGCACTCCCTCGGTTAAGTAGCGTATCCCTGCGTCGTACGCTTCAGGACCGCAATAGAGCTGTTTTATGGCTGCGGGGTCCTCTCGTCCGGCCCGGGTTTTGAAACTGCTTGGAGGGAGGGCGGCGTAGTAGGCCTCGTCGAGGGTGATGTCGTGGTTGCCGGCGATGATGAGTTTGAGTTCTGCGGGGTGGGACTTGAGGGTTGCTAGGGTGGTTGCGTGTTCTTTGTAGCTGCCGATTGTTGTGAGGTCGCCAGAGTGGATGAGGATGTGCGCTTCTGGGAGAGGGTGCCGGTAGGGGTGCGGGGAGGGAGGGGGGTGAGGGGGTGTGTTGTGGGTGTCTGATATCAAGAGGAGGCGGGTTTTTATTGTTTTATTGTCCATGGCTGTAGTCAGTGGATGGTTGAGGAGTGTAGAGTGAAGATGGTTGTTGTAGTTCAAGTGCATGGGCGGAGTCAATTTGAATTCCGGTTGCCTGGTCCTGGTCGGTGTACGTCAGATGGGAAAGTTCTACTGGACTAACCATTAAACTATTTTGAATAACGTAAGGATCATCCCATTGATTGACAGCTCAGAGCTCTACAGACATTGCATATGCCGATGCCCAGATCATGATATTTTCTGGAAAACATTGCTGAAACTCCGAAACCACCCTTTTACACAACACGCAAGCGCAATACCCCAAATAAATTTTTCTTTTTACTTGCGGATAGCACGCTGGTAGAAAGCCAGCTCATCACCCTCCAGGATGTAACCGTCGACACGACCGCTCTGGCCGGGGCGGGAGGCGATGACGGCGTACAGACGACCGGACTCGAACTGCTTCTCGATGGCGGCCTCGACCTTGCCGTGGTCGGCGAAGCGAGCAGCCTGCTTCTTCACGACGCTGTTGCTCTTCTTCTCGGTGGTGGTCTCGGCGGTCTTCTGCTGGCGTCTCCGGCCGATGGGCTGGCCGTAGTGAGCCTCGTACCATTGTCTGAAGGGAGCGGCATCAATCTGAACGACGGCGGACTTGGTCAGGGTGTTGGTGCGGACCAGTTCGTTGTTGGAGGGGTGGTAGGCCACAACGATGACACGGGTCTTGCGGGAGATGCCCTCGGAACCCCACGAGAAGTTGCCCGACTCGAGACGGAGGGCACGGAACTTGCGGTTACCACCACGGGTGCGGACCAGGTGGATTCTCTTAGCACCGATACGGGTGTTGGCGGGCTGGCGACCCTTCTCGAACGCCCTGCAGTATTTATTGTCAGAGATGTCAGAAAAAGGATGACTTGGGGGTCATACCTCTTCTTGCGGTAGGTGGCCCTCTTCGCACCGGTGGCCGAACGCTTGTGGCGGGAGTCGCGTGAGATACCCATGTTTGCGGTTGATGTAGGGAACTATCGTATCCAGTCAGCCAGGTAATTCGTCTCCTGTGTCTGCCTTCAATTTCTTCCGTTGGTTTCGTAGAAGTCCCAGGTCCTGATATCGAGTGCCTCGCAAGTGTCGTCAAACGAAACAGTGTCCAACCAACAGTCGTAACCAGCAGTCGTCAACCAAGCAGCGGAAAAAAACCAAGATCGCTGTCCTTGACTTCCTTGATGAATCCGTTGTCTTCTGTTGTTGCCCTTTTCCGACTCAATTTTGACCGCAATCACCGACGAATTTTCACGATGCACCGACGACCGAAAGCCGGAAGAAATTGAAAGACAGAATGCAAGCAAGCAACAGGTTGAAACTCACCTCTAACTCTGCAGCCCTTCACCAGGAACGCAGCGGGCAAGGGTCGTTGGGTTGTCGTGGAGTTGATGTTGCTGGTCGTCGACGCTCGGGAATTTCGCAGTGTGGCTCACTGGCTCTTGGCTCGCTTGTCGATTCTTGCCCTACCCCAAAGTGCGCGCTAGCCTAAAGGGGTGGGCACGTGACATACCATTACTCCACTCTTCATAAACACTAGAAGTCTAGGACAGAATGAATTATGATCGAGCTACGGAGTACAATAACATCCTACTAACTATGGTGGTGTCGATTAATCACTCCTCCGCTCCCTCTTCATCCGCTCCTCCCTCACCATCTCATCAAACCGCCGCCACACTGGAAACCCTTCCACGAAATTCGACACAATCCACGCAACCCACAACCCAGACGCAACCCGCACCCCATGCGGCCTCAACCTCTTAATCGCCAACAGCGTCGCCTCCACCAAATGCACGCCTAGCAATAACCCAACCACCACCGGCGCAACATCGTAGCAGAACCGCGTAAACACCGGATGCCGGTCCAAGCCCACCGTCTCGTAGAATGCACTCCCCGGCAGGAAATTGCTCCGCCGACCAAACACCACCAGCGTAGCGACCACCAGGGCTAGCGAGACGATCTGGAGCCCCTGCGGGGGCCGGTACTCGGCGATGGTAATGTCGGAGAGGCCGAGGCGCTGCAGAGAGTCCTTGTGCATGGCGACGACGCGGGCGCGGGCTTCGGCAAAGGAGGTCATGGGTGGGTTGATGGGGACGCTGTAGCGGGTTCCTTTTGCGGTGATGAGGAGGTCGGAGTGGGAGATGTCTTGGAGGATGGCGGGATGGGCGAAGTGGGCGGAGACGCCGCAGTAGGCGCGTAGGTAGAGAGAGAGCGTGTCGGCATGGCTGGTGTTCATATGCTTGATGATGAAGGATTTGGTGGGTGCAGCTGCGTCGGTTGCCATTTCGTCTCTCTCAAACTGAGCGCGGTGGATGAGGTGTTGAGTGTTGATGATTAACTCCTTATCTTGTAGAGAGGTACTCTAGAGATGATCAGCAACGTACCTCGGCTGAGATTAACTGCTGTTGATTCACCATGTGTAGCACTTACCCAGGTCAGATTTGAGATTTGCACGGTTGCACCGTTAACAGGCTTCAGAGAGTCCGTTTGCGATAGATGTCTGGTCAATTGATGTTGACAGCTGTCGCATGATGCGATTCCAATATATATCACGTGAGCGATGAGCGTCTGATACATATCTTAGACTCGAACTGTAGTACAGCTTCAAGTGTAAACATTCAATTCTCTCAAATCTCTTTTTGTGGTATTCGAGCTGAAAGCATCATTATGTTCATAGACAGAGGATTATCGATTTCGATTATCGCCCGTCCTACGTCCTGTACTTGACAAGGACTACTCTGGGGATGTTGCAATCCCATACTTTATTGAATTGACGCATACGCTAAGATATCACAAACATCCATAGTGACACCAGTTCAACACAAAGGATCACGCTGAGTATTAAAGGGTAACCAGACTCTATTGGCAACATGACAAAGTAAAGCTATTCAATCGTGACGGATCATCATGGCTCGTGAGGATGACAGGGCAGTATGGCTGCCAGGCAAGAACATTATGCACTGCATCGAGCGTCAACTCCTATTCGAATTGAGCGGGTGAATGGAATATCAGGGGCAACAGGGGAGAAACATACATCAAAGCCAGCGTCAGATCACCGTGGATATGAGCCTTGAGCTCGACCTCGATCTCGAGATTCAGCTCCAACTTGAGCTTCATGCCTTCTTCGTCGTCCAGACTCGACCCCTGCTTCTGCTGCGGTATCACGTTCATCGACCCGTTCTGGGAGAGGGATTGGTTGCCGCCGGCGGGTTGGTATGGCTGCATTGCCTTGCCGGAGGCGACTTGGTTATCGTAGTCTTCATCCTCGTCGTCGTATTCATCAGAGTAATAGTCATCTTCGTCGGAGTAGTCCTCATCATCTGCTTCTTCTACGGCGTCTGGTTGTCTGCTTCGTTGTTGTTTTTGTTGTTGTTGGCGCTGACGACGTTTCGCCTGAGCCTTGGGATCCTCTGCTTCTGCTTCATCGCCGGAGACCTCGTAGTCTTCGGTTTCGTAGTCTTCATCGGAGTAGTCGTCCGAGTAGTCATCTGAGTAATCGTCTTGCTGGAGGGTGGGCTGCTTTTGCTGTTCTTTTGTTTTCTCTGCGGTGGCCATTTTGTATATTTTCGAGGCGGGAGAGGTATATAGTTGCAGTCAAGTATATAGTCACAATGAAGACTGTCAAGGTGTAAACAGAATGAAAAGCAGAATAGAATGACTTAGTCAACAGTTAAAAGGAAGAAGAACTGGTAGTATGTTACTCGAACAAACCAGTCTACGCATAGACAAGCCTACACCACACATCGTCATCATCATAAGGATAAGCGGTGATACTTGATCGGAGCCGAGAAGCCACCTACGCGATGGAGTTGGGCCCTTGGATGTGCCGTGCATGACGTTACGGCGTTATTATCCTGTCGGTTTCATAATATAATTGGATACTACTGACTCAGTAATTATTAATTATGACTGACTGGTATAGGTAATAATTACTTTAGTATGATATGAGAGGATCCGCTCACTCTTCTGTACACCTCAGGGACTCCGCTTGCATCGATGTATCCATGGACCAGGAAAGGTCAAACGTGCTATGAGAGCAGAAGAATCTTCGCGTGCTCGGTACCATTCGATTTGTTCTGTGGTGCAAAGTATTGTCAACCGACCATCCACGGCTAAGTCTTCCATCAATTTCCCTCTACAGTAACAAAGGTTATACCTAGGACACGTACCTCTGCACTACAGTCGATGTAGCCTGACGTCGAGTGGCGTCATTATGCGCTTCATATATCCGTTTTTTCCTCTCTAATATAATAATAGCACCAAGTGGAGCAGCCAACCACACTATCTCGTGCCAAAATTCTCCGAGCGTCTCGCTATTGATTCGCTTGACTTTCTCCATCCCTGACATCTGGCGCTACTCCAGACACTATGACTAGCTTGGACTTGGACTGGAGTAACTAGTACGCTACGTCGTACAGCCCTGCATCTAGACGTCATACTGAACAATCACTTGTTTATGCTCTGTATCCATATGGTGTGTATGTGTGTAATGTATGATGGTATCCAATCTATCTCAGTCCAAGATGACGCCGAACCAGTCTCTCTACCTGTCATGTCCAGCAACTGACGTACGAGGCGGACTGCCCGGTTTCCCACAGCCATCCACTGTCCCAATCATCTCTTCCATATAAACGACTCCCCAGACCAAGACCAGACCAAGAGTATAAACATCGTCATCCCCTCCATCTTCCCATCATTCTAGTCTCTTTCTTTTTCTTCCACCATGTCCGATCAGGAAAGCAACAGTCGTCCTTCTAGTCCGACTCCGAACCCAACCCAGACAGAAGAGGGTGCCCCTCCAACACCTAAGACAGATACCCAGACCCCGACAAAGAAGCCTCCAAAGCTAGGCAAGAAGAAGCAGCAGCAGCAGCAGCAGCAGCAGCAGGAGTCTAAGCCTCAGCCTGAACCTGAACCTGAACCAGCACAAGAGCCAGAACAACAAGAAGAAAACAAAGAGGATCCTCCGGACAACACCAAGGAAGATCCTCAACCTCAAGGAGATACCAACGACGCCAACGCCAACGGCGAAGCCACAGAACAAGACCAAGAGCAAGAACAACCACAACAACAAGAACAACCACAACAACAAGAACAACCCCGCCCCCGCAGAAGAAAACCCCAACCTCAGAGATACCGCCCCGACTCAGACACAGAAAGCATCCCCCGCCCCGAAATGGACAACAACAACACCGCAATGGAGAAGCCCCGCCGCCGCCGCCAGCGTCCCCAGATGCAACAACAACAGCAACAAGACGGCGGCCCACTGGGCGGCCTCGGCGGCGTGAACCAGGTTGGCGATCTCGTGCAGAACACCGCAGGCAACGCGGTGAACGGTGTGACGGGGTCAGCGGGCAAAGCCGTGGGCGGGCTGCTGGGTGGGAACAAAGAGGAGAAAGAGGATGGGCGAGACGAGCAGTTGCGGCTAAGGCTGGATCTAAATCTGGATATTGAGGTGCAGCTCAAGGCGAAGATTCATGGTGATTTGACGCTGGGATTATTGTATGTCTTTTCCTTTTCCTTCCCTGATGATATGATGTGGGTGCTAACATGTTTGTCTAGGAACTGATTTCTTCTCCTCTTCTTCTTCGTTTCCTCTGGTTTTCTGCTGATGCAAAACTAGACTGTTATGATGGTATTGTCTCGTCTTGACTTGACTTGGTTGATTTGCTTCGCTGGAGCTGTTGTGTTTCTATCCTATCTACATATTCAGCTGCATGCAGTAGCTTAGCTTCTATACCACATGGCACTCATGACTAATGACATTACATGACCACTGACTATCCAAGAAGCAACGTGTAAATACTCTAAGCTATCTGTATGCATACCATCTAAACTTCCTACAACCCCGCAATATACATCAATCCATACCCAATCGTCACAATCACCGCCCACGACATCAAACTGGCGGGGATACCGCGAGTGAAGAAATGTCGCACGTGGAGGTACCGTTGACCCGTCTGTGGGACCTCGGTCATAATAGCAGCTGTACATGTTAGTTAACATTATCAACCGAGGGGGAGGTTACAAGGGCATACTCATATTGGGAAACCCGCTGGTCGGCAATGCCATAGCCACCGAACACATCAATGCACTCGCCATCACCAGCAAGTTCGGATGCGGGTCGTCCATGCCCACGCCTATCTGGCGCACCAGCGGCAGCATGATCAGCGCTGCAACCGTATGCGAGATAAATGTCGCCATGACCAGGATCAGCGCCGAAAACACGAGCAGAACCCCGTACAGACTGAAGTGGTCGACGCGCGCCGTGATCGCCTTGGCGATCGTGTGCAGCAGCCCGGACGAGGTCACAGCTTTGCCGAGACACAGACCCCCAGCCGCGAGGATGATGATCGTCCACAAGAAGTTGTTGAAGTCTTCCTTGTTCAGGATCCCCGTGCCAAAGAACAGCACCATCGGGATGATGGCGATCACGCCCATATCCCCAAAGACGTGCTCGAGCTGATGGCTGGCACACCACAGCCCGATGGTGGACAGCGTCACAATTGTGACAAAGTACTGCACTCCCGAGAATCGGTCCTTGACCGGTCTAATCGGCACAATGGTCGTGCCCCGGCCGGGCTTGAACGTCGCCAGTAAGAGCAGCCAAATCAAAAGGATCGAAATGATGCAGACTGGCAGAGAGATAAAGAACCAGGTTCCCCAGCTGATACTCGGGTACATGTTCTGCAGCGCGATGATATTCTGGGGCGACGCTATCGGCGACGCGGCGCCTCCAACATTAGCAGCCAGCGCAATACCCAGCACAAGGGCCTTGGCAAAGTTGGAATCAGGAGGAAGATTACGCAGTAGGGGCTGAGAGGTTAGCATTTTCCAAGACAAATATCCTCCCCTGGAAAAGGAGACCTACCTGGATAATGGAGTAGCAAAGGACAGGCGAGGCCACATTGCTGATCCACATACTAAGGAACATGCTCACAAACATGTTCGTCAGCAGAACTACTTTGGGATTGGATCCGGCTCTGCTCAGTACAAACATGGCCATCCGCCGAGCAATGTCGTACTTGGACAACGCAGCGGCGATGGTGAAGCCGCCCAGTAGGAGCATGATCACCGGCGTCCACATCGCGCTGAAAGCCGCGCCAGTGGCGTCCTTCGGGCCCAGACGGTGGTAAGGCTTCTCTGCGGACTTCATAATGCGCAACATGACAACCAGGAAGGGTATCAAGAGGGACGTCACAAAGAGGGGAATGACCTCCGTGGCCCACAACAGACTGACAAACACAAGCATGGCCAGACAGTTCTGCTGCTCCGGTTTATCCATAATCGGAGCATAGAGCAAGATGATAAACACCGCCAGGACGACAATCAGAGTCCCGAAACTCAAGCTGCAGAGCCACTCGGGCACGCTATAGCGACCAAACGGCGTCTTGATCTCTTTGGCTGCAGCCTCCTGCTCATCGCCCTGTCGTCGTGCGGCGGCCGGGTCCTCATCCATTCCCAGCAGTGTCCGACGAATGCCAACATTCGCAGCCTGGGCCTTGCGCTCAATACCAATCATCTCTCGCCAGACTGTATTACGCTCCCAGACAACGTGCTCTCTGAGGTGCAATCGCAGCTCCCGTTTGGCCAGCGGCAGGTCGCCGCCCGTAATCAAGTCCGCGTAGAGCTGCTCGATCCGGGCGATCACGTCCTCGATCTTCTTCATGGTCGAATCCGTAAACGGATACGCTGGAGATACGGTGGAGCTCATGTACTCGCGCCGCAAATTGCAGTCGAGGATCTTGTCAAACTTCTTCAACGCCTTGGAGAACCCGGTCTTGTTCAGCTGGATGTACGACTTGAGTCCGCACAGCGAGACATAGACATTCACGGCCCGCTGCCTCAGCGACAAGCCCTCGTTGTACAGGTCCAAAAACCGTGGATCCCTGCAATGTTCATCATGCCCACCGCTCCCTCGTCGATCAAACCCCAGAGTCCTCGAGTCAGCCATGAATCTCGCATCGCTCAGGTCCGAGCGCGACCGACCCGTCGACGGCACCACTCTCTGCCCGGTCGGCGGCTGATGCTCGTCATCGCTATCCGCTCCATCATCGTCATCTTCTGTCTCCTCCGACGGGAAATCGCGGTACGAGCCGCCCGTGCGCAGGCGCGAGCGAGAGCTAGAGCTCATCCTCCGCGACTTGATCATAGCGTCACTCATGGGGTCCACGTCCGCCACGTCCGTCTTGGACGAGTACTCCTCCGCATCGCGGACAACATCCTCCACCTCCTTGAGTATCTCCGACTCCTTGACTTCGTAGAAACTGCATATCTTCTCCAGCTCCGCGTTCAGAGCCCGCCGGAACACCGCCTCGGGCGTGGGTGTCTCGCTTAACAGCGGTGCGGACTCGACATCTGATTGTGCCTGTCCGTTTGCTTTCCGAGCTTGCTGTTCGAGCGAATATATCCTGTACGCATTAGCATTAGCTGGAGCAATATACCACAGTGTAATAACTCACAATTTCTTCAAATTACTATACGCAATGTAATAAGCACTCCAATCCGGCACCGCATTGAACTGAATACTATGCGAGAACTTCATCTTTGCTGTCCTTTGTCCCCCCGCACTTTCTTTTGGAGTTTGTCGACGCCGGAGAGCCTCTACCCAAAACCGGACCCTGAGGTTGTTCGCTCTGTGGTCTTGACCGCTCTTTTCACCCGGCTGCGAGTACTTCTCGCTCTCCTTTACCTGTTCGTGCGAGTCCGACTCGAGGGAAACAAAATGTTTGGAGCTAGTGCGTTCGCGTGTTACAAGCGGGTAGCGACTGCGGGTGTGAAACTCTTCAAGCTCGAAGCTTTGATCGTGGCCGTTGTGTTCGAGTTCGTGTTCGTAGGCACCAGTCGCAGATGCGATGCGTGCCACGGTGCGCCCAACAGCATTCGACGACACGGTTTCGACTGGAGAAGAATTTTGGGAGAAAAAAAAAGAAAAGACTCCGAAGTTGGGACTAGACCTATTGATAATGGGTCGTTAGTGGTAGGTGAGCTGGAGCTGAAGCTGGACTGCGGCGTCTGGGCTGGGTCGAGTCCCCGCAGAGCTGCTGTGCGGGTGATATGAGTGGTTGCCTCGTTGGACAAAGGACAAACCGGCGCGGAGGTTGAAGGATTGGGGCTTTGGTGTCCGTTTGTGGGGTGCGAGCATCACTTTGATTGTAAAGATGAGAAGGTCAGATGAAGATATTGTGAGGATAATGCTGGTCGATAGTACATAGAATAATGACTACGTTTACTCCGTAGGCTGCCAGGGTGCCTTGCAGCAGACTCAGAAGTTGCCTGATCGGGGATAGCGAGAATTTAGTCATCCACAGTCACGATACGGGATGAGGAAAAGATAATTTACAATTGCTGATAGCCTAAAATACAATGCATGAATAAATAGATATCACTTATTTACCTGCGCTGGGTGACCAGACCAAGATTCGAACGACCCGCGATACCAAGCTTGTGCACCGCTTCCCTCCGATCCCACACTCCACTACGACCTTCCGCAACAGCGACCAGCTCGTGAGCGACTCGCTGAGCGAAACTGCTGTCCCGCCGCTTATCAGAGGCATCGATGATCCATCTGATAGCCGTCCGCCGCCGCTGTCTCTGCATCAAAGGAACGGGAATCTGCACGGCGGCACCACCACCGGCAATACCCTTCTGCTGACGGATCTTGATCAGAGGTGCGACCGAGTCGACAATCAAGGTGAGGTAGAGGACGGGGTTCAGAGGGAGTTGAGGGCCAGGAGGACCAGGGAGGAGAGGGCGCTTCGGGTGCGGTTGGGGGGGAGGGGCAGTTCGAAGGTGGTCAAGGATGAAAGACATGTTCTGAACATCAACTAGATTAGCACTGGCCACCTGCCGAATTCCGAGCGATGTACAAACCTTCTGGGCCTTGCTCAACTTCCCGTCCCGCATAAGCAATTTCGTAAACTGCTCCAGCAACGGATCATATCTCTCGCGGAAATTCTCCGTCTTGGGAAGACTCTCGGGCGCGGGAAACTTCAGTCCGGGGTGCAGCTCCGCGACGTCCTGGTTCACCTGGTTGATCATATTGGCGACAACGGCCACCGAGGGATCCGTCACATCCTGACCCTGTAGGTCGGGCTGGTAGCGGCGTGTGAAGGTCGAGAAGGACCGGTTGCCAGACGATCGCTTCAGCTGGTCTTGCATCACCTTGGGCATGTGCTTCAGGGCGTCTTTATCGCGCTGCAGGATCTACACCCACAGTAAAATTAGCACCCCGACGAACAGTATCCATAAAAGGGAGAAACCTACCTCAGCGACGGGAGTCCCCTGCTCCAACTCCGGGCTGGCAGCAGCCTCATACTTCCCACCGTGCAGGATCTTGTCCATCTGCGCGGCCTCCTCACTGACGTGGGGCAACGGATCTTCCGTAGGCCCTTTTAACACATCCAATTCGTCCTTCTTCTCTGATTTCGATGAGTTCCATCGTCTCTGTGCTTGAACGGTCGATGCGGCATGAGGCCGGTTGATACTGAAACGCGAGCTGACCGCGGATGAGGTGGATGGGCGAAAGCCAGGCAAGGCCTTACCCACTGTGAAAAGATTGATACGAGGCGGCATGTTGATTCTCCTCGATGCCTGAAATCGACAGACTGTATTTCGAGGGAGAGTGTTCAATTGCCCTCCTTCGTCCCTTGGCTTCGTCGGAGCCGCGAAGAACGATTTTCCTCTCCACTGTTGCTTAGTCATCTATGCCAAGACTCCCTATTCTAGCATGAAGTCATTCATCATTATTTCAGATATGGCCAACAGTTCTACAAGAGTGTTTGCGGCCAGTTGTGGCTAGAGTAAGGTTTACGATGTAGCGGTTTACATAAAAACGGTGGCACCCAGGCCAGCCCAGTCATTTTGCCATCCCAAGTACACCACATGAAGAGAACATCGAATTAAAAAAAATACAAAATACAGGGTAGTCAGAACCCCCGACCAGCAGTATTTACCCAGTTAGTGCAATAGGAAAAGGAGTAGCTTGGCAACAAAGTCAGAGAGCGCGAGGCCCAAACCAAGGACATCAATACTGATTCCCGGTCTGGAAGGTTGGCAGAGCGACTTGGTCGCTTAATTGGCAATAAGAGCATCGCCAGTAGGATCATCTGGGTAGACGTAGAACGCTAGCGCTAGGATCAGATACCTATGGCGCGGAAAGTTAGAAACTGGCTCATAGATCGAGAGGAGAGCGGACAACTTACATTCCCAAGCAAAGCCCACCCTCGAGATAATTGGACTTGCCGTCTTGGATGAGGAAGGTCACAACCAAGCTGGAGATGAAGAAGGCGACAGTTTCAAAGATGTGGAAGTTGAGAGTCATCTCAACGTTTAGGATCCAGCCCATGATGACAAGGAACGGTGTCACGAACAATGCGATCTGCAAGCTACTGCCGACGGCTACGCCGATAGCCAAATCCATCTTTCCTTTCCATGCGACGACGACGGCGGTGACATGCTCCGCAGCATTTCCAACAATGGGAATCAAGATAAGACCGATGAAGGTCCGGCTCATGCCGGTCTTCTCCACGATGCTGTCGATGCTTCCAACCAGGTAGTCGGCACAGATGGCGACAAGAATCGTGACGACAACCAGAGCAATGGTGGCGGCCAATGGGCTCAGAATATGATGCTCCTCCTCTTCTTCATGGTCCGCCTGATTCTCTGTATCGGGTCCCAGTCCGTCTTGAACCTCCTCAAACAGCTTTGTGTGCGTCTTGAGCTGGAAGTACAGGTACATGACGTATAAAACCAGGAGAATGATGGCGGTACCGTGCGAAAGAATCAGGATATTATTATCCGTCGTAGCTTTGGAGTGGGATGGTGACAGAGAGGCGTAGAGGGTGGCCGGAATGATCAACGAAGCAGAGGCAACCGTCATCATGGACGACATGGTGGACGCGACAGTACTGTTGAATGTCTGCTCGGAAAACCGGAGCCCACCAATGAAGAAACAGCATCCGAGCACAAGCAGGATGTTCGACAGGATACTGCCCAGCATGCTTGCCTGGACGACACGGATCTGGTTGTCCTTCAAAGCGATGATGCTGACCTACCATTGTCCTCAAAGTCAGCTATAGTTAAGCACAAAACGACTCGAACGGATAAACCCACAATCAGTTCGACCGCATTCCCGAAAGTAGCATTCATCAGTCCACCCAACGCCTGTCCCATAGTAGCCGCCAGTTCCTCAGTCGCAAAGCTCAGCAGAGACGCCAATGGGATGATCGCCAGGAAGTTCAACGAGAAGACAACCGTGCTGTCCCAGTGAAGCGCACCGGAGATGATACCAAGAGGCACAAACACGAGCAGCACGTTGACGTAGTCCCGCACGAGGGTCTCCCAGGTCAAGTGCATGACCTGCGCTGGGATGTTCAGCCAGCGTGGTCCACGTTTGTGGTGCCGATGCTGGCTCATGCCTGAATTGATGCGGGGAATATCATTGATCAGAGCATCCCGCTCATTGGGCTCTCCAACCCCGTTTGGAGAAGAAGAGAAGCCGGTCATACTGCGTTTTTTGGGGCCCCACGAGTGCCTGCGGAAGGCTGAACGGAAATTCCTCGCTGCTGCTGTATCAGATTCGACAGATCCGATTAGCCAAATTTCTTACAAGATTCGTCTCACTATTCTCTGCGGAAAGATTGTTCAAAAATTAAAAGAAAGACTGCTTGATAGACGAAAGAGGGCAAGGAGAGACTTAGAAAATGAAAAAGGATTTTACGGAATAGACGGAAGATACTCCGTATGATAAAAGAGGAAAAACGAGGGAATGAAGAATGGAAGTCACAAGTGGGGAGTTAAGAGAGAAAGGAAAAAGTGTAATACTTCCTGCGTAGTAGCAGTAGCAGTGGTGATGGAGATGATGATGAAGGTGTGGCACCTACACATTGGGATCCGACAGTGGCGCGGAAAACGACCAGGGAACGGCGGTAGGACTGGGGAAAAAAGTGGGTTAATCCTGAAATATGTAGGATACTAGACTAGCCGGTTAGTCTAGGATTGAATCTGATAGTCAGTCCTTGTCTGGAATCCTGGGACCCGACAAGAGAAAAACTCTGGAACCAGGGTGAAATTGCCAAAGTTCAGTTAAGTTAGGTAGTCTTAGCTCTCGGTTGGCAGGAAGGATTGGCGAAACCAAGACAACCGCACTGGTCTTGTCACGGAGGGGAATGCCCACGTTTCGCTGAAGAATTAGAGGGAATTTTACCTAGATTAATGCTGACGCGAACCAATCGAGATGATCATGGGCTAAAATTCAACTCAGATATTCTGCTCAATTGGAGACAGGGGGTCAAAGGAAGAGTGCGAAGAAACTAAGTAGATACACTAGAGAGGCACGGGGAACTGCAAGCAGCCAGCCACGTACGTACCTTGACTACGGGTTCGCGGAGGGATGTGGATGTGCGGAGATGCAGGTAGAAGCCTGTCAAAGACGAGGGAATTGTTCTGTCAGTTGAGCTTTCAATCTGGGGGATGGAATAAAGCAGAGTAACTGCAATTAGCCGAATCCGCAGTGCACAGCCTCAAAGCTGATGCTTTGATCCTCAAAGGAGCAGGAGTTTAAGGTGAGCTTTGAGCTTACCCTTGAACAGGACGCGAGCCTATTCCTGAAGCTAATAGTCTCGGCAGGGTACTCAAAGGTCTTGAATGCCCAGATGATGCGCAGGATTGGAAATTGGCGCTGGCAGCAATGCCTCTTTAGAAGACGGAGCTATGTACTAGAGTGGATGGTGTTGATCATCGACTGACCCGGAACATGGGCGTCAATTGTAGAATTACCAAGAGTATATCAAGTTGATGATCTTCAATCGACATATCAGACAGATACATATGCAATGATGATGTCGATGATGATGATGATGAAGTTGGCGCCAAAGTGATGCTTTACAGTGGGGCGTTTGCGAAAGCTCCAGCCACTAGCTTAACTCACATTGCAGTTGAGACATCAACAGTTAAGACTAGTATACGGAGTACGGAGTAGACTTAAAGCATTCATTCTTCTGGGAGACTATCTTAGGGCTTAGATATCCAATACCAATCGTAAAACTTTATGCATACAGAGTAAATCCACCAGACTCATCTCAACATGAAACTTCTCCATCCATTCATCGTAGAGCCCACGGTAGGACGAGTCGGTCCATCCACGGATTCTCCAAGGACAAAATCACGCCAAGATGCACTGCCACAATTAGACCCACCGACAATAGTAAGGTAAGCGATCATAGCGCCTGGACTATCTTACTTAGTCGTTTGTACAGTACCACATGTAAATCTCATTGATTAAGGATCATGTTAGACTAAACCATCAGACAGATTCAAACAGACTTGACAGCTCTCAGTGTAGTTTATACAGCGTGATGAACTGATGATAATACTCGGTGGGTTGTATGTGGAAGTCAACACGTGTCCGATGATTGATGCACCTCGTGCCGACAGTCCTATCTGCACTCCGCAGTGCACACGGAAATATATCGGCATCATGTGGCTTGACAACTCATTCATCCTAAGCGCAACCTTTTGTTTGCCCACTTACCCCATTTTTTGTAAAGGAATTGCTTATCATGCGCTGTGCTGTGATCTGGAGACTTGCTCGACTGGCCCAGATTGGTCTGGTTCATTCGTCCGTCACCACCCTTGCAAGCCACTGGATGTTGGCGCTATCAGATGCAGATCCAACGGTGACCTGCTCAGCCACGCCATATGTCTACCAGTTTGTACGGAGTAAGAAGCTCACGGATTCAGAGGCTGACATCCGATTTAGTGGCCCAAGCCACTGTAGAACACACCAAGGCTAATCTGTCATGTTCGATTACCACTTTAGTCTATGAATATCCTCGAACATCCTACTCTCATATAGTCCATAGATACATGTGCGCAGAAAGCGTTCATGCGATCACTAAATAAGTCAGAAGATACAACGAATTCCTCCGCAATAAAATTCACGCGTATACTCCCTGTAGACTAGTGTCAAGCGACATAAACCGCCGAAGTTGCGGACAAGTTAGGATGGCACAGCACCGAGTCCTACTGCGTATCAGCAAACCCCTCGGTATACTCTCAATCGATAAACTCACCTGCTGCATAGGCAAGGTACCACGTCCGGCTTGCTCCTCCGTCAATCCAGCTGTAGTCGAAGTTGGGCTGTGTGAAAAAGTTCCACGAAGCGGCTGGGTCCACCAGTGCGAGATTGGCGTACAGAACGCCCTTCCACCCGCCTACCACGTTCTCGGCTGGGTCTGGGCCGTTGCTTGCAAACATGGCATCCCATTCCTCCTTCACAAACTTCTTGCTGCGAGTAAACGCAGAACAGGGGAGGATGGGTAGCATATGGATCCTGTGTCAAAAATCAGCAATGCAGGTCTTGATAGCGTCAATGGCAATGAAGGGCTCAAAAGTTCATACCCCTGAATATACTCCAGGTTGTTGCCAAAGTAAGTAGTATGGTCCACCTTGTTTTCGAACAACTGCAAGAAATTGTCAGTTGGAGACTAACCCCACAAGACATACGGTAACAATTCTTGACTTACTATGCCCGTAACTTTGTTGGCAATGAAGTTCGCCGGCTGGTTCTTGTTGTCGCTTTCCATCAAAAAGTAATTCCGCATGCTTCGGCGCAAAATGCCCAGCATCAAGTTGCCTCGCGCCTCCATACTAACATCCCCAATAGTCTTTCCCCACATCTTCAGAGCGTACGCAAACATCGCATCTTCCGACGTGGACTCCTCGTCTTTGCCGTCAAAGGACTCGAAAAGACCCTTTGCCCAAGAATGGCCGTGGAACCAGTCGAACCCGCGCGAGAACGGAAAGAGCGGATCGTTTCCGGCTGAGTTTCCAGCGTCACGGACAAGCATATTGACCCAATCTTTGCTGGTTTCCAGCCACTGCGGATCCATGGATCCTATGATTGCAGCAGCATGGATGAAGTACCCGTAGTGGAAATGATGGTCGTTGTACAGCGTATTCCCAAAATCAGCCCCCAAGTCACCAGTGGCATAGCTGGCAGAGGATACCACTCCTTTCCAGACATTGTCGTAGACAAGGGGAAACTGTTGCCTGTTGTCAATGAAACGGGCAAAGGACTGCTTCAACCGCGCAAGGCCCTCGGCCGCAAGAGTGCTGTTACCCCCCAGTTTGTCAACTGTGTACAATAGGGTGGCAAACTTGCTCAGAGCCTTGCCGCTGAAATACATGCTATTGAGATCGGTCTGAGCATCCATATCTTGTTGAAGTTCTGTGGGAGCTGCAGCCAGGATGACCTGCTGGGCAGCGGGCGCTATGCTGTCAATGCTGCCTCCCGAAACCGACCATGGGGCAAAACCCATGGAAATGGGGAGCTCGGGCTCAACCATTGTCCAGTATTCCCCAATGACTGCGGTCGCCTGGCCTTTGGTGGTGGTTCTAAGTGTGATATTCGTCGCTCGGCTTTGTGTACTGGCGTCAAACGATTCCATGTGATGTGGGAGAGCAAACATCAGCAGCGGGGTGCTTTGCGCATCCTTTCCTGCCTTAGCCCACATCAGGTTGTACGTTCCAGTGCTCTCAGATACTGAGCCCATGACCGCGCCCTCGACAGCATAAACACCTGAAGAGTTATCGTAGAACTTCTCACCAGATGCGCCAGCCGGGTTCTTGGCCACCTGGATCGTGCCCGACCAGCCGGCGGGCCCAATGATCTCGCTGTTTGACACCAATTGTAGCTGCGGATCAGTCCCATCGTCAGGGGTTGCGTAGAGAAGCCATGATGTTCCATCTTCAAGGGATAGGCTGTATTTGAATATACCAGCACGTGGGGACCCAGCAGTTACCATTTTGTTGAAGAAGACGCCGCTCTGGATCTTGGGTTGCAAGTTGCTGTAAATGCCAGTCACGAATCCCATACCCTGCACTACAGGAATGGTGATGCTCTGAGATGAGCTGGCGGAAGGTCGTAGAACCGCGTTGGCCGAGAAGGGAAGCGGATTTTCAGTGGTGAGTACGGTAGATGCCCCCAGTTCACTTGCTGAAAGAATAACGGAATGGATGCCGATCGGATTGACATAATATGATATGGGGCTACCAGGAATTGCTGTATTGACCGGGCCCTGCGCGACTACGTTACTCTCGACATGAGAGATCGCCATGCCATAGCTCTGTGACGTTCCACCTCCCCTCACCCAAGCAACGCTGTAGGGGTGCGTAAAAGTACTGTTGGTTTGCGTTCCCAAGAAGAGCCCACAATAGAACTTGTTCGTCTCAACAGGAGTGTCCGTGTTGACCTGTACGGATCAGACAATGCCATCAGAATAACAGGCTTCGGGAGCTTACGATTCCATTCTTAGGTACGGGATGATCGTTCCTCGAGCCAATCGTGTTGGGAATCGGACCAGTCGACACTGGTACAAAGACGTCTTGACCATTTGCCATGTTGGTAGCGGCAGCTACTCATACCTCGTCAGTCAACAAATCAGTGACTGGTGTTGCGGATGGACAACTCACCTAATACTGACTCAGTGGATGACTGACTCTGCTGAGCTGCGTCGCCTGACGTTGCGGAACTTGTCGTCTGGCTTTCAACAGAAGACGAAGTTTCACTCGCTGACATCGAGTCAGAAATCAAGCTTATGTGCATCTGCAATCTCAGACTAACCTGGTTCCAAAGTGCTAGACAAGTTACCGTCTGGAGATGAATAATCTGGCCTAGCCGAGCCAGTATTCTGACCGGTCGATTCTTCGTTGGCTGTAGTCGAGCTTGAGCTGGCAGTTGGCACCACTGGCGGGCTGGTGATTAGTGGCAGTGTGTCCTCTGAGATTGAGGGCTCTGAGGGTGAAGATGAGGTTACAACTGGGGGATTCGTAGTCGGATGCTTGGTGGGAACGGCTTGAGTTGGCGGCTTTAGGCCCGATAATAACAAATCCAGCACACCGGGTTTAGAACCACCTTGAGGATGCAGCAACGGGTCCAATAGATGGCCCAATTTCAAGTCAGTAGGAAAGGGCTGCTCTGCAGAGCGCCCCTCACGTTCCAAACTCGTCGGATAGAACTATTCGAGGTAAGTGACAGCCACGGGCGGGAAATCTATGAACTTACTGCGCGTGCCTCGGGTACTCGCAATCTAGCCTCCTGCGTCGTGGGAGGATATTGGGTCCTGAACTCAACGGTACTGGTCGGCTCGACCGACCAAGGTAGGGAATGTACTGTCTCTGACGCTAAAAGCCAGGTCAGCATGACTGTAGAGCGCCACATGGTTGCCGCGACCATCCTCCTGGCGTGCCTGTGGCGACAGATATCGAAGGACCAGTTGTCTCAAGACCTCAAAGAAGCGCAAGACAACGATACGAAAAGTTACGTATACTGATTTAGTGTTGCAAGGAAAGAATTGAATAGGACCCTTTGTCCCAGGGTCTGAGGTGAACCAGGCCGCAGAGCGCCGCTCTGGAGCCTCAAAGGAGCGAATGCACAGAAGGCAGAATGAGAGTTTAGATGTCAAGTGGAAGTAAAGGAGTGGTGATAGGATTATGGCTTGCAATGAGAGGAAAGAGAGCGATGGGAATGAGTGTATTCAACCCGATTCGTGGCACATAACGTATACTTCTAGTACACTTCCTCTTGGGATAGGCCGGACAACTCGAGGTGAGAGTCGCGAAAGAAACAAAAGGACAGACGAGGCCCAGTAGGGCCAGATAAAGGAAAACATTGCTCACAAATATCAAAATCTCAAATTCCAGTCACGACTAGCGAGAATCTCACCAGGCCGAAGTAGGCTGTTCCCCGTGAGGGTTACCGGATGACCCAAGCTTTGTCTAGTGGACAGACAGCGGAAGGTGACGCGGATGTAGATCTAAACAGACTGTCAGTCAATTGATTGGACTCAATGTGCGATTAGCAGTATGCGTGGTGGACTCGAAAGGGCAAAACAATGCAGGGACGAGGGCACTGGAATGCTTTATCATGGTGATCCGCGTACCAAGCAATCCTGACTAACGGTTGCTAGAGAGGCATCTAGCCGCAAATCTTTCTCCGCAGACTGGTATGAGAGATGGATGACTTACTTACAGGATGCAAATGATTCAATCGGGTGATGCGATCGATGAAAAGGAGGATAGAATGATCGATGATGGAAGATGTAACTGTCGCTGTCGAATCCATTCTGGGCAGGAAGGGTGTGGAGCGGAGCAGGCAGCTGAATAGTCGAATCTTGCAGGCAGATCCATACGCCAACGTAAGCCACACATGAGAGGACTCGTATGGACCGGAAATACGGAGGGTTTGAGGTACATATTGATCGTCAAATTTGTAAAAGATTTCGTCAGGGGTAGGACAGATGCGTAGTTGGATCAAAGGTTATCCGCACATTCCACCATGTTGAGCAGTCGATGCTTGGACAACCTCATGGCTAATGGCGTAATCAGTCAGGTGAAAAACTTTCATAAACTGGTCACCGAGTAGTTTGGCAGGTTTCCGATAATCATTGAGGCCACATGGCTGCTTCGTTTGGGATTCTGTCACCAGAGATCAAAGGAAAGGATACACCAAAGGTTGAGGTTGCAATTGCTGGGGAAGTGAGCTCGTGCGGCTTGTCCTACAGCAACCCCGACATCGCTCACCCGACCTGATCATCTACCTCTATCTACAAGACTACACCTTTGCTTGCGCATGCAAAAACTATCATGCAGACTATGATGATCTACTATTTTGCAGGAAGTACAGATGATTGTGGAAGTTCGAAATATCTGTTCCAATACGCTCCAGGAACGCCGTTCATTACCCCAACTTTTGACACGTTGGTATTGTGACACAACCTAGCGCGTTATAGCACCCAACGCAGCATGAGTATCACAACTATAAAACACAAATCTATAGGGCCCGAAAGGAGATGCTTTAAATCATGGGCTTCTCCATTGGCTTGATGATGCCCTGTTTGATCATCACGCGAGGCTTGGTTGCGTTTTGCAATGTCTCCTTGGTAGACCATTCAGGGCCGATGGGCAGACGCAATGATCTTTCGTACTGTGCCTTGGTCTCGAAAGGATGAGGAAGCTGAGTCGCCATATACTTGGTGTTCTAAAAGAGATCAGTATTCAATCACTCTTGAATCGGTGGAAACGGGAATCGCTTACCTTCCTGATGCGTTTCTCGTTGATGATGACCCGAGAAAGCTTTGCATCCTTTCGGTTCTCAGGCTTGACACCTTCAACCTTGGTCAGGACCTTCTTCTGTCGCCTTTGCTCCCTCTTGCTGACTCCTTCACCGGTCCAGCTGCCCCATCCAGGAAGGGTCTCGTCGATGACCTTGTCACCCTCCTCTTCGATGGTTTCGAGCTTGTCTTGCTCGAACTCTTGGACTACCTCATCTCCAGCGAACGCTCTCTTCACAAGATCATGATTCTTGAGTAGGACTGGCAGACTCTCCTCGTCATCGCTGCCATCGTCGTCCTCGGCTTGGCCTTTCTTATAGCTGATAGTCGACTGATCCTTCTGTTTCTTAGGAGCCTCGACAGTCTCAGCGCCAAGAGTGACATCGATAGTCTGCTGCGAATCATCCGCTGTTGCGCGACGGTTGTTTCGCTTTGTCTGCACCAGCCAAGGATTTTCCTCTTCCGCAGTAGTCTCCTTTTGCTCAGGTGCGCCACCAGATGGCCGCGCAGCCTGGGTTTTCCCCGAGCGCTCAGATGATTTCTTCTTGTTAGACTGATTGACGACAATGCCGACCTCTTGATCAGCCGCGGCGTCCGCCTCATCATCGGAACCTGGTGCCTCTTCAAACTCATTCTTGGGCAACGATTTTTGTTTCTTGTCCTTGCCAGTTTTGTCATCCTGAGACTGGCCGAATTTACGCCGACCAACCTCAGAGTCTGCTTCAGACTGCGACTCTTCTTCGCCGCGAAGTTCTCGGTTGAGTCGTCGAATTTCAGCATCATTTTGGGCTTTGCGTGCGGCCTCTGCGTTCTGCATGAATTTCATGGAGAAAAGTTTTGCATGTGGACCAGTTATCTCTGAGGCATCCACATCATCCCCCTCCAGGCCGTCAAGTTTCTTGCGTAGTTTCTGCTTCTCAGCATCAGAGCCTGCATCTTCTGCCCAAGGATCTTCGTCTTCCGACTCTGAACTGGAGGAACCCAGGTAATCCTCATCCGCTCGGGAAACACTCTTCCCTTCAATTCGCCTCCGCAGCTCTTCTTCCTTCAGGGCCTGTTCTGCTGCACCGCGTCGAGCGTCCTCGTCCCAAGCGGTACGGCCAGTCTGCTTGAGGCTCTTTGCCCACTTGCTATCCTTGTGTTTGGCGCCCATTCTAGCCTCAGCTCGGCGGCGCTCACTCAACTCTCGATCTTCCCCCTCCAAGTCCACGCCAGCTTCCAGAAGAGCTTGTCTTTCCTGCTGCTCTAGACGCTCGCGCTCCTTGCGATGCACACGGCGATACGACTTGCTTTTGATCTTCTTGATTCGCTTGGCCCGTACTTCTTCACGGAATAGCAAATCTCGTTGCTTGCGCAACTCTGCTCGACGGGCTCTAATTTCCTCAATGGGCAACTTTCGTGCCTGCAGCTCCTCAAATTCCTGAACCTGCTCCTCAGTCGATTTGCCGCTCGGATCCGCAAGACCACTTTCAACTAGGATATTTTGAATCGTAGCTTCGAGATCCGTCTGCGGCTTCGTAGGGCCGATTCGGTGTGTTTGCTGGGCATCGGGATCAGGTAGAGGGAACATCAGGTGTTCCGCTCGTCGATTAGCCTTGACAGTCTCGAGCCAGCGGTTCAATGTCTCTTTGCTCTTTTCGTATGCTGCTGCTCGGTCCAGCCGATCTTGATGACGTTTTGCCAGGGGCGCGTCCAGTTTACCAGGTATTCCAGATGACTGCTTGTGAGAAGACGGGGTCGCGTCGACATGCTTTAATGAGCTCTTTAGACGGGAGTCGGTGATGGAGGGCAAGAGGTCGGCAATAGTAAGCTTTCGTGACGAAGTCAGTCCGTACTCCGTAGGCTTAGCGTGCTCTTGTGCGCCTCCTGTTCTCCGAGTTGGCTTGTTTGTAGATTCTGGCTCCAGGGCATTGACGAAGCTCTGTAGTTTTGAAAGACCGTGCTCATCTACTTCGTCGGCCTCGTCACCTGACATTGATAGCCCGCTTTCCTCGTCAGATTCATCGTCGCTCTCTTCGCTGTCCGAGTCATATTCCTCCGACTCATCTGGTTCAGCCTGCTTCTTTTTAGATGCTGCGGCCTTTTCCTTCTCCTCCTCAGCTGTATTTAGATCCCAGGCAGTAGTAAGATCGATGGCATCCTCTCCAAGATCGTCATCATCTTCGTCCATATCTTCGTCTTCCTCCTCTGATTCCTCGACATCCTCGTCCAGGTTGATTTCGCGCACGCGTTTGGATTTCTTCGGCTTCGGCTTCGAACCGGCATTGGTTGTCGAGCTTCCGCGAAATGTAAAGCCCTCAAAGCGTTCTTCGTCGCTTGAGCCCAAGGCCTCGTCACTGTCCAACTCTTCGTCGTCATCGCTGTCGACGTGGCCCAATCTCCACCTGTGCCCCTCTCCGTCACTGCCGGCGTTACTGCTCAGTTCTGATTCATCATCGCCCCCAAATCGACGACGTTTGTTATCGGGGCCATCCGAGTCGTCCATATCACGGTTGGGGTTCCGTTTGCGCTTGGAAGGGTCATGGATCTTGCCTAAGCGGTTGCGCCTTACTCCTAATTTATCGGTGACCTGGCTTTCTGCGATTGACAGCGCATTCAGTGCTTTTTTTCCGGTGTTCTTTTTGGGGACCGGCTTTTTGGAAGACTGATCCTTGTCCTTCGGACCCCGCAACTGAGTTTGTCTGCGAGGCATCGTGTAGTCTCGACGGTAGAAAAATTAAAAACACAATCAAGACCAAAGTCAACAAGTAAATATGAGAGCCTGAAAATGTGGCTACTCAGACTCAAACAACGAGTGCGGAGTGCAGCACTGGTCAACTCCATAAAAATAATTTTTAAACTAAGATCTTGCGGGCAGCGGAAAAAAAGGTTCTCGGCGCGGCGGAGCTAAGTAGCGCCGCCCGACTTGCACGACCTTTTCACAACCCCGACGACGGTCACATCCTCGACGGCTGCATTTATCGCACTACTGCAGCGCCGCATCTCACACAATGGCAATGTTCAAGCCTTCGCAACCGATGATGGCGCGATTGCGCCTGACCACCAAGCAGGTCAATGGCGGTTACTACAAGGGAAACCGGACCGGATCAATGGGTTACTTCGCGAAGAACGGCTCTTATGTGATTGATTGGAAGAAAGTCCGCACATATGTCGTCCCTGAAAATCTGGCTGATTTCAAGGTGCGTTGCTTAAGATTAGTCATGAAAATTCGACTTCTAGCATCTGAACTAACATCTTCCGAACCAGCTCACGCCGTTTGTGACGAAACGCATGGCCCCGACAAAGGGCAAGTACACGAGAGAGATTGAGAAGAACGGCAGAACGGTTATCGTCGAGCGAGCGTTTGGTGCGAAGGACTATCTTGACATGTGGGCTTCGGATAACGGACAAGAAGTGCTGGAGCAGGAACGACTCGAGCAAGAATCAGCAGCGAGCGAGGCGGCCTCCCGCCAATGATTGCTCGGCTTGCGGTGTCGAGTCATATTATATCTTTCAATCGGTTCGAATGAGGCAGGTTGGAGGAAGACGATGGTTGACCGGCTACGAATCCCGGCGTTGTCGACATCCCCAAGTCCGATACATCCACGATCTCCGATCTACGAGTGTATTATATGTACAGTATGAGCGTTGGTGCTTGCTGCGTCGCGGCCGAGTCCGCAGTCTTTCACGATGTCATTGCCAGCTATGTGAATGGTGGCTACTGCAGTGGACGATTCAGCATTTCCCCTGGTGTTTACTTCGTTAAACGGCGCAATTTTGGTTTTTGGCATCTTACAAGACATGTCCATGGTTCATTGTTATACCAGCTATAATTTACAATCAACCCACAATATCAACAAGTACTAAGGAAATTGATACTAAATATATGCACAGTAGGGTAAGGAAGCGTTACTTATTCCAATCTAGAAATTGATTTGAGGATAACAAATCAATCTCCTGAGGTAGTCTTTGGCGATGTTCTGATGCGTGGCATTTAGATCTTGCCCGCCTTGGCAGTGCTGATTGAGCGCCAGATCAGGCACATAGTGCGTGTCCCTAACACTACGGGCCGCTGAGCTGTATATGTCATAGCCCCGAGCCATCTCCATCTCACTCACCATATTTCTCCAAACAATCCCAGCATCGCTCGGGCAAAGGCATGGGGTCACTTCTGTCTTAAATCCATCACCTGCAGTGACCTCGCAACCCGTGGACGACCAGGACTTGTTAGCCAGAACCAGGAGACCTGCAAGACGACAATAGTTATGTTCCTGTCTTTCACCGGAAACTCTCGCCGTCCGCGGCAGGTCAATCTCGGAGGTCGTAATACGAATCCTTTCGCTGCCTACCCTTCCGGGCGACATCCTCCTCAGGGACCGAGCGCACAGAATACCCTTGCCATCGCACAACAGGAGCGGCTACTAAGACAGCAGGAGAGAGAGCGTCTGGGAGCAACACGGAAGATACAGCGGATATGGCGGGGCTACCGGAGCAGGAAGCTCGCTCACAATACGTGGCGGACAGAATGGGATACTGCTGAGAGGCAAAGGACAGGGTCGCCTCTGCCTTTTGAGGATAAGACTAGGACGCCTGACGCTTTCCTGCAGCCATCTCTAAGATATGGAACAGCGGCCGAGTGCCTTTCACAGTTACGGCTTCTCATGCAGTTTGTGGAACCATGGAATACCAGTGACATTGTCCGTCTGGTGTACTATGCCAATGCCTTTCAGATGACCCTGCATGAGGTACCTACGATAGCGACCGAGGGCGAATGGACGACTCCACTCTGCCGTCTTGCGAAAACGACACTGCGGGTATTACGCTCAGTCTTGTCTTCTATCGTGCCCGATTTTGCGGTTCCTCATCTTGTCGGGTTGCTGGTCTTCCTCACAAACTTGATTCCTAAACAGATGGCACGGCTAGCTGAAGACTATTATTCTGTTATGGCAATGATCACAAGGAACATAGGATCGTTATCCCAACGATGTCATGTATCTCAGGAGAGCCTTGCTCAGAGCGTCCTCGCTTTGTTGCGACCCATTACTTCCGAGACTCTCACTGCTTATGAGTGGTTCGCCAGGAGTTACCTCACTATCCCAGACTTGTCGACGTATCTTGGAACGCTTGATCAATTAGCGGGTAACATAAATTACAAATTGTTGCTTTCTGCCTTGGGGCCTTTGCAGTCCCGATTTCGAGAACGTCCTCAAAGTGTCACGGATCTGGACGCACGCCTCTGGCTCCTTGCATACATCATCTACTTTCACCAATATGCGAATGGGATCCAGGCTGGGCAGCAAGCAGTGGAACCGGAATTCGTGAAGATCGTATCAGAACTCCTGAATTCCACCGCTGTGCATCTCTCGCGGCGACTCGAGGCAGATGACGTGATCGACAATGATGACACGGAGGAGACTCCATTGCACCCCTTTGTCAAGGAACAAATTTCTAGCCTTGTCAACCAAAGTAGGATTACAGGACTTCTGTCGCAACTCCAGTCAACGCATCTCTCCCAAGGGGACCTGGCCAACTCCGAGTCGGATGCGTCTAAAGAGGCAAAGATTCTGGCAACCTATGCCCTCACCCTCCTGAGAGTGTTTCCCCGCCGGGGAGACGACATTCGTATGTGGCTATACTTAGGATCGGCTACATCCGGGGATCAAAGGGCAGGTCATCCAGGTTCTCGAATCCCAGCAATCAAATACTTTTGGCATGCGTCTCGATCTAGCAGGATCTTTGACAAGATCAGCCGAGACTCCACCAAAGTACTTCCCTTATTGAAACCGGCCGATGAATCTCGGGAATCCGGGCTGTCAATGACCCAAGCCGAGAGAGACGAGGAATGGACGATTATCCTGCTCTTTCTGGAGCTCTACACCTTTGTTCTGAAAGTGATGGACGACGAAGAATTTTTTTCCAGCCAATCTTCCTTCACAGCTTCGTCAAACTCGAGAGTTTCGTGGACCAAGGAGAGCGCACTGCCCTTGAAGGACATCAAAGACATGACTGTATTTCTCAAGAATCTCGCATTCACACTCTACTGGAACTCGGCGGACCTAAATGAACGCGAGGCGCCTCAGACGGCCGGAGGAATTCAAAGCTACTTCACTGGTGCTGTCTCGTCTTCTGATGCCATCACCAGTGTCAAGGACCTTGAGATGCGGAACAAAGAGAAGGGTCTCCCAGGTGTTACTGGTATTCCGCTTGACTACTTCAAGGGACTTGTCACAGGACTTTTGAGAATGATTCATGAGCGCGATTCGAGACGCAAGTTCCTTCCTGATGGACATTGGTTAATGACCAACCGCTTCGATATGGAAGGCTTCATACCAGCCGTTGTAGCGGAAGAGGAGAATCGCCATCAACTCCAAGATGAGGACGAGGACGAGGATCAGGATGATTGGATGAGAGATGACGAATACGAGCCTCTGAATCTTATCGGGACCGGTCGTGCTCAGCAGACTCGCCGTATTGAGGCACTCAGGCGGCGTCAGCAACAGGCCGCTCGCAGGAAGCAGCTTGAAGCTGTCGCTCCTAGGCTGGAGATCCTAAGGAACATGCCTTTCTTTATTCCCTTTGCCACCCGAGTACAAATTTTTCGAGAATTCATCTACCGGGATCAGATGCGCCGAAGACAGGGATATATAGACCCGGATGCATGGCGGATGTCTGTGGCTCAGGCGTCCATGGGTCGCATGATCGATGGCCGGCCCGCAGCGCAGGATATCTTGAGTCGTCATCATGCAAATATTCGGCGGGAGAGCGTATTTGAAGACGCATTCGACCAATTCTACGAGTTAGGTGAAGGTTTGAAGGAGCCGATTCAGATCAGCTTCATCGACAAGTTCAACACCGTGGAGGCCGGAATCGACGGCGGGGGTGTAACCAAAGAATTCCTTACTAGTGTTACCAATGAGGCTTTCAAGTCCGGAAGCGAGCCAAAGCTATTCGAGGAAAACGATCAACACTTGCTCTACCCTAACCCTGCCGCTGTTGAGCAACGACGAGAAGTTCTGCGGCAGCTCGGGTTCGTTGAGAACAGCCCGGAATGGAATGAGAAAGTTCGGGATCTACTTAGACGGTATGAGTTCCTGGGTCGGATTATCGGAAAGTGCTTGTACGAGGGGATACTGGTCGATGTGAACTTTGCGTCCTTCTTCCTTCTGAAATGGGCCTTGACTGGTGGCGCAGGATCAGCGCAGAGGGAAACAGCCTATCGCGCAAATCTCAACGACCTGAAGGATCTTGACCAGGGGTTGTACCAAGGATTGGTCAGTGGATTAATCCCTTTATTCGAGTGATGTGGCAATGTGCTAATTCTCTACTTCTCTACAGCTGCAACTCAAAAATTACACCGGGGACGTGGAAGATTTTGCGTTGAACTTCACGGTCACAGACACCATACCACTTCCAAACGGAGGCACTCGCACCGTCACCCGAGATCTGAAAAGCAACGGATCTGACATTCCAGTGACCAACCAGAATCGCCTCGTTTATATCTCTTACATTGCTCGATATCGTCTGCAGGTACAGCCTGCATTGCAGACAAATGCATTCCTGCAAGGCCTGGGACACATCATTCAGCCGTCTTGGCTATCGATGTTCAATCAATCCGAGTTGCAAACCTTGGTCAGTGGGGAGTCCGGAGATATAGACGTTGCGGACCTGAGACGCAACACACTCTACGGAGGGGTGTATACCATTGGCGACGACAAGGAAGAGCATCCGACCGTCAAGCTTTTCTGGCAGGTCATGGAGGAGATGTCGAACGAGGAACGGCAAAAAGTGCTGCGATTCGTGACGTCGACCCCTCGAGCACCATTGCTAGGGTTTAGCCATCTAAACCCGCGATTCAGCATCCGCGACTCCAGTGAAGACCAGGACCGATTGCCCAGCACTAGTACCTGCGTGAACCTGCTCAAGCTGCCACGGTATACAAACGCCAAGGTTCTGCGGGAAAAGCTGCTTTATGCCATCAATTCGGGGGCTGGCTTTGACCTCAGCTGAGGTTGGGGATTATTGCGGTGATATGGTTGGCTGATTATTGCCACTACTTGTTTTGCCATAGAGGAGTGCTTGAGAATATCAGACATTAATGTTCTGCGTTGCATAGCTGAGGCGTCATAGGGCTTTATCTTTGTTGTGTTGTTTCATTGATGGGCTTCCGTCCCCCATGGGTGCTCGGGTTCGATCTCTTTGTCGATGCGCTCCTCCCATTTGATGTCAATAACAGCTTTTACTCTTTTTACACTCATGGGACATGCTTCAACAACCGTAACTCCTTCGTCTCTGTGGTTTTGTACATGGTCGTCTCTTACCATAGTTGCCGCTCAAGCCAGGCCCTTGAAGCGGCGAGAGTAGATTACCATAAATAGACTAGCGTGGCTTACCACCCTTGAATTTTCCAGAAGGAAAAAAAAAAAAAAAAAAAATTCAACGCCAAAATTCAAAGAAAAAAAGACAGAAAGGAAAAAAAAAGTTCGTCACCAATAATCCACTTTTTTTTCCCTCTGCCTTTCGCTCTTTCCCTTTTTCTCTCTTTTCTCCCCTCCTCTCTCATTTCACCTTTTCTGCTGTCATCACCAGCAACTCTTCTTCTTTCTTCTTCTTCTCTTAAAAAAAGGTCCTTTACTTTCTTCTTTTTCGAATCCGTCGAAAGAGAGAAAATAAAAAACTCCTAAAAAAAACCCGGAAAATCGTATAAAAAAAAGGTTGACTATCTCAAGTCGAACTCTTTTCCGCCTATCTCGAACTGTGCGGTGTGTCTCTGTGTGTGTGGAAGATTTTCTTCGTCCGCCGCCTTTTCTTCATCCCTCGTGATCGCGTCACTTCACCTCGTCCATCTCCATCAATCACCTCTCGATCTCGTTAGACGATTTCATATACACTGTACGTTTTGACTCTGTGTTGCGTTTATAAATCCTTGGCCTTCTTAGGAGCTTGTGATATCTGTCCGGTTGCTTGACGCAAATCACTGTACTCTGCTACTCCAGCGCACATAAAGCGCACTCCCTTGTGCTTGGTGATAACACTTGGGTTGCCTTCAGCTATTGTCTCTACTTGAATCTCAGACCTTGCAGGACGTTGTTACTGTCATCGTCGATTGATTGGTTCAGGCCGAGGCCGAGAGCTTCCAAGCTTTTCGCCTCCATCATCCTTCGTCTCTTCACACTTCTGGCCTGATCACATCCCAGTGTTACTGCTCGCTAACAGTCTACGCTTTATTTGCTTTAGAAAAAGAAAATCAAAATGTCTGCCGAAGTCTCTACCACCCCCGCCGCTGACAACACTGTCAACGGCACCCCCGAGGCCACCAACCCCGCTGCCACCAGCGCTCCTGAGGTGACCGCTGTTGAGAGCGCCTCTCCCTCTGCTACTCCCAGCGCCAACCAGCCCCACTCTGCTTCCCTCTATGTCGGTGAACTCGACCCCTCCGTCACCGAGGCTATGCTCTACGAGCTCTTCTCCTCCATTGGCCAGGTTGCCTCCATCCGTGTCTGCCGTGACGCCGTTACCAGACGCTCTCTCGGATATGCCTACGTTAACTATAACAACACCGCCGATGGCGAGCGCGCCCTCGAGGATCTGAACTACACCCTGATTAAGGGCAAGCCCTGCCGTATCATGTGGTCCCAGCGTGACCCCGCTCTGCGCAAGACTGGCCAAGGCAACGTCTTCATCAAGAACTTGGACGCTGCGATCGACAACAAGGCTCTCCACGACACCTTTGCCGCCTTCGGAAACATTCTGAGCTGCAAGGTCGCTCAGGATGAGTTTGGTAACTCCAAGGGATATGGTTTCGTCCACTACGAGACCGCCGAGGCCGCCAACAACGCGATCAAGCATGTCAACGGCATGCTGCTGAACGACAAGAAGGTCTTCGTCGGCCACCACATCTCCAAGAAGGACCGTCAGAGCAAGTTCGAGGAGATGAAGGCCAACTTCACCAACGTCTACATCAAGAACATTGACCAGGAAGTCACCGATGAGGAGTTCCGCAAGATGTTCGAGAAGTTCGGTGAGATCACCTCCGCCACTCTGAGCCGCGACCAGGAGGGTAAGAGCCGTGGTTTCGGTTTCGTCAACTTCTCCACCCACGACAGCGCGCAGGCCGCCGTCGACGAGATGAACGACAAGGAGATCAAGGGCCAGAAGCTCTACGTTGGCCGTGCCCAGAAGAAGCACGAGCGCGAGGAGGAGCTCCGCAAGCAGTACGAGGCCGCTCGCTTGGAGAAGGCCTCCAAGTACCAGGGTGTCAACCTCTACGTGAAGAACCTCACTGATGACGTTGATGACGAGAAGCTGCGCGAGCTCTTCAGCCCCTTCGGCACCATCACCTCCGCCAAGGTCATGCGTGACACCGTCACCGCCGGCGAGACCTCCGAGTCCGAGAAGGAGAAGGAGTCGAACAAGGAGAATGAGAAGGAGGGTGAGGAGAAGACCGAGGAGAAGCCTAAGGAGTCCGAGGAGGAGGCCAAGAAGACTGAGAAGAAGATCCTTGGAAAGAGCAAGGGCTTCGGTTTCGTCTGCTTCAGCAGCCCCGATGAGGCCTCCAAGGCCGTCACCGAGATGAACCAGAGAATGGTCAACGGCAAGCCTCTGTATGTGGCTCTTGCCCAGCGCAAGGATGTCCGCAGAAGCCAGCTCGAGGCTAGCATCCAGGCTCGCAACACCATCCGTCAGCAGCAGGCCGCCGCTGCCGCTGGTATGCCCCAGCCGGTATGTATCCCTAATTTCCGCATTACGCTCGTAGAATGGAACACAGTTGCTAACTCTAAATGCAGTACATGCAGCCCGCTGTCTTCTACGGTCCCGGTCAGCAGGGCTTCATCCCCGCTGGTCAGCGCGGTGGCATGCCTTTCGCTCCCCAGCCCGGTATGGTGATGGGCATCCCTGGCGGACGCCCCGGCCAGTACCCCGGTCCTTTCCCTGGTCAGCAGGGTGGACGTGGCATGGGCCCTAACCAGCAGATTCCTCCCAACTTCCAAGGCATTCCCATGGGCGCCATGCAGGGCCCCGGTGGCATTCCTAACGGTATGGGTTACCCTCAGATGGCTCAGGTACAGTTCGGACGCGGTGCTGGTGGCCGTGGTCAGGTGCCCGGAATGCCCATGGGTCAGGGTATGCGTGGTCCCGGTTACGGACAGGGCCGTGGTGGCGCCCCCGTCCAGGGAGGCCCTCGTCCTCAGGGTGGTCGCGGTCAGCCAGCCGCTGCTCCTCCTGCCGCCGGTCGCGAGGAGGTTCCCGCCACTGGTGGTCTCACTGCCCAGACTCTCAATGCTGTCCCCCCTCCTCAGCAGAAGCAGATGCTGGGTGAGGCTCTGTACCCCAAGATTCAAGCTCAGCAGCCCGAGCTGGCTGGCAAGATCACTGGTATGCTTCTGGAGATGGACAACACTGAATTGCTTGGCCTGTAAGTTTCTCTTTTTCACGTCAGTTTCGTCCAAGCGCATTGCTAACGTCTTCGTCTCTAGTCTTGAGGATGAAGAAGCCCTTCGCGCCAAGGTCGACGAGGCCCTTAGCGTTTACGACGAGTACATGAAGAACAAGGGTGAGGGCGAGGCTCCTGCTGAGCCTGCCAAGCCCAAGGAGGATGCCGCTGAAACTGCTACGGAAGAGAACAAGTCGTAGACTACGTGTCTTGGTATCTGATGCTGAGCTGGTCCTCCCAACTCTGAGATTTTGATTCACGTCTATTTTTGATGACCTACCTTTCTCTTTTCTCGAATTAACGAATCTCCCTCTACTCCTACACCTCCTCCTATTTCTTTTTTACCTTCGAACTTTTTTTTTACCTTTTCTTTTTTCCCTCCCGGTCCTGATATCCCTCCTGTTTCAAAAAGTTTTTTTTTGCTGGTGGTGTCACGTGCCTGTGTTGCGATCGACATGCTGTCTTGCCGGATCCCGTGGCTACATGTGCTTTGTCTGTCTTGTTAAGAGCCGGCAATGGCTGCTGCAGGAGACGGTCTTGTTTCATTTCAGCAGATGGCAAAGGCAAATTGAATTTCCAGCCGAGCTCGGGTCGGAGGAAATGTTTGTTCGAACACCATGGGTTTTTCAGTTGCTGTTAAAGGGAGGAAGTTGTGACGTCTTTTCTCTTCCTATCCTGATTAACATGGCTACCCTCGTATCTTTCTTATTTGACACGAGTGTAATATAGACTTATGACTTCCTCACGGGATTTTGGCTCTCACATCGTAGAGTAGTATTAGCATGCTACATGTAATACGTGTATCTACAGTCCAAGTCACATCGTCTGAAACAGAGGATAGGTAGATATCAAAAACTTGGATACTGCTGCCCGAACATATCAAGTAGATAGTCAAAGTTCGCTCCTTGGAGCAAATCCACCGTGTTCATGTCAAAATCAGGTAGACCGAGGTAATCCATCTCGGTAGTCGGAGTGGTCATGTTGAGCTCCACTGGCCCATTCCCCGACTCCTGTGCATTCAGCGGGCCTTGATCTTGGCCGGCCATTGACTCCGCACTGGCACTCGGGAGAGGAACCGAGGGATCATAGGAGGAGAGTTTCCGTCTCTTGGTTGGGTTTGCGATTGCGGGTTCCTCGCATGAGGAGGGATTGATGTTCGGGTTCGAGGTCGAGATTCGAGGTTGCTGTGAAGAGGTAAAAGAGTGCCGGATGTTCTCAGCGAGGAGACTCAGCGCTCGATGGCAATGTTTGGCTGTGTCCCAGTGCGCGGACATGATTCGGAGAAAGGTGAGGCAGTCGTTTATTTCGCTAGTGCAACGGTATTAGTTCGGTTCTCTTTTTTTCGTAGGACCTGCTGGGAACTTACAGAGACCCCTTAGACCAGACGTACTGTCCCAGCTGGCAGGCAAAGGCGAGGACCAGGCCTGCCATCCAGGCTGCGGAGAGAAAGCCCGGCCAGAAGAGGGCCTGCTTTGCATCGATCTGGGCGCGGAGGGCGGAGAGGATGCCTCTTGCGGCGCCGATGCAGGTTTGCAGGCCGGAGTTGAACTCGGGGGTTGAAGGGGCCAGAGAGAGGGAGGGACGGTTGATGAGGAGGATGAGGTGGTGGTAGAGGACTGTGAAGAAGGGGCCGAAGTGGAAGGGTTCGTCATCCTGTGATCGTTGGTATATGGAGTCGCTGGTCCTGGCCGGGGTGCCTTGGAGGGTGGTGGGGAGGCTGTTCCACCATTTGTGCACGTCTGTGACGAGGATGAGGACGGAGCTGCGGCGAACGGAGCGGACGAGGATGGACTTGTGGAAGAGCTCTAGCGCGCGGCCGGTCAGCTTGCCGGATTCGACGTAGCTCATGAACGCTATTTCTCTCTGATGTTGTTCGCGTTCTCCTGGGTCTATGATGCCGCTGGAGTGTCGGTGTTGTTGGGGGTGCTGGGGGCTGGCGAGCTCAATCTGTGCGGGTGTGGACGAAGCCGGTGTGCTCTTTCCAGGACTGCCTGCCACAAAACGCGGCGTAGAGCCCTCACTCGTGTCCCGAACCTTGTGCAAACCTGGCGAATGCACCTCGTGGGCTCCTGGAGCGCAGACGTCAACGTCCGAATCCTGTATACCGAGAGGCAAGCCCAGAGCCTGGCTCAAGTACCGGTCGATAGCATACGCGCACCAGAAAATCCTTTTGCGCAACTGCCGGTCGTGTGTCGAGAGCTCTTTGTAGCGAAACGGGCATCGATGGAGACCAGCGTGCAGCATAGACCGGAGAATACAGCCGCCTACCGTTGACGCCGTCCGAAGAGACATCTTGGCTACCAGGTACAACTGGGCCGCGAGAAGAGCCTGCAGGGACAGGAGATCCTGCCTCCGCGTTAGAATAGCGAGCAAGGAATGCATGCTTCCGGGGGATTTGATTCGGGATTCCGGCGGAAGGGACAGATCGGGTCGCAGATGGCTTGCGAGGTTGAACACACACTGAAAGATTGTCGTCCAGCACGCGTTTCGGTGGTCCGTAGACGTAGACGGGATATTCCCATGATTCTGCCCCTCAGTCCCGTGCGAGTCTGAGTAAAGCAACTCCATCGCCCGCAGGAAGCTGGGGCCATGTAGAAACGGGAACAGGGGATGCCACACTTTGAAGTAGACCATCATAAGTTCCCTCGCCATGTCCAGTGGCGGAGCCTTGCCGAGCTCATGAGCGATTTCCGAATCATACTGCCACTTAGAAAGACAGGCAGACGGCCCAGACACGGACGGAGAGCGGACAGTAGACGGGGACTGATCAGCATGCGACTCATCGCTACCCACAAGCGTGTCTTCCGGCAGAGGCAAACTTATTTTGGACGAATCCAAGTCCTTGGAGAAGGCACGTCGAACGGTATTGATGAAAAAGACGCCGCTGGAACTGCCAATGAACTGACTCTCTTCGTTCGAGTGCGCTGTCAGGGAACCAATCTCCGACGGGCCAGAGGTGAGATCCGAAGAGTCCATCCTGAGGACATGGTGCCTTGACCAGTCCTAGATAGGCTTTGCCTGGACCAACAGTTCAGGACAGACTACGATGTTGCTCGGTTGATGGACAAGCAAAGCTTGACTGCTCTTCCTCGCCAGTTTAGCTTCGTTGAGTTCTTTCTCCCCATCAACGCTTGCTTAGTCATCTCTCATCGTTCGATTCTGATAACTACGCCTCTTCCAGGTCTTGGAGGATGAAAAACGGCGATAAATGTGTCAATCATCTATCACTGGAAAATAAGAAGTAAGCAGCGAGATAAATGAGTTGGCTGGTAAATCAAGAATTACAGGTATGGATAAGGTAAAGCGCGTAAACTAATCACCAGAACATTAAACGTTAAAAGATAAAGGACCACATGCACAGTCAAGGAATGCGTTCGTGTGGCATCATAAGCTAGCTGAGCAGGCCACCATGTTGAGAGGCCAACTGTGAATAATCAAGTCATTGAAGTTACTGGACATTGGGAAATAGTCTTAAGAAGACATGCATTACTTCGAACTAATCACATTGTTCTATCTTGCAAAAAGGTCAAAGTATATATACCGTCAGAAATACATATATACAGGTATCAAGATTGAAGATAGCCTTCGAAGATGAAGGAAGGTCATGCCACTGTTCGTACAATATCATCAATCGCCCTGGCGACATAGCGGACATTTTTGCTGTTCACTATCGAGACTGTCAGTGTCGAAATTCTCACAAGGGAGAGTGCACTTACAGCCAGCCATGGAGATGCGTCCTGACTTCATCATGTAGATGTGATGTCGTCGTCGAATCTCGAGCACCTGGGTCTCCGTCAGGCCGGTGTACGTGAACATGCCAATCTAATATTGTCAGCAAATAAATTCAAGCCTAATCTCACGACGAGATAAGGCCTACCTGGTCCAGAACGTGGTTCCATGTGCCTGGTGTGCCCAGTCGGATCAACTCGTCATATAACGCCTGGCGCATCTGCTTGATTCGCCCGCTCATGTGCTTTAAGTCTTCATACCATTGCTGTCTCAAACCCTCATCGCTGAGGACGGTCCGTACGATCTCGGACCCGCCTCGGGGAGCCATGGAATACTCTCCACGAACGAGATGAGAAAGATTGGCCAACACAACCTGCGGCAAAGTCCCCGAGCTCGAACTCGTGACCACATGCAGTGCGCCAGTGCGCTGCCCATAGAGACCGAAATTCTTCGAAAACGACTGCGCAACACAGAACTCCAGTTCGGGCTTGCAGCTCATGAAGTGCCTGATGGCCCATGCATCTTCGTCGAGACTTCCTGATGCGAACCCCTGGTACGCCAGGTCAAAGAATGGCACCAGGCCTTTTTGCTGGCAGAGCACGGCGAGCTTACGCCATTGCTCCTTGCTGGGATCAGCGCCAGTGGGATTATGTGCGCAGGCGTGAAGAATCACGACGTCGCCCTTCTTTGCTTGCGCAGAGAGCAGCCGCATTGTGCGCTCATAATCGAAGCATTTTCCCTTATGGTCATAGTACGGATACGTCCGGACCTCGACACCGACGAGCTCCCAAATCGTGTAGTGGTTGGCCCAGGTGGGGTCCGGAATCCAAACGCAGGAAGGCTTGATGGTGCGCGCGAGGAAATCCGCGCCTAGTCTGTTTGCGCCTGTCCCCGAGATCGTCTGAATCGAGGCGATCCGGTCTTGCGCTGCGGTCTGCTCGTTACTTGGGGACTTTCCAAACCCAAAGACCAGGTCGCGTGCTAGAGCTAGAAACTTGAGGTCGCCCTGGATGGTCAGGTACTCGTGTCTGGCGACGTTGTTCGCATGGAAGAGCTGTGCCTCGGCCTGTTCCACCACGCTCAGGGGCCATGGATCACCATCCTCTGTGCGATACACGCCGATGCCGAGATTGACTTTGTCAGGGTGACTGTCACTGAGATATTCGGCTTGAAGTGTGAACGGCTCATCGACGGGCGGCACGGACAGGGAGGAGAATCGAGATGGTGTTGACTTGGCGACAGACTTGACATAGGTTGCATCACTTGTAATGGCAGTCTGTCGGAGACCCTCGTCTATCTGGGCTGGAGCCATGGTGAAGGTAGATCTGCTGTATAGAGTTAAAGGGAGTCTATCCTGGTCCGGACCTCAGCATAGCGACGGTATTTATGCAGCGGCGGAGAGCTGCTATTTGACCCATCACGGTAGACATGAACACATTGCGATACCGTGGGCCAGCTTCAAGGGCCAATCCGAATGAGAGACAGCGGTCATACAACGGCTATTGTGAAGAATCCGATGGTCCAAGGGGAAAAGAATGCCGTAAATGCCGTTTATCGTCGGAGGTTGACGTCGTTCGGAAAAGATACCCGCCGCCAACCGCTAGCAGCCGACAACTCGAACGGCAAGACTACGACAATGAAATGGAAGACCATGGAATCATTGCGATGAAAGAAAATAAGGGGGATCTCAGTTGCTCTGGGGAGATCAAGTAAAGTAGGCGCGTGACGCGGGTGACTACAGTAGAGCTATTACCAATGAGCCGTGGTCGAGCCTATGCATCGGTGAACTTTATCGAAAAGAAAGATGATATCTTGATAAAAAATCAATCATGTCGCAAAACCAAGCGCTCAATTTCTGCGCACACCGTTTCGACAACCCCTTGAGTATTTGCGGTCCCTCCAAGATCTGGAGTTAGGACTCCAGCAGCGCACACCCTTTCAACGCATCCCATCAACTGTTTTGCAGCGTCCTTCTCGCCTAGCCAAGAAAGCATCTCTGCAGCCGACCAGAACGTCGCTACAGGATTGGCTACTCCCTTGCCAGTGATGTCGAAAGCACTTCCATGCACGGGCTCAAACAGGGACGGATTCTTCCTCGTTGGGTCTAAATTGCTAGAGGGAGCAACTCCAATTGATCCTGCCAGCGCGGCGGCCAAGTCTGACAGAATATCCATGTGCAGGTTGGTACCGACGATAGTGTCCAGGGAGTCGGGCTTGCCCACCATGCGAATCGTCATAGCATCCACTAGCATCTTGTCCCAGGTGACATCAGGGAAATCCCTAGCGACCTCTGCGGCCACTTGATCCCACAAGACCATGCCATTGCGCATGGAGTTGCTCTTAGTGACGACTGTCAAGTGACGACGAGGTCTTGAGCGTGCTGTTTCAAACGCAAATCTCATGATCCTCTCGATTCCAACCCGTGTGAATATGGCAACCTCCGTCGCAGCTTCCCACGGCTGGCCGACGTGACTGCGCCCGCCCTGGCCAGAATATTCGCCCTCTGAGTTTTCGCGTACGAGAACCCAGTCGATGCCGTTTGTCGCGGTACTAAGCGGACATTTTGTGCCAGGGAAGGTACGTACCGGGCGGACATTGGCGTACAATTGTAAAGGTCCTCGGATTGCTAACAAAAGACCCCAAAGAGAGATGTGGTCAGGAACATCTAACCAGGTCGGTCAGTTGCTGGTTGGCCAGAGTCGATCACTTAGGACAATCATACCTGGAGCGCCTACAGCGCCGAATAGTACTGCATTAAACTGTCGCAGTGTGTCCAGACAGTCTTCCGATGCATACCGACCATGTGCCTTGTAGTATTCCGTGCCCCACGGGATGTGAGTGAATTCGATGTCGAATGTTTGTAATTTTTGGCAGAGCTTCTTAACGACCTGGATCGTCGCTTCAACGACTTCTGGCCCAATACCATCTCCTGGAATGGACGCAACACGGTAGGTAATTGGACCTGTAGATGCCATTTTGCTTTTATTTTCTGCTAAATATGTTCGTAGCGATGAGAGTGCTGAGGAGCCAACAGGCCCCCACCCTCTATATATACCGATGTCATGCCTTTCAGATAGACAAACAGGGTAGCTCTCGGTCGAAAGAGATGAGCGTAATGCGCCTGAAGTTTCATCCTTGCAGTTAACTTCCCAGAGATGGTGACGTTCCCATTGTATTACTGGGTTACCGGCTGCAGTTGTTGGTGGAGAGAACCGTCGGTTAAACCTTTAGCCTGTAGATAATCCCGCACTTGTCCCGATTAGGATGGAAGGGCATCATCGTTCAGTCAAGAGATCGGGTTCATCAATTGATCACCAAATCAGTAGATATAGACTCTAGTGAACATGTCTACCAGTAAAAGCAGCAAAGGCTTCAAACCATCTCGGATCACAGTTGCCTGTAATTCCTGCCGGTCCCGTAAGCAGAAAGTGAGTGCTCTTCGTTCACTAATATCATCTTGCTGACAGAACTGAAGTGCAGCGGCAACAAGTAAGCTGTCCTAATGAATATAAGGCAGACTTGCTGACTGCAAAGACCAATATGTACTCAATGCCTCCAATCCCATCGGCAGTGTGACTGGCCCGAGCAGCTCAAACGGTTCGCTTCCAGTCCTGAAGGCAGATGTACAAGTCTCACCAAGGCAGAGGACCCGCAAAGGGATATATTGAAGCGCTCGAACATCGTCTGCATGAGACGGAACAGATGCTGTTGAGATTGCTGGCTCACATGACCGACGAGCAGTTATCGACTGCTCTTGAACGGGACCAGTCACCCTTTTTGCGTTCCGGGAAGAACGATGCACAATATTGGAGACAATATCCATTGCGCACAGCTCGTGATCTTCGAAAGTGGCAGCAAGATTGTTTGGCAGAAACAAGAGTGGCTGGCCTTCCTATGTTCTCGCCGTCGAGGCGCATCGACGCTTCTGCGCAATCAAAAGTCGAAGCTGACGAAAATAGTCCAGTAGCGCCTGAGAGTCAGCAAATCGAGGAACAGCCTGTACCTCATTCTGAACAGGATACAGGCGCACGCGAAGAGGAACTGAGATCCACTCAAGCGATCCACGGTAAGGACATGAACCAGCGTGTCGCATGGGAGAACGGTTACGATTCATGCAACGAGTTGAGAAAATCTTCAACAGCAATGGGATTCATGTTTATACCGTCGTCGTTGGAGTCTACCCGCTTAGAAGATACGCAGTCCTTGCACGCCGATACTCCCCCCGGACCAAACCTTTGGAGTGGAGCGCCCTCGGTAGCTTTCCAGCGACAATTCCTCTGGTAGATTTCAGTTGAGAACGTGTTACGTGAGCCATCAGAGATGCTACAGGAGTGCCGAGTGACAAGCAATCTACACTAGGGTAAACCTACATCAAGTCCACCTCGACGCACATACGCAATAGGAAACGGAATATGACGAAGTGCAAAGCAAACTCGAGTAAGAGACACCACACAGAACCAGCTCAGCATCCCTGCTCACTTTACACAGCAGGCAACGGCCGCACACGCCCACCCACGGGCTTCACAATCCTAATCCCCATCCCCGGCCTAAGCATCCCCCCCTTCTTAACCGTCCCCATCACCCCAGCCAACCTTTTGAAGACCCTACTCCCATCCCTTACCACACACACATCCCTCAATCCAGCCCGACACTTATCCATCCCCGGCCCCGGCTCCCGGATACCCGTCAACACCACAACAGCCTCCTCCTCACCGGCCCCACCGAAAAAATGCACCTCCGTCCCCAGCGGCAGCGTTGATAGCTCCACCCCCTCCGTCGTGATATTCTCGCCGATTTCGCCAGCCGAGAGTGGCTTTGCGTCTGCCCCAGCAGCAGCAGAAAGTCTCCCCGAGAGCTCGCGGAGTGTCTCCACGGGAACAAGATGTACCTGTCTGAGATTCGGGGTGTGCTGCGCTTGCGCCTGGGCGCGGTGCTGAGTGGTATGGCCTGCGTGGCAGTCGCCGTCGACGCCGTGGTTTGGGATGAGGGTTATAGATGGGACGGGGGTTTTGGTGATGGAGTGGGAGGGGGATTTGGAGACGGAGAGGATGCGGGGGGTGAGGGGGTGGTTTTGGTTGATGTTGAGGTTGATGTTGCTGTGGTGGACATTTTGCAGGGTCAGGCAGTATTCGAGTATTTGCTCTGCGTAGGTACTATGTATGTGATGGTGATGCTGTTGCTTGATGCTTGATGCTTGATGTTGATGTTGATGTTGATGCTCTAGAGTACAAGGGGATTACTGAGGATATCTATTCTGGAGACGCCGCCATGCCATGCCATGCCAACTCATCCTGCATATGAACCTCGATCTAAGCTGATGTGCAGGACTATCCACGAATACAATTCTGTCTAGCGCTCACGAAGTGACTACGCAGCGTATAGGTGGATTCTTGGGGTGATGGCTTGCAGTGTTCGCTCCACTGTAGAAACCCTAGGGTCGGTGCTGGGTGGAGATTGTGGTTGTGAAGGAGGGAAGGGCGGGCGTCCGGCTTGTTCTCGATGGGCATTTGTACAGGTGTTTAGTTTACGGGTACGAAAATGATATGAGTTTGATTGGTGGTGCTTGAGAGGCGGTTTAATGATGATGTAGAGGATGTGGTGTACCTAGATACAGTGCTCAATTCCTGCCAGTTGCAACGTGAACCTCAATCCGTCCGGTCCCCGTATTCTGCGTCTTGACGTACGCCAAATCCAGCACCCCATCCTTATTGAAATCAATCATCTGCCAGAACCCATTGTCCTCGGGATAGAACGTGGTGCCGACCTCCTGGACACGGGTCTGATATGTCGACGCCCCAGACGCAACATGGACCTCCACACGGCCGGTCCCCGTGTTCCTGGTCTTGATATACACCAGGTCCAGCTTCCTATCTCTGTTGAAATCAATCATTTGCCACACTCCGTTGTCCTCGGGGTAGAAGGTCGTGCCGACTTCCTGGACGCGAGTCTGGTAGTTCGATGCGCCAGAGGCGACATGCACCTCCACCCGTCCGGTTCCTGTATTTCGAGTCTTGATGTAGATCAGGTCGAGGATGCCATCGCCGTCAAAGTCGGCCATCTGCCAGGTCCCGTTATCTTCAGGCAAGAAAGTCGTGCCGACTTCCTTGATGCGGGTCTGGAAGTTGGACGCCGCCGAGGCAATGTGCACTTCCACTCGGCCGGTGCCTGTGTTGCGGGTCTTGATGTACACGAGGTCATCACGGCCATCACCGTCGGCATCAATCAGCTGCCAGACGCCATTGTCTTCGGGCCAGAAAGTCGTGCCAAGCTCCAGCGTGCGGGTCTGGTAGTTGGAGGCCCTGGAGGCGAGGTGGACTTCCACCTTGCCGGTGCCGGTGTTGCTGGTTTTGATGTAGCCCAGATCTGGACCGGGTTTGTTGGCAAAGGAGGGAGTCAAGGACCAGGGGCCGTAGGGGTCTGGAGAGGTAAAGGTAGTCCCAGTGGCGAGGATGCGGGTTTGGTATGGGGCTGCTGTGGCCGAGGTAGCCAGCAGCGGAAGAACGAGATGCCAGATGGCGTTTAACGAAAGGGGTTTGGTCTGCATGACGAAGGTAGTCTGTTGCTGTGCTGTAGTGATTTGATCAAAGTCATAATTGCGAGCGATTGAGCCGTATTTATAGATTGTTCATTGCACAGGCGGGGGCATCGGGATTTGGGACGTCTCTTCAGCTGCTGTTCAGCTGTCTCGAGCAAGAATATTTCGGTCCCCCGCCGTGGCTGAGACATAGTATGGTCTGGACATCGGATATTAGCGAGATTGTTCTACTGTTCAGAAGGCCAGCTTGGCTCGAAGTGACGTTGCTGCGGAGCGGCAGCTTCAGGCGCCATGGCAGAGCGAGGAGGCTGGCTGACTTCTCGACATTGACGCTGGTAAATGTCAATCGCTTCAGGTTGCCGGTTTGAAGTGCATGTTCTTCATATGTGACGAGGGGCGACTCCAATGTGGTACTGCAGAAATCATGCCATGCCCTTGAAGAAGCAGGGAGGATGTACAGTACTTTTGTGATGTAACCTTGGACAGGGGTTGGTTCATATTCAGATGAATTGACATCCAAGCGGCCGAGAACGTCCTATCCCGTGATCGGCTGCAGATGATCATGCGATTTGAGGTGCAAGCATCTTGACTGTAATCGGAGAGTTTGTAACCGCAGTCGACTATGAAGCAATGCTCATGGTTGACAGGACCTGAGCTACAGTTGCCCAATACGACCTGCGGAGTGACAGCGCTGCAGTGCACTGCTCCCTCTTCCGAAATTGATTCCATCAGAAATGAGAGGATACAGAAGATCGGGCTGAAAACGAGAACTCTTGATGCTGACATCCATCAGTCCTGTCAAAATCGGCAATACTTGCCATCGTCGTATTGGGCTGAGCCTTTCGGGACAATGAACTATGGAGCCGAATTGATCATGACAAGGTTCAACTCAACTTTCACTCAACCCAACTATGGAAATCCTTCCAGCAATTACGTCTTGAAAGGGGCGGGCAGAGAGGCGCCTTAGTCGTGTATCTGCCTCGAGAGGTGATGTTTATGGCTGATATGCTACGAGTGGATACAGGCTTAGATACATATCCTTCTGACCGGCTGGGCAAGCAGTTCGATTATTCTGCCAATCGGATCAAGTACAGTGAGAACGCGCTAAGAAATACATGCTTGGCACCAGGTCATGAACATGATGGTATTAAAGAGCAGAAAGACCATCACTTTGCACTGTGATGATGGCATCAGACTGGAGTATTTGCTTCTTCCCAATATTTCTATTGAAGAATGATACCAATGAATATGTTTCTCATCATCATCTTGCATATCTGACATGCTGTCTAGTGATTTCTCCAGATATGGGCGACAAGGAAGATGCCTGCTAATAGGCATTGAGCAGCTGCATGACAAACAATTAGAGTACACTAATATCCTTGATACAAGTTGTCTTGCAGAGCACCTGACATTCAACTCTATGGATATAAATTCTAGATTACAAGTAATAAAATCGTGCATGCATCATTTAAAACGTTCCCAGGTTCTCAGCGACCTTGAACGGAGCGGCAGTCTTGCTGCGGATCTCGTCGACGGTCACGCCCTCGGCGGTCTCGGCTAGGGTCAGACCTTCGGTTGGGCTGACGTCGAAGACGGCCAGATCAGTGATGATCTTCCAGACACAGCGAGGACCGGTGAGAGGGAAGGTGCACTCGGGCAAGATCTTAGGGTTGCCCTTTTTATCGGTGTGTTCCATGGTGACAACCACCTTGGTCTTCTCGGGGTTGGCGACGAGGTCCATGGCGCCGCCGACACCCTTGACCTTACCAGGGAGCATAAAGTTCGCCAGATCACCATACTGGCTGACCTGCAGGGCACCGAGCATGGTGAGATCGATGCGGCCAGCGCGGATCATACCGAAACTCTCGTGGGAGCCGAAGACGGAGGCGCCGGAGCTCAGGGTGACGGTTTCCTTGCCCGGGTTGATCAGATCGGGATCCTCCTCGCCGGGCTTGGGGTAGGGACCGAGACCGAGGATACCGTTCTCAGCCTGGAGGACAACTTCGACGCCTTCGGGGAGGTAGGCAGGGGCGATCAGGGGGATACCGATACCGAGGTTGACGTACATGCCGTCCTTGAGTTCCTTGGCGGCACGCTTGACGATGCGTTCACGACGAGCGGTAGCCTCGCCAGATCCTGGAGCAGTTAGCAAGGAGCTATAGTATCAGATGCTAGAAGCATGCATACCAGCCTGGAGCATCTCGCTGGGATCCTTGGCGAAGGTGAGCTTCTCGATCATGGTCTTTTCCGTGCTCTGGATAACCTTGTTGACGTAGATGCCTTGCAGATGGATTTCCTCGGGAGACAGCTCGCCAACCTCGACAATGTGGTCGGCCTCGACGATAGTGTACTTGGCGTTCTTAGCCATGGCCTCGTTGAAGTTGTTCATGGCCTTGCGGAACTGGCAGTTACCGAGTTTGTCGGCCTTGTGGACACGGATCAAAGCGTAGTCGCCGAAAATGGATTCTTCCAGAAGGTAGTTCTTGCCGTTGAACCTCCGGACTTCCTTGGGTTTCGAGTATTCCTTGACGGTGCCATCTTTGTTGTAACGGACGGGCAGTTCACCAGTTTGGACTGCTATCGTCAGCTGCGAATTTGAAGCCGTGATCAGAGCAAACCTACCAATTGTTCCATAAGCCGCAGGAGTGTAGAAAGCAGGGACACCAGCTGCACCAGCCGCACACTTCTCCGCAATAGTGCCTTGAGGGGTAAGTTCCAGAGCGAGGTCGCCGTTCAGGTACATCTTTTCAAAGACCTTGTTTTCACCGATGAACGAAGCAATCATTTTGGTAATCTGGCCAGTCTCGAGGAGTTGGCCTGAAAATGTCAGCGCCATCATTTCCCTAGCCAATTGCTTCACCTGATGGCAGATAACATACCCAAACCAGCACCAGGCATTCCAGCATTGTTGGAGACGACAGTCAAATCCTTGATATCGGGACGATCACGCACAGCATTGATCAGGGTATTGGCGACACCGGAGAAACCAAAACCACCGCACAGCACAGTAGACGAACCCTTCATATCCTTGATGGCTTCCTGAGCCGACGCGCATACTTTATCGATGGCTCTCTTGTTGGCGGAGACTGAGAAATTCCGCCGCCCCAAGATGGGGCGGAACACCGCAGGAAGAGGTCGCGACATGGTCGGACCTGAATCAGTTGCTCAATTGAATGAGTCAAACTGAGGAAAGGATAGAACTTAAAGGAAGAGAGGGGTGAGAAATAAGAGAAAAGACGGGGAAGAACAGAAGCCGACGACGAAAAAGAAACGCCGCCGGCTCTGGGGCAGCTGGGGAAGCTGATCGGTATGTTCCGTAGGCATAGTAACTGATTACTTGAGGATTATGGAGCTTCCATTGGAGATTAGACGTAGAGAGGGAGTAAAGCATCGGCTAGCAGATGAGCCAAACCTACCGACAAAGCGATTATCCGCCTGGCAGTACTAGAATACTAGTCGTATGGCAGTAGTACTGTTTTGCCGCCTTCCGAAGCCGGTCTCACCCCGATCGTACCGACTGCGTACAGCGGGAAACGGTAATTTACAAGTATCAATGGGAGTGTTCTCCGTATGTGGGAAAGGGTTCATCCCATCTGCGGGGCGACGGGGTTTTCAACTGGGACTATGAGAATGATTATTTCTTCTTGAATTCCGTAGATGCGAATGAAGTCAGAGCAGGGATTCCTTCAGAAAGAGAAGAGTCCTTGTTATCAATTAAAACACTCATTTGCCTACTTCACGAAAGATCCAAGTGGGATCCGTAATGATCCCGTAACGTCTGCAAGTTCCCTTCCGACTCGGGATCCGCATCGGCAGAAGACCCTGACATCTCGGCTGGGGGGTTTGCCGGCCTGAGGCTCCCAGGCTGCAGTCGAACTACTGCTTTCCGTAAACAATGGAAAGGAACTCAGCAAAAGGAAGATGCCAATGATCTTTAAGTCTGGAGAGAAATGTATCTTCTTCATGAGATAGAGAAGATGAAAATATAATCGCTTATAAGCAGGATTCTTCCATTTTGCTTCTGGTTGTTGAGAGTCCATCGAATCACCATGAGTATGGAGAACTTGAAATACCCACAGATAGCCAGTCCTTTCGAGACTCCTCCGTAGTTATAAATTCCGACTTATATCAGTTTGACCAACCGACTTGTCTAGATTTCCATCAATAGCAGCCGAGCAATCTGTATCAGATCCTCCACATATCGATCTCATCGTGGGGCAAGCTTTGGCAACTGTGTTGATGTAGCCCCACATTCGTATATAGTATAACTGACACATGGACATAGCTCCAGTTCGTTCGGTCCTTTCCCTTCAGGAGAATTCAAAAGAACATTGTTCCCACGCAAGTAAGAGAGGCGGCAGTCACCTGTGTCAGGCTTGATAAAGTCATATTGCTCTGCATGCAGAACGCCTTTCCCGCCTGCTCTGAATTACCGGAAGCTCTGCTAAACCGACCAGCTTGATGGATTTGCGGCGAAGCTGGAATCTGATAATTCCGTCATCCAATCCAGCTATCATGAAGGCTAGATACTCGTCCTGTACGCCAAAAGAAGATGGCAGATAACCAGCACGAGGACACTGCAAACGAGACATCCACATAGAGCAAGCGCAACTGACAAGGACAGTTCTACTTACCATGATTTCAGAGATTCGAGAGCCCGTATTTCCACCTTCAATCAGAATATGTGCAACTTGTCAGCAGCTGGTATGGAAACAGTACGACTATCGTTGGTGAAAGTCAGTCAGGGTCGATGTACGGGAACTGAAGTCTCCACGACTGCCGTTCAACAAGCGACCCCACTCGCGGCCTCACCACTGATTAGAATTTTCTGGGACGTCAAATCATAACGATGCATGGGAGCATAATTGTTATGCTCCCGAAGCTGTGGCAGACTAATCGTCGCCATGATTGCGAGTTCTGGGTCAATTGTAATGTATAAGGACAAAAATACCCCATGGGGCAGGAATCAGCGCCAACGAGATAATATCGTTTTCGCATTCGGGTGTTCTCCGAGAGGGAAGAACAGCAACAACGCATCACATCAATCATCAGTGTGGGAAAGAATAATATGATAGTAAGATGAGGATCGTTCCCTTGACTGAGAGAAGAATGCACAAAAGTCAGAAATGAGAATACTGCAACTAGACCACATTACATTACCCAGATTCGACAGCGAACAAAAAACAGCAACACCAACTAACCGGATCGGTCATAAGTTGAGCAGAACGGGGCAATGCAGCAAATCACAGAGCAATCCCCCTCACCGTCGGCCATTACCTAAGGATCTTAAGGCACCTGAAGGATCCTTAAACTTCGGAGATGTTGGTTTCACTCGGAGAGTTTCCTGCTTCCATCCCCCTGCAACTTCCCACCTTCATCAGTTTTCGATAATGTAGCTTTACTCTTAGGCCTCCAAGTCCATCCTTATTTATCCCCCTCGCGGCCCCCCGCGAGAACCATCATGGTTTTGAAGAAGTGTAACATCTGTGACCGTCGCTTCAAGAAGACGGAACATTTCAAGCGTCACGAACGGTCTCGTCAGTAGATCTATCAGAACTGAGGCAATCAATCTATTCTAATAGCTCTGTGTACAGACACCAAGGAAAAGCCTTACGAATGTAATGTCTGCCACAAACGATTCTCTCGAAGGTGGGTCATGCACGTGTCCAATCTGCTCTTTATATAAGGTAGTACTTGATCAGGAAATTGAAGATGCTAATATCTCCACTACAGTGATGTCTTGAGCCGCCATGCAAAAGGCCACAATGCCGCGTCGTCAAGCGCAACCAACGGGGTAGTGAAGACTGACCAGCATCATACTTCATCTACTCATGCGTATGACCAACAGCACTCTCGTGTCAACGGCAACGGTCAGTTCATCCCGAGCGTCAACCCGGTAGACGCACAGCAGGCACAGATCGTGCCGTTTATGCCGCGCGAAATCTCCCTTACAACACCGGACGGGCTTCCGTCATCGTCTCTTGATTGCCTGGCCGACATATCCGCTCACCAGGCTCGGACTCAAACCCAGCTCAATCCCATGGTGATGGATCACCAGCAGGCCTACCTCGGGTGGGGTGATGTCAGCGCAGCCGAACCGTCCCCGTACAGAGCGCCCGTATTCGGCCCAGTGCCGAATGACATCCTTCAATTCTGGCTGGAACCCCGGGCCGACACCACCTCAAATCCTAGTCCGATAGACCTCATGCGCGACGCCAGTGTTAGTCTCGTGGATGATCAGGCACCAGCGTCGCCTAGAGCGCGGCAGAATGGTCATCCGATTGAGAACCCGAGCATCCAATCTCCGAGCAACATTCCCAGTGAGAGATTTGCCAGAGTACAGCGGTACTGGCTCACCCCAACAAATAACACCGGGCGCCTGATGAACACCTTGTGGCGGGATGTAGCCACATGTTCCCTGGACAATATCCTTTTTGGAGTGTATTCGGGGCAACCCTTCAATGGTCCGTCTGGGCTATCAGGGGATTTGAGGTATGGGCTAGACGAGGAATGCAGGCAGAATCTTCTGGCCACCTTTGGCCAGGCTCGACGCAGCACGTCAAATGATACTTCGAACGCTCCACGCATGTCTGAGGCACCTTTTGGCTCTCCGCAAGTCTTTCCTCCAGCTGAAATCCTGGACATGGCACTCGACTTGTACCTTCGCAATTTCCAGCCGCTAGTACCGTTCATCCATATCCCTACATTCTCTGCAAAAAGGACTCGCTCACCAGTGCTCTATGTCATGTGTATGATTGGTATGATCATTCTGGGTACAAAAGGAACAACATCGTTTGTCTCCAAGAATTTCAACGTGAGTCCAGATGTCTGATCGTCAAGTGATATTGCTGAGTTCCTGTGTTTGCTAGTTGGTTCTTGACAAAATCACCGAAGAATTGGCCAAATGCGCAGCAGGAAGTGAGAACCCTGTTGGTACGGTGTCTACCTTTGCCGCGGCTTTTCTTTTCCTCAATTTGGCTGCAATGACCGGGGTAAGAGTTTCCACTACTGAGCCGGCTGAATCGTGCTGATTTGTCCACAGGAAAAGGAGCACATTGCTAAAAGCCAAATGTTGTATATCAACCTTATGACTGTAGGCCCAATCCTCATCTGTCTCATTATGTGAAAGTGATAAATGCCAACAGCCATCAGACTGCGCAAAGACATGGGTTATTCGCTGCAACGGAAGGACAAATCCTCGACATGAGTCTCTATGAGGCAATTCCCGATGTCGATGCAAGATGGAAAGCATGGAGCAAAGTGGAGTCTGTGAAGAGGTGCGTATCTCAACTGTGGAAAGATGCCCGGCTCCTGCTGACTCACTGTGCAGACTTATCATCGGACTTCTGCTACTCGACTCCTGGTACTCATCCTTCTTGTCAACGAGCCCCATAATCGTACCAGATGCAATACAGTTTATCTTACCGTGTGACGGAGCAATCTTTGACGCGAAAAGTGCCATGCATTGGATGCAGCTTATTCGCATTGGCAAGCGAATTTTGATGCCAACCGTGGTTGCTCCATCGGAAAATGTCGACCTTCCAGCGCTGGATAACTCAGTCGACGGTCTGTGCATGCACGGGGTGTTGGCAATGGTTCAACTCCGGCTCTGTGAGGCTTACCACCGCCTATTATCCAATCGAGCAAATTACCCGTTCGCGCCATGCCATACCTACGCTATGGACGGCCGTGCAAGATGCCTGCCAACGCTTCAGCTGCAAATAGTTGATAAATATAGGGAGGCCCTGGAACGACTTAATCCGAATGCTGTGGTCATGTGGCACAATATGTGCATGACACTCACTGCGGACATCCAGATATTCGAACTGGCTGCGGGTCGGTCAGGTCCTCTGCCAGCCCGGAAAGCCCTCGATGATATCGCCGTATGGTCTCAGACACCAGCCGCCCGAAGGTCGTGTCTCCACGCGGCCCAAATATACAAAGCCATGATCAACCGCAAAGCATCAGATCATACCATGTTTCACTCGATGCTCGCACTCTTCACTGCGGCGCTTGTGCTGGGGCTGTATACATTCATGGCACCACGTCCGCTAGAGACCACTGCCGGATGCATTTCCGTGGAACTCCTGGACGACGTTGACTGGCAGCAAGTGGGGCGAGAGGGTTTCACCAGCTTTATGGAACCTCGCGGTAACCATGCATTCACCGCTTCGGACAATTCAGCAGTCAATTTCATTCGTAATGGCGGTACACTGTACCTTCGCGGAATACCAGTGCAAGGAGGTTATCAATCTGCGCGGCGCATACTACTGGACTACGCGGGGCTCCTGAAGGACTCTGGGAAATGGAGCGTCCGAAAGTTCTCTCACGTCCTTCACATAATGAGTGATGTCCTCATGGATATTGAATAAGGTCTTGTTGACCGCGCTTCAAAGGGCTATCAATTGGACTCTGCATGTCTTCGGGGGATATCCAGCTGTCGATCACTCCGGCTATGCCTGCATCTTTGATGCTAGGTTCTTACGAACTTATTCGTCAGCTTTATCTGACAATTGTCCTCGGGAATGACTCCACGGTTCTGTCCGCCTCCGGACGCTGGACGACCTGCGTCGCTGCCCCTTATTCAGCAGCTTTGTTAACTTCAAGGTCTATTGAAGTCATGTGTTATGAGTATGCCATGATGACCATTGATACGAAGCGCTTCTTCGTGTTTAATGACCTCTGAGATGATGTATAGAGAAGCCTTTTTTTAAATCATGATCCCAGCGATTGAACGGCATCTGTACGTCTATATTATTCCGTTATTTACAAGGTCCTACGAGGGTGAAGACAAGACCATCACCATTGCCGAACCCGACTCCGCAGTTTATCCAACTCCTCCGGTGAGGCAATGACGCTCAGCGTGTACATTTGCCCATCGCGGAGATACGAATCTCCCTTTGGATCACCGGTCAACACCACCCTCGAACACCCACAATAGGGATCTCCGAACCACAATGCCTCCCCGTCTCTGTCACTCTTCGCCTCAACATGCGCGCCCTCTGACTCAACCGACAAGGGTTGATTGGTCTCGGAATACTTGGAGACGCTCAGCCCGTTGCACCGCGCATCAGGCATGTGCCACACATCGTCCAGGACAAGCTTGTTCGGCCGAGGATCATGAGGTCCACGCTGGACCTGTAGCTCGACCGTGCCGATGCCCAGGACTCGCGACCGGCCGATCTTCCCTGGTGCACGGCGGTAGGAGGTGAAGGTGGACCGGTTTTTGGCGTAGTGGCAGTTGCCGCCGACGACGATCCAGTCCCAGCAGCGATTGTATTTGTGAGAGCCGGTGTGGGCGTTGGCCTTGTGGCGTCGATGGTGTGGGGGAGTGGGAGTTGAGGCTGGTGAATGTGAATGCGATTGTGTCTTCTTGTGGACCTTGGGGTCTCGACGACCATGCACTTCAGCCATTTCCACTTCTCAATGAGAGAAGAGACAGTAGATGCCTCAGGCAAGATAATGAAATGAAACGAAATGAACCAAGTCAGCGTTTACACTGACACTACTAAGCGATCGACAGATGTATAGATGCCTGCACAAATTCCACCGAGACGTACAACCGCCAACATAGAGAATATTAAAACCCGTTGTTCTGTGGCAATCTCCCACCACATGGGGAATATATCCCCCTAGACCGAGCGACACGTTATCCATGATGTAACCCTATCAATGGTAAGATCCCATTGCACCGGATGATCGATAATCCAAGTCGTACAGAGCGACCCATGAATCAACTTTAAACTCAATCTTTACAGTGAGCCGTTCTGTTGACCCTGCGGAATAACTATCTCCACCCTTGGTCTGGTCCATAGCCTTGACGTCAGGAACCAGGGATGGGGACGCGACGGGAGATAAGCTTGATGTTTGGGTTATGGTGAGATTGTTTATCTGCGCACTGATGACAATTTAGAGGTTGAAATGTAATCTCCTGCATTGAGCAAGCGTCTGACAAGCTGAGTCTTGGATGGTCCGTATCTTCATATGGTCTGCAGTAGTGTATGAGTCTAAATTATTTGTATATCTATCCATCGTACTATATGTATATAAAAGTAATATGTGCAACGGGTATAGTACCAATAAACGCTAAATCACCAGTTTCGAAACCACACTCTTCACCTATAGAGAAGCCCATCGACCATCTCGGCGATGGCGAGCGAACTCGTCAACCCTGGACTCTCGATCCCTAGCAGATTGATGAAGCCCGGAAATCCCTCCTCCTCCTGAATGACAAAATCCTGGAACCCCTTGCCCGTGTTGACGGCGCCGCCGCGGCCCAGCTTCGGTCGGATGCCGCAGTAATCCAGACTGATGGCTTCCGGGGCAACACGCGGCAGGTACGCCTTGATCTCCGGCAGGGCCTGCTGCAGCCTCGCCGGACTGGGCTTCAGATCCGTCGGATCATCCACCCACTCGACGTCCGGGCCGAAGCGGATCCGTCCCCCCAGGTCCAGCGTCAAATGCGTCCCCAGCCCCCCATGGCCCGGCAGCGTAGCCGGATAAACCAGCACGGAAGTCCTGGGAAACGAAGCCGAGTACGAGAAGTACGTGCCCTTGGCGTAGAACGGGGTGCGGTGCCGCTCCCGTGGCAGGACCATGTTGTTGATCGCGCAAGCCCCGTTTCCCGCGCTGTTGATGAGCGTCTCCGCCGTGATGGAGGTCTCGGCCCCGTCCGCCGACACAGCCGTGATTCTGTACCCGGCCCGGCCGCCATCCAGCGCCTCGATCCCCGTCACGTTCGTCAGGAACGCGCAGTCCCCGCCGCGGTCCTCGAAGTCGCCCTGCAGGTATGTCATGAGCGCGTGGCTGTCGACGATGCCCGTCGTCTCGCTCTCCACGATCCCCGCTAGAGCTTGGACTTCGGGTTCCCGCCGCTGGGCCTCCTCGCGGCCGACGAGCCGGGTGGGTACACCGAGGGTCTGCGCGAGCTTGTGCGTGCCCAGCGCGGCGGCCCATTGCTCTTCGTTCTGCGCGACGATCCATTTCTTCGTGTTGCGGTGCGGGATGCCTTGTTTTGCGCAGAGGTCGTACATCATTTGTTTGCCGCGGATGCAGAGTTTCGCTTTGAGGGAGTCGGTTCCGTAGTAGATCCCCGCATGGATTACCTGACAATTCAGTGACCTCGTTAGTCCTTATGCGTAGAAGTACGACAAGAATCAATCACCTCGGAATTGCGACTGCTCGTCTCGGTCCCCACTGCATCATGCCGCTCCAAGAGAATAGTCGAGGTACCCTGTCTCGACGCCAATTGTCGCGCGATCGCAAGACCGACAACGCCAGCTCCAATCACCTTGTCATCAATGAGTATTTTGTCATTAAGCTTTAGAAAAGTCCTGGGAGGGGCTTACCGCATGTGTGACGTCTGCGCTGGACGCCCGCGTGCTTGAGAAGTTGCGCCGTGCGAGGAATGGCCTCGATAGAGCGATGCAAGCGCGGGTAGCCATCGCTGTGGCTGTATTGAAACTATGCTCTGGTTTCAAGGTATGTGCAGAAGTAATATTTTCCGACTTTCAGGAAATTGAGAGATAAATCATGGCTGGGACGCAATAACCGAAGTGGAATCGGGATGAGGCCGATGGCCGATAAGGCCGCGATAAGACTCCATTACCCGAATCGTGCGAGTACGGGGATTTCTAAACTACACTCTACGATGACCACTTATTGGCTACGCTCTATGTTGTCGCTTAACAAGCATTTCCTACCATCAATGTCGGTAGTTGCTGGTCAACGGTCAGGACTTATGGAATTATGCATGTACAAATAATGCCATTTCGCTATGAAGATATCGTGCAACCCACTCTATATGATCATGTGTAATACACACTCAGCACAAGCTCTAGCCTCGTTTCCCAACGTTCTTGAGCATCTCGTCCAGGTGCTATAAGAGTCAGCGATATCCAAATCCATACTAGGAAGCTGCATACCTGTTTCTGTTCTGTTGCTAATTTGCCATGGGTATCCTGTGCTCATGTCAGAGATCAGACACTATTCCGGGGGTTAATGATTCGGCTTACACTGATGATGGTCAAAATCAAAGAATAGTTATTAAACAGAAATTTCTCCCTTCTCTTTGCGTCACCCCCGCTGCGACTAAGTTTGGTCAACAGGCCATCAAATTCGGCGACCAATCGCTTCAAACTGTTCGCAACAGGTTCGTCATCCCCAGCATCGCTGCTCAGCACTAATATCCCGTGCAGGAGTTGACCAAACCGCTGTGTGAGAAAGTGAGGTGCTGAAGATTGGGTCAAGTCATCGCCTCCAGCTAATGACAGGGCAGAAACAGCACTCCGACCGGTGTTGGACGCCACTCGCTTCAAGGACTCCCGGTGAAGGTCCATAATAACTTGGAATCGGGGCCAAAGCTGCATGTTGATTCCGTTGATGTAGGAATCGGCAACAGGCACTTTCCGCCGTTGCAGTTCGAATGCCGCTTGCTGGTTCAATCGTACACAGATCAACACCCCCAATGAGTCTGTCGAGTTCTCGATCAATTGCTTTGTAAGACCTTGCCCCAGAGCGAAAACAGGTTCGAATATCTCGGCGGCCTTCCGAGAAATCTGGTGAAACGACAAAGTGGAAAACATCTCTGTCATGAAAGAATATTCAGCCGATATATTGTCTACCAAAGCCAGGTTAAAGTTTCTGAAAGGGACTTCAATTCCATGGAACGCATTGTCCTCTTCAGCGAGATATGCTGACAAGGCCATGTGGTTACTCGTCCGAAGTATGTCAATACGTCTCCCCAGCGAAAACGGGTCATGCGCAGCGGACCCAGAGCGACCCGAGGAGATGATATGCCCTATGGAATATAAGCCTTGACTGCAGAGAAGAGCAACTGGACAAACATGACGAACCTGTCTTCGGCGCGGAAGGGTCTCCCCCAAGTATATCGTTCCTATCACTCGGATAGACTTTGATCTTTTCAAGAGCTTGCAGATAGCGAGTGAAATGAGAGAGATAGTACCAGCGCATAGTGTTAATGTATGCCTGCGTAATCTCTCCCGTAAGCTGAGGGTGAGCTCGCGAGATATAACTGTACAGGTCCTTAAACTTGACCAAGCGTTGCTGCTGGATAATTTGAGCATTGATGTTCGGAGAACGCAATGCTCTGATCTGGGACACTAGGTAGTCCCGGATCCTTTCCACTGCCTGTCACTCTCGTCAGCACGGACTCGAAGTTTGGGTTCATAGAAATGATACTGACTTTATTCTTGATATCATTCAGAAGCGGTCGCACATCTTCAATTGCTTTTGTGCTACTGCTACCAGAAACCTTGGCTTCTATACTCGTCATGCGTGCTTCGATCTCATTCAGGGCCTTGACCCAATTCTCGTCAATGGGTCCCTCGGCAATCAATCGAACAGCTCTCGGCGAGATACTGATTTCCTCAACGGCAGGTCCAAGAAGTTGCTCAACTTTGCGCCGGTTCTCCAGCATCGCATTCAACTGTACAGACCGAGTCTGGAGAGTCTCTATCTCAGCCGAAACAGCACCAAGTTCACTTTGGAAGTCACTCAGATACATCTCAACCGATTTTGAGACATCATCACAGCTTGTGATGGCAGCATGTAGTTCCTGATACTTATCTCTTTCCTTCTCGAATTGCTGGAGCGTTTGTGCACTAACATCGGCGGAGGTAGCTCTCCGTGGCTCGCCTACCTGAGATACGAACTCCTCAAGGCTAAGGTCTCCGAAGTCTATCGGCTCAACCAAGTGCAATGGCTTTGCTTCAGGGGCTGACGTCTTCAGACACTCATTTGTCTCTACGTCACCCTTCTGCTTTCCAATAATGTCCTTCAGCACCTCGAGCGGATCAGCTACGTCAGAAGGACGGGACCTTGCAGCACCTTGTTTGAGAACCGAGCCATTGACTCCGCGTGCGGTTGCCGGCAGAGAGGTGGTCGAGTCACTTGGTGTCAGCAGAACGGATAACGAGGAGCCTTGCCGGTTCTGACTCGGACGGTTGTTCGGTGGAGCAGGCGACAGGAGGGAGGAAGATCGTCGGGGAGCAGGTGAATTGCTGCGACTATCGAGAGGGACACCGGAGGGGGTGGAGTGACTTGATATGCGATCAAGCCACATCTTGGGAAGCAGGCACGGAACAGCGTGCGGATATTGAGAAGCTCACAGCCCTCATTGAAGTCGAGCGAAGGTTGTCTGCGGAGTTTATAGATCTATGCCTGGCAAGCTCTCCGCACTGGAGGCATGCAATGCAATTGATTCCTGATATTCTCAGCAACTCAGTCAATTCAGAGATGACAGCTTATAGACATAAAGGCATATCTCAACCGTCTCTCCAAAATTAGAGGACTGTCATGCACAACATACTGTACCGTCTGTTATCAGGCTTCCTATCACCAACTGTTTATGGGCAGGTCGAGATGCTACAGCTGGGCCCAGAGACCACAAGTGCAGCGTGTCTGAGGCTAAACCGCTTTAGGGACTAGCGACCCAAGAAAACCCCGCCACAACAAAACTGCCATTTTTTTCGCAGGCGATTTGTCGATTTCTTTTCGCCCGTTCCTCCACCGTCTCCTCTAAACCCTCTCGAAGAAACTTTTTCCTCTTCCCTTTCTTCTCTCCTATCCCCCTCTATCTTAAAAGAAAAACAAATCAGGTTTCGTCCTGTTCTACTCTCATTAATCCTCCATTCTCATTCACCCTTATACACTTTCACCATGGCTGACGAGGTATGACTTGGTTGATTCACTGTGTACTTGCTGCGTTTCTACTCTCAGGCTGCCCCGCATCCATGCACATGTCCCCTCTTCTGCTTCATACCTCAACCATCGAGCGACCAAGCAACGACTGTTTTCAACTGTCATCTTTTTCAGACTGGACACCATCAACTGACCTTTATTTCTTTTCAGCATGAGACCTTCGAGTCCGCCGACGCTGGTGCGTCCGCGACCTACCCCATGCAGTGCTCCGCTCTGAGAAAGAACGGTCACGTTGTCATCAAGGGTCGTCCCTGCAAGATCGTTGATATGTCCACCTCCAAGACTGGCAAGCACGGTCACGCCAAGGTGCACATCGTCGCCCTCGATATCTTCACCGGCAAGAAGCTGGAAGATCTTTCTCCCTCCACCCACAACATGGACGTTCCCAACGTCACCCGTCGTGAATACCAGCTCGTAAGTCGACCTGCCAAAGCCAACTCAATTTTCACCTCCAGATGACTTACTGATATGCTTTGCAGCTTGATGTCACTGACGACGGTTTCCTCTCCCTCATGGACGAGGCCGGTAACACCAAGGACGACGTCAAGCTCCCCGAGGGTGAGGTTGGTGACAAGATCCAGAAGATGTTCAACGAGGAGGGCAAGGACTGCAGTAAGTACCCAGCATTGCGCCTTGAGACTTGAATTGTTGGACTAACACGGAATACCCTAGACGTCACCATCCTCACTGCCATGGGCGAGCAGGCCTGCATGGATGTCAAGGAGGCTCCCAAATAAATGATCCCGACACTTAGGGACCTCTTCTTGCTCCGTCGGCCATTGTGTCTCCAAGGGTCTCCTGTTTTATGTGTATGTCCTTTAGTTCATGGATGATGCAACGTTTTGGGCGATTCATGGCATGTCTGTTGCTTGACTTATGTCCGCCAATATAGCCTTGGATGTACGCTGCACCAGCGAAAGGAATTGCTTAAAGTTGACAGCATCACGTGCCCTCTGCCAGGAAGCGGTCCTACTCTTACGATAGTTTGACGATCAAAAAATTTACAAGCCTAATTAGGACAACCATTGTCATACGCGTAGCTCTGTAATTTTTCCTTTGCGGGTTTCAAGCTATTGTCCTTTGTTTGAGCTCTAGGGCGAACATTCTTATTCAGAACATTGCTCAGATAATTCTGGGTTGTCAAATTAAATTGTTCTGACCAGTTGACCAAGATACGAGGTATCAAAAATTCTTTTCTGGTATAAGCACCTATGGACCGAACCACACCCTGAGAATTTCTCCCTCTACTCTTCCACCCCACCAGACCATTCAAGAATGAACACAACCGCCCTGGATGGAGTACACCACCCGAGGGGTCTGTGGGCAGGACGGGTGCCGTGAGACTCGATATTATCTAGACAACGGTCTCTGGTTTTGCAGGCGGGGTCATCAGCAGGAGGTACGGCCAAATCAGCCCAACCCCGCCTTCTTCAATTCATCACGCGGAAGCATTCTAAGTTCTGATGGTTAATTTCTTCTGCAGGGTTTACAAGTGGAGGAAGATCCCGACGATTTCGGCACTCAGGGCAAGACTAGTCGTGTAAAGAAGGCTGTAGCTGAAAAGGGCCATAAGAGTGAGCATCCGATAACCATGTCTGAGAAGATTGCACCTTTATTAATGGTGTGACAGCGTATCGTGGTCGACAGGCATACACTCTTTTTTTGCAGATTTATCAATTGATTCTGTGGAAACAATGCCACGCCTTGGTTCAAGGTCGAGGCTTTCCCGCGGAGCTTGAGGTAAGTGGAACTACCTATGCTTCGCCCAGCCATCATCCTTGATAGCAGTGTCTGACTGTTGGTTTCAGGTCGTGGTCCGAGATCTTTGGGCTCTTCGTTTGGAAAGCCTGTCGGAGCGACTCAACGACCCTGCTGAAGATGATAGGGAACCCGAACTCTTTAGTTCACAGCCTGCCACGACGCTTGATGAGTCCGAGGGAGCATTCAAGCTCAGTGGGAGAGCGGCTCAATGGCCCAGACTGATTGACACAATCGGACTGTGTTATTTGGGCTGCCTGCTCATGAGGCTCCCGGTCACCATTGGAGAATTTCATCGGTAAGTCTTCTTTACAGCTCATAAGAACGAAAATGAACATCTGACTTTGAGACTCTTTCCAGGATGCTTATGCGAGAAGATGTTCCTTTCATCAGGGTCCTCAGATTAATCCCACGGGAGATGAGGGATAAATTACCCCAGGAGTACATCGCTCTCTTGGAGACTACTGTAAGCCTCTACCTTCATGATGCCGACTGTGTCAGTACTGACCCTCGGATAGAGATTGATAAAGGCTGAGCATCTTCATAAAGCGACCCTGGAGCTATCGCTCTTGTATCACAACAAGTTTGGTGTTCAATTCCCGTCCTTGAACACACCGGCCACGTTATATCGCTATATCAAACGTCTCGCGCTCCCAGGTACGAACTGTTCATGCTTGATATTTCTCATTTCGCAATCTTCTAACCTTCATGCAGTCGATATATATCCCGCTGTTAAAAGGCTGCAAAGTCTCGTGAGTTTCACATTTGAGTTTCCAACTACCGTCCCCGGTAGAAGTCGGCCACTTCACCTGCCTGAAGTGCAGCTTATTACGCTTATTGTCATTTCTACAAAATTGTTCTTCCCATTTGACGACATCAAGAGGTATCCCGTATCCACACGGGAACCCAGCGCACAGGTGCTTGACTGGAAGCTTTGGGAACAAGTTCAAAGACACTTCGACAGACGGGAAACGGCTGGGGGCAGGATCGGAAAGGGGAATGAGATACTCGTCACTGAGAAAGACGTCTTCAACATGACTCCGGACCAATTAGATGAATACATGGACTGGTACGAGACCAGTTGGCTCGATCACAGCAGAGGTAAAATGACCTTGCAACTCCGTCCTACGAGGTTTGACGAACGCTAATCCCCCGAAGTGTCGAACCCGTTAGCAGAGTTCTTCCCGATTGGTCCGACGGGCTCGGAAGGCCAGACTGTTAGCGACTCCACAGAAGGAGATGATGAAGCTATGCATGCAATGCTGGAAACAGTTACTAGCCAACTGAAACCAAGAAAAGTTTCTGATCCTAAGGCCGACGTGGCTCGCCCGGGGACATCGTATCCACGTTATCGAACCGAGTCCGAACTGCCAGAGACGGCGAGGTCCTTTTACGAAATTGCTGCTAAAGTAGCAGGTGTCTCTTTGTCCACACTCGTTAGAGCTGTATCGCAGGCGGAGACCAAAATCTCTCGGTGGTTGGACGATAAGAGGAGGATTGAGCACCATGGAGATCCTGCGGAAATGGACGTCACTGGTGAAGCGGGCACAGAAGACTTGGAAGCCATGGAGGATGAGGATATGTCTGGTTTGAGCGACGAGTCCTAACTCGAGATATGGTAGATAGCAATTCCCAGTTAAGTATTAAGCCATATGACCCTCAGGCACCTAGCGGAAAAAGGGAGTGTTTTTACAAAGAGAACGTCAGTGAGTCAAACTACGACAAATTTCTGTCTGACTGAACATTCGATGAGCATCCAGCAACGTAAGACAGGTTCCGGGTATGCAGTTGGACGTTCGATGTATGGAAATGCGGAGATAATCCGAAACGGGGAAGTGGCACCTGCCGACCGGCGGCAACTAAAGGTGATGACGAAAATAGTCATTAGGGCTTAGGGTATCATAGCGTCGGTCCACCCAGGCTAAGCGAGAAATCCTCAAATTGACATTGCCTCCTACGAACGAGTATACAGCGATCGTCAGCCAGCAACAACGAAAAATCGCAACCAGTACGTACAGCATCATGTTCTCCTACGCGATGTATTTGGTCTATGGATTACGAGCTAACATACCCTTTTTTCTGCGATTTTACAGTGCAGATGTAGGTCTTCCTGAGCCGTTCGGACCAACCCAGTGCCCATTTGCCCAACCTCATCCCATTCATCGACACGATATACGCGGAACATCCGGAAAAGCCATGACTGACAAGTTTCGATCAATAGTTTCGTCAAGACCCTGACGGGTAAGACCATTACCCTCGACGTCGAGTCGAGCGACACCATCGACAACGTCAAGGCCAAGATCCAGGACAAGGAGGGTATCCCCCCTGACCAGCAGCGCCTGATCTTCGCCGGTAAGCAGCTTGAGGATGGCCGCACTCTGAGCGACTACAACATTCAGAAGGTACGCGAATTCTCTATCGGACGACGACTTGGTTTCGTTTCTTTATGCGCATGGGGTATTGCCGGAAGATGCGGGTTGTTCGCTGGATTGCTGGATTGCTGGACTTGGTTTCCGGATCCTCCGGCAGGAAACGTCTGCGCTAGGAGATCGTCTGGATTGTTATGGAGGATATACGGTTATTGAGAAGGATGTGTTTGGCTGACCGGATGCTTTTGCACATATCTAGGAGTCCACTCTGCACCTGGTCCTCCGTCTGCGTGGTGGTATCATTGAACCCTCCCTCAAGGCTCTCGCTTCCAAGTACAACTGCGAGAAGTCCATCTGCCGCAAGTGCTACGTACGTCTTTGTCCCGATCGCTCGACCCGACATGTGACCCGTTACTGGGGACGCTCGCCTTGAAGTCTTTACTAACTCTATCCCTGGATAGGCCCGTCTTCCTCCCCGTGCCACCAACTGCCGTAAGAAGAAGTGCGGTCATACCAACCAGCTGCGCCCCAAGAAGAAGCTCAAGTAAACGATTACTATCTTGTTACGGTTTTTCCGCGTTGCTGGGGGAAAGAGATGCTCGGAGCTATGACGTGGTTGCTGCATGGGAGGTTTTAAAAGGCGTTGGAATGATGAAACATTATAGCCGAAGTCACATATTTTAGTTGACCCCTCTCGAAAGAAGTTGCGCAATCGAACATCTGTAAAATTCAATTTTGCTCTCTCGATGCTATGCCGCGGGAAATACGAGTACAGATTTGCGTTCAAAAAGAAACCATACAGAGACATATGAGACTGAGGTACAGATAACACGGGAAGAATGACGTTGTGCTGCCTGAGCCAACATCGTGCCTCAAAAGACACCGGGTAAACGTTGTAAATCGAACACATTCGGCCCTCTCAGATCAGAACATCCGTCGCTTGTCGTCATGGTCGTCATCATCGTGGTCCTTGCTCTTCTTGGAAACGGGACTTGCATGTCTGCACCTCGTTAGTAAATGAGCAGCTAATCCAAAACAGCCCGACTTACGCAAAGAACAAGATCTTGATAGCAATCGCGAAACCCGCATGAAGAACAATAACCAAGATCAAGAGGATCTTGCTCGTCTTCGCATCCGTAGCACTCAGAACAGGGTACAAGTTCCTCAGCAGGAAGAAGACTGTCCAGCCGAAGCCAACACCCACAAGAGCCCAGTTGAGCGCCGTGAGAGGGCTCCAGCTCACCAGCGCAACAGCGATCCAAACCAGATTCGAATAGCCGTATAACGCCCAGCATTCGATCAAGTCCGCGGTGGAGCTACCAAACCAGCGCAACGCACCCCACAGAGCGATGGGGATGACGCCCGTGTACCCATAAACCAACCCCGCAGCACCCGAAAGAAGCGTGAAATCGTATTCGAAATGCTTGTCGTTGTTGTTCGAGAGCCATTGCGAGATCGTGCCGGTCAGGAAGAGGATGACGACCACCGTTGTTGCGATCCAGAACGGACCGTACAGGTCCGCGTTACCTTCTAGGACATCGAGGAAGTTGGTGCGTGGGTACAGCGCCGACACGCATCGCCGTAGCACTTCGTTTGTATCGACGTCGAAGAACTGCGAGTAGTAGTGGATAGACCACCAGGCGTGTTTGGAGGGTGTGCCGCCGGGGGATCTGTCGCGGCCGCGGGAGGTGCCCGCGCCGAGGAAAGGAGCGGAGTCTTGCTGGACTTTTGCGCTTTGGGGGTCGTTTTCATAGTCTTTCGATCGGAGATATAACAGTCAGTGCTTGAAAGGTGGGGAAGTAGAGTTCCTTGCGAATTCGCCTTACTGGATGGGTGGAATTCGAGGTCTTCCTGGAGGTCGGTATGACCGAGGTCGCCCTAGAGCAACATTAGACCAAGTGTTCGCAAAGGTATGAGTATTGAAATCAATTTTACCTCAGCATCGACATCTACAACCACATCGTAACCCCGGTTTGCCATATTGGCTTTGTTCTTGTAATGAGCTGTTGTTGATCACGAATGGAGAGGTGCAGGAAATTAGAGTACACATCAGCTGTCAGGGCGCTGTTGTTAAAGCCACACACCAGCCACTAGCTACTGTGGAGACACCTACGTATGCGTATGCATCCTAGTCTTGGATGTAGAACAGTAGAAATGGCCTTTGACAGATTAATTTTCAAGCAAAATTATTTTGATTAATGGTACTATTGTACATACTCGCACATTTTCACGGTATTGAAACTCTTCATGTCTCCTCACATCTACTGTATCTCGTCGGCACCATAGTAAAAGCGCAGTCACATCGAAATCATAGGAAGCCACTTGCGAAGATTCGTTTTCAATCCAGCGAAATACGACCATAGGGGCGTATCGAACCCTTTCTTTCGGATCCAGATAGACATGACTCCGATGAAGATGGCGACTGCCACCGACCCGACCGTCCTCCTGTGATGCCACAAGAAGGTGAGGGCCTTTTCTCTTAGTTCCTCGTTATGCAGTTGTCGTACTTGTTTCTCGAGCAGTCGTATCGCTTCGTCTCTGGTTTGCTTATTGAATGGGTCCCGCGAAGATTTTAGCACACTGTGCTGAGAGATCCTCTTCCAAGCCCCGAAAGGCAAAGACTCAGGTGGGTAATCATTAAACAGTTGCATAGCGCTCGATATGAGGCTATCCAGATCTAGAGGCTGTGGTAATTTTGAAAGAGTAAAGTGCAACATCTCAGGTTCGTCTGCAGGAATCTCCAGCAGCTCCTTCTTGCGTGAGAGTATGATCGCTGCGAAGAGGTAGATAGACACGACAGGCTCCGTAGCCAAGAGGAAGTCAAACAGTCGTGCAATGTCGCTGTACTCCTGGATATCATGGGCATACAATGTGAGTGTTGCTGCAAGGGCAAAGAATGGTTTTATGCCTCCGAGGTGCTCCCGCAACGCCGGATCAGCTTTCTCGATAATCGCGGGGATAAGCTGCAAATGCTTCAGCGCAGGGGAGAGAGACGGCAGCATATAGTCCCTAATTCGGAATAAGGAGATATTGGTCACAGCTGGGGCTGCCTCCTTTTCACCAAGAACCAGAAGTAGTACTTGCACGATATCATGGTACCCCTGGAAGTAACAAAGCATCGGGTATTTCCGAAGTACTCCCCTGATGAGAATTGACAATTCATCCTTCTTCAGCAACAGTTCATCCTCAGCGCCTATGAATAAGTTCAGCCAACGATAGCGAGAATTTGCAGGTCCTGAGAGTTGTACATTGAGGATAGTACACAAACGACCGGTTTACGTCCAGTTGGACCTGGTCTTCATCTCCATGCGAAGGCAGGTGTTCCCAAGATGCGAAATCTGAATCTTGTACATCTCTGTCGCTTCGAAGAAAAATGGGCCCTAGTTTGATGTTACCAAGATATTTTACATCCGTTCATTATAAACTTACAGGCTAATCGCCTGAGGTCATCGTTCAAGAGACCGCCCTCAGAGGTCGCATACGAGACGAGAGCATCTAAATCACGTAAATCGCATGCTTTTCGAACCGCTTCCTCTTTCTTGGACCGAGCGATATCCTCATTGTCTGAATCCAACACCGTTCCTGTAGGATCGCTTCTAGGTACTCCTTGTTTTTCGTCCAGGGTTCCTTCTGGCTGCGTAGTGGAAGAGTCATCCATTTCGGCAAATGGACGGATGAAAGCTCGCTCCTTAATAGGAGGCACAGAATATCATCTCTTAACAGATCGAGATAGGGTTGTGGCATCAAATGCCTGCCAAGATAAGAAGTGCACTTCTTGCGTTGTGTCCTGTCTGCAGGGTTAAGACAGGCTGGGTATTACGCAATGAAGATGAGCCTCCTGAATTGGAAACGAAACATTGTCATAAGCGAGGATATTTACTTTGGTAATTCCTGGACAACACCAACGATCCGTCTATAGGATGATGAACAGCACCAAGCGCGCATCTGAAGGCAGTAATCAACGTAGGCTCCGAGTTTCGTTAAGTTGATGCGCGCAGCCAGAAATGGCAAACCTGCCGGCCTCAGGCCGCCATCATGGGATGTCCCGTGATTTGATTGAACCATCCACCGCCCAAAGAAGGAAAGGGAACAGTTACATATTGCTGAGCTCTGACGAGAGCGGAACTGTGAATCTCCTTTTAAATCTCCCATCTAAAGATATTGGCATTGGTTTCGGTCTATGCTATCACGGGTTGACTGTGGCTTAGCTGTGGAAGGAGCAGAGACGCCGGGTTCCTCCGTACAAGCCACAATAGTGGTGCAACTACAAGGAGGGGCATAGGATAGGATACTGACTATTCTTCGGCAAATTAGTAGTGGCAATTGAATTGCTGCAAGCATCATCTGAGTCACAGTTGCAGTCCCTTCAAAGGGCGTTCATCAACCTTTCCTGGTCGGTTTCATCGTTCTGACTTAGGATCCGAGAGTAAAAGTGAAGGGTGTTATTGCACTCCACATATAGTTTTGCTATACTGTGACTGCTCCAAGCTCCCCTAGCGGACTCAAAATGGGACCAGGCATTGAGACTACTCTGGCTCGTGAACAAAGGCACCTACTTGACTACTAAACTCTGTGCGAGACTTAGCGTTCCGTGAGAGTCTTCCATTCACCTTCATATCATTGCCAGCATCGTTGTCGCTGGAGATTTTGTCGAGTCGCCATGTCCCTTCCACTGTCTGACCGAGGTTTTGATGCTTCTAGCAAGCGACAGGATATGGATCAAATGGATATAGAGCAAGAAGGACCATCAACTACGAAACCCATGGCTGGGTTGCTCTCACAGACGCTGGTATCCAGCCCCATCATCCAATTAATTCTACCAGCGCGCTTGAGAAGCAAGCACCAAAATGATGTTGTCTTTGTTGGCGAAAGGCACATACAAATCAAAGAAGCGCTATCAGGTGTCCACTTGGAAGACGTCAATTCAAAATCCGACTTCGATTCCTACATCATGGCAGCGAAGGTCATCAATGTGAGCACAGAATTACCTTGGGAGGCCCAGATGAAGCTGGCAGCCAGCAAAGCAGCTGTCACGGATCCTGGATCGCGGCAAGAACTCCCACCACAAATAATGGTTCTCAGTCTTGCATCGAGAGAACTAGTCTTCCTTTATTTTTCGTCAACGAGCGGCCACTTCATTCACCATCACCGACCTTTACCAAATGATGTCAGTACATTCGAGAGATTTGGGCGGAACATCGCGGTGGAGCCGCGGTAAGTCTTATCTCGATACTTGCAACCACCCGTCTAATGGATTGAAAAGGTCCCGTGCAGTAGCAGTCAGTGCTTCGGCCGATTATTTTGGAGTATTCATGTTGAAGAAGCCGCCTGTTCTCCAGTCACAGATGGCTTCGAGTCACTTGGATCCGATCACAGAGGTATGCACCTCAATGCAGCGCTCGATATTCATTCCGGATTCTCACCGCAGCAACACTTCTATAGGAACGCTTCTTCCGGGTAGAAGGCGACATCCTGTTCATGGAGTTCTTGTACCCGAAAGCCGAAGATGGTGATAAAATTATCCTGCTGCTCTTGGTCTCACAGAATCAGGTGACGCAAGCTATCTGCTATGAATGGCACGCAGACGAGACGATACGACAAGCGTCTCCGAGAATTACAAAGAGGTTCCTTCCTCCTGAAGACACGTTACCCACGATGTTGATTCCGTTGACCAAGACATCCTCCTTTATGTTAATCACAACGACTTCAATGGCTGTCTACAAGAATAGGCTTGACCCACGAAGACAGCCCAGTCGCTATCCTCTTCCTGTGCCTGATCGCGAATCTAAAAAAGCACCCCTGTGGACGCGTTGGGCAAGGCCATTGCGCAATTGGTCGTATAACCAGCGACACGACGACATTTACCTTTGCCGTGAGGATGGTAGGGTCTTTTACCTGGGAATCGGCAACGAAGGTGAACTGGAAAATCAAGCACATCTGGGGCAACTCTGCTGCGACGTCGACGCTGCATTTGATATCCTCGATATTGGTCATGAAGGTGGAGACCTCCTTTTGGCCGCTGGGACCACAGGAGACGGTGGCCTTTTTGTTCAGAAGGCTCGTGACGAACCTCGATGTGTCCAAAAATTCATCAACTGGTCCCCAGTGACGGATTCCGTTATTGTAAACTCTGGCCAGGATTCGTCGTCCTCAGACACAGCCAGAGACCGATTATTCGTGTGCTCCGCGTCCTCCTATGGGCGAGGTGCAATATTCGAACTTCGGCATGGCTTGGAGGCACAGATTGGCTTGGTCGTCTCCCTTGAAGAATTGTCAAGCACGAGGGATATTTGGACAATGTCGGATGACATAAATGGAGGTGTTTACTTATTGATCTCCGATCCCGTCTCCTCTATTCTTCTGTATCTGTCTGCGGACTTCGGGGAAGAGATGTGTGCTATAGACGAAGCAGATTCTGGGTTAGACTTTAGTACCCAGACCTTGGCAGCCGGATGCACCAGCTCCGGCGTACTCGTCCAAATCACTGAGAAGGCGATTCTTCTGGGTACAGCCAATGAGTCCACTCTGAGGACTCGCTTTGAGTTTGGCTCTGACCAAAGTGTTGCTGTTGCTGCGGTCCACAGCTCGGCATCATTAATTGCGTCTGCTGTGCGAACACGACATGAGATGCACCTCTCTCTCAGGAATATTAACATTTCACAGGACCAGCTTCACTTATCCGAGATTGGTCAGCCTTTACGATTACCCCATGAACCTGTCTCCATTCTCATTGAGGTTTTGGGCACCTTTACTCTCATATTTGTTGGCACTGGCAATGGGAAAGTCTTGATGTACAGCTTCGAAGACTCAGCCATGCTCCTGTCAGAAGTTTCCGTTGATGTAGAAAACGGGGACGACCTATCGAAAGCAATCGAAAGTCTTGCTGTAGTCGCCATTGACACCGACGGACCTTCCCAGAAGTACACAATACTCTGTGGGTTAAGAAGTGGTATTTTTGCCCCTTTTGAGATGACGTTAGGCCATGGTGACAAGAAATGTGCAATTGGTACGTTGAATCTGACTTTGAATCTCAGAGCTTCGCTAATAGGCGTATTCTTTTTTCCTAGAGGTCAAACCAGCGAGCCGCCGACGAATTGGGAATACTTCTGTCAAGATACAAAGTAGGGGACACTTCGCTTTGTTGACCTGTGGACATGGGTTCTGGCAGGCGTCGTGTTCACGGAAAGACGGCGTATTAGACCCTAACCTTCACTTGCAGAGGATATGGGTCACCGATCAAAATAACGTAAGACTACATTCCCATCTTCAACTCCCACGCTTCTCCTGACATTTTGTAGCCTGCGTATCATCCAGGAAACGTCCACAGTTTCGCCATGGCAAAGATCATTGATCCAAACATCGATGGCGAATCCGACACCTTGTTCTGCATCGCCGACGGTCAGCTCTTGATTTGCACACTGGATCACGCAGCGAAGACAGTTCCTCGAAGGATTGATCTACCTGGAAGCCCAAGCAAGTTAGCTTATTCCAACTATCTGAGAAGCCTGATTGTCGCGTACACTCGGGCCGAACTCGACACCGAATCTGATCCTATCAGAAGACTGACTCGGCCTTTCATTGAGTTCGTGGAGCCGGATACGCAACACGGAGTCTCAAAGGCCGTTGACGTCTCTGAAGACGGTTACTCGGCGTGGAGACCTCACGGAGCGGCTGGGGAGAAGATCAGTTGTATCTTGGAATGGACACCTAAGAAAGGTGATGAAGAATACCACTTCATTGTCATCGGAACAGCTAGGAAACAGCAGCAAGAACGGGGACGAGTCATTTTTCTACAAGCGTCCCGCAGCTCGTCCGACTCCTCGAGGATTGAATGCTCCGTGAAATATATCCATAAATTTGAGAGTCCTGTTTATGCGATTGCTCCATACGGTGATTTCACATTGATGGTCTCGACGGGTCATGAGATCGTACCATTGGAGCCCAAGCTGTCACAGACACGTCGTGTTCGAGCAGCGAGGTACCCAATGCTTTCCCCAGCGATTTCCTTAAGCTGCCATGAACCTTATGTATACATGTCGACATCGAGGGAGTCCCTGATGGTGCTCAAATCCTCCGAAGACAGATTGCTGCTCCATGCTTACGATCGTCAGAAGCATGATGGACTCTCTCATATTCACATTGGTGGTGAGTTTAATTTGACGATCACCACTAGCCGAGGCGGTCGAGTCAGCATACTTTCAGAGAATGGTATCACGGACAACGACAAGATGATGCCGGTTGCGCTGTGTGAAGCACATCTTCCCTCATCCGTGATGAAGCTCAGCTCAGGATCTAAACCATCCCCATTCTCTCGCTCATCCCAGGTGTACTATGGCACTGCTATGAACGGGATAGCATACCGCTTTTTAATCCTAGATGAGAAAGAGTGGCGCTTGCTACGTCTACTTCAGAATCTCTGTATTAGAGATCCAATACTATGCCCTTTCACGCCCAAAAGGAAACGAAGACGCAACCCGGCGACGAATGGCATCGCAGAGCCCCAGCCCTCACACATGCACATCGATGGCGATATACTGAGTCGCCTCGCGATGCGTGGTTCGGATTATTTGACAAAAATGTTGACGACCCAGGACTTTGAAGACGCAGCCTTTCCAGAAAACGGCACTGCTCAAGCCACTCTGGAGCTATTCACTGAGCTGTCCAACAATCTGCTGGGAGAATCCCCTGACCAAGTCGAAAAGGTCATGAGATGGTTGGAGAAGGCCGTTCAAGTGGAGTTCTGAATATGACAGAGACAGCATATTCAATGCATCCAGTTATGACCTTTCTCGAATTGTTGGGAAGAGAGCGCTAATCGTCTTCTTGTGTAATAGTAGCAATGAAAGCATTCTCATAATTCGATACATGGAGAGCATAGATAGATTCAACATAGTAACTTTGGAAGCCCTGAGTAGATGAAATCGTATTAGCCTTGAATAAAAGGGACTCGAACTTTCAGACACAAAGCACAATCTATTGCTCTGCTGGCTGTCATTGATGGTGGCGAGTAATGGCAGTGTCGTGCCACCAACTGGCGGCGATTCGGCTCGCATAACAGGAGTCCCCACCAAACCAACCCAAAATTCTTATTATTTCTCCAAGAGCACCCGACCGCCGCTCGAGTCTTATCAACCACCAGAAGAGGGGGGAAAAAAGTGGTTCTCTGTATTCACCGTCTCTCTTTTTCATTTCTCTCGTTGAGGAGATTTTCCGGCCGGCCATCTTTTTTCGCCGCCGCTCCTCGTGGTCAGATTCAATCGGTTGCCGCGGATCGCTGCTCGGAGACATCGATATTGTTCGTGTGCCCGCCACTGCTCGTTTACGATTATTGCAACAACAAAGGAAATCGCCTTTATACTAACTTTTTAGGTCTTTAGGTGATTTTTATCGATTCATTGCACTCACTACCCCGATCGCTCCTATCATTGCAACTTAGAAAATGGCGCCAAAGAAGAAGGGAAACAGAAAGCAGGATGACGACTGGGAGGCCGAGCTGGGAGAAAGTATCACTCCCGTCAGTGAGCAGCCTAAGGAGGAGTCTACTGCAGACGCCGCCCCCGAAGAGGATGGCATGGGTGGCGGTCTCCTCGCTGCCCTGAGAAAGAACAAAAACAAGAAGGCCAAGAAGGGCAAGCCGGTCAACGATTTCGTCGAGGGCGAGGATGCGACAGAGCAGGCGAATGGTGATGTCGTCGATCTCTCCAGCAAGCAGCCTGAGGAAGGTACATTCGACGAGGAGGACGTTTTCGCCGGAAAGAAGAACCAGAAGCCTGCGAAGGCTACACCTCCGGCCCCGGCTTCAGTCGAAGGCGATGGCGAGATCCGCGTGAAGAGTAAGAAGGAGAAGGAGAGGGAAAAGAAGGAGAGAGAGAAGCAGCGTAAGAGGGAGCAGGTATGTGTTGTGTCTGGTGCACTATTGCCCCCTGCAAATTATGTGAGTACAGTGCTGATCTAGAATATCTGTATAGGCCTTAAAGAAGAAGGCTACTGCTCCCGAGCCCAAGGCCGAGCCTGCCAAGGCTGAGAAGAAAGAAGAGGCAGCACCCGCCGCTGCTGCTCCCACACCTGCTGCCGCCGCTCCTGAGGCGCCTGGCAAGAAGAAGAAGCTCCCCGCCCATCTTGCCGCTATTCAGAAGCAACAGGAGGCTCTCCGGAAACAACGTGAAGAGGAAGAGCGACGTTTAGCTGAAGAAAAGGCCGCGGAGGAGGAGAGACTGCGCCGCGAAGCCGAGGAAGAGAAGAAGAGGGAAGAAGCTCGCCAGCGGAAGAAGGAGAAGGAGAGGGAAAAGAAGGAGCAGCTCCGAAGGGAAGGAAAGCTTCTCACCAAGGCCCAGAGGGAAGCTAAGGAGCGCAATGAACTTCGCTTGAAGCAGATGCTTGCAGCCGGTGTGGGTAAGGTTGCTGGTCTCGAGGAGCCGGGAATCGAGAAGAAGAAACCCGTATACGACAACAGGAAGCGAAAGGGTCTCAAGAAGCAGGAGGAAGACCTCGAAGCTGCTGCTGCCCGTGCTCGCGCTCAACGTGAGGCTGAGGAGGAGCGACGCAAAAAGGAGGAAGAAGAGAAGAAGGCTAAAGCTGAGGCTGAGGCTGCTGCTGCCGCCGCCGCCGCCGCTGCTGCTGCTGGTGACGAGGAGAGCGAAGTGGATGATTGGGAGAAGGCTGCTGAGGCCGAAGAAGACGTGAAGGACAGCTGGGATGCTCCTTCTGAGGACGAGGGAGAGAAGCCAGCCACAAACGGCGCGGCCAAGCCCGCAGCTGCACCCCAACAGAAGGCCGAGGTGCATGAGTCCGAATCCGAGGAAGATTCAGAGGATGAGTCGGAATCCGAGTCAGAAGATGAGGAGAAGTCTGCCGCGAAGAAGGCTATCGCTCAAAGAAAGGCCGAAGCTGCCGAGCGGAGGAAGAAGCAGCATGAGGAAGCATTGGCCGCTCGTTCGAAGGACAATCTGCGTTCTCCTATTTGCTGTATCCTTGGACACGTCGATACCGGTAAAACCAAGTTACTGGATAAGATCCGACAGACCAACGTGCAAGAGGGCGAAGCTGGTGGTATTACCCAGCAGATTGGTGCTACATACTTCCCGGTGGACGCTTTGCGCCAGAAGACCGCTGTGGTGAACAAGGATGGCAAGTTCGATTTCAAGATTCCCGGTTTGCTGGTCATCGATACTCCTGGTCACGAGTCTTTCTCCAACTTGCGTTCGAGAGGTTCATCTCTCTGTAACATCGCCATTCTGGTTGTCGATATCATGCATGGTCTCGAGCCTCAGACTTTGGAGTCCATGAGATTGCTTCGGGATCGCAAGACTCCTTTCATTGTGGCCCTGAACAAGATTGACCGTCTCTATGGCTGGAAGAAGATCGACAACAACGGCTTCCAGGACAGTTTGGCCATGCAGAGCAAGGGTGTTCAGAACGAATTCCGCACCCGTCTTGAGCGCACAAAGCTTCTCTTCGCCGAGCAAGGTTTCAACGCCGAGCTCTACTATGAGAACAAGTCCATGGCCCGCAATGTCTCCCTGGTTCCCACTTCCGCTCACACCGGTGAGGGTATTCCCGACATGTTGAAGCTGTTGACCACCCTGACTCAGGAGCGTATGACCAACTCGCTCATGTACCTGTCCGAAGTTGAGTGTACTGTTCTCGAAGTCAAGGTTATTGAGGGTCTTGGTACCACCATTGACGTTGTCCTTTCGAACGGTATTCTCCGTGAGGGTGATCGAATCGTGCTCTGCGGTCTAAACGGCCCCATAGCAACGAATATTCGAGCATTGCTGACACCAGCTCCCCTTAAGGAACTCCGTCTCAAGTCGCAGTATGTTCACAACAAGGAGGTCAAGGCCGCTCTTGGTGTCAAGATCGCTGCCAACGACCTCGAGCATGCCATCGCCGGTTCGCGGTTGATGGTTGTTGGACCTGATGACGACGAGGAGGATATTGAGGAAGAAGTCATGTCCGATCTGGAGAACCTGCTGAGCAAGGTTTCCCGTGACCAGCGTGGTGTCAGTGTCCAGGCTTCTACCCTTGGTTCTCTCGAGGCTCTGCTCGAGTTCCTGCGTGTCTCCAAGATCCCTGTCGCCAACATTTCCATCGGTCCTGTCTACAAGCGTGATGTGATGATGTGTGGTACCATGTTGGAGAAGGCGAAGGAGTACGCTGTCATGCTTTGCTTCGACGTCAAGGTGGACAAGGAAGCGGCTGCATACGCAGAGGAAGTTGGCGTCAAGATCTTCACGGCCGACATTATCTACCACCTATTTGATGACTTCACCAAGCACATGGCAGAGTTGACCGAGAAGAGAAAGGAAGAGAGCAAGCTGCTCGCTGTCTTCCCTTGTGTGCTCAGGCCCGTTGCTGTTTTCAACAAGAAAGACCCCATCGTCATTGGTCTGGATGTTATTGAAGGCAGCTTGAGAATGCACACGCCAATTTCCGCTGTGAAGACCAACCCCACTACGGGTGCTAAGGAGATCATCGATCTTGGCAGAGTGTAAGTTTACTTTGACCCCGATTTGACGTTCCTATTGCTAATCAGGTCCATGCAGTGTGTCTATTGAGCGTGACCACAAGCCGATCCAGGTTTGCAAGAAGGGCCAACCTTCCGTCGCCGTCAAGATCGAAGGAGCCAACCAGCCTATGTACGGCCGTCAACTGGAAGAGAAGGACACCCTCTACTCGCACATCTCCCGTGCCAGTATCGACACCCTCAAGGAGTTCTACCGTTCCGACGTATCGATGGAGGAATGGGCTCTTATCAAGAAGCTCAAGCCCGTGTTCGACATTCCTTGATTGAGTTCGTCCAAGGTGTGACAGTCCTGCTGGAAGCCCACAATCCCACATGCTCCTGGTTGCTTGAGGTTATCAGACATGGTTTGATGGCAACTACGGCACAGACGGCACCATTGTATGTAGCGAGTTCCGTGGTGGTTCTTCAAAGGAGGCTACTTGGGCTTGTGGACAATTAGCATTTGCTTCCTCAACCTGGGGAGGCTTTTATTTTACCTCATCAACGAAGCGCAATGATCTCCGCAGGAAGAAAAAAGTCAAAAAGTGCTAGACTTGCATGGAGAATGACGATGACTTTGATTTCCCAAAAGCGATATATGCCTGTATATGACATGAGTTGATATGGTCTGTATCTTGTCATGTTTCTGTTATAATGATATTTTCTTTTGAATGAATTCCCTTTGGTCTATATCTTAACCCATAGTATCAGTAAGTGCATAGGACATATCTTTAGAATGTAGACCGACAATCCCTCCTAGGCCTACATCGCAACAGCATCAGTCAGTAGTCAATCGCAGTTTGGTAAACAGCTCATCAGCACCCCTATATACAGTATCTTGACAGGGTAACCCAAGTACATCGACATCGCTACAGTCAACTACTACATAGCACGCCCTACTCATGTTCGGGCCCCTCCCACTTCTCCGCTCTCCCCCCCTTATCAGCCCAATCCAACCAACTCCCCTCATACACCCCAATTCTGTCCGGGTTATACCCCGCCTGCACCGCCAACTGCGCCGCCGTCTTGGCCCTCACGCCCGCCTTGCAGTAGAAAATGATATCGCCCTCTTCCTCGATCCCAGGCTTCGGGAACCCAAAGCGTGTCTCGAACTCGTCCGGCGTCAGAAAGAGCGCATCGGGCTGCGAGGCTAGCGGGACGGCTACGGCGGTGGGGATGATACCGGTGGAGGTGAGTTCAGCTGGCTCGCGGACGTCAACGAGGATGAGTTTCCTTTGCGGGCTTGCTGGGGGTGATGGGGGTCCGGTAGGGTCGGATGGGAGGGCGGCGTTGATCTGTAGAAGTCATTTGTTAGCGTTGAGTCTGTTGGTGCAGCGGCTGTTGGGAGGACAGGGCATACGTCTTCGAACTTCCAGCTTCGGAGTGGCTTGGTTGTGTTGTGGTTGATGCGGCGGATGGTCTGCTGCTGGTGTGAGAGATGCTGTTTGATATTGCTCGATGCGAGCGCGAGCCTTGCGGTTTGGGGCCTCGGCGCTGTAGAGTAGCTTCGCGGGCTGGCCGGTGAGGACAGAAGGGCCGTTACGGCGGCGTGGGGGATCGCTTTCTGGGAGGTTTGCTTTGCAGTACGTGCTGCGAGAGCGGCGATGGGACGCCGGATTGAGAGTACCGAGGCCATGATTGTAGTGATCTATTGTCTTGAGATGGTTGTTAGCGATGGTTCTCCGCGCCGATAAGAGAGGTTCACCGCGGGGGTTTCTCGCTTAGTCATTCTTGCATATCTAAAAACAAATCACAAAGAAATAAATATAAGCTTACCGAACGGATAATCAATTTCTCAAGCTGACTCACGCAGATAGATATCCGGATGTGCGAGATGAAGCTATCCGATTGATGTACTCCGTAGCTCGGCTTTCTGGCACCGGGTTCGGTGGGTGATGTGATGTCAATCTTCCGCAATATCACCGCCTACCGCTTCAGACCCAGAATCTTGCTCGGCTCAATGAATGGTTGTAGTAGGATGTTGAAGCGCATTGGACTTGATTTCTAGTTTTTATGACCATTACTTCCCCGGATGAGTATTTGAATTGGTTTCTTGCTGCTGTCTTGCGGCAGGAGTCCTAGATGTTGTGCGCCGTCGACATCATTGAATACGGCTTGACCTTGCAACGGAAATGTATATACTCCCTACCGTTAACGTAACTGCCGTCCAAGCTACTAACACCAATGTAAAGTGTACGTACGACGAAATGTGGGATGATGAACCTGGCAGCAGTACTAAAATAGTAGGTTAAACTTAACATTGAAGACTACTTGTGCACTTGCGTCAAATTGAAACGATCAATGGCTGTCGCAGGTAGCTCACCGCACAGCTCATGGTCCATGACGCCTATCATGCTGAACATGCTACTGAAATTGCACATTGGTCTGAAAAAGCCAATCAGCATTGACAACAGAACTCATACATATGTAGGCAAATCTATTTACAACCAAATGCGCCTCGAGCACAAGAGTGCTCGAAACCAAACATGACAAGAATGGAGAATCTGGATAATTAATATTACTAAGTAGCATAATCTAAAGATGCCATTGCTTCAGCTTTCTGACTGAAGCAGACGATTCCGCATGAATCGCGTCATATCATATACCTTCGGGACTCCTTGAGCCCTGGGATAAGCATGGTTCGTCAAGAAGAATGCCGAACATCTCCATTCCTGGCATTCTTCCGCAATTTGATAGACCCAGTGACTTTTGTATGGAATAATAGAACAATTGAATGGAAGAAAGATGTCCTCATCACTCTATCTCCAGGATAGAAACAGACGCCGGATGATCATCAATTGGCCGTTCATGCTTCGCAGAATGCCAGCGAATGCAGTGTTGCTGACGGTGTCGACCAAGACATCAAGGCTAGACCACGTGAGTGATGAGAGAGATCATGCACGGGGACGGAATGTGAGGTGGCAATCGTCCTAAAACCGAGTTAGAGTGCATAGCAGACAGAAAAGTGGGTGAATATCATACCTCTGGGAAGATTGTGGCAAACACCTTGATGTCCTCAGACTGGGGAGTGGGAGCGTGCTCCCAATCCATTTCCAGACTGGCCTTTCCAATCATTGCAATCAAGTTCAGCTGAGCATATGTTTGACCCAGGCAGTAGTGGGGACCGGTGCCGAAAACCAAAAAGTTTTTGGCTTGCTTTTCGGCATCGCCAGTGATCCAGCGGTCCGGGTCGAAAGAGTCGGGATTAGGGTACGCCTCTGGGTCGTGGGTGGCAGGCCACACCGATGGAATGATCATGGAACCCTTCGAGACGGTGATGGAGTCGGTAATTGGGAAATCCTTCTTGACCAAGTAGGGAACCATGATAACGGGCGGGCGGTAACGCAGAGTCTCCCTGACGACAGCACGAGTGTACTTCATCTCGTCGACCAGATCCATAGTGAGAGGAGCATTGATATTGCCGTTGCGCACGCGCAAGTTTTCTTCTCGGATCTTCTCAAGAACGTCGGGACGATCGGCCACGAGTTGGAACAACCAGGTGCAAGCCGCACTGGTGGCGTCTTGCGAGGCGAACAACAAAGTGAAAACAGTCTGGGCGATCTCGTAGTCGGTGAACTCACGGAGCAAGTGAGAAGGCTTCTCAGAGTCTTCCACAGGGAGTCCCTTGGCAATCTTCTCGTTGTATTTGGCAGAATCCTGCTGAGCCTTGACCCATGCGTCCATGATACAGGTGACCTCTCCACCAGCGGCCATATGAGCCTTGCTCTTGGCAGCACAGTTGGAAAACTCTTCGAGAACCATATCCGACGCCTTCTTTCCGTACCAGGCCTTGGTGAAGGGGAGGATGAACGGGAAGTTGACCAGCTCCAAAGCGGCCGTAATCATGTAGTAGTCATCCGCAATCTTCTTGATGGCCGCGTCAGTCATATAGTGACCGACGAAGGTGCGGCAAGAGACCGCACACATGAGCTCACGGAACTCGGGCATCCAAGGCTCGGGCTTGTAATCGTTGGCCTTGGACTTCTCCAGGAAATGCTTGTAGTACTTGTTGTAACATTCTTCCATAACGGGGAGGTAGGAAGACAGAGCCGAGCGGGTGAAGAGACCGTTCAATCCCTTTCGGAATTCAACGTGCTCCTTGCCATCCAGAAACACCCAGTTGTCCGGGCCCAGGAGCTTGTGCGCAATGTCTACCACGCAAGGCTTGACGTAAGCTGGCGAATTAAAGATCTTACGCGACATGTCGCGAGTGGACGCAATGACGACGAACCTACAAGGCGATGCTGTCAGAAACAAGCTCAGAAAACGGAGGGAAATGTAGTTTCCCGTTCAGGGTGATGTCTATATCTTACTTGTGGAAGACGGAAACGCAGCTCAACTCGCCGCTGTCCCATTTTGCCTTGTATTCGTGAAACTTGGGGTTCACAGACTGGAGGAAAGGTCCCATGAAAGGCAATTTGAAGGTTGGCCCAACAAGGGAGCCCTTGAGATAAAAGTATCGCACTGTACCCGGAGAAAATCAGTCATTTTGTCCAGAATATCATGTGCCGGTCTCGTCGCAATAGAGACGGGTCGGGTCCTGCTTACGCTGGTCATAGATAACAGCTGCAAAGAACAAAGTCGCCAGAGCCTTCCAGAAAGTGAAACCATTGAGAACTGCAGAGAGAGAGTCGACGTTGTAGAAGAGCTGAGGAGAGATTGTGGCATCAGCCGAAGGGGAGACAAAGCTCCCGTTGACGTTGGCCATGTCGAATAGCACGCGGTATAGGAAGGATGGAGGAGGGAGATTGGCTTCACACCCAAAAATTCAGGGAGATGTAGTTATCATAAATAATTATTAATAAATCCGCGGGAGGGGGAAAAGAATCCCAATTTCTTTTATGCTAGGGAAATTAGACGCCGCGGATAGGACGGTTCCCGGTACGGCGAGGCCTAAGCGACCAGATATGCAGTTTCCTTTGAACGAGTACGATATCTTGGTACGGAGTAGGCTACCTAGAAGGGATTGAAAATATCCAAATTACGGAAAGGACCTAACGGAGTACGTCGTATGGATCATCATCCTCGTTGATAAAAGGTCGCGTCCAAAGAGAGGGCAGGGCGTCAGGATCCAAACCACCGTGCTTTGTCATTTTACTTTTTTTTGCTTTACCCCTGAGACTGTAAATGATCCGCAAACCAATCATAAAATACGATGTCTGTGTGACCGGAAGACCAAAGTCCCCATTCCGTTGGCGTATCACGCCAAGACGATGGGTTTTTAAGGGAACCAATAGTACCATACCCATCAGACCAATACTGGCGCGGCGCATAGGTATTAAATTTGAATATCTGTACATGGTACGGAGGTACTGCGACGACTACTGAAATAAGCTAAATGTAGACATATGAAATGCGGAGGTCCGGTAACACTAAGTATGCCCTGCTTGTTCGCTCTTTGCAACTTCACATGTATGTTCACATCGCAAGTTTGGTAGGGAGGATCTCGCTGTCTTGAAATGGGATGGGCCTTCAGCGCCCTTTGAGTTGACATAACGGGCTAGAGCGCGTGCCCCAGATACCCATAGTAAGTTGATAATAACAGTACAATTAAGTTGCATTGAAATCCACCTCAAACTAGCAAAGCTTATCTACGTAGATAGTAACTGGAGATCAATAGACTTGACGAAGGCAAGGCTGTTCAAGAAGCCTAACCATTGTTCAAAACTTCCATGAACGTAGATTGGCTTGACGAACATCCAACAGTAAGTATTTTATGACACAGATCAACAAATAAGTTAACTTATCTACCGGAACGTGCTGACCTAAGTCCAATAAAAATCACCCTTAAATCAGGCGCAAGGCTTCCCGTAGAAGCTTACCATATTTATTTAGTCGGGGTAGTACAGCCAGGAGTTTCGTCCAATCGACAATCATGCGATAGCAATGAGATTGGTCCAGTGTAAGCCACTTCTAGGCCCTTGCAGAAGGAGTATTCGGGGACTGTATTCGAGTCATCTTGTCACCAGGTGCCTAGTTTATTGGTATTTGACAGCTGATTCGGCTGTTACGCTTCCGGGGCACGTGTCCATCGGATCGCTTCTCTTTTATATGGGACTACTCTAAAAGACACCTAAGGCACCAGCCTAGAACCTCAGGGTTCTCCTGTAATTCTCCTGGGCAATAATGCAAAAGCGAAGTGTTAAAAGTAACATCGTTACTTCATACGCCAGATCTTTTCGACTTCCATGATAGCATCTCATCTCAGCATTGGTCGCTGCATGGGTTCCCTTCATTTCAAATACTCTCATAGCAGTGATGACTGCGCAAATAATATGCAGGTATTCTCTTGAGCACCGGTGATCAAGTGCCAAAGAAAACAATGATATGCAGCAGGTTCGCCCTTATATCAGCGCCCAAACCCAAACCAGCCACGTCGTCCTCCCTTCTTCTCCTCTGTTCCTGTTTCCATGGGGAGTTGGGCCTCTTCTTGAGCGTGTGCACCTTCTCGAGGATAGTCGATGTAATTCCATGCCACATCGAGGAACAGTGGCTTGACCGGAATGGGCTGCATTTTAGGCGGATAGGGGACGAGGTTACTCAAATCCACATTATCACCGGAAAACTCGTGCAGGCGTTCTATCACCGGGCGCTGGTTTCCTGTCTGAGGACCTTCGGCTGCCATCTTCTCCAAGGTGACGAGACCCCGGTACTGTGCGACAAGACCTTGCAAAATCGACCCGAGAGCTTGAACCTGGCTGTGCGAGACATCCAGCCTTAATGGCTCGTTTGACAGTTGCGATGACTGGTCAGACACTGTCGATTGAGTGGTGAGCTGCATCGCTTGCGAGTAGAGTGCAAGAGCGTTCTTCGAGTTTCCAAGGTAGCAATGAGACTGCGCAATAGACAAACATCTGTGGCATAGTCAATTAGCATGAATTGTAACGGCCAGCGAAACTCGATATTCATACCTCAAAGCACGGAAGTAGCAGCGTTTGGCTTCCAGCTCTTGCACAAAGGTGGAGTCCGCAGCAACACCAGGTAACTCCAGGATGAACTCGATGCTCTGCAAAATAGAGTCATATAGCACAACCTTTTCGCGTAGCCTTGTCAACTTCTTCCCAGTCGACTCCTCCCGAATTGCGCCCTTTCCCCTCTTGAGGCCCTCGGCTTTGTCAGTTTCAAAGGTCATGCCGTCGTTAGCACCGCACAGAACCCGGTTACGTCCGATTCTCCATCCCACCAAGGCATAGTTGACCGCGGTACGAGTGATTTGCAAGCTTTGCATTCTCTTATCGCTAGGCTCCACCCCTTCATTAGCTAAATCATCGATGGCAGTCTTAGTAGCGTCGACTGCGTCCTGGCTGGCAATGATAACACTGTCATAGGCGGCAGCTTTGTCTTTTGACGAAGCCGACTTCCCTTCCACATCCGCAAGCCAAGACTTGAGACGCGATTCTGCCGCAGCTGCAGAAGCAAGAGCCTGCGAGATTGCGGCATCTTCCAGAGTAACAGTCCGCGACCTCCAAGTGATACTCTCAGGTAGCTGCTGGATCTCTCCGTCGGCAGTCTTTCTCGTCCCTGCAATATCCTCCTTGAGACAATCGGGATCCACTCTTTCCACTTCCGACCGGATGTTTGCATCGGATGGGAAGTACTGGATCGCTAAAGAGGACAGAGGCCTTGATCGGGGAAGCTTCATCTGATAGGCTGCGTATCTGATACTGGGATCAATAGTGCCAGTGAGAAGATCCCGGAATGCATCTTTTCTGTCCTCTCGGCTAAGTGTCGTATAGATAATCCTTGAGACAGCATAGCTCTGAATGCATTGTTCCCATTTCCGCTTCTCCAAGTATAGGGCGCCCAGAAGTGAAGCAAGGTAAGCACGGGCTTCAAGGATGTCGGTATCAGTAGCACCGGAAGTTGCTTGATCCTCTAACAGAAGGACCAATTGCTGAGAGTAGCCGGATGCCTTATTCAAACGAGACACAATATGACGCCTGGCCGAACCTGCAATTCCTTTCGCTGAGGGGTCGGCTGAATGCGTGGATTTCATGTGCATTGCTTGTGCCCAAGCTCGCTCAGAGCTGAGAAGAAGGACATGTACATATCTTGGGGACAGATCCGTCAGTATGTTTCAGCATTATTTCTTTAGCCACACCCGAGCATATTGGAGGACACATACGCCACATTGCTGCTAATATCCTCTGCAGTGACGGGAGGTTTGGCAGTATATTTACGACCTTTAGGAGTAGTCTGGCCGAGCTTCTTGCGGAGTTTGTGCAACCTGCGTGTTGTGTGCGCCCGGTAAGCGTTGTAGTCTCCGGCGAGGAGGACGTCCTCTCTCTGTTTGAAAACGAAATCCGTAATTTCCATATTCACTGAAAGCAGGCCACCACACAGACAGAGGTGGTCGGGAATCGTGGTCGCTTGGAATCGATGTGGATAGTCCAAAGTGCGGGTGGGTAAGCGGGCGTGGTCAGATCTCGGCCAAACGAATGCCCGGCTCATTTTGCGGGAACTTCTTTTGCTGCATCGTCCAAGCTCATATGCCCGACCCGTCAAAATTTCGTCTGCTGCAAGCATCACATCATATCACTCACAGAATACTCTAAACCTGCATCTTGATACAACAGAATTGATTGAATTACCGATAAAGAATTGCCCTTTCTCTTTTTTCTGGTTCCGTGGCCTCGTCGGTGGTAATTTCGTGACCTTCCTGCATCGTTCAATCATTCTCGATACGATCGTTCAGCTGGGAGCTTTGCGAAGACTCGACACATCGGCTGGCTTGTCGTTCTCTCGGCTTCTTGAAGGGCTTGATTCAGATATGTTACGCTCTTCAGTTGAAAATCGGTGATTTCAGGGTTTGGCACCGCGACTTTTCAGGGTAATGCTGGAACGGGCTGCCGGATGCCTTGAGAACGCAGGTCGGCGTTTCTTCCGGGATTCCAAAGGGGCACTTCGGAGTCGAAGATCTTGGTATCCTCATTTCGCGCAGAGCAATGGCACAACTGCGGAGGCTGCACATCTGCCACACTCGGCCTCCAAAACATCAGACCACCAGGATTCGATAATCTCCGTCTCTTGGAAGGCGAGGCAAGCAACTGCCGATCCATGGACCCCTGTTCTCGATTTCCTGTATCCTCCACGTACCCAGGAATTTGCTGCATCGCTCTTGTTACGCCCGCCCCGGAGACTTGCCCTACGACGCAAGAAGAAGCTGATACCTGCTCTCACCAGGGCTTACACATCGGTGGCTGCGAGCCTCTACAAGCCCGTCGTTCCAGATAAACCTGTGGTGGATCTTGATACAAGGAGGGCGAATCAACTCGAACGAATTCGAGCCAAGGAAGAGCTTCGGTCAATTCTCAATGAAAGTAAACCGGGTATCTATGGAGACTATGACAGGGCGTGGGACCTTTATGAGACAGCTCGCCGACCGAAAGATGTGAGTCCGGCTTTCTTGGCTCACTTGAGTAGGTCGACACTGTTGCGCAACAATCTACGGGCTCAGTGGGTGTTTCGGAGAATCTATCCTCGTGACCGTTCCGCCGAAGATTATCTGCACTTGGCAAAGTCTTACTTGGCTGTCGGGAAGCCTGATGAGATACACAGAGTTTCCAAAGACGCGAAAGGCGGGGGCGGCGATGTTCTTTGTTGGGCCCTCGCTTTTTCGCATTTTGTCAATAAAGCAAATTGGGACTCTGCTGAGAAGTTTTGGAATGCGCGGCCGCCATCCTCGGAGAAGGCGTTGCTGCGTGCAGTCGCTTCTGAGCTGGATGACTCTAACCTTCCGACGAAGCTTTTCGATCTCGCTAAGGTATTGAGGAGTCAGGAGACCTCGATGTCCTGGAGTGGTCTTGTCCACTTTCTCCTGGACTATGCTTTTTCAAATTCCCGAGTCGCGGCGGACGTATCGACAGAAAATTTCCTTCTTCTATTGAAGGAGTACAATCTACTGGGGTTTCTCACCGCGCAGCATTATTTCCGCCTGATTCGGACTCTCCAGTCCTCCGACGTTCGCTCTACATTCACGAAGTCAATTGTGGTGTACCGTAATCTTCGCTGGCAGATGGAACAGGAAGTGCCTCCAGCAGATCTTCTGGGCGCTTTTTTGCGGTGTCTGGCTCATTTCGAAATCACAACTGGGATACATTATTTCCTGGGTGAATATGCCCGTTTCCACGGCCAGCCATCCATTGACGCATACAAAAACGCGCTCATTGTGTTTTCAAGAGCCGGAGATGTGGAAAATACCGACAGCGTTTTTGAACAGCTTGTGATGCATCACGGGAAGCCCTCGAGCCGAAGGCTTTTGACTCCGCTCCTTTACGTCCATGCCAGGGTTGGCGATGTGACGGCGACGCGTCGCCAATTCGAGAGAGTATCAAAGGAATTCGGTCTGACGCAGAACACTGTGTGTTGGAACATCCTCCTCACTGCGTATGCCAATGCAGATGACTTCGCAGGAGCCTTCGCTACCTTTGACAAAATGCTTGAGGAGGGTGTCCAGCCTAACTCTCATACTTTCGGAGCGTTGATGGGACTCTGTGCAAACAGAGGGGATATAGACACTGTCCGTCAGTTGCTCGAATTAGCGAAGAGAAGCCCTGTGCGGATCACTACGCCATTACTTGATACAATCGTTGAAGCCTATTGTAACAATCGGGAGCTTGAAAAAGCTGAGAGTGTTGCTGAGACCTGCCTTGGTCTGGATGTCAAAGGGTCTCGAGTGAGGATGTGGAATGTGCTGCTTTGGAACTATGCATTTCGCATGGACTTGGAGTCTATTTCAAGAATACGTTCCCGCATGGATTCTGCTGGAGTGCAACCTGACGCCATGACATATGCGGCTCTCATGCTCAGTTTGGTGCTGCGAGGGCAGACCGATCCCGCGCGCCGAATTCTCAGAACGCTTCATCGAAGCAATCACATGTACGCCACAGAATTTCACTATGCCATCATCTTGTATGGCTATGTGAAAGAGCGGAACCGAGACATGGTTCACATCATTTTTCGCGAGATCAAAGAACGTTTCAAGCGTCCTGGATTCACTTCGCGGCTTCTAGTTCTCAGAAATCAGCTGCAACGTGATTTGGAACTTATCAAAACTGGTGGACGGGCAGTCAGTGGTGCCAACGTTCGGTTAGAGAACGCGGAAAGATTCCTTGCCGAAACAATCGCCGATTTCGACAAAACCAATATGGCGTCAAAAGAACCATTGCCCGGCGCGGGCAGACTACCAATCACCCAAGCCTTCCCTGCTATGTACTATGAATACCTCATCACGGCATATGGCACTCGGGGAGTTTTCCACAGGGTCAAAGAACTCTTCGATCAATTCCTCCGCGACAGAAAATCCTCCACTTCTGAACGGCCCGCCTATGATGTGGCGCCCCTTCGTCTCGTTTCTGCACTGATGCTTACTTATTTGAAGTCAGAGCAGTATAAAAAGGTTGAAGAGTGTTGGCAAATTACGTTCCCCCGTGTCGTCAAGATGGCTACTCAGCCTGACCTGGATGAATGGCTGGCCGATCGCTTGCTACGCGCTGAAGAGACTGAGCAACCCGATTATCCAATACCAAGCCCTGTCAACTCCCACAAGAATGTTCTTCTGAGCTCGGACAAGCCGGACATATTTGCTTTAAAGCCGCCGTCAATCTTGCCGGCATGTCGATTCCTGCTGTCGCGACCCCTCTCCCTGTACATGCGATCATTGGCGTACCGGAACGAGACCTGGAAGATACCTCAAGTCGTAGCAGAAGTACAGAAAGCAGGATTTCCTCTGACAACTTTCAATTGGTCTACATACGTGCAGATGATGGCTTCTTCCGACAAGCCTTCTGACCAGGTTGAGGCGTTCACTGTCTTTGAGCGCAAGTTCATGCCTAACTTTCCTGGATGGAATAATCTTCGCCGGGGTTATGGAGTGAAACCACCTGGCGTACCTTCGACCATTGATGTTATGGAGAACCCGAGACGTGCGAAACCTCCTAACATGCTCGGCAAAGAATCTCGACGCTACTGGAGCAAAATTCAGCCTGACTTCATGCAACCTACATATGTCTCGATGGTCTATCTGGCGTCCGCATTACAAGCGTTCCGGGAGAGGAGTATCTTTGACGGAGGATTGGAGGTCGGAACTCTCTTCAAAGTTGCGCCTAAAACTATTGCAGCCATTGCGGACATGCCGTACCTTCGTGAGAAGTTCCAAGGTGTGTTACTTCGGCGTCGTCAGGAGCAAGGTGACAAGAAGGGAGACTCTGGAGATCGTGATCATTTTGTGTGGACCGGTGGCATCCTTGGTGTTGGTGGCAAACCGAGGTCTCCAACAGCTGTTGAGCAGTCAGCGATGGAAGCAGACCAAGAGGAAAATGCTTCGGCCAGCGCGCGGCCCCAGCCAGGTGTGATCCACGACGAAGCACCTGATGCCACAAACGCTCCCGCTGTCGAGACGGAATTATTCCCTGAAGACGTGTCCGCGCGTAACGCTAAGAGCATAGATCCGCAGGATCAGTTCGATATCGAGGCAGAAGCGCTCCTTGGATCCAGACGCGCTCTGCTAGAGGCGAGCGAAGCATTGCTGGACAATGAACACCGCGCTTCAGCGGATGAAGGCGATGAAACAGACATGTCTGCCTTGATGGACGATTTGGCAAACCCAGACGAAGATGCGCCCGAATCAGCAGACGGGCGACAGCAACAAGAACCGCCTACCAAGCATCGAGGCCAGCCAGAGCAGGAGCAGCACAACAGCCGTATGGCGCAGGATGGATAGTTTCTTTTCACTTATCCTGTTTTGGTCAATCTTGTATATCAGAACCTATGATTGTATATTACTACCTATAGACATATATATCGACTTTTTTAGGACATTTGTATAAAATGGGTGGCTTCTGATAATGAATGACTGTAATCATATCTGCTACCCAGGAAACCATCACGTGACCTTATACTTTTGTTGAGTCATTAAGCGACCATTCCGCGAACGCGTCAATGTTGAAAGGACGCGTTCCAATTATGCCCGATTTGGGTGTCGTGTTTCTTGAAGAAAGATCCCTCCGCTAACAACCATTCAAGGAACAAATTGAACATCCCCATTATCGTCCTTGTATGAGACTGAGCTGAAGGCCGGCGAAATAAAACTCGTTACTTTAAGACTTCGATCACCTAATTGATTACCTCTGTCACATAAATACACAAGTCGTGGACATCCTTCGTCATGGATGGGGTACAACTCCGCGATGAGGCCGGTCAAGATCGAGTGAGAGCTGCAGTCGAATTTCTCGATCCAAGTAAGTCTTCAACATACATGCTTCGTGAAGTAAATTTCTGACTTAGAGGTCCTAACAGGCGATGCCCGCGCGCGGAGGTCTGTGATTCACAAGTACCCTCCCTTGCTAAGACATGATGGTTCTGACGAGCGAACAGCTACCGAGCCGATATTGTGCTGATGCTGAACCGAGGCCTGCGTCGCTTGACAGTATGCTATATATACGTTACAAGGTTGGCGCGAAAAACTAATAGGCACACAGGTCAGCATCGATGAGATCAGAGCTCACAACCGCGAATTGGCAGATGGGTGAGTCCAGCACGGTTGCAGTATTGCTAGGATCATGGTGGGCTGATACTTTCTCTAGCCTTCTTACCTCCCCGTTCGATTACTCTCTGGCTTTCGACAGGGCTTTGAAGGAGGTTATCAAGACATTGCCGAACCGACCTTCAAGGGAAACAGCCGACGATGTGGTATGCACAATCTAATGAAGATTTCTGGTCATGCGGAATCTTTGCTGATAAAATTCAGAATTACTACTGTGCCTACGTTGGTGCTTTCGGAGAATTCTCTTGCAACCCCAGAACTCTGGGATCTTCTCACTTGAACCGAATGATCTCTCTCGAGGGTATTGTCACAAAATGCTCTCTGGTTCGCCCAAAAGTCATCCAAAGTGTGCACTACAACGAGCGGAAAGACCGGTTCGTTGCGAGGCGGTATAGAGATCAAACAATGACAACTACCGGAATTACCAACATGAATGTCTATCCCCAAGAAGATGATGAGAAGAATCCGGTATGCGATCGAAGGAAGAGCCTGTACTGGACTGGTATCGCTGATAACTCCGTTTTCGTCTTTCTAGTTAATCACAGAATACGGATACTCGACATACCTGGATCACCAAACCATTTCCATCCAAGAAATGCCTGAGAGAGCGCCTGCAGGCCAGCTTCCTCGGAGTGTCGACGTGATCTTGGACGATGATCTGGTAGACAGTGCCAAACCTGGAGACCGGATTCAGCTGGTGGGAATTTACCGCTCTCTGGGAAATCGAAATGCCAGCTCTGGGTCTTCGACTTTTCGCACGGTCGTTATGGCCAACAATATCATTCAACTGTCTTCAAAGTCTGGTGGAGGCATTGCGCAAGCTACTATCACGGACACCGACATTCGAAACATCAACAAAGTCGCCAAGAAGAAGAACGTATTTGAGTTGCTGTCAAACTCCCTTGCACCTAGCATATACGGACACGATTATATCAAGAAAGCGATCTTGCTGATGCTCTTGGGTGGAATGGAGAAGAATCTCGACAACGGCACGCATTTGCGTGGTGACATCAACATCCTCATGGTCGGTGATCCCTCGACCGCCAAATCGCAACTCCTTCGTTTCGTCTTAAATACAGCACCTCTCGCAATTGCAACCACAGGTCGGGGCTCTTCGGGAGTCGGTCTGACAGCCGCTGTCACCTCTGATAAGGAGACTGGGGAGCGTCGTTTGGAGGCCGGTGCGATGGTCCTGGGTGACCGCGGTGTTGTCTGTATTGATGAGTTCGACAAAATGAGTGATGTGGATCGAGTGGCTATTCACGAGGTAATGGAACAGCAGACGGTCACCATTGCCAAAGCTGGCATTCACACAAGCTTGAACGCTCGTTGCAGTGTTTTGGCAGCCGCTAATCCTATCTACGGACAATATGACCCTCACAAAGACCCTCACAAGAACATCGCCCTTCCTGATTCACTTCTCTCACGTTTCGATTTGCTTTTTGTTGTGACGGACGATATTGAAGATGCCAGGGACAGAATGGTTTCGGAACACGTCTTGCGCATGCACCGTTACCGTCAACCTGGAACCGAGGAAGGTGCCCCGGTTCGGGAAGACCTCAATCAAACCTTGGGTGTTGGGCTCGAAGATAACCAGGATTCCAACCAGCCGACGGAGGTGTACGAAAAGTTCAATGTTATGCTCCATGCCGGAATGGCCAATTCGAGTCGCAAGGGCAAGGGCATTGAAATTCTGAGTATTTCCTTCATCAAGAAGTACATTCAATACTCTAAATCGAGAATTAAGCCGGTCCTGACAAAGGGCGCTGCCGATCATATTGTTGCGACATACTCGGCTTTGAGAAATGACGAGCTGTCGGGCAACCAGCGTCGAACGTCCCCTATAACCGCGCGTACGCTGGAGACATTGATTCGTTTGTCCACCGCGCACGCGAAGGCTCGCCTATCGAACCGAGTCGAGGAGCGAGATGCGAAAGTTGCCGAATCTATTCTGCGCTTCGCTATGTTTAAGGAAGTTCTTGAGGATGAACGCCGCAAGAGGAGAAAGGTCACGACGTTCGACGAAGACTCTGAATCGAGCGAATCTGACTCCGACGATGACAATACTCCCGCGAATACAACCGCCACGCCACGGTCGAGCCGGCGAGTTGGAACAATGCGAACACGTTCAGCAGCTACGCGGTCCACGAACGAGGACGAGATGGATGCTGACGGAGACGTCGTGTCGGAAGACGGGGACGGTTTGTATTCTGCTAGCCCTCGAGGCCAGCGACTACGTTCAAGCCAGACAAACCGTACGCAGACGCAGACAGATAGCCAATCTCGGATGTCCGTTGCTTCTTCGCAACCGGCGTCGCAGCTCATCCAGTCTCAGACCGATGATTCACAGTCACAGAATGCCATGAGGTCTACTACTTCGTCCCAGCCAATCCAACCTGCGCGCTTGACCGTGTTCCGTCAGGCTCTAGGCCCACTCATGGGCACACGGCTCTTCACTCACGGCGACACCGCCGATGTTGAGGAGCTCATTGGAGCAGTTAACACCGCTGTGCGGGAATCTCCCTCGCTCGGAGCAGGCCATGTCTTCCAGCGAGCAGAGGCAATTGAGGCACTGAAAGCCATGAACGAAAGAAACGAGTTGATGTAAGTCATCCGACAGGTATTTAGCATGATCGTCAAGCCTGACTAACATTCTTTTGCACACAGGTTCCTCGAAGACGATGAGACAGTTTACAGGATTTAGATCCAATGATTATTGCATACTAGTGGTAGAATAGTGTTTCGGGTAGGGTTGACGGGTTTTCAGTCCAATATATTGAATCGCGCCGGAGACTCAGTATGGCGTATCGGAGTTTTTTCTTCGACTTTTTTGCATGCAAGTGACACAATAGTCTGTCCTTTTTTGAAAATAAAGTCTTTCTATGCATAGCCCCTGGCATACCGTTCCATGCTCATTGGAATTGAGTTTGAGCAGATGTACATTGGAAGATCGTTCAGTCACTTTACAGCCCTATAGGCACGGTGGAGAACAAATCCATATATTGACGAGGATCTGAGAATCCGTTTGTAGATACATCGACACAAAAATCCATACAATGCATGCGATGGTTCTAATTAGGGTATATGATGAAAAGGAATGCTTCCAAACTACACCGAGGGACTAGCTTCGCGCGACTGTGTGCCCTCGCGACTCTCGCCCAGGAACGAATCGTCGGACGAGAGCGACGGCGTACTATAGATGCCCTCCCTGATCTGCGCTTGGGTCAAAGGCGACAGCCCGCGAGAAAGTGATTTCGTGCCCTTCTTTTTCCGTAGCTGCATGCTCTGTTCCGAAGCAGTGGAAGACGGGGTTGTGCTTCCCCGGCGAGGACGGCTGCTGGCGGAAGAGCGAGACGGCGGACGATCATCGATGTCCACTGGCGTCGTACTACGGGATGGGGTGCGGGAATGGGACTCTGAACGCGCGCCACGTCGCGTGGGGGATTTGAGGTCGTGGGCGTGTTTGGAGATGCTGGAGTGTTGATGGTGGTGATGACGATGTTTGTCTCCGTCGCTGGACTTGATGGTTGCGGCGACGAGTCGTCGGCGTTGTGAGGCCTTCCAGCCTAACCCGAGCCCGAGCCACCAGAACCAGCCACCTTCTTGTTGAGCGAGTTGGCGCTCCTTCTGGCGCAACTTCTCGCGCAGCTGAGCGCGTCGCTCGTTCTCCTTTTCCCAGAACTCGGTTCGGTAATCATCCCAGTTCTCGCGGAATTCGGGCGAGAAGGATTTGGGGAGAAGAAGAAGACGGATGTAATCACCTCCGGGGCTGAGATCTTCCTCCACGAGGCCCGATTCGCTGGCGACGTTGTTGTAATACTGCTGGTAGTGCTGCCGACCACCACGCTTGTCCGACGACGGGCGCTCGATGTAGTGGAAATTCCCGGTTGGAGCAGGGAAGAAAGGAGAGGTGAATGGGAAGAGAAAAGAAAGGTAGGACAGCAGTTCCTGCCACCAGGGGCCCCGGATGATGACGATCTTGGTGTTCATGGTGCGTAGGCCGCGGTTGGCGACGGCGAGCCAGCGCCGTGGCCATCGCACTCCCCGTTCCCACTGTCCTGTTCCCCAGACTAACAACGCAGTGACAATTCCTCCTAGAAGCGCGACCTTTTCCCCCATTTCGACCATCCAGTAAATGGAGCCGCCCACCCCGCTGCCATCTTCCCGCGGACGAAGGAAGAGCGCGTAAGCAAAGTAGGCAATCCAGGCAGCCAGCAGGAGCAGGAAAAAGGTATTCTGTCGTCGGCGTTCCCGCAGCGCCAGATACTGAGCTCGCAGCGAACTTTCGAGAATGAGAAGGTTCAGGTAGATTTGAGGAGGGGACGAGGGCAACGTCGAGAGCAGATCCGGGGTCGATGAACGGGGCGGGGAGGAGGGATCCGGGGCATCTTGAGAAAACGGCGGCTGAAGGGTGTTCAATTGACCAGAAGGTTTGGATAAGGACTCTGGAAGACTTCCAGGAGCTGGAGAACCCTTGACAAGCTGATCCAGGCTCCGGGTTTGTGCAGCCATGACGCTGTGGAGGGAGGGGAGAAGGATCAACAGGAGAAGATCCCTTTGCAAGTAGAAGAGGATATCGTAGACTTCTAGAGGGACTGCACGGCCTTTGCGGCCAGACGCGGTTTCATCGCATGAGATTTGGAAAACGAAGCCAGAGAAGTAAGTCGATAAGGTTGATAATAATAATGTTTCCGGCTCATCCAGCTCCAGTATCACTAGCTCCACGAAAAAGAGAAGAAGAAAATCAGCCGGATCATCGTCATCATCGTCTCCACTCAACGTCCCTCAGCGATCTACTGCAACAAATTCAACGTTTTTCCCCATTCAATCAATCTCATCTCATCGCATTTCCACGACTTATGATACCCTAAAAATAATTATAGCCTCGTTGAAACTCTAAACAGTCCTGGTTCCTCCAACTTCGTTATCATTCCGGCTGCCTGTTGAGCTTCGGGGATAAGCGGTCTTTGGCTTCGTTTCTGACCGCTGCAAAACGCCCACCTGGCCTTCTTATTTCCATTTGCTGACGGATTTATGACCTCTGCGCCCCTTTCCTATAAATATTCTTCTTGTCTCCTTTGTGCGAGTGACAGGGATACCGTCTCTGTCACTCTGGACTACATCGCGACAAGCTGTCCGCCGTGCGACTTCCTTCACTTTCTTCCCAGGTCTCCCGACCCTGGACGTCATTTGAACCGCCCCGTCTCCTTTCTTCGCCACATCCCGCAATTCACCTACGCTACACGTCCTCAATGACATCGGAATCACTCAATTCGTCTAAGGACGACCTTCATGATCGAGCCCACCATGGTCCGTATGTCTCTCAGCAAGAGAGCACGCCATATGCGGCCCGAGGGGCTAACGCAGCTGCAGTGCGCTCCTCGTGGTTTCCACTAGGCTACAGAGAAGGCTTCAATCAATGGGTAGGTTCCTGAAGTCGGGAGATGATAACCAAAGTTGTTGCACGAGTCACTGAGATCTGGTTCCAGTGGGCTAGTTTGCCAGCTGCGGCAGCAGAGCATAAAGTCCTCTCTTTCTTGCCCTATCTCCAGCATGAACCTCCTACGCATCTGCAGACCGGAAAGACCACCACTCAACGCGATGGTGTGGCTCAAAGTCTGCAGTCGGCCGATCTCAGCCAGCAAGGCGAAGTATCGGCCCATTCCACCGACGATCCGTACGGACCAAGACGATGGCGCTCCAGCATGGTTGAATTGAGCGGTAAGGACAGGGCTCTAAATGAGTTTTCCGTGGAGAGAGTTGGTGAGGAAGTGGACCAACATTTGGTCATGCTTCACGGATATGGTGCGGGGCTGGGCTTCTTCTACAAGAATTTCGAACCTCTAAGCCGGCTGAAGGGGTGGCAACTGCACGCGTTGGATATGTTGGGCATGGGCCGCAGCACCCGACCACCGTTCCGCATCAAGGCTAAGAACAGAGAGGATGCTATCAAGGAGGCGGAGGATTGGTTCGTTGATGCACTGGAGGAATGGCGCGTGAAGCGCAAGATCGAACGCTTCACGCTGCTTGGCCACAGCATGGGAGGATATATGGGAGTCGCTTATGCCCTGAAGTACCCAGGTCGTTTGAACAAGCTGATCCTTGCCTCTCCGGTGGGGATTCCCGAAGATCCTTATGCTGTCTCTGCGGATATGCCCGAACCATCCGAGTCCACCTTAGCCCAGGAGTTCACCCAGGACCAGCAAACTATCGCACAGACATCGTTGTCTGTCCCCCCGGAAGTAGCCCAGAAAGGCGACAACAACGTCCTGCTGAAAGGCTACGGTAACGCGGCGACAGCAGCACCGCCGGAAAGCCGACCGGCCCGCCGCAACATTCCCAAATGGTTTGCCTACCTGTGGGAAGCCAACATCTCTCCCTTCAGTCTGGTACGGTGGGCTGGCCCTCTCGGGCCTCGCATCGTATCTGGCTGGACCTCTCGGCGCTTCTCCCATTTACCCGCCAACGAAGCGAAAGCTCTACATGACTACTCCTATTCGATCTTTAGTCAACGCGGTAGTGGAGAGTATGCTCTTGCATATATCCTGGCTCCGGGAGCTTTCGCCCGTAGCCCTCTGATTCGGCGCATCCAGAACGTCGGACGGCAGATCATTCAGCCTTCCGCCCCCAGCGGGGAGCCTGCGAACGGCACGGATCCCTCTCCTTTGCAACCGCCTTCTGACCTGGCAACTCAGGCTTCTTCAACCCCAGCTAAGCGCGAGACCGGTATTCCCGTCGTTTTCATGTATGGGGACCACGACTGGATGGATGCGGCGGGAGGCTTTGCAGCCAAGGCCAAGATCGAAGAGGAGAAACGGCGGGTGCTCCAGAATGCTTCACCAGAAGAGCGTGAGGCGGATAATGGTTCAGCTAAGGTGATAATTATCAAGGGGTCGGGTCATCATATATACCTCGATGGATGGGAGGAATTCAACAAGGTGGTATTGGAGGAAATGGAAGAGGTGAGCCAAAGGGAAAGGGCTCGGAGTCGGACGTGACGCAAGAGATGCACTGTTTATGAGCGATATACCTTTTCCCTTACAGTAATTATTTCCTTGTTTGTAGATAAACTTTGCAATTCTGCGTCAAGATGGGGACTTACGGAGTGTATTATTAGAGTAAAGTTCATAGATATGGTGAAGTGGCCTCAGTCGCTAGAACCCATGAGTTGCAGATGCATAATCGTCACAATTCATTTTGGAAATCAAATCGCTAGATGCAAAACTACCAAGACGCTTTTGTTGAAATTTTAGAATCAATAACCAATCAGTCAAAAGGGCCGGTCTCAACTCAAAGAAGGACTGGGTAATTGCGATCCAAGATTGGCCCCCGATACACTTCGTCTACGATATCTCACGCCTGTAGGATAATGAGCCATGAATCTTCCCATATTACGGAGCGTTGTGCTGGATCGATCCTCGACTGGCGTGGTGGTGCCCGTTGAGACTGCACTCCCGCTGCTATTCGCTCCATTGCCCGGGCGAAAAGCAAAGTAACCCCCCGGGGCCTCAGATGAACTTGATAGGTGCATTTGAGAATGTGTCTGTGGCGCAGTGGCCATGGCACGGAAGAAATCAGAATATGTCGAAAGAGACGATGCGTCCTGAGACTGTGGCTGCGGAGAGAGACCTCGGGAGCGGGCCCCAGAGCCGGCAGGTAAATGGAACTCTGACCTGTTTGACCGAGATACTGACGGAGAAGTAGGAGCTCGGCGAGTTTGACTGGGGATCAGGGACGTGGTTGCTGATCGGTGGTGATGGCGCTGCCTGCGGCCATCGGGACTACGAGAGGCGGCCTGGCTGTGTCTCCAGGGCAGAATGTCTGCTGTTTCGGGGTGGTTCCGCAGAGGAAAGGGCTGTGAGGGGAGCTCTAGACGATCATTGATGGAGAGCCAGGCCCGCTCATCTGCCTCGTCGCTTAAGCTGTCCTTTGAGGAGGACGATGCGGATCTGGAAACATGGCCCTGCGACCTTGCGGATGGTGGGCAGCGCCAGCCGCCCACGCCTTCGAAGTCCCGGCCTTCGTCTCCGCTGAGGAGAGTCAGGAGAGCAGATGGAGGAGTAGTAACTCCGTTCCTGCGCAGCTCTTCCTTGCGGACGGGCCGGGCGTGGTCGCCGTCGGGGCGCCCGGTTGAAGAAATCGAACTATTTCGCCGTCGAGCCGGCGCCGGACGAGTGTGCCCCCGAGAAAAGGGCGCTATTTGGCGATGGTTGTTGGTGTGAGGCAATATCACTGTGACGCCATGATCAATGGATCGCCTCTTGGGCGTGGCAGAGGCGGCCGGGGTGGTCGGTTCAGAGGCAAAACTCAGCAAGGAAGACTTGCTTGATGTCGGAATCACAAAGTAGTTTGAGACTATAGCAAAGCATAGCTCAACGTAAAGGACCAAAAGTCGTAAAAACAGAGTCAGTATGGAGAGACAGATGGTGATATATGCCGAGAAGACCAGAGGTAACGAAACCAGTGCCAAAAAAGGTACTGTCAACAAGGTGGAGCACGAGGTTGACATGAAGACTTAACGCAGAGAAGGTTCAGTATGAGATTGGAAGATAGTGAATGACTTGGACGGGATAGAAGGGTATATCCATCATATCACCAGAATTCTGATCGGAGAAAGAAAGCCACAACATCATGAGAGTCTACGCAATGGAGCTTAAAAGTACTGTCAGGGTTGTTATCGGAGCTTCCCTTTGACAGCAACAAAGTGCGGAGTAAAAGCATGTGATGCTGATACATACATAGGTGGGTAATGTTGATGCCATTGATGCCCCAGGCACTAATTACTGTTTACGGTATCGGTACGGGTATTTCCAGCATCTTTCGGGTACCATTACATCACAGCATTCATCTGTCGCCCTAAAGGGCCTAAAACTGTCTCTATCATACTACCACGAGATCAACGCATATGGACGGGAGGAACATGCCTGAAAATGAGCGTGACAAGGTCCCCGATTTTCCTTGGGAGCTTGGTGTCTACGATGCCCATTGCCACCCCACGGACGCCATTTCGTCAATACCTGATATTCCAAGGATGAAAGCAACGACGCTCACAGTCATGGCCACTAGAGCGGAGGATCAGGGCCTCGTATTTCAGATAGCTAAAGACCTTAACAATGAAAAATTGACTGTTCAGGACGCCGAGATGGATCGTGTACTGCCATGCTTCGGATGGCATCCATGGTTTTCACACCAAATCATCGACGATCAGGAGTCATCATCAGAGGTAGCGCAGGGCGCCTCAGATCTTGAGAGCAAGAAGACACATTATCATAAAGTCTTAACACCAGCTCCAGAAGATGAAGACTTCATTTCTTCTCTACCTGATCCAAAACCCCTCTCGCAATTCATCTCCGAAACACGCGAACGGCTACTGTCTTTTCCAAATGCTCTGGTTGGCGAGGTCGGCCTTGATCGTGCTTTCAGACTTCCAAAGGCCTGGGCCCAGCAGGAGGCTGAGAATCGTAATGCACAAATAACACCCGGATCTCGTGAAGGCCGGAAACTCTCACCTTACAGGGTGCACATGGAACACCAAAAGGCTATTCTTAAGGCCCAGCTTCGCCTCGCCGGGGAACTTCGACGACCAGTCTCAGTACACAGTGTCCAAGCACATGGAGCGGTGTTCGATGTTTTCAAGGAGCTATGGTCCGGCCATGAGCGCAGAGTACCATCGCGACGGGAGAGACGAAGACGTCTTAGCGTTGAAGGAGCTCACGCAGAGAGCGACGCGGAAGACGAGCAAGTGCAAAAGTCACTAAAGCGCGAAGGTTCCCCACCTCTCCCATATCCACCCCGGATCTGTATGCATTCGTATTCAGGTCCTGTGGAGCAATTGAAGCAATTTCTGAACCTTTCAAATCCCTCAGACGTCTACTTTTCCTTTTCCAATGTGATCAATTTCAGCGGGCCGTCGTCTCAGAAAGTCATCGCAGTTATCAAAGCTTTGCCGGAGGACAGAGTGCTCATTGAGAGTGACCTTCATACTGCTGGACAGCAGATGGACGATTTGCTCGAGGAAGTTGCCCGGCAGATTTGTGAGCTCCGTGGCTGGCCTTTGCAGGAGGGGGTCCAACGACTGGCAGATAACTGGAAACGGTTTGTGTTTGGGTAGTTACGTTGTACATACTGCTTCGTGTTCGAGCCGATTCATATGCTCAACCTTTGTACATACATTTACAGCAATCATAGAGAGTACAAGGTCTGTTTAAGCCACAGTCTCTGTTCAAGAGATCGTATCTTTGGAAGAGAGATGATATCCTGCTTCAAGCTCAAGACAACGGGTGTGAACGTAAACCGTGAATCACTGGATTCGACCTTTCGAGTCTCCTGGCTTGAAGATTGTGAAGATCTGGACAGCTCCTAAGAGCAGACACAGACCGCAACTAATAGCAGCTTCGCCGACGGAAAACTGCTGGTTCCGACGATGGCCCTCTCTCGCTGTCTTCAGCCAACAAGACCTCTTTGCGCCCTCCAAAACGCACATTGAGCTCAACTGTCCAATGTCATTCTGATCTCGCACATTCCATTATCAAAATCCTCCGACTGCGCCTTCTCCGCACCTCCACGTGACACTCCCCAGACTCGGCTTTCCCCACTTTCATCCATTATCGGTCTTTATCGCTATTCCTGGGCAGTTGACTATCTCCCACTTCTACTCTTCTTTCTGATTGCCTGGATTATGTCGGGTTCCTGAATCGGTCTCCCAATTTCGGACCTCTCGCGGCTTCACATGATGAGGAAGAAAGTCTACGGTCCTTGAATCTGCCTCGATGCTTTTGCTATGTCATCCACAGCGCAGAATAGCCTTTCACCCACCGGCAATGGTGTGACCAAGCGCAAGTCAGGTAGACAATACCTCTGTTGACTACAATTGTTTCCATAATGTACTTGTCGATATCGATACTGATTTTCCTTTGGCTTAGGCTCCGCAGCCTGCGTCCACTGCCATCGGCGCAAAGTCCGGTGTGACGCACGTATCGTTGGCCTGCCCTGCTCCAACTGCCGCTCCTCAGGGAAAACAGACTGCCGCATCCATGAGAAGAAGAAGCGCCTTGCGGTACGCTCCATTCTGAATCCCGTTCCCATTCGTTGTCGGCCGCCGTCCACCTCCGAGCATGTCCCTGAAGCGTCTCCTCCATCTACCATCAGCGAACCAACCGCTTTCACAACTGCTTTTCGCGGAGTTCAGCCAGAAGCAGCAGCTCCTCCAGCGAGCGTCGTTCCGAATGTCCAGTCCAAGGCACAACATCTCCACAGCAATAGTTATAGTCACACGTCTCCACAAGCGCAGGAATGCCATCTTCCGCCCGCTTCGGACCGTTTCGCCGAACAGGATGCGCATGCCGATTTTGAGAAGCGACTGGTGAAGCTCATTGACGATGAAGAAGGTTCAGGTGCTCGGGAAATTCAGCGAGGCGTGCGAGCAATCTATGTTGGACACGAGCTGTCGAACATGTCCTTCTTGATACGTCAACAGCGCGATAAAGATGACGACGTATATCACTTTGCGGGCAGCGAGATACCACGGCGACAGTTGAAAACCGGACATGACCAGCTTCTCGTAGACGCCCTAACTCTACCGGAGCCGGCCCTCGTCGACGAGCTTGTCCAGGCATACTTCACCCACGTTAACCCGGGATATCCCATTGTTGAAGAGGATCAGTTCATGAGTCAGTATCGCAATAGAGACCCCTCTGATCCTCCGCCTATCCTGCTTTTGCAAGCCATTCTATTAGTCGGATGTCATGTCACGCATCCAAAAGAAGAGCGGGATACTTTGAAGGACATTTTCTTCCGTCGCGCGAAGTGGCTCTTTGACAACCGCATTGAGCGAAACCGTGATACCTTGGTCCAAGCTGCGCTGCTCTTGACGTGGCATTCAGACAGCCCCGATGATGACGTTTCTGCCAATGCTCACTACTGGGTCGGTGTTGCTGCTCGAATCGCGACCGGCCTCGGCATGCATCGAAATCCAGTCTCGAGCAGGTTCGTTCCCCGGGACCGCCGGATGTGGAGAAGGCTATGGTACATACTGGTTCAGCTCGATGTTATGGTCTCCCTTTCGTATGGTCGACCTCAAGCTATGTAAGTGTGCTAGCACGGATCTGAGTCCCAATGCCTGCTCTAATCTCTCTGTGCGCCAGAAACCTCGAAGACTCCGATGTCTCGCCGTTGACAGCCTCTGATTTTGAAGGCTGCGGGGCCCGTGTCCAGACGGACTATGTCATTCATTTTTCAGAGCTTTGCACAATGATATCTTATATTGTGCGCGAGCGATTCGGACTACGAGTCAGTTCGGAGCGTCGCAAAGCCGCATTGCAGGAAGCAGATGAAGCTCTTGCGAACTGGTCTTTGAGGCTTCCAGACAATCTGCGGCTGCGTGCCTCGGATATGGATCCTTGGTCCGCCATGCTTCACTTGACCTACAACAATTTCCTCATCCTGCTCCACCGGCCTCATCCCAGGGCGTCGGCGTATTCGGACGACTACGGCCCGCATGATGCAGAGATTTGCAGCGCAGCGGCCGGTGTCATCGCATCTATCTTCGAAGAACTCCGCTTAAACGATCGCCTCAAGTACCTATGGTATTCCGGCGTCCATACCCTCTTCACGGCGATGATCCAAGTTCGTGTCGAGCTGCGATTCTCAAACCCTGTTTTAGCCATTAACGCCCTGCGCCGCTTCGATTCCGCCTCCTGCTCACTCCGCGAACTAGCCAAGTACTGGTCGCACGCCACCACTATTCTACGCCTCTTCGAAGATTCGAAACGACTGCAAAAGGATCTGCGCTTAGCAACAAGCGAAAGATCCAGACCCTTCAGCAGCACACACGACCAATCCCAGACCCAGACCCTGAACCAAAACAAGAACCAGCATCAAAACTCTTCAGCCGACGCGCCTGTACAACCCCCACAACCGGATCGGGCCCTCCCCTCCTACGACTCCCCCACCCCGGACTCCACGTCTCTACCACAACCCGCTGTCTCCCCGCACCAGAACCAAACCTTCGACAGCTGGATCCCATCCACGAACCTGGCAACTGTCGATCCGATGGATCAGCCAAGGGAATTTCTGGACTGGCGCCAGCTGTTCTCCTTCACGGATCCGGATCAGTCTGTACTACCGATGAGCATGGATGGGCTCCCGGAGCTGGAAGATGAATGGCGGCAGATCTACTGGCAGGAGACACCGATGTCAGATCTTTTCCAGGACGGAGGATGGATGCACGGCTAGCGCTGCTTGGATGGTCTCTTTCAGATGAGCATCTACCCGATGAACGATATTTCACGAATGATACCTGGGATTCTTATTTGATGTCCTCAATTTGCGTACAACGTATCTTTATATGGAAATAGTCTCTCCACAGTGGACTTCAACTCTGTCTTAAATCTACCAATGCGCAAAGGAAAAGCATGTTCGATAATTTCCTGAGCATGTCCAAAAAGTTAGCATCTCATCTGACGCAATCGAATCAAGACATTCACATAGGCGCCAATATCAAAATCCGGTCATTCTTCAAGGACAGCGAAGTCCCACCTCTTTCTTTCTATTAACTACTTGGCCGACCATATCACCCAAGAGATACTCATAAGTCACAAATCACCAACAAGTGGCATATATGGATACATATGATGATTCCGTATTTTCGCGACCAACTGCCCTCCCATAATCGAACGACGAAATCCGAGAGATGACTGTGCTGTAAGCATGAAAAGAAATGGTTTCCACACGACACATCTACTATGAAAGTATACAAACACCGTCGTTGGAGGGAACATAGAGCAAAAAATAAAACGGAGAGGCCGCGGATGAAAACAGCATAAGCACACCAATGATCAAAGGGGTAAAAATAAAGAATTAAAAAGCGCATCTGAACTGGTCCTGTTTACCTCTCTGTCGGTTACCTCATGAATAGCCCAATGTTTCGTACCATGTCATAAAATGTTGCGCAGAGAGCAACACCCAAAGAACGTTAGGAGCATCCCCACAAATAATTCGAGACTCTGTTCCAAGGCAGACTCGACCCCGAAACAAGGGTAGCACCGTCTCAGTTTTCGAGAGTATACTCTCATTCTGACAGCGCAGGATTTGGAGTGTGTGAGAGTCTTGCGCGGGGGACTCCGTCACACACGACGTATTTAGTACGATTCGCCTCCTGCTCCATTGTGAGGCTGGCCGACCATCGAAGGGTAGCCATAGGCTGAACTGTCCTGTTCGGAGGGGTCCAGACCAGGGTTCATGATATTGTTTGTGTTATCTGCCGTTTCAGGAAAGCCGCCGGAAGCCGATCCACCAGGTCGTCCACCTTGCGTGCTGGATCCGCCCACGGGCCCTCCAGCATTGTAGCCGCTGCTCGTTGGCCTATTCTGGTGTTCGCCACGGGCGGACTGAGTCTGGAGGAGTACTTAGCACATGATACTACAACCCACCAGACCACCAACCGTTGGTGGGGAGACAGGCCGCCTGAGCGTGTTGTACAAGTCTTACCTCGCGATACTTTGACAAGTAGATCTTGAGCGCTTCCGCGTAATTCTCGAAGCCAAGTGAAGTCATAGCGAACAGAATATCCTCCCCATTTACCGTCTTGCGTTTCTCTTGCTGGCACTTTTCAGAGGCTGTAGAGAACAAGGCGAAATCATACGTTAGTCGAATGGACAGGTACCAGCAGCCAGATGCAGTAACACTCACCTTCGCTGGTGATAAACGAGATAAACTCGCTGACACACTCTTGCATGCACTCCTTGGCTTCTTTGGCGATCTTCGCGTTCTCTGGCAAGGCCAACTTCATGATACGGGCCACTTGACGGTAGATGTTAGCACATGTAGCTGTTTACCCATCATGCCTCCAATTTGCGGAGGATAATTGCGTAAAAACTTTGAGCGGCGCAAAAAGAACGACATCGCACAATAGATATCTGACGAAAATTGTATCGCCGCAGATAAGAAAAGCGCTTCGCATGCAGAGCTACACTCGAACCGCAGGCGAATGAGGGTCTCCACAGTGCGATGATTGTTGGTTGAGGCAGGTTGGGGTATTGTAAATGGATGGACGCAGGGTACGGTAAAAGTGAAGTAGGGCAGACGGCTGTTGGCCAGCAGTTGGATGTAAGGTACGCGCAAATCAGGAGGACAAGGGAAGCTGCAAGGGAACGCAACTAACCATTCGCAATTGGGAGCCATCGATCTTGCTCCTTCACCTCGAATTCTCCCTGGTTCTGTGTTTGTTCCTGGTCCTTATCCATGTGTTCTTGGTCTTCGCCTGATTGCGCTTCCTGTTCCACCTCAGGCTCTTTCGAAGGAGAGGCCGACATGATTTTTAGCTATAGGTATACGCGCAGCGGATACTGGATAAGGTATGTGATAAGAAGTCGTCTATTTGCTCTGCTGGCAGACCACGTCAGAGATGCGTGCCTCGGGGGTATCGAACTAAGGCGCTATGATACACTCGCGTCAAAAGGCAAAATAGAGTTGTGTCTGGCTGGGCAGCGATTCGCTTCACGGCAGCCCGAACGTAGAGGCACAAGTGTCAGCAGTGCGGGGACAAGCAATTGTTTCTGCTATAGCTTCTGCCCTGACGGTATAATCAAGGCGCGAAATCTGTTATTCGAGGAAAGACGCGACAGGTAAGATAGTGACTCGATCAGCCAAATCTGATTTGTTGCCAGTCGCAAGGATAAGTTAGTCCAAAAATTCGGAACGATAAAAATGCTAATTTTATTCCCTGCCACCTTTCGCGTGTCGTGGACGGACGGTCCGCCTTACAGAACTGCAAAGAGGAGTGGTGCAGTGGTAACGTCAATCAGGTATGCGGGATGCTCCAACGCGGGAGATCTGGAAACCCGGAGAACACTCACAGTGACGCGGGTCTTCCGTGCGTAGCAACCAATGCAACAGTGGTGGGTCAAATTGATAGTGGCACGTTGCGCAGAGGCAGACGAACGATCCACGGGAATCGGGGGAAGAGACTAGATACCTTCGAACGAACGGGAGCTTCGATTTCGCTTGAATAGTCGTCGGCCAGTTGTATTTCGTCTGTTTCGTCCACTTAGAAGCTGAGCTTGTCCAGTAGATATTTCAGGATTTTGACTGGAGACGGATGCGATGCGCGCAGATGTCAATTGGCGAACCAGGAATGTGTGGGCAGACCAGGGGAACTCTCACTGGTCGCTGAACAACGCCAATGAGATTTGTGGGAATCAGAATATTGAAGACACTCTTTCAAACAGAGTTGAGCGAACTTTGATGAACTACTGAGTCACTTCGAACTGGTGGATTGATTCGCCTGATGACTCGAATGAGAGATGGACGGTTGACGAAGTGCAGGGACTCCAAGGAGGGAACCCATAGCTGGCCTCAGGCGTCCGTTTACAATGCGATAACCATAAATTACGGCAATGACCTCGTGATGCCGCGAGCTTTGTCGACCATACTCCACACTGTATGTATTATACGGAAATGCACGTGATTATTGGTATCTGTGGCATCGCAGCGTGACGGCGATGGCAATGATGGTCTAGAAAAGCTCTTGTTTGCTTGATCCAAAGAATGACTGGCATACTCTCATGATCCTCAGATGTGTAATGAATACTCTGATATCTGCTTTGGAGTGACAGCAGTGCGAGTACAACTCATTGGTGAGGCTGTGTTCTAAGCGCTCTGCATTTCAGGCACACACATGTTGCCTGTCAGCTGCCAAGGTCCAGCCTGAAGATTTTGACTTGAGCCAGGACTCATCACAAAGTCGTTCGGACGTCAGACCAGGAGGAGGTATCAGGCATCAATGACAGCATGATATCAGGAGCAATCGATGCATAGGACGATGAAGGTCGCAAGGTGTGGACTTTGCTCATGGACATGACAAAAGTACCGGGCACCATATCTTGAGAAATGTGTTGGACAATCAGGTTTTCATCTGGGACGAGGCTGCACATGAGCAGTCTGCATTACGTTCGAGGACTCGAGTTGGACGCATGTGTTTGTCAGCTTGGGTACCAGCAGCAGATAAACCATTTGCACTCGTGCTCCTCTGGGTACCACTGTCTCAAAGGCATGCAAGTTTTCTATCCGAGATTCTACTCATTCTTTCTAAATAATTGAATCAAAAGGTTTCTTGACGGGGCAAAGAGGCACAATTAGCTGAAGTTTGCACCTAGGGTTTGACTTGGAGTCCATTATGTCCACAACTAGTAGGTACGATGTGATTCCCTCCTCGTAACAGAACACCGAAGTAGTGTGATATTACGTCTTATCCCCGCTGAACCTGGTTTCCAGGCACAGGAGGATGCAGAGCTGTAGGAGCTCCGTCGTAATTGACAGATAGCGAACCGACGGCAAGCAATACATTCAACTCTTCCTTTGAGAGAATGATCAAGTATAAGCCCAGTCGATTCACAAGGTAGATGGCTCGGATACCCTCAATGCAGTCACCTCGAGACTCCCGTCAACGCCTTTTCGATTCCGATTCCCGCTCATGGTAGCGAAAGGAGATCATGGACACCAACACCGCTAGAAGGATTGAAGAGGAGTGGAGGGGTATTTCTGACTGCCATCGCAAGAAAAGAGGAAAGCGTGCTTTAATTCATGGTTGTACGACCTGGATGTTGTTGTTTTTCTATTGCGGCAAAAGAAGTCAATCATTAATACCATTAACATGATATCCTGGCATTGACAGACTAACCTTCCAATCGTCCAATTCAGACTGTTTGCTCTGATATTGCTTCACAAGTTCGTCGAGCACCTGTTTCAAACCATCTGAGTTTGTCTTAAGTGCAGGAAGCACATCCTTGACTGTTCGCTCGACCAAAACTCCGTTTACCATTCGGAAGCACTTGCGGTCTTCGGGGAGGGGTTCGAGTGTCTCAATGACAAGTCTAGTAAAGGTCAGTGCTGCTAGTAGTTTAAAATGGGAAGTAGAAAGTACTTATGCTCCTCTGCTTCCTGCTCGATGTCGCCAATCTTTTGCGCCATCTGTGTGAGTGTATTCTTGAAGTTCGTATATTGGAGCTGAAGCTCTGCTTCAGATTAGCCTTCGTGACTGCATGGAAATGAGATGAGAACTCATCGGCACACCCTGCTGCTTCTTGGGGTTTATTTGAGCTTGACTGGCCATTTTCTGATATCCGATGCTGTCACGCTGTTGTTGCAAAGCTCAAAATGCGATGCGGGGCGTGGTGCTCGAATTCCGCCGCGCGGAGAGAAGCGGACTAACAATCTTCTGAAGCTGCGTCTACGAAGGACGGTCAGGCTACAGTCTGAACAAAATTACAGTTTAGACTCACTATATTTTCCAATATCTAGTCTTGATCTCTAATTGAGCTTGCAGAAAGGTTGTTCTCATTGTATATCAATCCCATGACCTTCTGTAGCCCTCCATAGATCGAAACACGTGACATGGATGGGCAATTTGTTTGCACCGTTTGCCCCATCGGCGATAATACACTCCGCATTTTATCAGAACTTCTACACTTTGCCTAGCACCTGGCTCGAAGCAAGCGCCCGGTGGCCATTCCTGTGCCGCTCATTTTTGTGGTTAATTAAGATATTAATTCGACTCCGGTGGAAAGACTTGTTCGAGTTTCACGAGCTGTTATTTCACCATGGCGTCTGACGGAATGCCTCCAGCCAAAAGGCTGAAGAGCTCCAACCTTCCGCCACACCTGCGGGATGCGAAGCGCAAAGACATCGACAACTGGGAAACCAACCGGATGCTCACGTCTGGAGTCGCGCAACGGCGCGATTTTGAAGGCGACTTTCTGCCAGAAGATGAAGAAGGTACTCGAGTCCATTTACTCGTCCACGATCTGCGACCGCCGTTCCTGGACGGGCGTACGATTTTTACCAAGCAACTGGAGCCTATCTCAGCCGTCCGCGATCCGCAGAGCGATATGGCTGTGTTCAGCCGTAAAGGGAGCAAGGTAGTCCGAGAGCGGCGTCAGCAACGAGAGCGTCAAAAGCAAGCGCAGGAGGCAACAACAATGGCAGGCACGGCGCTGGGCAATATCATGGGTGTCAAGGAAGATGAAGGCGACAGCGCTGTTGCCATGCCTGTGGAGGATACTTATAGAAGTGGGAACAAGTTCGCCCAGCACTTGAAAAAGGATGAAGGCGGACAAAGCTCTTTCAGCAAGAGCAAGACGCTCCGCGAACAGAGGGAATATCTGCCTGCATTCGCCGTGCGAGAGGAATTATTACGAGTCATACGAGATAATCAAGTGATCGTGGTAGTTGGTGAGACGGGATCTGGGAAAACGACACAACTGACACAATTTCTTCACGAGGACGGATACTCAAAATACGGCATAATTGGCTGTACGCAACCTAGACGAGTGGCTGCTATGAGCGTTGCGAAACGTGTGAGTGAAGAGATGGAAGTGGATCTTGGCGCCGAAGTTGGTTATGCCATTCGATTTGAGGATTGCACCAGCAAGGATACAGTCATCAAATATATGACTGACGGTGTCCTTCTGCGAGAATCGCTGGTTCAGCCGGATCTGGACAAGTATTCTTGCATCATCATGGATGAAGCACACGAAAGAGCTTTGAATACCGATGTTCTGATGGGCCTTTTGAAGAAGGTATTGGCGCGTCGAAGGGATCTGAAGCTAATCGTCACCTCAGCTACCATGAATTCAGAACGCTTTTCTCGATTCTTTGGTGGTGCCCCGGAGTTTATCATCCCTGGACGAACGTTCCCGGTGGACCTCCACTTCTCCCGTACCCCGTGCGAGGACTACGTCGACAGTGCGGTCAAGCAGGTCTTGGCAATTCATGTCTCGCAGGGACCCGGGGACATACTTGTCTTCATGACAGGTCAGGAAGATATTGAAGTAACGTGCGAGTTGATCGACGAGCGGCTGAAGATGCTTAATGATCCGCCGAAGCTTAGCATATTACCGATATACAGTCAGATGCCAGCCGAGCAGCAGGCGAAGATTTTTGAACGGGCCCCTCCTGGCGTCCGGAAAGTCATCGTTGCCACGAACATCGCCGAAACAAGTTTGACTGTTGATGGGATCATGTTTGTGGTGGATTCAGGATATTCAAAGCTGAAAGTGTACAATCCACGCATGGGTATGGACACGCTTCAGATCACACCTATCTCTCAAGCCAATGCGAATCAACGTTCTGGCCGAGCAGGTCGAACAGGGCCTGGAAAGGCGTACCGTTTGTATACCGAGTCGGCCTACAAGAACGAACTATATATTCAAACGATACCGGAAATTCAGCGAACGAGTCTTTCAAACACTGTTTTGCTTCTCAAATCACTTGGAGTGAAGGACCTCTTGGATTTTGATTTCATGGACCCACCGCCACAGGAGACCATTTCGACATCACTTTTCGAGCTCTGGTCGTTGGGTGCGTTGGATAATCTGGGCGACCTAACTCCGCTAGGTCGTGCTATGACTCCGTTTCCCATGGACCCTCCGCTCGCTAAGCTGCTCATCACGGCGTCTGAGGAATACGGGTGCAGCGAGGAGATGCTGACGATTGTTTCCATGCTCTCGGTTCCTAGTGTCTTCTATCGTCCAAAAGAGCGACAGGAAGAGTCAGATGCGGCGCGCGAGAAATTTTTCGTTCCGGAGTCTGATCACTTGACTCTTCTTCACGTTTACACGCAATGGAAATCCAACGGTTACTCCGATGGATGGTGTATCAAACACTTCCTTCACCCCAAGGCTCTGCGACGGGCCAAGGAGGTCCGCGAACAACTCCATGATATTATGACAGTTCAGAAGATGCGACTAGTAAGCTGTGGGACAGACTGGGACGTGATCCGCAAGTGCATCTGCTCCGGCTTCTATCACCAAGCGGCCAAGGTTAAGGGTATCGGCGAGTTCATCAACCTCCGGACAAGCGTGAGCATGCAGCTCCACCCCACAAGCGCTCTGTATGGCCTAGGTTATGTGCCCGAATACGTGGTCTACCACGAATTGATCTTGACAAGCAAGGAGTATATGTCGACTGTGACTGCAGTGGACCCACACGTAAGTTGAACCAGCTTCATCTAAAACAGTGAAGCAGCAGAGGCTAATCTCGAGAATGTAGTGGCTCGCCGAACTTGGCGGTGTCTTCTACTCCGTCAAGGAGAAGGGCTATTCCCAGCGAGAACGTCGCGTCACCGAACAGGAATTTAATCGACGCATGGAGATCGAGACCCAAATGGCCGCCGACCGGGAGCGCGCCGCGGCCGAGAAGTTACGAGAGCAGGAGCGCAACGATCCCTCCAGACGCATGAAGGAAGTAGAGGCGGGATCTGTTGTGCGACGTCCTGCTGTTACCGGTACACGAAGAATTGGTGGTGTCACCGCATCTTCGACCACGAGAAACGGGACCAATGGAGCAGGAACCGTGGTCAAGAAGCCACAGATCAAAAGGAGACCCGGACGAGCATTTTAGCATCATGTTCAAGCATAGACATATACCCGATGTACAAATTTAGAAGAGTTCATTCAAGAGCGGGCTCTGGACTCTATCCAGAGATAGAATGCGATGCCATTCTGGTGCAGCTATTCGGTATCCAGCCATCAGTAGCACTTTTATCTCGACACTGCAGTATAAATGGCCAAGGCCAACAAAGTACAGTCTCATGATTTATCCCGGTGAAGCTCACAAAGTACCGCGGAGGCCCTGAAGAAGCGAAGACCACGGCCTCCTGTCTCGCAAGCCGGCAACATGAACTACCGGTATCGTTTCAACTCCACCGAATATCTCCCCACCTGTTAACAGCCCGCACTCAATTGATGAAATTGATACAGAAAAAGTGCAGAATCAAGCTCCCGAAGATGTAATCCGCAAACGCCCTACCAGCAGCAAACCAGTCAGTCAGCAATCCTCACCTCACATATTCCTAGCATCCAACCAACGAAAAAAAATCCAAAACAAAACTCACCTCTCATGAGACACCGCACCCTGCTCCTCCAAGCCTTCCACCGCCGCAAATCGCGCATTCTTCCCCTTCGAACTGGGCTTACTGTTCCCCCCCTTCTGCTCGCTACTCGTCTGCATGCGCAAACTAGCCGTAAGCACGAACTGGCCAACCGTGGCACAGAACCCGCTCAGGAAAGCATTGAAGGGCTATGGAACCATCACTCGTCAGCATCCCATCTCAATCTGTAATCCTGCTAAAGGAACGGGGAACAGGTCTCACGTAGTTTCCAGCCAAAACGCAATAGAGGAATTGCACAGCGCCGACAAACAACAAAAACACCATGAAGGCGTCAAGCATCATGGTGCGCTGCGGCGTTGTGGTGAGGTACTGCTGCCATACATGGTGGGCGATTTGGTATACGGAGGAATTAGAGGAGAGGACTGCTGGGCCGGAGGAGAGGGAGGAGGAGCTAGGGGTTTGTGTTCGTTTGGGAGGCATGCTGGTCAATTGTATCAGGGATGAATTGAGGGCGTTCAGGACGAGTTGGGAGAATGATGCAGCGTGACTTGGAGTGGAAGTTTCGCTGTCGAATCTCCGGTTGACAAAGTGCGGATGAAGCTACTGTGTACACAACCCGATAGAGGACATACTAAGGCCATACCTGTGCTCCACCCGCCGTTGATTACGTAGCCTGTTTAGCTTGTGTTCAATGTCACGTGACCATGGGGTATAATCAGGATACAGAGAGTATCATTGCAGAGTTACTCGGAGTGTGGATTGTATTAGAAAGGCAGATGTCTACATTGACATTTGTAAGAATATTATCACAATTCTGCCATATATGTATACACCTATACTATACACTATGCATTATAATATACACATTCAGACCGCTCAACGGTCAGGTACGTCGCGGGAAATTGAGTTCGCGTAAAGCTCCATATCCCTGGGACAGAGGGCGTGCTGTCAATTGCTTCGAGAACCGCACCTCTGAATGTAACAGAGTCCAAGATGTGGACCAGCCAAGTCATACGTCGTTCATCATGAAGAGTTGAGAGTTCATAGTAAGTCGTTAAGAGGAGAGAAAGTCCATGGCCGTAAGAGAGCTGAGATCTTCATATAAAAGGGCGCAGAGGAAAATGTTTTATCCATCAAGGAAAAGTCGAATGCGTCCCCAAGTAAGACTGTGTTGGCCTCCAGGGCCGAAGAGTAGAAAGCTGGGGCGAGATGATTATCGAGATTCGACGTTACACGATGATCAAGCAAGCCAGTCCGAAACATTGCCTAGTGGATGGCTTGTTTGCGCTTCTTGAACATCCATCTGAAAGTCGCGCATCACTTGATCCCACGCTTCCCAGTTTTGTTGAAGAAGAGCAGGATCTTGGCTTGTCGTGGTAGGACCCATGAAATTTTCTGATATCTCGATCGGTGCGGCTGTACTCAATGGGTCTTGTGCGCTCATGCTTTGAGAATCCGGCAGGGCCGGCCAGCTGACATTGGGAAAGAGCTCGGGCACGATTTCGGTATCGAAAGTCGGCCCAGCGATAGGCTGGTTCGCGGGCTGAGCACTCCCTGGGACCGAAAGGTCTCGAATTTGAGGGACACCACCAGCCAGGTAAGGCTGGACAGCATTCTGCCAGACACCAATGTGATAAGGTGTGGATAGGCTCGGAGCAGAGCTGGGATCGGATGTGTTCTGTACGCCCTGTTGCTGCTGCTGCTGCTCTCGGAAGGCAGCCACCCGCTTCATCAACCGGGAAAGCGGCCGCCAAAGCATTCCCTTCCTATGTTTTGTAGTACGGCCCCATGTCTCATACAATGAACTCACCACCTGCCAGGCACGATCAGTGAGTGGGCTGAGCGGGCGAACGCAAAGCTCCGACAACACAAAGGCAATCAAGTGCCATTGCATATTTGTCACAAAAAGCCAGCTCCATTTGGCAGTGGTCTGATCTTGACCCAGCAGCCGAGTAAACTCTGCAATCTCGACCGAGGTGACAAACAAATTCTCACGAGACGCTATGGTCAAATTGCTAGCCGCCGGATCTTGTCGAGTCATGGGATGATGAACTATGAGCCAGAGCTTGGCCAAAATCAGACGAGCAACAGTGGCGCAGACCCATTGTACTGGCACGTTCATGTCACAGTGTTGGGTATATCGCTCCTCAATCCGTTTGTTGACCTCCTGAATCAACTTCGCACAAGAGTCCGGGGGTCGTTGTGTGTTCTCGGTGTGAGGAAGGCTGGTTGGACACATGGAGCTGATCCTTCTGAGCGCGGCAGTAATCTCGCAACGAACCAAGCAAAAGGTCATTTCGGTGAAACCTACGCGCTCCTCGGGTGGCTCCTGCATATCGAGCGTGATATCATCGTCGTTGATATTCAGTGGAAGGCGAGTATCATACATCCTATCCTGAATTTGTGCATCAGTACCATGCTCTTCGGCTGATCTGATATCCAGCAAGCAGATATGCCACCACAGTCGCCGACGCATCTCGGTTTCAAAGGGCTTCAAGCCAAAGTTGGTTCCGTCACGATGCAGGCCGATACCTTGAGCCAGGCGCAGAACCACCGCTGTCATGGTCCAGACAAATTTAGTGTCATCCTCACGCCGTACACCAATCAGAAAGAGTACAGCAGCTTGCAACAGCATCAGGCTCTGCGTATTGAGGAGACCGGCTTTGGACAATGCCTGCTCGACTGCGAACCGGTAACGCGTTACCGCTGTATCACGATCGTCGCCCAGAACGGAGAAGCATTGTTCAGACGACATACTGACTATAGTAACATAGTATACCGAAAGGACCAAGGCTTCAGAATTCTTGTCCAGGAAGTTCGGATTCTGGGCGGCATCCGTAAGAAGTTTTCGTACGGAGGGCTTATGGAACATAGGTATAAGCGGCGCAACGTTATCCAGGTAGATGTCCCACAACACTGGAATTTTGGGCGGCGGGGGATGGTAACTGCGAAGTGAATGAGAAAGAGAGTAGTATCCGAAGAGGAATCCGTCGTGATTAGTGGACAGAGTCGACGAGGATCCAGGCGAAGGATGATCTTCCTCTTCTGACGATGAAGGGTCCAAGATATCTTGCAGCTCCTCTATCTGTTGCCACAAGCGTTAGCACAAAAGATTGTGGATTGAGGCAAAAATACTCACCTGATCGCCCAGACTCGCCCACAACCGGTTGCTAACATATCGACTGCGTCCCTCGTCGATGACTAGCCGTCCAAACTCATGTTCCAGGTTTCGTGGCTTAGCAGCCTGCGGATCGGAGTCTAGAACGAACGGGCATTTCCCGGCCTGGGCACTCTGCATCTGAGGTGTCGTCTGCCTACCTTCTTGGGGAGACGCGGGTCCAGGTTCTTGTTGCGAGGGCGAAGATACGGTGGACAATGGTTCCACAGCCCCAGGCTTCTTCCCGCTGAGATGCTCAATGACTCCCTCAAGCCGTCTCAAACGGGACAAGAGCTCCGCATCATGAGGTCGTTTCGACTTGCGAGGGGCCCTTCCAGGTGGAGGAAAGACACATTCGATACCTGCTTTGACACAATTGGAACACGGGGTCCTCTTATTACAGCGGACTTTTCTTCTTCGACAAGTCACACAGCTGCGGATGCTGGGAGGGTCATGCGCGGTGTGAGTACCAGGGTTGGCTGCATGGTCGACTGAAGGGCTTTTAGTATATCCAAAGGGGTTACTCGGCGAAGACCGAGATGAGAGAGGCTGATTTGCAGATGAAATGGATTCGATGGGCGGGAATGACATGACGGATGATGGAGAATGGCTGAGATCCGTGCTACATTCCCAGCAGTGCGGAGAATGGATGCTTATCCGGATATTGAGAATATAGAGACTGAGTAAAGCAAATCATAGGCGAAAACTTGATCGCGATTCTGAGCCCTCATTGTCATAATAAATCTCCTTAGGTATTGGGCTTTTTCTTTTAAGTTGGATCTTCGGTCATCGACTCATAGTGGGGACAGACGATGGTTGGTTATTGGCGGCCTGAGGCGTAGTCCAGGCCCCTCATCGATGGTTCCTGGGCCTGTCAGTGGCTGCCAACCTTGTAGCATTATTAATACCGATGCATGTAAGACATCTTTCGACAGCCCGTGGACCCCTTAAAGGATAATTGGGTGTATCTGAAAGAAAGATACGAGCCTGTCCACCTGGGCCCCAAAAAAGTTTACTATTGCTTTATTGCGTAGCAATGTTGATGCCTGAGATAGCTCTAAAGCATTCTGATACACTGACGTCACAGTCAAGCCCACTCACAATCAAAGCGAGGTGCATTCGATACCTATACGAAACTCAAAACTGCACTGCCATCGGATCAGATAAAAGGAAACAAGGATTAGCACAGTCATCGCTGCAAAGTTATCAGATGACTTCCCATGGACATTCGGACACGTTACGCAAATCAGCTGCTGCCACCATGGCAACTTCCGGGCACGTGTTAGAAAATTTCAGGGTATCTGAGCTTCGACGCCATGAACTTATGAGTCACCGTGACTAGACTGGACGATCTTTCGGAAAATACCGAATGTCTATTTTCTTCCGGCAATGATATTCTCGTCCTTCAAGAATTAGGTTCAGCGGAACGAATTTCAGTCGTGTCAATCCTTCCGGTAACCTCTCGTCGTATCTGATCTTGCTTCTCATGTGAGGTCTGCGATGTCGGATACTACCACAGCGATATTCAAATGTCGCGTGCTCTATATTGTCTCATATATACAGCCAATATATACATAACATGCCGTTAAATGTTATACACATTAAGAAGATTCAATGATATCGACTGCGTCCCATGAAGATGGTAATGGCTCGAGAAAGAAATGCTCATGGACAACTTTCAAGGGGCGTCAGTGCGAGTGTCAAGCCAAAAAAAATTCAACCAGGGTATGGTGCATATAATGCAAAAGCACAGAATTGTGTACCGAATGTCTTTCGAAGAGAAATGGAACGCCAGATTATGCAACCGGGAGATGTGAAAACGGAGGGATAGAGTGGTCGTTATCGTAAACCAAGTGGAAATGAAATACATGATTGCGAGTTAGTATGTTCGTTTTCGAGCTTTCGGTGAGCTCATTTTAAACGATAGGGAAGCGGCGTGGTTCGCTTGGGGAGAGTGATGGATCTTCGCTGGCGTGAAAGTCCTCGTTTCTCTCTGGCAATTGAGATATTAGCGAGCTATATCGGACGGCCTAGTCAGGATTAGTACTAACTTAGTTTGTTCCCAGATCTTGGTCTCCTCGTTGAAATGGTGACTAAACGGCAAGTCAGTTAAGGAACCAACAGCGAAGCTTCATGTACGCACCCCTGAAAGTCAACAGTAGTCAATGCCTTGGAGCCATATTCTTCCACAAGGAGATCAGTGTACTTGTAGGGGACTTTGACAGGAAAGTCTTCAAAGTAACTATTCCGAAGTGGGAAGATATCGGTCTCCTAGAAAGCGGTAAGCAATCCATCTCGTGTTACCCTTGTACCGCAGCCACTCACATCGAATCTGTGGCCATCCTTGCACATAAGAGCGCCTTGCTGGCCCTTCTTTCTCAATTCGTCATCCGTGCGCACTGCAGTTATATCAATGAAAAGCCCTGAAGAGGTGTCGATCCATCTCGCGTCAATAACGTTCGCTGCGTCCTCAGTGGTTCGAACCACATATTGCGGGTTAATTTCGAGAAGGTAGTTCCGGCCGCCGTCCACTCCCGGAAGTTCGAAATGATGCTCGGTCATGTTGTAATATTCAGCAAGGAAGTGTATTGTCGGCTCGGTCACCTGGACGTCGAGGTCGTTGTCCCATGGGAAAATCTGGGCGCGAGTTAGCGTTATGTTCCCACGTTGCCTGTTTATAAACCATGGCACCGGGGTCCCAACCTTCTGGTTCCACCACCATGCCAGAAGAGTTCCATGCATTATCCAAGTCTCTGCACCAAGATCTGCCATAGTCGACAGATATGTCTGGATGAGTGCTGCTAAATGTGGTATTGTGTCTTCCTCAGGGAGGGCTTCATCGGCGAATCTGTGGGACTGTCAGACAAGCGTTCAAGTCGGAGGACTGGAGACTAGCTCACCGTCCGTCATAGTGATAATGGAAGCTGCGAGGTCAGTCAGCAATTTTGGAGAACAGAATAGTGTGCAATTTCAAGACATACTTAGATTCCTCTAATAATGCGTTAGCGCTATGCCAAAGAAAGAGATATATACGTATCCAGCTGGGAAAAAAGCAAGCACCTCGAAAGACGTTATGAAGGGTCACTTACTGAAATATTTCTTTCCTGGTTCACCTCCTGTCCCACTGTAATCCTTGAGAAACTTGGCTCTAACACTCATGAAATCGACATCGGAGCCGGCGCTACCCAAAGCCACCAGCGCGAGAAGTAATCCATGGAGATAGAGAAGGAAAGTTGTTGAGAATAGATGCATTGCGCATGTAGGGATGATGGGGCGTCTGATTCGGATTTAATCCCTGAAGGACAGCATACTCCTAGGCGATGTACAGGGATAGTGTGGAACAAATAATTTCAGTCGATGATGGTGTTGCACTGTTGATACGGAAAAGGGCGGAAATGTAGATAGTCGACAATGACGACTGCGTCGGGGATTGATATCAGGAGGGAGGTGAGGTAGGAAACGGATATGGATCGCCTGAGTCTCGAACAGCGTGGTTAAAATAGTACAGACTATTACAGAAAGGAGCGCATCAGAAAATAAGAAGTGATGATAAGAAGGATGGGACGTGCAAAAGAATCCGGGATCGACAGTGCCAATAGCGATGGAGATAGGTAGTCTATTATCTCAATCTAGTTGGAAAGTTGAGAGATTTCGAGGAATCTGCACATACTTGACTTCTATGCCGAGTAATTTAAAACTTCAAATCTTAAAGTATATCTACCTGGGTCTTACGTCGTCCATCTTGCACCAGTCGCGTGCCCACTTACCACAGAATTCAAGGCCCAGTTTCTATTAATTGATGTGGTGACGGTCTCCATAAGAATTCCAAGGGCTGTTAATCGATACAATTCTAGGCTAGTCTTTCTGCTCTTCCTAGTTCCAACTTGCCAAGTGCCAGCCCTGCCGCGCCTTGGCAGGAGGCAAGGCCAATCGATCATTCGATGGCGGTTGACCTTGAAATCTGAGACCTTTTTAGGTGAGGTCAATGTGATTGTCATAACTTATGAACGGGTATCTCAAAGGACTGTTGATAATTTTGTTCTACTCCGTACTCTGTACCCGTTCTACCTCCCTATGCTTGGACCATACCTAGTGTTCTAACCACAGCACAACTCAGTAGCACGTTACGCTATTACAGCCACATCCTGCCTGCTTTTTACTCCTATTCTTCCAACGCACAATCCGGCGTAACCTCTGGCACAGGCTTACGTATGTTCCTCAGGGGAATCCAGCAATTGGACATCATGGCTAGAATCGCGCAATATGTAGCCTACTGTTCGTATCATCCGTACTAGTAATACACGGCAATTCATTCCAAAATGCAATGCATAGTGGACTAATTTCTATGCGATTCGCGATCCGATTCGATGTTTTGGTTGGAACGCGGCAAATCGAACGGGGGCCGCGTCATACATGTCGCTCGGTCCATATCTGGTCCGCCTTGGACCAAGCGCAGAATCTTGCTAGTATTGTCGACATAGTGGGTTGCATTTCGTGTTATTTTCGAATTCGACATTAGTCTTCTATTTTGTCTTTGATTCTGTGTTCTCAGAGTGACTATGTTATGATTTTGGGTTCCTAAGGGGGTGCACAAATATTTCATCATGATTGGACTCGAATATCTTGTGCTGAAGAAAAAGAATGGTTCTGCCTGTGCCTGTGGAGCACAAGGCATCACCAGGTCCACAACTAATTTGAAAGGAGAAAAGATCCAGACAACCGAGATTAAGCCACAAAAAGAGCTTTCTGACCATCACAAGAGAACAATTCCACCGCTGGGGGGCTTTTTGTGTTTCTCTGTGGCTGGTGCGCCAGTCACACATTACTTGTAGGATTGAATCATCATGCAAAGGACGCGAATCAAGCCTTTAGCCTGACTCTAGCCTAATTCTAGCCTCCAATAACGTTGTCTGTGACAGCTCCGGGCGGCATCCTAGCCTTGACTGATTCAAAACCTGCTTTGTTCAGCAACGCTCTGAATCGCGTCTTTGGCCGTTCTGCGGCTGCGAACGAGACCAACATGCTGAGGTCGAGCACCGCAGGCAGCAAGGGCACGTTGCTGTCAAACTCTAGATTCTGGTCAATAAGCAGGAGCGAGTCCTGTGTCATAGCTTCGCGGAGTTTGGCCAATATCTGCACGACTTGCTTGTCTGGCCGGTCATCCAGTCCGTATGCCATTGCGCCCTTGGCAGGTTGATCTCGGGGAGATCATGCTCTTCGATGTGGATTCCCGGATGTAGATCTTTGGTTACTTACTTTGACGACATTGGGCAAATCTTGCAGGACAAGCTTTCCCGGAAGCGTGGGAAATCATTCTCTGAATAAGGTCTCTTCCCTGGGCACCGCCTCCGTCGACCAGGAGGACATCAGGCACCCGCAATTTCTGTTCAACTGGGAAGAACTCAAACTAACTGTGGCCCCACCGGCGAACAAAAAGCGTCATGGTTCTTGGTAGTATGGTGCGCTTAGCGAGTGCTCAAAATATCATAACTCTGGTGTCCGTGAAGAATCGAAAAAGGCCATCATCACTCTCAGCAGAGGGTCTCCAGCCTTTCTCCTTCAATTTGTCATGCAATCTGAAAAGAATCATCTGACAATGCGTGTTATGACCATTATCAGAGGTTATTCCAGATTTAATCCATGCGACTGCGCTTACATGTGTATAACTTCAGCTGACAGAAGAAGAATCCGACTCCTAGACTGTTGCCAGCGGAACAGTCCAGCGTTAACCTGCTTGAATACATCCATGGCAGCTAGAAGTCTGATGACACGTGCTGCCAAATATCAAATATGCCCACCAAAGGCTAACAAATACTGCTGAATATCACATACGGACTAGAACAGCTGCAAGCTGATCCACGTTGGAATGGCTGTCATCGTCTTCAGATGACAGTTTAGCGACAGCTCCGAACAGCTTCATGTCAACATCCAAGCGAAAGGTCATTGCTTGGTCGCTCTGACCTACATCAGCTTCCTTTCCGAGATACAGGATACTTGAGAATTCACAGACACTAGGATCCTGAAGAGGTCTCTAATGGTGTTCCATAAGTAATCCTCAATTCATCACAAGCCTGTAGCAATACTTTGCGTTTCGTGCTCGTCCACGGAGCCTACTCCGATAGTAGCGGTGGTAGACCTAACGGTCTGGACTACTTCACTGACACCCGCTTGCATAGTATTGGTACTAAAACCTTTGGAAGAGAAATCAAATATATGTTTGCCAGCACAGTTTCAAAGCAAAATGACAGGCATCTTTTATAGACCTCTATAAAAAGGTCGGCAATTCTATGACAGGCCCGAATTTCATGAAGTAACATAGCCATGTCGGGTTCATTTTCCAATTAAACTCAGACGGAACCTGAGTTCTGTCATACGGCAACCTGAGTTCGTACGCTTGTCTCCGTATCCCAGTCATCTCTCATGACACGTCCGACATTCGTAGTATGCAAACTATTTACATTGGTAACCGCTGATAAGGCTACAGAGAACCTTTTGGACTACTTAGTCTGAAGTTCTGGTGGTGCACAGATAAGCAGACGCGTCAACCCATCTCCGGGAAGCTCCCGCTCCTAAGCACTGTCATGGCCACATGGAGAAGCTGAACTTCGATACTTGCAGTCGAGTCTCTAACTCCTGCAATAGATGAATAACGCTTTGTGCTCACACTCCAATCACATCCAAAGTTAAGAAGATTCTGTTTCTGCCTAAAGGTCGTTCGAAATTGCCGCCGTTGCACATTTTATACGGCCTGAAGTGTTTCATTGGGACACTGATGCATTCAAGGACATCGTTAAGCCCCCTTACTTGCGAATGAGTACGTAAATCACTAGCATGCATTGGTTTATCATGAATCCTGGGGAGAAGTCGTCCAAGCAGGGATAATCTCATCCGTCCATTCGAATTTTGGGGAGTACTTACTAGATACGGTGATCGCATTGATGTGGGCCCGTCTAAATTAGTAAGTTATTGATTGGCCACATAGAAGGTTTAGATTGACCGTTGCGGGGAGACAAGAAGTATTGATTCGTCAGGTTTTTGGCATGGCAAGGGTCTTCCTTGCCCGTTTTTTCCATGCGTTCTTAGAGAGAACCTTGGGATGTGTCCATCTCAATAACAAAGGTAGAAGAGCAAGTCTACAACTACATAGGCATAACTGAGAAGGTTCCTGCAAGCAAGTGGACTGCAGATCTCAACTGTCCCTTATTTAATCACGCTTTTAATACTTTTCAAGAAGCTTATTCTTAATCTCAGATCGTTGGATACAGATCAAGTTCCAACGTTCGAAAAGTTTCAAGGTCTTGATTGCCTAGGCAATCCCCACTTCTGAGCCATCCAGGCGCGGCAGCACCAAACCCCAAAGTGAGATGCCGGTCAGAGCGGGCACGTTACTAGTAACCAACCCATCATACCTACCTTAGTCAAATTTAGATTGATAAATCAGAGAAAAGGAGAATTCGCCAAACTACCTAACTTCCAGGCCTGTGGCTGAAGTCTCACTCACATGATTGAGGCTTGCTGTCTCTTTGGTCCGTCCTTAATGGGCAGGATTTCTCCTCCAAGATGACCTGCGAACGGAGAAAGCAACCAATTGGATTTTTTCCGTCATTGTGCGTCGAATTGAACTCAAAAGTTCTTTCTGGGCGCTTGAAACAGAAGCATTCAGGGACGTCCGGAGTCTGACTAATTTCTTTACTCGATCCATTCTTCGAATACAGATCCAAAATCATATTTCGTCATGCCATATTTGGCGTAAGGATCAAGGCGTTCTCATTGAGTTGAATTGCGTGTGGTTCGTTTTGTGTGCCACGCTTGCTTGTCCACTATCAGTACGAATACATTGGTCTAGATATGGGGTTCGACCTGACTGACCCGAGCTCATTGTCAGCGGCCTCTATCAATTCTTGTATCTGGTGGTCTCGTTTTCTCATTCACTACAGTTTCTGGTAGTCTGACTTGAATTCTACCTTCTGGTACATCCACGGCGGTGAATTCAGGGGACAATGTCAGCTAGCTCCGAGGTGATGCCCACGGATGGTGGTCATTCGCAGCAAACCGCCCCGTCGCAGCAATTGAATCGTTCCTGCGAATCATGCAGAGGCCTCAAAGTCCGTTGTATTCCTGATCCAACCACAGCGAACCAATGCCAGCGGTGCACAAAGACCGGAAGGGTCTGTATCTTTGTCGCACCCCAAAGGCGGCGGCCACGAAAGCGAACTGATTCCAGAGTTGCTCAATTGGAGAGGGAAATGCGGCAGATGCGTTCGCTATTGAAGGACCGTTTGCATGCGGACGACAGCAGTGGAGAAAGCGTGGATAGCGAGCACGGCGAATCACCGGAACATGATTCGGGCATCGAATCCAAAGATCACCTATCTTCAATCCCCGAGGCACCCAGCAGTGTCTCAACATCAACCAGGTATACGGACCAGTCGTATGGTGGTGTTCCACTGTCTTCATATTCCAACGTTGTCGAGAGCAGCTCGGTCTCCATCCCCTCCTTCACCCCTGGGTTCAGCGGATACTCCCCTGAAATGCCAATAGGAGATGACGTTATCGACCGGGGTGTGATTCCCTTGGAATACGCCAATGAGCTGGTGGCATTCTTCATCAGAGATTTAATGGCCTTCGCTCCCGTTGTCGTGCTGCCTCCTGAGACTACCGCATCGCACCTGCGTCATTCTAAGCCCGTACTCTTTCTTTCCATCATTGCCGCTGCCGCTATTGCCGTAGATGCAACCGTCGCGGCCGTTCTTAATCGAGAACTCGTTCGGCTCTATGCTGAACGATTCTTCATTCAGGGCGAGAAATCCTTAGAGCTAGTCCAGGCATTGGTGCTCATGACGGTCTTCTACTATCCGCCCGACTCGCCAATGAAATTGCAGCACTTTCAGTACACGCACATTGCAGCTACCATGGCTTTGGAAATTGGTTTGGCCTCTAAGCGTAGAGTATCTCCAAAAGCAAGCGGGAAGAAAGACAAGCGGAATGCGTATGACGAACAGATGGCGGAACAAGCCAGAGCGATCTTGGAGTGTTATCATTTGGCTTCTACGTAAGGATCGAAAAGCGCCCGGCGGAGAGGCAAGCTGCTGATCATTTGAAACAGTGTCGCAATGAAGACTCGTCGACCGAATCTGCTCTTGTTCAACGATTGGATGAGTGAATGTGTGAAACACCTAGAAAAATCGCCAAATGCCATAGATCGACATATGGCCACCTGGTTCGAACTCCAGAGAATCGTTGATGAGGCTATGGCTTCCTTCGGCCTCGATGACACAAGTTCCACCGCGCCGTTGACAGAATCTCGCGTTCAGGCTGTATTGAGGTGGTTTGACAATCGAATGCTGAATTGGAAGAAGAATACACCAGCGGACATGCTCACAGGTACACTTTCTCCCGGCAATGTATTGGAAGAAGCTAGCTCACTCTTGCCCCCCTTCAGTGCCAATGACCTTCGAGTACCATTACACCAACCTTGCCGTATATGAACTGGCAATCGGAGAAGGCTACCGAGATCCTGATGCGATCAAGCAGGAATATTATACGCTTCCGAAGCCGGAAGGTGACCGCCGAAATCAACGCGCTAGTAACCCTCTCAGCGCCATCCGCGTAGATATAACGATCAAGTGGATGCATACAGCTCACGAGATGCTCAATTTCTTCCTCAGTTGCGACAATGAACTCACGCGAAAGCTTCCGAACTTGACATACACACGTGTGGGAGTGGCGTTGATGTCTCTTTTGAAGATATACTTCACTGTAATATCAGGCGGTTTGGGAGAATTTGTGACGCCGGAGTCCGTCAAGGTTGAGATGTACCTGGACGCAATCGCAAGGAGACTCACCGAGGCGAGCGGTGGCCAGACGTACAAGATCCCCAGCCGATGGTATTATGTTCTGGCCGTCAAAGCTCGAAACTGGTATGATCGGTTGCAGCAGCGGCAAGCCCAGCGGGAAAGTGGCTTTGCGTCTCAAATGGAGGCGGGCCAATCGATTCAGATGCAAGTGCCAGCCCATACTCTTCAGCACCCCTGTCCCATGAACCCAAACTGTTCTACAGAGTCACTCGTCGTGGATGCAGGCGTCCCGCAACGTCCTCCATATTCCAACATGGGTGGTGCCTATGGAGCTCCAGTGGCCATGAACCAAATGTGGCATGTCGACCAAAATTATGCGCCCACATCTGTCAGCTACCAGTATCCGCAATATCAGCCGCCCATTCCGCAATCTCAGTATGGGTACGTGGCACAGCAGCCAAGCTTACCTTCGGAGAGTAACCAAAATCAACCGCCATTACATCGTAGCACGGGGATGGAATTGGACGGCTGGCTTCCAGATGGGAGTATATTTGGGGCACCCACTTTACCTGGCTTTTGATGATTCGGTTGCATTCTTTTGGTCTGAACTCTGCCATGCAGTGCGTGTCTCGTCAAGTCAAAAGGCATTCTGACGTCGCCGTCCTGATCGACGCCATCCATACCTCTTGTTAGCCATCTCATTAGAAGGCCAGGCTGTCCATATAGTTATTTATGACGGAGCCATCACTCCACCGACCCTCGTAGAGGGGAATCCAGACAATCACTTTAAAGAAGAAACGAAGACAAGTGAAACGTAGGCAGACTAAGGTAGATATTGAATAAGAACCCTACGCAGGCGTAACTTCGGTACGGAAATTTATTCCATCTCAGTCGACCCTCACGGAGCATCGGTGAACTCGGAACCTCCGGTATGGAGTTGTATCCGATTTTAGCATGTCATGGAACACCCACCCCGGAATATCTGAGGTAAGAGATCAGCAAATCACTATTGAGACCCATTCCAAACATCGTGGAGCTGCCAGCCGTCATTGGTCTTTGTTGGGGATGAAGCGAAATTAGACCCTTCGGACTTTGGAATAGTGCCGTCTTTGGAGTATAGCGCCCCTCGCTTAGATCCTTAGGGGCCCTGTGGGTGCCATTGAAGATGTCAGAGCATCCAGATTGGTGGGCTAATTTCTTCCATATATCTCCAGAGGCCGACTCCGGCATTATATTCGATTCCGAAGTAGACAAGGCCTTTGCAGAATATATTAGAGGCATAGTGGTTGTTAGGTGAGAGTTTGTTGTATACCCTGCTCTCTTACTCCGTAGTCCGTTCCAATTACGGCCAGCAGTGCGAATTAGCATAGCAGGATGAAAATAGCAGTCGAAGGCAAATGCACTGATCTGATTAGATATACTTTGATCAATTGATTCATGATTACTGCATAAGTTGTATTCTTGCTATCTGATTTTCTCTTATGACGTGTAATGGCGTAAACCCTCACTGCCTTTCGCCGCTCTCTGATCACGATGCCAAAGATGTCGATAATGTAGTCTACATATATTTCTCGAGAGGTACTAATGTAAGCATCGCACAAATACGCTGAGTATTACACGAAGAGACCAAATATGTCTGATCTATCCCGCAAAGAACCCTCTACGCGTGAGTTCCCCCTCCTATATCCAAGGACAACCACTAAGCGGGCTCGTCCCCAGAGGCTCTCCTAGACAAAGCCAGGCGCCAGAACGATAGCATCAACGAGGCCCTCAATGACCCTGACCAGAACACGACTGGCGCACAGTTTGACAAGAGCAAATATCCCTCTGAGGCGGTGTTTGATAAGGGTAGCACGACCAAAGTGGCGGTTGATGTTCCTCCTACGGGAAGGATGTGAGTTCACTTCCTGATCTTTCGGCTTTGCTGGTGCGAGATTGATTGGGGCATGTGGTTGAGCAGTTGCTGATTGATGCTGTATCAGGGTGGATAAGACAAGGGATCCTGCTGGGGTTAGGTGACTAGCTATTCGGGGTAGTTGGCTTGGTTGCGTGGCGTTCTTGTGCTCAATTATTCAACCTTGTTTCGATGTATGACCGGATACTTGGAATTTGATGTTCTGGTAGTTGAACTTCGACGAATAACTGTGTCATATATCAAAGCCCTCAGCCATAAAGGTGCGTAGACAACGATATCCAGCTAGTAGGGATACTGACAGTAGGGTCAACACAGCAGGGAGGCAACAACTTGCATAGTCTGCAGCGATGGGTAGGGGTTCAAAAGGACCTCAGCAGTAGTTTCTACCTACTAGCGGCCTTCTTAGAATAATAATCATCTCTTGCACTTGCATGTCAGGCTGTGAAACATATCTGCGTATCTGCGGCAGCAGTATGCTCCCAGGATGGAGAAAGCATGAGCCTCCAGTATCAGTTGATGGGCAGACAGATGTCTCATATTGTGAAGAGAATTGAGCTGTTGACTTTTTTCCAGAGGGAAAATGATGGAGAGTAATATTTTCTGCCTGTAAGATGCTTTTTAAAGATGGCGTATCCGATGAAGGATTCCTCAATCTCCTCTGTTGAAGTTTTCAATACTGACAAGAGAACTATATTAATACATATAACCATAATCTATAGTAGTAGGTCTTAATCTAAAAGAAAGGTAAGGCGAGTTTATGGTTAAGAATAATATGAAGATATTATTATTCTCTTACTATTATCTCAGTTCACTCGTATCGTTTGCTGTAAATAGCAGAGACATCACCTTCACTGACCTTGACTCTGTTCACTCTGCTCATTAAAAGTATTAAGCATGATTATATATACAGCCTCATCCTCCCTTCACATTCACGGTCCACCCATCTACATCTTCCCTTCGCATCTACCCACCATGGTTTAACCATGTCAGATCGCAGGCATTCAATCCATTCATGGTCGTCTTGCAGGTTCAGTGCCTCCTGTAATTCTCTCTTAGTACTTTGCACTTTCCTTTCTTTCAGGCCCGTGTCTTTCTGTTCGGTGTCTGTTATGTCCGAGAAGTCAAAAGAGAATTTCTCAAATGATGCAGCTAATTCGACGAATTCTGCTGAAGGAATCCGCCGAGGTCTGCGTCCATTTTTCTGACAGAACTTGTATCGTACTACTTCCGCAATCGCAAAGGTTAAGTTTGGCCTCAGGCGTTTTTTCCTTTTGATATGCCCTCTTTGCGTTACTAACCCTGGTGTGAACCACACTTCTAGCCGTTGTATATGTCATGGACTCATGGCGGCTCACTGTTTCCTCAGTCTCTCTATATCTTTGATTCGGTTTGCCGCGTTGTTCGCCGGTTTGTTCGCCTTGATTTCCTCGCGGTATTCTCGCCCGTATTCTCGCGCATATTCCCTTTTCTTCCCCTTCCTTTTCTCCTCCAGCTTGTGCCATTCCTCATGGGCCATTTCTGCTTCCGGGGCCCTTTGAGGCTCAAGGAGGGACGAATGCGAGCATGCCCCCTTCCATTCAAATACAGCCAAGGGTGTCCCGTATGGGCATGCATCCTCCAGGATACATGGTACTCCACTCTTATATGCCCCAAGCATACTCGTGATTGCCTCTGCTAGGAGACATACTTTGCTAGTAAACTCCATATTTGCACTTCAGAGATTGGATGACCATGGCATTGGAAAAAGTGTACTAAATCTTATAAACTTTTTAACTCTGTTCTCATGGAGCATAAGTCTTCTATAATAAGACTTTTCATCTGGACAGACTGGCTTTTCATAGTTATATTAACTCTTATTTAAGCCACCACAGATCAAAGTGGCAGAGCTAATATATATATACATCTCCTTAGCCTTGATAATCTTAATATACAACCTAGGCTCTGAGGTGTGCTTCCATCTAAGGCCCTTTATTTTAGATAATATTGGGGGCATCTGCATTAAGAAGTTCTTACAGTTTCTTTAGGGATAAAGGAGATAACTAATTTGATAATCTAGTTATTATCCCATTAAGACAGCGTCTCTGTTCACTTTATAGTCATGTATGATATTTAGATGAGATCTAGTGTGGTTAATACTCTGGCATAGAAGTTATCTATAATAACCGTCTTATGCCTTGTGCTATACTTGAGTATAATCAGATAGCTTCTAGTTAGATAGGGAGAGGTCGGTCATTAGTATCCATTTCTAAAATAGGAATTAACAGAATGTAATGCCTGGGTGCCTGAGCATGATCTGTATATGGCTATTATTAGATACCTTTACACTTAACTTCTTAAGCAGCTATATATTAATGTCTTTATTAACTGCATTCATGAGGTATGTAAAGGGAGATTTTATGGTATGAGTAAAGTATAATAGCTATAGTAAACTTCATCTTCAAGAATCATTAATTCAGAAGAGGTCTCAACATTAAGTAAGACATACTAAGTTACTAACTTTGCCATCCATAGATATACTCTTCTTTCTTAGTCTTGCTCACAGATTGATCTCAGGTGATATAGTCCCTCTATTTGATAAGCATGGCTTACATTGATTTTAGCAGTATGGGTTCTGCTGCTGCCATGGATAATTTGGAGTTTATTGAGGCTTGAATTTTGAAGGCATTGAGGGCTTTGGAATGGACACGTGATGTGACTTTCCAATGAGCACTCCAATTGCCACATTCGGATCACCCCATAACGGAACCACTACCCCCTGGTCGCAGTCGGTCTCTTAACACAATTCCGCAATCGTTCGTCTCCACAACAGAACAGCAGGGAGAGGAGTAAGAGTGTGAGATTTTGATTTCCTCCCTCCCTTGTTGCTGCTGCCTAATTTCGCTTTTAGGTCAGAGCTTTTGTTATTGAGACCTTCCCGCCCCCTCAATAGCTTAGGTCTCGTGGCCTTGAACGTCCCTCCCTGTTCACACGACCTTTTCGACCTCCAATGATTGTCAGCATTGAATGCTCCTCTTGCACGGATGGGTGATACTGCGTGGTTCGAGTTGGAATACACAGGAGGCTTCACCTTCGGCGAGTCTAGGAAACCGGCGAGACCGCTTTAGCACGAAACATCCATGAAGAATGACCTCACCCTCAAGAACCGCCATTGACCATTCTGTCGACTCTTCCGCTGACCCTCCGCAATCTGGTTCTCAAGCTTCGGGGGTTACGCAGTCATCCGCTGCAGCTACTCTTCCGAATATTGATCAGACGGACGACAGAAGGAATGGAGAAGCGGAAGTGAAGACGCCGGAAGGGAAGAATCCTGGAGTGAGCCCAACCCTGGGAGATAACAAAGCGGATGCGGATGTAGCAGAAGAGTTAGATGACTTCGGGCTTCCGATCCCAGTCCGGTCCAAGGCTGCATGCCAGTTAGAAGACGAACCGCCCGAGGAGGACGAAAGGTTTCACGATGTTAAAGAGACACGGTTACCGTCGCCTAAGAGTGAGACCACCACCTCAGAGAACGATAAGCGCGCCGCCTCCCATGATCTTTCATCTGAGAACGACAGGCAAAGCACTCCCCCGCCGGCCTACTCTAGCTTAGATATCCACGATTCTGTCCATCAGTCATCTCCAACACATAAGAGGCATTCGAGCCTCAAGCCGTCGGAATGGTCGCACCAGCGACTGAGCGAAAACAAAGCAGTCAATTCGGAAAGCGATGATGAAAGCGACGGCGAATGGAAAGAAATGCCCGCCCTGGGCGAATTCGATGTCTACGACGATTATGGGCGATTGATTGCTCGTGGCGCCAAAGAAGAGGGCGACGACGCAGTATATCAGGGCCTGGGTGGCGCTGGAAAGGGATACACTCGAGTACAACTCGACGAAGACGCGCAGTCTGCGACAAGTTTGGATCAGGACACAAGCTATCTCTTCAAGGAAGCCGCCGGCAACTCTGTAGGAGTAGAAGGAGAAGAGCTGCGCGACCCGCTCAGCCAACTACAGGCTACAAAAGATCTTCTGACTGAGAGTCAAAGAATCGCTTATGTGGGAGTGACGCGGCTGGTGATTTACCAGATGACCCAGGACTTGGAAAAGCTACCAACGACTAAGGCTTCTCGCAAGGCGAAACAGAAAGCGGCCGACGCCATGAGGAAATGGGGTCAGACGGTCATGGGAAGGATTTATACTCACATGGAGATCGATCCTGCGGAGCAAATCATGATTGAACAATTGGCTGAGCACGGCGTTCAGCCTGCGGATCTTGTTCGACCATTGATGCAAAATGCTCGGGTCAAAAATCCAATGGCGGAGGAGCTCGACTCTCCAAAGGCATCCCTGTCTTCGAGTGCGTCTCGCGGCTTGAAGGGGAACAGCCGGGCAAGCTTATCCACCGAATCTGAGCTTACTTCCGAATCGACTTCCCCTCCACCTTACGAAACTCACGAAGATGACGACTTACCGGAAGTGCGGACCCCGTCACAGATGCCTACTTCAGCGAAGATTGATATTGACCTTCGTTGGACGGTCCTTTGCGACCTATTTCTCGTTCTTATCTCGGATTCGGCGTACGATGCCCGATCCCGATCCTTACTGGAAAGGGTCGGCCAGTCTATGGAAGTGTCCTGGCTGCAAATTGCCCGCTTTGAAAAGCGTGTCATTGATGCTCTCGAGATGCAAGAAGCCGCGGAGAAAGAGACTTGGGATGAGTCTGGACACATGGAGAAGCGTCGCAAGATGGCGCTGAAACGGAAATATATGGTCATGGGTCTGGCCACTGTTGGAGGAGGGTTGATCATCGGCCTCTCCGCTGGTTTGCTGGCCCCGGTCATCGGCGCTGGCCTTGCAGCGGGCTTCACAACTGTCGGAATTTCTGGGACTAGCGCTTTCTTAGGGGGAGCTGGTGGGACAGCCTTGATCGCTTCTGGCGCTACCTTGACGGGAAGTACTATCGGCTTAAGGGCTTCACACAGACGCACTGGGGCAGTTCGGACTTTTGAGTATCGTCCTCTCCACAACAACAAGAGGGTCAACTTGATTGTTGCGATTTCAGGCTGGATGACTGGCAAAGTCGATGATGTTCGATTGCCATTCAGTACAGTTGATCCTATTATGGGCGACATTTATTCAGTCCTATGGGAGCCGGAGATGCTTCAAAGTATGGGTGCCACCATCAACATTCTAGCCACAGAGGTAAGCGTCTCCTGACTTGGTGTGGCTTTTGCTGTCATGGAGCTGACTCTATAACCTATAGGCTTTGACTCAGGGTCTGCAACAGGTCTTAGGAAGCACTGTCCTCATGGCTTTAATGGCATCCCTGCAGCTACCTCTTGTTCTCACTAAGTTGTCATACTTGATTGATAATCCCTGGAATGTCTCCCTAGCTCGTGCCAACGCGGCAGGGCTGATTTTGGCAGACTCGTTGATGGATCATAATCTGGGCAAGAGACCTGTCACTCTACTAGGTTTCTCGCTTGGGGCAAGAGTCATATTCTCGTGTCTGAAAGAGCTCGCAGACAAGGGCGCTAGCGGCTTGGTTCAAAATGTCTACCTTTTCGGGGCTCCACTCGTGGCAAACAAGGACGAATTCATCAAGGCACGCAGCGTTGTCTCTGGCCGGTTTGTGAACGGGTACTCTTCCAATGACTGGATTCTGGGATACCTCTTCCGGGCCACAAGCGGCGGTATTATGCGTGTGGCTGGTATTGCTCCGGTAGAAGGGATTCCTGGCCTGGAGAACTTTGATGTCACTAACCTAGTCAATGGCCACATGGACTATCGTGCCGCTATTCCACGGCTACTCAAGGAAGTCGGGTGGGAAGTTCTCAGCGAGGAGTTTGCTGAAATCGAAGACGCCGACCCGGAGAATCATGGCGAGCGGCAACGAGAGCTAATCCGCGAAATTGATGAGGCTCGTAAAGCCGCAGAAGCTCAACCTGAGAAGAAGCGGTTTGGACTGTTCAAGCGCGGCAAGTTAGCTGAGAAAAAGGGATGGGAAACATATGATGTGAAACGCAGTGACTCGTTTCCGCGAGAATCCACTGACAGCAACGGAACCGGAACCGTCCTCTTCGATATCGATGCGATCAGGGCAGAACTCGCCTCAGAGATGATTGAGGTCAAGCAGCTGGAGTCTACGCTCCCACCCATGAAGCTAGATCTCAATTCACCGTCAACTCAATCACCGGCTGCTGCTACACCGTCGGAGCATAGAGCTTCCAAAGACGGGCACGCTACCCCATCCGTTCCTCAGACACCCATTGAAAATTCCCCGGGCCACTCGGCCCCTCAAAAGACGCAATCTCCACCACCCCATCAGGAGCAGATCCATATGGCTTTTGATACTTCTTACGATAACCCTCCGCAACGTTCTCATTCTTCTTTTGAACCAGCTGCTTACGATTCATGTCCGACGAGACCAGCTTTACGATCCTCTGTGACGATGCCGACTAGTGTCGGTGCCAGCGCGCTTGGCGCTATGGCTCTTGAGCCCAATGCCTGGGCTGACCACGACTTCGGCCATGGCGAAGAGGGTGAGATCTCGATGACCTTCGAGTGATTCATCACTTGGTTTCGTACGGGCTTATATAGTACTCCTGCGAGTGTGTATAGAGCTTCCCTCGCTTGTTCCATTTTCATCAGCTCCTCTACGTAACGACTGATGAAATAACGAGTGAATGCCGTGTGATCATTATATTCTGGTTTTGCATTTGCTGCTTCCTCATGTCTGTTAATTATGTCAGCCTCCTTCTTTTCAAAGACTCGATAAAGACTTCGTTCAATGACATCGACTGTATCGAAAACTGTCAGACCACTCATATTACTTGCTGGAAGTTAGCGTATAGCACCGTGGCTTAGTCTACGATCTGTTACTTTGTATATTTAGACTAAACATGTGATCGTCACTGTTTTCACATCACCATTAGGCTTGGATTCTGATCGTTTCGGTAGCTTGCTCTTAGGCTGAAGTATACTGTGAATTGTGCTCATATTGTACGTTGCTTCTCCTCAATCGCCAACGGATCGGGCAAAGTGGAGAAAGCTCCGCGATAACAGATCTTAAGCGTGTCACGACATGGACGCGTTCCGCTCCCGTTCCCAATTTCAATACGACGGTCGGATTATCTGCCTTCCTCTCTCTATTGCTGCAGATTCTTCGTCCCAAATACAAAGAGGCTGGAAACTGAGCAATAATTTGACCATTTCAAATAAGTCCTTTTTTTAACTGGAGAACCTCTGCGGGGTTCATGCGGCGGGTGGCACCAGCGCGCTGGACGCAATAACCGTCGCTGTATACCTGAGTCTCTACATTGACGTGGACAACCTTGCTGCTGTTGAAGCGCAGGTGGCTTTACGAGTGGCTGTATTTTGTCTTCTAGCTCCTATTGCGCAATTCCGACCTGACTATCAACATGGTCACTCCTACATCTAAACCGAATTCGAGCTTCTCGAAGGTATATTTGACCAAGAATAATTACTCAGGGCGGTCTCTTCACCCAAATGCCAAGCGACCTGGAAAGAGAGCTGAGGATTCAGCGAAGGAAGAAAGCACCCAGGATGACGAGAGTTTCGAGGCAAATTGGGATGAGCGGATAGTGGACAATGAGGACATAACTGCTGAACCCGCCAGTTCTCCGGTCAGTTCTCTTGAGGTCCAAGAGAATGAGATTCCGCCCGGTTTTGAGGATTTTGACAGCGCAGTAGGGGAAAGGAGGAGGCCACAACGTGGGAAGAAAGACTTACGCGGTTCCGAGTCTCCTACGTTCAGCCGCAAGAGGAATGCCGATGAAATGGCCAACAGAGCTCAGACCGATGCCGAGAAGGAAGATTATGTATTTGGCTGGTCACAAAGTCAGAAGAAGCGCAAACAAGGTTACGCTGGAAAGAAAAGCGATGGCTCTTTTTGGAAGGCGCAAGGCTCTACGACCGTTCCCTCTCAGTCAAAATCATCACCTTCCTCCAGCGCTTCAGAGTCAAAAACGGGTCGCAGCTCACAGAAAACCAAAACGAAATCCAAAAAGAAAGCTGTTGACAGGGCTCCAAGCTTTATGGTCCCGCCAGATATCGACGACCTTCTACCTTCATCGTCTGGAAATCGCACGAAGCCCGAGTTTATTGTCCCCGCTTCCCTCCCTAACGATACGATATCTAGCTCCTCTGGATTCGCATCATCCGCACAAATATCCCACTTCTTTGATTCTGACGACGACTGTTCAAGTGGCACGTCGCTCAGTTCAGTGCCAGAAAACTTGCTGGAAGAATTCTCGCAGATGGAGGATGTCTTGCTCTCTGACACGGACGACTCAGAAAATGCGGAGTTGAAACCGTCGTTGTGTCCCTGGTGCAAGAAGGCTGTCGATTCAGACGCTCTGAGGAAGTTTCGGACGCAACCAAAACAGCGGATTCGCGAGCAACAGCAATTCTGCGAGTCGCATCAAAAGGAGACGGCGGAGAAAGAATGGAAAGAGAGAGGCTATCCAGACATTGATTGGGATACTTTCGATGAGCGCATCAAGTGTCATTTCGACGATCTGGACAGTATCATAGTACCTGAAGGCAACTCATACTACAGAAATGTTCTTGATACTATGTTGAAATCGGGAAAGGCAAAAAACTTCCGCCTGACACTCGCTGGAGACGCCCTAGAGACGATCTGTTGCGGTTATTACGGGACTCGAGGGGCCAACAAAATGTACAGTCTCCTAGTTTCCCTCCTCTCCTTCAAGCGCTGTCCTGTTATTAACCGACTCTCTTGACAGGCTACAAGCTCTTACGGCGCGTTTCTCCCGCAAACTCCGCCGTTTGGCAGCTGAGGACCACATCGTCAAGATAGCTGGACCTGTTATCTATGCTCAGGCAGTCCTCGTACCTGAACTGGCCGTCAGGCTTGTCAAAGAAGATATGGGAGTGGATGTTGACTCGGCACGACAAATCCTACGAGAGAGCATTGAAATTGGCGAGAAGCTGAACTTCGCCCCCAACGATGTGGTCCCGATCCCGGTTGAATCCGAGAATGCTGATGCTATCATTGTCTAAAGGCATAATACCCACGCCATATCGATCTTCTCATTTCGCATACTTATTAACGACTGTATATAAAAAGATTTTTCGGCTTGATACCATTGTTGCTCTTGCTTGTTGTTTGTGACGAATAGCATATCGAAGGGTATCAGTGTGCGAGAGGGCGGCTCATGTTGAGATGTATTCTTAGTGTGATTCTCGGCTGGAACGAGCATACGGATGGCCCCTTTTGAGGGTTTGACGATGTTACATGAGCCAAAGAAATGGTGTCACTTTGACGCCTCTTGTTATTATCTGTCCTTGTTTAGGAAGGTCGGTTTGTTTAGGAAGGTCGATAAGCTCTCCAAATCCACTGATAAGAGTAGAGCAGTTCGGACCCACAATTACATGTGGATAGCTCAAGCGGAGAGGTACCCACTCCTGATTTGTAACTCCTCTCTTCCCCCCTCATCTTGCGAGGATCGACTCATGCCTCTACCAAACTGCCATGGCACCTTCTTAAACTAATGGTACTGTACGTCGAACACTTTCTGATTTCTACAACTGCTGTACATGAACTTTTGAGCTCTCAGTCACAAGATGAGGGAGAAAGCCATGGCTCCCTCAGAGACTACTCCGCTCCTTGTCGTTAACGTCGCTCCGCAGCGATATCGATACCCCCATCATACCTTGCGACGGGCATGCAGCTTCTCCTTGATCCTGATTCTTTTTATTGGACTGATTCTGTTCTTAATTCCGTTTTCCATCCTGCCCCGCGAGCACGGCTCTCTCTGGTCGTATCTCCCCGGCGCCAACCCGTTCCCATACCCGTCATGGCCCAACAGTCCCGGCCTCACGTATGAGCAGCTGCAGGCTGTTCTTCAGAGCACACCGTCAGCCGCTAAGGCCCGTGAATGGAGCAGTTATTACACGGCAGGTCCGCACCTAGCAGGCAAAAACCTCAGCCAAGCCCTCTGGACCCGTGAGAAGTGGCAAGAGTTCGGTGTGGTGGACACGGAAATCGTCGCTTATGATGTCTACCTCAACTATCCTGTAGATCATCGTCTGGCTCTGCTGAAGAAGAACGGCGATAAAACCGATGTCACCTTTGAAGCTTCTCTTGAAGAGGACGTCCTTGAAGAGGATCACACGAGCGGTCTTCTCGATCGCGTGCCTACTTTCCACGGTTACTCTGCCAGCGGGAACGTTACCGCTCCTTTCGTCTATGTCAATTTCGGGACGTACAATGATTACCAGGACCTTGTCGATGCCAATGTCAGTTTGGCGGGCAAAATTGCTATTGCAAAGTATGGTCGCATCTTTCGTGGGCTGAAAGTGAAGCGGGCACAGGAGTTGGGTATGGTCGGCGTGATATTGTATGATGATCCCCAAGAAGATGGAGATATCACGGAGGACAATGGCCACAAACCGTACCCTGAGGGACCTGCTCGGAACCCCAGCGCCGTGCAGAGAGGAAGTGCGCAATTTTTAAGTATGTCTTCTTTCACCTTCGGTCCTCAAGCCTTAACTGATACTGATCATTCTGCGGTAAGGCATTGCTCCCGGTGATCCCACGACTCCCGGTTATCCGTCCAAGCCCGGCTGCGAAAGACAAGATCCCCATAACTCAATCCCGTCTATTCCTTCCCTACCCGTCTCCTATCAGGAAGTGCTCCCTTTCCTAAAAGCGCTCAATGGACATGGTCCGAAGGCATCTGATTTCAACAAATGGTGGCAAGGTGGGAAGCTCGGATCGAAGGGTGTAGAATATAACATTGGGCCGTCTCCAGATGATGTTGTCATCAACCTGTACAATGAGCAGGAGTATATCACGACTCCGCTATGGAATGTCATTGGTACCATCAAGGGGGCTATTCCGGATGAAGTCGTGATCCTGGGCAATCATCGTGACGCCTGGATTGCCGGTGGAGCCGGGGATCCGAACAGTGGATCCGCTGTGCTCAACGAAGTCATTCGCAGTTTCGGTGAGGCTCTGAAGGCAGGATGGAAGCCACTGCGCACTATTGTTTTTGCTAGCTGGGATGGCGAAGAGTACGGATTGCTTGGGTCTACTGAGTGGGTTGAGGAGATGCTTCCGTGGTTGTCGAAGACTACGGTTGCTTACCTTAATGTTGATGTCGCCGCGGCCGGGACCAACTTGCGCCCCACGGCTAGTCCGCTTCTCAACAATGTCATCTACGAGGTGACCGGATTGGTCCAGTCTCCCAACCAGACAGTGGAAGGCCAGACAGTGCGGGATACCTGGGATGGCCGAATTGGTACCATGGGAAGTGGTAGCGACTTCACTGCGTTCCAGGATTTTGCAGGCATCCCCAGTTACGATCTGGGTTTCAACCGTGGTCCCAAGGACCCTGTATATCACTATCACTCGAACTACGATAGTTTCGACTGGATGGATCGATTCGGTGACCCTGATTGGCTGTACCACGAAGCATGCACTAAGATTTGGGCTCTGGCTGCGGCTAAACTGGTGGAGACTCCTGTGCTTGCCTTTAACGCTACGGACTATGCTATGGGCCTCAGCACATACTTGGATAAGATTCGGCCGGCGGCGGAGCGGCTACCTGGTCATTCATCGTTCAACTTTGGGCCACTGGACAAAGCAATCGCACGGCTTCAGAAAGTCGCTGCGAAATTCGACGCCGAAGCCGCAGAGCTGACCTCGCAGTTGGACGAGAATCTTCCATGGTGGCTCTGGTGGAAGAAGGTGAGACTGTACTTCTTGATCCGGGGGGTCAATGACAAGTACAAGGCCATTGAGCGCAAGTTCCTGTACCAGCCTGGCTTGGACGGGAGAAATTGGTACAAGCACGTAGTGTTTGCGCCTGGTATCTGGACTGGATACGCTGGCGCGACATATCCTGGACTGGTGGAAAGTCTGGAGGCAGGAGATTTGGAAAATGCAGAGGTTAGTCATCTCACTTTTCGCACTTTTTGCACCATCTTGCTCGTTCGTTTTTGCTAACGCTATGACGTACAGAAATGGCGGGATATTATCCGTGAGCGAATCGAAGATGCCACGGACCTGCTGCAATGAGTTTTGAAATTCCGGTTGCTATACTCCGTATAGAGATTGTGACACTTTTTTTCACGTTTACAGGCGGGTCGAGTGATCTAAAATGTTGTGCACAACTTCCGCTGGGGTTTTCAGCCTTGGACAAACCTATCAGCCAAGGATTCATATAAGAATTGTTAATTTTCTATAAAATGCTTGGCCATATCTTATCCGAGAATTGTGTTGAATAACCCCTAAATTCATGTCTATGCTATTTTTTAATCCAAAGCCCACGTATATGCGACATAAGCACAGACCGGAAAAGATTCCGCATGTCACTGTGACTCTGGCAAATCCACAGCAGGACCTATCATGGAGTTCTCGCCGATCGACAGTAGAATAATTGAGTCATAATCGAGGAGCAACTGACCTGGTGCATGCATTTGAAGGCGCAGTCACAAGCGGTCAAACTCCGAATCGCCGATGGATTTATCATTATTGTTCTTCGTTATCAACCGCTACTCCTCCGTAGTCTACTCCACACTCCGTATGCGCTGTGGGGATCCAATGCATCCATCCATCAGCGGTGCAGCGGGCTAGGCCGACTAGAAGTCTGTCCTTCAGAAGCAAAATTGCATCTCATTCGACTCTGATTTTTGTAGGATCCGCATTTCCCCACTCGTGATGCTGACAAAGGGTAAAAAAGTGAGGCCTTCGACAATAATCGACCCGAACTAGAGACTCAAAGCAGTGCAGTGCACAGACTCGACCGTTGCTTTTTTCCTGCTCCAGTTCTGTTTCTTTGATTCTCTTCTCTCTTGTGCTTGACTGGTTCAGTATCTTCAACTATTGATAGACCCCGGGTTACTTCTTTTCCATGACTTTGACGCAAGGCTCGCTTTCCCTCGGTTACTTGCCTCTTGTCGATCTGTATAATAGCCGATAGTCCTGCTTCCTAGGCTGTTGACCAGGATTCTATCACAACTTCCAGATGCACGAGAAATCTCCCAGACTGCCAGTGCGGCAGCTGCTGATTCTATGTAAGTATTGTCAAACTAGAAATAAGTATGCTATTCGCAAACTGACTTCTTGAACCAGCAATATGTAGATTTGCTGAGCCAGGTACGTCCAAGCTCACTCACGAGTGCAACATTAGGATACAAGTCTCTCAATTCATAGACCGATCTCGGACTTCGGCCTATACTGAACTCTTTCCCCTTGCTAAACAGTTGTTTTCACTTCCGCCTTACCATATCTCGTATGCACACTGCCCGCCTGATGAGTCGCCGCAACCCAGCTAACCACCGTTCACCCGCAGCCCGAAATGATCGAGGACATTGGCGTCCCCAAAAACGAAGTTGCGAAATGGGTCGGAATCACCTCGGCGGCGTCAGCCAGCTGCCAGGCCGCCATGGCTGTGACCTGGGGAACAGTCTCGGACAGCGTCGGTCGCAAACCCATCATCCTGTGCGGCTTGACCTTCACCATGATTTTCTCGCTTATGTTCGGCCTGTCAAAGTCTTTGGCAATGCTAGTCGCTTCCCGTGCGCTGCTGGGCCTCATGAACGGGAACGTCGGGATCATCCGCACCATGGTAGCGGAGATGGTTCCAGAGAAGGAGTTGCAGCCGCGTGCATTCAGCATTATGCCGCTGGTTTGGACCATTGGGAGTATCTTTGGGCCGGCCTTTGGCGGTGCCCTGGCGCGCCCGGCGGAGAAGCATCCGGGGACTTTCGGGAATTGGAGGTTTTTCAAGGCCTATCCGTTTCTGTTGCCTAACCTGGCGTCGGCTTTTCTGTTCGTTATTGGGATTACGACGGGGTGGCTCTTTTTGCATGTAAGTGCGACTCAAGTTACAGGAAGTTAGTGAGTATACGTGCTAATGGCGGACAGGAAACTCTGGCTGCCAAGAAGCATCACCGCGATGTAGGCTTGCGGCTGGGTCAGATGTTGACAGGCTCCTGCAGCTCTCGCAGAAAGGAGATGTCCTACTCCGAGACGCAGGAGGATGACGAAAGGACTGCGCTGCTGGGAAAGCACCGGTTCACAAAGAGCACGGCTGCTAAACGACCGAGCTGGAAGGAGGTCTTTTCTCCGCAATCCACATTGGTTCTTCTCGCCTATGCCATGATGGCGATGCATAACATGGCGTTTGACTCCCTGCTTCCAGTTTTCCTGCATACGCCGATCCAGAGATTGGACGGGAATCCCGAGGTGCGGTTGCCGTTCAAATTTATCGGCGGGTTCGGCGTCGGTAAGTATCTCTCTCTCTCTCTTTCTCAAGCCTCTGTCTTGACAATTTCTGCATAGACTCCCAAACAATTGGCATATACTACACCTTGATCGGTATTATCGGCATGTTCGTTCAGTTCTTCATCTTCCCAGTAGCGGCCAAGCGATTTGGTGTTCTCAACTGCATCAAAGTCATTTCCGTCGCCTCCCCTGTCGTCTACCTCCTGACACCCTTCACTGCACTCGTACCAGCATCGATTCGGAGTTTTGTTGTGTTCATGCTCATGCTCAGCAAGCTGATATGCAGCATCTTCAGCTTTCCCTGCTGCACGATCCTCCTGACTAACTCCGCGGCCAGTCTCAGCGTGTTGGGGACTCTGAATGGCGTCGGCACGAGTGTCAGTGCACTCGGAAGAGCAGCGGGACCTGCACTTATCGGTGCGGCGTTTTCCTATGGCGTTAACCAGGGCTACGTCATCCTCCCTTGGTGGCTTCTGGCTTTCTTTGCTGCCTTGAGTGCGGTGCCTGTCTTTTGGGTAGAGGAAACAGATGGCTTTCAAGGCGGCCAAGAGTCGGAATCGGAGGCTGCGGAGGATTGAACTGTTGACTTCTCACTGCACCTTTGTCATCTTCACTCCGACATATCAAGCGCACGAACGACTCGACTTGAATGAGTAATGACCTACCACCGAATACGTTGCGAGCACAGCATTAGACCACTTTCAAATCCGCGTTCCACCATTCATCAGGCGTTCACTTGCAATTACGATATCAAGATTCATGGTTTGTTATGATTTACGTTCTAAAAGCTCGTGGGCGATGATTGTACGCATATATATGATTTATGCCATCTATCAAATAGGACTAGGAATATCACTCTCTTTACGCCATCTGTCCCCTGTCCACAAGGGTGGCCTGACCATAGCTAGAAGCTCGACTCTATTTTTATTAGTAATACGGCCACCCGCTCGGCATGATCCACATCCGTACTCCGTACTGTTCCCCACCAATGACACCACCAATTCCGATGTCACTGTCCAGCTAAGCTCTTCTCCATCTATCACCAACTTGATGTACGGTACCTCCGTCGACTGACATCCTAACGGATTCATCTATCCAAATCCTGCACTAATCAGTCCACCCCAGGCCCAACCATCAACATGGTACGCACCCTACTGCCAACATACTAAGCAGCAGCAGCTAACAGCAAACAGTCGCAATCCTCCCTCCCCAGTCCCACGAACTCCGCCGCCGCACTGTCCCTCCTCACCTCGGTGGGCGGAATCATCGGCTACACGCGTACGGGCTCCATCCCCTCCATCGCGGCGGGTCTCTCAGTCGGCGCGCTATATCTGTACAGTTTCCTGCGTTTGCGCGACGGACAGCCCTACGGCGAGGAGATCGGGTTGTTGGCGTCGGCGGTGTTGGGGGGTAGTTCCGTGCCCCGCGTTATCAAGACGAGGGGGAAGCCCGTGCCTCTTGCGCTGAGTGTTCTGGCGACGTATGGGCTTGTGGTTTTTGGGTTGGCGTTTCGGGAGAAGAGGGCTTCGAGGGTTTGAGGTGGGGATGCACAGTGTAGTGTACCTTATGCTACGGGACTCTTACTTTACGAATGGCGGAGCAAGACAATCATTTGAGAGAGAGTATTGATTGATAAGGAATGTCATTTTTGAGTCCAAAGCATCGTTGATTCGTTGCCTACCTTTTATGCTAGAGAACTTACAGCAGCATTCACTTGACAACCCAGGGGTCTCCCGTCTCCATATTAACTCACGTGGCAAGAACACGAAACTCATCAAGTTCGGACGAACAACTTCCCACGGTAGCCAGTTATATCAGCCTTGCTCGGTGAAGGTTGACAACCAAACTCACCCGCACTCTATCGATGCTCTTCAGTCGTTCATTTGTATGTCGTTGCTGTTTGCTAAGAAGAGTCCACCCGCACCATGACGGCGAAGAGGATGGATGAGTATTGTAGCAGCCCCTGTTCAGTTTCAAGCATAGTTTCTTCTTTTTTGCACTTGATGTTGCCATGGTACTGAGATATTAGGGGAGTAGAAAGACATAACAAGAGGATGGAGATAGATAAGATGAAGCTAGAACTTGATATGCATCGAACTTAGCTGAAATCTGTGATTCGTACCTCTGTCCAGACGTCTGACCGGAAAGCTGCGGAGGGATTCTGAACGAAAACGGTGTGTGTGTGTGAATCTCCGAAGGGTATGTTCGTTTCGCAAATGGTCAGTCGGCTCACAGTCGCCGCACCAATCATCATGCGATTCACTGCGCAGAATCGAAAATCTTGTCTGACTCCCGGATAGTCCCCACTACTACAGCAGCAGGGAGCTCTTCAAGCGTCGTTTCTCCTCGGCGGTCAGGAACAAATGCGTACCTTGACAATCTAGCCATCTTTTCCTCCGGACTGGTTTCATTATCAGAGTATACCAAGCGTGTCGGTTTGGACTTGTCCTTCTTCGACGGCTTCTCTTCAGTGGTTGCACCTGCACCAGCTGCAGCTTTGGCCGCGGCCTGGTCAGCTTCCTTCGCTGCCCCAGAGACAAGATCATGGACTGAAGATGATATCGATGCAGCTTCCGCTCCTGGTGCCCTTCCGCCATCCGGAACAGCAGTATACACTCCAGCATTCGGAAGGGGGTGGCCCATGTGTATTTGTTGCATTTGATATGCATTAACTGGCGGGGGTTGGAAAGCGGGGCGCTGTGGGAGGCTAGGTGCGGCCGGCAAGCTACCAGAACGTTGTGGGAATGCCGGAGCAGTTTGAGGGACCGTGTGTGACGGGGAAGCTTGTTGATGCGGTGGTATCGGAAAAGGAGGTGGCGTTGTCCCATAGGGTGGGGTAGCTTGCGGAGCAGTACCAACCGGATATGGCTGCGGAGTGTATCCAGTAGGTGTATGCTGCATAGGGTACTGTGCTTGTGCGCCTGGTGAGAAATTTGGATACACGGGGCTCGCCGCCTGGGGGAATGGAGAGCCGGTCCCTGCATAGGGTGCAGGATATGTAAATTGTGGGGTCGCGGCGGCTGCAGTCTGAGGAGAGTGAGCCTCCAAGAACGCAACGAGTTAGTGTCAGAATGCTGCAGGATGTATGAAATCGAAACAAGAAAACTTACATATCCAGCCGGAGCCTGTGTCTGCCCGGCACCCACAGGAGTCGCCTCTCCGCTGCTTCCTCCGGCGGCAATCTCCGCCTTTTTAGCCTTGTGCTCAGCTAAACGCTTCTTCAAGTCGGACACGTCTTCAAGTTTGGGTCTCTTCGCCGGTTGGCCGCCAGACCCCGCTCCTGGAGGTGGGTTCCCCGTCACGGCCTGCCGCTCCGCCTCTGCTTGCTGAAATTGAGCGATCACACGCTGGTTGTGAGATTGGATGACATCGTTGGGAACACCTTCCATGCCGAAGATTTCAACATCAAGACTCGAGCGATTGGGAAGCGCATTGTCGACGGCGGTAAGCTGTTCCTTGTGCACTTGGCTCATATGCACAGACAAGCCTGTTTGCAATCAGTGAGCGAAAATTATCATCAGAGCGCTATATGTGCTGTATTGACTCACCTCCTGCGGTGTTGAGCCTCCGGCTACATCTGTCGCATTTAAAATGCTTCGCCTTCTGATGCGATATAAGGATTTTGAGATCGTCAAAATCACGCTCACAGTAATAACACCACGGCCGAGCCAGAAGCTCTTCGAGTGTTGGGCCACGTCTCTTTTTACCCATTGTGAAAGATATATGCCAACAGTCTCAAGTTTCAACGAAACTGAAATTCGATATTTTCTGGTATTCGTTGTGTAGTGGAGATGTGGAGGAAGAGCACGATAGCGTCCACGCGTTGACTTAAGCTGAGATCTCACTGATCCGAAGTTGGAATCATTGAGTCACGTGAAGGCGCTGGTCTAGAATGTTGTTTTATCACGTGACTTTAGTTTGAACGGCCAGATGGGAAACGATGCATGTTCTAGGACTGGATAATGAATATGATACAAGTTCCATTCAGTAGCTGTCTAAATATGGACTGCTTACTATCACTTCATACTAATCCATTTACAGTTTTTGTATGTAGTGACTTTAACGACGAGCACATGGAACAATAACATTCATTAACTTGGCATTAAACAGAAAGATACCCTATGCAGAACAATGCCCTTTGCCCCCATCAGAGTCAAAATCAAGGTGCAGGTTGTTCCCAATACATTATTCGTACAGAGCCTAGCCTCCCGACCAGCGTGGCCAGTAGTACAAGAACTAGCAGATCAACAGCATGTACATGGTTCAACCAGATTCCTGGCACCTTCGCTCAAATATAACATGACGGACATTCAATGTGTTTTCGAAAGGAAATGCTGAACAATGACAGGTGCAGTTCACTGATCTGAGGTTCGCCATAAGAGTTGTAGATAATACAGAGAAAAAAAGTGCCGAACTGCAGATGTAGATGTTTTGCACAAACTCGTCTGTGTTGAAAGCTGTTTAAGAGGGGGATTAGACGGCACCAAACCCCTTCGACCCAATCACCCATCGTTTCTTTCCAATTGCAGGATTTATCCAGAAGGATCGAAGGTAAATCCATCATACAGCGAAGAGGAAGGGGTGGATTGGCTATCCGGGGCGCGGGACGAAGCACGAAGTAAAAGCGGCAGGGACCGACAAGAATATGCCTGCTCATGCGGGTCGCGCGGGACCTGGTGGCGGCAATCCAGCCGTCGACGCCCCGTATGGGCTGTAGTAACCTGGGTACGGGGTGCGGTAAGGCACCGGCGCAGGAGGCTGCTGAAACGGTCCCGGAGGACCTGGGGGAAACGATGCGACGCCTCGAGGGTCTATGGGCGCATATGGAGAAGCCATCGACCGGACTGTAGGCATAGGCGCCAGTCCGGGGGGACCAGTGGGCAGAGAAAGCGACACAGGCTGCACAGCTGGTGCGGGGGCAATGGGCCCGTCGACGTGCGAGCTCATAGGGCCGGGGGTGCGGGACTTAGGTTTCTTGATCACGGGTTTTTGGGCCTCTGCGGCCTTCCTAGAGGCTTCTGCCGCGCGATCCGCCGCAACCTGGGACTTGGATCGCTTGGGTTTACGGATTCGGCCCTCCCGGTTGAACCGGGCCCAGTGGTTGAGCATGGCCTCCGTGCGCCGGGGGTTCTTGGCATTAGCGATCTTTTCTCGTCGAGCCAGCTCAGCTGGGTCCAGGGATTCATTGCCTTCCGCGCTTCTCGCTGGAGTGACTGCGGGAGAGACAGTCGCTTGGGCTCCATTACGCGCCGGCTCGATTGGCGCCAGTTGAGACAACGTCCCGGAGGAGTTGGATGGAGGCCGGGCCTGCAACGGTACAGGATGCGGCACTGAGGCCACGACTTTGGTCTCCCGGCCGCGTCCTCGAGCTGGAGCTGCGTTCGCCGCGGGCTGTGGAGTTTCCGAAACGGCCCGAGAAGGAGCGCGCGCGGCACCTCGTCCACGGCCTCGACCTCGTCCGCGACCGGCGCCCCGGGTAGCAGCAGTTGTAGGAGCAGGAGAAGTGGGGGCAGAGGGAACGGGTGTATTATCTTGTGTTTGCTCCACCTCGAGTGCCGTACGGCGTTGGCGAGTTCGCCGCTTCGCTGGTGGCACAGAGTCTTCTTGATCCTCAGCGGGCACAGGCGTCCCGAAGAAAGCGTCATCCGTTTCAATTTCTTGGCTAGCTGCTTCCAATTCCGCCGCTTTACGCCGGCGCGTGTTCTTTGCGACGGTTGATTGGGCTGGTGGTTTCGGTAACATTGGCACGTACGGAATGCCAAATTTGTGGATTATCGGCCATCCATCAGGGTTGGGGTCACCCTTGGCTCTGATTTTGGCGGTCTGAGCGGCAGTCGGCATGAAGCCACCCTGATCGAAGGGGTCCTGGACGCCGCCCGGAGCTTTGGGGTCATACTTATAACCGTACAGCATTGCTTCCCTTTGACTCTCGAAAACAGTGGGGTCCTCTAACTTCCTCGGGTCCGCACTAGGCTTGCTTTGCTGTCGAGTTGCAAGCCTATAGAGCTTGTCAATGGCGAGATATTCATCTTGCCATGTCTTCAAAGTGAGATGTACATTCTCAGTGATCGCGTAGAGCTCGTCAACAGAGCGATACTCTGGATCACGGAGCTGGGATAAGATGTTCTCAAGAGGTGTAATTTCGAGAAATTCTCCCTTCGCGACTTTTGACTTTTTGTAGGGATTGAAGCGCTCTGGTAAGTCAGATGCATCGCGCTTCGTGCCACGCTTGGGATTACGAAATACTGTATCCCAGGTGTTTTCGATGTCGTCGACTCTGTCCTCAAAGTCCTCCGAGAACTCGGAGACGTCGTTGATATTCCAAAGTTTATAAACACGCTGCTCAATGATAGAAGTCTGTCCACGTGAGAAACCATCAGGTCGAATGGGAGTGGAAAGACCAGATATCGCTTCGTCGAGCTCGCCGTCAGGGCCGGCGTCATATGTTCGGACTACTTCGCTCTCTTCAGCGTCACCTGTGTCTTCAGCTTCGACATCGTCAACTCCAGATGCTCCAGCATCTTCAGTGAGCTCGCGATCGGTGTGAAGTTGCCCATTCGGGGTATGTTCCTTTGCGGCACTAAGAGAGTATCTCTTGGCACTGTGCGGGTGTGCGGCAGCAATGTGCTCTTTGAGAGTAAAAGAATCATCGTTTGGTGACTTAGAGGTATTGAAATATTCCCCACACAAGTAGCATTTGGACTTATGGGTCAATGAAGAAGGCGATTGAGATGTTTGGGTTGATGTCGAGTGAGCAGAGAGTGGCTCGGAGAATTGTCGGCGAAGAGACGAGGCCTGGCTGGCCATGTCCGAGGTATGGTCGACAGGAGCCATACCTGCTCGGTGAAGAATACTCCAGAGGAATGAACAAATCTGAAGTAGATAGGTATGGCAGTTTGATGAAAACTGAGAAACAGAAAATTGAATTCTTTTCCCAAATTCGGTATCTAAACATTCAATGTCAGTCAAATGCACTCCGAAAAGGAAAAAGTTCGCTTGGGAAATGCCAAGACGCCAACAGTACTTCGGGACTGCTGTGCGATCCAGGGAGCCGCCACAGTATGAAGGTAAGAAGAGAAGACGGGTGCAAATGTGTTATGAGAAGCAGAATAAACAACTTGGGAGTCGATCTGGAAATTAATGGTTTGAGATCTTGGAGAACTGCTGAAATGAGAGGATGGGGCATTGCAGGCTCTGACGGATAAATCATGAAGAGTGGTGTGGAACACACGACAGCCACATACATACCTTAAGAACGCAGAAACAGTCCGTCAGAACAATTCAGATTAATAGAGATTATTCTGAATAAATTATTCGAGCGCAGATTCAGCAGACCAAGGAGTCTCAACAGCGATGGACTGCTTTGACGAAAGGGCTGTCTTGTTGCGAGTGTCTGACAGGGATAATAGGTAGGAAGTACGTAGATAGTTCAGCAACAGTGGAGGCCAAAGTAAGCGCAGAAGGCAGTTTGCAAGGCACGCTTAATCTGGAGAAATAATTGAATGTGAATGATAATGTGCAGGTTCGAAGATATTAAATATTGCGGAAGATTGTGGTGTTTTTCAAGAAACTGCTCATGGAAGCTGGCATCCAGTGTGGTAGTAGGAGATTTTACTATGGTGTTCGATGTAAAGAAAAGAAAGGAGAAGGGATGGAAAAAAGGGTAGAGGAAAAGAAAAGCTAGCAGCACTGGACACCATACATCAGTTAATGAATAGTCCGAAAGTACTCGGAAACTTGGGGAAGGGGATATGTAGCAGATGACGGGCATGTAGTAGTGAATCCAAGAAGAGTCTGTCTGTAGAGCCCGGAAAGAAGGTGTTGTTATCCCAAAGTAAAGTAGGTAGGTATTTTGGCTCTGTACCTGCTTTACCATACATAAGGCCCACTTTATCCGCAAAAGTGTGCCACTGGGCCAATCCGGAAGTGAACGGCCAGACGCTTGGGTCGATCTGATAGCCAATGGTTAGCATTTAAGCTGGTGTACTTTCAGTAGTCGATTCTTGTATTACATTACCATACAATAGTACCTTACCATGCTAGATCCCCAAGTAGAGGGCACCTACCTGGGTACCGTAGTAGACCCTATGTACCACTCTGCCTGTGTTGAATGCAAATTATGCTCCGATAAAATTAAGATCTAGATAACTTGAGCAGGTAACACAGACTCTAAATTCATGTTTGGTTTAGGTTTGATATTCAGATTATTGATGTTGTCCCAATATTCCTTCCTGTACCTTTCATGTTTGGGTCGAATCTACCTAAGGCATAGAGTCGGTATTTTTGTCCGTACTGAGCTGTACTGTCTGTTGCTTGACATCATTTGCCTCTGGCCTTGATAATACCGTTCCTAGACGAGGAACCTCCTAAGGTACCGTAGAGAAGATAGCATAGAGACTAAGGGACTATTTTCAGGTTGGGGGAATAAGCGTGGATCTATGTCGTATATCACAATTGTCGTCCATGTTCCCAGGTTAGTTTATTACTATATAAATAAATCATTCTACGCCATGACTACAGTCCGCTCATCATTAGCTTATATTGCTTTATTCGACGTCTAGAAACAATGAAGAGAACGGGTTGTGGTAGAAATGCTCCGATTGTTTGGCGAGATGGCCCATCTATGGTTAGTTTCAGACAAACACATCGCGATCAGCCTATGACACATACTTTCAACCTATCCTCTGAGACATTACACTAAGTAGCAACTCATATATTGCATCAGCATTCTTGATAGAAAGCTCGGTATACATCTCAGCGGCCTGGGCTATATAGGATTTGTAACAGGCGCGGGAAGATGATGCAGACTCTATTCAACTGACAAATTACGTGTCACTTCAGATGAATATCTCCTCGCCCGCCTTTTCAGGCAGTAAGGGATTGTTGGAGCCCAAAAAGCATAACCAAGAGCTCAGGGGTGTAGTATACTGCAAGTGGATGGGCGATATTTTGGAGCACTCTGAGTGGATGCAAAAAGCATATTTGACACTTAAGGGTTCTTCTCCCCAACATTCAAGGCGACAAGAAATCGGCTGACACAATTGTACGCTGCCACTGTTGTCGTTATCTCGACAATCTCCCTCTCATTGAAAAATCCCTTCAGCTCCTGGAACACCTCATCGGGAACAGTGACTGTCTTTGTCATGGCGTCCGTGTACTTCAGAACAGCTCCTTCAGCCGGACTCAGGGCCTTTCCTTCAATTTCCAGTGAAATATCTGCATGATTATCACGAACTACACGCATCCCCTCGTCACTAAGTCCACCTTCTTCCAATAAAGGTGCGTGCTGTTCCCATTCAAACCAGGCTCCGTTCAGAACAGCCACACGGCAAATGATAAGTTCCTTGATTATCGTGGACAAGGTAGTTTTTGTTCGTATTGCCCCAATGAATGAATTCCATCCATCTGCCACAGGATACGAGTGCAGAAGTGCGCGATCAAGTGGTAAGAGGCCCCCAGGGGCACGTCTGGCTTCGACACGAGCAAGGATCTCGGCCTCTTCGGGAGTGCTAGTAGGGGGAGGGTCAGAGACGTATGGAAGACGCATGGTGAGATTGTCGATTTCAAGAACGTGGCTAGGCTTCAATAGAACACAACTCGGGCAGCAAGTGACTTCAATCCCCTTTCGAAAGTCTATGTTGTACTCAGTGAGTCAGCATATAACAAATCCGATGCGGTAGACCTACCTCAGGGATGAAATGAAAAGATATGAATGCAATTGGTTTTGCACAACCTTCAACTTCCAAGACCTGGACCCTTTCCTTGACATACACTCAATATTCAGCGAGTTCGCGCGGTCTGAATATGGGGAACCACGCTATTTAAGTATCGGATGACCCCACAGATCAATTCTTTGGAAGGGGCCCCGCCGCGGGGAATGATGCGATTGTATTATTGCACATAGTAAGTACCCTGGGCCAAGCCGCAAATTGTCGCAGAGCAATCGACTGTCTTGAGTGGAGCTCCGTGTACAAGGTAAGAGCGGGAGCGTCTGACTCAGAGCTGTTGTTCTATAGTCTCTAGCTGCCACATTGGATACACCATTTTGATCGCTTCAGGCAGGTTGACTCGTCGGGAATCCTCCGGCGCGGCCTACGGATGCTGAAGTTTTCTCACGCCGAGAGCTGTGACACGAAACATGGATAACGAGCTCAGAATTTCCAGAAGCTTTCTTTTTTAAGACTTTCGAGTCAGATTATCTGCTGGCCGGATTTTCTAACCCACATGCCCCATTCCCATCGGTGGTGGCTGACTTTCGCAAGACATTGCGAAGTGGATTCGCGCCTTTTCGTACGGCATAGAGGCTTAACAGCCAAGATCCATTGACCTAGTATAACGAAGGTAAAGAGGCGGCCTTCAGGTGGAATGAGACAGGCTGTTAAAAAGTGTGACCAATCCGAGAGTTTATTTGAGACGCGAGATGAAGTATATATTTAAAGAGTCTACGGATCTTAAAGATGTGTTCAGTAAACAGTATCGTTCAGAATGTAGATTTTTGGTCGCCTAATGAACCTCAGACAGTGGTTCATCATCGCCCGACCATTATTACTGTAGTCTCAAATCAGAAGGTTGCAGTTGACAACAGAAAGAGGCATAAAAATTTCATAGTTCGTATTACTTAGGTCGAGTTGCTCTAGACAACACGCTAACGCTCCTTGGCGCAGGTCATCAAGTTCCCCACCGCCCTAACATTAATGCCCCCCCATAAGCTCCGACCACTCTTCTCCTGATAGCTATCTCGGCATTCTCACGTTCCAGATAAACACAAATCACAAGGACAATGCCTCCAAAAGGCGCGAAGCCTACGAGCGATGAGCTCCTCGCCCAGTTCGACGATCTCGGCATCGACTCGACGACAGAGAAGCAACCATCGAAGCCGACAGCTGCATCCACTACCGCACAGTCCGAAGAAGATATCCTGGCTGAGCTGGATAATCTAGCTTCGCAGCGCCCAAGCAGTGGGCCCGGTACTCCACGACTGTCAACGAACGAGCCTAGACCAGCCACCAAATCACCCAAGCCAGCAGCAGTAGCTACACCTCGATCTAGCGAAGACAAATCGGCCCCTCGTAAGTCTGGGGAGAATGTTCGGTCAGCCCCTACTGGAAACAAGCCAACAACTACACAACCGTCAGAGCAAGAGAAGCCAAAGGCGCAGGAGGCACACGCCAGCGGAGGTGGAGGATGGTGGGGAGGTATTTTTGCAACGGCCACTGCTGCTATGAAGCAAGCCGAAGCTGCAGTCAAGGAGATTCAGCAGAATGAGGAGGCCCAGAAGTGGGCGCAGCAAGTGCGAGGGAATGTTGGAGTTCTCAGAGACCTAGGTGAGTGGACAGCGTTAGTTTTCTTCATTTGATTCGTGCTAATAATACTCTCTAGGTGGCGAGCTCAAGAACAAGGCCCTGCCTACATTTACATCTCTGCTTCACACCATTGCGCCTCCAATTTCCTCTCATGAACGGCTCCAAATACATGTCACTCACGATATCTCCGGATACCCCGCTATCGACCCTATCGTTTACTCCGTTTTTTCGCGCGTAATGGCACAGGTCGAAGGCGGAGACCTCCTCGTCATCCAACGCGGTCAAGAATCCGCCCCGAAACGCGGACTTGACCTTGGAACCTCATTCTCCACCGCAGGCTGGCAAGATGGCCCATGGTGGCGCACTGTCACACCTGGAACTCCCCGCAGTATCGCGGCCGTCCGAGGCACCGTGGAGGCCACCAAGCTTGCTCGGGCAAGTGCAGAATCATATGCTACCGAGTATTTTGCCTCGAGGGGCGGGGTTGAAGCAGCTGCGAAACAAGCAACTCAAGACTTGAGCGAATCCAACCCGGTCCGAAGCAGCGACATTTTCCTAGCTATCCAAGCCATCAGTCAAACTTCGTCAACGGAACTTTTCCAGGCTGGCCCGGCGACGGAGATGGCGTCCCCTCCTGGGGTGGTTGACGTTCCCGAGGCGACGGAAGAGGAGGTCGCATTCGCCCTTTACCTCCATGACCCCATCCATGGCATTGCTTTCCATACTATCTCCCAGACCATTCCCCAAAAATGGATCGATTGGCTGGATGCCGAGGCTCCGGCTATCGCAGATCCCAGCGCCGAGGACGCGAAGGTACCACGCACGACCATCCCTGAGGATATTGCTGAGATTGTTGCCAGCGGAGGTGTCGATCCCCGCGAATGGGTGGCAGAATGGCTTGAAGAATCCTTGGCATTGGCTGTAGGAGTTGTTGCACAGCGTTACGTGGCTCGGAGAATGGGTGTTGGTGAAGGGGGTTCCGGTAAGGGCAAGATGCGAGCTGAACAGGCGTCGGTCGTAGAGAGTGGTGCAGGAGAAGCTGCAAGAGCGCTCTAGTTGAGCGTCCGCTGTTTCGATTCATATTATTAATATGCCGCTTCGCAGTTCATGTGTGATTCAATATGTCTATATCATTATCCGCTATACCAAGTCCTCGCAATTAAACCCCGCTTGATATTCATGAGCAGAGCCGCTTTGCAGCACGCTTCCCGGGGTTGGAGACATTCTCATCCAGTGTAGCTATTTGTCAAGATTTATTCTAGCTTGGTTCAGTTGACTATGAACCTAGCTCTCCATATACTGTCTACCAGTCTCAACTCCATACTTACCCAAGTGAGCCGGCGATAAATATCATCATACATCTGGATATCCGTGCTTTGAGTACACGAGAACTGAGAGCTCAAACACCCATTCTTGGAAAAAGTATCCCTCAGAAGACGATGGGTTACACCGGTACGCATGCTCGGCTCATACAAGCACCTGTATCCTGAACCCTCTCAATGGCGGAAGCAGGCACTCCGAGCAGTCTGATACACCACAGGAGCCGTGCGAGGTGCAACCGCACAAGGTATTTCGAAGTGCGGCAGAAGGAAAAATCGAGGATTGTAGCAGTATAAGAGCAAGGAGTTAGCATCCAACTCCCTCAAAAGGTATTCGTTGAGGGTTACCCATAAATCTCGGTGCTTAAAACAGAATACGAACATACTTATTTCTTCTAACAACATCGATTCACTGTATGGCAGTCGTTCAGACAATTTCTTCGTGGTATCAGCGGTTTGCCTTAGCCGCTGAGTTGTATGTTCCTGAATCGAATTAGTATACGGACTTTAGAGATGGCTAGGTACTCTCTCAACTTGACATTTATGATCATTCCCCAGAGCGCAGTCAATTTAACGCTTGGGCGTTAATGTGAACGGTGCCTGTTGCTTTCAGTACACTTATGTGGCCCTTTAAGACACTCTTGTAGCAGAAGACAATGTAAGCTACCCTATGCGTTAGAACCAGTACAGTGTACAATCTACTAGCTATTATGTAGCTCGAGGTCTGTATCCCATATAGGGAGATATTCAGAAGGAAGGAACGGCATCATATTTTAGTGCCTGAGGCAGGATATCTGGGATCAAAGAGCACTCTATTCCTTGAGTCGTTTTTACTTCTGATATTCTATTTTCCAAGGGACCAGCCTCTTTTGATCCAGTAAATGCTACCCAGCCCTTGAAGAGAATTTTATAAGAGAATGGAAAAGAAGAGGCAGGAACCTGTTGTGTTCTATTCACAGTCATACATCTGATGTGGGCACGACGACTGAATATCGCGCTTGACTCTTCCACTTCGACCAGCCACCAATTCGAAGACAGAAACACATCGCTGCGGTAGAGTTTGTAGAGTATCACTGGCTATCCTACCATGGATGAGAATAGAATCAGGGAGTATCGTTGCTGGACAGGGCATGACTCTTCGACCGGGACAGCTATCATTGTATATCCGGACCTTCCTGAAACGTCAAGACTGCGAGACTTGTAGAATCAGTTAGAAGTATTCATTTTCTGTAAATATTCACTATGAACCACATATTAACGCTGCTCTGAGTCACCGAGCCAGAGAATCAGGGGTTTCTGCCTGGAGGGAACCTGATTTTCCAGTACATCCGCATCATAGTGAATGAATTCAGTGAATACCTTCCAGACTGTAAGCGAGCCAGCCACTGCACCTCGACTATTTATACCTTTCTTCTCCCCTTTTTCCTCCTTCTCTTCTTCTTCTTCTTTTCTTCTTCCTCACAGGCGCAAGCCTATTACAAGTCCACCTCTGCTGAGTTTGTCCTTGTTGCCATCATCGGCCTTTCCTTCTTGAATGTGTTGCTATGAAGACTTGTTGTTTCCCAGCAGTCCCTGCAGCGTCAGTTGTAAACTGCAGCCGCTGGAGACGTCCACTGGTGGGACAAAGTCATACGGCACTGCTCGAAGAAAAGGGCAAGTTCGTCTCTCGAGAATGTGTTGCTATGGAGGCTTGTGCTATCCCGGCAATCAGTCTGGCCCAGCTGTACTTGCAACCATTTAAACGGAGACGTCCAATGGTGGGATACAGCCATACGGCACTGCTCGAGGAGAAATCTGGGTACAGGTAAGCATCTTCCCACTCATGTCTTCGTTCTCAGTTTTCTTCTCTCGTCTTGCTAACATCGACAGTCACTCGGGCAATCCGACTAAGACTTTACCATTCCCGATGCTTCGTCTTCTTTGACCTGCCAGTGAGCTTTCCTTTTGTGTTTTCAAGTCGCTCTTGCGATGACTCTCCTTGCTGACTTGTTCTCTCTCATCTTCAGGACAGAGTGTGGCCCTCCTAACGGGGGTATAGCCTATAGGGGTAACACCCAGAGTCTAACCTACTCATCAATACAGCAAGCAAACCGCCTTTGGATTCCGACACAGCACAGCAAACCACCTTTGGATTCCGCCGAGTTCTGGATACTAATTGGAGCAGCTGAGGGGTTCTGGGGGTCAAACTTACAAACCTGTGGGAACTGAGGGCTCTTCAAAATCCTACCTGGCCAGTAGGTGCCTGTTCATCTGGGTCCTCGAGGAACCGATGGCAGGCCTCCAGCGACGAGCTCGCACCTCACCGTGGTGCTGGAGTCTAGTAGCCATCCTGGCGAAGCTAAGACGAGCTCACCTTGTATTTACTTCTTCGCTTAGGTAGCTGTTGTATTGTAGGTAGTTGCAATGAGAACATCTTCTTACTTCTTGTGGATGTTTATACAAGGTAACGTTTGACTACATGCAGCGTAGTTGCGTAGATCGAGTATTTGTTAATGTACAGCTTTCGCAGACTAACAGACGAGTATTCGACACAGTCACTCCTGCCTTGTGCTGAGTACCGCTGGTCGAAGCAAGTAAGCGAGAAACAAGGTAGGTTAACCATCGGATTTCTTTAATGTCGAGGTCTAGGAGGGACCAACGTCTACTAATTCTTCAGCAGGATTCAGCAAAACCTCAAGTCGTGATAATGCAAAAAAAAAAGAACCTTTGTGGGTATCTATCTATCTATCATCTAACTTTTCATGTTCATGAGTCAATCAGTCATCAAGCTCCAAGGGTCCATCCAGGCCGGAAACATGCGAGAAGTTTGCGGTAAGGGGAGTAACACTGTATTCGACAGTCAGCTTCCTGCAAACGAGATGTACCATCCAATGGACGGAAGATGATAGAGGATGCAAACCTAGTACTTCCATTCAGAACCGTATGCGCATCAGTTCCCTCCTCGCTTGCCTGCAGAGCTTTCTTCATCTCAGATAATTCCGCCGACCAAGCGAAATTGCGTTTCTTGAGGTGCGAGCCGCCGAACCCATTCACGGCTTTTGTGGCCGTGCCATTACACAGTTTCGCGCCATTCTCGTCTGAGTGGTTCGATTTTCCGTTCGTCAAGCCCGGCGCGGAATGACCGTTGGCGTGCGTCACTTCGGCGTACAGACAGCCTTTCGACCAGTAGTAGGGTAGAGTGCGAGTATAGCGGACTGGTCTAGTTTCCACGTCCGCGCGCATCGGCACGTTCAGATTGTACAGCTCGACACGCTCGTCCCAGTTCTGGTACAGATGGTTGACGACGCGCACGGCAAGCCGGGCCGCGGCGCGGATGACCTCGATTGGCTGCTCGTCCTTGCTGCCGAAGGAGATGGCAATACCGCGCTTCCCGCAGATAGCGGCTTCCAGGGCGCCACCGACGGTCCCCGAGGAGAGGTTGTAGATCGTTGAGGCGTTGCGGCCGTGGTTAGGGCCCGAGATCACAAGGTCGATGGGGCCTCGGTCGGCGAAGAGGTTGAACAGGCCTAGTTGGGTGCAGCTGGCGGGTGTACCATTGGTGATGACGACCCATTCGCGATTCGACTCGTTCTCGTCGGGGGTCTCGTACGCCTCGTCCCATGTTCCGTCTTCCCGGAAGGCGTCTGGTGGCACATATGTCGCTTCTAGCGCGGCTTCGATGATGTGTGCTTTGCCGATCCAAGACCGAGATCTCGCTGGGATTGCGACGGAGACTTGGTGGCCGGCGGCCTGGAGGGCATCGACGAATGGGCGGATGTATGGAGACAGGCGCCGCGAGGGCGGACCGTCGTCATTGACAACCTGGGATAAGGATCACATGAGTATTTTGTTTCTTTTCTTTTGGAGACTCGACAATCTCCATGCGCCAATGGGTATTGAGCGCAAGGTGATACAGAAAAAGAGCAAGGTAACTTACCAATATATGCATGCTGATTGCCAATAGTACCTTGAGCGCTGAAAGATCCTACGGAGCAGTTGCCCTTGATCCAGTTTGCTGAGACGGCGTCCTTTTGGCTGGGATGTGATGCGGAGAAGTGTTGAACGACCCCCCACGGGCAGAGATGATGGTTATCTTTTCTACGGCACCTCCCACTTGACACTGGAGGAGATAGTATTTATAAGAGACATTGCGCTCGATAAGAATCGCCCTGGAGAGCCTTCTCAACCTATCCGACTACCGAAAACATACCGGGGAACCTCCAATGTGGTTACGGTGAAGCTGTTTTGCTCTGCGGGGGTCCGGGAAGTTGTGCCTAGGAGAACCTCATAACCAATCTCGGTCATTTTTGTAACGAAAGAATGTCGTATGTACTATACTTTAGTTGTCGTTAGTATTTGGGTGATATCAACGGCTCGCAGTAAGGTAACATACTGTACGGAACATGACATGACGCAACCTCATGGCAACCAAAAAGAGGCTGCGGTGAAGACGGACAAATTGCAGTGCAGAGGAATTTTGTTTCCTTCGGATACTCCGCTACATATTATTGGTAAAAGAAAAGAAATGGTCAGCTGCTCGTGTTCAAGACTCGAAAGTGAAGTTTTGTCTGACTCAAGTCGATCATGAAGTTGTCACCCTTGAAGGATCGATAGAGGCAAGGACGGTCATATTATTGAATGCAGATATATAGTTCTTGTGCACTAACTAATAGAAGACTGATGGGTCTTTATGCACATCCAGGATCTCCGGTCTACACAAATAGTTACTGTGAAAGTAGAGTTCAAGAGACAGCGTCGCATCTGGATCCATGTATGGAGTAGAGTCAAAAGGCAATTCTGCAGAGGGTCATCATTATCACAGCCTTGTTCTTGGATGCTTCCCATTAAATAGGTAGTATGGAAGAGCTTGTGGACAGGTGCTACATGATGGAAAATACTATCATTAATAATACACTTCCAGAAGATGCATAAGCATGGTTCAAATCAACTCAACCACGAACCAGACATACCAGAGCCAGGAGCTAAATCTGCACCAGAGACAAAAAAGCAAGAGGGAATGGCTATCGGGCAACCCTTTTCCGTATCAGGTTTTGATGAGATGATTATGTCGCGTAATCCCGCTCCATCCGTGAGAGTATCAGACTTGGAACGAAGGAAGATTGGATCTTAGGTTTGTGCCTCAGTGCGCCCTGGATTTTGACACACTGGTACGTAATAATGCCCCTCAGCAAGTTCACCCATAGTTTAATTGATTATTTGGGTTTCGCCGACCGTGCAGAGGAGAGCCATTGAGGAAGGAAAACCAAAATAAGACGAAGAAATACCTGCAACGCCGAGAGATTGGCGAATGACCATCACCGCTTGAGGCGAGTCTGCCGGGCAAATTGACCATCTGCACAGAGTTCATCCACCTCGTGCCCGCCCAGGTCCTCAACCCTCCTGTCCTTCAGTGGTCCAATCCCTCCGCCCCCTTGACTTTTTCAAGACAAGGCAGATAGAATAATAATAGTCAGCCTTCTTACGCAGCATTGATCCGTCTTTCCGTACTCGACGTAGGAGTCATCCTGGACGTCGGAGGTTTCCAGAATCGCTGCCGGCTGACTTGGGCCGTAAAACGAGGATTAAAACGAGTCGTTGTAACCCCTCTTCCTTCTCATGCAAAGTAGCGACGCTCCATCCTGTATCCCCTTTATACCAGTGACACGCTGCCACAGAACCAGATACAACAGGCCATCCAAATAATTCATTTTCCCCTGTTCTGGGCCAATGCTAGCTTATCAAAGCACGCCATCGTATTATTAGTGAGCCTGTCCCGCTGCAAGCTTCACATCGGAGGCCGATCGCCGCAAAATCTTTGGTGGGGAACACTATCAATTCAACCAACCCAGTCCAACACACTGACTGTATCACATTTCTGTCCTCACCACCAGACCATTCTTATTCTTATTAGTATTGTCATCAATCCCTGCTCTCGCTCTTCAGTCGCTCTTATATCATCGTCTCGACTGTCTCCGTTTGGTCTCCAGGCGATCTGGAGATACTCCGCTCCATCCTCATCTCCCTTCGCGCTTACTTGCACCAGTGGGAAGAGTCAAGTCTTCCCGCTTCGTCAATTGCGACCTGACAATCTTTGACGGATAGAAAGTCACATCCCTCTTGAGTTACTGTTAACTCGAGAGGTCATCGACTGTTTCCCTTCCTCCACTTCGGTTTCGTATATCCCCTGTATGGACTGCGGGACTGCGGGCGCAGCTGCGGGCATTGACCCCAAAATACTCGACAATTGGCAATCCGATACCGCTTTTTCGATCGCTTCGTGGGAACACGCCGGCTACGACCAGCAATTCGAGTGGGATACCAGTCCAGACTCGAATCAGGATGAAGCAGACGTCGTGGATCTAGGTGTTCTACATGGTTCACTGGCCAACGATCAGCCCAGCGCGTCCGTCTTTGGGCATAATTCCGACCCCAGGTTAGCGCAAAGTCTCCTATCCAGTCTGCGATGGTCGCAATAGAAGTAGCTGACGGATCTTTGAAATTCTTGCAGCAACCCAGGTCTCACCTCGCCCGAGAAGTTCAGCGTCGCGGATGCCGCGATCGAAGGCACCATCAGCGGGACCGTGAGCCCCAGAACTTTGCCCTCCTCGACTGATGATAACTTTCACGTCGATGAGACATGGCCGCAATTCCAGCTCATCAACTCCATGGCGGCTGGACTGCCCGTGGACGCCCCTATGCCCTATTCTTACGCGAAAGACCCGACCTCTAACAACACAGTGATCGTCGACGATGGAGGAGAGCTATCCAACGGACAAGGGTTTTCGGAGGTTCACCCGGAGCAGTACCTGACATTCCAGAATCTTTCTCAAGCGTTTCAATTCGCCGCTGATCCCTGGGCCGAGCCGCCTGTCAATCTCAATTCGAATACGTCGGCGCAAGCACCCATCTCCGTTCCTCAGATGGGCCCACAGGTACAAACCCAGATTATCAATCAGCCTCGCAGCTTCCAGGGCTCTTTGCGCCCGCTCGAATCGCGCTGGCTTGAAGGCCTCGAATCCCAACTACCTACGAACCTAACTTCGCCTGCCTCATTAACGACAAGTTGTCAAGACCACCCCTTACCTAAAGATGAAAGAAGAGTTCAGGATGCATTTCAGTACAAGTCAGAGAGCTCTTCCGTTTCTGGTGATCTTTCAGGAGTTTACGACTGCTCCTACTCGGGCTTGAGTGATGATGTGCCGGCGTTTGCAGAACGACAGCTGGAAGACGATGGTGCTTGGAAGGATGAGCAGAAGGAGGAGTCTTCGTCTGCGACCTCGCAGCCGCTGCAGGGTGCCACTGCATTCGTAGTCAGCGAAAACCCCCAAGAGTCTTTCTTCATGACTGCTCCTAGCAGATCGAGGGCTTCGTCGACCGCCGCGCAACGAGCCTCTGGCCGGCCTCAGGCACTCGCTTTGCAATCAGTGGCTACCGTCAGAAAGCGCAAGCAGCGTACCTCGAACGTTAGCATTGACCAGAATTTGCCGAAACCACTGCAGATTGTCCAAGAGGACGGCCAAGGCGGTTCCATTGCCTCCGCTGATTTTGTGTCTCCGCCTCGTGGAGCACGCCGCAAGGGGCCTTTGAGCATGGTTGGCAGGGCCAATGCTGGATTGCGGAGGAAGAATAAGGATACTTGTGTTCAGTGCCGCTTGAACAAGCGGAAGGTTGGTTTACCTGCGTTGGGCTTGTTTTGGTCTCGTAATCACAGAAAGCTGATGATTGTAGTGTGATGGAAGCTCTCCATGCGACGCTTGTCGGCCTACCCTGCACGAGCAGCCATGTGCGCGTGCTTGTTTTGCGAACATTGTCGAATATGGAACATGCAATTATATCTGTACGTAGTCGACCCTTTGATTGTAACGGACACTTGACTAACAACAATTAGCTCAACGAGCTGTCAATCACCCAACCGTGGACCGCTCTAGTCGGGTCCGGATTGAAATCCCATCCAAATTCGACTTGAATGACCTTTTGGCGTTCCTGAGCGAGCGGCAAGGACGGTTCAACATCCGTGCCAGCCAAGCATGGGGATCACTGTACGTTTTGGACTTGGCAGAGACGTACAAGTTCTTGAAATCATTGAGCGAGTACAATGGTAACTCACGATCCACCTTTCTCGAATTCATCGACCGTCGGATTGTGGAGTCGAAAGACAAGTCCAAGAATTGGCTGAGTTGTGTCAGAGATTGCGATCCGATGAACAATATCTACGTAAGTGCTAAGCCATTCTTATCCTTGTATCCTTGACTGACTTCAATTCTAGTCTCTACTCTCACAATGGAACAACATGCCTAGTCGTGCCAGCTATAGCTTCGTTCCACTGCAAGGTGGAGGCCAAGAAAGGCCCATGGACATCCACAACCCCGAAGATCAACGCGAGATTCTGCTAGCGGCGCAGCTGTCGCGGATTGTCTGCCGCATGCTGGAGGTTGAAGGGTTCCGCAAGCTTGAACGGGACTTTTACAACATCAAGTGGAAACAGATCTCTCAAGAGACACACCTGCGTTTCCTGAGTCAACTCGGACATATCCTTCTGTCTCTCCGGTGGCGAGTGTCCTGGTGGAAGCGCCTCGGAGACGGCGGCCGCGAACCCGACCCCTCGAAGCAGCATTATGAGGATCGAGTCGAGCTGCTTTGCCGAATTCTCTATGTCTACTACACCTGTGTGCAGGCTAAGCTTCCTTCGTGGTCGACCGCCGATGTACCCAAGGGCGTCTGGTCCACTTACGCTGATTCGGAAAATGCGGTGTGGGACGACTTCCCCCTGGATCCTAGCGAAGACGGATTCAAGAACTGGATGGAACGAGGCCGCGAACTCATTGAGCAAGCAGGTGTTCCGAACCGCGTCTCGAAGATCTAGGGTCGATTCACCAGAGACTAAGAAAACAAACCCTCGCTTGAAAAAGATTGTTGATGGATTGGAACCGGAGTTTTGATAACGATACCCATGAAGCGTTTTTAATTTCTGTCTTTGCCTCTCTGCGAGTGATGATTCTGTCATTTTTGTACATATTGTTTTTCACACAAGTTCATGATATATATCTATCTATATATATATATAGAATACTGATGATAATCCTCCACCTGTTTACCTACATAGTCATCACCAGTAGACAGGGTATCTATACTTCATTAATCGTATCACTAAGTATCACTATCTGAATCGATCGATCGAATCGACCACAATTCAATTCTTCTTCCCCCCCTTTTCCTTCCCCTTCTCCTTCTCCGCCTTCTTATCTTTCTTTCCCCCAGCAAGCAACTCAAGATGTCCCGCCCTCTGCGCCAAACTCCTCTCCGTCTTCGCCGTCAACCCAGCCGTAAGCTTCTACTAGCTGTCAGCCGGCACCACCCCTCAAACATCTGTCCATAGTGATAGCCACAACGAACCTTCGTAATCTTCTGCTGCTTAATCAGCGTTGCCTTCTTGGGCGCAATCTGTCGCGGTCCTCGCTTGGGAGCTAGTGCTGTGGGCCTTATCTCTCAATATCATCAGTAAGCTGCGTTGTGGTTGTGGTTGTGGGTGGTTGACGATCACGTACCGCTTTGCCGTGCTCGGCTTGGTTTTCTTTAGGGGGCCTTGCGCCATTTTTCTTTCCGGTTCCTGGAGATGGAACTGGGATTGTGGTGATGTTGGAGGTGGATGTGTACTGCCAGCAGCACGGATCTTGAGATTGGAAAGAGAGGTTTTTTTGAGATCGTGGAACGAGACGATGTGATGGTGCTCCGGTGCATGGGCTGGAGAAAATTGCTTATCGGGTTATCTATCACGTGATTGGTGATAGTGGTGTTTTGGGTGGGTGCGGAGGACTCTGTACTATGGGTTTAGGTCGCGAATGCGGATATTGAGATCTTAGGTATTTCCTGAGACTACTAGTACTAAGACAGATTTTCAGATTCTGTGTGACTTGTCACGCATGTGGGATTGGAATGGTGTACGATGGCAGAAGTCGTATCAGCGTGGAGATGACCACTGAGTTTTAGATCTAGTGGAGGCGAGAGGTGACCCAGTCTATGCGCTCAATTTTACCATATCTCATTAGGATCCTGTCTAACAATATCCGCGCCGACTCGCATTACAATGGCAGGCTCAAATACAAAGAAAAGACGAAGAGTATATTCCAGGCTATGCTGAAACAAACGAAGTAAAAGCGAAAGCTCAGCACCTCTGAGTCAAGAATTATTATGTCCACCGAAGAATTTACAGGTCATGAACGGAGTTTGACCCCAAGAGGGCAGAAACTTAAAAAGCGAGCACGGCGAGAACACCAGCGGCAACAGCACCGACGCTGACAGCGGTGCGGTCGGCAGCACCAGTGAAGAGGCTAGGAGTCGGGCTCGTGCCAGAGGGGCCGCTAGGGCTGTGGGACTTGCTGATCATAGTGCTGCTGGGGTGGGCAGAAGGAGTAGGCGAGCCAGAGGGGATGGAAGGAGCGCCGGTGGGAACGATGACGGGGATCGAGGTGGGCTTGGCAGTAGACTCCGGGCACCAAGTGGTCGTCTCGGTGGTGATGAGGGTGACATCGGAGCCAGCGGGAGCAGAAGCAGCGGGGGTTTCGACCACGGGAGCGGCAGGGGTGGTCGGGGTCGCGCTGGCAGCAGGAGTGTCGGCAGCCGCCTCGGGGTTGGAGATGCCGAACTGGGTCGACCACTGGTACTGACCAGTACCCTCGACGACAAGCAGGAGACCGTAGTGGGTGACATCGTTCTCGAGGTCGGTGCTGGGAGTCCAGGAGTACGAGCCCGTGTTGGGGATCGACTCAACAATGGTAGAGAGGGGGACGACGTTGGTGCTGGGGCCGCGCAGGAGGACCAGAGAGACGGGGCCCTGAGTGGTGGGATCCCACGTAATGGTGTAGGGCTTGCCGACAGGAACCTGCTCGTTCAGACCGGGCTTCAGGATGGCATTGCCCTGAGGAGACTTGGAGTAGTCGGGCTGGGTGTAGGCGGAAGCCATGGCCACAAGGGCAGAGAGAGCAACGGTGGCGAAACGCATTTTTGTATTGGATTTCTTCTTCCTTGAGGATAAGGCGAATAGGCTAGGCAAAAAGAGCGACTGGTTCAAGAATCTCGTAAGATTTGAAATGAATGACTGGGGTCAAAAGAGCGGCTGCTGTCGTAGGTAATAAACGACGCGAAGAGGTTTGGACGGAGAGAGAGTGAAGGAGAAGAAGAGAAGAAGGGCAAGGGAGACAAGGATTCAAATTAGAATTGAAGAGCAGTAGGCTAGCATCATTTCGAGCTAAGCCTGAGATTGTTTTTTTCCCTTGAAGGATCGAAGGATGATGAGAGGGGCCCTTGGCCCTCGCATTCAGTCATTCACCCTAGCTAGTAGCCAGTAAATAGCCTCAGCCCAGTTCAACGGAACATTATTAGGCATCATGAGCGGATCTGCGGGTCATACCACGGATGTGGGTCGAATGAGCATGCCAATGTCGAATATGTGTCACAACATACTCCATAAAAATAATGGCTTTTAAGGGGAATCAAAACTCTCCAGCTCCTCCTGTCCTGGTCCTGGGCAACCAGTGGAATGATGGACACTCGGCAGGAATGGGAAAATGAGACCCTGACAAATAGGGCGGGAAGAAATCCTCGTAACCCCCTCTGAGCCGTTTGACTGGCGGAACTAAAGATGAGATGTTTTAGTTCAATTGTTAGCTTGTGTAGGCCTCGAGGGTCACTGATCCTTAAGGATTGTGAGTCCCGGTCTCCAAGCAAATTGCATTTTTGTCATCAATCATAGCCATTGACCATCATGTTGATTGATATCCTTTCTTCAAGGTCTCTCACAATTTTGTCCATGTTTTCTGGATGGTGAACACTGTTATTTTGGATAATATCGACAGAAAGAAAGATCAGCATGGTCATTGTGATCGGTGGGATAAGTGTAGAGACTCAGAGTCAACGGTGCCACACTGAACTGTAATTTGGATTTAGTATCAACATGACCCACCCTCTCGTGGGGGATAGGGAACGCCGGCAGAGAATCGGTTCTACAAATAGGCACTCCATACTGTGTACGGAGTAGATTGATAATGCTCACTGTAGGATATTGCCATGGTTCAGCCCTTCAAGAGTACGGACGATGGAGCAGTACGGGAAGCTGTATACGCATCAAAAGGCCGAGTGTCAGGAGCCTATGTTGAAAACATCCGATGAATCGATGATGAAGAACGTGTCAATTTCCAATTTTTACTCCGTACCCCGTAAGAGAGGTACAATCTTCCGACGGACAGTCAGTACTTCGTACTCCGTATGTACACTCCTTTTCCACAACTTGTCAACCCCTCAACATCATCTTGACTCCTGTACTCCGTAGATACTCGCTTAGATACTCCTTAGATACCTTGTCTCAATATCTCCTACTTCACCAAAACTTCGGATATCATCCGATTTGCCCCCGTACAAAAGGATCTAGCTTAATCCTTCGCTGACTGGGTGACGATGCTGACGAGTGCCTGGCTTCTAGGTGTGTCTAAAACACTAAATTGCAGAAAGTAAATGAGACATACGCCACAAGGCTGCAGGACTAAACAAAAAATACACTTTAAGAGACCTTGAGCGAGACAGGCAGAGGTCAAAAAATAATCAAAATAGAGAGGTAGGGACTATTAAAACCCCCTGGATTCTGGCCAATAGTTTATGGGAAATGAGCCTCCACCATGCTCTGTTGTACGGAGGATAAACAAACGGAAGATTCCACGAGCTGGAGTTCGCATCTACGACAGTGGATTTAGAGCCTGATTGTCCAACGCTGGTAGAAATGGACAACTCATTTGATAAACAATAACAGTTCAATTCCGGCCGATCCAACGATGATCATTCCGATGAAGTCATCCCATGTTCGTCCCTGAACGAGGATGGTCGCGGGTTCCCGGTCGCTCCTTTCTTGTTTTTGACATGCCGGTGGAGCATCCGGAGTCGAGCGCCACTACCTCTACGGAGTAGAAATCTAGAAATCGCGCATGACGAGTCGATCTGAGGCGGAACAGCGTATATCCACCGTGCCGGCCATTATTGGTCCATCACAGTCAAGCTGAAAAGGGCGTGTTCAAGGTACAAAACAAGGCTCAGATAAACCCCTGCAACTCGTCTTACCTGCAAGTGAAGAACCTTCTTCTTATGTCTGTACAACCTAGATAGCCACATCCCCTCCAATCATGCTGGCTGCTGCCCAGGTGTCCTGCAAGAAGGAAATAATCCCAGTTGGCGCCGGTCCAAGCGCAGGATGTCAGCGTGTCCCTTTCATCCCGGGCTGGCCCCTTAAACAGAGTGCTGCACTGGCCCAATCACGGAGTGGAGATAGGCGATGGGGCCTGAACTACATACATGGAGCATTGCAGACTACAGTCTGCATCTCACCTGCGAGAAAATGATGCATTTAGAAGTGATACATAAACCGTTGAATACATAGGAATATGCCGACCGTGTCTTGTGCCTTATGCCTTTGAATGGCTTACGCTGTACACTGTTCAGCCCCACGATTCCGTCGAGGGAGCGCTGCTATGGATGTTCGAGGCACTGGATCTGAATCCTTCACGACTAAGAGAAAGTTGTCCTGATTCAAAGTGTGTCAGGAAATGAGATGATTCTGGCTCCAGTCTCCTCTGCTGTATCCCCGTATTCATACCCTCGAACGTTTCGAACAGATCGACTTGAGGCTCAACTTGACGCGAAACAAGAAATTTACTGCAATCCAGCTCTGTTTCAACAGTCTAAAACAGAGGGGAATCAAAGTATGCTTTATTATCACGGACTGCGCAAGATGCTAGAACATGAGAATTACTACCGGATATATAGAGTCGGCTAGCAGAAAATTGTGTCATGGTCATCAATGAAGTTGGGAATATCTCAGGGTTCACGATACCCGTCCATGTATGATAGAAATGACAAGAAGCAATCATTGCGTCCAGGTGACTGTCTTGGTTTGCAACCACTCATCATAGGCCGCAGTGCCGCCACCGAAGCGACCAAAGCCACTGCTCTTCCATCCACCATGGGGTAAGGTGGGCTCGTCATGGACAGTCAGGGAATTGATATGGACGGCACTAAATGGTGCAGCGATGTCAGCAACTTTACTATGTTTTTTACAGGGCCTCCAAAGCTAACTGCAAAAGCTGATACTTCAAGGGGAAAAATGACTTACCCAGCCTCGATCTGCTTGGCCACACGAAGACCTCGGAACAAGTTGTCAGTGAAGACTGCCGATGTAAGGCCATATTCTGTGTCGTTGGCCAGCGCAATAGCATCTTCCTCAGTATCCACTACAAGGAGGGATACTGTCGGACCGAATGATTCTATGGAGTAGAGGTCCATATCCTTGGTGACGTTGTCCACAATCACGGGCCGTAGGCTGTGACCAGATGACTCCGTGGCGTTTGCGTCGCCGAAGAGGACGCTGGCGCCCTTGGAGAGCGCATCAGCAACGAGCGCCTTATTCTTCTTGACAGCTGCCGAGGCTACCAGCACCGGTGCTGGCGCAGCTTTTCCGAAGAGCTTTTCTGCATTCTCAGCCAGCAGCTGACGGAATTTGTCTGCGATCGCGCGCTGTACGACAATGCGCTCCGTGGACATGCAGATCTGACCGGACTGGTTCTAGGTCAGCCTTCTGAACGCATCCCAGGGCGTCAGCGAACCAATACTCACATGCATAAATGATCCAAGAGCGCAGCAGAATGCAGCCTTCTCCAGGTTCGCGTCGTCTAAAACAATAGCCGACGCCTTGCCTCCCAACTCAAGGAGCACGGGCTTGGTATACTTCCCAGCGGTCGCAGCGATGATAGAGCCAACTTGAGTGCTTCCGGTGAAGTTCACCTTGCGCACGGCAGGATGGGCAATTAGAGCAGTGGTCACCTCGGCCGCATCAGCAGTTGTGTGGTACAGGACATTCAAGCATCCGGCGGGAAGACCAGCTTCCCGGAAAATGTCGCCAATTGCCCAGAAACATTTGGGAGACAGCTCCGAGCCTTTGAGGATGGTGGTGTTACCGGCAGCTAGCGGAAGCGCAACAGCACGAACTCCAAGAATGAATGGAGCGTTCCTGCCAAAATCAAATGGTCAATATCTATGCGAAGGCGATGTCACAAAAGCAGACTCGAAATAGGGTATCTTACCAAGGTGCAATTCCCAAGACCACCCCATACGGCTCCTTGAATACCATTGCGCACTCACCGTCCTGAGTGACAGAGGGTACCGAGCCCTCAATCGACGGGATTCTAGCAGCAAAGTCCTTGAGGAATCCAGCTCCCAAAAGACACGTCTTCTCCGCGAACATCCTCCCGGCTCCCGTCTCCTCCATCTGATATTTAATCAACTCTTCACTTCTAGCGATCATGATATCGGCGGCTTTCATAAGGACGTCTCTGCGGTCGTAGGGCTTCATCCTGCTCCACGCAGGGAAAGCAGCCTTCGCGGCTGCTACGGCACGGTTGGCATGGTCGACCGAGGCGGCGGCGCATTGATGCAGCACTTCCCCGGTAGCGGGCGCATGGACATCGAAAACATTCTCCGTCACGACGGACTCGTTATTGATGATGAGGGGGATGACGCCAGAATCGGCTTTAGCAACGTTTGCGGCCATATTGATGATCTCCTTCGGAAGGGGTATCCAACGCTGAAATGGTAACAAGAGAGAACTACAAAATATTTATCGAGGAGTATGTACAAGGCAAAAAGGAAGGACTCGACGAGGAAGAAAAGGGAGCGTGTTGTGGAAGCTGGCCCTCTTGAACACGGGAGTGTCTCTCGGGAATTGTACCCTACGGAGACGATTTTCTCCAACAGGTAGCAGGTTGCTCCAATGGGAGAGACGAGAGCTCAAGGTTGGTTCGGTAGTGAGGTGGGGGAACAGAAACCGACACCGCTCGTCCATTAGGACTTCAGACTAAAACCAAAATAATGATGATCATGTTGGAATTGGGAAACCTCTAGCAGTAGCTGAGGGGTAGATATCTATCTGTCTTCCACCCCGCGGAGTCTAGCCGAGGGCGAGTAGCCCAGCTTGGCAGCACTACGCTATAAATGAAGCATTGAACCATTATCACCATTGCCATAGATACGTGAGAGCCCACCATGAAGCCCATTAAACAGAATACAAATATATACCTTTCTATATGAAGCCATTCACTGTTGGTCAGTTGCAGATGTGTGCGGAGTCCAAGGTGCTGGAGGGGTCGTAGGTAGTGGCGACGCAGATGCTCCTATCTGATTGGCGAGGGCGATGCGCGAGCAGCTGGCAGAATTGCCTTGAAAATTTGCCGGACCTGCATCAGCGATCATTAAGGTGTGTTGCACATGCAGTAGTGAGGATCATAAGAAATCTCATTGGACAAAAAAAGCAGTCTTTAGTTCTTTACCTGTGGTTTCTGCAAGTTCTAAGCGCTTCGAGAAGACAGATACCAATATCAGACTAATATCTCACTTACTCATATCCTCACACCAAATCTATTATGGCGCTTATTAGCTACTTCGTTAGCCAAATCAACCCAAACCTAACCTAATCTATGTACAGTAAGTTAGTAACTTTGGATAGACCTATACAGATTGCAGCGTCGTCCTCGTTGAGACAGCTTGGCTCTCAGTGAATTAGCCAGAGTAGTCGGGAAGCACAGGAAGCTTGTTCGGAGTAGTTGAGGAATTATGATGATTGACTAGAGAAGTGTAGGACCACTGTCTTTCATTAACAGAAGTGGAGTGCTGCCTTTTCAGGCGGATATCAAAACTGTATATCACAAAATGAATAAAACCCCAACACCACGCATGCAACAATATCGGACCTTAACGGGAAAGCAATCGTGTATATAAACCTCCACCACGCCATCTATGCGTTTTTATATTCTATCCAGAAGCACAAATGCAAAAACAAGCATAAATCAGCATCGTCATCACCGTCCAGCCCAGATCTTTGTCTCGGACGACGGCCTCGCCATATCCGAAAATGGACACGCAGAGGCGGCAGACGGCGCCACACTGCTCGCGATACTGGAGCGGTCGTCGTCGCTGGAGCTCGCCGATGCGCTGCTGTCGCCGAGGATCTTCTTCTCGCCGATATAGCCTTCCTTGTCGTCAAGGATGATCTCGGACATCTCGTCGGCGTACTCTTCTCCGTCGCGGACACGCCATTTGGCGAAGAGATCATTTTGGATCCAGATGATCTTGCCGATGGCGCGGACGAGAGCGACTTTGCGTTGAAGGGAGAGGGTGGGGTGGGACATGAGGGCTTCGGTGAAGACGTCCTGGATGAACCCGAGCATGACGCCGATGTGGATGTATTCGATGTTGAGGGGAATTCGTCGTTCTTGGCCGGAGTGCATCACTCTAATCGTGGGTTAGTGGTTGTTCTTTTCGGCCTGGTACAGAGTGATGCATGGAAAGTGGAGGGACTCACCCGACTTTGTTCAAATACCGCCAGAACTCCATCTCAGTCGGATCGGAACAGAGCTTGGTCAGGTACCACCGCAGGAACAACTTTCGTCGCTGGATCTGTGGGCTGTTCTCGGTGTACCAGTCATCTACGTTTGTGGTCTCATCGGCGGTATCTCTTGTGATGAAGGCACGAGCGGTGATGTCTTGTTCCAGGAGCTTTTTGTAGACAATGTTGACGATGGCAGGGATCAGAGCCTTGATGTACTTGGAGCCTGTGGTTAAAGCTTCGATATCACCTGTGCACGTGTTAGCTTGGATCATGCGGACTTTACTTTGGCAAGAGGAGATGGCTTACTGGAATTGAAGTCGAGAAAGTCTTTGAGGTAGTTGACGCGAGCTTCGAGTCTGGTATACAAGGCCTTTCGGCTCACGTGCTTTACAGGACGGCCACCCTCAAGGAGAGCCTCCATCTTTCTCCTTCCTTCAGACGCCTGCATGATTGCTGTATGTGATGCTGTTGCTGTCCGACTTCCCCGGAGATAGGTGAGAATGCGAATAGACGAAGCGGTATGGTCAGAGCTCTGATTAAGATAATAGGAAGTTAGTGTTATGGAGCTTGCTCCGTAGTAGAAGACGGATAGATCTGGATCGAGGATTAAAGAATGAATCGACCCGTAGATATGAGATACTGTCTTCTCTTTATACATGAGTCCCAGGACAAATCACCGCGAGACAGAAGAGAAAACTTATATTTCTCATGCACAAATGACATGGCTGGAGCTCTGGTCCCGATTCTCTGACCGTCATAATCCTTCCTTGGTCCGAGAGCACTCCACACGGGCTTCGGAAACCGTTCTGAACTTGATCACATCATTTCACCAGAAGATAATTTTGAAAAACAGGCTAGGACAGGAAACAGCTCAGAGAAATAGAATAGACCTATCATCAGGCTAGAGATGATAGAATCCGCTTGCTCAGTCCTGCATTGGAGCGGACACTTGGGCGGTTGCTGGAAGTGGGCTTGTAGTGGTATGATCATTCTTATCATAAAGGGAGCTAGAGAATACCTAGGCATCATAGTGCTAGTATCTATCTGAGCTTAAGACATCGAACACGTGTTACCGTGGGCCCTTTATTTCAGTGATTATGATTTCGGATCAGCTGAATGGCTGCTGTAAATACATACACTGCAGTTAAATGACATTCTAACGGCTCAGGATACCTACCATATGAATACAAAGAATATGCTGCATCTGATTCTATTGACACTGTCACTTTCTAGAGACGCCATCAAGAGTTCACCTGAGGTCATATCCTAGGCCTAATCCCGAAAATGCAGGCCTCCATCTTCGGAAACTCTAACCATCATCATTGAGAGCGCAGGTCAGATGACCCGTTGAATTCCGAGCCGGCAATGCATGCATGTCTCGAGTCGGAGCCGAAAGGCCGAGTTTACAGCTGCATACGCCTGCAGTATCAGTGCCATTTCCAACCCGGGATCTATTTCCTCAGAAAGCTATGTTGGGCAGCTTCCCTTCATTCAGATACATCGAGATATCGATACTAATTGCATGCTATGTTTCAAATCCGTCGATCACACGGATGATTGTCCTCTATTTCGTCCATAGTTCTGTGGAAACATCGATAACACAATCGTCACATAGATATCCACTATGAAATCATGATACGCGACGCATCTAGGATCTATCTACGGAGTAGCTAAGCAGAAGAGGGGCAATCTCAACACAAACTCAGACTTATGACTCAAAGCCAGCCGTATCTAATACAATAGTCCATACGCAAATGGCAAAAACAAACGATATTTCAAACAATGGCACACTGCTTAGAACCTGAAAAATCCGATGCCGTGTGATCCCTTACTGTTAATACGAAGAGAGAAAAAAAAAAAAAATTTCGTCGCATTTTGGAGAAAGCCCCATATCGATGTGCTCCGTTCCCGTAAACGGCGCTCCCTAGTGGGTGGTTAGCCTATACTTAGCAATAACCTCGGAGCGAGTATGGCATGATGTCGATGGGGCGAGTTTTACCTGTCAGATTAAAGTACTATCGGGCAATGGTTTACCTCGCCTATGATGGGCATATGGCTGGCTAATTGTGAGAGAGAAAGTCATTTGACGTGGATGAGTTCTGTCACTTGCAAAGTGAGAATCGGCATGTCAATTGATGTTGTTTATGCTCCGGGATGTCGGAGAGGAATAAAGTTCTGTCAAAAGTCGACAGCTATGGTTCCGAAATTCCGCCAACTGGACGTAACGTCCTTACAACTTTGTTATTCTTCCGCTGTATCCATACTGCGTCAATAATGAGAGACCTTGGGCAGTGGAACGATCATTGCATGCGTGAGGCTCTCATTCCATGTGCCTCGGGAGCTTACAGCTCATCAGCCACGAATATGATGTAACCAACTTGTTAGGTACAGAGAACAGTAATATTTAGAATAATATAGAGTGAACAGCAGCTGAGATCCAATCGGATATACAAAAAACCTCCTTAAGGCACATAACGGATCCATCCTATCAAAATAAAAACATACTCTGATCGTTAGTCTAAGCATCCAGTCTACTGCCTGCAGAACATGATGACTCAGATATCGCCACTTCGCCAGCAAAAGATTTTTGGTTTTGGAGATCTTGATAAACTACATTATTAAGATAGACTAACGATAGGGGTGACTATCCAAAGCATAAGAATGTGCCTGGGCTTAGGCACATTGGTTCGGAAACTGCCTGTCCGTCAGAGGGCTGGGGAAGACACCGTTGGCAAGCAAGTCCTGCATATCCCATCCGGGCGCCCCTTCGGTCTTCCAAGTCCAGAATAGCCAGCCATTCTTTCCTTCATAGGCATCGAGCTGGGCCTCGATGAATCGTCGAGTATCAGCCCTCTCCTGGTCGGAAAGGTCTGCCACCGAGCCTTGAGTCTTGTCTCCGCAATCGCCGTACTTCGGGTTGTTGGCATACTCTCCTTGATAGCGCGTGGGAACACCCTTGCCATTCAGGTACTTCGTGCAGTCAGTGACAGCACCTGACCATTCTCCGACGACAACTGGCTTATCCGACCCTTTAATCTGCTTGCCGAAGTCGCATGCAGACTTGACGTGGCCGTGGATATCCAGGCTGATCAGGTAGTTATCAAACATCTCGTAGTGGTGTGTATCCATGACCACATCCTCACCCGTCTTGAATCCGTTCCAGGATGCCGTCGACAGAAAGCCATCGCTCAGGAAAACAGAAGTGTCTGGATTGATTTGGCGCACAACATCTGCAATCTGGTCGTAGTAATCTCTCAACCCAGCCTCACTGACTCCGCCTGGGATGTTGGGTTCGTTAAGAGCTTCAATAGCCGCGACCACGTCGCTTTGTGGCAAATAACGCTCAGCCAGAGCTCGGAAGGCGTCCACGGTTTGTGAGACGGTATTGCCCTGCTGCCAGGCAATAGGTCCCTTGCGTCCGCTGTTGTCAAAGCCATTCTGGGATCCCGGGGCTGTTTCAGATGACAGATGAGCTTCGCATGAGACTTGCAGCAACAACTCTTCGCCACTTACCACCATGAAGATCAATCACAACCTTCAGGCCAGCATCCCTGGCCCATGAGATTGCATTGTCGAGATATTCCAGCTGACCGTCCACGTACGGCTCGTCGGGAAGAGAACTCACAGCCCAGTATCCGATGGGGATGCGGACATGATTCATACCCGCTTGAGCAATCCGATGGAAGTCACCCTGAGTGATGAAAGTCGACCAATGTTGAGATAGAACAGCCTTGGCTTGATCCTGTCCTAGAGTAGCGGTCAACGTCCACTCGTCAACAGCAGCATCTCCAGCGTTGTCAAAGATCGAAGGCGTGATCCATGGCTCAAGTACAAGCCAGCCACCAATGTTGACACCGCGGACGATGCCGTTGTAGTCGAATGTGGAAGCTCTTGACACAACGCGCCTAGATTTACAGTCAGCAAATCTTATCGAGCATTTGTGATGAAGACTCACGATTTAGAAGGCACAGCCTCGGCCAGGCCAACCACGAGGCATAGCGCCACGAGCGCCTTCTGCGAGAATTTGAATATCATTTTCTTGAAACGAACAGTTCTTCACTGTAATAAAATGAGAGGCTGGGAAAGAGAATGGCTGTTGACGAAAAGACGCGCTCGAGGAATGGAAACGCCCTGCTTTAAGTAAACCTTTGCTGAAAGCGCTGGCTGTCTGTCGACCGCATGCAGATTGGAGGCACAGCTTCCAGTGAAACTGATCTTTCTCACCAGAAAGGTGCAGTTTGTGTAACAGCCAGGTCCAGCACGCTGGCCGCAAATTGCATGAATCTGGGGTTGCTTGGGTGCCAGATGATACTAGGTGTTGAAAGCGGAATAGCCGGAAACGGAATGCATCCGAATACAAGGTGACAGTATAACAATAACGATGGGTAATGGCTTCACAACTGGGGAGCGACAAAGACTTTGTGCCTGTCTTGAACTGTCAAGCTTCTGGACATGCTACGTACGAGCCTGTAGCATTGGTGGGCAGAACTCCATGAGAGAAACCTTCCGGAATAGGCCTCAGGTGATGCTCAAAAAGTGGGACAAAGTATTCTCAAACAAAACGAGCGTGTGTTATGTGACGGGAGGATGATCTTAACGAAGTACTGGAATTCATCGAGTGGTTTGTACTCTACGTTTGTTCTGGATCAGTGGCCAGTCTGGGGTTCATGAACGAGGGAAGGAGCATCCTTGAAGTGAGCTCAATGCAGAAGCTGTCTTGCACATTAGACACATCCGCAGTTGTCCTCTTCAAGAAAAACTCATCAACATACGGGAAGTTCAGTATTAGCCGGAGCAATTGAAAAATCAACTAGCTGCATATCCGAGCCCCGAGGAAAGAGGGCTCATATCGGCAATGATGTTGCCAACCAGTCTTCGAGGCCTTCAGGACGTCTGGCTTACATCAGCGTAGGCTTTAACCCGCAGCTTTCTGCATCCGGAGATGTTGCAGAAACCTTAGAGTTGCTTGACATTCTGATCGAAGGACGAGATTGACCGTTGTCAAGAATGTTGTTGGACGGATGCAGATAAGCACGTGGTGGAGTATGTATGTATTTAGATTACCATCAGACAAGCTTTCTGGCACTCAAATTAACGAACTTTACAGTAATGTCACGTATTAAGCTATCCACCAGGCTAGTACTCCGTAAATCTCCGCCAAGCTTTTCAGATACATGGACGGTCCAGACCTTTCATGCTTCAGCGACGGATAAATGAGCAAACGTACGGAGTAGACAAATGAAAGAGCCGTCTTTTTTCTGCGCTCGTTCCTAATTTGGGCTCTGCCGTCGGCATCAGGAACTAACAACGTGCACATGAGGAATCAAATTTCTGACGGCGAAGGAATGGTATGTCTTAGCAAAAGAGCGTCTAAGCATTCAATCGAGGAATCGTTTCCTGTAGATTGTCTTTGTCACTTATGGCTCCTTGCCCCTCAGGTCGATCATGTGCAATAAAATCATGGTATCATCTCATCGATCATATTCATCTATAGGGGTATTCTGAACTATGTGACAAGAATGTCCGAAGAAACCACTAAAACAGTCCCAAAGCGGCAAATGCGGCCACCACTTCACGATCTACATTGAGGAGCCACTCTTCCTGGAACCGCTGCTCACCACCGCACCCCACGATGAGGGAATGCAAGCGCTGGCGCACAAAGTCCCGGATGTTGATTTTATGGATCACATCTGAGGTTTCCCAATGTCGTCGGCGTTCGTTCTCTGGCGGCTCAGGCCCATCGTACTTGGCGTTCGGCGCGTTGTTCCAGTAAATGAGATAATCGCCGCTGCGGGGATCGTTGGGATCACCCTCGGTACCTTCCGCGAGTTCTGTAACGATATCCGTCCAAATGTTCATGTATGATTGCAAGTGGTTGAGGATGTATGTGGGTGGCTGGGTATCGGGGCCGTTCAAGGCGAGAAGCTGCGTCAGAGCGAGCGCATGCAGTTTCTTCTGAGTTACGCTGCCAATGTTGTCGTAATGCAGGAACCATTCCGTGAGAAGCCAGGAGAGAACCTGTTCTTCCGGGGTCTGCGTGGCGGCGGAGACGGCAGAGACAAGGATTTTAGGATATGCCAGTGCTAAACGAGCGAGGACAGAATAGTAATCCGTCTCCACGACGCCGTAGACCGACGTTGGCTTCCGGCGTGGCCCGGTCGTCTGACTAGCTTCGTAGGCGGAATGGAGACCTTCCAGGAGAGATTGCAGGAATGAGCTGTCAATGAGGGACCGCGTGATGACGTTGTACGTATTTTCGCTGCCTCCGTCAACCGCTTCAGCGCCGCGGATCATGAGCTCGACGAGGCGAGGGACAACGCCAATGCGTTGCCGGGTAGTGGATTGTAGGAGGGTTTCGAATGAGACGAGAAGGGGAAGTCGGATTCGGTCACTAAGAACCTCCTGGGGGGCGAGATAGATATATGACTCTGCGATTTGGAGGGCCTGTGGGACACTGTCCGTGGCGGCTTCGAATATAGGATATAACGCAGGGATGAGCGCAAGAAGCTCGGGAGACGCCGGTGCAGGTGTTTGAGTGAGGATAGCAGACCAGAGCTCTAGGGCCTCATCAAGGAGATATACCAGGGTCTCCTATCCTTGGGTTAGTTGCTTGAGGTCAAGGGCCAGAAACGAGGACGTCTTACAGAGCCTGGTTCTACCGAACTGCTGATCAAGGGCAAGACTAGAGAATGATACTTGATCGAGTCCTGCTTCAAAGAATGTATAAGGGACGAGATTAAAGTTAGAATGGCCTGTTTCATGAGATGCTCTTCGCCGGATTGCTCCCACAATGGAGGCAGTAAAGCTAATATCTGGTCCGAGAATGGGGCAATCTGAACGAGCGTTAGCAGACTTGTTGAGCCCAGTTGGTGAAGGGGTGCATACATGATGCTCCATTTTTACGACCAAGACACGGACGCTTTCCAAAAGTCCCATCTTAGTTTCAGGAAGTTCGACCTCCTGGATGAGAGACATCAAATCCTGAAGAATGGACTGAGCATAGGGCATGAACCCGGCAGGAGAGAATTCGAATGGATCCAAGACGTTCTTGAGCTGTCTACCAGCCGTGATGCGGACAACCAGGTCATTCAAGGGATCCTGTTTGCCTAAAAGGTGCTGGAAGATCTGGTAGATAGCATTCCTGTTGAGTTCATCCGGCTTCACTGGTACCCATTGCCCAAGGACGATGGCAATTCGTCTCCTAAGTACATTGTAGCCGTGCTCCTGGATTTGAACTTCTTGGACAAGTGTTGTCTCCAGAAAACTGTTGAAGTCCAATTGCTGCTCTAAGCTTGCGGAAGCCAGTCCAATGGCGGAGTATAACGAGTCTTTGAGCAGTACGTCACGCTTCTCGGGACCTGGAGGGGAAACGGTCAATAGTGTTCGTAAATGTCCTCCTCGGTAACTTGAACTTACTTGCAAATGAGAAGAAGACGTTCAACAGTCGGGGAATCAGTAAGTCTTTGAAGTGGATGACCAGGTCAAGGAATAGCTTCTCAGAGCACGATCGGATGGAGAATTCCCAGGCTTCAGCAATATCCTCCTCCTTTCTTTCCCACTCCTCCGGCTCAGCCTCCCATTCTTGAAAGTCAGCTTTCCGGAAGCGGAAAAACTGAGTAACCAAAAGCTCCATGACACTGACAACGAAGTCATGGGTGAAAAGATCCGACTTTATTTGTTCAATTGACCGTTGCTTCTCCTCTTTGTCTTGTGGAGTCTGATATTTGAACGTCTGAGCGGGATTGAATGCCATTTTGGAACAGGCCCTGATCAAGAGAAGGGCTCTAAGGCCCACCTTTTCCATAAGTGTCTTGCCGTCCGAGTCACCATCCTCTCCCAGCTGGCTGTAGTTTTCTCCGAGTTTGACAACAAGGGTCCAGTAAGATTGAACAAGGGGAATGCTGTCCGGCAGCAAGGCGAATGCAGCGGGCCGTTCCTTTGCCATCTCGACATGAAGTTTCGACAACTTGAGCAGATGTTTCTCTATTGACCTCCGAACTTGCTCTGATAAAGGCACGGAGCCATTGACAAAAGCAAAAAACCGACTGAAGTGGGTATGGCTCAGGAGCCAGAAGTCCTGAGCCTCTTTATCACGGTTTGGGTGCTCGAATCCCGCTATGATCAGACGCCGAAGAACCTTGAGACAAACAAGGCTTTGCTCTGCCTCATCAAGTAATGCCGCCTCATCGACGCCGCCCTGCTCTAGGATCACCGTCCATTTGGTCACCTTCTCCACGTAAATATTGACCAGAAGGTGGAAGATCTCTGGCGCCACTGACTGAAGGTTCGCACGCGTTCTCTGTAGTCTAGCCGTTGACAATTCCTTGATTATTTGCAGTAGTATTGTGAGCGTCCGCGGTAATTGCAACGGGTTTGCGCCGGGCTGTGTTGAAGAGCGAAGGTAGGCAATGATTGCTGAGATTCCATCTGGCCTGATAGACATCAGAAATACGGACCTCCTTCAAGGACAACAGAGAGCACTCACCAGTCTTGCGGGAATTCGTAGCGCATGATCTTGGCGATCATGAAAGCATTGTGAAGGGCAAGTAGAGGTGCAGGTTCGACTACCCCAGCTTGTACGGCCCTCACCTTTATCCTCTCTTTCTCTTCTTTTTTGATGGCACTTCGAGAATGTCAGTTGTCGGCTCGAGGTATGCGTATCAGTGACCCTAGACCTACTTTGTCGCAGTCTTCCGCCAGTACTTGTCGATGCCATTCTTCAACTGGATGATGGACAGGTAACGGACTTCGACGGGCAACGATTGATCTAGGAAGACATCCTGAGAGGAAGTACTTAGTCAATATGCAAGACGGAAAGGATAGAAAAGGAAGTGCAGAAAGCGGACCAGGAAAATACCGACATACCTGAAGTAGAGTGAAATAACTCTCATGCTTTTCCCAGTGTTGCAGTTGCTTGGTACCGGTTTGCACCTGCTGCTGTGTCGAGCTGGCTGCGAGTGCAAGCGCATGGAGGAGATTCTGAGGGTTCAGCGGATTGGATTCGCCAGGTAATTCAACTACCTGGGCCATAATTGCCGATACTGGAGTAAAGCAGTTGTTGACTTCGACGATCAGGACAGGAACTCCAAGCACCTAGTTTGCCATATGTTCAGGACTGGTGAAGTAGTTCAATCTACCGCTTCCGAAATGATGCAGAAGCGCGCGATGATGAAAAGAAAAACAACTGAAAGAAAGCTAAAAACCTCGGAACGGTCCAACCACGAAGCTGTCTTTGTACAATGTTTCTACTTTCTACTTTACCAGTCCCCGCAACTCCAAAGCGGGAAACTTGGGAGTATCATTCTTCCGTCCCGCTCCAGCCCTAGGTTTTGACCCTCTACGCTAAACCGTATATGAAAGTTGAGTTAGGGCTGATAGCCCGAGTATCCAGATAAACTATGAAGTCATCTCCAAATGAACAGACGAACCTTCAGTTGTCGCATGGCCAGTTTCCAACTCAGAACAGCAAAAGTGCCTTGCTCGAAAGAAGTGGGCCAGATTACTGGGTCAGGTTACCACTCACTCAAGCAATTGGCGTACTATGAGGACAATAACCACCAAAAGAAGCTGAGCGCTCGTCTCGGCTGCGGATGCTGTGACATCGACATGATGTATTATGATGCAATGCTGTCCAAGGTCCCTGATGCTGGACGACATCAGATCCCAGGTATTTTATGCTGGGACTGACCATTCTTATCGTTGGCAACATCAGCAGAACACGCCTACTCTATCTATAATTCAACTCTATACCTCTCACATACCCTACTACAGAAATTAGCCAGAATGTCCGATCACGACAACAATCTCAAAATCGCCCACGAGGCAGAGAAAGATCTGAACACGTACCAGGCCAAGCAGGGCCTTGGTCGTAAGAGCGATTCCAGTATGTCCTCTAGCTTTGCAAGGCATGCCTACTTAGTCGTGAGGCTAACCTCTCTATAGCCGTCGAGTCTGGTGTGAACGCAATGGCCGACAAGAAGTTCGGGGATACCGGCATCAAGACCGGCAGAGAAGCTGGCGCTTCCAGCAGCGATCGTAAACCCATTCCCGAAGACGAGGGTGGCAGCCGAGATGACCGTGGCAGGTGAGACAAGGACTTTGCTAGTGTGAACTTCCGTTACTTGTTCAATGAACTGACTTGCATTCCGCGACAGAATTTCAAAGGCCGGGCAGTTCCAGGGGCCTGGAGGTCCTGAGGATAAGGTGAGGATAGAGTCTCAACGTCGTCCTGGTGACGATGATGCTCTGAACCTCCAAGAGATGAAGCGCGAAGGACTTGTTCGGAAGATTCACTGAAGATGGACTCGGAACGTCGCCCTGGTGATGATACTCTGAATCTCCACAAGATGCGAAGCTCGAAGCACATGTCCGGTAGATTCATCTAATCCTAATGATGTATATGTATAATTAAAGGACTGTATCAAAACTGTTTCTATCCGGAATCTCGAACAATATTCTAGGAACCAAAGAAACGTCGGTACAGAACTGACGGTTACGATCTGAAAGCCTAGAGCAGGAGATAGCATCCTTCTATTCTTAATCATCATCAAGCTATAATGTACAGATCTTCGTTTCTATGGTCAGATTCACGTATGCTAGGCCGTTGACCTGCTTGCGTTCTCATTCCAATATTTATCCAGATCATGACTCCATTAGAATCACGTCATTGGAGATTTAAAAGCAGGCTCAGAGCAAGTCCCAAGAGGAGACCAGAGACACCGGCTGTAGGAGCGACAGCAGAAACAGCGGCGTTGGAGCTAGCTGACGGAGAGGAGGAAGAAGAACTATTCTGTGTACCGGTGACATTCTTTTTGGTGGCAGTCACCTTGGTGTTGTAGTTGCTCGCAGTGTCATAGGGGAAGGGGCTCGTATAGTTGTATGTTGGCTCCGTGTTGGCGTAGGTCTCCTTGACAATGTCCAAAATGCCATGACCAGCAGAGCAATTGCCACTGGCCAAGGCATTCGGCCAGACAGGGGAGTATTTCGAGTATTCGCCCGCTGACATGGGACCCGGGTAGGTCTCGTTGAGGCGGAGATTGGTTGTGTCAACGTCGTAGTTGACATATCCCGTCTTGTTTGCCACGATCTCAAGGATGTTCGCACCGCAATCCCATCTTCCCAACGAAGGAAGGCCCCAGTTCGCCGACACGGAAGCAATAACTGAGTAGTGGGTATAGAACGTATCGTCCTGAGTACCCTTCAGCTCATCGGGAATGGCACCACCAAGAAGAACACTAAAGATCTTGTTGCTCTTGGGATAAGTGTCATCCTCATCAAAGGTAAGCAGGATCAGGGTGTCATCCATGAAGTATGAGTTGTTGAGCAAGGGCGCAATCCAGCTTCGCTCCCATTTGGCTCCGAAGGTAATGTTGGTGTCATGGGCGTCGTTGGTCATGTTTGGAGTGATAAATGCCCATTGAGGAAGTTTCTTGTTGGCCAGGTCGTCCTCAAAGCTGGTAAAGTTCTTGATCTGGCGCAAACGAGTGCTGTTCTTGGTGACAGAGTCATACAAGACCAATGGGTTATGCTTGCGCACATAGTCATTGGCATAAGTCTCCTGGTTGGAATAGTTGAAACCTTGGAATCCGGGATAAGGTAAGTGCTCCTGATACTCTCCCCAAGCAATGTTTTTAGTATCCAGGAGATCAGCGACAGTAGAAACATTGGCAGGAATCTGGTTGAAGTTGTCATTGTCCATGCCAAATGTGTCGCCTCCAGCAGCAGCGCAGTAGTTTGGCTCTGAAGGGTGCGTAACTGCATAGAAATTGGTGCTGTGGGGTAAATTAGTTTGAAGTTCAAATCGTGAGCAAATGGCCGATATGAGGACTTACAGCAGGATCCCTTGCGAGGCCAGCCATTTCATGTTCTCATCCGCCGCAGCATCCTCGTAGTCCTTCTGAGGTCAGCTCTGAACAAGATTTTCTGATTGGTGAGGTGATCACATACAATATTTTCAAGCCACACTTGGAAGAAGCGATTGAATGCAACACCCTCAACGTTCGAAACTGGAGAGTAAGGCTGGATGGAGGCTGCTGCAGATTCTATCGCAGAAAGAGAAGGCTCCTTCTCAGTAGCCGTCTGAGCATAGGCCAGAGAGGCAGCGACAAGCAAAGTTGCGATGGGAGACTTCATCTTGAAGACCTGTTTGCTGTGTACGGTGAGAAGACAACGAGGCAATGATCAACAGGGAGAAGTTCTCGATATTGAGATGGTCTGACAGCTTTATATGTGGGCAAAGCAATCAACGAACTAGCACGCGCGGTCAGCACGTGTTAAGTCAAAAGCCACAAGGTATCTTGGCCAGAGATGACAAGCTACTGAGAAACCAGAAAATAGAAGGTGCCAACGACCAAGTAGATGTAACCACGCGGCCAGCAGAGCTCGTCTGATTCGACAGGCAAAAGTGAGAATACAATGATGATGGCTATTCACTGATCATAATAAGGTAATTATTGATAACGATTCACTGTTGTCACTTCCGAAGTGGTCGACATGCGACATGCTTGATTGAAATGGCCAAAGCCACAGATCAACTAATTCACAGTCAAGACATCGCAAGTGGATCTGCTGAGGCAGGGCCGAGATGAATTAATACTTATCATTGGGCAATCAATGGCCGGGGTTAAGGCTTAGCGTGACTTAGCCTGGGCTGACCATGTTCGAGTGGAGACTCCTATCGGGGCAGAAGCCAGCACGTGCTTGAATTGTTGTCCCTCAGAGGATACAGCAACGAACTACAAGGTACCTACGAAGTACATAACCTTGGATATCTTGGAGCCTTGGAGAGCAAGAACAGCAGGATTTGAAGTCCATTACGGTGGATACTCTGTGAGTCAAGCTCCCATTTTTTGGTGATAAGGTAGTATGGTCTTGTGCCTTATGGAGCCAGTGTTACATCTCGGCTAGGGTAATCGAGAGATGTTATTGCTTCTCCGTCTGACTGCTCCGTATCAGCAACTAATTATAAAGACGGCAGCGGAAGGAATTGTCTCGGGAGTATTTCATTCTCCGAGCAAGCTATTTCGAAAGTTTCATTCGACTGCTTCTTTACGATATAATTCAATCCCTAGTCTGTACGTAGGCTTGTAGTAGATCTATGGTGCTGGTTCTTACGATCCTGTGTCAGGTCATAAGCACTGTTTACGTAGAATTTCCGGGGCTACGAGACTCTCAACGTCAACGAGGCATGTAATTCATAAACGGTGAATGGGTTTACGTACCTTTCGGTCGTTCTTGAGCAGCAGTGAAATAGAAGTGCCGGGCTGAAATTGATCACATTGGGATCTGTCTCCTGAGAAATTGAGAAGAGCATAAACAATCACTGTGTAAGCTCCATCAGTTTCCAGGAATCTTTGGACCATTTATCACAGTTAATCTGGCAGGCATCGGAATCTACCTATTCCACGCGCGTTGAACGTCCGCATCTGAGGCGGAGAGCTCTACAACCTAATAAGAATTGATGGCATATCGACCAACGGGATGCAGAAGTAGGTGAGAAGGGAAGTTAAATGCTTTCTTCGGAGTGAGATAATCTCGCAATATATTCATTCGAAAGAAACATACTGTATCGATCCAGGCTGGAAGCCAAGATCCTCAAGCATCCAAAAAAAAGAATCATTACACTGCTTCACGTGATAAAGGACATACTCCCCAACAATAATGTTGGCTCCACGGCGGAGTGTCTGTCTTTTGTTTAGGTCGCTGTCGTAACACGAACGAATGATCTGACCGATTAAGTCACGTGCCTTGTTTCAACCTCGGCACTTCCCAATGTCCGTCTGGGGGAACCGACCGACGCATTGACTACGTACCACATTAATCTGCAGTCTTTGACTTGTCACTGTTTTCTCCCTACTTCTTCCTAGAGTAATACGTACACGATGATAGTACGATGAGCTCAACAAACTTTGCCGCTGCTCAGGAACGAGTCTTAGAACGCCGCCGCTTGCGCGAGGCCGAAACTCGCAAACGGCTGGCGGAACAGCAGCGTGCATCACCGCTGAACCATCCAGCGCTCAGCCGACTACCGTACCCGTTGAACAGAATCCCGCAGTCCGGTGTCACGTTATGGAACTCCATCAAGGGACGAGAAGGAAGCAGACCTGCTTTCCGTGTTGGTCAAGTGGATGCCGAACTCCTCGATGAAGAGTTGCTGGGGCTGCTTAAGGGGCAGGTTGGAAATGCTTTGAAGTACTTCGGGGTATGGCCTCATGTCGCTGCAATTCCAGTCGCCTATCTCAGTATCACTAATTATCTTGATGCTATGCTAGCCCCAATTACGGGAAGACTGGTCTCACGAAATCCAATTCGCCCTCCGTGCAATTCTGTTCAAACTTTCTATATGGGATCATAATGCCTCCTACGGTGCTGCCCTCCAGGGACTGCGATACGTCGATAGTCGCAGCAAAGGGCCCGTCCATTCTACCCCCACAAAATGGCAAAAGAGCCTATATGGCTTACTCACAGTTGGTGGTCGCTACGCCTGGGAGAAGTGGGAGTCATGGTTGATTGGCCAAGAAGGCGGTTATGAAGAGGTATGATCTCGAACATTTTTGTTAGAAATTATGTGGACTTGTGCTGACTGAAGCAGCCATCGCGGGATGTTCGAATGCTAGCTCGGCTCACAGATTTAGTCTCTACCACACACTCGATCGCAGCTTTCGTTTCATTCCTCGTCTTTCTGGTGAACGGCCGATACCGGACATTAATCGACCGAATCCTTCGCATACGCCTTACCCCTCCGTCAGCTCAGTCTGCTCGCGAGGTGTCTTTTGAATACCTCAATCGGCAACTTGTATGGCACGCCTTCACCGAATTCCTTCTCTTCCTGTTGCCTCTTGTTGGAATCAGTAGGTGGCGGCGTTGGTTATCTAGAGCATGGCGGAAAACGATATCTGCCATCAGATCGAGGGACGACGATGAAGATGAAGTAGAGAAGCGGGGAGAATTGGCGTTCCTTCCAGAGCGAACATGTGCTATATGCTACAAAGATCAAAATCCTGCCTCCACTTCGGAAAACGATATCATTGCAGCGTCGGCCGGGGGTATCGTCGGGTCTGCACAGACAGACATCACAAATCCTTACGAGACGGTCCCTTGCGGCTGCATATACTGCTTCGTTTGCCTTGTGCAAAAGGTGGAAGGAGAGGAAGGAGAAGGCTGGATTTGTTTACGTTGCGGCGAGATCGTCAAAAAGTGCAAGCCATGGAATGGCGACGTCCTTGAAGAAGTTCGACCGTCGACAACCCCCGGAAAAATTGTGGGGTTCGCTATGGATGAAGATGCAGTTACTCAGGATTCCGTATCTGGCCAAGGACCAAAAACTCTTGCCGAGGAATTAGGTGCCTCGCAAAAAGTCGGTCAGGACGAGGCATTGGACCATTCTGACCAGTGGTCTAAAGCAGACGTGGATGAAGAGGAGGCCGAATTGGACAAGGAAGTCAACGAATCTGCGTGACACATACCATAGACTCTTTTCTGTTCACTTGTGAGCTTTGTGGTAGCTCGCAGGCTATATATAATCTGCGACTACTGGGTACATAACAGGCAGCGTGCATGATCATCCCGTCCTTGTGTGTTAGTTTAGAGACTCCATTCCTCAGTCATAGATACCCAGAAATATACCAAGCCTAGTGCAAAGATTTGTCTGTACTGTCCCACAGCGTTTATACGCAATTCAGTGTTGAATGACAAGACGGGCAGCTGAAGTTTGGAGCATGCTATTACTATGAAATTTGCAGTCTGATCGATCTACCGGGCCAGCTTATGCGCCCCTAAACCAACAAATCACAGCTCTTGAAATCCATGCAATCAACCGAAGCTAGGTAAAGGCAGCTGAGAAATGATTCTAAATCTGCTGCAGATGATTGACTGATTCCACCCCGCACCGGAGTGTTGGCCGACCCCACCAGCGGAGAGAGTATCCAACTCCGATCTCTTCAGCTTGAGGGGTACAAGTAGACGTCGGCAACTCGGATTTGGGCCGCACTTCATATTTGGGTTTCTGTATGGTTGCCATGAGTTTACTTTTCTAGACAAGTTATATACTCCATGCCCTATTCTTTTCCCACAACCTCGCGATCGACTGAGTACTTGACTCATACAAAACCCTCCTATCGCACCATGGACTCCTCTACCTCCACGTCGTCCAACACCCAGGGCGAAGCCAAGTATATCAACTTCCCCAGTCTTCCTGACGACGCAAAGCATGAAGATGGCACCCCTGCGCTGAACAGATATTCTTCTTATATCACTCGGAGCCATGACTTTCCTGGTGCTCGGGTTTGTTACCATCACTGAGCTGTTTATGAACTGTGGGTGCTAACAATCTGCTCTTGTATGACTGAATAGGCTATGCTTTTTGCAGCGGGAATTCCGGATCGCGAAGCGATGGCTAAGAGTCCACAGGTGGGAATTGCCAGTGTCTGGTGGGAGGGAAATCCTTGCAATATGCACCTGCTGGACTTGGGCAAGACGGTGAAGAAGGCCGTTACGGATCAGGGCATGACCGGTTGGCAGTATAATACCATTGGAGTTTCAGATGCCATTTCAATGGGTAGTGAGGGTGAGTGTATTCAGGACTTGAGGAGCATTGCTACAATGTCTGCGTGAGACGTTCCTGACGTGTATTTACAGGCATGAGATTTTCTCTCCAGTCGCGTGAGATCATTGCAGACAGCGTCGAGACCGTGACTTGTGCGCAGTATCATGATGCATGCATTGCTATTCCTGGGTGCGACAAGAATATGCCTGGAGTGGTGATGGGTATGGCGAGACACAATCGGCCTTCGCTTATGATTTACGGTGGAACAATTCAAATTGGATACTCGAACCTGCTGCGAAAGCGGGTCAACGTGTCAACTTGCTTTGAAGCGGCTGGTGCCTATGCCTACGATACTTTGCGTCAACCGGACGATGGGGGTGACACCAGTAAAAGCAAGGACGAGATTATGGATGACATTGAGAGACATGCTTGTCCCAGTGCGGGCGCATGTGGAGGCATGTTTACTGCAAACACAATGGCCACGGCGATTGAGTCCATGGGCCTGTCCCTACCAGGGTCATCATCAACGCCTGCCTCGTCTCCATCGAAGATGCGAGAATGTGTTAAAGCGGCAGAAGCCATCAAGATCTGTATGGAGAAGAACATTAAGCCTCGGGATCTTTTGACCAAGCGCTCCTTCGAGAACGCCCTCGTCATGACGATGGCTCTGGGAGGAAGTACCAATGGTGTCTTGCACTTCCTTGCCATGGCTCGGACGGCGGATGTGAACCTGACCCTAGATGATATACAACGGGTCAGCAACAAGATCCCATTCATTGCTGACTTGGCCCCCAGTGGGAAGTACTACATGGCAGACCTGTACGATATTGGAGGGATCCCGTCTGTGCAGAAGTTGCTGATCGCAGCGGGCCTTCTTGACGGCGACATCCCCACGGTCACCGGCAAGACCTTGGCTGAGAATGTTGCATCTTTCCCATCTCTACCTCAGGACCAAGTCATCATCCGCCCCCTGGACAACCCAATCAAGACGACTGGCCACCTGCAGATTCTACGTGGAAACCTGGCGCCTGGTGGAGCGGTGGCCAAGATCACTGGCAAGGAGGGCACCAAGTTCACAGGCAAAGCACGTGTTTTCAATAAAGAATTTCAGCTCAACGATGCTCTGACCCAAGGCAAGATTCCTCGAGGCGAAAACCTGGTGCTCATCGTCCGCTACGAAGGACCCAAGGGTGGACCAGGCATGCCGGAGCAGCTCAAAGCGAGTGCGGCGCTGATGGGAGCTAAGCTCAACAATGTGGCCCTAATCACAGATGGAAGATATTCAGGGGCTAGTCATGGATTCATCGTGGGTCATATCGTCCCAGAAGCTGCGGCCGGAGGACCCATTGCCATTGTTCGCGATGATGATGTGATTACCATCGATGCGGAAACCAACACAATAAACATGCATGTCTCAGATGAGGAAATCCAGCAGCGACTGAAAGAGTGGAAGCCCCCAGTGCCTCATGTCACACGTGGTGTACTCGCCAAGTATGCAAGGCTGGTTGGGGACGCCTCTCATGGTGCAATGACGGATCTGTTCTAGGTGCTCCCTAGGTTACGCACTTTATTCTGGAAGGTTCAACTTTCAGAAATAATCTCAACCGAGAAATTATTTTGATGATTGACGAAAGTCCAGTGTAATGGTCCAGCCATTGGTGATGCTTCCAACAAGCACAAGTCGTCCAGATACGTATTCTGAAATGGTCCGTGTTAGGTAACAGGCCATGTCATTTTCTCCTCACTTCCCGAGTTGTTTTCATCCTCTGAGCTCGTGCTCTCGTGACACCTCATATATCGACCAAATCATGATCGCGATTCATAAGCATGCTTTCTACCTCCAATGTAGATAGATGATCCAGTCTAGAGGATCAAGGGGAAGCTGAAAGCACTACTATCGCTGCTAGTCCACTAGTGCCGCCACGCGCTGCAGGCTGACGCCATGAGTGGGCGAGAGTGGATGATTCATCCGCCGCCTTTCTGACCGCCACAGGTGCTCATCCTGACCCATCTGACAGGCTAAACATTCTGCAGTAATCCGCCTTGTTGTACTTTTGGGTGACACATTGGGCAATCATTAACTAACTATTCCATTCATCGAATTTCCGGCATTCCGGACAAGCAAAGGAGTCTGGATTGTCACTCTCGCAATCAAGAAGCATATGCTTATGCCTGCGTCGGGTTCTTTCCGTATTTGTTGAGGTATGTTGCAATTTTTGTCGCAGAACTTTGTCATCCGTCACATTAATGCTGTATCAATATTATGCGTCAATCTGCGCCGACGGTACTGTCCTGACACTCTACCCAGGATTTCTAGTGTTCTCAAAAGGGCGATAAGATTCAATGCATGGCACGCTGATAACTATCTACCTAATACCTTAAATCAGTCCGGCGCTCTTTGTTCGCAAATTCGCACCGAAATACCAAGTTGACGGCAAGCAAAGTCAAACGGACCTTGGGGGCAATCCAGGCGATCCTTCACTGTTGTCTTGGCTCAAACGGTGGGGAGTTATCATATCCTTCCGGTGCCGCGGTACGTCTAAGAACACTTTAAAGGTGAACGTGTTGGAATTTGGGTGATCATTGGTCAATTCCTCAAACGCCCTCACTTTGGGGTAACGTCGGGGCTCTCCACTTCCCTTGCCTCATGGTTCTTGTTTGCGACACTCGAGGCACATCGATCGGTTCCATCCTTCCTGCTCCATCGTAAATTTTTCTGGGTCGATCTCGACCGCCTCGTCGCCTCATTATTTACCCATCAAGTGGCTATTCGCCAAGGAGGATCCATACTCGTCTTCTTGACGCCCAAATCGCATTCCAGAACACATCCACGTCTTTCCGGTTAGCTGGGAGCCCCGTTTTGATCGGCTTTGTAGCTGGTGCTGAGTAACTGTGGGCCTTCGAAGGTCGGTGACTGACCGCATGAGCCCCCAAGGGCAGGGGGATCTCTGGACTCTCGCATCTGGGCCCGATCGCCAGCGCTTCTGATCCAAGGTATATTTATATCTGTCGTGCACCTCTCACTCGCTATGGGCTCTATTGGTACTTCTTTGTCCTCACCTCCCTCCCGCCCGGGTCTTTCGAATACTGGCGCTGCTTTACAGCTCTGGGAGTCGGCCTCCGCTGTTTTCTCGAATCCCACAGCCCTCCTTTCTTTTACTCGCAACTTTCAGATCCTTGATCAGGATGGAATATTGAATTGGGGGAAGGTTGCTTTCTTGACCACTTGTATCATCACGATGGCCGGCTGCGGTTTCCTTTCTTCATTGCTGCGGCGCAAGGGCTCCAAGCGGTCCTCTGGCCGCAAGCGCTTCCGCCGTGGAATTCAGAATGACGACTCGAAAACGTCGCCAGGGACCACCACTTCTTCTGAAGAGGAAGATTATGACAGCAGTGGCTCACTTCATCACGGCACGGACGCTGCTTTGCCTCAGGAAAAGGTGACGCACAAACATCACGAGCAGTCGGCGGACGGTTTGTTCCTCACTCACTATTATGGTATTGTTCCCTGCTGACAATACATCAAGCTCTCGCCACAGATCCAGGTATTTTGAAGAAGCGTTCTTCCTACCTCTCTTATTCGACATCCATCGCCACCTATCCATCGATCAGAACATTCTTCAGTCCACATCCACATATGGACAAACTCCCAACCAAGCCTACACCCATACCATTACTGGTTTTTGTACACGGCTTGGGCGGCTCGTTGGCTCAGTTCAGTCTCTTACTAACGAGTTTAGCTAACGTTGGTCCGTGTTTTGGAATTGACCTGCCTGGGTGCGGACTATCGACATTTGCTCCCACGGACTGGGACGCTTATACAGCCGAAGCGTTGGCGGAACTACTGTTCACAGCTATTGAACAACATCGCGACCGGGAGGCGGGCCAGAAGGTCGTTCTGATTGGTCATAGCATGGGGTGCTCTCTTTCCGCTTTGTTGGCATCATCCGCGTCGTCGATTGGGTCAGAGCTGAAAGAACATATTTTGGGACTGGTCGCTATCTGTCCTCGCGCATCCCCCCCGACCCCCAATGAAGTCGCGTCATACCGTCGCCTTCTCAGAATTCCAGAAAGTATCTTTGATATGTGGCGCTATTGGGACCGACGTGGCGGGCTTCACAGTGCAAGTGTGAACCGATTAGTCGGCACCGATGCGGACCCCGATACAAGGGAGCTTCAGGTGCGCTACAACAAACAAAGCAAAACTCCTGTTTGGAGGCGTATGGCCTGGGGAACTCTCCCCACCTATAATAAGGACGGCAAGGCGATTGGAGGTATTCCAGGAGAAGAAGTCTGGGCAGGAGTCAAGACATCTGTCCTCCTTGTTGCGGGTGAGTCTGATGCAGTAACCAAGCCTGCGGAACTCCAAAAGCTTCTCAAATTCTTCGGTGAAGTTGGACCCCATGCAGAGGCTGATGGAAGCGCCATTATACCCGATGCGTCCGAAACTCATGATACAGTTTCAGCGGCGTATGATCGTTTTGCACATGAAGAGGAATATGGTCTCGAAGCACAAACGAGTGAGAAGACACTATTCGATGATCGTCGAGCCTCGAGTGAAAAGAAACGTGCTGTCAAGACAGTCATTCTTCCTGGGCCAGCTTCTCATGCTCTTCTTTACGATCGTGCGACATATCGCACTCTGGCGGGCATCATCCAAGACTTTCTCTCGCAACACATTGACGAACGCCTGAGTCTTGGATGGCAGTTGCAGTACATGAACACCTCTGGCAAGTGGGATGTTAAAAACCTCGCCAAATGGAAGAAAGTCACACCTGTGTCTCAACGAATTGCGAATACCTTTGTCGCGCTTAAGATGCTGAGAGAGGTCGATGAAGAGCACAATCCTGTGCTGTTCTCGCAGAAGTACCGCGACCAAATTTACGCGGTCATTGATATCAGCTACGAGAACCCGGTATATAATCCTGCTTCTCTCGAAAAGGGAGGCATCCATTACCAGAAGCACCCCACAGTATCGAAGATCCCGCCGACGGCTGACGAGGTTCGGGATTTCATTGCTTTGGTAGATCGGCTTCAGAACGAGATCACCGAAAAGATGAAGAAGTCCGGTAACCCTGACGGTCCCAGGCCTGTGGTTGGAGTGCACTGCCACTATGGGTTTAATCGAACCGGCTTCTTAATTGTCAGCTACTTGATTGAACGATTGGGCTTCAGAGTCCAGGATGCCATTGATGAGTTTGAAAGGCAACGACCACCTGGAATTCGGCACGGACATTTTATTGATACTTTGTTTGTGCGATACTGTGTTGGGCTCAAGAGGGCGCCTACACTGTAATGTCTTTTATTGTACTTTTTTCTGTGGCAAGGGCGTTTTGTGGTCTCTTATAGATGGATATGGGTTTGGTTGCATTGGATTGACGAATAATGATTCCGTGACAGAGTGTATATTAGCCATTTCAGTGATCTAATGTTTGTCTCTTAGCATTCATGCTTTCATGTTACGCAGGGATTTACTTGAAGTCAATTCGGACACAATTGACTGCTTACTCTCGATGTTCTCGAATACCTTGAAGGGTAGTCTGCAAACGTTGCATAGTCATTAACAACACTCGGTTCTTACTTTCGTCGTACGCCACGGCATCTATGAAATCAAGAACAAGCCTTTTGACAATAGCCGGAATTCCGTTGTATTTCTCAACTCTCGAGTCACTGGAAAAGCCTTAGTCGTGAGAAGGGAGACTAGGCTTTTTCACTCCCTACCACCCAAGCTTTGGCCGTAAACTCTTATGCTGTCAGCCTGCTTCGGCCTTACCCCAGGTTACATTGTCATGCTACACTTCGGTCACGGTCGATCCCGCTCAGGCTTTATTCTTGCGTTTTAACCGGACATTCAGCCGGAACTCACCCCGTCTTTTGTCCGCAGCAGACTATTGGCGGCAGCATCCTGTCAAGAGCTCATTTGTTGTCTCGTGATTCTCAGTGATCACCACTCCAGTGTCTCGAATACGTTAAGCCCCGGACTCCGCAAAGTCTCGCCCCCTGCTCTTTTATCCCGACTTTGGCTAGGCAACGCCACATCTACTCATTATTGGAAAGGAGCACATGGGGGGACATGCAAGATTAGTTGCTGTCCACGATGCGGGTGAATAATATAGCCAAAATGATGGCAGTATTGGGGTATGAATACTCCCATCTTACCCTGTCAACTTCTCGCTGTTGGTTACTGCCTTTTTCCATTTCTATCATCTGATACGGATCGCCTTGCGAAGAGACAGACGATTGCAACGATCATGGGTGGTGCCGCCGATTCGTCAGCAGCGATGGACGCTGCAGCGCAGATGCGCAAAGCTGCTCTCAAGGGCTCCTCTGGTATGGCAGGATTGGTTCAAAATCGGAAGGTCTTCGGAATCGCCATGTTTGCTTGCTTGGGAGGGTACGTCGATTCCTTATTCTACTTCTAAATCCGCAGGTTAGGCTGATTGTGCAAAAGCCTTTTGTACGGTTATAACCAGGTGAGTCGGGAATATTAGATACGAGAGGTTTGTAGGCAACGCTGACGTTCTATCTTTCGTGAACAGGGTGTTTTCTCTGGCGTCTGTGAGTCGCTGAATTGCCATATTCAGGATAATATGCCATACTGATGTTCATCACAGTGACGATGTATTCATTCGAAAAGCATGTACGGGTATCCTTCCTATTGTCAACCTGACTATCGCTGACATGGTCTCGACAAGATGGGCGACGCTGTTACCAATCAGACGAAGAAAGGCTGGCTGACCGGTACGACGGAGGTTTTCTATGCTTGCTACAACGATTGACTAAGACCTGCTATAGCTATTCTCGAGCTTGGTGCTTGGTTCGGTGCATTATACTCTGGTCTCCTATGCGAAAGAATCTCCCGCAAGTATACCATCTTGGCGAATGTCGGCATCTTCTGCATTGGCGTCGTGATCCAGACAACGGCTGCAACCAAGGGTGGGAATTCATCGCACATCCTCGGTGGCCGTTTTATCACTGGTATGGGAGTAGGAAGGTATGCATTTTTCTCAAGGAAGAAGTTCGTTCAACCGCAGGTGCTAACAACGTGGCCTCCTAGTCTCTCCATGAGTGTCCCCATGTACAATGCAGAGGTATGAGCGGAACCTGTCGATAACAGTGATCTGGCCTAATGCGCAGCAGATCGCGCCACCGGAAGTCAGAGGTTCTCTGGTTGCACTGCAGCAACTTGCCATCACCTTCGGAATCATGGTAAGTCTGATGATTGATCCTTCCTTGTCCTTGTCGAGACACAGACATTAATCGATATTCCCGCAGGTTTCTTTCTGGTTGGTTCATATCTTCTACCAACGACTTTCTTCCCTGACGAGTATAGGATCAATTACGGCACAAATCATATTGGCGGCACGGGCCCAACTCAGAAAGACGCCGCATGGCTCCTACCACTTGCCTTACAGCTGGTGCCGGCCGTTATTCTTGGAGCAGGCATGGTCTTCATGCCATTCTCACCACGTTGGCTTATTCACCATGACCGAGAAGACGAAGCCAAAAAGGTCCTCATGAGTCTTCGTGGCCTGCCTGCCGACGATCCACTTCTGCAACTCGAGTTCCTCGAGATCAAAGCCCAGAGTCTTTTCGAGAAGCGGACCGAGAAGGAGAAATTTCCTCACCTGGAACGAACCAACACTTGGAGCTATATCAAGCTGGAGGCTGCGGGATTTGCTAGCCTCTTCACTAGTTGGCCGATGTTCAGACGTGTCATGGTAGCTACAGGTAAGTCGCACGGCCAACTGTTACGGAACTTCGCCTGCTAACTTTCATAGTCACCATGACTTTCCAGGTAAGCATATGAACCTTGCTCGAGTGAGCCTAGCGCCTAACCAACGGATATAGCAATGGACGGGAATAAACGCAGTGCTCTATTACGCGCCCTCGATCTTCCAACAGCTCGGTATGAGCAGCAACACCACCTCGCTCCTTGCCACCGGCGTGGTCGGTATCGTCATGTTCATCGCAACAGTAAGCCGTAATCTCCAAACATCCACTTTACTCCTGTTTTGAAAGGGGGAAAACACTCACCCGTCACAGATCCCGGCTGTTATCTGGATCGATAATCTCGGACGCAAACCCGTCCTGGTCGTCGGCGCCATCGGAATGGCAGCTTGCCACTTCATCATCGCGGCTATATTCGGCCAGAACGAAAACCAATGGGACACGCACAAAGCTGCTGGATGGGCCGCCGTCTCTATGGTGTGGTTGTTCGTCATCCACTTCGGTTACTCATGGGGTAAGCGGCTTCCCATCTCCGAGAGAAGATTCAATTACTAACCATAAACCTAAGGACCATGCGCCTGGATCATCATCGCTGAGATTTGGCCGCTCAGTGTTCGGGCAAAGGGCACCGCGCTGGGCGCTTCGGCAAGTAAGTACTTTCTTTCTCCTTGGTATCATATCTCGGCTCTGACGCAGACTTCTTTTCGCGCCAGACTGGATGAACAACTTCATCGTCGGTCAGGTCACGCCCGATATGCTCCAGGATATCAGATACGGGACGTACATCTTCTTCGGCATAATCACCTTCCTTGGGGCTGGGTTCATTGCCTTCATGGTCCCCGAGACAAAGCAGTTGTCTCTTGGTGAGTTTCTTAATCCTGTAATCGCCGAATGTGGGGTATTCTAACGAGCTTACAGAGGAAATGGATGTTATCTTCGGCTCTGAAGGCACTGCCATCTCCGACTATGAGCGTCAGGCTGAGATCTCCCGGGAGATTGGTCTCGATGAGGCTCTGGCGCGGTTGACCAATACTGCCCCGATGGAAGTTCATGATGTTGAAGCGAAACAGACTTGAGGGGTCTTCGTTTAGTGGAGTCTTTGCGACCGTCCTTGATGGATTTGATAATGTTAACAAAACGGATTCACCCCCTGTCTCGTTGAAATCTAGATGGGATAGGTACCGCTTAGAAGTTAATATTATGGGAGCCTAGTCTTTGATGAATGAAGAATACAGTAAAACCTCGTTATAACGAGATATTCCAGACAGTCCAATTTTCTCGTTATAGCGAGGTTCTCGTTATATCAAGGATATATATTATTTAGCCTGTAAAATAGCTTCGAATATCCCGCTGAGTCTGTAGGCTTAGCTTTCGACCCCAAAGGATACGCTCATGCTTATCTAGCTCATATATAAGGCTAGGAATGCCCTCTGCCTGCTGCTCCTCATATAGACGAAGTGTTCTTAGTGCCTCCAATGCCTGATCAAGCGATATATGCGGTAGAATTTCAAGCTCCTCCTCAGAATCATCATCAAGCTCCGGCCCATACTGAGCCAGAATCTGGCTCTCAATATCTTCAGGAGTATCTTGGATAGCTTCCTCTGCGGGGTTCAGAAAGGTATCAATATCCATTAGATCCTGGATAGGCGTAGAGAGCTTTAGGAGAGAGAATGCATTCTGTATATCATCCAGAACTGCTGGATCAACAGGCTCTCGATATGATGGTTGAGAATCTAGAGCCTTTCGAAAGCAATTCTGGATTACCTGTCCAGAAAGATCAAATTCCCAGCTCTGGATTCCCCATCGAACCGCTCTTAGGATGTTCATTGACATGATTGGATCACGATTAAGCTCAAACTCTTGAAGGATAAAGCGAATCCAGTATCTTTTCCAGTATGACTTCCAACAGTGGATAATCCCTTGATCAAGAGGCTGATATCGGCTGGTAGAGTTTGCAGGAAGCCATATAATAAGAGTATTCTGTAGTGGATAGCCACTAGATTGAATCTCTGTCACGGCAGCTTGATGAGCAGAGAAGTTATCCATAAGAAGGACAACATTCCGTCCACTCATCTGCTTATCAAACCAACGAAGAAACTCTGTAAATATTGATGTTGTAATCCAGGCTTTCTGGTTACTCCGCCAGATAAGATTTAGATTCCGTATATTAACACCAGCGGCTTGGAAAGCTCGTGGATTCTTTGCTGTACCGATAAACCATGGTAATAGCTTCTCAGAGCCATCCGCATTGCAACAAAAGAGGGCCGTTATCCGTGCTTTATCTTTCTTTCGACCTGGAAGTTGACGTGTTGAAAGACTCCGTGCAGGAGAGCGCTTCCAGAAGAGGCCAGTCTCATCACAATTAAACTGGTCCTTAAGGCTATACGCACTTAAGACTTGTTTAATCTCAAGCATCTCTTGATCTGCCTGAGCTGGAATACTTCCCTCCTCTCCATGTTGTCGATACCATCTTACTGACCTCCTTGTCTGGAAGTTATGAAGCAATCCATTGCTGAACGTTGGCATCTCTTTCCCTGGATAGATCTTCTCCCAAAAAGACTGAGCCTTTTGTCGAATAATCTCTGCAGAGATAGGTATTTGTTCCTCCACACGTATCATCCACTCAAATAAGGCGTTCTCTAGCTCTGGCCAGTTCTCACGGCGTTGGCGCTTTGCATCGCGGGAAGGGAGGGAATCAGCATCAAGATATTCGTATTTGCGGGATAAGATATCAGAGATGAGACCGGATGAAAGAGTATGATTATAGGTGTCCTGAAACCATTTGCGAAGCTCTTTCTGTGTTGCGTTTGGATAGAGGCGTTTTCGGGCTCGTAAAGCAGCCTTCTGGGACGTTGAGATAGGCTTTCTCTGAGGCATATTAGCTAATAAGAACCCTTGATATAACGAGATTTTGTATGGGAGAGAAGGCAAAGTTAACGAGACTCGCTGTAGCGAGGGATCTCGTTATTTATATGGAGAATTAATTGAAGCAAGAGATTTATCTCGTTATAACGAGGTTTTACTGTACGTTATCGGCCCAAGTGGTCTTGAAGAGTTCGAGCGGCCAACTAAGTACATTTAAAAAACTGTAAGAGCCGATCTTTCCACTCGATACTGCGGTCCTGCAAGCACTCGACTCTCTTGCTCCTCAATAAGAGGCCCCTAATGATGATACCAAACCATCGATAGCCGTGCTCCAAGTGACAGAGGAGCGAGCATCCACTGTCTAGGATGGTCAGCGCAGACGATCAACAAGAGAATTCAACCGTGACCCAAGTGGGGCGCAACATACTCAGAGAAATTAACAAAATGTCGGAAGGGAGGAGAAACCTCACTCCTTCTCATACTGAAACTTACAACCCACACAGGCCTGAATGCCACAACCTGGGCACATGAGAGTGTAAATTGGCATCCAGCGATGACAAATTTCACATGCCGGACGCTCAAATTGCTTGACCCAGGACCCAAGGTGGAGGCACTGCTGTGGATCGTTGCCTGTTCTCGGAATCTCTGCATCAGGAACCGTAAGACGGATATTTTCGAGCCAGCCGCAGAAGGTCTCCATGACAATACCTTGAAGTTCAACACGAAGGTCCTCCTCAGTGTAGCGACCATTGGGATCATCAAGCTTCTTTTGAAAGTATGGGACGAAGGGAGATAGGAGATCATGGAGGCTTGACAGATTGACACTGTCGTCGTTGTCGACTCCCTCAGACTCTTGTTCGTCCTCGTCGTTGTGGACAGCTTCGTTCACACTTACAGTCTCGGAAAGGTAGGGATTGGTACTGTAGAATTTGTGGGACGAGCCTGTCTCGCTGAAGTCGTAGAATGTCGCCGTGTCGTCGTCTGCTTTCTGGGCCTCTTCCAGACTAGTCGACTTATTGTCATACAGCTCAGCACAAGCCGCACGGATGCTCTCCATATGAAAGCGAGAATTGAATTCAGAGCCGCTGCTTTGTGCAGTAGCGTAGTCCAAGTCGGACCCACAGACAGACGGAATATACTCGGAGAGCTGATCGTCAGGGCACAGGGAAGAATCATCGAAGTCATGGTCGTCCTCCTCGTAAAGCTCTTGCAGATCTCCAGTATCCTCTTTGGACACCTCTTCCTCGCAATCGACTCCTTCATAGAGCTCCGGTTGGTCCTCAACTTCCTCCCCATGGATTGCTTGTTGCTCTTCGTCGTCCTCCTCGTAGATCTCTTGGTTCTCGCCCTCCTCATAAAGCTCTGGTTCGTTCTCACCCTCCTGGAACATTTCCTGGTAATATTCTTCCTCCCTGTAGTCCCTAGACCGGGGAGCCCTTTGTGCGCATTTATCCCAGATGTCTTGCTCCTTCCGGTTAATACTCTCAGTGTAGAATTCGAAATAGTCAGGTTCTTCTTCGAGAACATCCTCGGTATGAGCATCCTGTTCGAACAGTTCAGGCGGATGGTCTTCCCATGTACTTTGAAGCTTGCAATTCTCCTCTTGTCCTACCCTCTCGGCTTCCATCTGAGCACGCATCTGTTCCATCTCCTGCTGCCTGGCAAGGTTCCGTCTGAATTCCTCTTCCGCCTTGAGCATCTGCTCAACCCATTCCATATCCTCTTTAGATTCCTGCTTCTGAGGGCTCACATGTACACTTTGCTCGTAGCTGTACATGTAGCGACTGTTCTCATCGTATCTCTTGAACGCGGAAGCCGACCAGTGGGAGCCACCTTCATGCGGGAAATTAGTTCCATGCACGGATATCCTTCCCAGCTTGACGAGTTCCAGATCATGTTTCTTGCGGCGGACCGGGTCGCGAAGAATTTCCACAGCCTGCTGAATCTGATAGTCGGATTTGGTTAGCATGATTGGTTTCGAGTCCTCGGTATCCTTGCTTGCGGGGCTTGTACCTTCTGGAATTCGATATGAGAGCTCTCCTCCCCACCTGTCTTGTCTGGGTGATGCTTGAGAGCAAGTTTCTTGTAAGCTGTATTGATGTCCTTGATGGTTGCATCAGAATTGATTCCCAAAATCTCATAGCAGTTCGCAATGGTAAGGTGAGACATTGTGGGCTCGAGGCATCGATCCTCATCCGTCTTTCATAACAGAACAATCAAGTCACGCCTTCTTATTCACTTTAGGAATGATGTGACAGATTGTCGGACCAGCAAGAGCTGAAGCTGACGGGGGATGAATCAATAACAAACGACAAACAACAACACAACTTCCGGATTTTCTAGGGAAAGAGGCCCTTGATACGCACACTGTCCTTCGAGGTTGAAATGGTTTCAAAGTCAAGAAAGACGCCAGTGTAGCTATTGCTGGAGTCTACTAGTCAGGGATAGATTTTGGAAAGGGGAAGATGAAATCGTGGAGATTTGAACACAGCAAACGGAGAGAAATGTGAATTGAACGTCGGAGGTTCCTCTAGTCCAAACAAGGAAGTACAACAACACCATCAATCAGCAATTTCGTTTGGCCTGAATATGTAAGAAATGTTCATGGTGTCAGAACTTAGAAGACCTGAGACAGTCCAGTTAATATAATCCATCTCATGTAGAGCACGTAAAAGAATGTTCATATCGAAGTGAAAAAGTGTGAATCAGCGGCAATATCAAACATAGGATACCTTAATCATGATAGTAATAGTTGCATTAGGAACGATGTGTTAGAAGGATGCCAGAATGCACAAAAGAAAGCTGGATTGAGACTGATTTTACAGGCGGATGAAGAGTCTAGGTATTGATGAGTAAGTCTACACATATGGCGACTCCTTCCCACAAAAGCTCTATGAAAGCTTTTACATGTCCTCACTGGCAGTGGCACCAGTGATAATCTCGACCAGTTCACCGGTAATGGCGGCTTGACGCTGACGGTTGTACAGAATCTGGAACCTAAGAAGCTGTCAGTCTCTGAATTCCAGGTCTTAGCAAGGGGTGTAATTACTTGTTGATCATTTCACCAGCGTTCTTCGAGGCGTTCTATACAGTGATTCAAGTTAGTTGTCAACCCGATATTTATCACTCGAACTGAGGAGATACTTGCCTCCATGGCGTTACGACGAGCCTGACAATGCGTTAGCGATAGTTTGTATTTCTTACTAGAATCTCAAGAGCTTACCGAAATCTCACAAGCGTGGCCTTCAGCCATAGCCCAGTACAGGCTGTTGGCAAGAGCATATTCACGGAGGTTGGCCAGGGCAGAGTCCTCAACCTCGAAGGTGGCAAGGTTGGCTAGTCGAGCAATATCAGCACTATGATTTCAGTGAAAGACTCGACGAAGTTACTGACCGGACTTGGTGATAGCCTCCTCGGAGTAGGCCTCAACGCTGCTGGCCTCGTAACTCTGAGCGTTGATGAACTTGTTGTAGATAATCTTAACGCTAGCATAGTCGGTGGGCAGCTGAGCGATCTGGTCGGCAATGACCTGAGCATCAGCAAAAGTAGGAATGTCCTTGCAGACGTTGGCGAAGCTCATGACGATGGCGTCGGGGTTGGACCTGGACAGCTGAGCCTTGGCCTTCTCTCCGAGGATGACCACGTCAGCGTTGGGGTTCTCCTGGAGTATACGACGAGTAGCCTTGCTGAGACCGGAGTGGATACCACCGCAAAGACCCTTGTCGGAGCTAGCAACGACGAGCAGGGTCTTCTTGTCCTCGAGGGGCTTGGTTTCGGCGTTCTCGAAGACCTTGTTGGACGTCTGACCGTAGACACGGGAGTCGTCCATAGCCTTCTGGGCGCGGGTAAGACGAGTAGACGCAACGATCTTCATCGTGTTGGTGATCTTCTCGATGTTCTTGATGGACTTCAGACGGCCCTCGATTTCACGCAGAGTCGCGAAGTTGGCGGCGTTGGGGGGCGCAGTGCTTCCAAGAATATCAGCATCTCGTATCCACCAATTTCATTAACGAATATTTGTTCCCAATTCCATCGCTCTATTGATACGCCTGACTAGATGATCGATTGACGTCGGGGGCAGGGAGGGGGAGCGTTTGTATGGTCGGACAATGGACGTCCGGAAGAGGAACTCACCGGGTCAGAGTGGCACTGCCAGCCCGAACGGCCGGACGAACAGCACGAGAAAACATGGCGGATGTTAAGTAATATTGACCTGGACGAAATAAAGAGCGGAGGGAGTGCCGCGAGGTCAATCGAGGACGGGTGATGAGAGACCTATGCTATAGCGGGAAGAGAAGTCGTTCACTTTTGAGGTTCGACTCCTGTTTCTGTTCGTTCTTCCGACAGCCGGGAGGACGGGAATCCAGCCGCACTAAACCTACAATGGTAACTTTGCGGGTTGTCAGACAGACCTAAAGCGCAACACACACAGAGAGAAGATCTGTCACGTGACGTAATCAAGCCCCCAAGTTCCGGGCCATAAGGCATTGGCATACAGGCATCAACACATGACCGAGAGTCCCGTGACATTTATAACCTCAGGCATCAAAGGGAAACTCCCAACACGAGTGGTCACTGGTCCGGAGAAACGTGAGAAGCATACCTATTGGCAGCGGCCTCAGGCCCCCAAATGACCATCGTTTTCCAGGTTCCATTCCTTTCCTTCTCGGCCCTCGCTCTCTCTTCTCCCTCAACCTTTTCTCGTGTGTTTCCCTCCTTGTTGCGCTTCTCGGACTTCTCTTTCCTCTCAATTCATTGACATTGTATAATAATCTCCCCCTCAGCATCCTTTCATTCTTCGCATATTCATCATTCAAGGTCTCATTGACCTCACCATTTGGTCAAGCGACGTCTCTGTTCTTCAGACTTGGCAGACGACCAGCGTCGAGTCTCTGCGTGTCTCCGCTCCGTGTTTACCTGCATCTTCGATCCTCAAACCAACAATTTTCTACTCAGCGACTCGCAATCATGAGCTCCTCGGAAGATGATACACCACTCGTCAGAGCAAATGGTCGTTCCGCGGGTGAGTTCTTTTCACTGTGGCGTCACAGGGTGTTGAATCTTCGCAACCCTTCGCACCACCCTATGTCCTCTCATTTCTCACTTTGTTTTGATTTCTCAACCTTCCCACTCTTATACCGTCATTCAACTCAAGCTGACCTTTCATGGGACCTCAGCTACCTCTGCGGACGTGAAAATGGAGGATACGCCTGAGACCAACGGTCATGTCGAGCCTGGCGTTTCTCTTCGCTTTGGGCCTGTCAAGAGTGCGGGAGATGTTGATATGCAGGATGCTTCGGATGCCAATACCGGTATTGCAGGCAAGAGGAAGGCGCGGACAAGTGTCGGCCAAAGGAAATCCTATGCGGAGCCAGAGAGCAGCGAGGACGAAGATCAGCCCTTGGTACGCCGAACCTCTTTACGCCGTCTCCCTCGTTTTCTCTAGGTTGCGACGCTTTTGTCGCTTTTTGGTTTCAGCGTCTGACCGTTCGACAGAGCAAGCGCCGTCGCACGTCCGTGAAGCACGAAGATCCTGAGACCGACGAAGATGTGCCCCTAGCGCTCAATGGAAGGAAGCTTCCCAAGGCTTCCGAAACCGCTGTCGGTGCCGAGGAATCTGACTCCGATGTTCCAATCGAGCGGAAGCTCCTGGCCCAAAAGAAGAAAATCCAGCAGAGGGCAGAAAAGGACGCTAAGGCCAGCCGCAAGAGCGACGCATCACAGGCTGCAAAGGCGACAGCTGCCAGCAAGAAGAAACAGGCTAATGGTGTGAAGAAGGAACCTGTCGATGAGAAGAAACCGGCAGTCAAGAAGACAACCAAACAAGCCAATGCAGAGCCGGCAGCTTCTGCTAGAAACGGGAAAACGAAGGCGACACCTGTCAAGAAGGAAGAAAGCACTGAAGTTGAGGAAGGTGAAGAAGAAGAGGAAGAGTACAGATGGTGGGAGGATCCGACCAAGGGTGACGGGACAATCAAGTGGACGACCCTCGAACACAACGGCGTTGTTTTCCCTCCTCCGTACGAGCCTCTACCAAGCGATGTCAAGATGAAGTACGACGGCGTTCCGGTCACTCTTCACCCCGAAGCCGAAGAAGTGGCGGGGTTTTTCGGTAGCATGCTGAATGCGACTCAACATGTGGAAAACCCAACCTTCCAGAAGAACTTCTTTATGGATTTCAAGGAGGTCTTGAAAAAGACAGGTGGAGCGAAGGATCCAAAGGGCAACAAAATCGAGATCAAGGAGTTCTCTAAATGTGATTTCCGGCCGATCTTTGATTACTACGAGGCCAAACGGATTGAGAAGAAGAATCTTCCTCCGGCTGAGAAGAAACGTCTTAAGGCGGAGAAAGATGCTGCCGAAGCGCCGTATATGTACTGTCTCTGGGACGGTCGCAAGCAGAAGGTCGGCAATTTCCGAGTTGAACCGCCGGCGCTGTTCCGTGGCCGTGGTGAACACCCTAAGACTGGTCGTGTGAAGGCACGAGTCCAGCCGGAGCAGATCACCATCAACATCGGAAAAGATGCCCCTGTTCCTCCGCCACCTGAAGGTCATCGCTGGAAGGAAGTCAAGCACGATCAAGAAGGAACATGGCTCGCTATGTGGCAGGAGAACATCAACGGCAATTACAAGTATGTGATGCTTGCTGCCAACTCTGACGTCAAGGGCCTGAGCGACTACAAAAAATTTGAGAAGGCACGCGAACTCAAGAAGCACATCGATCGCATTCGCAAGGATTATCAAAAGGCCTTGAAACATGAGCTGATGGTTGAGCGGCAGAAGGCGACAGCTGTCTATCTCATTGACCAGTTTGCTCTTCGTGCGGGCAATGAGAAGGGTGAGGACGAAGCTGAAACTGTCGGTTGCTGCTCTCTGAAATATGAGAACGTCACTCTCAAGCCCCCAAACAAAGTTATCTTCGATTTCCTGGGTAAGGACAGTATTCGATTCTATGACGAAGTCGAGGTCGATCCTCAGGTCTTCAAGAATCTGAAAATCTTCAAGAAACCCCCCAAGAAGGAGGGAGATGAGATTTTCGATAGATTAACGGTGTGTGCTCAGCCCGGTCTTTTCGTGATGATGATGATGATGATGATTAAGAATGCTAACTTTTTTCAAGACATCTGCCCTGAACAAACACCTTTCGAATTACATGCCGGGCTTAACCGCCAAGGTGTTCCGTACGTACAACGCTTCGTACACTATGGCCACGCTCCTTAAGGACATGAAGGCAACGGGCAGTGTTGCAGAGAAGGTCAAGGCATACAACGACGCGAACCGCAGAGTGGCCATCCTCTGCAATCACAAGCGGACTGTTACCGCATCGCATGCCAACCAGATGGAAAAGATGAGCGAGCGTGTAAGTCTGTCCTCTGAGATGTTAATAATGAGTGATTGCTAACCTCAAGGTCGTGATCAGATCAAGGGACTCCGTTACCAAAGATGGCGATTGAAGCAACAGATGCTTGACTTGGACCCTAGTCTTAAGAAGAAGAAGGGCGCCAAGTTCTTCGAGATGGACGAAGACATTAGTATGGAATGGGTGAAGGAACATCAAGCCTACCTACTCGAAGAACAGCGACAGAAGATTAAGAAGAAGTTTGAGAAGGAGAATGAGAAGCTTGCTGCCGAAGGGGAGAAGGAAATGAAGGCCAGCGAGCTCGAAAGCCGCCTCGAGGCGGTCAAGGAAATGGAGAATAAATTCAAGAAAGAAAATAAGACAGGCAAAGTCGATGTTGAGGGCAAGAGCTCCAGTGTCGAAAAGCTCGAAGCAGCCATCACGAAGCTGGAACAGCGCATTGAGACAATGGAGCTCCAGGCTCAGGACAAGGAAGAAAACAAGGAAGTCGCTTTGGGAACTTCCAAAATCGTGAGTCACCCACCCTCTACCCAATGATCATAAGATGCGCCGGAGTATCGACTGACGTTTGCTAGAATTACATTGATCCTCGTCTCACGGTCGTCTTCAGCAAGAAGTTCAATGTGCCTATCGAGAAGTTCTTCTCCAAGTCCTTGCGGGAGAAGTTCGAATGGGCCATCAAATCAGTCGACGAAAATTGGGAGTTCTAGATGACCGTCGTTTAGGGCCGTCCTTGTATTACCTCATGAATTTTTTTTAACGCCTCAGCATTCTTTATAGCGACTAGACGGAGTACTCCGTAACATACGTTCCATTTTGAAGCCTTTCCTTACCACAATGCTTGCTTGGGAAGCCTTGTCTATCGACCTGCTCACTCAACCAGTGTGGAGTCGGGCATTAGATGAATTATCTTGGGTTCATTCAACGCTTTCTTCTCGATTAGAATCTCTGCTTTTGCTCTTTGATTGCGTCTGCTCTCAGTCGCTGGTAACCTGTTTCTCCGCAGGGTAAGTTTGTTCCAGCAAACTGGTATCATTCAAGAAAAATAGAGTATACAGTCGTCGGCGATATCACAACAACCTACAATATAGATGCTCGACTCATCTAAACTCGCAAAGAGACGGTAGTCCATTTCCGAAGATTACAACCCGATGTCACAAAAGTCCTGGAAGATCGTACGATGCAGAAAACACAATGGGACAAAGTAACATTATTATACATTCTCATCTAGTTATGCGGTCCGAGTTCAATGTAGGCATCAATGGCAAGAGACATGCTGGCCATGTTCGACAACGAAATGTAGCAGAAATGTACAGTAAAGAAGCAGGCGGGAGATTTCATCGCAGTAAGTCAAAGTGCATATGTTATGTTATGTACACCCAAGTCTACATGTTCATCAGGGTCATGAGCAGAAGAAGAAGCAGCACTCTCTGAAGCAAGGAAAGTGATGAAGTATGCAGATGGACACGAAGAGGATATCAAGAACATGCCGGTGGTGGAGCCCGAGGTTGAGGAGAAGAAGAGTAGAAGACGAAAGTTAAATTACAGAGAAGAAGATAGTCAGTCCTTCGTTTGTGGATGAATCTAACCAGGATATCTGGCGAGATGGCGTGTGACGCGGGACGCTCTTTTCCAGGGTAGAATTCAAGGGTCACCGTGTGGTGGTGTGGAAGAGAAAACGGGTCGATGACAGGCGGTGCTCGTTCGCGATGGCAGACCGGCGATGCTTTTTCAGGTTGGGCAAATTGCTTAAAAACGAGCTAAGGGCTCTATGGCCACCAGCCCATACGTTTGTAGCTATCGACCATGGCGCGGACTCCCTCTGCATCAAAGCGTTCGCGTGTAGGCCTCCATCCGGTGGTTGTTTCAAACAATGTGCCATCGATCGACATATCCTGGTCTTTGATGACATCTTTCTCGAGGAACGGGCTGATTGGCCCGGGGCGTGTGATGCCCTTTTTCTCCAGCAGCTCTGCCCAGCCCTGTAGACTCACCTCGTTCATGTCATCCACAACATCGTCAAGGTTCAACTTGGCGAGTTGAGATGCCAACGATCCGAGGAATGAGGTCTTGAGCCCAAAGACCGTGGACAAAGCCTCCGCAACATGTTCCTGGCGAGTGTCGCCGTGGTCGACGACGTTGAAAGCAATCGGGGCGGATCCGTCAGTGGTTGCCGCCCTCCATTCGGCCGCCTTCCACAGAGCGCTGGCTGCGTCTCTTACGTAGAGCGTGTTAATCTTCAGGTTCTTGGTGTAAAGCAGTTCCAAATCCGTTTCCATGTCCAGGTGTACCCGCGCCAGGCAGATACCCATCGCGAAATAACCCGAGTCGTATTCACCGTAAACGTGTGGAAGTCGCAACAGACAGTAGTTGAGGCCAGGAATCTTCTTCAGCTCATCCGAAGCCTTCAGCTTCCATTTGGCAAGTCGATGCCAGGGCTCGAGTTTGTCGTTTTCTTTTCGAGGGGAAGAGCCAGGCTTGTATACATGAGCGGTCGAGCACTCGACGAAGGAACGGATGCCTCGACGAGCCACTTCGCGGCCCAATGCCACCGTAAGATTGTAACTCCGTAGTTCGTAGACATCATCTGGCTGAGAGTGTCGTGTCTCACCACCGCAGTTGATCACATAGTCGAATTGTTCCCCGTTTGCACGGTCAAATATCCGCGGGAAGTGCTCTTTACATCCGTACCAGACGACCGTCAGCAACAGTCCAGAGCGAAATTTGCGATGAAGTAGTTACTCACGTTCCCGACTAGCGTCTGCTTGAACGAATTTATCTTTCGAGCATGCCTCCTCGAACTCCGGTGCCAACCAGGCCAGCTGAGGGAGGACCTTGTCCACAAGTCGGACCTCCGAAGCGAGGTTGTTTTCATGGATATATAGAGCAAGATGACGACCGATGAATCCTAGAGCGTTTTACGAGTCATGTGTCAGTGATCCTTTCCATTTTCTCCTTTTCCTCGCACAAGAATGGAGATCGCATCGCGCATACCTAATCCTCCGACGATGAGCACAGCAGGCTTTTTCCCTTGGTCGCTCGCCATGATCGTATGCGACGGTAGTTCAGACACGCGCCTATAGTACTTCTGCTCTTCTTTCCTCCGATTGTAAACCAGAGTCGACTCAAGTGAAACGTGTTCAATCAAGTTGGTCGACGCCCCGCACTCGAGTTCGACAAACCAAGATTATGCGGGGGTAATATTCAGAAAAGGGGGAGGGGGAAATAGAAGGAAAATGATTAGAGACGAGATCAGTATCAGCCCGCTAACGATGAATGTGTTGACAAGTCTAAATGGGTTTTTTCTGGTCCGTTTCTCAACAGTCCCAGGAAAGAAAGCAGAGAAGGAAAGGAAAAGGAGATGCCAACGTGCAGACACGAGGGCGACTCAACATGGTCACTTGGGGGCAATCATTTTGGGACTAAGAGACGCTTTGATGAGCCGGAGCGTATCAGCTTCAATAGAGTCAAACCTAACGCCCCTCGGGCTCTGAAACAGCCTCCTCCGATCTACTGTCCATGAGTAGTTGCATTACGCTTACAAATTTCTTTCTTTCGCTAAGATCATGTTGTTAATGAATTGACGATTCATCTTCCTTCCTTCCGTGCGCTCTTGTTAAGGCATGACAGTCTAGCCGATCGCCTGGACAGAAGAATTGACATAAGGTCAGTAAGATGACGGCATCCCATCCTTCTGCCTCTCTTTGGAACTGGCTTGACTTAATCTGTCTACGGTATGACCCGAACCAAATCCAAGGACCCAGTGATCGCCTTGTTTGAACGTAGTAGACCTCCAGTATCCCACCACTAGCATCCTATACGCTCTCGCTTACTGACTCTCCTTCGTTTTGTCCAGTTGCAGACCGAGTATGAGGGCCACCTTCGTTTGCGAGAGAGATTTCTCTCACGAACAAAAACAAGATGATGATAGTCACGACGATGTTGAATCGACGGAAAAAGGTGGAGGGCCTTTCGCATTTTCCCACCCGAGCAAACTCCGTTAGCGCTACGTCTAGAAATTTCGCCAGGATAGTGGGGATATCCGCTGTTCAGCATAGCCAATATCTGCTTGGTCGCTGCAGGGAACCCAGAAATTGATTGATCATCTCTTCCCCTGCCAAGCACGCTGTGTGGGACGCCCTCCGCTCTTCAGGGACACCGTCCGATCATAGTTCCGCGCCCAAGTGGGTTTGCGACCAGGAGGTACGAAGCCACAAGCCCGAAAGAGCAGTGATAGCGCAAGAGGCGCAAGAGGCGCAGGAAAATACCGGCGGGTTTGGGATTGTTGGTCATGATCACGGTGAGAGACCGAGGGACAATTCCAGGAACGATCGGATTGCGCAACATAAATCCCTGTTGGACAGTGCAAAGGTTGAAGCCCGAGCCTGGGGTCAAGCTTTCAAGACGAAGCTGATCGCTTCGGGATATGAAATGGATGATCGACGTTTGTTCGTTTCTACTACTTGTCCATATTGAGCAGCTCAAGATGGGGCATGCGAAGTACTAATACCAGTTATTCTGGGGCAATCTGAATTGGTTCGTCGTAAAATTACGGTAGACTTCGATGAGCCTTGAGCCTTGAGCACTTGAGCACTCGCTGGAATGGGACAATTGAATCAAAAGCCACTATTGAAATTATTTCCAGGTCATGCTCAAGCCACGCCTAGGGCGATCCAAATCCCGCAATGAAGGAATATCGCTTAATGCAACAAGGCGGGCATGTCTCACTCTAGATTTCTTTCATTTCCCTCCATTTCCGAGTCAAGCATTGCAAAAGGAACGAACCTATGTCCAAGCGTTCTGCATACTTAGCCCCGATCATGACGCATTGCCTCCTTTGAAGCTGGTCATACCATGAACCGCCATGTCTCAACTGTGGTCGAATGAATGGCTGGAACTCTAGTGAGACCCGGCGTACTCGTTCTTCTGGACCATTGTCCTTGTCAGTATACTTTCAATTCTGGTAAATGTTTCGTATGAATCATGTACCTCACTACTTGGCATAACTGAATCAAGGCGCGAATTTTACCTATGCTCTCTTTCTCTCACAATAGGTTCTTCGGCATAGATCCTGCAGCCTTAGACCAAACGATTAGCTCAGGAGACAACATGAAGCATGACACGGATGTGGAATCGCTGGTTTCCAGCCTCGCTTCCATCCTCGCCTTTGACTCTCCATGAATTGCGAAGTTCCTGCATGACAAATTCCCAGTCGTCATCCCTGCCCTGGCGTACCCTTATGAAAAACTCCGACCACTCGAACTTGACGGACGCCGCCACAACTGCTTGCGGTGCTGGAGGACTGCTGTCCCACTTTGAGATCTCCTTGGTCAGTTGAGCGCTAGGGTCCCATTCGTGGATGTTGCATTCCTCCGCCATGTGCGCTATGAAGGATGCTGCAGATTGAAAGAACTGGAAGGGGACCCAAACAGGCGCCATGTTCGGCTGGGTTGACGCGGATACCAGGAACTTTGTCTGCTGTTTTAGTGCATCTTCGGGCATACGCGCTGTGTCTGCAGGGGTGATTCCTGAGTGGTTGTCTATTACTGAGTCCGTTTTCGGGGTTCCGGAGTATTCAGCACGGTTTATGTCTCTTGATGCCCCGTTCAGGCCGACCAGATCCTGTGTTCTCGTGGTGTTTTTCGCAGTGTCAATGATAGAGCTAAATGGCCTAATGGCCCTGGCATCTGCACCTCTGAGCCGTGATGGCGAGGCTTCGAGGTCATCGGGGGCCCTTCTTTTTCCTAGCTGGTTATTGTTGTCGCCAACCCTGGACGATAAGCTTCCTGCCAGTCCGTTGGTGAGAACAAGGCTCGAAGAAGACAGCGTTTTGGCAGGCGCATCGCTCGGGGTTTGAAGTATCTGCGTTGTCCTTCCTGTCAGCCATCGTATCAAATCACACAACCAAAAGAGCTTATTCATCGCACTGACCATATTAGCTTTGAGGAAGCTCCGAGCCTTCTTCTGCAGCAGCATCTCAATCACACGCACTATCCTATTACAGCGTCAACGCAGCTCAAACCAACAATAATAAACTGAACACTCACTCCTTCTTCCTCTCCGGATAGATACAAAGAGAAGCCGGATCCGCTCGAGAATCTTTCATAAGGAATCTCTCCCTGTTCACCTCCTTACCCCAATACAGCATCCCATACCGGCCCAGAAAGCTCTCAGCACACGACATCCGCTCCTGTTTAGATTGCTCCAGCAATCCCCAGTCGAATCCAAATTGTTCGGTGTGTTCGGTAAGCCGCGTTAGGAACTCCTTGTGATATTGATCTTTCAAGTCAAGAAACAGTGTAAAATCGCGGTATCGCATGCTGAGCCGCAGAACTCCATCGTCTAGAGCTTCTTCCATGGCATTCTTCTCGGTATGTCCGAGGGAAAGAGTTCGCTGGCTTCTCGTTTTAGAGGCCATGTTGCGTGTTCTATGTGTTATCAGTGATCAGTTTAGTTTTCGGGCAGGCGAGGGGTGAGTTTTGAACAAGAGCGTGGGATACATTCCTGCTCAGAAACATTGTGGTAAGCTGGCCCTGTTAATAAAGGCCTGAGGTGTTTCAGCAAACGTGTGAATGTGGAGTGAGCAGTGTGTTCGTGGTCTATGTGTTGGGCTGTCTTAGTCGTCGGTCTAAAATCCCAACTCTCTTTACGATGTCGAAGTATTCACAAGAACTGATATTTGTAGGCTTGTGTATTTATACAGAAGGTGATTTCTAATGCAAGCAAGATATTTAGCTATGCTTTATACTATACTTCGTATGTGGAATGCCTTTCGCAATGGATGAGTTTCTTCTACTGTTTAGATACCACGCATTGTTAAGCAAGACTAGACTGGGAAAATGAACTGGTAGATTTTTACCACTCATTAAGTATTTGATCAGAATGACTTAGCAGAGCTACGTAGCATCATGGTCATCACAATATAGCGGAAAAGCTTACAGAAAGAAAGACATAACTTGACCAAGCTGAACAGCTTAATCAGTGTACAGGAAGTTTCCTTCAAAAGGTTGCTCAGCGCAAAGTACAACAGCAGACATTGGTCTTTGACTCCATTACTCTGCCCCCAGATATTTCAACGAGTTTCTGAGTTCTTTGATCGCCGTGTCAACGTCATCAAATGTCAGGGCGGACACGGCCCAACGGGCATGCTTTTGGGCTAGGGCAATGGCTTGGTCATCTATCCCCTGTGAATTGCTTTGACTTGAAGCTGAGACTGTGGGTACGGCCGCTGGTGCTGGTTGCTGGACCGGACGCGAGACTACTGGTACCGGTGCTGTATGGGGTTGTGCAGGTGGTGAAGGAGCCCAGCCGCTTGGCTTGGGTTGATTATAGAAATAGCTGGGTTGGTTGAATGTAGCTGGAGGACTTGAAGGAAGGTTCGCAGGAGGAGGAAAGGAATGGAACGAATTAGAATTGGAATCAGCGGGATGATGAGCGCCCAGGCTTGCAGGTGTGTCTGGGAGATTCGGGATTGACGAAGAGGAGGCAATAGTCGCTGGAGCTGAAGGAAGTTCTAAGGTCGATCCTTGCTCGGCAGCATGACCTGTTTCTGGAGCAGGTGTCCGTGGAGCGCTTGTTGGAACATCCGGTATGCTAAACGCATCATCTGTACGCTGCGGCCGAGTAGCCGATGAAGACCTCGACGGGTGCAACGAGTCGTCCATCAATGACTGCTGTGCCATAGCTCTTTCGGCACGCTCCGATTCATCAGGGACCTCTTCCACAGTTGGTTGCTGCGTTTGCGAGGCAAGATCTGCAGCAGGCTGTGCCTCGAGATCCTCCACGGTTACTGTCGGCCCTTCAGCCTGGTCGTCTTCCTTGATGACCGGGTTTGTTGCGTTAGGATCCTCTCCGGCCTTGATCGCCTTCACAATTCTCAGTGCATGATACTTGGCAAACTTGATCTTCGCAGCAATTTCGGGTTCGAGGGGGTTCCAAATTTGACACAATTCAAGAAACGTAGCGGCCGCCTGAAAAGTGTCTGCCGTTTGCCTGCAGCGGGTCAATCACAATTTAATCCTGAGGTTTGTCCATCACTACTCACTTAGTCACTTTGTTGGCCCTCATGGTCGTATCCGCCCGGTTAAAGACCTCCAAGCCGAACTGCTCCACGTAGGCATTCGCCGCGACTGCATCGATCACTGTATCATTATCCGAGTTTTCATTTCTGAACTTTGTACCATAACATGTCAACATTCAGGTAAACTATGAAATCGCTCCAGCGGGTTCCAGCGCTCGACGTACTTGTTCCAGCTTCTCCATCAGATCCATCGCGTATTGTTCGACTTCATGGTCCGACTTGTGTAATCCCCTCTCGATTATTTGGTTGGCTATCCAGTAGTTACCTGCATTCGGAGAAGAGCATGCGTCAGCGTTGGTGTCTCGAGGGTACAATCGCACGTCACTCACACCAGTAGGCAACGACGGGCTTCACCCGCTCAATTTGGGCCGCTCTCGCCGCGAAACGCCCAATGTCCGCAGACTTGAGTCTAGCAGGAATATTGCTCGTCATGGATATGAGTAGATTATAACAACGGCTGTATAGGTATGGCGAAATCGGGGATTGTTGGGCCCTTGGGGTGGAGGAGCGGGACGCATGAACAAAGCGGGGATGACGTTGAAGCTCCAATTTTAATGTTGTCGGGCACCGTACCGAGCCTTGGGAATTGAGGTACCACTACGGAGTACGGAGCAACTGTTAAACGGATGTATGCTTATTTACGTTTTTTCAATCTACAGCCAAAGAGAATGATATAATTTACAGGTCAACTAAATGATCTTCGAGTCATTATCCTTGTGTCTCGTTACTTGTACTATCGCCCGGCATCGCGCAGAGAGGTCTCACGCTCATCAACTCAGCAGATCCAAGGTAGAATCTGTTGCCAAATCTAATTCTTAAGCATCTTCGACAAACCATTCTCCGATTTCAACTCGCTCCTCGGCCAAGGCTTCTACCTCAAAGTGATCTTCTACCTGGCCTCCAGGGCCTCCAATCCTTTCAAGGACAATCCACACACCACGGGTGTCTTCAGAGCAAGGATGCAGGTCGAAGTCTTCAATACGTATTCCAGATATCGCATCGCTATGATCGCCATCTTCTGAAGTCGCCAGAATCTCCTTGTAGGGGCCTTGGCCCAATTCGACTGTCATCAGCACTGGTGAAGGGCCAACGGGATGACTCCCGATTGTAGAACGGCGACTGCGCGCAATAAGCTTGATTCGGGTAAGTCGCGGGACCTGCAAAGGCGCCAGCATCCTGTCTCTTCCTGGTGGCAAGACACCTATATCTGATAACACTGCTCGCCGTCCTGCTGCTTCGGACGAAAGGGGCTTTAGCTCGCATGGAACCATAGATGAGACCCAGAGCGTGAATCGGCCAAGTTGGTCGGGAGCGAACGTGGAACAAACGATCGTGTACACGCCCTTATCCAGGTGTCTCTTTTCAGCAAGAGCCGCTCCACGACGATAGTCGCCGCTATCAGTGATAATGTCGCGGTTGCGAACTCTAGTTACGCGCTTTCCGTTCGAAAAGAACAACTTGGCATGTATTGCAAGTTCGGTGTCGGACGATTCCAACAAAATGGAAATATCGGTGGCATTCGATAGCGTCAATGCGAACTGCGGATTCGTTGGGTACCGAGCTGATTCTGCATTGCCGCCTGCCGTCGAAGGCATCCAGGAACCCTGGACCTTACTCACGCACGTATATTGATTCTGTGACGGTGCGATATGCACAGGGGAGATCGAGAGAGCGGATAGTGTGAAATTCTGACTCAAAGCAGGCAGCGACTCCTCAGAGACAACTGCCGTATAAGTTGTTCTCGGCAGCATTTCCAGCCTCATCAGGGTGTTGGGTGAATCCACGTAGGGACCCCGATGAAGCGCACCGTCACTTAGACAAACACGCTTACCATCTGCATTGAATACGTAAATGCTAATAAACCCAGCTTGTGAGTCCTCAGAGGAAGAATAGTCGAGTCGATCAAGCGTTCTGAAATGCTTGCCGAGGAGCAGCCAGACAGTACCCCCCGTTTCAGAGGTTACTGCAAACTGGGGATTCTTCACAAAGCAGCCCGGAACCCCCTTTCCCGCCGCGAGGTCCCATGTAAAATGTATATCTTGGCGGTATTTGAAGAGGCTGGGATTCCAATTCAGATAGAGGTTTTCAAAGTTCTGGAAGACCATTTCGCAGTCCATCCAAAACGTCCCAGGAGCAAGTGACGATCGGTCATGTGGCGTGTGTGACTCGAGGGCATTCTCCGTCCTTCCACTAGCCGTGTCGACTCCAGCCCATGGGTTCTTCACTAACATTTGCCGACGGCCCTTGAACTCTTTCATATCAAGAATTGCATAGTCATGCTCACTAACCAAGCCCAGTTCTTCCTCTTCTTTCTCAGTTAGTTTCCCAGTGCCGATAGTCAACAAGACATCGCCATATTGAAAGGATCTAAAGAGGCGCCGCCAAATTTGATCGCTAGTCACATCCTCATGATGTAGGAAGACTTGTTCAGGTATCCAACCCGTCAGTACCCACAGGTCTGTTCCCGAATTGCTCCCAGGAAAGTCATAGCCCCCTCTTAGCTTTAGGTACGCCTTTTCCACAAGCGCAGGCCACAGAAAATTGGGGTTATTTCTATCAACAACGTAAAGTGACCTTGAGGTCTTCGACGATGGCAAGCGGTCATCGATGACTACCTTCCTGAAGCATCCGTTGAAATAGAAACGAAGAATGTATCGCCCCGAAGGCGCAGGCTTGGGATGGCCTGTGTCATATTCGCAGGGATAAATCACAGGGAGATAGCGCTACTTTCATGTCAGAGCCTGATACGATCCATCAACAGCCGGTGTAGATTACCTTGTCAAGGCCACGTTCCGATCGCGAGGTTGTAGCGCAGAGACTGGCGACAACGGAGCAGTCCGTCAAGACATCTTGCACAAGATCAGTTTCCTCTGGCACGGACATCACCAACGTGTCCCCGCCGGCATGCGCCAACAGCTCTGAAGGCCGCTTCCACCCATCAAATATGTCCTTCTGTTTGTCAGAAAGATGGAGGTCAGGCTTGTCACTAGCCTGTGTCAGCAGTCACTTCCAATACTTTTAGTAAGCACTGCATGAACGTACATGAATAATTGTCCTCCCTCACTAGGTTCGAATTCTTCTAGACTCGGAGGCCCTGCCCATGGCGGAAAGATAAAGCCATTCAGCTTGGCCCCTTCAAGCAAGATTATCTCTTCACGAGTTGTGAGTGTGCGCGTAGACACTGGTGCCTCTAGTTCCGCTGCATGTCTCTCATGGACCCGGATTGCGGATCGCCAATCCTTGGCTCCTTTGATTTTCTCTGCTCTGGAGAGCCATTCCTTGCATTTCGCATCCAACGACTGCTTGTCGTTAGTGGTTGCTGCCAGAGACAGAGCTTTCATATAATGCTCAGCGGCGTCAATAGCAGCCTCCAGGGCTTGTCTTTGAGAAGTAGCTGCAGATACATCTCTTTCAGCTTTCTAATCACTGGTCAGTGGAGGGCTGCTTGTTGGTTAAGTCAAAAGTGGAAATTATCTACCAGAGCATGAGCAATTAAAGTCTTTTGCGAAGAGGCGTGGGGTCTAGACATCCTGCCCCACGAGGGGTGACAATCGTTCGGTGAGCGTTTGTATTGGTGTAGCCAGATCTACTACGCGTCACGGCCTGTCAAGCTTGCAACGAGCATCCGCAAAGACATTAGGTAGAGATCCGCTAACAGAAGCCACCTATCAGAATACGGAGAGATAAAAACGGTTGACACTGCTTGTGACCGGTCCGAGGGGTCGCAGGGAAATCTCCGAGCGTGACATCCGAGGTCAACACCGTCCTGCGATGTGTTGTGCGACGGGTTCCGAGTAGTTATTTGATAACAGGTGGAATCAGGATAGGAGAATGCGATGACCTTGCCGATCCCCGAGACGAGGAAAGATGGGTCTTGCCAGCTAATATTTGGATGTTAATTTGCTCTTTCAGTCGAATGTATGACGTTGATAGTAATGATGCTGCCGAAGCATGTCACCTTGAAACTATGTACCAGCCCACCTAGTCAATAATACGGAGTACCTCTCCAGAGATAGATCGATAGCGTATGGGTCGGCGGGGAGGAACGGGAATGCTGCGGGCGGTGAAGGCGGCAGACACAGACCGCAGCGGATACCGGACACTCACGCTGGACACTGCAAGCAGCAGATATACCTCGGCTCTTTTCGTCATGCGCGGTCCACCGAGGTGCTGGGCACTTCCGTGCTACTACTGTACTGTTAGGACGGAGTAGTTGATACCTACTCCGTTTACTTGTTTCTTCTCTACAGTACAGTCTTGTTGCATTTTCTTTCTACACTTAGACTGATATGCATGCAGTGTGTTCGCTTCCATCTGCATACTGAAGGCTAACAGCGTTGCGAGTAATTGTCGCCTTCCCACTCCACTCAGAATACTCCCTCTCTCTTTGCCAATTATTACTTCACCGAGCCTTTAACTGAATACCGGATCGAATAGACCTGGTCTTTTGATATTAGTTCTCTCCTTCTTCCCTCAACCTGTCTTGAAGAATCACATACCGGGGTACAATCTAGCTCATCGCGGACAATGACAGGCCAATCCAAAGCCATGCGTCTCTCCCCCTGGGGAAGTGCTGTTGCAGGTGCAACTGGCGCAGTTCTTGCGAATGCGATCGTATATCCCCTAGATATGTACGTCGTTCCTCTTACAGTTGCAGAACCTGAAGGTTACGAAGCTAACACATCAACGATTTGATGGGCAGAGTCAAGACGAGACTGCAGGTGCAGGTGAAGAGCGACAAAACTGACGGATCGGATGGAACGATGCATTATGAATCGACTTTGGATGCCATCAACAAAATTGTGGAGAGCGAGGGAATTGAGGGTCTATATTCTGGAATGGTTGGGTCCTTGATCGGTGTTGCATCTACCAACTTCGCCTACTTCTACTGGTACAGCGTCGTTCGCTCCCTCTATATGGCATCTGACCGGGTGCCGAAGCCTCCTGGCACCGCTGTCGAGCTGAGTCTGGGTGCCGTCGCGGGTGCTGTTGCTCAGATCTTTACTATTCCGGTCGCAGTCATCACTACAAGACAACAAACACAACCAAAGGGGGAGAAGAAAGGCCTGATCGAGACCGGTAGAGAGGTTGTCAACAGCGAGGATGGCTGGACTGGTCTATGGAGAGGTCTCAAGGCCAGTCTGATTCTCGTCGTCAACCCGGCAATCACATACGGGGCCTATCAGCGCCTGAAGGACATAATTTTCCCAGGGAAGAACAGTCTCAAACCTTGGGAAGCTTTCCGTAAGTTGCGCACGTTATTCGACTGTGGTCGCCGCTTGAAGACTAACTGGTATCGCAGTCCTTGGTGCACTTTCAAAGGCTCTTGCCACCATCGCAACTCAGCCACTAATCGTTGCGAAGGTTGGTCTTCAGTCTAGGCCCCCTCCAGGTCGCGAAGGGAAGCCCTTCAAGACCTTTGGCGAAGTCATGCGTTATATCATTGAAAAGGAAGGAGCTCTCTCATTGTTCAAGGGCATTGGACCTCAAATTACCAAGGGCCTTTTGGTACAAGGTCTCCTGATGATGACCAAGGAGAGAATGGAACTTATGTTCGTTCTTCTCTTTGCATACCTGCGCAAGATCAGGCAAGAGAAGCTTCGAAAGGCCGTTGACGCCGCTGCGTCGAAAGCCAAGACGAGCCTTCCTGCGACTCTCAAATAGAATTTCTGACTCAGTCGCCTTAATTTTCTTGTTCAGCGACGACGATTTCCCGTCCACTTCATTTCTGTTTCTTCTTCCAGGCGCTTGGGTTGTATATTCGCGGGCTTTCCTCAAAGTTTTCTGAGCCTCTTGTATATTCTGAGAGGCAGCCATGATACATAGAGTATGAACTATACCAGGTGTATATCCAGGATAGACCTGCGTAATGCAAAATCTGATGGTTACATAGAGACCAACATGTGTCAAGGAATCTGTCGCGATAGAGTCGGATATCGATAGGGTATACAGGCGAATCCTATATATAAATCAGCTGTATTGCATGTTAGCAGCAGCAGACATTATTAAAGAATTTTGAAAGGCAGAATATAATTTTGATCTTGTTCGAGACAAAGCACCGTGGTCAATGTAGCTTTGTCCAGTCTGTCCGCAAAATATATTCTCTCGGACAGCGGGATATATATTTTGGGTCTGACCGCCCAAGTCTTCCCATAAACAAAACTATTTACCAACTGCGCTTCTCCCCATTGTCTCGAGCTTCGGATTGCCAGTTCCTCTGGCCAATTCTCCGCAGTCTCAAACCCTCCAAACAAGCAGGAGCGAGGTTATGAGCCGTCATGCGATGGCCGCCATGGGCTTCCGACTCGCAAGCCCAGCAACAAACCGCGAAACATGATGAACACGATGAAAGACAAGCCGCTGCGAAATCCACCACAACTTCAAAAAAGAAGGACTGGGAGTCTTCGGTAACAGCAATAGACTGGGCTGCCTTTACAGAAGCAAGAACGATCATCCCGACCCTGATCCTGACGAGCGGTTTCCTCGGCGCATTCTACATCCATCGCCGCTATCTGCGCCGGTTCCCCGACGCAGTGAGCATCACGCCGTCATATTTCCGCCGCAGGAGTCTGCTGGGCCAGGTCACGAGTGTTGGCGATGGGGATAACTTTCGGATATATCACACACCTGGCGGAAGACTTGCGGGGTGGGGATGGCTGCCGTGGAAGAAGATTCCGACGTCGAAGAAGGAATTGAGAGATAAGACGGTGCGTTTGGCCCCAGTTCTATAGCTGCTGTCGTCTCTTGCCAAGGAGCGTCGCGAACTATATCTCATTCTAAAATTCAGGTCCACATTCGTCTAGCTGGGATCGATGCCCCCGAGCTCGCACATTTCGGCCGTCCCGAACAGCCGTTCGCCCGTGAAGCACACCAATGGCTGACCTCGTATCTTCTCGGCCGTCGAGTCCGTGCCTACATCCATCGTCCGGACCAGTACCAGCGTGCGGTCGCCAGTGTGTACGTGCGCCGGCTTCTAGACTTTCCGCCCCTTCGTCGTCGGGACGTGTCGTACGAGATGCTGAAGCGGGGGCTCGCGACTGTATATGAAGCGAAAATAGGTGCGGAGTTCGGTGGTGAGGCCATGGAGCGTAAATATAAGAAGGCAGAGTGGTGGGCGAAGTTGAGGGGTGTTGGGCTGTGGAAAGACTATCGTCGCAATAAGACAAAGTGGGAGAGTCCCAGAGAGTACAAGACGCGTATGGGACTGGAGGAGGCTGCGCAGCCCCCGGTTGAAACCAAGAAATAAGGCAATGACAGGGATATGAATTCAGGGTGGTTTTGGTGTACAGCCTGCTGTCACTAAGTTAGGCTTGATATCCTTTGCCTTTCATGTATGATGTTGGTATCTTGGAAAGCTTCGTGTCCATAGATTTCATCATGGGATTTGATAAATTAGGAGACTATATATCTGTCGCGTAGATGCAGCCTGTGTTTGCATCGAATCAGACATTTAGTCCCGATCATCGAGTTCATAACATATGGACTCATGCAGAAGATACCCAATTCATAACAACGGAAACCGTGATCGTAGGTCTTGCCCGTCTCGCCAACCAATAGCATATGATACCGCTTAAAGTCCAACAGCAATATGTCCAACTGGCAAGTCTCAACAGAATCTCCGCTCAACCTCTGCAAAGAGCTTTGGGCTGATTTCATCGCTAGAGTCGCCCTCCACTCGCCACAGGCAGCCCTTCCGCTCATAGTACTGCAGCAAAGCCTTGCTGGTTTCTTCAAACTTGTGCAACCGCTGCTTCCATGTATCGATCGAGTCGTCCTGCCTTTGTGTCAGAGGCTCCCCTGTCACGTCGTCCTTGCCGGGGACTTTGGGGACGTTGAAATCGGTGTTGTATACTCTCCCGGACGGTTCGTGGACCCAGCGCGATGCGATTCGCGAGAGAATGACGGATGGTGGTGTGACAAGGTGAACGACAAAATTAACGGGGACAATGGTGTCCAAACTCGAGGCTTGGGCGGCGGTCCGTGGGAATCCGTCGAGTATGAATGAGGCGGAAGGGGATAGCGAAGTGACCGGACGAGATGTGTGATTTGATGTGGCTGTTGCGAGAGGCGCTGTCACAGGGAGCCAGCCCTTGGACTTAAATTCGGAGGAGATGAGCTCGAGGATCATGGAGTCGGGAACGAGGTTGCCAGCCTGCATTGCGGCCTCCGCTTTGAGACCTTTGAGCGGACAAGACGGTTAGAGACATGCGCTTCTGCGACTCAATAGGATCGACCTGATTTACCTAACGGGGTCTTCTTCCGCACATTTTCGCGCAACAGGTCCCCTGAGCTGATTGAGGATAGCTCTGGATATCGTGCGAGGAGCCTTTCTGTCTGAGTTCCCTTCCCTACGCCAGGCGCACCAATGAGGATGATACGCGCAGCCTTTTTAAGCTGCTGAGTGATTGAGTTCATCCCCTTCCTCACCCGTGTGCTGATCTGAAACGCTCTTCGAGGGGATTATGAGCCGCGCAAACGTTCCGACTTAGATTTTTTGGTCCTCAGTCGCAATGTTGCTGGATGTGATCAATTGATAACGAAGAGAAGTTGAGACTTCAGCTATCATGCGATGTACAGAGTCGAATCGATTATTTAAAGGTAAGGTACTTGAGCCGGAGATTGACAGAGGAGGTCGTAACTGTCGCGAATCATATATGACCTGTCAATTAAAACACTAGATCGGCAGAAGTGTTCGAAATTAGCTCTGGCACTCGACGCAGAGCTTGGGACGAATTCCGTGGGGTTTAGCACCGTTCTTCTTGATTAGGAAATCGGTGAGCGGAGATCGGAGGGGAGTCTGTTGAGTCTATACGACCCTTTGGTGGCAGCAGAAGGTTACTTGTACGCCAGACATTGAAGGATACAGCTATATCAGGTGTATAGTCGCGATGGACCGATGACATGCGATGTTGTCTTCGCAGTATACTCTCTTTCACATGCATGCATTGATACTTCCAAGTCCAATCGCCTGCATGAGCAACCATTAAGTGGTAACGACTCCACAGCCCGAGTCCACACGGGCAAACCCCGTAATTCGAAGCTACCGGGACATTTTGGACGGATCCAAGCGTTCCTCGGCTGTTGAAAATTGAGGCCTGAGGCTGCAAACTTCGGAAAGGGCGAATGGAAAGTCACGTGCGTTTAGTGATCAACGCGTGTCGAGCGCGTCTCGCGTGATGTTCGTGAAAGTGGTCGATATTGGAGTCTCGACGGTATCTCTACAGACTACCATTTGAACACAATAATCGCGCACAGATAGATTCGGATGTCATTCCGGACTGCAAGTCAAAATGATTCGGCAAGATTTTCAGAAAATTGATCCAAAGAGAAGAGCGACCTTGGACCACAAGAAAAAGCAGTTCGCATCGCCAGTATACAAGCAGCAAGATTACCCGCACCGTCTGAATTTCTACGATATTCCCCCAACCGCAGAAATCACACTCGAGCAGTTTGAGCAATGGGCCATCGATAGACTCAAGGGTATAAATGGTGATATCTGTTAATGTGATGCGTACATCTGCTCATAGTTCTGTCCAGTATTGGCCGAAATCGAAGCCTGTTCCTACCGAAACAAGTCGGCTGCGGAGACAGCGGCGCATATCACTCCTCTCCTGCAGAAATATCTCCCACTTTCCTCCAATACATCCTCTTCCTCCGGCGCGTCGGATCAGCGTCTAAAAAATGAACGCCAGAAAGATCATTATTCCCACTTCATCCTTCGCCTTGCGTTTTCGGCAACCGAGGACCTCCGCCGACGCTTCGTGCGGGCGGAGACAATGCTGTTCAGATTTCGGTTTCAACAAGATGACTCGCGAGAGAAACGTGCATTTATTGAGTCCTTAAATCTGGATTGGGAGCCTGTGAGTGACGAGGAGAGACGCGAGGTTGCTGAGAAATTGGTGAGCGCGACACCCGGTCTGCGGCGTGTTGATGAGGAGACTTGGTATAAAGTGGACTGGGAGCGAGTTCCAGAGCTTGTGGAAAGGAGAGCTGTGCTTCTGTCCAAGGGGAAAGCATATGTGCCTGGCAGAGAACAATTGAGTATGATCATAGCCGAATTCACGGCACGATTGGAGCGCGCCCTCGAGGTATGAGTCTTCTTTACACTGCACTGTGGGTTTTATGAGTTGGCTGACCACTACCAGCTCACGAGCCGGGCTCTTCCACGATTGGATGAGGATGATCGTCTTACACCAATCCTGAATCACCTGTCGAAGAACTTCGGTAGCGCAGAATCAGTATACTCGGAAGGCGAAGGGTTTGTTGAAGGAGCACCAATTACTGCCAGTAACATCGATCGCCTTTCGCAGCACTTCCCTCTCTGCATGCGGAGTCTACACATGACGTTGCGCAAGAACAACCACTTGAAGCACTTCGGTCGACTTCAATATACGCTCTTCCTGAAAGGAATCGGCCTGTCTCTTGAAGAGTGTATCATTTTCTGGCGACAGTCCTTCAAAGGCTTTACAGACGACGAGTTTAATTCTCGGTACAAATACAATATCCGCCACGCTTATGGTGACGTCGGGGGTGACGTGAATCGAAGAGGTCGGGGATATCCTCCTTACTCTTGCCAAAAGATCCTCAACGACTCCAACCCCGGAGTTGGCCAGACTCATGGGTGTCCCTACCGTCACTTCTCCGTCGATAATCTCATCGGACTACTTCAGTCCACAGGTGTCCATGACAAGGACGTTCTACGAGGCGTGCGCGAGGATGTTGAAAAGACACGCTATCATATTGCTTGCAACAGGGTCTTTGAATGGGCGCACAAAGCGGATATCAAGCGAGTCAAGGAAGACGGTACTTGGAGTCAGACAGATTTGGACACCATAGTCCATCCGAACACCTACTTCAAGCGCAGCTATCTCCTGAAACAAATGGGGAAGCCTCCCAAGGACGCATAAGTTGCAGAGACGGTTTGACGAAGCTATGCTTTTCTATCTTTGTGGCCAGGTTCTTTTTCTCATGAGGCGTTCTGGTTATGGGAATTGCAGGACGCAACATCCGGATTATATGTTGAGAATGCCAAGTATCAAAACAGTCAAAGTATTCTGTGCAGGGATTTCCGCATTACTACTGTATATAGCTTAGGTCTCTACAGAGCAAATTGTACGAGGTCATTTGTAACCACAGCTGATTCCCAGATTATCGCAAAGGATCGGAACGACCTTTCAAAGCTAGGTGCCCAGCGTCGGGTAAGGTCAGTCTTCGCGCGACGCGAAAACAGCTTCATCATGACAAGAGACAGAAGCTGTTGATGTATGTTATCGGCGGTTGTTGATGAGAAGAAGAAGAAAAAAAATGTTGCGGGAAGCGGGCAGTCCGGAAGTATTTAAAGCAGTGAAGGCGGAGCGCTAGTGGACGCTACGGCTGTCGGCAGCAACCAAGGATGCTGCAACCTGGCCTCATGCCAACAGGACCAGCTACACACAACATACATCCCCAGATCCACATCTAGATCCCGGACAAAAGCTGTTGGCGTCGGTCACTTGAAGATAAGATTATGCTACAGAAATTTGTTCTCACTATATAGTCGAAGTGATCATAGAGTTCCTTGTTTGGTCCGCAGTTTTGGGCTCAATCGATAAACACCCCCTCCTATCCACCCCCCCATCACCGCACGATGGACTACGAAGCGTTGAAGGATCAATGGAGCGATGTCGAAGACCGTGATGGCATCAGGCTCAGCTGGAACACGTTTCCTAGCACTCGCATGGTTGGTTTACTGGGATTGCCTCGCGTCCATGCGCCTTTGTACTCATTCACGTTCGCATACAGGAAGCGTCCCGACTTGTTGTCCCTATTGCCGCTGTTTACACTCCCCTGAAGGAGAAGCCCGATTCGCCGTTACTACAATATGAGCCGGTAACTTGCAAAGCACCCTGTCGGGCTGTCCTGAACCCCTACGCGTATGACCTACGCCCCTGTCGGCTCTGAGCTTGCAGCGCGTGACTGACGAAGGACAGCAACGTCGATGTTCGGGCCCGGATCTGGATTTGCCCTTTCTGCCTCATGCGCAATCCCCTTCCCCCTCACTATAAGGACATCACTGAGAATGCGATACCCCCGGAACTGCACCCTCAGAGCACGACAATCGAATACCAATTGGCGCGCCCCGCTCCCGCTCCCCCTATCTTTGTCTACGTCGTCGATACTTGTCAAGAGGAAGACAGTCTGAAGGCTTTGAAGGATACTCTGATTCTGAGCTTGTCTTTGCTGCCGCCGAATGCTCTGGTTGGATTGATCACTTATGGCACAATGGTACGAGCCGAATACCTTTCTTTGGTTTCGGATGACCTATTAACCTCAAGAGTACAGGCCCAAGTTCACGAGCTTGGATATACTGAATGTGCGAAGTCGTACGTTTTCAGAGGCAGCAAGGAGTATGCGGCGAAGCAGGTCCAGGAGATGCTCGGACTCCTCGCCGCTGGACCTCGTCCAAACATGCCGCAGCAACCAGCTCGCCCGCCTGTTGGTCCCGCTGCGCGCTTCCTGCTACCCGTTCAGCAAGCCGAGTTCCAGATCACCAATGTCCTCGAACAGCTGCAGCGTGATCCTTGGCCCGTTGCCAACGACAAGCGACCCCTCAGATGCACTGGTGTGGCTCTGAGTGTTGCTGTTGGCCTGCTCGAGACATCCTTCCAGAACGCTGGTGGGCGCATTATGGTTTTCACCAGCGGTCCCGCTACGGAAGGCCCCGGTCACGTCGTTGGACCTGAGCTGAAGGAGCCAATGCGTTCCCACCACGATATCGACCGGGATAATATCAAGTACTACAAGAAGGCTGTCAAGGTAGGCGTCATTTCGTCTTCTCATACGGGCTGCTCCCATGCTGATCAATTTAGTTCTACGACGCCCTGGCCAAGCGCGCGGCTAACAACGGACATGTTGTCGACATTTTTGCCGGCTGCCTTGACCAAGTCGGTCTTCTGGAAATGAAGAACCTGGCCAACTTCACTGGAGGTCATATGCTCCTTACAGACAGCTTCACGTCGTCACAGTTCAAGCAGTCGTTTGTTCGGGTTTTCGATAAGGACGCCAACGATAACCTCCTCATGGGCTTCAACGCCTCTCTTGAAGTCCTGACCACAAAGGAGCTCAAGGTCACTGGACTTATCGGTCATGCAGTTTCTCTGAACAAAAAGTCAAGTTCGGTCGGAGAAACAGAGTGCGGTATTGGCAACACCTGTGCCTGGAAAATGTGCGGCATTGATCCGTCCTCAAGTTACGGCGTGTACTTCGAGATTGCCAACCAGGGCGGTCCTGCAGCCGTGCAACCAGGCCCTCAGCGGGGTATGATGCAATTCTTGACCTACTACCAGCACGCTTCTGGTCATTATCATCTCCGAGTCACAACTGTTGCACGCCCCTTGAGTGGCCCAACCGGTGACCCGACTCTCGCACAGTCCTTTGATCAGGAGGCTGCTGCCGTGCTGATGGCACGTATTGCTGTCTACAAGGCAGATGTCGACGATGGACCAGACGTTATCAGATGGGTTGATCGCATGCTCATCAGACTCTGCTCTCGCTTCGCGGACTACCGGAAGGATGACCCAACCTCGTTCCGCCTGGAAAAGAACTTCACGCTTTATCCCCAATTCATGTTCCACCTCCGTCGCAGCCAGTTCTTGCAGGTGTTCAACAACTCGCCTGACGAGACAGCTTTCTACAGACACGTCCTCAACCATGAAGATGTTGGCGACGCCCTTGTAATGATTCAGCCCACGCTGGATTCGTATTCTCTGGAACATGAGGGAAGCCAGCCTGTTCTTCTCGACTCGGCTTCAATCCAGCCCACTCACATCCTTCTCCTCGACACTTTCTTCCATATCCTAATTTTCCACGGAGAGACCATTGCCGAATGGAGGAAAGCAGGCTATCAGGATCAGGAAGGTTATGAAAACCTGAAGGCTCTCTTGGAGCAGCCTAAGGAGGATGCTAGGGTTGGTCCATCCACTGCAGTTATAATACGAGGCACAAGCTAACTTCATGAATAGGAATTGATCGCTGACCGTTTCCCACTGCCTCGTTTCATCGTCTGTGACGCCGGCGGATCTCAAGCGCGTTTCCTCTTGTCCAAGTTGAACCCCTCTACTACACATACGACAGGAGGTTACGGTGGAGGCGTGACGTCGCAGACTATCTTCACTGATGATGTCTCGTTGCAGACGTTCATGGATCATTTGATGAAGTATGCTATCCCAACATGTTTTACAATTGTCATGAATGATGCTAACCCACCAATCTAGACTTGCGGTTTCCGGAACTACCTAGACATGACGAGGTGATGGCCATAGCGAGAGAAAAAGGGCGGTTAGACGTCGGTCCTCGGGTCACTTGTATCTTTAGCGATGATTTGTCCTGGTTTTTATTTTCCTGCTCTTTACCCACAATATAGCAAGTGCGTAAGTCAATGGTGCTCATTCCAATAACAATAGACGGTATCGACAAGGATATCTACATACAGCGTCTGGGAAAGATCGCGAATGCATGGACACCATTAAGTACGGTAGAGGTCATGTGATCATGGTGGGGTTAGCCCTAGGAGCTTTCCCCGTTCGAGATTTCGCTTAGCCGGAGGTGCGGGCCAAGCTAAAATGTCCTCAACTTCTTAAGGAAATTTTGTGAACTTCTATTTTGCTTCTTCGTACCATCCACCCCGACCAACACTCCAAGGACGATTGACGACCTTTCGCACTCGCCATGCGTAAGTATCATCTCCTTGGCTATAACAAAAATGGCGACTAACATAACACCCATTGGGCAGCTCCCAAGTTCGATCCCAATGAGGTGAAGATCATGTAAGTTCATCTTGTCTTCGCGTCGCAAAATTCTGCAGCGACAGAGCTAACCGTTATATAGTCACCTGAGAGTGACTGGTGGTGAGGTCGGAGCCCAGTCCGCTCTGGCTCCCAAGATTGGTCCTCTCGGTCTGTCCCCCAAGAAGATCGGTGAAGATATTGCCAAGAACACTGGTGACTGGGTAAGAATTCAAAAGGAATCGAAAGATGAAGAGTAACCGGATCGCTAATATGAATGTTTTGCGACTTTATAGAAGGGTCTCCGTGTGACTGTCAAGCTCACCATCCAGAACCGTCAGGCTACGGTCTCTGTCGTGCCTTCCGCTTCCTCTCTGGTCATTAAGGCCCTCAAGGAGCCTCCTCGTGACCGCAAGAAGGAGAAGAACATCAAGCACAACAAGTCCATCCCCTTCGACGAGATCGTTGAGATTGCTCGCAAGATGCGTCACCGCTCTCTCGCCAAGGAGCTCCGTGGTACCGTCCTTGAGATCCTCGGTACCGCTTTCTCCGTCGGTTGCCAGGTCGATGGCCGCAGCCCCAAGGATGTCTCTGACGACGTCAAGGCTGGCGAGATCGATGGTAAGTCCTGTTGAGTACACTGTTAGCCGAAGTTGAACTAATGTTGGAATTAGTTCCTGAGGAATAAATGATCTAAAAGTGCGGCGGTCGTCAATTCGGTTTGTAACGACATGCTAGTTACAGAAAATATCATCATTTCCCCTGGACAAAAACGTTTTACGAGTTATGACCTAAGATCCCCAATTATGTTCGTCTCAGAAATCCTATGCTTTTTCGCTAGGCAGTCCGTCCCTTCTCTCCATTCCTGCTCTATGCTTCTCGTGGTTTGCTTGCTTTCCCAAATGCGAGCCGGATCATGATGTCGCGTCCCTTCAGATGACCTTTGCAACACTCTGGCTCTTACCGTTCTTTCCCGCCTTCGGGCCTGGATTGAACTCACGCAACGTGGTATAGGCTTATTTTACGCAAAGAAGATCAACACTTGACCCTCTACTCACCGCGGTATCCTTGGAGGGGAGCTTGCTTCTCTCCGTGGGTACAGTGGTCCATCTTTTGGGTCGACATCACTGCCGTAGACCCGGGTTCGTACCTGGTACGTAGTCTTTGGTTAGGTCATCAACTGCAATACACTATACGCTTTGTTTCAATCTGTTCTTTCTTTTCTTTGTAAGTCCTCGAAATAGTAAATACCAGAATCCCAAGGTTTGTTTTTGACAAGACCGAATTAGATGATGAACGACGGTAGTTTTCTGGCGTCACAAACCATTTACACCGACTAGGATGCGGATTTTGATCTCCCTCTATCCCCAGAGAGCTACATAGTACGTCTCGACGATCGCTGCAGAGACAATGACTGCGCATGGAGATGCATGGATCCCTGTCTTCCCTTCTCACTTCAGCGATGGAGGAGTGTCGATTACAACCAACGTGCTTCCCAACGGAGACTCTTACAGTCATAAGCTGTGTTAGTCGAGATGCGATTGTCGTCTTAAAGGAGCACAACATCGATAGTGTGGCGCCTGTGCGGTCCATCTAGAGCTGAGAATATATAATGCCAAGCAGTTACACAAAAGTTTAGAAGAACCCTTCAGCTTGCGAGTGACATTCCAGGGGTGGGTGGGAATGTAGCAGTGGGGTCGATGCAGATTTATCTTGATTCTGGAAGAGCAACGGTGAAGGATCAAAGAAACTAACTGACAAGATGACGGTGAGAATGACTGTAGAACCTTGAGGCTTGTGCAGTGGTAACTTTAGTAGTTTTTTTCCTTTTTAATTATATCGATGCAGCTGAGGTTGCCGATTGGTCTGATTGTCGATACTTCGATACTTGTGACATTGTTGATCACTGCATTAGACGGTCTGCCACTGTTCCTGCCAGCGGGGCGCTGTTCCATCCTTTGAGATAGATCCTGCTCTGGGCAGTTTTGGACTTTTCCGTCAGTGTTTTTCGTTTGTCTTTTTGATTATTTTTATCAAAAGATTCGAGTCAGGTGAGAATGAATTTATCCTCATACGCAGCCTTCGACTATTGGATAGTGGGGATGGGGCTGCAGCCGCTCCACCTGGTATGCGGTTTTGAGTTGGACCGGTGGACAGGGTCGGAAATTGGGTTTTTTTGTCTCCAAGCAAAATCATAGCATGTGGTGCGTACACACTCTTCCCATTGACCATAATCTATTATCATTGTTCTTCTTTTATTATTAATCTTGCACCTGTCTGATCGCCAGTAATGAGCAGGGAAAATGCGGCAATTACAGTAGTGTATTATATCGCAGGGATTGTGCTCAAAAAATATAAGTTGGAAAAGAATAAAATGTAAAAAGAGAATAAAAAGACTTATGCCAACGAGATAGTTAGACCATTATGGTGAAGTGTCAGCCGTCATTGGTGAAATGGTAATAGTGCTGATCCCCCATACTCCTTGGGAGGCCTTCGTATGTCTCATTATTTGACTTGCTACCGCGATGGCATGTGCGTCTCTCAGCCTCTGGATGCGGTTTGTGCGGTTTGTGCGGTTTGTGGCTGCAGGGAAGAGACCAGCCAGATGAGGCGCCATCAGCCGCTGGAATCTTAGCCTCGTCTCATGTTTTTGCTTTCTCCTTTCTTCCAGACACTTGGTATATAATTTTGAATGAGATCTACACTCTCCAGAGTCGAGATGATGACTCAACCCACCATCATGTACCAATCTACATACCACATGCCAACACAGTAGTGACGATGAATATACAAGCGTCAAGCAGAGGCCAGGTTGCAACCATCAGCTTTTTCTGTCTCCACTGCAAACCCACAGAAAGTGCCAGATCGCCCTTCCGCTGACCAACGGGCCAACAGAATCCTCCCAAGGCTTGATCCCAGCGGGCGCCACTTGGCCGGGGGTCGGCTGGGCGGTGCGGGACTGTCTCTGCCTAGCGCTCAAGGGCCGTTGGATCGCAGAAAGGTGGATCCACTCGAGATGCTTTCATTTTTGTCGCTCGTTTCCCATCCCTTTTCCGGTGGATTATTACATCGGTACCTCTGACCCTGGAGATAATGTCATGAGAAAGAAGGAGACATGAGGGTATGTCTATTCGAAACAAAGGTATTCATATATGAAATGGTATTTGGAAGACTACTATTACTGCGCATGTACGTACTATAATGTAGCGCCTAAGGCTCATCTCCCAACTCAGGAATTCCCTCTACCATTGGCTCCACTTCCGCTGCCCCCATTCGCCATATCACAGCATCACCATCCACCTTTCCAGACTATCTATCTAATAAACACATAAACACCTAGACTCCTCTGCTCCAAGCAGTGACTTGATCATGGTGATAAGTCATTTTAGACATAAGTACCTATGTAGTTCCCATAGGGAGATTTACTAAGCTGATAATAGAGTGGTCGCAGGCCACAGATACACGGACACATCAATTACGTACTATTACAGTCTCCAGACCGGTAGCCACTGCATTTGTTTGAAGCTCCGCCCTTGTTCTGGGTCCATAATAAAGTGATCCTGATTCTGATACTCCATAGTAGCAGTAGCTCCATCGTACTAGTGGACTCCAGACTCCAGTAGACTATCATCGCCATCTCCATCGATGATTATCCTCCTGCATCTTTAAGGTTCTTTCGCTCTTTTCTTTGTCCTTCGCTTCTTTTGGATCTGCGCGCATTTGACGGACGTGTTTCCCGTCCTTGTCCCTTTTCTTTCTTTCCTTTGCTTACCCCAGACTTTTTGTTCTTCTTCCTGGTTTCAAAGTTCCTCTTCTTCCCGCCCCTCCAACCTTCTCCGTACTCCGTACTCTCTCGACATCATCTGTCCGCCAGCCGTTGAATCCTCGCCTCCGCGCCCGCTCTCCCCTGCTTCCGCTTCTCGATTGGCAAAAGTTGCGCCCGTGAATAAATCTTATCGAAAGAATAGAGAGGAAGGAGGACGCACGTCGCCGGATATTAATGCTCGTCTCTGACAATAAAGCTTCTGGTTTTTTCATCCTCGTTTAGTTGTCATTTAACCTTCGTCCAGCTACTACCGCGGACTCGTCTCTTATTTCTTTTCATTCCTTTTCATTTTCCTCCACATCACAATTCTTTCGCGCCGACTCAGCATTTTTGCCAAGATCAATCACGGCTTGTCCTTCTCCAGTCGGTGTCGATCGCGTCTCACGGACACCTGCGTCAGTGTGGGTGCTCTCGGGAAGCTGACTAGGACTGTGACTCTTTTTGAGTTCCTTTCCTCCCTTGCGTTTGTTCTTCACGGCCACATAGCACCTAGCCACATCCGATTTATTCGCCTTCCTATCTGTCCGTTGGACCCGAGCGACTCTTCTTCGTGAATGCTAGCCTCGATCAGACATCCTTCCTCTCTGATCATTCCTCCACGCTCCTTGGCCGCCCTGCCCGATATCAGATCATCGTCATTATCGCCTATCAACAGCTTTCATGTCGATCTCGGAGACAAACAGTGGGCGTCTTTGCTGAGTGTTCAAGTGAGCCGGCTTACGCCCAGGATGAGGTGTAGGAAACGTTTCAAGGAGGTTGCTAGTTGATCAATCCAGCAGGAGTGAACGTGCGTGTGTCAACTTTTTGTGACCGCTCTCAACCTCTGCGACTGTTACCTCTCCTTCTCTACTGCTCAGATTCCTACCAACTTCAT